>NC_140584.1:252539083-253919218 GCF_964204655.1 Triturus cristatus
ATGTTCTTACTACTACATATGAGTTCATTTAACATTCCTTAGTAGTGTAATTGACTCCCAGAGAACGTTCCAATAATGCCTTTTTCTCTTCATAATTCTCAACACCTTGAAGTTCATCAAATAATATGGACATGAAGAATCTATAATACATCTGTTCCCACATACTGCATACCCCAAATCTGGAAATCAAATCCCCGTTTTAGCACCTGATTTACATGGTAGTGAGACACAACAGTCATGGGCAGAAGGAAATATGGTCTAGAGACTCAGAACTCAGAAGCACAACAGACAATATTTAATAAATCGCTGTCCACTCAGTCTTTTTTTAATTACACAAAAAACAAATACTATGCACACATTGAACAATAGACAAAGAGTGGCAGGTGGAAAGGCCTTTGGAGAAGAGTCCCAAAAGGCCCCACAACCAACAGAAGTTACAAAATCAAGAAAGATCACAAAGGTCAAGTAACCCCCTAAATGTCTCCTGGATGCCACATTCGCCCTTACGAGTCTGCACACCAGCAAGTATAACACATCCATTACAGTGCTTCCCACAAGCACCTAACACAGCAGTAGAGGGAAATTTGTAGAAAAGCAGGCCTTTAGGGTTTGACAGGGGGTCATCAAATTGGTCAATTGCAAAACATAAGTCCTTCAGCTATACTGCATTTCAACATTAACGTACATTTCATGGGTTATTAGATAAATCTCCTGAGAGTAACTTTCATTTGAATCAAGAATATGATTCATTAGCTTCAGTATCAGGGACTTATTTTAACTTCAACTTGGTTGCCTACCAACCTCAGAAAATCTAGTGACAAAGGACCATGTAACCCAGAGCCTCTGGGCTAAAAACCCTTTACAAGGAAGTCATGCAACAAAAGCAAAGGGATATATAATATTTACAACAATATGACATACCCTGAGCTCTCCCCTGCCCTGGCGCACAATTGGCTGCCATGCGCCAACACAGGCACTGTTGCACCTCACTTGCGCTGATAAAAAACTCTGTGCACTTGTGTGACTGGACCTAGTGCCTGCGACAGCAACAGATCAAACCAAGGTCGATTGGAGCCCTTGTGAGGATCCTCCCATTGACCTCGGTTTGATCCATTTCTGATTGGGGTTAATCACCGCATCTGCCCCACTTGGGGGCAGAAAGACTGTTCCATGTGTATTGGGGCAGTGGCATGGCAATGCTCAGGTGGACAGCCCCACCCCTGTATTGTTATTTTAAAAAATCCCTGTAGTCTAGTGCATATTCTGCACCCGGGGATGGGTCAGATCGGAAGTAATTGCCCCCAGCTGATTGTCTATCTTTTTTTTTTAATGATGGGGGCATGCCATAAGTATTGTGGTCGACCCCCACCACTATATTTGTTTAACAAACCACTTGGTGTCTAGTGGGCTTTCGGCACCCCGTGGGGGGGAGATTGGGGTTAATCACCCCATCTACCCCCTTTAGGGGGGAAAGAAAGACTGTTGCATGTGTATAGGGGAGGGGGCATAGCCAGGTCCTGGTGAACAGTCCCCACCCCAGTATTGTTATATATAAAAAAGGGCTTTTTGTCCCCCCGGTGAGGCAGATCAGGGTTAATTGCCCCAGCTGCACCCCTGGGAAGCATAAAAACTGTTGATCTGTGTTTTGCTTGGGTACCACTATATTTTTATTGTAAAATACAACTTGGTGTCTTGTGGACTTTCCGCCTTCCTGGTCGCAGATTGGGGTAATCATCCCATCTGCTCACCTGGGGGGGGGGCAGAAAGACTGTTGCATGTATATGTAGTATATGGGGTAAGAGGAGGGTTATGCCCAGGTGACCCCACCCTTATATCATTATCTGTCAAAAAAACTCCCTGGTGTCTAGTGGGCTTTCTGCTCCCCGGGGAGGGGGGGGGGTCAGATTCAGGGGTGATTTTGAAAGACTGAAATATTAAACATTTCAGGGGGGAGCACGTTCGCCTGCCCATGGAACTGCTCCCCCTATTCCTGTTGGCTAGTGGGTGGATCCCAGCTTGTGAATCACACTCCTTTTGCAATCCCCAAGCAAGGATCCACTGGGCAGAAGTACCATTGGCTTGTTTTACTTTCACTTTTGTAATGTAATGATGTCAGCGCGACCTGTGAGCTGATCATCTTCACAAACAAAAAAAAGCACCAGAGGGGCCTTTCTAACCCTCCCCATTGTCGGCCAATGACTGACAGATGCACAGGGGAGGGAGTGTGGCCGTCAGCCATTGGAAACAGTAGCACTTAAGGGTGTTAAACAACAAAATAATGTATACAATAACAACATAAAAAGTGATAAAATAGCAATCAAAAACTAACTTTTCAAAGAATTTTATTTTTTTTTTTTACTTCATATACAAATATTAATTTAGAGGTGTAAAATTCATTACTTTCACTCCAACCTATGCAATATAAAAAGTGCTGGACTCTTGAGGGATAAGATTAGCTTTTCCAACTCTAACTCTAGCAAAAGGGAGTTGAACTTTGGAGGGGTAAGGTTTACCCTTCTCACACTATTCCAAGAAACAGTAGGGAAAGTATTGGTCTTTGTAGCTGCCAGATTTGCTAGTTCTACTCCAACATAAGCAAAATTAGGGAAAGTCTTGGACTTTGCAAGGGCCAGTTTTACTATGTGGACTTTAAAATCATCAAAAGTAGGGAATTTGTTGGATCTTAGAGGAATTAGATTGACTATTAACACTCCAATCTTACTAACAATATATAACATGTTGGACTTTGGAGTGGTAAACTTCACTATTCCCACTCCTATTTTATCAACAGTAGTGAAACTAGTGGACTTTGGAGGGGACAGATTTACTATTTCCACTTTGATCTAAGCAACTGTAAGGGAGTGTTGGACTTTGGAGTGGTCAAGTTTACCATTCTCAAATGTAAAATATTTTTAACATAAATGTTTTCATTACAAATATAAGTACAATTAAGTTTCATAAATAAACATTATACATTACAAAAAGTCTTAGAAAAAAACAAGACTTAGAAAAAACAAAATTATTTTCAATTAACAAACTTTCCACCCTACTACCAAAACAAACAAATCTGACGATTAAAATGAATACAAATGGAAAAAATGAAAAAGATGATAAACTATTAATATTGCATTATTAGTTAAATAAAACCAATTTAAATAAATACATTTACCACAAGTAAATACATTTATTAAATAATTAATAAACTCAAAAAATATTTAAAATAACAAATAATAAATTAAATAATATACATAATTATCAACTAAATAAAAACTTCACAAAACAAACATAAATTTGAAATTATAATTAACATATTAAAAAAATCTTCCCACCCTGATCCATTACAAACCCAACAGCTAGCTAGTAAACTAACAATTTCTCATTAAAAAAATATATGTATTTATACTAATTTAAAAAGATGTTATATACACAACTATAATTACAAAAATATTATATACCTAAAACATGACATTCTTGCCTGTTTCTGTTGTGCTCCATGATATTATTGACATCACAAAGATTTTGAAACAATATTTGTATCTCAGGGTCTTTTTTGGATGATATATTGTTGGAATACCATGAAATACCATGAAATCAGAGATTCCTGGCCTCTAAACATTTGGTGGTTCTTTAATGGAGTTTTTAATTTAGTCAGATTTTCCTTGTTTAGGAAGAACTCAGGCCCCTCAACTTTTTCCCTCTGCTCCTGTCAACCTTGCCCAGGGTTTCTCAGTAGCTGCACCCCATGGCCCTCAAAGAAGATCTCCTGGCCACATGCAGTTCATTTGTGTGCCTGATAGTAAGGGTGGGCGACAATTTCCGTTCTGCTCGCGGAAATTGCGAAAATTCGACATTTTCACGTTTCGCGCGGAACGCAAAAATGTAAAAACTTCAGCGATCCGCGAGGGAACGGAAATTGTCGCCCACCCTTAAAAGTTTCTGCCCCGCGGCCCTGGGTCTCGGCTTCACTCGGTGGCCCTCGTTGTCCCCCTCACATGTTACCTCTGCCAGCCCCGTTCCTCGTCACCTGTCCATGCAACCCTGTCCAAGGGGCGCTGACTGTGAGGTCTCTGCATCTGTGACCTCTCTCGGTTATTCCCTCCTCCGAGTCTAGGGACTCACTCGCCCCCCAGTCTCTGCCCATCACCCCCCTCATCTTACATCCGGGTGAAGTCCCTCCTCCAGGCCCCGCGCCCCCTCCTTCTCCACCTGCAGTGAATAGAAGCCGCCTGTCTGGGTACAAGGCGCTCTCGGAGCCGGCCCCGCAGCTGCCCCTCACAGCACAGAGGACCCTCCTCCTGTACAAAATAGGCCACTCGAAATCTGGAAATAAATTGAGTTCTGCCAGTCCGTGCTGGGGATTAGAGCCCCTTCAGGGGCCGCTCCTGTTTACCTCTGAAGTGGCCCTTTGTGGGGAGCGGGGGGGCTGCACATGCACCCCCTGAGCCTTTACTAGGCAGGATCTCAGGGATAAAACCGCTCTAAGGGGAGTGGGGGAGGGGCACGGCACAGCTACCTACAGCAGGGATGGGGTGTGTGTGGGGGTACTTGATACAAGTGTCATGGGTGGAGTAGGGGCTCAGTGCAGATACACGCAGAAGGTGTGGGTAACGAGGGTGCATTGGTAGTAGGTACCTGTAGCATGCGTGAGCAGTGATGGTGCACTGTTACAGACACACATGGTCGCTGGAGACATCCCTTCTGGCCCTTTACACAGCTGTAGTGTAGGAAAAGCACTATACATTTACCCAATGAGGTAGCACTTACTGATTAGCCAGTAGAAAGTACTCCAGTTGAGTAGAGGTATTGCACAAAAACGGTGGCATCTCTTCTTGGATAAATATGCAGGGCAGGATTCATTCTGGGACAATGCTCCTGTCACAAAAATTAAACCTCAACAGGAAGCACTTATACTGAATTTGACCTTCAACTCGGGCACCTGCTTTATTTATATCTGTAAGTCTTACAGATATAAAGCAGGTGCCCGAGTTGAAGGTCAAATTCAGTAACGTATTAATCAGCACAAAATCTCCGTGATCACGCAAAATTTTGCAGTAAAGAGACATATAACCCTAGCACTGCCACCCTCTACTGTCCCCTATTGAAAGTAGGGAGGCCACTGACACTGGTCATGAAGACAAAGTCCCTTGAGTCCTAGAAAGTACAAACCTAGAGTATTTTGCAGGCAGGTGTTCATCTACAAAGTGAGCCCGGCCCTTTTGCTTCTTCAGTTCCCTCTTGTCTCAAAGTCTGTCCATTAAGCAAGTTCTTAACCCTTTAATTGCTGAAGCTTTCACCCTCACCCCCCCAATGTTGAGCCCTTTTTTGAAGTTTTCTGCAATTCAAACTTAAGTCTTTAAAATATTTTTAACCCAAAAAGTATACAGGCAAAATGTGCATCCTTTTATTCCCAAATGTTGAGAATTCTAAAGGTACCCAGGGTTGTGGATTTCCTTGGATGGAACTGAGAAAATAGAGAATAAAATGGCACCAACAAAGAGTTTGCTGGGCTGAGATCACCGTTTTCCCAGGTTTGAGGTGCAACAAAAGTTGAAAAAAATCTTTTGTTTAATCCAGGGTTCTCGCAAATTTCTAAGTGGTAGTCAATGTTTGAAATCATTTTATTGTATACCTATTTTTAGTTTATGGGGGAAAAGAGGAGTGAAACCCATGGGCAAACCTAAAGAACAGGATATTTCTGAAAGTGAACAACATTTTGAATTCAGCAATTAACTGTTTGTGCAGATCACTTATGATTTCCCCAAAGAAACTATTCAAAATCATAAACTAATGACACTACTAGCTAGATTACAAATTTAGCAGTCCGAGGACCACCAGACTCGCGGGGCGCGGTGGTCGCGGGCCAGCCACCACAGCACTGGTGGTCCGACCGCCCTATTACAACACATTTTTTGGGCGGGACCGCCACGGTCCTGCCACACACATTACATAAAGAACTATTTTATGAGGGTTCAGGGAAGGAGGTCTCATCAGAGAACATCATGTAAAAACAGGACCAATTGGTGTATTTTTCATCACAAATTTCACAAAAATTACATCTAGTGGTTCTGAAGGTGGCATTAAGAAAATGTTCAAATGTATTGGTTGGATGCCAGGCAAGACTTACCTTGTCTACAGGTGCTGTAGGACACCCTCCCAGGATAAACATTTAAATATTTATTTATGTATTTATTCATTCTCATTATTTTTCAGGGACACCGCATTTCACTACGATTGTGGTTGACTGGAAGGAATATGCCTCCTTTTCCCGCTTTTCCCCACCACGCATGTTGTTACAATGCGGTCGTTACAATGACCGCATTGTAACAACTCAATACCATTACCCCGCAAGTCGTTACAACGACTTGCGGAGGGGGGCGCTGGATGTTGGAATAGGTTCATTTACTATTCCAACTCCAGTCTGTGCGGACAGTAGGGAAGGTGTTGGATTTTAAATCCAACACCTTCTCCCCCCTCCGCAAGTCGTTGCTACGACTTGCGGGGTAATGGTATTGCGTTGGTACAACTCGGTCATTGTAACGACTGCGTTGTGACCACCTGCAGGGTGACGGATGCGGGGTGACTGATGTTTACCTACTAGAAGATGTCTAATTTCACAAACAGATAGGAAGATGAGAAACAACTGAAACCAATTCAGAACTATTCCTCCCAATTCCATTTTTAGGGACAAGAGGCACATAAGGGACGGTTTGTCTAGAATATTGAATGCTACACAGAGATGCTGTAGAACCAGCCGCCATGATTCACCTTTATCTAGGATTTTTAAGGCATCATCTGGTAACTGAATTATATCAGTCTCACTTTTGTTTTATGAAAGGAACAGAAACTTCATTTTTTCTATGTTCCGGTGGCACAATGAGCCCTGGCATAGTTACAAGGCCACGGAAAGCCACTTTACATGGCTTATCATGGGCCTGTAAATATGTCCCCTTTCAACACAGGGTGAAAGGGGCGTTCCATGGATGTTGCTGTGAGTGTTCCCATGCAACACCCATGGAATCTGAAGCATTCCTAGATGTACAAGAAATCGTAAACCTGGGAATGCGTAAGAATCGAACACCACCCTAGGGGTGGCATTAGAAAGGTACAACAAGGGGAAATGTTTTAATTTCTCCTAATTTTGTTCCTTTTTCTATGTGTGTTGCATTCTACAGCATACATAGAAAGAGGAAATTGCCTGAATTTATTGATTTTGCGCAGGAAGGTGTTCCTTCCTGCACAAAATCAATCAGCCCCACAACGCAGACACCCTTTAACCATGGTTCAAGGGTTCTTGCGTTGGCACATGGCAACCCATTGTGTGCTGGCACTGGGGAAAAGGAAAGGAATAAACCGTATCACACAGATACAGTTCATTCCTGCCCTTTTGTTTTGCCTTAGGGCAGCACAGCAAGATTCCTTCCAGCGCTGCCCTGCGTCAAACCTCATAAATGAGGCCCTCAGACTTTATGCTATTCAAGATTTTGTTGTAACTGATGTAGGCAATGAGCTGTGAGGCAATTGCTTTATCCATAATCGAGCCTAGGAACATAATTTAATATTGGTCTAAGATTTAACACGTTACTGGGATCAAGATTTAACTTTTTAAAATAATTGAGTCAAAACAGAGGATTTTCCAATCTCTACACTCCACAAATGTTTCCTAAAGAGATATACTAATATAGGCAGTTTGAAAAATCTGGTTAAAGAAGGTCATATCACTTAGTACTTCTTTGAATCTTTTTTGTTTATTTTATGACTTCATTTTTCCCAGTAGCCCCCTCAAAATAGATTCTCATTCACAGCTAATGATCAGGAAACTTCTTGGAAGGTGCTGGGTGAAAATAAAAAATGTAATACTAATCTCACATTCAAAGGACATAGACCGCAGTGTTAGCTCAATTTTGCAAGTCACGCAGCAGTGTTACAGATCAATAATGTTGCGATCTAAGGAACAGACAGCAGTCAGGTTTCAGGAGACCAATCATACATGCTGATGACTCAGAAAGCAATATGGAAACTATTTACAGAGCTTTATCACTATAGATGATGAAATACCGCTGCACGAGGCATGGAATAATTATCAAAGCAGTAAGGGTACCAAGGGACTAATATCAGCATGAAGTCTTCTAAATTCAACATTAATTTTTGCTGATATTTGATCTTTAATAAATATTTTAGAAATGCAGTCATTTTATCCAAAGCTTCAGCGCCAATTATACATTTTTTGGGTAAGTAACCTCAATCAATTCGGATTTGTAAAGCATGACTGCTCACTCGCAAGTGTATCCAGATGCTATGTTCTTGCTGGGGTCAGTCATAGAGCCAGGTCTTGAGTCCCTTTCTGAATTCCGGGAGAGAGAATGAAGTTTGAAGGTGAAGGTCGTTCTAGGACTTGGGGGTGAGGTAGGTAAAGGAACATTCTCCACTGCAACTCTGGCAGATGCGGGGAGTGTGTGCGAGGCAATGGAGAGCAGGTGTCTGGAGGATTGGTAAAAATTCAGGTGATTGTTGATGCATCGTGGTCCTTGGTCGTGCAGGGCCTTTTAGGCGTGTATCAGCATCTTGAATTGGCATCTCTTCTGGATGGGGAGTCAGTGGAGGTTCCTGAGTTGGGGAGTGATATGGGTCAGTTTGGGTAGGTCAAGGATGAGTCTGGCAGCTGAGTTCTGAATCGTCTGGAGTCTCTTCATGAGTTGGGTGGTGAGTAGAACACATTGCCATAGTTCAGCCAGCTGGTGACTGGGGCTTGAGTGACGGTTTTCCTGGTGCTGACAAGGAGCCATCTGAAGATCTTTTGAAGCTATGCAGAGGATGCAGAAGCAGCTGGGGGAGACTGCTTTGATTTGGCATTTCATGGTGAGTTTGCTGTCCAGGATGATGCCAAGGTTGCAGCCGTGATCTGTTGGTGTGGGTCTGAGTTTGGGGGGGCCACCAACTGTCGTTTCACAGAGAGGTGTTACTCCCCAAAAAATCAGCACTTCCGTATTGTCTGTTTCAGCTTCAGGCCGTTGGTCTTCATTGAGTCAGTGACACTTGTCATGCAGTTGTGGAAGTTGGTAATCGTGGTGGAGGGGTCTTCTGAGTGTGAGGGTATGAACTGGGTGTTGTCTGTGTAGGATATGATGTTGAGGCCATGGGTTGTGGCGATGTTGGTCATTGGCATCATATAGGTGTTGAACAGGGTGAACCTTGAGGGGCGCTATAGATAGTGCTCTTGGATTTGGAAGAGCATGGTGGTAGATGGATTCTGTGGGTTCATCCCATGAGGAAGGATGCGATCCACTTGACGGCGTCTCCCTGAATCCTGATGTGGTGGAGTCTCTTGATGAGTGTGTAGAGCGATGCAGTGTTGAATGCTGCTGAGACGCCAAGTAGGATCAGGACTGCTGCGTACCCCAGGTCAAGGAGGGTTCTGATGTCATTGGTGGCAGCAATCAGGGCTGTCTCGGTGCTGTGATTGTCACAGAAACTGGATTAGAATATGTCCAGAAGGTTTTTTATCTCCAGGTGTTCAGTAAGTTGGTGGTTAATGGCCTTCTAGAGGACTTTGGTGGGGAAGGTGAGCAGAGAGATGGAGCTGTCGTTCTTGAGCTTGCTGGGGTTGGCAGAGGGTACTTGAGGAGGGGTTTGACTTCCGGGTGTTTCCGTCTGTCAGGGAAGGTGGCCATGGTAATGGATGCATTGAGAATGAGGGTGAGTTTGCCTCTGATTTCCTTGCTCCAGAGGTTAAAGAAATGGTGGGGCGCAGGGGTCAGTGGGTGCTCCAGAGTGGATGGAGTTCACGATGGCTGTGGTGCTCTGAGTAGTGAGCTGTTCCCATGCTGTGAGAAGGCAGTTGTTGGGGTTCGAACTTACTGTAGATGGTGGATATATTGTTGTGGAAGTAGTCTGCCAGAGAGCTTCAGAGTTCCTGGGAAAGGGAGATCATGTTCTCAGTGGCTGATGGGCTTGAGAACTCTCTGACAAAGCTGAAGAGTCCCTTGCTGTGGCTTGAGCTTGCTTCGATGCGGTCAGTCAGGGCGACTCTTTTCATGTCTTTTAGGTGTTGGTGGTATTCGTAGACGGTTGACTTGAAGGTGGCTCAGTTTGTAGTGTCTCTGCTGCCATGGCATCTTCTTTCTAGCTGTTTGCAGTTGTTCTGACTTCTGGTGTATACCAACTGGCTTGTTTGATGGATCTGCTGGTCTTGGCTGCCATTATGGTGGCAACTCTGTCTGTGCAGTTGGTGATCCAGGTGGAGAAGTTCTGGACGGCATGCTCAAGGTTGGTTGCAGGGTGGGGTGGGGAGGTGTGGAGCGTATCCATCCATTTAGTCTCTGTTACTTTGTTCCAGCTATGGTGGTAGGAGCTGGTGGGCCTGGTGGTGGTGCATGGTGGTCCTTTGATGGTGAAGTTGATGATGGGGTGGTCAGTCCAATTGAGTTCAGTGAAATGCCTGTACCTGACTCTGTCGCTGGCAGTGAAGATTGGGTCAAACATGTGTCCTGCCCTGTGTGTGGGGTTTGTAACTATTTGGGCGAGGCCGATGTTGCTCATGCCTTCCAGGAGGTTGGTGGAGGTTGGGTCTTTAGGGTTGTTGAGGTTGAAGTTGTCATTGAGGAAGAGGTAGTGTTTGGAGCCTGTGGCAAGTGGGGGGATGAATTCAAGGATGGCATTGCAGAAGTGTCGGCATGGTCCTGGGCTCTGTAGCTGAGGTTGCTTCTACTTGTTGTTTTGCGTGTTGAACAGGAGGAAGTGGAGTAGTTCCAGGGTGGTTGTAATCTTGAGGTGGTGATGACAGGAAAAAGGTCCTACCACTGATCAAGGAGATGTGATGCAGAAGTTGTTATTGTGGTGTCTGGTGTCCAGGGCTCGGAGCTCTACTGCAGAATATCTGTTGGTGGCTAAAGGGCTAGGGTTCCTGGTGCTGGGGGCAGTCCAGGCATAGACTGTGGCAGATGGGATTGCCAGTAGTGTGCCTGCTGCACTAAGTAGGTCATGGTAGGTAGGAGGGTCGCTGGGAAGCAGTGGGTCGGGATAGCGGACAAAACTGCTGGAATCATGCAGGCATCAGTGAGAAACAAGCAGAGCGGAGTACTGAACAACAATCAGGCAATTTAGGCCCAACGCAGAATATAGCAAAATATAGCACAATGTGGGCAAGACTACAAGCAAAACACCAAGGAACCAAATGACAAAAACGGCAGGAATCGAGTGGGCTGCAAGGGCAAACAAACAGCGCAACAAAATATAAACAGGCGATGCAGGCCCAACACAGAGCACGGAGAAATAGAGTGCAATGTGGCCATACACTCACTCTCAGATATTCACAAGGATACATACTAACTCACACACAATGATTCACACACGTTTAGTCACATGCATAGATGCAACTCCATACTAATGTTCCTCTTCCAACTACTCTTATTGCAGGCAATGGCAAAAATCAAGACTTGGTTGCTCTGTAGCATCATGGAGTTCCTCCCAGCAGTTAGAACATTTTCACAGGGAAAAGCTGGTAGCAGAAGGCAGGTCATCGTGCCCATCGAGCAGTATAATGGTACGTGTCCCAAAGACTCCAACTACAGAAACTATCTTCCTCTGTCTCCTGAAACCTGGTGTAGTAGAGCACCAAAAGAGAGTAGGCCAGGGAGTACATGGGGTGCATGTGAAGGTGACAGGCAGAAGTGAAGAAAGAACAAGCACTCCTCTAGGAAGCTAACATTTTCAGGAAATTAGACAGATTTGCAAACTTTCCAAGGGATCATTTCTGCACATTGGAGGGCTTTGAATTCACAAAATAGTGAAAGTAAACAACGTGTAATAAAAAATGATTAACAAAACTAATACACTGCTACATTCCCGAGACTATTATGGTTGTAGGGATATGTAAAGATTTTAATTTCTGACAAAATACATGCTGCCCAGAGACAAGTAAGTGATGGCAAACAATCAAGTTTTCTCACTTGATAATGAACAAAATCACGTATAAAGGTAAGTTCAGTGATGAGTGTCATTTGTAGCACCCAAAGCTATAGAATACACATATTGGCAATCAATTTTGACGCAACTGTGAGAAAGGTTTTGTAAAATGTGTTTTTAGACTAGACACTCAATCTAGCTCTGCTTTAAGTGGTGCCCTTTTGAAAGGTCATGAAAACTGCTAGCTCCGTGACCCTGTCAATTGAATTAAACATGAAAATCATAGCAATTTCATGTGGAGGATGGCTTCAGCCTTTGGGTGGTAACAGGCCAGCAACAAAGCAATCCTACCATTTGCCAGTATATATATTTTTTTAATTAATGCCATAGGCAAAGCCAAAATAGTGTGACTTTGAGGGAATATAAATGTGACAAAATAGTGTTCTTAAAGCTCATGTTGATGCTTATGCGGAATTCTGTTTAGCAAATTGTAAATTAACCTACACAATATGCACTTCTATGGGATTGACTTACTTTGAATTAAAAAAATATATTGAGTTGCCAAGTACCAGTCAAGCTGAAACCCAAATAATGAAGCCACCCCCTAGCGGACTTTCTGCAGTGTTTGGTCCACAGAAGTCACAACATGGCTGCAGTCTTGGTACTTTCTTTGAACCAAATGATATGCCTGCCCACAGATGTTGGGTTCCATTTTTATTAAGAGGAATGCGGAAATGACAAACTGCTTTGCAGCAAGGAAAAGTACTACAAAGCACAGGCATATATAATGCACTTTACATTGTCAGTGAAATTTTACACTGTAATAGTACAGGTGGGAGAGGCACTAAATAAATGATTTCAAGAATTTTGGGGCCTGATGTACGAAGATTTAATTTTATGAGTCTCTAATTGCGATTTGTTGTGACTCGCAATTACAGACGCGTAAAATGAAATGTAGGAAAGTGTCTCAGACAAATTAGCGATTCCCAATGGGGTCGCAAATGACCTGGCTTATCAATATTCATGAGGTAGGTCACAATTTGCAACTCATTGGGAATGGGCAATAACACAGGAATGGTGGCCTGTTGAGGACCCCTTCCTATTGGCAAATGGGTTACCATCAGATTGAGGAGAGGAGTTAGCCTAATGGCTAGGTCGGTCGACCTCAACTCTGGGGAACTGGGTTCGAGTCTTGGCAATGACGCTGAACATCCTGTGATTCTGGGCAAATCACTTAATCTCCCCGTGCCTAACAAAAAAAATTAATGTGTTCTCATGTATTGCAACTGGTGCTATGTAAAGCGCTCTGATATCCGATTTGGGTCTAGTTCGCGCTATATAAAACTCTATAAAAAAAATCTGATGGGAAACTGCGAATTTTTGCAACCAGTATTCAGTCACAAACCATTCCTACATACATCTCCATCTCACTATTAGGAAGGTACGCCCTTGACATGCCCCTCCTGATACCGACTTGCAAACTCTGGGGCATATCAACAAGGGCTTTATCTCTGCTTTTTTGGCTTTAAAAGCCAAAAAAGCAGAGATAAAAGTAGCGCCCTATCAACAACAGGGTGCTAACACGCAAATTTGCATGTTAGCACCCTTTTACTCTACGCTTCCCCTTGCATCTCTAATGAGATGCAAAGGGGGCGTTCCTTAGTAAAATAATAGGAGAAATGTCGCTAAGCGACATTTCTCCTATTATCAAGAATGTCGCTAACCCTGTTAGAGACAAAAAAAGCAGCGCCAACCGCGGTTAACGCTGCTTTTTTACGTCTGCTAATTTTCAGACTTAGCCATGATATCCTATGGAAGGAGGATATCATGGCTAAGTTTGCCTGTCCCTATCAACAAGGTAACGTGTGATTATCGCTGGGTTTCCAGCGATAATCTCACGTTAGCCTGTTAGCGTGTAGATTTTTATCGCTATTGAGATAAGCGTTGCTAATAGCACGCTATCTCAGCGATAAAAATTCACGCTAGCCGGCGATAATTATCCTCACGCTAAGAGCGCTGAGCGATAATTATCGCTGGTTGTTGTTGATATGCCCCTTATTTTGCGATTCAGTAACAGGTTGCCGAATCCCAAAATAGGGGTTTATGCATTGGAAAAGCCTTTTTTGAGGTCGCAAATGGACTGATTCTGAAAATCCGGCCATTTGTGCCTGCAAAAAACTTTGTACATCTGGCCCTTGGTTCTTAAAATGGGTGCTGCTTACATAAGTCTCTAAGAAAGACCAATGCTTGAGATTGCTGTAGCTTGTCTCATTATGTACCTGGAGCACATTCAATTTCTTTCGTACATTTCCAGAAAAGGATTGTTTGAGGATGGAAGTCATTCTTCATATGGAACACAGCAATTTGTGAGGCGCTTGACTTCCTAATATTCTGTTTCTGCTCAATACCTGAAAGTTTTGTGACAAGTGTACATGTTTGTTCAAAGCAATTTCCTTGTAGGTAATGCATGCAGTGTATGGGGCCAAGCAATGTTCTAGCGGAAGCCAACGTAATGATTTAAGAATGGATGTGAACAGTTAAAATCTTTTAGTTATTGGGACCAGATAGGATGCCATAAGTAGAACTACTTTGAAGGTAGCTAGCTGACATTTTGCTGTCCAATAAGGGCACCATTTTCATAATCTGTGCATGAGGTGACTAAGGGTCTGATTCAGAGTTTGATCGATCTTAATATATAGCTGAGTACCATCTTCATACTGGGGAAAGAAGATACCATGCTTTGTTAAAATATCCCCTTGTGGCTGCACATTGAGATTGGAAGTTACAGTGCCAAGGATGAAGTCATTGGGATCTCTTTAAGGGACTAGGTGTAGGCAGGTCCCTGGTAATAAGAGGTCCAGAATCTGTTCTGTGATTTGAAGGGGCACACCAAGTGTACCATCACAGTAGGTAGAGGACTATTGTCCATACCTTTTATGAATTACATAAAGCAGTGGTGGAAGCATACCAATTTTTGTGAATACTTAATAGGATCAGACCTTTGTCCTGGTATCAGGATAAGAGCGGAGTATACGGACCACATTCGTGTAAAGTTCTGCTGTTATTTTCCGCTGTTATATCAACCCCAGATTCATGTGCATGACAAGTCCATGTATTTGCAGTAAGTATGTGATATATGTATGATAGTGGGTCTGGAAGTCTGCATACTAGGACCGGGGTGTCCATTTTAGATGGCCCCTATATTAGCCTGGCACAAAATGGCTGAATGGATGTGGCTTCCCACTGACAGTGGGAGTGTATTGCTTGCCTACCTGTGACTGGAGGGTGGAGATCCATACACAGACATGAAGGAGGATGGAAATTGGGCCACTTTTAGAAATAGTGTGTGGATTTTGTTAAGAAAGGACCGCTGATTAGCTCTTCCTGAATACTGCTATTTGGTAGAGGAAAGTGTGTGGGGTAGGATTCCTGTTTGGGAAGGTTTCTGGTAAGGACATGTCCTTTTGACTGTTCGTAAATACTGATTCAGGAAGGCCGATGACAGCCAAGAGCAGATCATCCACACTTCAAGGAGCCCCTATTTTTGATACTCCGACTTGCATATTTGCTTCCAAATTTGAGAGCGATCACCTTGCAAAAAGGCTGTGTCTAAGCAGCAGCTAAAAATTACTTTTGAAAGAGAACCAACCCAAACCGGTTCTGAGACTGGAGACAGTGGATCCATATTCCCTGATTGGAAAATGTCTGATTAAGCACATAGACGCTTGGCTGCCTACTCTGAGAGAGAAGGAGTACTTGGCTCTCCCGATGGAGAAATTGATTAGGAGGAGAACCCCAGCATGTTCCAAGCATGTGGGACACCCAGCTGTATCAGACTATCAACAGGGAGCAAAGTCAGAACTAACACAATGTGAGGTATCCTTCTGTTTCCAGCTGGAGGTCCTGTTGTGAGCTGTACAAGAAGGTGTTTGCCAAATTGTGATCGTGTAGCCCGAAGGCCAGGTGCTGCTGCTGCCATCAAAATTTCCCACCTGAGGGGAGCCACTGAAATGGCCTGTAGGCCGCAAATGCCAAAGACAGACGCCTATCACGATGTCCCCCTAAGGATGGAACTACTAAAGATGAGGACCACTTCCTATTGGCACTGGGTTTGAGCCCCTGCCAGCATCAGCTCCAATGGCTGCAACTGCTGAAGTCAAGAGTATTTATGCTACAGCCCTCCAAAGACAACATTGGCCTAGAAGAAACACTGTTGAAATCCAGTGGTCTCAAGAGGTGCATCACTGCCGTCCATGGTTCCCCAATGCCAGAGCTGAGGCCTGAGAGTGTGTGGGTCATTGACTGCACCAAGCCGCACCACTGACCCAAATTGCTGTTGAGCAGGTAGTGTGGGGCTGCACCCACTCAAAGTGTAAAATTGTGCTCAATACATGCAAGGGGAACTTTGCCTGCCAGAACAATAATCTTCATCAGATTGAACCTGTTGTGCTGACAGACTAGTGAACTGACCTATGAGCTAACATTTGGGGTGATTTTTAGCGCTATTCCTGTATCTTTACTAAAGTTGAACTAGATGGGAAATTATCCCAAAGAGATAGTGGGAAAGAGTGTGTAAATCCTGTTAACCAAATGGATACACAGCCCAGGGGGAACACTGCAGTACCACTACCACCTAGGTTGACCCCATATGGAAGAGTGTTCCAACACCACCACCATAGAATACATCCAGCACAGCAGCAAAGCGTGCGCCTACCCACATCTTCAGGAACCAGCATGTCTCATTAATGCTGGTGCATCTAGTTTGAACAGTAAGAGAGACAAGGCATCATTTTAAGCCTAGAGCTACAAGCGGCCCATTCAAAGCAGGAGCCACATCCATTTCTACATCCTTGGCAACATCCACACATACAGGCACACCATCAATAACATTCACCTTAAGCACATTCATGACAAACACCAATAAAACAAACAAGCCAACTCTTGCATTCACTGTAAGTCCCTCCAACAGTGGCTCGAATGTGAGAAAATCTTTAGTCTGCATTAACATCAGTAAGGAAGTAGAGCCATTTATCTAGCCTTAAGATATAATTCCTCTACAATTAGAAACCATGGAGAATGTGATAGTGGAGGCAATGCCTGTATACAACCCTCATTAGGACAGAATTCCACCTCATAAGAAAACGGTAGAGGATGCAACTGCCACCTCAGAAGGGGAAGACCAACCAACACCTACCCTGACACAGATCACATCAGAATTGAGCATGTGAATTAGTACCTTGGAGCAGAAACAGGCTACATTACTGAAGTCATTTGGCTAACAGGAAGAGCTACATTCTGAAAGTGCAGAGATATGAGACACCTTAAAGTTGATCCACATGAGACAGGCAGATATTGCAGAAACGCTTTATTTACTCTAACATCCATGCCGTAAACCGCATGACTGCATCAGTACTGAATGTGAGCTGCCAGATGTTTAAAAGCCAACTGGTGAAGTCCTAAAGATCCTGAGTCAACTGCTAGAAAGGTCAGAAATGTTCTTGTCTGGATATGGTGTATTTCAATATAAAAGAAAGCACCACTCACGTTCACACAGGTAGCCATGAAAGATACATAAATAAAACATACATAAAATAAAATACAATCCCATGGATTAATAAGCATTAAAATTCAGACAATACATTCAAGAAAACAGTTGCACTTGATGGATGGCGCGTCGGACTGAGAACAAGTAAGCTATACACTCATCAGTGATCTATACATTTTCTCTAGGACTGTGGGCATATTTACGAGCCCCTATCGCCACAGGAATATCACTTTTAACGTTGTTCCTGTGGCGATAGGGGCTTTGCCTTATTTACAACGTGTACTTAGCATGAAAGGGGTGGACAATGGGTGTTGCAGTAGGCATTTTGCCACAACACCCATTGATTTTGATGCTGCCCCCTATTTACGAGGGTGGCTAAAATAGGAGACAGTGCCAAAATTAAGACCAGGGAAAACCTGGTCTTAAAATGGAGAAACGAGGAGAAATTATTATTTTCTCCTCGTTTTTGCTGTTTCTATGTGCGCTGCATTTTGCAGCACACAGAGCAACATCAAATCACCAGGAATTATGGTTTCAGTGCAGGAAGGTGTCCCTTCCTGCAAATAAAGAATCATTAAAACAATGACGATTTGCAACATCTATGTGTGCTGCACCATGCAGCACACATAGGAGTTGCAAATCACCATTAGTGACTGTTTATGTGCAGGAAGGTGTCCCTTCATTCTCTCAGCGCAGTGCAAGGGTGCCTGCTTTGGTGCTAGGCAGCTGACTTTATCTCCAGCGCTAGGGAAAAAACAGGCCTGCAACGTATCATTGTAAATACGGTGCATCCATGCATTTTCAGAATGGCAGAGTGCTGCATTAGCAATTTTGGCTTAACGCCACGCTCCGCCATTCTCTTGTTTATATACCCCACAGTATTTATATATATTACAGGCTAGGCAGGTACAGATAATTCATGATGAGCTTTGACTGATTTTTTTTAGCAGATTGAGGCTTCATTTTTTGCAAGTGACAAAATTCTGAGAAGCGCAGCTTCACCAGCGATTTGTCTGATTTTTTTCAAGTGCGAGGTGCATCAAAATGACCAAATGGGTTAAATGATCTAAAACTTTTTGGGACATAAGTTAACCAGGGAATTAAGGAGCCTTTATTCAATTTGAGGCAGTCTGCAATTATATTTATACTTGTCTTGATGTAAGTCCAAATGCTGACCCATAGGAAAACTTCACCTTATCCAATATATACTGCAGGTTAAGTTCTGAATGGATAATAAAATGAGAGCTAGTTGGCTGGTTGGCAGCATAATGACACCATTTTACTAGATCTGAAGAGACTAAGCATTACAGTGTCCCCAGACCTCAGAGCTATAAAGAGCCTCCGAAATGCACTGAGCATTATAAATGTTCAGAAAGGCCAAACAGTGTCCCTACCTGCAGCCTGTGGCATGCTGATTAGTGCCACAGCTGAGTTACATACCGCTAGCCGAGAACAGTGGATCTGTGGCTGCCAGGAGCCTGCATTGTTAAAAACAATCCATAGATAGTTAAAATCACTTACAGTGCCAAGTGAACGCCCCTTCACCCTTAACTTTGATCAAAATAATTTACCCGGCCAACATACCATGATGCGCAACTTCACAAAATTGGTTATCAAGTCCAGTTCTCCCATAAAAGATATAAAGGATTCCACCACCATAGGCAGTGCCCCTGGGTTCCAAGCTATGAGCCCTGCATTGTCTGCGTAAAGCAATGCTGGCACCGGAACTCTAGAGACCATTGGGATGTCACTATTTGTATTCGCTAGGGTAGAGTGCAAGGGGCATATTATCAAGAACGGCGTTAAAACTAAAGCGGCGATAATGGGCTTGAGATTATGCCCTTGTGAATTCCCATAGAAGCTCATGTTCACACCAGAACATGGGCTTCTATTGGAATTCTCAAGGGCATATTATCAAGTCCATTATCACTGCTTTAGCGGCAGTTTCCTGCCGCTAAAGTGGAGTTAATTTTAACGCCGTTCTTGATAATATGCTCCCAAAATTTTAATATAGATAATAAAGAGAAGCGGAGTCAGGATACCTCCCTGGTGCCCCCCTCGAGCTAGGGGAATGGAGTCAGACAGTACTCCGGCAGGGCTGAACCGGACCTTCATTTTTAGGTTCTCATGCAGTGAGTGCAGAAAATTAACTAATGCGGCATCAACCCCAAGATCCAAAAACATCAGCCACAATTTAGTATGGTTGATGTAATCAAATGCCATTGACAAGTCCATAAAAGCCAGGTACAGCGCTTGGTGATAGTATACTTGACAACAATCAGATTTAAGTTTAAGCACTGCTCTACTGTACCCAGTTCCTGTTGAAACACAAATTGAAAGGGAAATTGAAAGGGACACAAAATATTAATATGAGTGACCCATGTTTTCAAATAGTTAAAAATCCCCCTGCCAATGATCTTCACTGAGCTATTGATAAGGAAAATGGGGTGAAAGAATTTAGGAGACAGGTGATTCCCTTTGTTTAAAAATAGGTACTACAGTGGAAAGAGCTAGGGACCCTACTACATAAAGAGTTTTTGGAAAAGTTTAACAGGGGATCCCACACTTCGGTTTTATATTTGATTAGGTCAATTGGGACCCCTTCCTGTCCCAGCGCTTTCTCACTTGGGCTTTGCCTAATAACTTGGGTAACTTCCTAAGGGTAACCTGCAGAGTGTCACAGTTAGATAATTTAAGTCTTAACGAGTACCACAAGCTCTCTTTCTCCACCGAGTGGGATTTAACTATGAAGTGAATAACCCATTCGGAATCTCGAACCATTACAATTCTAGAAGGGATTATTTGGAGCTTCCCTATGTTTAATCTTGTTGACCAACGACCAAAATAATGTACTATTCTTGGCAAGTGCCACACTTACCAAGAGTCCCCAGACTCTACAATTCAAAGCGGTCTTTTTTATCCTCACAGTTGTTTTGTAAATCTTGCGGGCTTACCACGCACAGCAGGATCTTTTGGGGTGGCTGAGAGAGCCTTCTTCAACATAATTTTGGCTAGTGCAAAAAGAACAATTGATGGACGGAAAGCTGAATCAATTTCAAACTTAGTAAAGCCTAGTACAGAAATATGAGCCTAAATCCATCTGTTTTTCCACACTATGCCATTCCAGTTTATACCCAGCCATATTCAAAACAGTCTTGACCCTGCTTCCCATGGGAAAAGTCCAGCCTGAACTGCCAGGCCAGGACCTACTTGGACTGGAAACAAGTATTAGGGGACCAGTTGCAGGTTATCGGCCAGGCTAGCTTGACTCAACTAGCATGGTGAGCATGGGACCCATGTTGTGGCATACCATCCCCACTTTGGGGGACAAATGCAAAAAGAACAATTGATGGACTGAATACTGAAACAACGTCAAACATTCACTCCCAGGTACTGAAATCTGGGCCTAAATTAATCACTTGTTTGCACACCATGCCATTCCAGGGTAGACCCAGCCGTATGCAAATCAGTCTTGACCCTTCTCCCCATAGGAACACTCCAGCTCAAACTGCTAGGGCACATCCTCCCTTGACACGAAACAAGCATCCTGGGACTGCTTACTGAGTATCACCCCTCATCAGTCAGGAGAGCTTGACTCCAGTGACCTGGTGAGCACAGGACCGATGTCCGGGCATACCCTCCCCACTTAGGGCGACAAATTCAAAAACAATTGATGGGCAGAATGCTGAAACACTATCAAACATTAACCGCCCATACAGAGATCTACACCGAAATACATTATTTTTGTGCACTCTATGCCACTCTAGTTTAGACAGAGCCATATGCAAATCAGATTTGACCTTGCTCCCAATGCGAACAGTCCAGCCCGAACTGCCAGGCCAGGTCCCACCTGAACTGGAAACAAGCATCCTGGGACAGGTTTCAGGGTATCTCCACTCATCAGCTAGGCTAGCGTGGCATGGTGAGCATGATATCCATGTGAGGGCATACCCGTCTCACTTAGGGTAAAACATGCAAAATGAACAATTGATGACCTGAATGCTGAAACAAAGTCAAACATTCACCCCAGTACAAAATTCAGAGCCTAAATCCATCCTTTTTTTGCCCACCATGCCATTCCAGTATAGACCAAGATATATACAAATCCAACTTGACCCTGCTCTCCATGGGAACAGTCCAGACCAAATTGCCAAGTCAAGTTCTCCCTGGACCGGAAACAAGCATCCTGGGATCAGTTTCTGGGTATAAATCTTCATCAGGCAGACTAGCTTGACTCCTGTAGCATAGTGAGCAGGGGAGTCATATCTGGGCATACCCTCCCACTTAGGGTGACAAATGCAAAAAGAATAACTGATGAACGTAATGATGAAACAATGTCAAAAATTCACCCTCATTTCATAGATCAGAGCCTAAATTGCTTGTTTCTTTGCACACCATGCCATTCAAGTTTATATCCAGCCATATCCAAATTAGTCTTGACCCTCCTCCCCATGGGAACCTTCCAGTCCATACTGCTAGGCCAGGTTCTCCCTGATCTGGAAACAAGTGTCCTGGGACCAGTTTCAGGTTATCTCCCCTCATCCGCCAGGTCAACTTGACTACAGGAGCATAGTGAGCACAGGACCCACATCTGGTCATACCCTTCCCTCTTAGGGCAATAAATGCAAAAAAAACACTTGATGAATGGAATGCTGAAACACGGTCAAACCTTAACCCCAGTACAGAGAACTGGGGCTAAATCCATTGTTCTTGTGCACTCTATGTCATTCCATTTAAGACCCAGCCATATGCAAATCAGTCTTGAACCTGCTCCCCAAGGGAACAGTCAAGCCTGAACTGGCAGGCCAGGGCTTCCCTGGACTGAAAACAAGCATCCTAGGACTGGTTTCAAGGTATCTCCCAATATCCGCTCGGCTAGCTTGACTCAAGTAGCATGGTGAGCATTGGACCCATGTCCGAGCATATGCTTTCCACTTAGGTCAATAAATGTAAAAAGAAAAATTAATGAAATGAATGCTGAAACAAAGTCAAACATTCACCCCCAGGACATAGATCAGAGCCTAAATCCATTGTTTGTTTTGCACACCATGCCATTCCAGTATAGACCCCCTCATATGCAAATTCATCTTGACCCTGTTTACAATGGGAACAGTCCAAGCCAAATTAACAAGCTAAGTTCTCCCTGGACCGGAAACAGGCATCCCGACATGGGTTTCAGGGTGTCAACCTGTATCAGCCAGGCTATTTTGACTCCAGTAGCATGGTGAGCATGGGAGCCATGTCTAGGCATACCCTTCCAACTTAGTGCAACAAATGCAAAAAGAACAAATGATAAATGGCATGCTGAAACAATGTCAAACATTCATCCCCAGTACAGGCATCTGGACCTAAATCCATTGCTTTTTTGCACACCATGCAATCCCAATTTAGTCCCTGAAATATGCAAATTAGTCTAGACTCTTCACCCCATGGGAACAGTCCAGCTTGAGCTGCCAGGCCATGTCCTCCCTGGACCGGAATCAAGCATCCTGGGACTGGTTTCAGGTTATCACCCCCCCACCCCCATCAACCAGACCTGCTTGACTCCAGTGGCATGGTGAGCATGGGACCCACGTCTGGGCATACCTTTCCCACTTAGGGCGACAAACAGAAAAACAATAATTGATGGATGGAATGCTGAAACTCTGTCACCATTCACTCCCAGTACAGAGATCTGAGGCTAAATCCATTGTTTTTGTGCCCACCATGTCATTCCAGTTTAGACCCAGCCATATAAAAATTAGTCTTGACCCTGCTCCCCATGGGAACAGTCCAGCCCGAACTACCGGGCCAGATTCACCCTGGACTGGAAACAAGCATCCTAAGACTGGTTTCAGAGTATCTCCCTTCATCAGCTAGGCTAGCTTGAGTCCAATGGCATGGTGAGCATGGGACCCACGTCTGGGCATACCCTTCCCTCTTAGGGAGACAAATGCAAAAAGAACATTTGATTAACGGAATGCTGAAACAATGTCAAACATTCACCCCAGTACAGCACTCTGGGGCTAAATCAATCATTTCTTTTACACATCATGCCATTCCAGTTTAGACCTAGTCATATGCAAATCAGTCTTGACACTGCTCTCCATGGGAACAGTCCAGACCAAACTACTGGGCCATGCCCTCCCTGGACTGGAAACAAGCATCCTAGGACTGGTTTCAGAGTATCACCCCTCATCAACTAGGCTAGCTTGACTCTAAAGGCATGGTGAGCATAGGTGCTGCGTCTGGGCATACCTTTCCCACTTAGAGCGACAAATGCAAAAAGAACAATTCATGGACGGAATGCTGAAACAATGTCAAACATTCACTCCCAATATAGATTTCTGGGCCTAAATCCATTGTTTTTTTGCAAACAATGCCACTTGAGTTTAGACCCAACCACATACTAATCAGTCTTGACCATGATTCCCATGGGAACAGTCAAACACGAACTACCAGGTCAGGACCTCCCTCCCTCCTGCTTGGGGCCCACTCTTCTGGTTCCTCTGAGGAAGATAACGTCATTGAGCTGAAAGGGGGAGGTGATTACATTGGAGTTACCCCCTACTGTTGACCCCTCTGTGTTCCTTAACTGTCTGAGCATTGACTCGATTTGCCATTCAATACTCGATTTGCCATTCAAAACACTGAATTAGAGGGGAAAGTTCCACATGAAGGAGATCTTTGATTTTCCCACAAGAAACTTCCATAAACTGGTCAAAACCATGATTGATTCCTTAGTGTGGTCCCTAAGACCCCAGCCACAGACTGGAGTGGCAGAATCCAAACTGACGGTGGAGACTAAGCCTGCATCTACAGTTTGGCTTCCCTGTGTCATCTTGTTGGTCACCTTATTAGTGGAAGTTTTATTCTAACTACATCTCAATATGTTTGTCAGTAAGTTATGGACAAGTCACGATTATTCTTCAAACAGGAAATATATTGTATAATAAAAGGCACACTGCACCTTGCAAACAGGTCCAGGGGGGGCTCCTCAATGCTCTGACGAGAGTGGGTGGGCGGGCCCACGCACCTCACTGTGGGAGGCAAAGTCTCCTTTTGAAGCTCCCGTCCCGGGCTTAATGAGAAACAGCTGTGCCTCCTTGCCGCTTTGCCAGCTGGCAATCGAATTCCTCTGAGCCCGCACAGGATTGTATTACCACCCATCTGCTCCATTCCACACATCCAGTTCTCCATCCTCTCAGGTACAGAGAAAACGAAGAACAGCATTAATGGCATAACTTATGGGTACTACAGGCTGAGCACCGGCAGTTTTTTAAAGGGGGGCTTGAAACGGGTCTCTATCGGGCTCTATTTTGTGCCCTGGCACAGGCGGTTCACTGAGCAGGCATATCGATGTGCGCGTGCTCACACTGCTCCCTCCTCACTAGTGGAGAAGTTATGGCATGAGGTCATGTCAGGTGAGCTTTGTTTTCCCTTCTCTTTTTGAAACTCAGGGGCAGCAACATTGCCGTGATGTCACCAGGGCTTTAAGTGGAAGCTTGTTCAATATACAGGCTGGCAAATGGGTGCTGTATTGTGGAGCAATGAGGGCTACAAGTAGGGCTGAGGATTAAGTTATTGGGTGCATTAGTCATTAAAAGCAGTCATGGGGGAACAGGGATGTCTAAACAGGCTAAGGATGGGTCATTGTTGGTCACTGACAACATTCAGGTCTGTGTCAGAGTGGGATCAATATTATTACAGGTTTCCAAAGTTACTACTCAGATTCACGTGAGTAATATAGTGTCTACTTCCACACCCTCAGGAGTGAGTAAGTGATAAGGCAAATTTGTTGGCTGGGGTGAAGGACGGAGAGTTGGTGGTGTTATTCCCAGTGTCCATATTGAGCATGGTTGAATACTGGTGTCTCTAGCTGTGGTTAATGCGTTTTTGGCCTTGAAGTTATCCAATGTAAAGTCGGGTAGACTGTCAGTGGTACAGATTGTCAGATTAACAGAAAAGACTGTATGTATCATGATTGTATTATGAACTTCCATTTTCCACACAGGTTTAGATGTGGATAATTTACCATATGAGTAGTTAAAAAGTGGGCTGTACATTATATTATAAAGACGGATTCTGGTGTTCTTTGGTGTTCTTCAGACTATGAACAAAGAGACGAAAATGTCTCTCCAGAACGGTATGTCACTTGTGAAAAAGAGTACGTAAGCTTTAGCGTGCACAATTTGAGAATGTAATATTTTTCACTAATTAGGCACAGATTAGTGCAGGTATAAATTTCCATTCCTGTGAAAGCACGTGTTTGCACAGGGATCGGAATTAAGAGTTGTGTTATATTTTTCACACCCTCTTGAGTTTTTCCCTAGTTATATTCCGATAGGTCAAACCTGCCAAAATTAATCGGGGAAAAGTGCCCGTAAAAAGGCAATACATGAGGAATTTGGGGGCATATTATCGAGAAACGGCGTTAAAATTATCTCTGCTTTAGCGGCAGAAAACTGCAGCTAAAGCAGCGATAATGGGCTTGATAATATGCCGCAGAGAATTCCCATAGAAGCCCATGTTCTGGTGTCAACATGGGCTTCTATTGGAATTCTCTGCGGCATATTATCAAGCCAATTATCGCCGATAATTTTAACGCCGTGCTTGATAATATGCCCCATTGTGTTTTAAATACCGATTCTGCATGTTACTGCCTCATTTTAAAGGGCACAACTTGTAATAGGCGATAATTATCGCACCTTTTAAATTACAATACCCGTGGTATCAGATTGTAAAAGGTGCGATAGTGATATCGGATTTTAAAAGTTGCGATAATGATCGCCTTCCCAGCCAGGCATTCGTAATTAGGGCCCTAAAGTTTCAGAATTGTGGGTTTGTGACCAGCTATGCAAATGGCAGATATGTTTATCTAGAATACTGACCAAAATCTCCTTAAAATCTAACAAAATCCTCTTCATGTGCAAATGATCAGAGGCTCCAAACAGCCGATATCATTTTCCCACATTGCACCACGTTTGGGCTGAGCTTTGGTGGATCCCAAAACCTGATTTTAAGGATCAATTGCTAATTGGGCTGAGGCCTAGTGGAAGTTCAGATGAGCATGTCGGCGGAAGGCATCACAGGAGTGTCCGCTCCAGGCTGCTGAAGGATGCCAGATGTGGAGAAAAGGTTGAACATAGAATGTACTGTGTCTAGGCCTCAGAGAGTGACTGTACAGTGGTACCTGAAATGGCAGAGTTCTTCAATCTTTGGGGCGCCCCCCCCTGGGGGGGGGGGGGCACGACACCATCTCAGGGGGGGTGCGTACTCCACTCTAATCTTAACTTCGTTCCCTGCGTTGCAAGTCTTCTTGGAGAACTCTGGTGTGGTTGGAGGGGGAGGGCGGGTAAATCGATGGGGCACAACGTGCCCATGCTTTTGTTTTGTCAACCGTCCTAGAGCTGAAATGCTTCAGCTGCAGTGAGATGCAGGAAGTCTCCTCTGCTAAAATCGAAAGCAAACAAACAGACAGTCCTGTTCCTTTGCATTTGATATCATAGCAGAGGAGACTCCTTGCCTCCCACTGCAGCTGAAATGACTGTCTGTTGGTTTGCTTTCAGTTTAAGCAGAGTAGACCTCCTGCCTCCAACTGCAGCTGAAGCATTTCAGCTCTATGAATTAACCCCCTCCTGGGAGGGTAAGCTCTTCCCAGAAAGGAGACAAAGTTTCTTTTAAAATGACACGGGCAGGTGTGCAAAATGCCAGCCATGTGTTGTTTAAACAGCCTGCAAATTGCTTGCTTGTCTTGACACTAAATATGGTTATAAATAAAGACGTATGTATTAATTTGTAATGTGACTTTTCTTTCTTTGTGCCCTTTTATTATCAGTCATGGATCATTCATGCAACCCTAGAACAGAATTGAAAGTACTTTCTATTTATATTAGCTTTTCAAAGTATGAACAGACAAGTGCTGAAAATACAGCTTTAGGTGACTGCTTATTTCTGTACTGCCTGGGACATCAAAAAAATGAGCTGGCAACCCTAATCACAAGACTGGGAGTTTGTTGCAGGATCAGCACATTATTTATTTCCTCCACCCTGATCCCAGGTTAGTGCCATAATAGCAATAGTTTAACACATTTGAAAAACCCTACGCTACCGTCAATAACATAGTGAGTTACTTCAAGTGTCTGGGATTGCACCTTGCATTCAGACAACTCGCTCCTCATTCTCGCCTTTCACTTTCACACTTATCCTGCACCCACAGCGATCACAATGCACTCACACTGATCCCGATGCACTCACACCATTCACTCACTTACCCTGCACTCACAGTGATCACTCTACAAAAGTTTGAAGACCTCTATTATAAGGGGTGGTCGGGAGTGAGTGCACAAAGGCCAGAGATGAAAAATCAGCGGCAGAACAGTTGGCGGGGAGCGAATGAGTGTCAATTCCCAGACAAAATAAACTAAATTCACAAAAGTTATCCTTGTACCAAATCCATTTAGAATGATGTAAACCTAGTGCGTATTTATTTATTTTTATTTAGACCATCATCCATTAGTAGCATGCTTCATCATCGGGTCTCGAACTGGTCCATATAAACCAGGATGTGCTCAACCTCAGTGGAGGGAGCGCTTATATATCTATTCTCGGGTACATATAAGAAATAAAAATACCTAAATAAAAACTCCGATATCCCTTTAGTTTGAGTGCCCCAGGTATGATTAAAAAGTAAATATGTGGATGCATAAAGATACAATTCTGTGTGCATGTTTACTGTCATCAATGTGTTTCAGCTGCTCTCAAGGGGCCTATATAAGACCACAGCCGTCCTCTGGACTATAGATTACCCCTAAAAAAAATTGCAGAATCCTATCCCCACCTGTTCGGTCTAATTATAGAAATTATGAAGGATTATATACTAAACACAGTATGGAGGCTAACTAAGGTGGGAACACACAGGGAACCTCATGGTGCTTAGCCTCGAACAAGCACGGCACCTGATAGTGCCTATGTGTATATGGTCACAAAAGTTCTGGAATGGGCAGTGATATAACCTTGTAGTTGGACATTTGTCAAGAATGCCATGTCATCTTAACACCTACACTTGCTGTCCTGATTCACAGCTGCATGTTAGATAGTAAAACGATGTCAAAGCAGAACTTTACTACTGTGAGTTCTTCAGGGCTGTGAAACTTATTACGCCGCTGCTGAAAGACACTAAGAACGACACTCAGAGAGGTGAGAAGAGCCCTAGCCGCCTCCCCCTTAACTATAAGTACTGGTAAAATGGATGTGAAGGCCACAGATCCTGCAGCTGTAGCGGGTGACATAACTCAATAGCACGACTGAACAGTCAGGTCCAATAGTGGGTCTATACAGGTTGCCTGGCGCCCGCATACATGACAGTTGGAGTGTAGAACTCTGCAAGGAAAAAGAAGTGACACTGTGAAAAGCTCCAACACAGTAAGTGATGCACACCAGGCAAGGGGAGAAATTGGGCACCTGAAGCTGAACACACACTAGACCTGGCCAGGGTGACAAGTTAAATAGGGCACCACAAAGACATTGCTAGAAGTTACCGGGACTTCAAAGTCTCCCTTCCCGCATCTAAACTGCAAACATGACTCAGTACATGTGGCCCAGTAGGCAGCTCATTAGACACAGAGAATAATATACACAGTAGGACACTGCATTTATTATTGTAGTGAAAGCCTAGGGCAGAATGCAGCACACATAGAAGGCAAAAATCGTCATTATTGATTGTTTATGTGCCGGAAGAGACACCTTCCTGCACATAAACAATCATTCCCTGCAATGTAGGCACCCTTGCACTACGGGGCAAGAGTGCCTGCGTTGGCTCTAGGCACTTAATTTTAGCACCAGTGCCAGAAAAAACACAGGGGTGTGATGGAGCGGGTAAAATATAAAAAAGGTTAGTATTTCCAATTCATTTATATAAGTTTATATTAAAACGACTAAATGATTAATTTTAATGATTAAACAGTGTGCTGTGATGAACTAACCAACCTTATTAATCAAGAGAAAATACGTGGGAATGCATTAGCATGGCTAAAAATAATAAGTGAACTAAGTTTGTACGCATATTAAAATTATATGTTTAGCTTAAGCAGTGTTTATGTGATTTGCGCTTAAATAAATCAGCATTAACGGCTTAGTTTAAATGTCGCATATGGCTAGATAAATGCATACACATAAGGGTATTAGTAAGGGAATAACACTGTTTTAGTCATTTCTATGTATTAATTACGTTTCTTGTGTCTCTTTATTTAAGTTGACTATTTCGACCTACTAAAAGATGGCTGCCGACTGAATCCTCATTAAAGTACATGACTTCATGCACTGAGCAATGGAGGAAGGCGCCTGCACTGACTACGTAGTGTCCTCTCCTTGAACCTCTGAACCAGGTCCATGAAGACTACTCTGGGCGAGATGCCAATGTCCCTGAACATGGAAGAAATGTTGCAATCTGGGAACCAAAAGCCACCTATTCACAATAGACTGATACTTTCCTGACCTGGGAACGACTTTCCCATGCGCCTAGTTTATACATCATCCGTTTGTGAAATTTTGAAAATGTTGCTTAAAGCATAAGGGACGGGGCTGAATTCAGCCAATCAAAGACCTGGAAATAATGAAAATGCTACATGTATATGTAAATTTGGTATAAATATTAGTAGTCTAGAGAAGGAAATTAGGAGGTTTCCACCCAAAGAGCTCGAGACGCACCCTGATCGATGCTACTCTATGCGGCACTCCACGCTGACAGCAGAGGACGGGATGGTAGAATCTCTGATGAATTTCTGAGGACCAGTTTCTGACTTAGAGAACGACAATTATCCAGAATAGGTAATTATGACAAAAGATAATATTGTATTTTTTTAGGATTTTAACCTGCAATTTAATTAGATAAAGAAAAATCATTGTTTGAAGAACTGTCGGGTGGTTATTTCTTGTAATGTTTATTGATTAATATAAGAATTGAAGGGTTATCTATCAAATACCAACTCAACTAAATGATCCGATCGTCCTCCGGATGGAGGAATTGTTAGGGTAATTTAATAGATGTGGTTTCCTCCATCCAGGTAGATAGAAATTGTAGTTCGGGATTAGAGATCCCTCTGTGGGCACGGATAGTTTGATTGAATGAATGTTGGTGTTATGGGCCCCACCAGCATGTGATGTGTGTATGTGTGTGTGACTGAGAAATCATTCCGTCCGTGGAAGTAGGGGGAGATTTTGTGTTATGAACTGCACCAGTATTCTTGGTAGCTAGAGGATGGTTTTTATTGATTTAGTTTGATGATTTGGCATGTATATATAGCTTTTCGATTATTGATTGGTATTAATGTATGTATTAACACTATTAACACTATATGTTGAAGTTGTATTGAGTTCCATGTCGTTTGTACGGCTTCTGGGATGTAAGAAGTCGGTGACAGTTCCGTAGTAGGACAGAGGTAAGCGCTGTTCTCGGGAAAGACAGGATTGTGGTTGCCCGTAGGCACACGGGAAAACGCGTAAAAATTGAAGTTGCGCGTCGCATTGTCTGGGTTCGTTTCGGTGACATCGCTGTGTGTTGCCATTAGAGACAATTTCTGTGTGAGAGAAGTGTATATGATAGCAAAGAGTTATCTGTGAAATTATGGTCTAAAGTACCAGGAAACCAATTGGTATGCCGATAACGCTTTTTACTGAAGAGGTAGCAGGTGTTCTCTGAGCTTGTTAGAAGGACAAAGTAGAGGTAAGCGCTGCTTTGTTAACATATGTTATAATTCTGTAGTAGGACAGACTGTTCGCTGTTCTCGGGAAAGCAGGATTCTGTGTGAATGAACGGTATTTCCTTGTGTGAAAGTGTGTGAATGAAATAGCATTTGAATTAATTGCAGAACTCTGGTTTATTTCTCAGGAGCATTGCGTTTCCACATATGTGTCTTAATACCAGAGACAACAGTTAATTGATGTTTGAAAGAAGGGTAAAGTAGAGGGATGTGCTATTTTGCCAACAGATGTAAAGATTCTGTAGTAGGGCAGAGGTAAGCGCTGCTCTCGGGAAGACAGAATTCTCGTGGGAAAGATCGAAACAAAGTCTACCGAGTAGTTTTGTAAAGGAGGGGTAGACTGAGCACAGGAGTCAGGAGCAGAAGTTGCTGCAGCGACTGTAGACGTCAGAAGGACCGCGCTGTGATTGGACAGCTATTGGGTGACGTAGACGCTCCAGGATTGGTGCGTTAGTGTGAGTCGCGCAGGGATTGGAAGTTGTGACAGCGACGTAGACGTTCCAGGATTGGTGCGTTAGTGTGAGTCGCGCAAGAATTGGAGATTGTGACAGTGACGTAGACGCGCCAGGATTGGTGCATGAGTAAGAGTCGCGCTACTATTGGACTAGGGATCGGACAGTGGTAGAAAGGACTAAAGGGTTCATAAAAGACAGAAAGATGTATTATCATTCACCCGAGAAAAAGAAAAAATCTGTGTTCAGTAAAATAAGAAATTTGTTCGTAAAAGACAAGGAGATTGTGACTAGGGAGGGACAGTTACTCCCTCCGGTAAAGACCCCCGCATCCTTCATGGTTGTGAAATATGGGTACCATACTTGTATCTGGTTAGACAATTGGGCAAAGTATACAAAGGAAGACGGAGTCCTAGCATTTCCAGAGGATGGGTCTTTTAATTTGGCAATATTAAGGAACTTACGGGAGAGGATGATGAGCTTAGATCCGCGACCTAGGCCTACACAGTTCGAGGCATTGACAGAGTGGGAAGATGAGATGCATGAGCGAGAAAAGCAGAGAAATGGAACTATATATCGGTACATGTTTGGACGGCCAAATGATCGTGAAACTCATAGTGATCGAATGAGAAGGTGGCGAGATGCTAGTATGACAGAAGGATTATTTCCTGTTAGAACAGAAGGAGAAAGTGGAGGAAGGAAATGCCTAGAAAAAAGAAATCATGTAGAAATCCGGAGGTATGGGGCTAACGAGACCGACGATGATGTCCTAGATGATATGTTTTACAAAAGCCCACCTCCGTACCGGCAGGAACCAGAAACGCCAACCTCAGGCACACCAGTGAGGGAGACTCTGAAAATCATTAAAACAGAAGTTGTGACCCCAGAAGTAAAAAGAAGAAATTCACTTAAAGAAAAGGGAAATAAGGCTGAGAGTGAAAACTCTAGAGAACTAGCAAAAACCACATTAGAAATGACAGAGAAAATAAGAGAATTGACGAAGAATCTAGAAGCAGTTACAGTCCCTGTAACCATAGGTCCCGTTATGCCTATTTTTGAGAAGCAGAAAGACAGTGAGCATGGACTAACAGTTCCGTATGTGAACCAAAGACAGGCAGAACAGCCCCTGATGAAAACGAAAGAAAGTTCCTGGGGACCTGCTATGGGTAAAAGTGAACTACATGTGTCAAAGAACCCATTTTATTGTCCTGATACTGTCGAGAGAAGCAGAATGGTAGAAGGATCGATATTAGAACCACAGAGATTGACAGAACCAGGAAATGCAGAGAAGTCAGTGAGCATAACTACTGAAGAATTGAATGACTGGCTAAAAGGTTTGCAGGACAAAGAAAAAGAATCTCATACCATTGATGTAGCAAAATTAAGGATGATGTTAGAAGAACTGATTGTAGGGACCATCCCCATAGAAAAGCTGAAAAATTATCAAGATGAGGAACTGCTGCTCCTCTGTAAAAGTGTCACTTGGAGAGCAAAGAATTTACATGACAGACTAGCAGAAATAGCGAGTGAAATGGGAATTGACATGGACAAGGTAAAGGCTTTACAAAAGCCCTACCGAGTGGATTTTACAGAAAAGGACATAGAGAATCTGAACGCGGCAGGGCGGATAGGGCAGATTAGGGACATAATCACGGTATTGAGGAAATGGGGAGATGTGGACAAATGGAAGAGCAGGTGGTATAGGAAGCGGGATGACACCTCAGACAGAACATTTTCAGCATTTCCTGTAAGAGAAAAGGAGAAGGTGGTGATGGAGTTTCCTATGAGAGAGATCCCAGGAGGGGGATATGTGCATGTCCCATGGACCTGACAGGACATTTTGTCATTTACAAATGACTTCCCTAGATTACGAGAAAAGACGGTCGAGTGGTACAGACAGGTAGACAGATTTGTGAAATTATCAAAAGTGCTGTGGATTGATTTGAATAGTCTGTTTGATATAATAGTGCCAGCAGACTTGTGGGCAGAATGTAAGATAGTCATAGACTGGCCCACTAAAGAATACCCGAGAGATCCCAAAACAGGAGCCCCAGACCCAGAGGTCATGAAGAAATACGAGCAGGTTATGTCCTTCCTGAAGAACAAAGTGCCTCCAAAAGAAACAGATTGGGTTAAAATTAGATCGAACACATCAGGAAGCTAAAGAGTCAGTCCACGCATACTATGAGAGGCTAATTGTGGCTTTCAAACAGTTTAGTAGGGATGACAGTCTGGGAGAAAAGGACCTGATTCATTTTGTGTACAGATTTGTGTATGGTCTGCGTCCCGAGATTGGGGACATGATCAAGCAGCACACCGTAAACTGGCAGATCAAGAAAATAGATGAGATCCTGAGGCATGCTAAATACTTTAGTGATGAGATTGAGGCAAAGCAGCGAAAACTAAAAGAGAAAGCAATGTGGGCTCAAGTGAAGGTTGCAGAGAGACAGGAAGCTCAGCTGATAGAACAGGCTAATAACCCAGGCATTAAATCAAAGTTTGGTCCAGGAAAGGGAAAGGGTAATATAGAAGAAGCCAAGAAAAGGTTTCCCTGTCACAATTGCGGCAGATTAGGGCACTGGAAATCCGAGTGTAAAAATCCACCTCTTGCTAATGATGAAAATCCGTCATTAAATCCACAGGTGCAGTGTGAGGGGAGTGGCCCATCGCCGCAGCAGCAGAAGGCTGTTAATCTACAGAATCAGGTGCCAAAACCACCCTTACCACAGAGCCGAAGTACACAGAGATATAGTAAAGAAACAGGATTCTACAATGAAGAACAGGTAAACAAACCGCAACGCGCGAGCGCTGTGTCACAATATTGGATGCAAAATGACGAAAGTGAGCCAGAAGAAATTTATTGACGGTGCCGAAAAGAGGAAGCAGAGTGCGTACTTGGCGCATCTCTAGAAATAGATCAGACAGGACCATTTGTAGATGGGAAAGTTAATGATGAAAACATTACTTTTCTAGTAGACACTGGAGCTACACGATCCACTGTCAGATCAGCCGATGTTAGAAATCTTCCTCTTTCGGATGAAACAATCCAAGTAGTTGGCGTGTCTAACACCCAGATTAAAACATATCTTACTGACCCTGTAAAGGTCAGAATAGGGAAATTTTCAGACATGCATAGATTCGTGGTGTGTGATACCAGTCCCGTGAATCTATTAGGAAGGGATTTGTTGTGCAAGATGAATTGCACCATATTCTGTACACCAGACGGAATAGCCTTTGAAACACCAGATGAAGATGTTCTGTACAAAATGACCATAGCTAACCGAGAGTGTGAGGTCGCTGGAACCTATGCAGTATTCAATCCCGATGAATTACCCCCAGAATTGAAACAGACAGTGAAAGCAGCGGTCTGGGACTTCACTGGGGAAGATGTAGGCCTGATGAGAAATGTAGACACAGTGAGAATTGCTGTAAAGGAGGGAGCTGTTTACCCAAACATTCCACAATACAGACTGACCCCAGAAACAATAGCAGGGGTAACCCCTTTGATTGAGAAGATGATCCAGCAAGGAGTGTTGAGGGAGATAATGAGCAGTCCATGTAATTCGCCTATTATGGGACTGAAAAAGCCAAGTGGGAAATTCAGGATTGTGCAAGATTTGAGAAAGATTAACAAGATTGTCGTCTCATGTTGTCCAATTGTTCCAAATCCATCAGTAATTTTGTATCAGATCCCACACGATGCAGAATGGTACACAGTAATTGATTTGTGTCATGCTTTCTTTTCTATTCCGTTGCATCATGACAGCCAGCCACTTTTTGCATTTCGGTTTGGAAACCGTATTTTGGCATGGTGCCGAATCCCACAGGGATACACAGAGAGCCCCTCCATTTTCAATCAGTTGTTAAAGAAATCTCTGGAAAGTCTTACTATGCCTCAGAATTCAGTTTTAGTCCAGTATATTGACGACCTACTGGTAGCGTCAAAGACACGTGAGGCTTGTGAAACAGACACCATAGCTTTGCTAAATCATTTGGCAGATGGAGGACTTAAGGTAACTCCAACAAAATTGCAATACTGTAAGAAGGAAGTGACATACTTGGGTCATAATATTGAGAAAGGCCTGAGAAAAGTAACCATAGACAGAATCCGAATCATTAGAGGAATGAGAGCTCCAATGACTCAAAGAGAAGTAAGAATGTTCCTAGGAATGGTTGGTTATTGTCGTCAGTGGATAAGTAATTTTTCCCTGATTGCCAAACCATTGGTGAAATTGACAAAAAGTGAGGTAAAAGATCCCCTTGAACTGAACAAAGAAGAATTGGCAGCATTTAAACAGTTGAAGAACAGTCTTTGTGAAGCCCCTGCACTGGGTATGCCAGACTATGAAAAGGAGTTTGAGCTATACTGTAGTGAGCGAAATGGGTGCGCACTTTCAGTGTTGATACAGAAACATGGAAGACAAAGGAGACCAATAGCCTATTTCTCGTCAATGCTAGATCCAGTGGCGATAGGTCTGCCAGGATGTCTGAAAGCCGTAGCGGCTACATGCCGAAGTCTAGAGCAGAGTGAAGGAATTGTGATGGGGTATCCAGTAAGAGTGTTTGTACCTCATAGTGTGGCGATCCTTTTAACAAGGAGTCGAACACAGTTCATGTCACATAGTCGGCTGACTAAGTATGAGAAGGTCATTCTAGGTGCAAACAATGTGAGTCTGGAAAGATGTGTGAATGTGAATCCAGCTACACTTTTGCCTGATGCAGAGAGAGTGGAGATAAGAGAGGAAATTGATCATGATTGTCTGGATGTGCTTGATTACTGTACGAAACCTCGTCCTGATATAAGAGATCTACCACTGCCAGAGAGTGATCATGTGTTTTTTGTGGATGGATCCTGTTTGAGAATGGATGAAGGAGTGTTGAGCGCAGCCTATGCAGTATGCACAGTTTCAGCAGTTATAGAGGCATCGCCCTTGAAAGGAGTTACATCCGCTCAAGTAGCAGAAATAGTGGCATTAACCAAGGCATGCAAGATTGGGAGGAATGCAAGAGTAACTGTGATGACTGATAGCCAGTATGGCTTCGGAGTTGTCCACGATTTCGGCCAACTATGGCTGCAAAGAGGTGTCCTGACCTCAAGTGGAACTCCCATAAGGAATGCAGAAGTGGTTGGAAAATTGCTTGAGGCAATACAAATGCCCAAAGAGTTGGCTGTGGTAAAATGTGCTGCTCATGGACAAGGTAGTGATTACATCACTACCGGAAACCGGTTTGCCAATGACATGGCTCAGTATTGTGCCCGAAACAAGTATTCCATTAATCGGTCAAAGGAAAAGGAAATGTCTTTTTGCTCCATAATGTTTACCAATGTTGTGGGAACATGGGATGAAGTGATGCAATTGCAGGATGAGGCAGTGGATGAAGAAATGTGGCAGTGGGTAAAAGCAGGATGTGCACCCAGGGAAAAGGATCATGTGTGGGTCTATCGGGACGGAAGACCAGTAATGCCTGATAGCATGATGTCAACCATGGCACGGATGTATCATGGCCAAGGACATCTGGGAAGAGATGCCATGATAAGGGCTTTTAAGCAGACCTGGTACAATCCAAAATTCAGGCTGATTGCAGAGAGTCTCTGTCAGAGATGTTTGGCATGTCAGCAGTACAATCCCGGAAGAAAAACAGTGGTGAGTCTGGGTACCATAGGCCGGGAGGGAGGACCTTTTACCAGAATACAAGTAGATTTCATTGAAATGCCTCCTTATAACAAACTGAGGTATGTTTTAGTGGTAGTTTGTCTGTTCTCTAGATGGGTGGAGGCATACCCAACCAGAAGAAATGATGGAATCACAGTGGCCAAGCTGTTGTTGAGGGAATTCATCCCAAGGTACGGGTTCCCAATAACCATAGAATCAGACAGAGGAGGACATTTCTACAATGAGATCATTAAACTAATTTGTGAAGCATTGGGTGTACAACAGAAACTGCATTGTGCCTACCGACCAGAGGCTTCTGGTGTGGTTGAGCAAATGAATGGTACTATCAAAAATAGAATAGGAAAAATGTGTTTAGCCACAGGTTTGAAATGGCCTGATGTCTTGCCTCTGGTTTTGATGACCATTAGGTCTACTCCAGATAGAACCACAGGTTTGAGTCCACACGAGATCATCATGGGACGCGCCATGAGACACGTGTTTGTGCCAGTCAACAAGCTGATGACTATAACTGATGACATGATTTTGGATTACTGTAAAGGCCTGGCTGACGCAGTTCATTCTGTGTTTCACCAGGTTGGAGTGGATGCCACCACGCTTGAAAAGAAACCAGCCCATGATTTGAGCCCAGGGGACTGGGTAAGGATAAAAGTACACAGAAGAAGAAATTTCCTGGTTCCAAGGTGGGGAAGGCCAAGACAGGTCATCTTGACCACAGCAACTGCTGTGAAGTGTGCAGGACTGAAAAACTGGATACATGCTAGTCACACTCTGAGAGTTCCAAATCCAGCAGACGGCATTGGGAAAGAATACTTTGACGAATCAGAATCAAGTGATGAGTCAAGCAATGAGAATATAAAAACAAAAGAAAATCCTGAAAGGGGGGAGAATGAGCCAAGATTAGTTCAGACCCCCAGAGAAGAAATTCTGAGAAAAAGATTGCAGATTTCAGATACTTCAGACTCTGGAGATGAGCAAAACGCTAGTGGTGAACACAGAAAGAAGAAAAGAAAAGAAAAGAAAAGAAAAGAACATCCAGTCAGAAGTAACTTTTACACCAAATGAAAGAGTAGAAGAAATCCCACCTGAGAAAATAATGGAAGAAGAAGAAGGGACAGTTGCAGAAAGAGAGGGACAGATTGCGGAAAATCCCCGAGGAGGTGTAGGGAACTGCAACACCCAGATAGGTGAAGGGACAATTAGTCAGCAAGAAGATTGCGTGCCGGAGACCCGAGGAGGGACAGAAGTAGGGCCAACCCAAGAGGTGGAAAAGGAGACTTCTGAAAAAGAAAAATCAAATGAAACAGAATCTGAAGACAGTGAAACAGAGATACCAGAAGGTCGAGTTCTGAGAAAGAGAACTTGGATTGAGGAAAGAAACGGCAAGGACGGCAAAGCAAGAAGGAACGCCAAAGGAGATATTTGGCCAAATAAAATTAAGAAACTAAGATACAGATTGATACGAGCTAAACCATCAGAGGCTGAACAAGTGAATGAAGTAACTAGTCAGCGTTCAGAGAAAGAGGGAGAAAGTGTCAGAAGCAAACAAACGAGCAAGAAAACCAAACCAGAAGTATAAGTCACCTGAATGGACGTATGTGGCACTGCCTGAACAAGGAGAAGAGGCAGATAGTCAAGGAAATCCAGAGGAGACTTGGCTGAAATTGATAAAAGAAGAAGAAACTGGGGAAATCCTGAGAGTTATCTTATCCAACATTGGAGAAGAAGCGGAAGATCAGGAAATCCTGCATGTGGATGATGAGAAAGAAGTGAAAAACGACGAAAGGCCAAGCTGAGTAATTTCAGGCGATCCTTGTAGGAATACACAGGATTGAATAAGAAAATCGAAGTATTTGGACAATCTGATAAGTTTTAGCTCTTGTAGGAAAGCTATAAGAGGCGGAGTAGAAGAGGCTAAGTCAAAAGACACGGTTAGATCTAACAAGATGGCTAATATAGATGATAATAAGAGTAGATGTACCTTCATGAGAAGATGATGCAAGACATGTTGCTGTTGTACAGGAATATTAATGCTTCTTTGAAGCGTACTCGCTCTTTTGATCTCTTTCAAAGTAACTTTAGATACACTAGCAGGACATACTGAGAATATGACTAATATAGTGAAAAACTCACAAAAGGTAATACCGATTAGAACAAGCACAGAGCATGTGCATCAAGATAGGTCAATAAATGATTTCTCTAGTAATGTGTTTTCAAAATTGTTGTATGAATATGTTAAAACAATGGAAGTAAGGGATTGCTACGTCTGCATGCAATTACCTGCATCTGTTTCAGAAGGGGTGACTTATCATCACCTCCCAGCAACTTATGGAATAACATGTAGCGTCTTAACTAGTATATTTTATCAAGTAGGACAATTAGAGTATAATTTGTCTAACATAGATAATATTCTTGGACGATTGCCCATGAATAAAGAATTAAATCCAGCTAAAGAAGCTAATACATTAGGAGAAATTTTTATAGAAACTAAAGGACTAACTCTAGAGTATATTTTTAAGAACAATTTAACTTGCAGTTTGAAACCAGAAGAGAAAACATTCTTGGATATGGTTGAGGAGAGAAGATTGAAAATACACAAGAATGCAGAAGGACATAAAGAAGGGGAAAGCATTTGGGCAATAGATGGGAACCAGGAAACGAAAGATGATGTTAGACCAACAATAGCTATAGATTCACCACAGAAAGGCAAATTATGCATCATGAGAGAAAGATCTCAATATGATTATATATACATAGGGACAAGTGAGTGTCATGATACATACTTCATTGTATCCGTATGGGGATTTAGAGGTGGAGAAGACCCAGTTTTTCCTGGATTGTATTATATTTGTGGGAACAAGGCTTATTACAGGCTGCCTGACCATTGGTATGGCACATGTTATGTAGGCCTGGTCTTTCCAAAGATCTTTCACATGGATAGAGTAGAAAATAGTGGACCAAATAACCTACTAATGCGTAGTAGAAGAGAAACTTGGTTAGAAATTGTAGGTGATATTTTTGGAGCCTTGATACCAACAGTGGGAATATCTTTGAATGCAAATAATATTCGGAAGCTGTCCACCATAGTGGATCGTTTGTCAACAAGCACAGCTGGAGGATTTCTATTGGTAAACACTGAATTAGTTGCCATGCGTGCTATGATTATGCAAAATCGACTTGCCCTTGATATTTTATTGGCAAAAGAGGGTGTAGTCTGTGGAATGCTGAAAGTTCAACATTGTTGCACTTACATTCCTGACGAAAGCAGAGATTTAAAAGTCTATATCAAAAATATTACAGAATTGCATAATGAAATAAAACCACTGGAGGTTGAAAGTATCTGGGCTAGAATTAGTAATAAGATGGCTGCTATAAAGGCTTTCTTAGGTAAATTAGGTAGTACTATAATAGGGAAAATATTATTTCCATTAACCTGTGTGATTATCGTATTATTACTACTTAGATTAGGATGTATATGTTGTAGATATAGAAGAAATAAAAAGAAGGTTAAAAGAGAAATTTACAAAAAGAGGGAAAAGAAACCAGAAAAAGATCTCAATGAAATAGAAATTGAAGAGTGGAAGGAGAGTATGTATGATAAAACCAAGAGAAAAGATGAAAGGGAAACAGAATTTTAATTAAGCAAAAAGACATTTCAAATTTTCTGCAAAAGGGGAGATAAATTGAAATTTGGTGGGTTGTTTTGGTGGTGATAAAATCACCAAAGGGGGGATTGATGGAGCGGGTAAAATAAAAAATTTTTAGTATACCCAATTCATTTATATAAGTTTATATTAAAACGACTAACTGGCACATGCATCAACAATGCCATTTGCGATTCCTTAATAGCGAAAAATAAGGATTCGCTAATAAGGAATAGCAAAAGGCTATGCATGTAGAAATCGCTTACAAAATAGCGATTTCTAAACATTCCTTAATTGCTACTCGCAAATTGCGAGTCGCAATTAAGGAATACCTCCCCATTGATTCCTATGGGCCTAGAGGCCCATAGGAATGAATGGGAAGACTTTCTCAATTTGCTAATCTCAATTAGAGAATCGCAAATTGCTCATGCTATTTCAAGGGTGCCAGGGCGTCAAAAAGACACCCTGTTGCACCCCTTAAATCTGCATATGAATACATCTTGCACACACATATGCCCCAAGGGCATGTGTGTGTGTAAAATGGGACTTTGAAAAATGCACTTTAGTGCATTTTTCAAAGTTTTTGCAAATTACCATGAAGTTCAACTTCATAGTAATTTGCTCCCCCTATTAGCGAAATCGCTAATTTTTAAACTTTCATGCATTGCATTTAAGGAATCTCAATTTGGGATTCCTTAAATGCAATTACAATTTAAGGAATTGCAATTTAGAGATTCCTTAAATTGCGATTTTTGCATTTGGGATGATGCATCCCAAATGCAAAAATCCCAGTCGCAAAGGGGCAGATTCTGAGAATCTGACCGTTTGCGACTGGCTTTTGCTTTGATGCATGTGGGCCTAAATTATTAATTTCAATGATTAAACAGTGTGCTGTGATGAACTAACCAACCTTATTAATCAAGAGAATATACGTGGGAATGCATTAGCATGCCTAAAAATAATAAGTGATCTAAGTTTGTACGCATATTAAAATTATATGTTTAGCTTAAGCAGTGTTTATGTGATTTGCGCTTAAATAAATCAGCATTAACGGCTTTAAATGTCGCATATGGCTAGATAAATGCATACACATAAGGGTATTAGTAAGGGAATAACACTGTTTTAGTAATTTCTATGTATTAATTACGTTTCTTGTGTCTCTTTATTTAAGTTGACTATTTCGGCCTACTAAAAGATGGCTGCCGACTGAATCCTCATTAAAGTACATGACTTCATGCACTGAGCAATGGAGGAAGGCGCCTGCACTGACTACGTAGTGTCCTCTCCTTGAACCTCTGAACCAGGTCCATGAAGACTACTCTGGGTGAGATGCCAATGTCCCTGAACATGGAAGAAAGGTTGCAATCTGGGAACCAAAAGCCACCTATTCACAATAGACTGATACTTTCCTGACCTGGGAACGACTTTCCCATGCGCCTAGTTTATACATCATCCGTATGTGAAATTTTGAAAATGTTGCTTAAAGCATAAGGGACGGGGCTGAATTCAGCCAATCAAAGACCTGGAAATAATGAAAATGCTACATGTATATGTAAATTTGGTATAAATATTAGTGGTCTAGAGAAGGAAATTAGGAGGTTTCCACCCAAAGAGCTCGAGACGCACCCTGATCGATGCTACTCTATGCGGCACTCCACGCTAACAGCAGAGGACGGGACGGTAGAATCTCTGATGAATTTCTGAGGACCAGTTTCTGACTTAGAGAACGACAATTAGCCAGAATAGGTAATTATGACAAAAGATAATATTGTATTTGTTAGGATTTTAACCTGCAATTTAATTAGATAAAGAAAAATCATTGTTTGAAGAAACTGTGTCGGGTGGTTATTTCTTGTAATGTTTATTGATTAATATAAGAATTGAAGGGTTATCTATCAAATACCAACTCAACTAAATGATCCGATCGTCCTCCGGATGGAGGAATTGTTAGGGTAATTTAATAGATGTGGTTTCCTCCATCCAGGTAGATAGAAATTGCATTTCCTTGATAATATACCCATGAATCCCCTCTCATGGAATGTCGACAGTTTAGCCAGTAAAATTAAAAGATAAGTGGTAACACCATTCTTACGTAGACAGGCACTGGATCTAGTGCTGCTGTAGAAAGCCCACCTACTGGGAACAGAATATAAGTTTCTCATTAGAGGACAATATAGATCACTGGCCCATGCAAAGTTCACACGAACTGTAGGTAGGTGGCAATATTAGCTAAAACAATAGTCCCTTCTAGATAACTAGAATATGAACAGACCTCATTGAGTGCTATGTGTGTATTCTGGGTGCATGGGGTAAACGGAACCTAATGATACTAACTATATATGCACCACCCAACTGCAGCAAATGGCCCTAGATCAAAGACTCCCCATACTGCTGGTACAGACTCCCTGGTACATATTCTAGAGGAAGAATACCATGACGTGATGTGTCCTGACATGGCTAAGATGACAACCCTCACATAAACTTCTCATACACCCACACACCTGCCACAATTTGCTCCTGCTTTCCGCTTGACAGATTTATGGAGGCACAAACAACCTGTGAACAAAATCTACTCATATCTATTGGGGGCTCACAAAACATTTTCCAGTCTAGACTGCATTTTCTTCCCAACAGGAGAGATCCCACCCATACAGGAGTCAGACGTTTTGGTGAGGGGGATTTCAGATCATAGACCACCAATGATAGGAGAGTATAGTAGACCAAAGAGACTCAATTGGAGGTAGGATGCATGGGATCTAAAAGCTTCAGAGATTGTCGTGGGAATCTGGATGGACTATATATTCTGAAGAGATATTTCGAAGAGAATACGGATTCAGAAGACTCACCCTAAATTCTGTTGGAAGCATATAATACAGTACTTTAAGACAGAGTACTACATTTAATTGCACAAATGAAGCGTCACAAAAGGTCATTGCTACAGAGGAAGAGTCTGAAAAACTGTTAAATTGAGATATTGAAGTACACAGGAGCTACTGGTATGAAATAAACCGCTTTATTCAAGTTCTTTAGGATACACCTCAGCTACTGCTCTCTGTTCATCAACTGTCACCCTTCAGTGCCTCAGAGGACCTCAAATTAGAAACGCCCTGGCACTAACATTCTAAATACATCGTCAGAGCTCTTTGACAATAGGTGTGGGTGAGTTGTTCACTGTTTCTTTAATACTAAGAATGTTTTCATGGAATGGAATCCCACTATGTCATGTTCTGCCCCACTCTGGCTCTGGCAGTTGCTCCTTTGGTTCCTCACTGTGCAGCTGCCTCTGCCGTGGGCACCTTTCTGTACTGCCTCTTGCTTTATTTGTAATAAAACTTATTTGGATTAAACCTACGTCCCTGCAAGTTTCCTGCCTCCAACCCCACTACATTTTGGTACCAGGAGTGGGGTGGAACTCGCATTTTGCATCCTACGCTACTGACGCGTTTATAGGAGCCCGCTGGCTTTCCCACTGCACCGACCCTGCCTGAGCAGTTTGCTTTGGACATTAGAGGCCGTTTTCCAGAGGTGGGTCTTTTCGTTTTTCATTTGCATCTACTTCGGACCCTTTGCTGCTGTTGGATGCCTGTGTGCGCCATGTTTTTAAAACTAAACACTGCCTGCCTGTGCGCTCGCCCTCACCTTTGTTGTCTTGGATTCCTGTGTGGATGGTATTCCATCTCTTGGCTGTGGATTCCTCCTTCGTCGCGAAACGTCACCGCAAGGGAAGACGATTGCTGCAAGGTATACTGGGAGACGTGTTGATATCACACGCAAGGCGGCCATCTTGGATAATTCGCAAAGGAAATTTTCTTTCCACTTCAACGTTTCTCCTCATTGAGTGCGATGCTGCAATTGATGATTCGCACACCCTCTTCATCCTTATCAGCTTCATCTACGCTACAAGTGTGTTACATAGGCTATTATGTGCGCAGCTGCAATCGGTGATTCGCACACCATCTTCATTTGTCTTCATCTACTGTACAAGTGAGTTTTACATGCTATTGTGTAACACCTTTATTCTTTGGTGATTCACACACCACTATTTGCCTTTATCATTGTAATAGGTAATCAATGTGACTCCTTCATTCTTCGGTGATTCACACACCATTGCACATTTTATTTTCAAGGAATTTACCCCGCCTGCATATTTTCTAGTTTCTACAGTACATGTTACTTAAGACTCTTTCTCTACAATATTGCTTTAAGTATTTTTTTTGTTTTATTATGGCCAGCAGTCAATGTGTCATTCAGACTGCACCTTTCTTACAAAAATTGTGCAAACCTGATTTAAAATGGTCAGAGTGGCTAAGGGACTTTGAAAACTATCTCACTGCCATTGATGCTGATGGTTACTCTGCCTCAAGAAAATTAGCCTTGCTGATTAATCATTTAGGAGTGGCTGGCCGCAGGATCTTTGACAACCATCCACATTTTCCTGTGCCTACATCTGAAGATGCCTTATGGAACGTTTATATTGAAGCAAAACTACGTATTGGAAAGCGGTATTCTGATTCTTCAAGTGTCCTTTCAGAGAGATTTAATTTTGCCATGTGTAAACAATCCTGTGAAGAGTCCCTTGAGGATTATGTAGCAACTTTAAGGGTCTTAGCTGAAAAATGTGAATTTGGTCCTAATGACGATACTTATATAAGAGTTGTATTAGGTTTTCTATTGTTACTCTAAAAAGATCCAGGAGCAGGTCTTCTCATTCTCGTAATCTCACTTTAGCTGAAACGATTGACATTGCCAAAAGCATCGAAAGATCAATCGTTACATCAATAGTTTAATCTAATCACACCAACCAAGCCATGGTTCCTGCACAAACAGCAGTTCATCCTGCACTACCACCTGCCATGAATCTGACATCTGATGAGAATGTGATTTGTGCCATTAACTCCAAGCAAACTTCTGAGAAAAGGTGTTCTAGGAATCAATTTTTTAGGAATCAATTGATTTGCTTTCGTTGTGGTTCTAGGAACCATATAGAAAACAATCCTAATTGTCCAGCCATTGGTAACAAATGTGTTAAGTGTCACAGATTCGGTCATTTCCAAGGTGTCTGCAGGGAAGGGTCAAATACAACGTCTAACAGCAATACTAATCTCAGTAGAGTTAAAGTTTCAAATATTTATTTAAACACTCCTGATATACAAGAATGTACCTCTCAATGTGCTAACATTCTAGTTACTGTTGATGTTCCTGATTCTAAAACACATACTGACAAGCCAATTAATGGGCCATTAGATGATGTTATTATTGATGGAAAAACCATTCTGGTTATGGCCGACTCAGGAGCTCCTGTTACCATTCTTGCGGATCGCAACTTTTACAAGTTATGGCCTAATACCATACCACTTTTGACACCTGATATAAGTCCCAAAGCTTCTGGAGAACAGGACATTGATTTGTTGGGATACTTTTGGGACAATGTGGAATGTTTGGGTAGATACACAAGAACAAAGATGTATGTGGCAGTCAAAGGAAGAGACATCATAGGATGGAAGGATCTTGCTCTTCTAGGCATCATTTTACGTCCAGTGCAAGATCCTCCCATTATTTTCGGAGATCTTCCCTCTAACGTTCTTTCTGTAGTCCAACATGAGTCGGCTGTGGATAAATTGGTACAAACCTTTGCTGATCTTTTTAAAAATTCTGTGGGCACAGTTATAGGTTTTGAACATTCTATTAAGCCTAAGAAAGATGCTGTTCATATCGTACATAAAGTTAGAACTGTGCCTCACAGTATCAAGGAAGATTTAAAATTGTTACTGTCCAGTCTAATATCTGAGGGTATTATTTCTCCAATCGATTCCTCAGAATGGGTTTCTCCAGTGGTTTTAACCAAGAAGAGGACTGGGAATCTCAGGTTATGTGTGAATTTAAGATACCTGAACCAAAATATTCTTGTCGATTGTCCCCCCTACTACATATCCATGAGATGCTAGCCAATATTGGCAAATCCAAGTTTTTCTCTGCAATTGATTTACATTCTGCTTACCACCAAATCCAACTTTCTCCAGGTTCCCAAGCGCTTACTGATTTTGAGACTCCGTTTGGTGTCTTCAAGTACTTGAGGCTACCTTTTTAGTGATCTTTCACAGGTGCAAGCATTTCAAGACGATATCTTGATTCACACTGAAACCAAGGAGGAACACCTGCAGATTCTAGAGAAGGTCTTACACATCTTACAAGACAAAGGAATGACTGAGAAAGCCAACAAGTGCAAGCTACTAGTTAGTGAGTTGGAGTATCTTGGACATCACATTTCAAGTTCAGGTATCAAACCTAAATTTTGCAATCTAGAGGCAATTCGCAATGCTCCTCCTCCAGTTGACAAAGACGCTTTACACTCATTCCTTGGACTCTGTGAGTACTATGCTAGGTTTGTTTCTGGCTATGCTCATTTAGTTCAACCTCTGAGGAGCCTTCTTAAAAAAGGAACAAGATGTTTGTGGACTGATACCCTTCGTGATAATTTTGAGAATGTGAAACTTTTAGTTACAAATGCACCTGCATTGCATTCCTATGTTTCCAATTGAAATTCTTTCATTACTGTAGATGCCAGTCAAAAAGGTCTTGGTGCAGTTTTTGGCCAGTGGGTGGATGGTAAGGAAAGCACTATTGCTTTTGCATCTCGTGCCTTAAATCTGGCAAAACCACTAATTGGTAGGGAAGAGGGGGGAAGGGATAGAAAACACTTAGGAAGATACCACAGACACCTCATGACCACCAGGACAAAAACATTTGAGAGTAGAGGTACTGAAGCAAGAATATCAAAATGAAACTCATAACGTAGCCGAAGAACAAAGTTTATCTACACAGAGGAAGTTATATCAAGCTGATGATAGGCCGGGGTGCTTTTTGAATTGGCTGGGATGCAAGTATGAAGAATACAATCGGGTGGTGAAGTATTGCAGGAGAATCGAGTCAGATATTCTATAGATTAGAAGATTGCACAAATAATGCTAACATGTTACAGGAAACTGTATCAAGCTGGACAGACTAGTAGCAAGTTGAGATCAGTGTGTTCTGAGAGAATCAGACTTTCTGAACCTGTCAGTCTCGCTACAGTCAAGTGTTGGGTTTGTGTCCGGTTCAAGAGAACCTCCACTGCGTGTGGTACTTGTATTGTCAGGGGGTGGCCCAGCACTATCGAGTCACTTTGTCTTATGGCTAAGGCCGTTGCTGCAACAGATTTTAAGCACGCAGGCAAAGCCTGTGCTACTGGGTCCAATGTACTAGAAAAATAAGCACAGGGCTTATGTTTTCCTGCATGATCTTGTGTTAGGACAGATAGTGCTGTTCCATCCCGCTCTGTCACAAAAAGCATAAAAGAGTCTTAAATGTGTTTTAGCTGGTTCTAAATCACCATCAACCAATCCAACTAATTGGTCCGTCGACCAAGTGGGTGGAGTGCCTTGATGTTTAGGATTAGGGATCTGTAGGCAATGAATGCTAATGTATATTTGTAAAATAACTCTTCTCTCCCTATAGGTTATAAGGTGTTCCCCCACATGTCCAGCGTAAGAATCGTATCATCCCTCCTGTGTGCAGACTCGTGAGAGAGAGGCGTATGAGGATTGGTGTTATGGGCCCCACCAATGAATGCTTGTGTAAATGAGTTAGTGTGATGGCGGGTCTGCGATGCAGGGAGGACGGTTGTGCTCTCACTCTTTCCCCGGCTTTGGCGATGGATCCAACTTACCTTTAGTACCTCTCTTTCTGGTAGAAACTCTTTCTAATCTCAGATTCCTCACCTTTTGAATATTCACCAGGTGTCAGACTGGATCTGGAAACTTTTCCATGGTATCGCTGTGCGCCTGAAGGTGATGCCCTGTGGCTCCACACTGATGCTGTTCCGATATGAAAATAACGTTCGGGTCTGTATAAGTACCACTCCAGTGCGCTGACATCAGTTTCATTCAAGTAAGCCTGGGCGGAGTTTGCAGAGAGCCACTCGGTGGAACTCCACGAAGTGACAAAACAATTCCACTGCGTTACATGAAGTTCCGTAAGTGTCAGAGTGCGCTTGGTCATGCCTGTTTGCGTTGAATTTCAGTGCTCGTTCTTTGCCCTGCGTTAGAAAATCAATGCGAATGGCACCATGTGCACGCAAGAGGGAGCAGCTTCTTTTTTGCTGCTCGAGTAGATTTTCTACTGGAGCGGCAACTTTCTCAAGGCGAACAGAAGGTTTCTCAATGCGAGCGGTCGCGACCACCCGCGACCACCCGCAACTGCCCGCAAGGAGAAATCCAACCTCTCGCGTTGAGAAATTTCACCGGCAGGTGGATTTTTCTCACTCGCGCTTGCCAACTTGAAGTTTGGGAGTGCGAGTGAGGAAAAGTCATGCGGGTGGTGGATTTTCCTTGCTTGTGCTCGCCAATTTGGCGTTGGGGAGCATGAGCAAGGTAAAAAAAACTCTGCTCCGTGGAGTGTGGAGTGCTGAGAACTCCGCAAACTCCTCGGGCGGAGCTCACCGCCCTGGCTTACTTTCAAGACCATCCCATCCTCAGATGTGGAGCCCAAAATGAAAATTCATAGACCAGAGTGCAGATTTCTAAGCTTGGAATCTTATTAATGGGTAGAGTCGAAACACAGAACAGGAAGGAAGGAGAGCCGTTTACGAGGAATCTGTGGCTAGGTAGAATCTCTGCAGAAAGAGTGTTATTGAAGGGAAGTGACTTATCCTTCTGATACAGAGACGGCTAGCTGCAACTTCTTCACCTTTTGAATACATAGCAAAGCAGTACCTAAGGGACATGGGCTGTAGATGATCTTAAACCAGAGAATCCTGTAGGAGTGAGCAGGCATATTGCCATTCTTGGTGGACCTGATTTTCCAGACAATGCTGCTTCGTGAAAGTGTGGAGGGACACCCATGTAGCAGCCTGACGGATGTTTAAGACTGGAACTCTCCTTTCTAACGTAGTGGCCGTAGCTTTGGCTCTGATAGAATGAGCAGGCAGTCCTTCTAGAGGCCGCTTTTTGGCCAAAGTGTAGCGTATCTTATTGCAGAGCACGAGCCAGCGTAACATGATATGCTTTTGCACAGCCTTCCCTTTTTTCGCTAAAGCAAACCTCACAAAGAGCTGATGGTCCACCCAGTGCTCCTTGGTACAATCAATGTAGAAGCTCAGTGCTCTTTTGGGAACAAAGCAATGGAGTCTTTCCTGCTTAGAGGGGTTAAGTGGAGCATAAAACACTGGCAGGGTGATGGTTTGACCGATGTGGAACTGCATCACAACCTTTGGTATAAAGGGATGACCTCGTTTGCAGAACCAGCTTATCCAGGAAGAAGGTGGTATACAGAGGGTTAACACACAGATCCTGCAGCTCACTCATATGCCTTGCTGAGGTAATGGCAACTAGGAACACTGTCTTGATGGTAAGGAGCCGCAAGCAACAGCTATGGAGTGGCTCGAATAAAGTGCACATCTGATAAGTAAGGACAAGATTGAGGTCCCACTGTGCATCACAAAAGGAGAAATGGGAGACATATGCTCTAGCCCTTTCAAAGATCACATCACAAGGAGTGACTTAAACAATGAGAGTTGATCAGGCAACCGTAAGAAGGGTTAAATGGCTGAAAGATAACATTAACCATGGCCAAAGCAAGTACTTACCAGGCAAGAGATAAAACTAACAGGACGTCAGACAGTTTGCCCTGGAGGGGTTCCATCAGGTGTGTGCCGCACCAAACCACAAACGTGTCCCAACAACAAGCATATGCAGTTTTTGTCGATGGATGCCTGGCTTCTAAAAAGACATCAACCACCTCGAAGGAAGGTCAAAGGGGTTCCGCTGTCACCCCTTAATCTCCAAGCATGAAGGTGGAGATTGCAAAGGCCTGGGTGCGAAACCTGATCCTGCTGCTGCAACAGTAGATCCTCCCAGAAGGGCAGCCTGACCAGAGTACAAATGCTCAAGTCCAGGAGGTCAGAGTGCCATACTCTCCATGCCCAATCTGGACCCACTTGGATGACTTGGACCAGGTCTGCCACGATAACCTAGAGAGCTTGGGGCAGGAGTGGTATAGGAGTCCCAAGTTACACTCCAGGCAGAACGTGTCTCCAGGTGAGAGATGCTTTGGAAAGTCCAAAGCGCAGAAGTGTTGACATTGCACATTTTCAGTGGCGGTTGCCATCAGAATGTTTTCCCATTTGCGGAAGAGACATTGCGTCACCTCCAGGTGCAGCTCGTAGAGCCTGCCAGGTGGTTTCACCACCAGGAAAATGTGGTGGTCCAATCATTTCCAGAGGAGCAATGCTTCCTGGCAAAGGGTCCGTGACCCCAATCCACACTGTTTGTTGAAGTACCACGTGGAGTTGGGTTGTCCATAAGCACCAGTACAAACCTCCCCTTGATGGATGGGAGTAAGACTTTTAACATCAAGCGGATGGCCCTCTGCTCCGGAAGACTGATATGGATCAGGAGCTTTGCCAGAGACCAAAGACTTCTGATCTCCACCACTCCCAGGTGGCCTCCCCAGCCCAGAAGTGACACATCAGTCATCACTGTCAGCTCTGGGTGAGTAAAGGTGTGTGGTTTGCTGCAAACCCAATTGTCATCCAGTACCCATGACTGCAGATCTTTTGCAATATCATCCAAAATTTCAACATGGTAGGAGAGGTACCCTTGATATTTGGCCCACTGAGACTTCAAATCCCACTGCAGAGTCCGAATATGCCAACCGCACATGCTTAATCAGTCCTGGACTCTCTTTCCCAGGGGAAAGGCAAAAAAATGAACCATGTCCAGAATGGCTTTAATGAAGGGAAGCATCTGAGAAGGAGTCCGGTGTAACTTTGACACATTTATAGTGACCCCATCATCTGGAATTGGTTGACGACTGCCTGGGCTGAGTCAGACTTCAACAGCCAGTCGTTGAGTTAGGGGAAGGATGGCACCCCTGACCTCTGAAACTGTGCTGCCACCACTGCTGTCACTTTTGTGATTACCCGAGGGGTGCTGGTGAGACCAGAGTGCAGATTTCTAGGCTTGGAATCTTATTAATGGTAGAGTCGAAACACAGAACAGGAAGGAAGGAGAGGCGTTTACGAGGAACCTGTGGCTAGGTAGAAACTCTTCAGAACTCAGCGAACTGAAAATGCTCCTCTCTCACCTCAAACTCAGGTAGCATCAATGGACTGGCAGGACAGGACTATAAAAACAGGCATCCTGCAGGGCCACTCCCACTATCCAGTCTCCAGCATCGTCAGCAGACAAGACCTGGTCCAAAGTGAACATTCTCCTTTCGGAGGAAGGGTGCAAATCTAGAATAGGCAAGAGACCTCTATCTATCTTGGGCTCCAGAAAAGTTCAGGAATAACAACCATGTCCTACTTCTTGTGCTGGCATCCTCTCGATAGCCCTTTGCAAAAGGGCTTGCCTTTTCTACTGCAAAATGGAGAAATGGGTGTATGGTGGAAGGTGCAGCGTGGACGAAAGGAAGGGTATGGCATAACCTTTGCAGACAACCTGCAGGACCTACATGTCCGCCGTGATCGATTGCCAACTGGGATAAAATTGGTGGATTCTGCCTCCCACCTTGTGGCTGTGACCCAGTAAGGGCACACTAAAGAATGAATGAAACCAACTTCTAAATCGCAACAGCTGTTCCAAACAGAGGCGTCCAGTCGCTATGCTGAGACAGAGAAGCAGGGTCTTAATTCCACTAACTAAATTGGAAAACCTTCACATAACGTAGGGTCCAAATACACTTCTCTAAACAGGTAAGTCCTTTAATGAGTCTTAAAGATGGACTCCGAAGATACACCACATAGATGTTCTAGGACAGAATTCAACATACTGGGAGCCAAGTCAAGTTTTTTATTTGTTTCAATTAATAAACATTGTTACAAAACCATGCACAATTTATCCTGTCAATGCTTTACATATAATTACTAAAAATGTCAACATTTCATTTCATTTCATACTAATACAATTAAAAGGTTTCGAAAGTCGAACCATTAAAACTATGGGTTTGTATACCATCTTAAAACAACAGTTAGATTTCATTAGTGTTCATCAGTATGGGCTTGTCTTTCAGTTAATTTCCTTTGGAGTTGTCCTGCAAATTTTGCTAGCCTTGCCAGTTCCAATGGAATTTCTAGGTTAAAAAGGAGTCCTATTGCTTCTGTGCAATTGCGGGTGCCATGCTTTAAAAAAGTGGTTTTAATAAAGTGCGTCATGCGTTCCTCATATTTGGACGAATACAGACAAAATGGGCCAGGGATTCCTCATATAGGTTGCACAGTCTGCAAGATATAAAAGTCTCAAGAGATTACCAACGGGCATTTATATATTTTATTGGTACCCCATGAGCCTAATTATTAGAATATGTTTTAAAATTGATTTATTCACTGGGCTATTTAAATAATTCTGGCATCATTTATCCCTGTAGGAGTAAATTATAACCCGGATATTACTTTCAGAGGTTTCGATTAGGCGCATGTCTTCTTGCCTGGATAAAAGTCTTACTTGTTTCCTCAATACTATTTTTAGTATTCCAGGTTGATGGATGAAGGTGCTCCAATTTGTCATGTCAAGATTTAATTTACTACAGGCGGCCTTCTGTGAAGGAGTCCTTCAAAATTTCTTTCACTGTGTTTGGTGGAGCTGCACAGATTCCACGATAATATCGGATGAGGAAATCCCAGTTTGTATATGATTGTATATTTAAGCCAAACTCCAGTCTTACCAAGGCATTCCGGGCATGGGGGGGATTTGAAAAATCCTTTTGAAAGCACGGCAATGGGCAGTCTCCATGGTATATCCCAATGCACCGGAAAAGACCAATTGTCCATTTGCAATTGAGGGGAGTAACTTGGCCTTTATTACTTTTTGCATTGCTTCAGTGGCTGGACCATACATTTTAGCATTGAGTTTGCACATGGCGTACGTCAGCCCCTTGGCCTTGGCTTCTATGGAGGTGATGTGTTGGTTGGGCTTACCATCACTCATAAACCACATCCCTAAGTAGTTGTACTTTGAGGTGGTACTGATTTTCAGATTGCCCAATCTCCAGTGTTGCTTGAGTTTAACAAAGGTTCCGAAGATCACAACCTTTGTTCTATTGGCATTAGCCACTATTTCCTTATCATTATTGTATTTGCTTACAGCATCCCATATGTGTGTGGTCCATGCAGTTTTTTTACAGCATTAAAAACAATCTAGTCAGCCCAGTTTTTCTTATAAACAGGTTAACGGATGATAAGGAGTTACCCAGATCTGCAGTGTATAAGTTAAAGAGTAAAGGCCCCAATACACAATCTTGTTTAAGCCCCATATCAGTATACACCTTTTTTGTCGCAGTACTCTGCATGAGATTAACTCATACCCAGATTTTTGTATAGCGAGCAGTGCTGGCGTTCAGCAGCATACTTGGGATTCCCCAATGTTTAAATTTCAACCGGAGTAGATTTCTGTTGACACAGTCAAACGCCGCAGTATAATCCACAAAACAAGCAAAAAGGGGGCGCTGTCTTACAAGAGTGGCCCGGTCAACTAAATGAGCCAGGGCTATAGCATTATCCAGTGTTGAGGCTCCCGCTCTAAAGCCTGATTGGTACACCAGGAGTATACCTTTGTCACGGACCCAATGTTGTAATTTTTGTAGTAGGAGACTTGTGTATGCCTTTGCCTCGATATCCAGCAGCACAATCATCCTATAGTTAGTGGGATCCAATGTATTGCCTTTTTTATGGATCATTGTCGTATGGATCCTTTCCAATCTTTCGGGATTGTTGCGTTAGTAATAAAAAACAGAAATAAAAGGATGAATAAAGTCACTCAAAACTCATAATCCTCTTTAAATAGTTGGTCTGGGAGACCATTTGGGCCTGGGGGCTCCATCTCCTCTAATATTCTTTAGTATTGTTTTCACACGGTTGTGCACGTCCATAGGTTTGTGTATGTCTTCCTTAACTGTCCCCCTTACTCCGGTTTAGGTTCCAGTGGCATTCTATTGGATGATAACTCCTGAGCTTCCACTTCATGACTTACAATACAATGTTCTCACATGCTTGATCCATATGTGGCTTGAAACTCCGTTACACCTGTCATGGCCGTGCCCTACTAATGTATTGATTAAATGCCAAAATTCCGATTGCTTACTTTGTTTTAAAAGGCTGTGGGTGTATAGCTATTGAGATTGCTGTTGTTGTTTTTTAATTTGCCATATGTTTCTCTTGTGCGTGTTTCTGGTTAAAATCCACCTGCATTGCGTCGTGTCTCCCCCCAGTCATTTATGACAATGGTTTGCTTGCCTCAATGCCCTTTTGCTTTATGTTATCATTGTACAATTCAATTGCTGGCTGCTGCACTCCTTTTCTTCATATCCCAAATGTAGGTTAGGTAATCTGCAAAGCAACAGGTGGTACAAATCTCTAGACATAGTTGGCCATTTTAAAAATATGATCTCCCCAGTGCTATTATTGTTAGCTGAGTAGCAGTTGTTTTTCCAATTGGCCAGGCACTATGTGTACATTTTTCCCCATTTTAGTCTTCGTAGTAATTTGGGGATTTCTTCCCTGGTAGATGAGCCCAACATGTTTACCTGCTGAGGGCTTCTTACTTGTGATAATATTGTAACAAATAAAGGCAGATGATCACTAATCTGGTGCCGGGGTTGTAAGAGGTCCACAACTTGTTCGTAAAGATAACTACTCATAAAGATGTAATCATTGGTTGATTGTTGGCTGTACAGGGTGCAAATTAGTTTAGCCGGAGTTGTGTCTTTAATAGACCTCAGGCGATGTGTGTTTACAAAGATGTTTAACATATTACCGGCTGGGTCCCTAGGTAAACTGGTATCTTTGTTTGATGCCAGATTATGTGTGTTAACATCTCCAGCTATGATTATCCCACAATTTGGGAGTAAATCTTTCAGTGCCCCAACCAGTTCCCTCATTTTACCCTGTCGAGGGCTTTCCTTGCAGTTAAAATACACATTTAGTGATAGGATCGCTGTTGGATGGCCGTTTAGTTTTAAACCTTGTAAGTACACAACCTGTACCATATCTGTACATGTGTTTGTTTTTACTACGTTTAATTCTGCAGTCAGACTTACATCTATGGATAGGCCACTCGCTGGCCTCCTGAATAAATTGTACTTCTTAGCTGGGTGTTGGAACTTCACCAATCCGGGGATTAACAGTGATGACATTAGCCAGGTTTACTGTAAGCAAAGTATATCCCCAGTCTACCGGAATTCAAAAGCCTCACGGTTGTTTACCGTTGTTTTCAACCCGAAGACATTCCAGGATATTATTTTTTGACTGTTATCTACTCCTCCTATTGTAGGCCTGTTTGATCCCTTTGTGCTAGGAACAGCTTGGGAGGGGGGGTCCTCCTAGGGTAATCGTCAACCAGCTCCAATCCTTAGTGTGATCTGCGTCTTTTGGTCCCGCCATGATTTTTCGCCTGGTCATGGCATTTATAGAGGCGAAGCATATCTTCAGATTAGAAAATGATTTGGGATCTGGGAGCTGCTATTGGCGATGTACCCTTTAGTGTGGACTTTCTCTGTGACTGTGTTTTTTTTGCATCAGGTTGTTCCAGTAGCATGTGCGGGTATTTTTCTGCTGCAGGTTCCTGTACATGAATCCCCCAGTTAGCTGGCTGGTCCTTCGCTGTTATGATCATTTGATCAATGCACTGGTTTTCCATGTGACTAATGTTGATTCTCTGGCTGTATTATTGCTCAAGTCCTTAAATTGTACACGCGTTAGATCTTCTGTGTTGAGGTGGGTTGGCTGTGGAATATGGTGGAGAATTTGTCAAATATTTGCCCTATTTAGAGTGTCCTTGCTTCACTGGGATATATATTCAGGGTGAATACTGCGATGTTGTTCTCTAGGTTCTTTATACCGTGTTCCCTTGTCCTTATGCTGTTTGCATGTCTTTTAGAATCTTGTTCATACTATCTGGACTTTTGCACGTCTGCGATGAACAGACCTCCCTTATCCCATTTGTGTTCGTGTGAAATGGCATTATATTAGATGGTATTGAGCCTATGATTTCCCAAGTGGGTAACACCCCTGCTTGATCCTGCCTGCTTAAATGCCACGCTGTGTCATTACTACTTCTAATGTCCGCAGGAGTAGATAGAGTTATGTAGGACTTGATTCTGCCCCTCCTCGTCCAGACTTACTCCTCTATGAGGGATTAACGGTGGCTGCGTGCACAGCGTCTTTTTTGACTGGCCAGTGACCGGCCTTAGTATTTGGAAGATTGGAAAGAGCTTCTGCTGCATTGATCTCTTCGGGATCCAAAAATGAGAAAGATCTACCCCAGCTCTCGTGTTATGCACTCTAGGAATGCATAAAAGGTTTTGGCTCGTAGATTAAAGGGCCCTGGGGGTCTGTTTTTTTAATTTTTTTAAATGTCCTGGAAATAGACCGGACCCATCTGATGTACCAGTCCTATAGGTGCTTTTAAACTTCAATCTTTGTGTAATCAGTAACTAGTGTAAAGTTTTCAGACCTTGCTGAAAAGATTCCCATTTGGGGATGTCCATTACATGATGAGCTGCTGCGTTCTGAACCCGTTGAAGTCTATAAGTCTGCTCAAGAGGTCCCCCAAGAAAGAGAGCATTAGCATAGTCCACTCGTGATGTAATCAGTGCATGGAAAATATCTTTCAGAATAACCACTGGAAGGAATTTTAAAGTCTTTCTCAAAGATTTCAATAGAGAAAAACAAAAACCAGCAATAGACTTAACATGAAATCTAAATGTAATGGCTGTATCTTTTTCCACCCTGAAAGTTTTTGCAACAGATGTTAGAGACGAGGGTTTACCCATCTCTGCAGGGCATATTTTCATCATATTAAGAGGAGAAGAAATGCCAAAAACCAAAATTTCAGATTTATCGGAGTTAAGGCGAAGGCAGTTATTCTGCATCCAATCTTTACCCACCAAGCGTCAGCCCTGAAAATTACCCATTGTTGACTCATCCCGTTTTTATTAACGCAAACATCAACTGAGTAAAGAGGTTTAGCAGGTGGGGCTGTAGAGGGCAGGTGAGTGGGTGGGGTGGGGTGAGGGGCAAGCTGAGCTTGGCAGTGGGGGCAGTTGGCACTTTGGCCTCTCTTACAAAACTGGTGGGTTACCTGTTGGGGCGGTTCAGGCAGGCAGTTAAGGACACTTCAGTCAAAGTGATGGTAGGATTGGAATGGCTGGTGAGGCTAGACAGAGAGGCCCAGTGAGCAAACTCTTCTCCTTAAATAGATGAATCCCATTGAAGGGCATGTTCATGAGAGAGGACTGGAGGTTGCCTGATCACCCAGTCCATCGTAGTCATGATTGGTTGGTGATCTGCAGGCAGTGAGCTTGGCTGGGTCACAACCACCTTGAATAGCCTTTGCAAGCACAGTGCAGAGGTCTTTCGGTACATCTGTGAGGACTTGTGCTACCACGTTCCAGAGGGCATGAGTGTAATGGCCCAACAAACAGGAGGTGTTGATTGATCGCAGGGCCAAACTGACTGAAGAGAAGAGGTGCTTCCAAAATGTGTCCACTCACTTTGATTCCCTTTCTAAGCGAGAAGTAGGAAAATTGTTGGGGTTGGCCCAACTGGTGGAGGCTTACACCACTAGGCGCTCTGGAGAAGGGTGCCGTGGCAAAAAGACAGAATCAGCCGGAGTAGGGTGATGGTACCTGGTGATTGGCCTGTTAACTGGGGGGAGGTACAAGGCTGTGCCAAAGCCCCTAGGAGGGTGTCTGTCAGGGCCTCATTGAAAGGTAGGAGAGGCTCGGAAGTAGTCTGGCCCGGTTGGAGGACTATAGTTAATACCTTTGTTTTTATCTCCATGGTGAGGAGCTAAAGTTCAGGTACTTCACCCGTCCTACACATCACCATAGCATAAGAGGCAGATTCTTCTGTTATGTTATGTTGTTATATGAACTTGTACAGTGCAGCTTTCACTCCGAGGAGCATCATGGCGCTGTGCGAATCCCTAAAGGACACAACTACTAGAACTGAGAGAGTACGATAAGTGATCTACATAGAGCAGCAGGGGCAGTAAAGATCCAGGTTTTCAGAGCTTTCCTGAAGAGGGTCTCTGTTTGAATGAACTGTATATGGATAGGGAGCAGGTTCCAGGCTTTGGTCCCAAGTATTGCAATAGATTTCCCACCCTTTGTGGTACACCTGAAAACAGGGGGCTTCAAGAGATTTGTGTTGGACGATCTGAGTGTGCGGTGTGTCACATAGCGAATGAACCTGGCACGGAGGTAGTGGGGCTGACATGAATTAAAAGCTCTGAACGTAATTATCAAGATCTTAAAAAGGACTCTTTTTCGGATTGGCAGCCAATGAAGTGCTTTGAGTGCAGCTGATGCTGATGAGCTTCTAAGCTATTTTAATACTAGTCGAGCGGCTGCATGTTGTACCATCTGTAATTTTTTTTAGGACTGACTTATTTGCTTCTGCATAAAGACTGTTACAGTAATCAAGTCTAGAGGTGATTAGGGTCACTGCAACTGCCTTTCTAGCTGTGCAGGGAAGAAGATCGAAGAACTTTTTAAGTGACTTTATCAAAAGAAAGCATATCCCTGCCACTGCTAGGGATTGCTGGTGAAGAGAGAGTGCCTAGTCGAATTTCACCCCCAGGTTCTTTGCTACCTTCACTGTGTTAGGAGGTGGGGATGTTTATGGGCCAACATAGGCAGGGGGAGAAAGTCTTAGCTTTCCCCAGTGGCATCCCCAGTGGCATGATTTCCGTTTTTTCCGAGTTGCATTTTAATGATTTACTTTCATCCAGTGAAAGGTCGCTGCAAGAAACTGTCTAAGATTTTCTTCAGCATGTGTGGTGTTTTTATCTAATACCAGAATTAACTGAGTATCATCCAAGTACTAGATAATCTCACTAATAAAAGATGATATCAAACTAATGAGGGGGGCCATATAGGTGTTAAAGAGCACTGGGCTAAGAATAGACCCTTGTGGGACTCCGAAGAGCAGGGGGTTTTCTGCTGATTGATATTGGCCAAGAGTAAAAACTTGTCTTCAATTTAGTAGGAAGGATTTTAGCCAAGGCAAGATGAAAAATGCCTTATGATTTGAGGCGTTCCAGTTAGATGTGATGAGAGACCGTGTCAAAGGCGGCCGATAAGTCTAATAAGATCAGCACAGCATTTGTTCCCTGATCTAAGGCAGATTTAAGGGCTTCAGCAGTGTACAGGAGTGCTGAGCTGATTCCGTTGAGTGCTGTGGCCTGAAGCCTGATTGATTGGGATGTAGAATGTTTGCCTCTTCTAAGTAGGTCATAAGTTGGGTATTCACTAGTTTTTCTGTGATTTTACTAAGGCATGGGAGCAGGGAGATGGGACGAAGATTGGTGAGAGTGGTGGGATCAGCAAGTTGTTTTTTCTGGAGCGGTTTGACTTCTGTAATTTTCCAGTCGTTGGGCACTTCTGCTCCTATAAGTGAGGCATTTTTGATGTTGTTTATAACTGGGTTAATGATGTCTATAGTAGCATGCAAAATCTGAGGGGGACATGGGACAAAAGGAGAGCCTGATTTGCATGCAAGGATAGTCTGGCGGGATTGTTCTAGGCCAATAACTTGAAAGGCTTGAAGGGACAATCTATCCTCTCCTGGATTAAAGAGTGTCTCTATGGGTGAAGCATTGGGTGTTATAAAATCTTTTTGTATCGATTGGACCTTTCATACAAAAAAGTCGTCAATGCGATTGCAAAGAGACTGTGATGGTGGAATCTCTTGTTGAAGAATTATAGGGTTGGTGAAAGAATTTACTATCTTGTAGATAGTTTTTTTATCTGAATCGGCCCGATTGAGTAAGCTGGTGAAGTAAGATTTCTTTTCGGCATTGATCTGCTGGTGGTAGTTTTTAAGAGCTGCTTTAAACAAAGTTTGTTCTTCTTGTTTGTAGTTTTGCTGCCATTTGTGTTCTAGTTTCGTGCAGTGGCTATGTAATTCTCTGAGGTTTTGGGTGTACCAGGGGGCGGAGGGTTTCTTAAGAGAGCGATTAAGTAGTAGGGTAGGAGGTGAAAAACTATCACTAAGAGTGGATATCCATTGACTAAAGCGTTGATTATCCATTGATGGGTCCCCTGTCAGTCTGGGCCTGCATGCCGCAGCTTCTATATTGAGATCTGGAGAGGCCGCCATATTATTCTAGCTTAATTTGGTGTTTTGAATAACAGAGGTGTAGCCGTGGGGATATTTGTGTGCTGGTGCCTAATTTCAAAAGGTATAAACTTATGGTCGGACCAGGTTAGGCTAACTGGGGCATTGGTTATGAGGGTCGTGAGATTGGAAAAGATGCCGTCCAGGCGGTGTCCTGCATTGTAGGTGGGAGAAGATATCCGATGAATTCCGCCTAACTTTTCTATGATTTCCATGAAATTAGTTGTACCCAGATCATTGGCCTATCATTGGCCTCTTGGCCTAGCCACTCTGTGGCTAGGCCATGAGGGGAGAAAAGGGCTGTCTTAGGGGAGTTATCTAGCCAACTTGCCTCCAGCAAGTTCTCAGAACGATCGCCCGTAGAAAAGAGCTGGCAAACTCATCAACCTTGCTATAGTCATTGTTGGAGTCTGTCCCAGAAAGAGAATGCAAAGAATGCTGCCTGCCTGGAGGTAATGCAAGAGTAAAAACAGGTGCTTTGTTCGGATTAGGGGGCAAAAATTGGTCAAAGTTGGACTGGCGTGGACACAACGTCTGAGAGGACAATTGGGGCCAAGTCTTCAGGCAATGATGTCAACATCAACGTCAATGTACCTAAGCTTGGTGGAAATTTGGGCGCAAGGGGCAACGTCGGTATTGGAGCCAAAGACAGAAGTGAGTCGGAAGTTCCAGCTGGTGCCAAGGGCAATCCCTTTGGTGTTAGTCCATGTGAAAGAACTCTTGACTCCATGGGGCCCAAAGGAGCACCAGAGGGAGATGGTATTGATGCAAAGAGCCAGAGCATGGGTGGGCAGAGCTCTTCCATCTGTCACGGCATGGGTGAAGGCCCCAGAAACTTGGGTCTAGTGATTTGATACTTTAAACATTTTTGATATAAACTACCACATAAACTGCTGGATCTGCACTGCACTAGATGTTGGCACACTGGTGATCTAAGGCACTGGAAGCAAAACCCCCTTCAACACAGACAATCTGGATGCAAGACATGGAGGTAACAGCATCTCATGAACAAATTATATATCGGATGATTCGCCAGAAAGGTGTTTTTGAAAAAATCTGGCTCCCTTTTCTTGGTCTAGCATCGATTGTCCCCTGAGGTAAGTCATAATCTGTTTGAGCATTTCAGGAAGGTAATTTATGGGTCCAAGCTGTGTTGCCCATCTTTGAGGGGAGCTCCGTTGTTTTAACCGGGGTGCCATTTGTGTTGTAAATGCTCACAGAATTGCTGGTGTGTGGCAATATATGTTGAATTAGCATGTGCTTTATACTGCTTACCTCTAATGCCCTCTTGAGACCTTTTACGTTTTTAGACTTAAATACGCTGTTGCTTCTTTTGTAATAATGGTCTGTACAAAGTGAATTGTTTTATTGCAACACTGAAAAATGCACAATAAAGAACCATTATAAAAAAGAAAGATGGAGTCCCTTTTCTGAGAAGGTGGGTTGGTATATGCTGTCCACTAATTAAAGTGGGCACCTTGTACCTGTCCACATGACTCTTATGATGTATGAGGTCAAAGATAACCTTATTGAAAGCTATCCTAGTGGTAGCTATGGAGAGCAGCCTTCAGGCTTAATCTTGAAGGAATGTAAAGCAGCTTGTTTTACCAGAATATCACCTCCTGAATGACTAAATGAAAGGAGAACCACACAGTAGTTATATAAAAATATGTATTTATTAATATAACTATCTCTACAAATCTCTACACGAGATTAGACTATAAAGCACACAATACTGTAACAATAAAACATTTGTAAGCAGCACAATACACAGCGGGCTCTAGGGGGAGACCAAACCATATACAACTTCAATAGACACAGTGCCTAGAGCACGTAGAATTGTTGGGACCCCAAGGAACCACCTAGAGGAGTGACACAGGGAGCCCACGGAGGACGGCTGCAGTGAGGAAACACGACCGCGTGCTCCGTACAACTCTATGGGAAAGTCGCAGAGCCAACCCACCAGTGAGTACCGGAGTACCCTTGTCACCTATCCCAGAGGAGCCGGGTGCATAGGGGTTAAGTGGTGTCGGAAACCTTTGTCGTTTTCAGTGGAGGGCTGCAAAGAAGAACTGCTGCCAGGAAGGCGAAGAGTGTCCAGTGGAATCCAAGCCTGGATTCGAGGTGAGAGGAACCTGAAAGCAAAGGGGACAGAGTCTGGGTCATGGCAAGTGACCAGGGGCTCGGCAGTGAATGCCTACCGATGTCGGGTGCTTCAGGTGCAAAGAAGGGATGCTTGACTCTGCAGCCACAGGGACAGGAAACCAGGACCTCAGTGAATTGTGGTGTACCAAAAAACTCACCTCAGTACCCAGAACCCCTATCCGACTAGCATCAGTGTCAAATTCATTCTCCGTATCCTCTCGAAGCTACCAACGATTAGACAACCCAGAACAAGCGACTTAGAGTACTCTCAGGAATGGTGGGAATCAGAAACTCCTTTTCGTTATTATTCTCCGATCAGTTCACAACAAGAGTAATCAGAGACACTGAAAAGTTTAAAATGTTTATTTTTAACTATGTGCTCTAAGGTGCAGTACTTTGGCTAACATAAGCAGACAAATGATTAAAAATAAAACCATCAGCATTGTTACAATGCCATAGAAAATGAAGGGAGAAATCATATTAAAAATGATAGTGGAAAACAAGTCCTATAATACTTTGTGAACCACCCTCCCTTGGCTAGTAAGCTAGTTTTATAAACTAATAGAAGGTCTCTAGGTTTGAATGGGGAACCCCATACCTCAAAGATCAGCTTAGGTGAATCACATCACAGGATCAGTTCTGCTCTCTGTGTCTGGAAAGGTGTTCTCCAAGTGTCTGAATCATGCATGCAAAAAGCAATATTAAAGGCACCGAGTTTCAGATATTTGCAGCTGTGTGCTTGTTGTGTCTAGAGCGTGGGCCGATCAACCTGAATTCAAAAACATACATTGTTATTCGACCTTGACGGCTTTTGCACACAGTGTTCAGACTAAGGTCGCGGGGCACGTCTAGGGATGCGAACAACAGACCGTTCTCATGTGAATAAAAAGCAAGCAAACAGCTACCTATAGTGTCGTGTGCAAAAGCAGCAAAGCGGCAAGATGGCGTTTAGCTTCTAAGACGCTTATGCTAACATAGCAATGTGTGCACATAAAACCCTGTCTCCACTACAATATCTTCAGTGCAAATACTGCTCAGGGTCAGGATTACATGGAGTCCAATGCACAGGCTCAAGGATTGCCAAAAAGCATATGCACTTGCAAATGCACGCAGTGCACAGGGGTTCAGGTTGCACGGCCCCCACGAGGGATACTGGTCTCAGAATCGCTGAGAGGTCACATCTACCTCAGGGATCTTCGGGAACCCACCTCCTGTGTTGCTGAAATCTTCGGAGTCCGCAGGAGCTCTGGAAAAGCAAGCCGGTCAGATGCGTTTAGGTGCCTGCTGCTGCAGGGGAGTAACTCCTTTACTCCAAGGGATATTCTTCAGTCGTGCAATTGTGTTGCAGGCAGTCGAAGTACTTGGTTTCTTCTTAGCAGAATCTTGTCCAGGTAAAATCTAAAGTCTTGTAGTCAGGTAACCCACTTTATACCCATGGGAAGAGGTTGGACGGAATCTGTGGACCCTCCTAGGGGAGAGGCAGGACAGAGGGGTGGCTACACCCATATCCTTTGTCCAGTTTCGCACCAGAGCAGGAGCCAATGGCTTCCAGAACTGGTTTGAGCTGGACTATGCACAGGGACACCAAATGTGCCCCCAGTGCAGACTTTCTGGCACTCTCAGAGTGCACCCACCCAGCCCCAATACACAAAACCCTGTCTGGTAGGTGGTCACACCTCACTGTGACATGATGCCTATTGTCATGCCTTCCTCTGCTCGAGCTTGGCTCAGCAGCAGGATAGCAGAATCGTGTCTGTGGCTGGCAGCATCCATTTTGTGCTGCCCAGGTCGAGAAAGCTGGTACCAGGTAGATAGGTGACACACAGTAGTGGTTCTAGAAGGGTGGAATCATACCTCCCACACCAGTTACTGGTGTGAAGGTATGATTCCAAGGTGTTTGACACCAAACACAACATGTTTCTAAGCAACCATTTTAAAGTTAGCATTTACCGCGAGGTTATAATGCACTTAAACCTATATGGATTGGCTGAATCACTCCAACCCCAGAGAATGGTCTCCGAAGGCTGCAGACGGGCCCTGCTCATGCAGGGGCGCCCTCTCACATAAAACCCAGCACCCTGCCTTCAGGATAAGGCCTGCCATAGGGGTGACTGATAGGTTTTAAGTGTAGTGATTTAGATAGATATAGTGGTGCAAGCACCATCTTACACAGTCTGCTGTAGCAGGCTAGCGTGTCAGTTTGAATGGCCTCTTATGGGTAGCAAAATACATGCTGCAGCTCATGGGAGCCCTCTGGGGTACCTATGCCCTGGGTACATGGTGTGACATATACTAGGGACAGATAAGGGTACCTCAGTATCCAATCTGGAGTGTACCTAAAGTACATATATAGCAATTTAAGGGAGAAAGCAGATAAACTGGGGTCCTGATTAGCAGTATCCCAGTCAGACTAGTCAAAAACCAGCAAACACCAGGAAAAAAGTGGAGGTAACCATGTAGTCAGATCCTACCTTCCTACACCCTTCCTCTCAAGTTAATGGGAAATGGGAAAGGCAGGATTTTCAGTGATCACATTGTATCTACAGGGCACTCAAAACACCCTCTACATAATCCCAGAGTCCTTCTTTCTATGACTAAACAAAACACATCGCACACTACTTTGGGACACACCCAGGATAGCTTTACAAAAGTAATGTAGATATGTATGTAGAGCAGGGGGGTTGTGCTGCCTGATATAAGGGCATATTCCTGGGCCTCCCAACTACAGGCCATTAATGACTAGGGATACTCTCCGAGGGAAGATCCAGCAACAAGTGTTTAGAGAATCCATATGGAATTCCTCACATACCCCCATTATATTTATGGGAAATTCTGGAGGAAAACACCCTTAATACCATCACAGACTGCAGTAATGTATGGGATAAAGCCAGAAGAACCCAGGGATGGCAGAGGAAGATAACAAGGGCAACCCTGTTGTGGAAAGGAGAAATGTTACTAGAAATGGGTAAACTGCAATGGGATTTTGCAGCAACTAAAGTGGGTACGTGATAGACAGAGTAAAAATGGGTTCCAAACTGCATAAAAACTATAACTTGTCACATTTCCAAATGTATAAATATATCCATCTCAATCACCCTAGGCGTGAAATCAGTGGAATGGGAGGGAATGTCAGACTGTGGCCATTTGGAAAACCGAGTTCTCATGCGGGAAGTACACATAAAAGTGTTTTCACTCACTTACAGAACTCTTACCAACAAGAAACTTGACAACTTACAAAAACTGAGAGCAACCTAAGAGGATAATTTTGGCTCAATGGAAGATACTGATTGGGGAGCAGCTCTCTTGCAGCCTATGGAATTAGCCAAAAACGACATTAAGATTAATTCACTTTAAAATACTTCACTGGGCAATTACAATAGGAGCAGGCTCTACAAAACGGCAAGAGCCCAAACACCAACTTATCTATAGATGAAGGAACTTTATTCAACAAAATCTGGGAGTATTGCAAAATGCAGGCATTTTGGGACAACAAAAGAATAGCTTTAGTTCTAGAACAGGAAATACCATGTACCCTTCACTTCGTCATGTTAGAATTCCAAATGATGTTGATTTTCCTGGAGCTAAAATGATGTTCTGCCTCTCGGGTTTCACAGTTGATAAGAGGTATGTTGCCAAGAAAGGAGGAAACCAACAAGTCCTGCCCAAACGGAGATGGCAATCAGGTACGGACATGTGTATGAGAGCCTAAAAGATAGTATGCCGTGCTTAAGGAAATTTGAAAAGATTTGGGGCACGTGGAGAAACCATTATGAATTTAATGATAGAGTTGAAAAAAACTTGCGGGAAAGGGAATGACAAGGAACCATTTGCAGATGAAAAAGAAGAAAAATACTGACTTGAAATTGATGTTGTCACCCAGCTTTTATGTATACACAAAATTTGAGAGAAGAGAGGCATATCTTCGATACAGATATTGATATTACTTGGGGGAATACTAATTATTGCATACACATTTGTTGTGGTCTGTTCATTACGAGGTGAGGAAACCCCTCATCCTGTTGTTTATAGGAAACTGAATGCTGCTTTGTACACTGTTTTTAATTTTTGTGACAACATCTTTTGAGGATATTAGCTCGCGCATCTTTTTGCACATGTCAGAGCGTGATTTGTGTTAATTTGCACTTGGAGTATTCCTTGTACCTTTTTTCACCAGAAACCTCTTTTTAACCTTTGTGATGTAATGCTGTGATTTTAAGAATCTTTTGATCCCGTTATCGTTACCTTTACTTGCACCTTGCCTTCGCTTCCTCGGTCCGACGCCGGCTTTAGAGCCGTTTGATTGGAGGGAAGCGAACGCACTCCCCACACTTTTCCAATCAGCGCCTTTGTTGGTCGACTGTCCTGGAGGGGCTGGGAGACGGACTTTCACGAGCAGGGCAGCTATTTAAGTCCAGGCTAAGGCGGACGCGCAGCGGACGCACGCCGAAGGCGCGCCAAATGCAAGCCCGCCTGCGCCCGCCCGCGCCAAGGACGGGACAATGACGGGACATACTGCCCAACGTGATGCGAAAATCTACCAAGCGGACGCCCTTAAAAGCCTAAACAGGAAACCACCGTGTCAACTCCGCATCTCTCCCGACTCCATTCAAGGGGCCTGCTCCTGTCCCGAATGCCTGCTTGACCTCCTCTTTGTAATACCGGTAGGTATTTCTAAGCAGGAAACACACTCTAAGTTGGGGAAGATTAAGAACAGGGGTTTACTTACTGGAGGACTAATTAATGCACGTTCTATGTATAAACACAGTCAGGACATCAGAGATCTTTTATTGGACTCCCAGTTAGACATTCTATTTGTCACCCAGACTTGGCTCAAAGACTGGAGCAGCCCGGATGTAGCGAACTCCATTCCACCAGGATTTCGTATACACAGGAAAGATCGACTGGTAGGGAGGGGGGGCGGACTCGCCATTATCTTGCGTGATTCCCTTGTCTGTACCTTCTTTGATTTAGATACAATTAATGATGCTGAATGTCTTGGCTTTTGTCTTTCCTTGACTGCCACCGCATGCTTCTCGGGTGCTCTGATCTATCGGCCCCCTGGCCAAAGTGCCAAATTCATCGATGCACTTAATGATTCTTTAAGTCATTTAATGCTTAAATACGCTAATTTTACACTCCTTGGTGATTTTAATCTCCACCTGGAAGAGAATTCCAATCCATGGACATCTAGTTTCCTTCAAGTTCTAGATGTATTTTCACTACAACAAATAGTTAAGGGTCCCACCCATCAGGCAGGTCACACCTTGGATAGGGTCTGCTCCAACCTATTCTGGCTCACAGTTGACTCTTCCTCCCCTGTAATCTGGTCTGATCACTCGTTCATCCCCTTTAGAATTACTTTGCCTCCTAAGACACAGATTGCAAAACTTTTTAATAATCCTCAACAGGGACTGAGTTGGCCACAGATCATGAAACACCCCAACTTTCTGATGACGGCCATAGACCTTGCTCCAACGCTGACTGGCCAGACAGAGACGGACTCTCGTCTCTTTCAGTCTTGGCTGGCCACAGTAGGTAGGGTTCTTTCGTCCCCAAACTCTAAGACCAAACCGCTAAAATCAAAAAACTTAAATACTCCCTGGTTCACATCCAAACTGGCCCAAACTCGCCTACATTGCAGGCAACTGGAGCGGCAGTGGAGAAAGGGATATAGAGAGGACATAAAACAGCTGTATAGGGAGGGAAGGAAAGTATATTTTGGTCAGGTGCAGTTGGCAAAAAAGGAATTCTTCACTAATAAAATTAACACGGCACAGGATAATCAGAAAACCATCTCTCAAATTGTGAGGTCCTTTCTCAAACCCATGGCAGAACAAGCGGGGCTTCCTGCCTCCCAGTCGCTGTGTGACCAGATCTCCCTGTTCTCTCAGGAAAAGATCCTCAAGATTCAGGTAGATTTTCCAGTAGGAAATCCCATTTCCGATCCCCCTTGGAAGGACGGCGCAGCTTCCATCTCTACATTTGAACCTGTCTCATTGGACATGACTCTTTAAGCCATCCAAAAATGTAAATCTGGTTCACCACTGGATGCCTGCCCCCCGTCAGTCCTACAGAAGTTGTTAGTGGTAGCAAACCCTATGATCAATCAGATCGTCAACTCTTCTCTCAAGACGGGGGTGGTACCAGTGGAGTGGAAGCTGGCATTAGTTAAACCACTTAAAAAAAAACCAATATATTGACGCTACGGTACTCTCTAATCTTCGACCTATCTCTCTTCTCCCTTTTTTGGGTAAAATCACGGAAATTTTCGTCCTTAAGGAGCTAACTAAATTTCTTGAAGAGCATCATACTCTTCATCCGTGTCAATCCGGATTTCGGCCCAAACACTCGACAGAGTCAGTTCTCATTGAAGTCTCCGACTCTTTGAAAATGATCACAGATAGAGGTAGGAGAGCGGTCCTGATTTTGTTGGATTTGTCGGCTGCATTCGACACGATCTCCCATGACATTCTCTTGAGGCGTCTCGCATGCAGCGACATCACGGGCACTGTACTGAAGTGGATTACCTCCTTCCTGGTTTCGCGGAGACAGGTGGTTACCTTGGGCTCGTTATTTCTGCAGAGCGCGCCATCACGGCAGGAGTCCCTCAGGGATCTTCCCTGAGCCCGTTACTCTTCAATGTGTATATGGCTCCCCTCATCACCTCGATCAATTCTTTTGGAACTGAGGTTATGTCATATGCAGATGACACCCAAATGATTGTCTCCTTGGAGAATGACTCTATGCAGGCGGAAATAAATTTCAAACTATATTTGACTGCTGTCCTCCAATGGATGCGAAATAATCATTTGAAGTGTAACACGGATAAGACTGAGATTCTCCCGATAGGGTCAGATGTCTCTTTTCAGCCGTCTAGATGGTGGCCTGAGGGAGCAGCCCCTCCTCCTGAGGTTGCGAAGGTTGTCAGGAACCTAGGAGTCCAATTCAACAATTCCCTCTGTTTCCTTCCCCATGTCAAAACGGTTGCAGGCACATGTTTTACTCTAATTAAATCTTTAAAAAAATTTTTTACGTTTCTTCCCCTGTCCGCAAGAAAGTCCGTAAGAGTGGCCTTGATACTTTCTCGTATCGACTACTGCAACGGCCTCTTAGCTGGAGTCAATGAATCAGTTCTTAAGAAGCTCCAGGTGGTGCAGCATGCTGCAGCCCGCCTGGTGCTCAAGCTCCCTAGAAAGGCATCAGCCTCGGCTGCTTTGAATGCTCTCCATTGGCTCCCGATTCCGAAAAGAATCCTTTTCAAAATTCTTCTGGTCACATATAGGGCAAAGATGAATATTGGCCCTAAATTCCTGTCTGCACGTTTTACTCCGTATACCACTTCTAGAGTGCTCAGATCATCCTCAGCTAACCTTCTTAAAGTACCGCACTTCAAATATAAGTCTAAAGGAGCAAGAACCCTGGCCTTCTTGGGCGCCAGAGCTTGGAATAAACTCCTATCCCAGATCAAACTGAGCAACTCGGAACTTACATTCAGGAAGGAACTTAAAACCTGGATCTCTGACATCTCGGAGGTCTGCTGTCTTGCTCTGATTTAAATCTATTCTCAACATCTTACCATTCTGGTCTCCTTCATCGACGTTTGACAATAGCGCCAAGATACTCCTTGCGGAGTGATAGCAGCGCTCTATAAGTACAATCTCATATCATATCATATCATATTATGCTTGAAAAATGTATACAAATATTCAATTTATTTTACGATGTGCAGTCAAAGCTTGCCTCTTTGACATTTGAGGGCGCTTTTGTAAAGAACGGTTGGAAAAGGACATCTGAGAAGTTCTCTAGTATGCTTTTATCTTTTTTTTGATCTTTTGACGAAAATAGCACACAAAGAGGGACATCATTTGATATTAAGGGTTGTTCACCACAATATTCAGTAGTGAGAGATTAATTTTACTGATAGGAGGCAACAGTATAAGAATGGCAGGACATTTGCAGTAGTCAGTTACAACACGTTCTGTGATTTAAATGTTAGGAAACAGTGATTTTCTTGTCTATCTCCTGTTTGAAAGTCATTATGCATGCAGAGGAGCTGTAAAATCTACACACACAACCCCTTCTTACATGCTCACATTTCTGTAGCTTTATAAAAATGGGTGTCGTAGGTAGGTTTTCCTAACCACTGACCAACAATGGGGTTGAAACTGAATGCAAACTACTTATCAAATCTCAATGACAAATCATTTAACCAAAATGGTCTACAAATTGATCCAGTTTTGACTTTTTCTTCTCCAAAGTGATATAGCCACAAGCGTGGTTCAGTTATGACACAAGATGTATTTATGCATGTTTGGGTATATAAATAGTGTAGACCTATATTGAGTACTGAGTAGAAGTGTGAAGATACAGTATGATAAAGAATGATGAGCGACAGAGAGGAGGAGGCGCTAGTGTTCTTTGAAGATGTCAATTTGTTTATGACAAGAATGAGGGTATGAGCAGTTCTAAAGTTGATGGGAGAGTTGAACTACTTCCTGACGGTGTTGCTTGAGAAGATATGCTCTCAGATTTTTCATCTTGCATTTCTCAGTTTTCAGTGTTCGGGTTCTACTGCTATATTGTCTGCTTCTGGCCAGGTTTGTACGGGTGATGTTTCTGAGAGAATTGCAGGTTATGCAGCTGGTGTTGAATGTTTGCGGTCTAGGCTGGAGCTAACTAATTTCCTTTAGTGTTGTGTTTATGCATTCAAATTTCCTCTTGCCTTTGATGAGGCAAGCCGCAGCATGTAGGATGCCATTTAAGGGTGCCTCGGTGGAGTAGGAAGGCCTGTGACTTGTGTTCATCCAGATGGGCATGGATTAGTGCTTACACTGTTGATCTGAAGTCAGTTTCGGGTAGGGAAGGTTTAACCTTTCTTCTCCAGAGGGAGAGCTGATACCCTGCTGTCTTAGTTTTCTTGACAATGGTCTGAGGCCAATGACGCATCAAGGGGATTTTGGGGCATATTAACAAGCCAGGCGATAAAATTATCGCCGCTTTAGCGGCAGAAAACTTCCGCTAAAACGGCGATAATGGGCTTGATAGTATGCTCTATGGAATTCCAATTGAAGCCCATGTTAGATGTCCTTCACATCTAACATGGGTTTCAATTGGAATTCCATAGAGCATATTATCAAGCCCATTATCGCCGTTTTAGCGGCAGTTTTCTGCCACTAACGCGGCGATAATTGTATCGCCTGGCTTGATAATATGCCCCGAAGTTGTATAAGTTGGCTTGGGGATATTAGATCAAGGTTCATAAAAACTATGGGGCATATTATCAAGCCAGGCGATAAAATTATCGCCGGTTTAGCGGCAGAAAACTGCCGCTAAAATGGCGATAATGGGCTTGATAATACGCTCTATGGAATTCCAATTGAAGCCCATGTTAAATGTGAAGGACGTCTAACATGGGCTTCAATTGGAATTCCATAGAGCATATTATCAAGCCCATTATCGCCATTTTAGCGGCAGTTTTCTGCCGCTAAAGCGGCGATAATTTTATCGCCTGGCTTGATAATATGCCCCTTTGTATGAAATTACAGTGAAATATGGGTTAAATGAGTGGAGGAACAAAGGGACCAGACTATAGGTCATGGGGACAGCATTTGCATTTTCCTCAGTATAAAACATAAATTATCCCTTGTTATTAGGTAATTCAAGGTCACCTAGAGTTCATCGTGGGAGATTTGCCTCACAATCTGCTCCCATAGGAGCTAAAATGTTGATGGTAGGAGGGCAGAGAATGGAAAGCCTTCTGCCAGGATGATCTAATTGCCTATAATGTTATTGCATAAACAGTTATCCTTGGTGTCGCATGGAGCTTTTCAAATGCTGCATGGAAATAGGATTAGGCTGCTAAAACCTCTGATATACTCCCCACTGGGAACTAAAATGCACTGGATGGGCAGTGGCCAGATGGATCCCTACCTTGTGACAGGAAACCTGGTTTCCCACTATGTTTCTAGGATTTTGAGTGAAAATTGATCCTCGCAGTACAGAGTTATTTCAGGTACCCAAGCGAGAAAGATCAGGAAATATTGTTCCATGACGCCAGCTCCACTCTCAATTTCTAATTTCTCAGTTGGCAAAAATAACCTGGGATAATCAGTGGCATTTCACTTCTGATGGCTATTTCTCAGTAAATTATTTTTTGTGTCAAAGGGAATTAGAGGTCACCTGTGATGTCATAGTTGTGGGAAATAACCCCAAACCAGTCCCTCAGGATTGCCTAAATGAAGGTGGTGAATAGAGGCCAAAGAGGGGTAAGAAATGATGCATTGGCTCACAATCCACTTCCCATTTCTCATACAATGATCCCTGCTGCACCACAAGCATTTCAGACCCCCCCCAATGTGTCCCCAGTTGAACTGAAAACCAGGTATTTGGTAGAGGCCAGCATAGTCATGCCTTGTGATGGGATATCTGGTTTGATTTTTCTATTCCTCCCAAAATCATCAAATTGTTTAGGCCCTTAGTGGGCCGTATTATGTTTAAATGTTTTTTTTAGCATTTTCAAAAACAGAAAATATTGGCAGTAATATGCAAGAGAATATGTCATACATCCATTTATGCAATGTAAAAAGGGCATGTTGCTTGCAGGTAAAATTGTACATTTGTGTCACTGTCAAGGCTAGGAGAACATTGCATTGCGAAAGATAGCACTTTTTATGTGAAACAAAAAACTTAAACAACCCCCCCTCGGCCCTGTCCGATATCTCTCGGCCCCTGACAGAGCAAATCTTGTCCCACCACAAAAACGATTCCCTTCATACAGTGGAAGCAGGTGGCAGCTCTGTCCCCAGGTCGGAGAGTCGCAACACCCTCAGGTATTTGGGCTGCGTGATTTCATCGAATTCTGCTAGGAGCACTTTTAAAAATGAACTACATATTTTCTGAAACGAGGCAGCTGAGCCACTCAGCGTGGCAGAAATGCGTTCCATACCAATGATGTGCCATATGCGATGAAGCCACCCCACGTATGTAGGAGGAGTATTCGTCCCCCAGTGCATCAAGATATTCTGTAAAGCTGCACCCAGTGCTAACCCCATCTGTCGCCCTTTCCTGCTCTTCAGGGTAAATGTAATGAGGTTGGTTAGGCCCAGGACCACATACACCGGGAGTCGCAGTCATCTATCTCGTCTAGAGTTTTGGAACAATAGGAGGACGGCATTGGGCATTCCCACAGTATATGAAGCAGAGTGCCCTCTTTATCAAAGCCTCACCAGCAGGTGGGACTCCTTTGAAGATTGCCCCTGTGGAGACATACAGGTGCTAGATACCAATATGTCGATATTTTCATGGCAGTTTCAATACTAGCTACATTTTGGGCAGTGTGCTTTGCTCTGTAATATATGCCCTCCCAATCCTTCTCAGAGAGGTCACCACCCAACTCTATCCCCCATCGCCGCTGACTGGGGGCAGCCTGCGGGCGTGGGCCGTCCCGGAGCATATCGTATATTTCTGATATTATCCCTTTGTCTGTGAGCTTGGTGATTAGCCATTTTTCATATTTGGTCAATTTGCGACCCCCCTGTTCCCGCATCCCGGGCTGGAGGACCCAGTGTTGTATCTGCAAATATCCCAATCTCTCGGTCTCAGGGATCCCATATTCTAACTTCAACTGGGGAAACGAGATTACCCCGGATGGATCAAATAAGTGACCCACCGAACGGCACGAGACGTCACACCAGTCCCTAAATGATTTGTCAGACATGCAGTTTGCCGGATTAAAGGACGATACCCTACATATTCTTCGACAGGGTAACTGTACGTTAGGTAGAAAAAAAGAGAATCAAAGCATTGTGCTCTGATGCCTACTCCTGCATTTGTTTATATTCCTACAACCTACAAAATTGTTTCCTGGCATCCAGGGGGAATTTCAAGTTCCCAAGTGGTCACGTCAGGGATAACAGCCTGATATGCTGCCATATGGGAGCTGTCATATGAGAGGACTAATGCAAATGGTAAGCAGAGGCCAGAGCGAGCGCCCTATTCAATTTCTCTAAAAATATCCCTCATGTCTATGGGCCACTTTATGTCCTCGAAAAAGGAATGAATGTATGTAATATCAACATTCAAGTCTAGGAGCTAAAATGCAGATAAGCGTTTAGGAGCCAGTTCGAGCCATACCTTTTGTAAGGATACCCAGCCCCCCCACACAGTGTCTATTTTCTTAGTTGATAACAATGCTCCATGGAATATGTTGGACATTTCAGTTCCCTCTTAGAATCTAGTTTGAGTGGAGTAGCATAAACGATCAGCTCCCCTAAGGAAGCGGAAATATATATGGGTGGTAGAGGTTAGAGAAAACTACACCTTGCGCCAAGATGACTAGATCCTCACTCTGTGTCTGTGTGCTCACTTGAAAATTGACACGTGACATCCAAAGACTACCTAAGGTCTGCATAACGAGGGGTTAGAATCTCCACTATACCATTCCAAGAGACTTAAAATGCAGGTGATTGGTAGAGGCCATAAACAGATGCACATAGTGCCCAGATACCAGCTTCCCGCTCTGTTTCTTTATTTATTTTGCTTAAAAGGTGTCGCATAGCATTTCTGATATCCCAAAGGGGCATTTAGGGGGCGTTAACATGACCTGGAATGCAGATGATGTGTACAAAAAGGTGAGAGGATGCATACTTCCCCCACTGATTTCCATCCATTTACTCAAACAAATCTGGTGCTCACGGGGCATGTAATGCCTTCTACGGGGGTAGTTCAGGGGATAACACTCCATGGCCCATGGTAATACCCCAAAGGAGTTGATCTGCAGATCGTGGGCAAGGCCAGGGAGAGGCACGCCTTCAATCAGAATACTTGGCCATGTAATCCATTTCTATATAATGATTCGCAAAATAATTATCCCTGGATTCCTGTGGGAATTTCAGGTCCCTCCAGTAAGTGTCCACGACATGCAGGTGGTTGGTCGAGGCCAGAAACAGCCACACCTTGTGCTGCTCGGATGTCTGCCACCAGATGCAGAAGAAAAAGACATGAGCTGGGGACTGTTGCTTCAGTAGAAGAGTTTTCAAGGCATTGAGAAATAAACAAATCTGCATAGACCTACAGGAACTGTAGTAGGGTGAAAATGACAAAAATGTTTCGTGTTTAAGGAAACTTATCCTGACACTGCTTTTTGAGCCCTGGATTCTCGCTGTGCCTACTGCTGCATTCCTATTCTGTCCCAAAAGTCTTTCTGATTAAGTTCATGAGCTCCCCCTGTGTTTTTGCTTTTGTCGTACTTCTAAATCGTTCTCCAGTTTTCTGTCTACCACAGCAGCTCACTCATCCGGATTTTTAGATCCTCTACCTCATACTCTGGAGTCCCAGCTGCCAATGCATGTTCCCATAGAAAGAGCCTTCGGAACTTGGAATACATGTAGCACTGGTGCCTCAGTATCGATTATATTAAAAGTCATTAAAGGGCCCGCAAATTGAGGGGCAAACTTGGGATAGAAGCAAGGAAGGGTTAGATTCATGGAGGATTATCACACTGAATTATTGACCTTGTAGTGTGGAAGTGAAAGTCTGTGTCTATGTGCCACCTTTCTATAGTCATACTTTGATGGGATGTTGGATGGCTGTCTTTTGTGTCTTATGAAAAGTCACTGGAGGTATTGGACAGAGGGTATATGATATGCAGCTAGGGATCTTGGCCATGTTCAAGAATGACACTCATATGTGGTAGCTTTTTCAGGAGTCCCAGGGCACTCAGGGGATTTATTGAAGTGTCAGGACTAGGGTGGTGCGCGGTCTAGGGCCCGCCTCACCTCCCATAGGTATTGCTCTAATTGACCATCGTTGTCCTATGCCCTTTTGTGCTAAAAGGGGTTGTGGGCGTGCGCATTGCGCTGTATCACGAACTCGTTGGTGGTCATGGTGCCATTATCATGTGTAAAGGGTACACTGTACAAAAGGTTATTTGTCTTGTTTGTGCCTATGCTTGTTTGTTTCTTGTTTTCCTTGCAGGTGCTGTTTAGGAAGAGATTTCTAGCCTGAGACTCCATTTCCCATGGTTCCCTGGGAGGATGAACAGACGTTCCAACGTTAATGACAGGGGACACGCCCTTTCAATTGTGCTCACTATTCTGAAGCCGAGCTTGTGAGAGGATCGGTGATTCCATAGCGCTCAGGGAAGGTTGGTCTAATTAAGCCTTCTGGGTGAGTCTTTTAATATTTCTCAGCTAACGATCTCCTACTAGCCTTAGTAGATGAGGATCGCTCGAGTTTCGTGTTGAAGGAAGTTCTCCCGGTGATTTTGTTAGTGCGGCCACGCCCCTTTTTATTTCGCTTTGAGTTTCTCGAACTGCACAGTATTGCTGAAGCCGTTTAGGGCGTTTTTGGAGTATATTATTCTGGATTAGTGCCATTTGTGGAAAAGATCTTTGGGCACAGTGTGATAAAACATTTGAACTGCATGTTTTGTATTAGCTCGTTTTTGGCTAAAAACGAAGCGTTCTTTGAGACTATGTTTTGACTGTCAAGCAACGATTTTCAAGAACAAGAATAACAAGGGACATTGCTAGAGTTTAATTTGAGAATAATTGAATGAGTGATTTCTTTCTTTATTTGGTGAAATTGAGAATAACTGAATGAGTGATTTCTTTATTTCTTTGAGTTTGTTCTTTCAACAAAAAAGGCTGGCAATCAATGTAGAATTAAAATCATGTTTATAATTTTCATAGCTGATCATTGACAATTATTGCTGCATTTGAAATGTAACGCAGATATTCAGCATATGAATGGTGTTTGCTTTTAACTTTTGCTTTACAGGTCTCCCTCCCAGCAGTTCCCTTCCTAATTTCCTTCCCCCCGCTTGATCACATCAATCCTCCAGTATATTACAATTGGAGTTGGTGGTATCGAGAGGTGGGCCTTTTGTTCGTCATGTGCAGATCCTGAGGGAAACCGGTGGTCCTGACAGAATAGTGAGCCCACAAATCTTTTTCCTCCCGATCTGTACACTACATGACAATGGCCACTTTAGATGACCTTCTGAAGGTAGTTACGCAAATACAACGAGATTTGGCCGAGGCAAAAAGTGCCACTGCTGCATTAAACACAAAGGTAGATAATATGCAAAGTATTCAGGGGGCCAGTGGTACTTTCCAGCAGAACCCCAAGTCTAGATCTGAGTCTCAACCTTCAACTAACATAGCAGTAAATATCCCTACGCAAATCCCATTAGCTCCTCCGGAGCGATTCTCAGGAGATCCTGCCAAAGTGCAAATTTTTCTAACACAGATAGAATTCCATTTTACTTGTAGACCGGCTGCATTTCCAGACCCTCAGTCAAGAATATCCTTTTTAATCTCATATTTAAGCGGAGATGCCGCCACTTGGGCTGTGCCTTTGGTTAGACAAGACAGTCCGTTGTTATATCATTGGCGACGTTTTGTTGAAGAGTTCGAAAAAGTGTTTGACAGAAGAGCAGTCACGTTGTCAGCAGACAAAGAACTTTTGGAGCTAAAACAAGGGAATAGAGATTTGGTCACCTATTTATCTCATTTTAATCGTTTAATGCTGAAACTTCTTGGCCTGAAGAAAAAAGAGCGGCCATATTCTACCAAGGTTTGAAAGACGATTTAAAAGATGTGCTAGCACAAATAGACCCACAACCTACTTCATGTCCTGAGTTTATTAATCTCACATTACGATTGGAACATCGTTTATCTGAAAGAAAACATGATAAAAAGAGATGTGAGAAAGGAAACTGGCGTCCAGAAAAATACAGAAGCCAGTATGTGAACTCAGAATCTATGGTTGAGCCCATGGAAATTGGAACCATTAGACAAACGTTAAGCAAGGAAGAGAAGGATTTGCGATGGAAAAATGGACAATGCTTGTACTGTGGTCGAAAAGGGCATTTTGTCAAAGAATGTCCAATAAAACCTAAAGGAAAGGCAATTGCACCCAAGCCTTTGGCAACATCTACATATTCCACGACGGAAAACTGAATTGCCCAAGAGGGTTTGAAGGGGATCTCTTGGGTGCTCTAGCTTTCCCTACAGTCAACTCTTGTGTTTCGAATTACAATGCCCATCTTCGTTTAACTGTCTCCATTAAAATCCAAGAACAATTAATCAGCTATTGGTTCTAATAGATTCTGGAGCTATGGGAAATTTTGTTGATGCAGAAACAGCACAAACATTACAGATAGCATGCGAGAAAAAACCGACCCCAGAGATTGTACAGGCGGTAGATGGCAAAGTGTTAGCTGGAGGTCCTGTAACTTTACAGACTGTGGAAATTGTCATGGAATTTACGGATGCTAAAAAACAAGATCATTGTGAAAAACTTCAATTTGATGTTATTCAGGCTCCGCATTAAGGGTTTATTCTAGGCATGCCCTGGTTGTGTTTACACAACCCACGAATTGATTGGCAATTAGGAACTTTGTATTTTGAATCCACATATTGTTCTGCTCATTGTCTTTCTAAAACGCATTTGGAAACCAAGAGTAAAGCACAAATCGCTACGGCAGACAAAAAAAAAAAGACATCCCTATACCATCTCAGTATTTACAGTTTCAAGATGTATTTAGTGAATCAAAAGCAGCTCTTCTTCCACCTCATCGGTCTTATGACTGTCAAATCGATCTGATGCCTGGAGCTTCAGTTCCAAATTGCAGGATTACCGCTTTGACTGAGCCTGAGAATCAACACTTACGTCAATATTTAGATCAATACCTAGAAAAAAGATTCATTCGTCCTTCACGATCACCAGCAGCATCTCCACTTTTTTTCATTCCTAAGGCAAACGGAGATTTGTGAACGTGTATTGATTATAGGGCGTTGAATAAAATTACAATCAAGAACAAATATCCACTACCACTCATTCCGGTTTTGCTAGATCAAGTAAAAACTGCAGTGATTTACACAAAACTTGATCTTCGTGGAGCATACCACTTAGTGCGCATCCAAGAGGGTGACAAGTGGAAAACTGCATTTAAAACCAGGTATGGTCTTTTTGAATATTTGGTTATGCCGTTTGGGCTTTGCAATGCTCCGGCAGCATTTCAGTTTTTTTTTAATGATGTTTTGCAAGAATTTTTAGATATTTTTGTCATAGTATACATCGATGACATACTTATCTATTCCAACTCTGAAGATTTGCATCAAACACATGTTACAAAGGTATTGACTACATTGCGAAAATCTTTGAAAAAAGCTTTTAAAGCTGCTCCAATTCTGTCCCATCCAGATGTAAACAAACCATTTATTGTGGAAGCTGATGCATCGGACATTGCTATTGGGGCCATTTTATCACAACGACACAGTACTACTGGTCAGCTACACCCAGTAGCTTACATGTCGAGAAAGCTTAATCCCGCAGAACAAAATTATACGATTGCGGAAAAAGAACTCCTTGCTATACATGATGCTTTCAAAGAATGGCATCATCATCTCTTGGGAGCCCATTTCACTGTGACCGTGTTTACGGATCATAGAAATTTACAATTCATGAGTGATGCAAGGGTGTTAACTCCACGTCAACTGCGTTGGACGCTATTCTTTGCAGAGTACGATTTTCTTGTAACTTACCCTCCAGGTAGAGATAATAGAAAAGCAGATGCCCTTTCTAGAAAAGATTCCTCACTAAAAAGACATTTGGATCCACCTCAGGCTATCATTGCTCCTACTAGGTGCTGTGCGTATTGTCTGCAGAACAATTTTTGGATCATATTCATGATGACTTTCCTCCATCTAGTTGGTCAGAGTGGATAACCAAGGTTAAACTACAAACAGTAAAACAAGGAGTCCCTTTGAAAGACAATAAGGTGTTCTTATCTACTAAAGAAGTACAAGAAACTGTTTTTTCTTGGTTACATGCCCATCCTTTAGCCAGACATCTTGGAGTTAAAAAACTGTAGAAAAAATACAAACAAAATTCTGGTGGCCAACTATGGTCAAAGATATCACAACTATGGTACTGAATTGTGAGGTATGTGCAAGGAATAAAACCGATCACACTAAGCCAAAGGTATTGCTACAAATGTTACCTATTCCTACAAAACCGTGGGAACATGTCTCTTTGGATTTCATTACAGGGTTGCCTGCGGCACAACAACACACTGTGATATTAGTGGTGATAGACAGTTTAACCAAATACGCCCACTTTATTGCCTGCAAAAAAATGCCCACTTCCAGTCAATTGGCTCTACTTTTTCTTCAACAGATTGTGCGATTACACAGATTGCCAACTGGTATTTTATCTGACCGAGGTTCTCAATTCTCTTCCAAATTTTGGCAACAATGGTGTAAAACATTATCTATTACCTCCAACATGTCCACAAGTTATCATCCACAAACGGATGGACAAACTGAGCGACTGAATCACACTTTAAAACGATATTTACGCTGTTATGATTCAGAAACCAATAGGTCTTGGATAGATCTTCTTTGGATGGCTGAACTAGCGTATAATTCTTCTCCACATTCCTCTACACATATCACACCGTTTATGGGTCTTTATGGTTATGCTTCTACAAATATGCCTTTGATTTTGCCTAAAACAATTCAAGACACACCAGCGGTTCAAGACACTATGCTTCACATGCAACAGATCCATCGTCAAATTCAGAAAAATCTTGCTCGTGCCAAGAAAAAATATAAAGAACAATATGACAAACATCATGCAGTGGGTCCTGTTTATCAGCCTGTAAACAAGGTTTGGCTTTCAACCAAGAACTTTACTTTCAAAACTAAAAGTTTATTTCATCCAAAATACATTGGACCTTATAGAGTTTTGCGTCAAGTAAACCCTGTCACGTACAAGGTACAATTACCTACAACACTACAGATTCATCCTGTTTTTCATACTTCTCTTTTGAAAAAGGCTTCAACTTCTAGTCGAACACAACCGGCACCTTTGCTAGTTAATGGCCAATGGTTGTATGAAGTACGAGACATTTTGGATTCTAAATTCAGGGGTTGCAAGTTATGGTATTTACTGTCTTGGAAAGGGTATGGTTCAGAAAATGACACTTGGGAACCAGCCAGTTCTGTTCACGCACCTTGTTTGGTGCGACGTTTCCACCTCCGTTATCCACAAAAGCCGGGCCCTAGACCATGCTTGGGAGGGGGAAATACTGTCAGGACTAGGGCGGTGCGCGGTCTAGGGCCTGCCTCACCTCCCATAGGTATTGCTCTCATTGACCATCGTTGTCCTATGCCCGTTTGTGCTAAAAGGGGTTGTGGGCGTGAGCATTGCGCTGTATCACGAACTCGTTGGTGGCCATGGTGCCATTATCATGTGTAAAGGGTACACTGAACAAAAGGTTATTTGTCTTGTTTGTGCCTATGCTTGTTTGTTTCTTGTTTTCCTTGCAGGTGCTGTTTAGGAAGATATTTCTAGCCTGAGACTCCATTTCCCATGGTTCCCTGGGAGGATGAACAGACGTTCCAACGTTAATGACAGGGGACACGCCGTTTCAATTGTGCTCACTATTCTGAAGCCGAGCTTGTGAGAGGATCGGTGATTCCATAGCGCTCAGGGAAGGTTGGTATAATTAAGCCTTCTGGGTGAGTCTTTTAATATTTCTCAGCTAGAGATCTCCTACTAGCCTTAGTAGATGAGGATCGCTCGAGTTTCGTGTTGAAGGAAGTTCTCCCGGTGATTCTGTTCGTGCGGCCACGCCCCTTTTTATTCCGCTTTGAGTTTCTCGAACTGCACAGTATTGCTGAAGCCGTTTAGTGCCATTTGTGGAAAAGATCTTTGGGCACACTGTGATAAAACATTTGAACTGCATGTTTTGTATTAGCTCGTTTTTGGCTAAAAACGAAGCGTTCTTTGAGGCTATGTTTTGACTGTCAAGCAACGATTTTCAAGAACAAGAATAACAAGTGACATTGCTAGAGTTTAATTTGAGAATAACTGAATGAGTGATTTCTTTATTTATTTATTTATTTGAGTTTGTTCTTTCAACAAAAAAGGCTGAGACAATCAATGTAGAATTAAAATCATGTGTATAATTTTCATAGCTGATCATTGACAATTATTCCTGCATTTGAAATGTAACGCAGATATTCAGCATATGAATGTTGTTTGCTTTTAACTTTTGCTTTACAGGTCTCCCTCCCAGCAGTTCCCTTCCTAATTTCCTTCCCCCCGCTTGATCACATCAATCCTCCAGTATATTACAATTGGAGTTGGTGGTATCGAGAGGTGGGCCTTTTGTTCGTCGTGTGCAGATCCTGAGGAAAACCGGTGGTCCTGACATGAAGTCACATTGCAACAATGAGATCCTTTTACCACTGATCACATGGGCTTACCTCACCACCGGACTGAAACTCATCAACATGTACACTCATTTAGCAAATGACTCTGAAGGCAGCGAGGACAAGCAGTCCAAGGCTTACTCAGGGAAGCGGAGGAGGATAGAGATTCAGAACTCCATCAACAATTAACACCGGACAATAAATCAGTGTCCAACCATTATTTTTACTTAAATGTGCTACTATATCAACACACGAATCAATACTGTTCAGACCGCGCTATGACCACTCCAATTGGGGGTGGGTAGAAGTTCTTTCATATATCTTCATCTATCTCAAACATAAGTCAATGAAGTAAACAAAATAAAGAGCTCCACATGGATCGCAGTTGTGATCAAGTCAAAGGTAGAGGTAACTATGGAATGCACTTGCAAGCTTGTTAAAACAGCAAGCCTTTAGAGGCACCTAATTGTCTTTCAAGACAACCACCACATGGAATTCTTCTCAGCGCCAAGCCCTTTAGTCACTACCATCTGGTCTGTCCTCTGTAGCTCACTGGGGACGTAACCAGCCTCTGTCTGCAATCCTCCATGGACCAGTCATGGGGGATGTTCCAAATGCCCACAAGCAACTACAGAATCAGAGAATGTGCTATCTTGCCACACTGCAAGGAGAACCAAGGTCACATAGCCTCAATACAAGGCCTAGCTGTAGAAATCCTTCCCGGGACAACTGCGGGCCTACTTCCGGTTTTGTTGCCCAACTTCTCATGGCTCTCCTCTCCCAGGCAACCTTTTGTTTGTTCAAGGGTACCTCCAGCAACCTTCCTCTGCAGTAAATGGGCTCCTTGTCTCAAGGTAGTTTGAAGTTAGCTCTTTCAGGCAGGTTTCAGAACTTCCAGGTTCTTGTTCCCAAATCTGGTAAGGGGAGTTGGCAGTCAGTGAGCCTTAACCAGGGAACCCAAACTCAATTTCAATTGATGTGAGATCCCTGGCATTGGTCGATGAGAAGTCCTGACACCTCGACTGGGGTTTTCTAATCCAAGCTTTTGCTGTTTGAAGAGTTTGTGTATTTCGCAAGTCAAGCTCTGGGACCAATTTTAGGCAGTTCCTGACTTTTCCATAATCCTTCCTGACTAGTCCAGCCACTGTTGTTGTCCTTTTGTGTCTGCAGGAAATACAGGTGGGGCTGAGAGGAACAAAGCTACAAATGAGGGAGAAGCTTCCTCACTCACTTAACTCGGACCTTGTTAGAGGTAATAAGTCTGGGGAAGAATGGAGCTCGAAAGGTGTACAAACAGTTGATACACATTCAGAAAGGCCTTCTGTCTCCTATCATCCACAATCTACAGTCTGGTCAATTTGAAAGGACCTCAGGATTACTCTGGAGAAGCCCTGGAATTCACATTGCTGTCTGGCAGGTGTCTTCAACCTTCATCTTATATGCCACTGTTAAGTCACCAGTAACTCTCCAAAATGGGAAGTGCTTCAAAAATGTTATTGAAGAAGAGCACATAAAATGCAGCTGGTACAAAGGGTCCAGAGACACATAATAGCAAAACAGTTTAAACCATGACAATCATAATTCCACAATGAAAGCCCTAATAAACGAATAGCCTTACACTAAATACTTACATCATTTAAAGCATAACAGAGAAGAAACGCTATCTTAATATACCACACATCTTTCCCTTTATTTTTTTCTCCATTATCTATATATTTTTTTGAAAAAAGAAGCGTGAAGTATAAACACAACCATAAACATTGTTTAACAGAATTAGATGTTCACAAAAATAATATCAAGAAAATAATGACAATGCACCATAGCAATAAGTTTGTTTGCATATCTTTTAGGCACTGTGATAATCCTACCACTCTTTCTTAATATAGAACCCTCTAAGATTCTGACAGCCACTTTCGTGCTTGTTTTCTGATGTGGACTTGGCCCCATCTATAACATTTTCCATGTCACATCTTCCCACTTTGCCAACCCTGGACAAATTCCACCATTGCCCAATTGGCACATGCACCGCATTGCCTCTCACAATCGTCAGTCTAACAGGATCTTAAAACTTGGAAAATCCTTTTCTTTGCAGAAGTGGATCTTTGATTCATACCATATTTCCTACTTCAATTCTAGACTTTCTGACCAATTTGTGCTGGGGGGGGGGGTGGATTCAGGCAGCTCCATTCATCTGAATGCTTGCCATGTGGGGCTTCATTTGATGCTGAGGGGGAGTTCATTCCAGGTCTTGGCTGCGATGTAGGAGAAAGATCTGCCTCATGTTCTGGCTCTGTGGATGTGGAGGATTTTGGCCAAGGCTAGGTTAGCAGAGCAGAGGTTTCTCTTGGGGGCATAGAAGGAGATTATTTCGTTGAGGTATTGCAGACTGATGTTGTGGAGGGCTTTTCGATAGGGAGCCAGTGGAGGTCTCGAAGGTGCTGGGTGATGTGGTCTTGTTGTGGGATGCTAAGGACAAGTCTGGCTGTGGCGTTCTTAACGGTCTGGAGTTTGTGGAGTAGACATTTGTTGACTTCGGCATAGAGGGCGTTCCCGTAGTCCACCCTGCTGGTGATGAGTGCGTGGGTGACGGTCTTCCTGGATTTGGGGGGGATCCATTTGAAGGTCTTGTGGAGATGCTGAGGGTGTTGAAGCATGTGGAGGATACAGCATTGATCTGTCGGTTCATGGTGAGGGAGGAGTTGAGTATGAGGCCGAGGTTGTGGGCATGGTTTGTGGGGGTGAGAGAGTTGTCGAGGGTGGGGAGCAACAAGGTTTTATCCCATGTGGAGGGGGTGGCTCTGAGGATGAGGACTTCCATTTTCTCTGAGTTGAGCTTCAGGCGGCTGCTACTCATCCAGGGTACAACGTCTTTCATTCCTTCCTGGAAGTTGTGTCTGATGATGTCGGGTTCCTTGGTGAAGGAGAGAATGAGCTGGGTGTCATCGGCGTAGGATACAATGCTGAGTCTGTGTTTTCTGATGATTGTTGCGAGGGGGGCCATGTAGATGTTGAAGAGCGTGGGGCTGAGGGAGGATCCTTGGGGAACTCTGCATCTGATCTCTGTGGGTTCGGAGAGGAAGGGCGGGAGTCTGATTCGTTTAGTTCGGTCGGCGAGAAAGGTGCAGACCCAGTCTAGGGCAATTCCCTGTATGCCGCCGTCGTGGAGTCTGGTGGCTAGCGTGCGGTGGGAGACGGTGTTGAAGGTTGCTGAGAGGTCTAGTAAAATGAGTACTGCAGTGTGGCCTTGGTCGAGTAGTGTGCGGATATCGCCCGTGATGGCTAGGAGGGCAGTCTCAGTGCTCTGGTTGCTGTGGAAGCCAGATTGAGAAGTGACAAGTATGTTGTTGGATTCTATGATGTTCGGTATTTGGATGTTGACGATCTTCTCGGAGATTTTGGTGGCGAAAGGGAGGAGGGAGAGGGGCCTCTAGTTCTTGCGGTCCGTCGGGTCTTCAGAGGGCTTCTTGAGGAGGGGATTTGCCTCCTGCGCATTTCCTGTCTTTGGGGAATGTACCTTTTTCAAGTGTGCAGTTGATTGTACATCATAGTTCTGCTACGATGGTGGAGGTGGCCCTGTGGAAGATGTGCAGTGGGCAGGGGTCCGTGGGTGCTCCGGAGTGTATGCTCCTCATGGTCTTTGCAGTGTCTTCTGTGGTGACAGGAGTCCAGGCGAGGAAGGTCAGCAAGGTGGAATTGCTGGTGGAAGATGTTGTGTCGGTGCATTGGTTCTGGTTGACAAAGTTGTCTTAGAGTGTCCTGATCTTGTGGTGGAAGAAGGATCCGAGTTTGTTGCAGAGGTCCTGGGAGGGAGGGACGTCAGAGGTTTTGCTGGTGAGCCTGGTGAATTCTTATATGATGTTGAAGACTTCTTTGGAGCTGCGGAAGTTGGAGAGGATTCTGTCTTAGATAAAGTTCCTCTTCATTGATCTGATGAGTTGGTGGTGTGCTGTAGTGGCAGTCATGTAGGTGGTGCTTGCTTCCAGAGTTTTGCTGTTCCTCCACGCTTTCTCGAGTTGTCAGCACGATTGCTTGGTTTCTCGGAGGTCCGTGGTGAATCAGGTGGCTTTCGTGGTGTGTTGTCTGCCGGTGTTCTGTAGGGGTGAAAGCATGTTGGCAGAGTAGGTGATCCATTTGTGGGGTTCATTGGCTGCAGAGTTGGCAACGGTTGTGGTGGGGAAGGAGTGCAGCTGAGGGTGGAGGCGAGGTGCTCTTCGGTGCTCTTCGGTGATCTTGATCCAGTTTCTGCACGGGGTATGTGGCGTTGGCTTGTGTGAGGTGGGTTTTCGAGAAGGAGAAGTGAACGCAGTGGTGGTCCATCCAGAGGGGTTGAGTGGTGTGATTGAAGCGAAAGTTGGTTCCTCCAGCGAAGATGGGGTCGAGGGTGTGTCCCACCTTGTTGGTGGAGATGGTGATGAGTTTCTTCAATCCAATGGTGGTGAGGTTGTCTAGGAGGGCAGGGGAGTTGGGATCCCTGAAGGTTGTTAAGGTGGAAATTCAGGTCTCCGAGCAGTAGGTAGTCCGATGAGGCGTGGGGGGCGATGTAGTCTATGAAGGTGTCACTGAACGGGGTGTGGGGTCCAGAAGGTCTGTAGGCGCGAGTTCCGCATAGAGATGTTCTGGGGTTGGCCTGGATCTGGAAGTGGATGTGTTCCACAGGAGGCGAGGAGTCGTTTGAGATGGAGGTAGTCAGTTGGAGGGAGTTTTTGTGGATGATGGCGAGGCCTCTTCCAGGGTGGTTGGGGCCGTCTTTCCTCTGGATCTTTTACCCATCAGGAATGGCAGTTGCGATGTTGGGTGTGGAGCTGGCCTTGGTCCAGGTCTCTGTGAGGAAGGCGATGTCGTGCGAGAGGGCATTGAGGAGGTCCCAGATTTCTACTGCATGTCTGTGCAGGGAGTGTACATTGAGGAGGATGTAGCTCAGGGATTTGTGTGTGTTGGCATCTGGTGGGGTGGTGGTAGCTGTCGAAGTCTGGAGGAGGGTGAAGGTGAGGCTGCAGTGTCGGCAGGAGAACGGTCCTTGGGAGCTGCTTGGTGTTGAAAGCTGGCAGTTGTTGTTGCATCCTGGGTTAAGTGTGTGGAGAGTGCTTTAGTCAGAGTGGCAGGGAGTCCGAGGAACAGGGTCGCTGGTGCTGGTCGCAGTCGGGTCATGGATGGGCGCAGATGGGCTTGCCTTTGGCGTGCCAGCAGAGCAGCCACACAGCAGCCACCATTAAGTAGGGGAGAGCGAGAGCAGCTGAAAGGCGGGAGCGCAGGGGGAGGGGCCGGGGGTAGCAATGGCGGGAGAGGGAATGAAAAGTCAGTGAGAAAAACAGTGTAAACGGCACAGACAGACACATGAGGCACTAACAGTCAACCAGGCACAGACAGACAAAAAGGGTCAAAAACAGTCAACAAGGCACAGACAAACAACAAGGGGCAAAAACAGTCAAAATGGCACAGACAAACAACAAGAGGCAAAAACAGTCAACAAGGCACAGACAGACAATGGAGGCACAGACAGACAAAAACAGAAGTAAACAGAAAGGCTGGCAGAGCAGACCAGCAGAAGAGCAAGGCTCTTCCACTTGACCACCAGGGATGAGGCGCAGGTAGGACCCTCCGGGTGGAGGAGACCCTCAAACACCTGCCTGAACCAGAGAGGTGTTGGGGGCAGAGGTGCAATGACGGAGCTCCGCGAGGCGAGAGCAGTTTCCCTGACAAGGAGTTCAGAGGTCTTTCTCCAGTTCACACAAGCCCCAGATATATCATAACCTTGACCTATTATTTCAACTTTTCAAAAGGGACATAAAGTAGACACCACTTTTCTCCCTCTCATAAGTTCAAAAGGTACCTCTCCGTGACCTAATGAGGTATGGACCTGTAAACCCAAATCAACTCTCCTACTGTAGCTCCAGAATCTGTTTAGACCTTACAGCACTCTGAATGCATTCTACCAATACTCTGTTGAACCTTTCAACTTTTCTGTTGGCTTAAGGGTGATAAAGAGGAATGTGTAAATGTTTTACACACATTTATCCAGGAATTCCTTCATAGCTATGGAAGTGAACTGAACCCCATTATCTGTGAGCAGTTTCTCTGGAGTCCCTTCCCTGGCAAAAAGCATCACAAAGAAAACTAATTTCAGACTCTGGGGCCGATTCCGATTTCGGTCGGCAGGGCTTCGACCATTTTTCATACACACCTTCTTTTTTCCAGGTGTCTGAGAAGCACGACAGACTTTTCCAGTCATTAATTCTGGCCTCCAAAATTGCATAGAGCTTTTGCTGCAGCAGCATCCAAGCATCATTCTTCTTCCCTTCCATACTCCACCCACCTACATAACCCGCATGCTCAGTGTAGGTGGTAAATGTATGTGTTAACATCCCACGGGGAACTGAGAATTTAATATGGTTTTACAACCAGACAAAATGACCTAATATGGTTATTCCCCATTTAATGGGGTGTTACCAATACCTGCACAGTATTTTTGCAAATGTACACATGGTAACTGTAAAAATCACATGCCGTTTTACCAACACCCCAGTAGTGTGCAACTTTTAACCGGGCTTTGGGTGCTGAAGGTTATTTTATGCTCGGGAAACTGGGTTTACATCGCATGCGCTACACCGCATGCAATGACAACGCGGTCGTTACAACAACCATGTTATTACAACACAAGCCATTACATTGCAAGTCGTTTCTCCGACTTGCTGTAGGGGGCGCACTATACTAAAGAATAGTATAATTTACTATTCCAACACCTTCCCTACTGTTGCACACTCTGGAGTTGGAATAGTAAATTATACTATTCCTAAATCCAGCGCGCCCCCTACAACAAGTCGTAGAAACGACTTGCGATGTAATGGTTTGCATTGTAGCAATGCAGTCGTTGTAACGACCGTGTTGTAATCACATGCGTTGTAGCGCTTGCGATGTAACATCGCATATTATTATGCTCACCTCCTTCTGCGATCAAGAGCCGGGTACTCTTGAGTTGATACAACAGATCAGATACCTAGGGTGGTAGGTATTGGTTATGGATAGTGGTTTTCCCCAGATCATGTTAAATAATAAAGGGTCTGAACCGTCCTCTGGGTTTAGGAATGAAAAATATAGGATTTCTGGCAAGTGAGCTGGGATGTTTGATTAATCCCATTCTGAGGTTCTTGGACCTACACCTTCAGAGTACGTTTCCTTCCTTTGGGTTTAACAGAATTATTTTGGCTGTGACTCATTTTGCTTTCTGCCATTAAATAGATAGTACATTCCTAGGGCAATGAGGTACTAATGTATCAGCTCGCTTCTTGCTGAATACATCACCAATATCTTGATTTGCTCCAATTGAGATGTTCACTTACAGAGTCAAACAAGTCAGCAGTTGCAATGGTAAACCTCTTTGTGGAACACAGTTTTGCCAGCAATACTTGGGAGTGTAGAAAATGATATAAGAGGCCCAAAAGATTTTATGATTATGTAGCTTCAACAAGAAACTTCCTAATACTAAAGCAAATGTTGGGGGATAATTTAGGTCACATATCAGAGTTTCCACATGGGTACAGCTAGTTGCAATTGCAAGAGGGGCAACTTCCTATACAAAGTTTCTGACTATCACAGAAATAACATTGATGCCTCGGATGTTTTCTGAATCTGTTTGCTTCTTTTAGGGAAAGAGAAATTATTTCTAGAAAGTCTGATCTGTTAAATATCCTGAAGTTCCACTATCCAGTAAAGTGAGCACCATAAAATGACAAGTGCAACTTGTAAGTAAATATGTCACTTCTTCAGGTGGAAAGTGCTTGATCTGGTTTTGCTATCTGTGATTGGGCACAAACATATTAGATTGATTAGGATATTATGGTTTGAAATAACTTACTTTTCAGCACAAGCCTTTATTGTTCTTAATCTTCTGCTGACAGTCCTTTCCAGAGGTGTCACCAGGATCCTGTTAGTCATGACTTTTGAATTGCCTGTCACCATTTTGGGTCATCATAAAACCTTTGATAAAAGACTTGGAAGTAGAAACTGCTACAACTGCTATAGTATTAATTCCAAAAGAAAACAAAGTTCCCCTGGTACCACCCAGCAATAAGTCTATATAAAAAAAGGACTGCAAGAATTATAACAAATAACTCCTTAATAGTGTATACAAAATAGGTGCTCAAATGACAGCACTAAATTATTTGGTGATCTTATTCTCCATTCTCCATGGTCATTAACTGTAAAAGTATACCTAATCAATTATTTTCAACTATCCTTTGTTCAGAAAGACATGGGTAAATGAGGATTCCAAATGATACAAGCCAGGAAAAGTGCCTACTCTGCAGATGATTACTTTTCTATCTCCAACATTGGGAAGTCTGTTCCAGCAATAATTAAAAATTACTAGTGGCCACTGATCAATTCGTACCCTTAAATACAGTTTATAATAGGTCACACAAAATATCTAGGCCTCCAATTCAAAAGCAGCAAGGCACTATCAAACTAAAGGCAGATATCACCTTTCAAAAATTTAAAATTGCTGAGGATAGGGAAGTCAGACAAAATAACTTTAACTCATTCATAAAAAGAAACATTAGAATGACCCCAAAAAGAATGTTCCAATACTTCCTAAATTCCATTAATATCCTTATCTCCAGATCTGCATGGAAGAATAAAAGACCTTCGGTGGGTATGGTAAAATCACAGCAAAACAAAGGCCAAGACATTTTGAGGTTATCAGATTTCTGCGCGTACCATATGGAATTTTTGATTGCTGAAGGTGCAAAATAGCTAATCTCTGAAGAGGTTAAATATTGATATGTTAGTCCACTGATAGAGATTTCATGGACACCCACATAATAATGTCACTGTTAACTACAATGAGACACTTATACTAATTAAATTTATAACGTACACAACATAGACACTAGTAAAGATCAAAAATCAAAATGTATGACCAAACATTTGTCTCTTGGAAATAATAGAAAGATGAAAATAGAGGGACAAGTAGTGGATGTGAAACAAGGAGGGATAAGGGGATTACTAATTTTAAAGATCTAATGGAAGATGACTCCCCACATGTTCCTTCCAACTATAGTCAAAAGCTAATGCAGATTTATGCTTTTCTCAAATCTAAATAATTCATCCTAAATGTAACTCTCTGTCTTGAGGCACCCGACCTACTAAATGCTCTCAACCATTTACAGAAAAAGGGCAAACAAGTCTTAAGTATCTATGAAATAGTTAACAAACCCCAGTTAAAATAACCGAAAGAAGACTGGAGACCAAAGGATACAAAATGTTCAAGATCACATAAGTAGAAACCCTGTGGGTTCACATCTTCAGATTAATTTTGGTGAACAAAATTTCCACAAGCTATACAAAAAATAGATATTACCTTAGTCACACTGTGTCCTTGACCCCCCACAAAAAAATGAAAGGTGGGCTTAATAATTTAAGAACCATGCAGCATGGGGGTGTGGCTTGGCACTCGAGGGACATGGCGGGGTCCGGGTGAGGCTCTCCGGCGAGACTAGGATGTTCTGCGCTACACAGTTGTTACCCGCAATGTAAAGACGCGCACAGAATGTCCGAAGATATGCAGTGCACCTTGGGAATTCCGGCGCCCCTGTACAAAGCGAGGAAATATCATTTTTAATCAAGTGAGTCCTTCTTAGCGGAGACGCGATATCGCAGCCGCCATTTTGTATTCCGCCCGAACGGCATCGCTCCTCAGGTTTGTGGATCTATCGGATTAAAGTCACCCAAACCTTCCTGAAAGTCTCCTCGAGTATGCCCTGATTAATGCATCTTCATTGTTATTACTCTGGATCCTTGGGCAGAGGTATGTAGTTCTAAGCCTCAGCATTTAGTTATACTGACTGGAAGGGAACCCTGGCAGCCACTTTGTGCATCCTTCATCATCCTTATGGCGCAATTTACATTCCACCTCAATGGAAATGTTTGATGGTCTTATGACGCCTGTTCTACTGCTCTAATTGCTAATGTTGGGCAACAATGACTCTCTTTCTTACGTTTTGAAGACATACTGCTGTAAATGTGAATTTGATTACTCTGCGCATTTTTCAGAGGGTGTCTTTGAAACTGATCTTGACTGTTATACTTGCATATTCTGTGCGACTTTTCCATGGCTTTCTCTTTCCTTTTGAACTTTAATTCATATTGATTGACCTCATGCCTCTTTTTGCCTGGAAGTTGAGTTGTTGCATTTATGGGTAGAACGAAAGGTACTCTTTCTACACAGCCACAATCAAAGCATATTTTTGTCAATAACTCAAGGATCTTTACTGCATATTCTAAGTTGGAGGATTCTTTGTTGTCTTCACCTCAAGCCTTGGTGATGGGTACGGATCCCCCATTGGCATCGTCTGGGAAGGCTGTTACTAAACGCCTAAAGCAAAATCCTCCTTCTCCGCCTAAATCAGCCTCACCTGTCTCCATGGAGATGTTGTTTGAAGAAATCAGGGCCCTTCGACCCTTTATAAGGGAAACCAATTCTAAGCTACAAATCCTCACAGACAATTGATCTCAACTTGATACGAGAGTCACTGCAGTTGAACACAGTATATCCTCCTTTAGGGATACAAGTGCTAACGTGTCCCAGCTTCAGTCTCAAGTCTCCATGCTCCAACGACAGATTGAAGACCTCAAAAATCGTAATAGGAGGACTAATCTACGTATCTATGGCTTGGCGAAGGGAGTTGAGGGGTCAGATCCTCTCACCTTTTTTAAATCTTTCCTCCCCAAATTACTACACTTGGCAGAGGATACAACACTCAACATTCAAAGAGCACAAAGATTAGGGTGACCTTCTTCAAACACTTCACCCTCACAACGACCAAGAGGAGTTATCTTATACTACCTGGAATACACAGATCTGTTAAAGGTCTTGTCAGCGGTCAAATCTTCTTAACAAATCACTTGGTCAGGCTCAACCTTATTCTTCACACAGGATTATGCCACGGTCACTGCTAATAGACGCAAAGCAGTTCTCAATATGAGATCAGATCTTTGATCAATAGGTGCCCGCTACGGTCTTTTCCACCCCTGCCTCTTTAAGGTTACTTATAACAACAGGACAACCACATATGAGGATCCGCTGCGGCTACAAAGTTTCATAAATTCATGCAGCCCAAGTGCTATGGACACTTTACGACCTTCATCTTCAAATACTACTGTCAAGATCTCTTACCTTGTGCCAGAGTTTTTCCACAGAAGCAGATGATAGCTCCCAAATCCCCAACGCGGTTGCCAAATCAGAATTTCTGAACTTGACACTCACGAGGGGGAAAGGGGAATTGGATAAGAAAAAGAGAGACTGCTGCACGTTTAGGAACTGCCCCACCTCTTCTATTAGAAATCTTCTAATGGAATTTCTTCATCAGGAATTTGATTGTGAAGAAATCGGGCCGGACCTGCAGAGGATGAAAGAACAACTTATGCCTCAAATTACATTGCCCTTCTAACTCCCTTCTTCACCCTCTGGGAAACTGGTGGCTACCTGAGGAACACTGCAGACTAGCTTCTCTCTTACTGGTAATCTTTGACTTTAATGACGTCCAGAATATACCCAAAATAAGATATAACCAAGTCTCTTCAAGAATTGGAATAGCTGTGAATTGTTCAAGTAAACTTCAAAGGATACAGTTCCAGCGGAGTAGTTCTCACAAGAATATTCGTTTTACTTAACTCTGGTTGATTTGGTAGTTCAAGAAATGATAGTCTCTTCAGGGAATTCTTCGAACTACAAGACCTCTTCAAATCCTGACGAGAACTTCTCTCAGGAAAAAAACGCAATTCAAAATTAAATAGTTACTGGGAACAGCGTTCCCGATGTGCACATCCTTTCCGCAACAGCGGAGAAAAAATTGTGAAGAAACAAGGTGAAATTCTCTTCAGAACAGGAACAGGAAACGAACGTTGCTCTCAGCCGAGAACTTCAGTTGAAGTGCGCGGTTTGTCGGGAGCTCGCGCTAGAGATTCGCTTGAGCTCGAGACCTTAGTCCAGAGACTAGAGCGCTCTGATTTCGCTCGAGGGTTGCCGCCATCTTGGATTTCCTCTTCGCCGGTCTCAGCAATCAAGAGGAGCAATCTCTGCATTAAGATCCATAAGTGCTGCAATGCTCTTCCATACCTGGAACGAGGAATCATTCTTCTTCTTCTTTTCTTAAGGGAGGGGGTAACAACGGCTACTAGTGAGTTCTTGACAGTACCTCCCTCTAAAGATCGCCCCACCAACCTTGGCTTGTTAGGGTGAGTGTCATGAAATTGTTTCACTAATCTAGCTGCGTGAACATTATCTGCTGATTCCCAAGATCTTTCTTCGGGGCCATAACCTTTCCAGTCTATGAGATAATGCAACTTTCCTCTCTTAACTCTTGAGTCTAAGATTCTTTTAACTTCATATTCTGGATGGGAATCTATTGTGACTGGATTCGGTGGGGTAGTCAGTCTGACATTAGTTGGACTCTTTTTTAGGAGAGAAACATGAAACACTGGATGAATTTTCATTTGAGGAGGTAAGGTAAGTTTAACTGTCACTGGATTGATAATCTTGTTGATCTTAAAAGGGCCCAGAAATCTAGGTGAGAACTTCCTGTTTCCCTTGAGATGTAAATGTCTAGTGGATAACCAGACTAATTCTCCCTTGGAATAATTTGGATTCGACCTTCTTTTTCGATCAGCATACTTCTTGTAAGTCTCTTTTGCTAGGTTTAAATTCTTTCTGGCTGATTGGTAAGTTTCTTGAATCTTATCTTTAAGATCTTTAATTGCTGGGACCTTACTTTCTGACCTTCCCAAAATTATATTTGGATGTCTTCCAGAGTTCAAATAAAATGGAGAAAACCCCGTGGAAGCATGAACCGCATTGTTATATGCGAATTCAGCTGTCCAAATGAGGTCTGGCCATTCGCCTTCTTGGTCTAGAAGGTACAGACGAAGATATTGTTCAATCTCTTGATTTACTCTTTCTGTCTGGCCATCTGTTTCAGGATGATAACTTGTCGAGAATCGGGAATCAATTCCCAACTCTTGCATGAAGGCCCTCCAAAAATGAGAAACAAACTGGGTACCACGGTCTGAAATTACAACTACTGGAATTCCATGTGCTCGAACTATGTGTTGAGAAAATAGTTTGGCCAACTGGGGAGCTGTGGGAAGCTTTTTTAAAGGGATAAAATGACTCATTTTGGAAAAGGTGTCTACAAAAACCAAAATGGTGTTGAAACCCTGACTAGTCGGCAAATCTACTATAAGGTCCATCGTGACAGTGTGCCATGGATGGGGAGCTGTGGGGAGAGGTTGGAGTTTTCCCTCAGGGGCTTGTCTATTGGATTTCCCCCTGATGCATTTGTCACAAGAGCGAATGTATTGTCTCACTTGAGGGATCATGGTGGGCCACCAGAAGTATCTTTTTAGCAATTCTGTAGTCTTCAAAATCCCCTTGTGCCCAGCCAAAGGATCATCATGACAAGCTTGCAATGCAGACTCTCGAATTTCTTCAGTAGGCAGGTACAAAGTCTCTTTCATGTAGGGAAGATTGTCGATCACAGTTCTTTCTTCGTCCTCCTTAGCCCAATTCAGAATTTCTTCATCAGACATTGATTCTCGAACCTTTTCTTTTATTTCAGAAAATTGTAGAACACATATAAATTTTTCGGCAGGTATGATTGGTTTCTTCTGGGTTTCCTCTAGATTAGGAACTGTTCCCAATCGGGATAAGGCATCAGCCTTACCATTAGCTGCCCCTGGCCGATAAGTGATCGTGAAATTGAAGTCAGCAAAGAAAAGCGACCATCTTAATTGCCTGGCAGTGAGGGTTTTCGCTGATTTCAGGAATTGAAGATTTTTATGGTCTGTAAATACTGTAACCACATGCCGAGCGCCCAACAAATAATGGCGCCATTCTACAAAGGCGTCTCGTACTGCTAATAGCTCCTTGTCAGCAATCGAGTAATTAATTTCAGGAGGAGTCAACTTTCTGGATCTGAATGCCACTGGATGGAGTTGTCCCGTTTTCTTATGTCTTTGGGATAATATACCTCCTATAGCCAGATCCGAGGCGTCAGCTTCAACATAGAAGGGTTCTTCAATGTCGGGGTGAAGGAGAATGGGTGCCGAGGTAAAGGCTTCTTTGAGAAACTTGAAGGCTGCCTCTGCCTCACTGGACCAATGAAAGGTTACTCCCTTTCTTAATAGTCTGGTGATGGGAGTTACATGTTTAGAAAATTCTTGAATGAAACGACGGTAGAAATTGGCAAACCCAAGAAAACTTTGGATTTCCTTTACATTCTTGGGAGAGGGCCAATCCAAAATTGCCTGAATCTTAGCAGTATCCATGGAGATTCCTTTTTCTGATAAAACGAATCCCAAGAACTCCACCTCTTTTTCATGAAAGGCGCATTTTTCAAGCTTCACGTACAAGTTATTCTCTAATAACCGTTGAAGAATTGCTCGAACATGTTGTACATGTTCCTGTAGATTCTTGGAGAAGATCAGAATGTCATCTATGTAGACCACTGCGATGCGATCAAGGTATTCTCTTAGGATGTCGTTGACAAAATGTTGAAATGCGGCTGGGGCATTGCATAAACCATAGGGCATTACTTGGTATTCGAATAACCCGTATCTAGTCCGGAAAGCAGTCTTCCACTCATCTCCTTCAGCAACTCTGATTAAATGATAAGCCCCACGAAGATCTAACTTCGTGAAGATTTTTGCTTCTTTCACCTGGTCTAGATGCACAGAGATGAGTGGTAAAGGATATCTGTTCTTTACCGTAACTTGATTCAATGCCCTATAGTCGATGCACGTTCTTAACTCAGCATTCTTTTTTTTAGGAACGAAGAACAAAGGAGAGGAAACTGGAGATTGGGAGGGACGAATGAAGCCATTAGCCAAATATTGGTCTAAGTATTCCTTCAAGAACTGATTTTCTTTCTCCGTGAGAGCGTAAATTCTGCTACAAGGCAGATTTGCTCCTGGCTCCAATTCGATCTTGCAATCATATGGCCTGTGTGGTGGGAGTTTTTCAGCCTTAGATTTGTCAAATACTGCCTTTAAATCCTCATAAACTTCTGGAAAGGTTACGGTTTCAATAGCTCCAATCACATTCGGTTTGGTGACTAAAGACTTGACTGGAGAGGTCAGAGGTTGAGGTTCAGAAAGGTTAAAACAATGCTGGTGACAGTAGTCCGAATTAAGTTTCACTGTTCTGGTCTCCCAATTTATTTCTGGATTGTGCTCGGTAAGCCATGGTAAACCTAGGATCAACTGGAACTGGGGAGCATCAATAAGATTGAAAGAAATTCTTTCAAAATGCCCTTGATTATGCTTTAGTTCCACCAATTCTGTTTCACATGTAATTGGACCTGAAGTCAGGTTCGTACCGTCCACTGCTCGGACTAGTTCGGCTGTCTTCTTCTTAACAAAGTTTATTCCAATTCTTTTGGCGTATTGTATGTCACAAAAGTTACCCGTAGCTCCAGAATCTAACATCACCGAAACATCTTTGATCTTGTTGGCTTCAAAGCTCAAATCAAATGGTACTGTGAGATGTGGAGAAGCTGATTGTAGGGTGTTTGCCAAATATTGATATCCAGGAGTCGACTTAATTTGATGATCCATCAGGGCAACTCTTTTCACTGATGGAGCTTCTCTTTTAACGGATTATTATTTGTCTTTGGTTTTTTAGGACATTCCTTCACAAAATGCCCCGACTGTCCACAATACAAACATAAATTTCCAGATCTTCTTTTTTCCTTTTCTTCCTTGGAAAGGGGGCCTCGAACACTTCCAATCTGCATGGGTTCTTCTGAAGAGTGCAAATCAGGAGTCTTGGCATTGTCGGTTTTGCCCCTATCAAATCGTGGAGGAATGGTTCTATATTCCCTTTTTCGCTCTGATCTTCTTTCAAACAACCTTTGGTCAATTTGTAATACAAGATCTATTAACTTGGAAACTTCCGTGGGTCTATCCGGAATTTGAGCCAGGGCGTCCTTTAATTCTTCCCTAAGGCCTCTGTAGAAAATTGCTGCTCTTTTGGCTTCTGGCCATTCAGTCTCTACTATCAATTTATTGAATTGAGCTAAGTAGGAAATTAGATCTCGATTCCCTTGTCTTAATTCAAGTAACTCGTTATCAGTCGCTTGAGAAATGGCTCGACGGTCGAAGATCCGGAGGAATTCACTTTTGAAGTCTTCAAAGTTGTACAGCACAGGATCATTACGGGAGACAATAGGCATGGACCAAGAGGCTGCGTCACCACTCAAGTAGGACAATACAAACGCTGTCTTGGACTGATCTTCAGTAAAAATGATTGGTCTACAAAGGAAGTGTAACGAGCATTGGGTTAGAAAGATTTGTGCCTTTTGAGGATCCCCATTAAAGCGTTCTGGTGGGGCTAAAGGAATTATGGGGGAAATGGAATGTATGACTTGAGTAGTTATTTCGGAATTGGGGCTAGGGAATTCTTTTCTTTCAGGTCCTCTAGTCTGAGATGAGGAACCGGGGGTATAGGCATTTAACTTCTGCAAGAGCTGTTGATTTTCAATCTGAGACCTTTTAACCCCTTCCTTTAATTCCTTATTTTCCTCTAACACTAGGGTCAATTGTTGCTGCATGTTTTCAATTAGGGCTGCTAAGGCATTAACATCCAATCCTTCTGCCATCCTGCCTGGGTGGAAATAATTGGCACTTCAATCTGTCAAGATCTCTTACCTTGTGCCAGAGTTTTCCCACAGAAGCAGATGATAGCTCCCAAATCCCCAACGCGGTTGCCAAATCAGAATTTCTGAACTTGACACTCACGAGGGGGAAAGGGGAATTGGATAAGAAAAAGAGAGACTGCTGCACGTTTAGGAACTGCCCCACCTCTTCTATTAGAAATCTTCTAATGGAATTTCTTCATCAGGTATTTGATTGTGAAGAAATCGGGCCGGACCTGCAGAGGATGAAAGAACAACTTATGCCTCAAATTACATTGCCCTTCTAACTCCCTTCTTCACCCTCTGGGAAACTGGTGGCTACCTGAGGAACACTGCAGACTAGCTTCTCTCTTACTGTTAATCTTTGACTTTAATGATGTCCAGAATATACCCAAAATAAGATATAACCAAGTCTCTTCAAGAATTGGAATAGCTGTGAATTGTTCAAGTAAACTTCAAAGGATACAGTTCCAGCGGAGTAGTTCTCACAAGAATATTCGTTTTACTTAACTCTGGTTGATTTGGTAGTTCAAGAAATGATAGTCTCTTCAGGGAATTCTTCGAACTACAAGACCTCTTCAAATCCTGACGAGAACTTCTCTCAGGAAAAAAACGCAATTCAAAATTAAATAGTTACTGGGAACAGCGTTCCCGATGTGCACATCCTTTCCGCAACAGCGGAGAAAAAATTGTGAAGAAACAAGGTGAAATCTCTTCAGAACAGGAACAGGAAACGAACGTTGCTCTCAGCCGAGAACTTCAGTTGAAGTGCGCGGTTTGTCGGGAGCTCGCGCTAGAGATTCGCTTGAGCTCGAGACCTTAGTCCAGAGACTAGAGCGCTCTGATTTCGCTCGAGGGTTGCCGCCATCTTGGATTTCCTCTTCGCCGGTCTCAGCAATCAAGAGGAGCAATCTCTGCATTAAGATCCATAAGTGCTGCAATGCTCTTCCATACCTGGAACGAGGAATCATTCTTCTTCTTCTTTTCTTAAGGGAGGGTGTAACAACGGCTACTAGTGAGTTCTTGACAACTACCTGACTTCATGTATTTGTTGCAACAAGAAAGTACCTAAATCTTTTGTAGGATAGTTGTTGAGGTTCCTTTTGGACCTTTGCATTCATTTTATGTCTGATTTTTTGCATATTACTCACAGGTTCTCTAGTTCCTTTTTTCTCCTTTGCAGCACTCGCTCACACAAGGAGTGTTACTTAACAGACCTAAGATGAACTTATTGTTTTATTCTTGACTTAAATTATGTTTGTTTGTTTGATATAAACTCAATGTTTTCTTGTTCATATTACGTTTTATTAATTCTCTTAATAATTGTTATCCATCGCTTCCACACACGTATAACCCTCATGGCGTTGTCTTCCCCCGGTCCCCTGTGTGGCCGAACCCGGATGCCCCGCTGTTCCATGTGGTTTCACCCCCCCCTTGTGTTTCCCTGCATCCTTCTTGTGTAGGTATGTTTACTCTACACATTTTTTTCTTGTTTGTATCTTCCTGTCCTTCCTATTCAAATATTTTTCCTGTTCTTTCCTCAGGTGTCATTACTATTAATTATTCTTTTCTCTTCTTTCCTTTTATATTCTTTCTTAGTCTTAAAGAATTGGAATTTGTTTCATACTCCTATTTCTTTCTCTTTTTGATATCTCATGCCTTTAAAATTGATATCTTGGAACATTAGGGGATTAAATTCTCCTATCAAACGGCAGAGAATTTTAACTCATCTATCTAAATTAGATGCTGATATAGTTTTCTTACAGGAAACGCATCTTACTGAGACCGAATCCTTAAAATTAAAAAGAAGTTGGGTAGGAGACGTTCTCTTTTCTCAAGGAGATGGTAAACGCAATGGAGTTGTGATTTTTTGTCTTAAAACGCTTCCAGTTAATCTGATGATAATGGTAGATGGTTGAATGTTAAACTGTCCTTAAATGGTGTTTGACTTTCTCTCCTCAATGTATACGCTCCTACTGGTGGTGACGCATCTTTCTGGCATACATTGGCGAAGCAAAATACTCATTGTATTGAAGATCATTTTATATTAGCTGGTAATTGCAATCAGGTCTTCGACCCATTTATTGCCAGAAGTTCCAAAGTCACTTTTATTCCCAATAAGCCCCACAAGTCTTTTGTTCATACTGTTACTCAGAATAAGCTTCTTGATGCATGGCGCTTATGTAATCCGACCATCAGAGAATACACATTTTTACTCCCCAGTTCATCAAACTCAATCAAGATTATATTATACTTTTGTTTCTCACAACATTTCACAAAACCTCATGAATGCAGAAATTTGACCTATTCTATTATCAGACTATGCCCCTGTCATACTTAGCCTTGATTTGCTGCCTAAAGTTAATGCCCCTAGAAGATGGCATTTAATAATTCTCTGCTTTTAGACCCAACGTTCATCGCCTCCTTCACCACCTTCTCCAATGAGAACTTTGCAATGAACCAAAATGATTCCATGTCACTCCCAAGCATATAGAGCATGAAAGCTTCAGCAAGAGACTTCATAATTGGTTTTACTGCCTAAAAACGAAAAAATTAAGAAATTGGAACACTCATATTATACGTCCCACTCGAAAGAATGTCTGATTGCTCTTATTGATGCTAAATTATGATTTAATAAAAATTAACAGACAATGCTTCCCTATACTTGTTAAAAGCTAGCGCAAAATTCTACGGGGGCAAAAACAAAGAAGGAAAATTTTGGCTAATTATTTGAAAATTCAACATAACAAGTTAAACACCGAATCCATCTATGATGAACACACTGCTTTAAAATTTGAAGATGTAGAAATACTGAATGAATGTTCTCTCTTTTATAAATCATTATATGCATCTGAAACACAGTCCACAGAACACTCATTGTCACACTTCTTCTCTACAATTCAGAAATCCCAACAATATCCTCTCGATTTGACATCTCTAGAATTAGACTTATCACAACAAGAACTTTTGAAGACTCTCCAATGCCTTAAAAAGGACAAAGTACCAGGTCCAGACGGTTTCACCGTTGAATTTTATCTCCACTTTTCTAAACTCTAAGGGGCATATTATCAAGACAGGCGATAAAATTATCGCCGCTTTAGCGGCAGAAAACTGCCGCTAAAACGGCGATAATGGGCTTGATAATATGCTCTATGGAATTCCAATTGAAGCCCATGTTAGATGTGCAGGACATCTAACCTGAGCTTCAATTGGAATTCCATAGAGCATATTATCAAGCCCATTATCGCCATTTTAGCTGCAGTTTTCTGCTGCTAAAGCAGCGACAATTTTATCGCCTGTCTTGTTAATATGCCCCTTAATACCTAAACTACACTCCCTGATAGCTCATTTTTGCTCCTCCAATAGTTCTATTGGCTCTTTCTCAGAACCTCACATTTGTCTCATTCCTAAGAAAGGCAAGGATCTAAATATTGTAAAAACTGCAGACCTATATCTTTGGTAAACATTGATCACAAAATTTACTTCAAAGCATTAGCCCTTCGCTTAGACTCCCACTTACCGAACCTCTTAGGCAAAGAACAATCTGGCTTTGTTAAAGGGAGATTTATAACTGACAACACACATCTTTTTTCCAACGTCCTAACAAAATCTTCACACCTAAAACAACCCCTCGCAGCAATAGCGTTAGACGTGGAAAAAGCGTTTGATAGAGTTGAATGGAACTATTTGTTTTATACTCTTAACTGGTTCAGTTTTGGCCCCAAATTTGTATCTTTGGTATCTCTCCTCAATTCCAATCCCGTGCTGCAGTTTGTGCTAATGGCCTGGTTTCACCATTCTTTGATTTAGGAAGAGGTGTTCGACAAGGTTTTCCTCTCTCCCCTTTCCTTTTTAATTTGGCTTTAGAACCATTCCTCTCCACATTACGTCAAAACCCAAATATACACGGTTTCCAAACATCAAACTCCCACATCAAACTCGCAGCTTATGCCGATGATATTTTGCTTTTTATATCAAAACCAGATAACTCAATTCCAGCTTTCTTGGAGGAAGTAAGATCATTCTCTCTCGTTTCTGGTTATAAACTAAATAACGATATGTGAAATTCTGCCCTTAACTAAATACACGCTTAAATCGGACTTCAGCACTTCTAATTTCACTTGGAGTCCCACTCATATTACATATTTAGGATTACACTTCACTTCTTCAATTAAGGACACAGTAGCACTCTGCATGAATAAATGCCTTCAGAAAAATTCAGAATTAGCCACCAAATGGCATCCTCTTTATTTATCCTGGTGGGGCTGATTGGACACTGTAGAGATGATGCTGTCTCTCATAGTTTTATATACTATTTCCAATATTCCAGTTCCCATTACGGACAAACTTTTTAAAGAGGGTAATTCCATCCTCTATTCCTTTTTATAGAATAACAAGAAGCCCCGTAAGTCTTTACTAAAACTGGTTCGGTCCAAAGCAGAGGGTGGAGTCAATTTTCCAGATTTTCCGACATACCAGAAAGCCTTCCTTCTACGTCAGGCCTCTTTTTCGTTGCTTGACTCCACAGAAGAATGCCCTCTATGGACTTTAATAGAACGTCAATTTTTATCTCCCTTTTCCTTTCATGAATACCTTTCTTTCTCACGGAAACCACAGTCCCTCTCCACTCCCATAATCAAATGGACCTCCATACTTTTGGATTCAACCTCTCCTGCCTCCCATAATTCTATAGATTAGTTCCTTAGCTCAACAATCTGGCACAATAAAAACGTGCTCATTCGAAATAAACCCTTCTACTGGAAGACTTGGAGGCAAAGGGGATTGCTATGGATTCATCAATTATTTTCAGGTTCTGACTTTTTACCCTTTTCTTTACTCAGTCATTCATTCAATTTACCTGCTTCATTCTGTCATAAATATAACTCACTTAAGACAGCTGTGATGGACACATACACTCAATTCACTACTACATCTGATACCTCTACTATCTCGGACACTTATCCACATCTTCACGCCTTATTAAACACCAAACCTAGAGCATCTACCATATATAGGGGCATATTATCAAGCCAGGCGATAAAATTATCGCCGCTTTAGAGTCAGAAAACTGCCGCTAAAACGGTGATAATGGGCTTGATAATATGCTCTATGGAATTCCAATTGAAGCCCATGTTAGATGTCCTTCACATCTAACATGGGCTTCAATTGGAATTCCATAGAGCATATTATCAAGCCCATTATCGCCGCTTTAGCGGCAGTTTTCTGCCGCTAAAGCGGCGATAATTTTATCGCCTGGCTTGATAATATGCCCCATAGTTATTTACAAGGTAAGCACTCTGCTAGACAGAAATCTAAAATAGAGGAGGCATGGGAGACTGACTTCAAGACATCTTGGTCATTATCAATCTGGCAGAATATATGGATTAAAATACGTACATCATCCAGGGCAGCGAATACAACGCAAACATTGTTTTTTGTATATAATAGGCTTCTACTAACACCGACTGCTTTAAGTAAAAGGATTTCGACCACATCAGACACTTTTTGGACATGCTCATCCTCAAATGCAGATTTATTTCACATGTTATTCTCCTGTCCATGTGTACATAATTTCTGGAAACAAGTTTGGAACCAAATTAACTTAATCTTTGGTACTAAATTTTCTTTCGCCTTTATTCATATATTTTTAGGAAACTGTTGCGCTGGATGTTACATTTATTTCTATTTTTTGCTAGCAGTTACTTTTCAGCAGACTACCATCAATTGGAAAGACTTTACAAAAATCTCTTACAAGGCCTGGTGGGATGCTGTTTGCCATAATCATAGGTTAGATACTTCCTTTGTTTACCCTTTACAATTGGCAGCCAAACTATCAAACTTGTGGTCACCGTTACAAATTACATTGATGCAAGTGATAAACGAAGCTTCAAATTACAATTATCTCAACAAGAAGTTCCTAAACCTCCTTGATTCCCTCAATTGTTCCAAAAACTTTTATACTCTAGTGATGCTACTATTGTATTTATATGCTATGCTTGTTCTAATGTTATTACTTAGTCCAATTTAAGTACATTGAATGTAATGGTCCTATTTTGTAAGGATGTGAGTTGCTTTTATGTATTGCATATTGACACCTCTATTATTCTTAATAACATTTTCTTTTGAACTTAAAAAAGAACTATGCAGCATATTTATCATCCTATCACACAGCCCAGCAAGTCACCTTGCTGTGCTGCATGATAGGGAAAGGGCAAGAATGTGCCACATTTAACATAATCCGGCACATTCCTGCCTAGCGCCGATGTAGACATTCTTGCGCCATGGCACAAGGGTGCCGGCACTGTAAGCAGGATTGTTTTTGTGCAAAAGGGGCACATTCCTGCACAAACACAATCCCATGAGGTATTTACCTCTTTCCCTAGAAAGAGAAAAAAACAAGGAGATATAAACATGTGTCTCCTCATTAGATCTCACCTGAGGAGGCGTAGCAGCTTTGGCCTATTCCCAGGTCTACAACTTATGACAAATATGGAAATGTTTCAAAATCCATGGGTGTTGCATATGAACACCCACCATCACCATTGGAATGCTTGCCTGGGGCAGAGTAACACAATGCAGCGATTTACTCTGCATTGCGTTACTCTGAATTTATAAAGCCACACTGTGAGGCTTTATAAATCACATCTTAAGGGTTGTGTTGCTTTTGCACCCCGTTGCATGGTACAAAATGAAGCAACCCCTTGATAAATATGGCCCTATGCTCCATAATTTGAGGGGATGGCAACTTCTTGATTCACATGATGTTCAAATGAGTAAACCCCTTCTGTTAGTTTTCCATTAAGAAATCAGGCCTTCAACACCAAGATATGAATAAAACACAATTGTCATTACTTAGGAGTTTACCTTGTTTTAAAAAAATGATAAGAAAATCTATTACAAGATGCACACATGTATGGTGGCCAATTTGTTACGTATTTTCAAAAAACGCTAGAAAAGTGATTCCATGATGGCCAGCATGCATGTGCACTCATGCATGGTGGCCATCTTGAAATGTTTTTCCCAAAAATGTACCATCTTTACAAGATGGCTGCCGTGCTTGCACAGTGGCCACCTGTGGCAGAAAAAAAATACCAAAGGCAAACCCCAATAGTGCACCACCCTTTAGCGACGGTGAGACCTGTTGACTGAGCCAGTGCTTGTTTAAAACTTCTTTTTGGCTTCTTTTTTTTTTAAATGTTGCACATTTCAATCTTGAAAATGAGTCTTGTGTGTTGCAGTTTCTTCAAGGATTCCATAGATCCTTTTTCATATCAACCCCTTCCATTTCCACTACCTGCCAGTGGGAGATGATTTTTTTCTTTTAAATTAACTTGCAGTTCTCAGTCCCCATTCCTCCCTCCAACTCTTTTATGTTAAGAGGACAAAACTCATGCACCACATCCTTCATCTATTTTTTTAAAATAGTTTATTTTCCCTCTGCTCAGCTTTTATCCCTACGTTTTTTAATAGAGCCCCCTTCTGTACCCTAATTCCTGCTCTTAACCCTCTCATGACATGCCTTATTCTACCTTTACCTCGTGCCTTTTCAGTATTAAAATCATGTTGCCCTATTTTATTCCTTCTTGGGGTTTTATGTCTATTATTTCATGCCAAACTTTATAACTAGCATGTATGTTTTCCACAATTCTTCGATTGAAGGTCATTCTCAGTAGTGTGTTAATCTTATTTTGTATCTCTATTCAAGTACCTGCAGCTGATATCGTATCCCTCAAAATACTCCCTCTCGTGCTTTTTTTGCTTTTTTTATATTAAAATATTACAGCATCAGAGGATCCCAAAAATAAGGCATGGCTGCAGTGACTACTACAAATCGGGTCCGTGCAATAAAATGCTTTAAAATATAACAAACAAACAAAAAACCCACAAAGCGCTGAACAATGTACAAATTCACCTATTGTTATTTTTTAATCCTAAAAAAAAAACCTTTTTTACGAGATGGATTATATTTCAGCTTTATTTATTCATTAGGACACAATTAATAGTTTAGAAAAGTTCTATTATTTATCTTTTAAAGTGCAGTGTCTGGTAAATCTAAGAAAACATAAATTGTTATATACATTAATTCAGTTCATTCTAAATGTAACTGCACGTTATTGACAAGTTCCCTAATGCTGTTGGGCGCTGGCAAGCATTATCAGTTATCTCTTACGGTAATCATTTTTCTTGGAATCATAACCCATTTGATATCTTAAAAACAGCAACATTAATTTTCATTTGTCATATTGTAGAGTATAAATTAACTAAACGTTAATGACATTCTTCTTGAGTAATCAGTTCTACATGATTAACCTAAAAATTGCTGAAATGTTTACTATTCATTTGTAACTAAAGAAAGGATAGCATGACGAGTCAGTAATAGCTAGGTTAATTTATTTTCTCATCTGCATTAAAACTTGCCACAATGATTCATAATCATGTTACTTGGTTCTGTCCTGACATAACATCTTAATGTTAAGAAGATTAGAAAGAATAATAATTGTGACAAAAACGAAAGGCTGTTATTTTTTCTCATTGCTTCTTTTTTATTTAAAATGATTATATGATTTCATTAAACTCCTAACTTATGTTTATGTTTTGTCAAGGAGTCATGGAGTTTTGAGGCTCACGTGAAAGACTTCGTGGTCTTTAGCGCCATCCGGTGGTGTTAACTGAGAACAGAAAGTTAATATAAACATTTCAAGATACAAAATGTAGTGTTTTTTCTTTACACAGGACCATACAATTATACATCATATAGCAAGGGCAAAAAGTCAGTCAGTGAATGCAGCTCGAATTGTTTAAATCAAATCAGATTATAAATAATACACATGAAGCTGTAGAAGTTCGTATTTCTGTTCTCCTGGAACCAGAAACCTTGTGTCTGCATCAGATTAAACAGCAAACAATCAACACTGGAAAGGCATTGCTGTATTTCTTTTAATTCTGCACAACGGCGCGTGCAGGGGTTCTTTGGGTAAAAAAGAAACGGGTTTCTAACATTTTGTGCCCAGCACAAAAAAACAAAGACACTACTTAACTTATTCCGTGAAAGGAAAAAAAAACTCTGGCACGTATGGGTCATCTGTTTAGGTTTTGATTGATAGAAATGAAATATTTATAATTATTAACAACTAAAATAAGCTGTACAATGCTTCAATATTACAACAGGAAACAATTATTTGAAATAGCAAGGCATAATGGAATGCGGCAGAGCTGACAAACTAAAATTTGCGATTTGTGTGTCTGTGTCCCAGCAATGAGCCAGGCACTGGATATTTTCTTAGGCTAAGAAAAAACCCAATAAGCATAAGAAAAAAATCAATAAGCATCTGCATCGTTTCTGGAGCACAGACAGATGGGGCTCAGAGGTGTTTGCCTGGGCCCCAAAAAAGAGCGCAGACTCCTCCTATATGCTAAGAAAAAATCCAAACAGCCTTTGGCTGCCTACTGGACACAGACATGGCTGGCTGCCTACTGGACACAGACATGGTTGTCTGTGCCCCAGCAATGACGAATAACTCCTTGCATGATCCCCCAGCATGATTAGGAGTCAAACAATTTTTTTAACACAGCTGATGAGCACAGATGTCCTTTTGGCACATTTAGTGTATATAAGTCATAAGGATGTGCTGGAGACACCCTTTCATTACATGCATTCATCAGTATGGAAGCCAAAGTGTTAACATTCTATGCATGCTTTACTAAAACCACTGATCCCATTTAACGTTCGCATCATCATACACCCCCATATCAAAACAGTGGCTGTACAGAGCAATCAGAAATATAAGACTGAAAAGTTGAAGGGCCCTGCTACAGTAGCCCTGTAGTGCAATGCTCCTGATTTCACTTTTCGGATTCACTCATTGAAGTTTCCTGCACAAAATACCCGTGTCTGTGTTTCCACTGTGTGCATGTAGCCCTTTGACTGTGACATGCCATATTAGACAGGATAGGCTACAAAGCCATTACCATACCAACCCTTCAGGTATTTTAAGAGCCCTGAACTGTGGGTCACCCTCAGGGCTCCTCCATCACCCTCGTCTCTCCAACATCTAAGAGGCAGGTCTTGCCAAACCTATAAGGTCAAGCGGCTTTTCTTTCCTCACGTAAGGGAATGATATCCAGACTATCATTAAGCTTCATGGTAATATGGATATCGCTAAAAGCACCTCCCAGATTTTTCAGACAGCTACAGCCATTTGAAAGATGAAAAGATCATTTAAAATAGATTCTCACAAAGCTGAGGTTCTGGTGCTCTCTGGCCTCACAGCCTTTCAATCTGCAGATTTGTGGTCCTCTGATTTACATACTCAATCTCCCCTAGCATACTCCTAGAGAGTCTTAGGGGCATATTATCAAGACAGGCGATAGAATTATCGCCGCTTTAGCGGCAGAAAACTGCAGTTAAAACGGCGATAATGGGCTTGATAATATGCTCTATGGAATTCCAATTGAAGCCCATGTTAGATGTGAAGGACATCTAACCTGAGCTTCAATTGGAATTCCATAAAGCATATTATCAAGCCCATTATCGCCGTTTTAGCGGCAGTTTTCTGCCGCTAAAGCGGCGATGATTGTATCGCCTGTCTTGATAATATGCCCCATGGATTGGTTTTCCCCCAAATTGTTTGCCTGCTTGCCTCCAATTTTGTGGGAGTTTTGCTTCTGTTGGCATTAGGACTCTGCACTTTACCACTGCTAACCAGTGCTTAAGTGCTTGTGCTTACTCCCCTAAACATGGTTTGATTGACATACCCATAATTGGCATATTTACATTTTCCTATAAGTCCCAAGTAGAGTGCACTTGCTGCATCCAGGGCCCATAAATTAAATACTACTAGTGGGCCTACAGCACCGATTGTGCCACCCACTCAAGCAGCCTTTCAAACATGTCTCAGGCCTGCCATTGCAGACCATGTGTGTGCAGTTTTGAATTGCCATGTCGATTTGGCAACTTAAAGCTCTTGCCAGGCCCAAACCTTTCTTTTTAATATGTATAGGTCACCACTAGGGCAGGCCCTGGACAGCTCTAAGCTCGGGGTGCAATTTATTTAAAAAGCAGGACATGCAGTTTTAAGTTTTACAAGTTCATTGTAGTGAAAAACATCTTAAATTCGTTTTTCACTATCCGAGGCCCATATCTCCCATAGTATAGTACTGGGATTATCTTATTACATTTTATAAGCATAATTTCCAAAAGGGAAGATGTATATACTTCCTGTTTGGTGTCTCTGTAATCCTAATTTAAAATCCTAAATTATGGTGAAGTCGGATTTTAAATCAGAATTCTAAGTATGCCACTTTTAGAAAGTTGGTATTTTCTCGCCTTAGCCATTTGGTGCAACCCTGTCTTTGGTCACATGACTGGGTGTAGTTGGCAGTTGGGCTTTGTCTATTCTAGTTAGACAGCCACACGCATTGGGGGCTTACATGTGATTGAGTGGACTTTCCTGACAGAATGGGAGGAAGGAGCTGGACCCAGCCCCACTTACACATGAATAGGCTGTGTCCTGTCCCCATACAAAGGACTGTCCAGCCCTTATAGTTAGTCTGGGGCCAGGACTGGCAGGGCAGAGCATCTGTGTGCTTCAAAGGCTTATCTTTGAAGTCGCCCCCACTTCAAAGGCACCACTGGGTATAAGTACTGGAGCTCAGACACCACCACTTCAGTTCACTTTTGGACCTTTGGATACTCTGCCAGGAAGAAGGACTGCTGTACTGCTGAAGGGCCGCCACTCTGCTGGACTGCTGCTCTGGAATATCTTCTGCCCTGCTGTGCTGACCTGCTGCCTGCTGCCCTCCTGTTCTGAGTGAGAAGGACTGGCCCTGCATCTCTTGAACCCACTACCCAGTGACTTCAAGGGCTAGTTGGCTGGCCTCCTGATCTGAACCTCAGGGACATAGCAGGCTTCCAACATCCTTGCATCTTCACCTGACTCTGCCATCTGTGAGTTTACCTTGCCAGGTGGTGTCACTCCAGTCTTGGACCCTTGGAAGTGGGCCTAAGGTGCTTATCAATGGAATTGATGCACCTTCTCTGCTGAGCAGAGTATCTGTGAGCCAAACCAATGCATTTCCTCGGCTGAGCAGCACATCCTCCAGCAGAACAGATGCTTCACCACTGCTGTGTGGAATGGGCCTAACACAGAAGGTCTGCATTGCCCCCGCAGCCTTTGGGGCCAATGCATTGCCGATGATGCAGCACATCTCCGACCCAAGTCCTATCAACCCTTGTCGACAACAGCTCGGCGATGACACCGGCCTCTGCATCACAGCCTCACAGCTCCTTGGAACCAGTGCATCGCCAGGTGCACACCACAACCTCGACTCCAGAACTTCGCATTGCAAGAACAGTTGAAAATATCCTCAACGCAACAGGACCTCGCACCACAGCCTCAACACATCTTGGAACTGATGCAGCTCTTAGGCTGCATGACGCTACTTTGCCACGGATCAACGTAAACCTCCATAACCAGGATTTAGGGTACTTTGTTTAGTGGGTCTAACAGGGTCCTTGTAGCCGGCACACACTTCATTGCAGTCTTCATTCAACACCATCTCCCACTGCACCCTAGCCACTAGACTTCACGAAACCAGCATCCACGTCAAGGCCCTCGACTGGATCTGCTCCTTCCTCACTGGCAGAACTCAACTCGTCAGACTCCCTTCCTACCTCTCGGTACCGACAGAGACCAACTGTAGAGTGCCCCAGTGCACCTCCCTCAGCCCCACCTTCTTTAACAGGTGAGCGGCCCCCCTTGCAACCATTGTCAGGAACTTGGACTCATCTCTTACACCAATGACACCCAGCTGATCCTCTCCCTCACCAACAAACCCAACATCTCCAGGCATAACTTCCAAGATGGGATGAAAGCTGTTCCCACCTGGATGAAGAACAGCTACCTGAAACTCAACTCAGAAAAGACAGAAGTCATCATCATTTGCTCCACCCCCTCTGCCTCGTACAAATCCTGGTAGCCCTCTGCCCGCAGAAATCCCCCACCCCGATGGACCAGGCACAATGCCTGGGCATCATACTAGACTCACTGCTCACAATGAACCGCCAGATCAACGCCATCTCCTCAACCTACTTCAACATTCTCCACATGCTTCGAAAGACTTTCAGATGGATCCCAACCAAATCCACAAATACTGTCACGCACACACTCATCAGCAGCAGACTGGACTACGGCAACACTCTCTATATCAGAATCAACAAGAAACTCCTTCACAAACTCCAGAATGTTCAGAACGCTGCCACCAGACTGATCCTCGACATCCCCCGTCACAGTCACATCACCAAACACCTCTTCGATTTCCAATGGCTTCCGGTCAAAAGAAGAATATCCCTAAAACTTCTCACCCACGCATGCATGCAAGGCCCTTCACAACACCGGACCCGCATACCTGAACAGCCGCCTCTCCATGCACGCACCCAAAAGACACCTCCGATCAGCCCAGCTTTCACTGGCCACCATCCAACAAATCAGCAAGACTAGAATGGGAGGAACGTCCTTCTTCTACCATGCAGCCAATGCCTGGAACACCCTCCCCCTCTACCTCCTGCAATCTCCCACATTCAGGAAGGACCAAAATACCTGGCGTTTCGGATGACCCCACACTCAATAAAGCTGCCCCCTTGCCCCTCAGTGCCTTGAGACCCTCATGGGTGAGTAGTTGCTTTCTGCCAACCCTGATTGATGGATTGATTAATTATGCATTTCAAAGGTGGTTTTGACAGTGTTGCAGGTAAGGTATCACTTGTTTATGAAAATCTATTGACTGTTGTCATTATTATGTCATTTCATACCATGTTCAGAGTGTGAATTTCACTTTCTGAAAAACCTATAAAATGTGCCTTTTTTGGGATGCGTGCAAATTATCTTTTTGCCTCTTCTGTAGAGGAAGACTTCTTGTTGATCCCCTTGCTGACTCAGTTTGTCATTATTTTATGAGACATTTTGTTGCTTTCATACTGAGCAGTCCCAATGTCCGACTATCATTTGATTCTGTACTTAGATTATTTTTAGTTCTAGATATCGATTTATTCAGAAGATCAACTTTATAATGAAACTTCTCACTTATTATGAATTAATGATTTAAGCAGACTAACTAATTACCTTTTTGCTTTCTGTAATGATTCTTAATTTGAATAAGCCTTAATGGTTTTGACTTTGACTATTCTCTTGCGAGGTTTTCTTTGTTGGCCTCAGTCACCGTCCTTTGGGACTCACACAGCCCGATCCTGCTTTTTAAAATTATTAGTGCAAAACACTGATAACAGTCAGCTCGGTATGCAACGTGGTGTAATACTTTCCACTTCTTCCCCAAGTGAAAAAACATTTGCCAAACTGATTTGTCAAGCTTCTTTTACTGTGGAATGCTGGGAAAAATAGTTCTTGAATTGCTTACAACCTGTTGCAAAACATTGATGAAGTCCTTTACCTTGAATAGACTGCTTTATGTAAACTCTCTTTATAGTGGTCCACCCCAAAAACTTATTTCAGGAATTAGGATTATCCAAAATGTGACTAATCATTGCTTACTTGTGTTTTTTTCAGTGCTCCTGTTCCCAGCCAGCAGAGAAAAAGTAATTTGTTCACCCTGCCAAATGTGTAAATTTGGCTACAGGCCCAGCTACTCTAAAGGAACCTTTTTCTGTAACAGTGATTTCTTTTTCTACACATCTTAATATTCCTTTGCTACTCTTCATCTAAACTGTTTGCTATGCAAAGGATCCATGAGCCTCAGCCAGGAGGCCAATTCTTTTCCTTCCTTAAGAACGAAACATTGGAATCGTTGTGTGACACAATATCGTGAAGAACGTATCAACTGACATGAATATGGTGACAAAAATATTTTGTTTCTATACTTATAATGTAAATAACAAAATGATTGAGTCTTAAATATTGTGAAACAGAATAATATAAAAAAGGCAAATATTGTTTTTGCTAATAAAGATCAAATTATGAGTATTATTTTAATATAGAAAGTTAGTAAAATATACTATAACTTAAAATAAATACTTTTATCAACTTACATAACATATATATATATATTAACTTAAACAACCAATAATGTCATAACTTATTAAAACCTTTGAATATATATTATTTACAAAAATATAAAGGTTAAATTTAATAAACAACCATATTATGAAATCGAGATATAAAAAATAAAATATAAAAATATAATTAGAACTTTAAACAAACAAAGTACACATTGATATAATGGATGTTTTAAAAAAAATCCAACCAAAATAAAAAAATGACATTTATGTCAACAACTAAAAGATTTATGTTGAAAAACATGTATTACCCAAAATATTTATAACAATTAAGTATACAAAATTAGTATTAAAAAATTAAATGTTAATACATTTTTTAAATATGTGAACATCAAAAAATATTTAAACAAAAAAATAAAGTAACAACAAACAACAGTAACCACGATAATTAATCTAAATGCAATTTTAACAAAAATAGAAAAATTGTTACACTTTCACTGAATTACATTTTCTATTTGTATTCCGATGTAAGCAATAGTACAGAATGTTTTGGTTTTCGGAATTGTTATATTTACTATCCCCACTCCAATGTAAACAACAGTGGGAAGGTGTTGGACGTATTGGGTGTTAGATTTAGTGTTCCCAATTCAGTGTGAGCAACAGAAGGGAAAGTACTGGACTTCGTAAGGGTTTGATTGACTATTCCGACTCCAATCTAAGCAACAATAGGGAGGGCGATATACTTCTCAGGGATTAGATGTACTGTACGTGCTCCGCTGTAAGCAATGGTAGGGAAAGCGCACGATTTAGGAGGGGTTAGATTTACTCTTCCCACACCAATCTAAACAACAGCATCGAAAGTGTTGGACTTTGGAGAGGTTACATTTAATATTACCATTTCAAACTAAGTAAAAATAGCAAAAGTGTTGGACTTAGGAGGGAATCAATTTACTAATCCCACTCAACCCTCCTTAGGAAAAGTGTTGGACTTCGGAGGGGTTAAATTTACTATTCCAGCTCCAATCTAAACAAAAGTAGGGAAGGTATTGGATGTAGAAGGGGTTAAATCTACTATTCCCAGTCCATTCTATGCAACAGTAGGGACGTTGTTGGACATCACAAAGCTAACAGACATCCTTCCAACAAATAATCATCTTTATAAAAAATATAAACAACAATAAAAAAGAGTATATATTTAAATTAAAATAGTATATACATAGAAAAAAATAACAAAAAAGAAATAGTTTTAAATATCAATTTGTTTCCTCCCCAATACCAAAAAACATATTACTAAAACATATAAATAAAACAATAATAACATCACATTAAAAAATACAAATAAAATGTAAAACAATGTTAAATATATAAATACATTTTACAACGATAATTATTAAATGCACGTATCAATTAATTAATTATATTCTCATAATAGATAACCAATTACAAAATTAGCTTAATTTATTATAATTGTAATATTTAATAACATAAATGTAATTAAAAATATAAATTAAATAACTTTGTACTCTACTATCCTACAAATCCAACAACTCGCTGCCAAAATTGCTAAATAAACATTAAGACAATGCACATAAAAACATCATAATTTATTCTTAAATCATTTAAATAACAATTAGTCAATTAATAAATGTGCATGATCAATAACTCATTATGCATTTAAAATATATTAATACATTATTTAGCTTTAAAAAATCTATCATTTATTTACCTTCCCACCCTATCCCCCTACAAACCCAACAATTTGCTAGCAATATCAAAATTGCTAATTATACTTAAAACATAAACATTAAAAAAATCACAACTTATAGTTAAATATCATAATAATTAGTCAATATATCTACAGGTGGCACAGGATTTGCAAAACTCCTTCATCTTCTGGGACATTCCTGTTCAGTAGAGGTGGTTAACTAACCAACTCCAGGTTTTTCTCTGGCCAAGATGCCAAGCTAGGAGAATGTCTAGGGCCAATGTTAGGAAAAGTACTCAAAACTGTTGAGGCACTACCACTCTCCTAGTGGCACCAGGTTTGTGGTCCCTGGCCTCGGTGTATAGGAGTCCCTACCCTTCAGTAGGTCCTGTGGGAGCCACTTACACTTCCCTTTTCCTGATCAGCTTGCTGTCTTAGGCTTTCAAGAGTGGGATAGTTTATCTGCTCCTGGTACAGATCTTCCCTAGAGGATCCCCCTAGTCCTAAGAGCTCTGCTGTGTAAGACCCAAGCTCCTGTGGCTCAGTTCCATTTGAGGCTGAAAGGTCTTCTCCCTGGGGAGAGGGAACTTGGTCTAGTGTCTGTTAAGAAGCTGTTTTCTCTGACGTACTGCCATTTCTCTTGGAAGGTTGGTCTATCATTTTAGGCTCCAACACTTCATTTTGGGTTTTGCCTTGTGCCCTTGCTTTTACACACACCCATTCAGGTATTTTCAGCATTTCTGCATGGGTTTTCTTTCCTACCTCAGCCCATGCTGAGTTCTGCAAATCATTTCCAAGCAGACACTGTACAGGGATGGCCGAAGACACCACTACCCTTTTGAAGCCACTAACTCCTCACCAATCTAAGGTCACCAAGGCCATTGGATGTTCCTTAGCCTAATTGTCAGCATTGAGGCCTGTATAGGTCAGTCCAAGGAGATAATGTTCTGGGCACATCAGTGGCTCAGCCACCATGGTGATGCTGGCACCGGTGTCCCTCAGGGCTTCTACCCTAATCCCATTACTATTTGTCTCTTGTCTGTATCTCTCCAGTTTATTGGGCCAGACAGTCAGGGTAGCTATATCCACCCCTCCCTCTGAGACTACAGTTGCCTCAGTGAGCACCTTGGCCTGGTCAGGGTTCACCTGTGATCCCATCTGGAGACTAACACCTACATTTGCTGCAGGTGGACTAGAGGCATTCTTTTTGTTTTTACAGCTAGGGTCTCCAGTTCAGTGTCCAGTTTTTTTTTTTACATTAAAGATTATTGACTGGATATACCTTACAGAGTCACAAAATGCAACAGAAACAGTTAAAGCGCATTTTTATCTGTGTAAAATGATAGTCAGTCAGTCAAACCACTTTATTCGGTTAGTTAAAACCATAAAAGTAAATTTCAGATAACCCAGTACACAATAAAAGCAGTTAGAATCCGAATTACAACATATGAGCAATTCAAAAAGAAATATTGCAAAGTAAATTTCATAGGCACATAAAACCCCGACAACCATTAGCGCATATATAGACAAAAGGAATACCGCATTAGGGGTATTTTCAAGAAAAAGCAGCCAAAAAGGAAAACAATGATCATATGTGTACAATCGGTGCTTATGTAGCGTTTATAATAGGGTACCTTTTTTTCCTGAGACGAACGGCTGCTACCAAAAAGCTTGCAATATTAAATATCTCCTCTGGATCATTTTGCATTTGGAGATAAATTAGAGCAGGTTTAACATGTAAAAAACCTTTTTCCCTTAAAATAGGAACTAAAAACCTCCTGCGAATCACAGTGTAATGGTCGCAAAACATTATAAAATGCATAGTACCCTGTGGTGAGAAGTTGTCACAGGTACACGGACTCAAATCATATTGCCTACTCCATCCTTGTGAGTTACCTAGAAAGAAGTGAATTAGATTAAAACGGAACCTGGTTAAAAGCAAACAGTGGAAGGGTTTAATAACAATTCTCAGGTAAGGTTCAATCAGAGGGGAGGATTTGAAAAAAAATAAGCCTTTACTGAAGGTTTTGAAAGCTCCCGCTCCTCACGCTCCACCAACAGGACATTTAAGAATTGGGTTTTAACCCAAGTCAGGTTCTCTTTTTTTATCGTATCCGGTCAATTAAAAAGATCTGGGCACCCCAGATTTAACAGGGTGTGCTTAACATGATAAAGCCACGGGATACTACTAGCTTTCTCCAAAGTGACGCAGTCCCTAATAATCTGATGGTTCAATGTTAAGTTTAGATTGAGCCAGGTCTTGAGCCAACATATCACGAGGCCAACCTCATCAGATCTGACACATACCTAACCCCCAATTCTTGATTGATAATAAAAATTTAAGATGATTGGGGGACCTACAAGAGGGTACGCAAAAAAATATTTTCAACTTTCTGAACCCTCTCCATATGCTTATAACCCCAGATGACTGAGCCATACAATGCAATAGCCAGGCACTTAAAACTATAGATGTTGAGCATAGCTTCAATGGGCCTGGACCCCAAACGCCTTGCAAAACCATAAACAGCAGCCGTTGACCTAGCCATCGCACTAATCTTAATTTTCTGTTGGAGGACCCACAACTCCCTCTCATTGAATAATACCCCCACATAGGTAATAGAAGACACCCTGGACACCTCTGCACCGGCACAATAGAAAGATTTTACCTTTTTGTTTTTCTGGCCCATAGTCATAATATGTAATTTATATATATTGACTACTAGGTCTAAATACTTCACATAGGCCCCAAAGGCATCCAATAATCTCTGGAGACCTAAAGCTGTATGGGCTAATAAAACAGTGTCGTCTGCGTAAAGAAGAACAGAGATACCCCTTCCCCCTGCTCATGGAATGTCTAAACTAGCCTAGTCTAAAAATGTATCTAAATTATTAATATATAGGGTAAAAAGCAAAGGTGCCAGAATGCATCCCTGACGAACTCCTGTTCCATTTTTAAAGTGCTTTGTGCATTATTTTCCTGCTTGGTTTTCCCTGACTCTTGTAGAAAGATCCCTGTGTAAATCCACCAAATAATAGACTAAACATGGGTCCAGGCCCATTTCTAGCCGAATAGACCACAGGTTTGATCTGTTGACCAGATCGAAGGCCGAAGAAAGGTCCATAAAGGCCATCTGTAATGTACCCGCTTTGGTAAGTTAAGACATTGATCCAGGGTACTTCTACCTTGTCTGAAGCCATATTGAAGATTGGATAGCACCCCATTTTCATTCACCCATTCTGTTACCTTAGCTAAGATTACTCTCCCTAGGGCTTTGACTACGGAGTCAATTAGGGATATCAGTCTATAACAGCGTGGATCTCCTCGCTGACCCTTTTTAAAAATTGGGATAATAGTAGATAACAACCATGATTTAGGGAAGCCCTGACAGCTAGACACATTAAAAACATTAGTCAGTATTTTGGACCAAAACTTTGGATGAAATCAGCCAGAACTGCATCTGGGCCAGGAGCTTTGTTACTAGACATTTGCAATATCGCCCTTTCTACGTCCTCTTCAATAAAAACAACAGGAGAGGAAACCCTTTTATCCTCTAAACTAACAACTGACTCCGTAGTAGCGGTAGGCGCATAGATGGCTTCAAAGTGGGAGAGCTACTGGGTTTCTGTAATATTACATTCTAAAGGTGCGTTCTCAAAATCAGAAAAAAAGGGTTTTATTAACAATGGCCCAGAATCAGGAACTGTCTTTAAGAACCTCAACTGATAGTAGGGCGTTCCAAGCCGCCTCCTTTATTTCATCTTTACGCATAGATACGGCAAGCTTATATTGTTTTCTAAGCATGGCTATATGAGTCTTGTCACATGGGACAATTTTCAAAGCTAATACCAGATTACGGGGCGCCCTTGACCAGTTACTATCAAACCACCTCTCAACCATAGTTAATCTGGGTTTGGCTTTCATCGTAAGATCAGATGCTACCTGTCCACAAATTCCTTCAGAGGCTGCAAGGACCTTCTCCCCCTGAGTAGCATTATCAAGGCAAATTGCAAACATATCTTTTGCCTTCTCACAAAGATCCTTAAAAAAGAGATCCAGGATTACCTTGGCCCACTTAAGTCTCCTCCCCTGATTGCAAAATCTCACACTAATATCACCCCCATCTTATCCAGGTTCCCCAGAAGGCCACAAACTTTATCTAGCACAAGTATAAATGGATTATGATCACTAAAAGGGGACCACCTGGCATTGTAGAACATAACCTGGGATAGTATACTAGGAGAGATGAATATGTAATCAATAACAGTATTCCACTCCTGGGCTTTAAAGGTAGGAATCTGGTCAGCAGGATTACTAAAACTCGGTTCAAAGAGATCTACCGCAGCCAAGAGCTCCTCCAGGCATTACCCTTGATCTGTATGCTCAAAATGGGAAGTCGAGGAATTTGCCGGCCCTAGGGGATCATCTACTTGACAATTCAAATTGCACATATGAATATTAAAATCGCCCATATTTACAATAGAATAAAAAGTGGTTTGCTTCAATCTATATTCTTCTAAAAAACTTTTCATTTGACATAGATGTTGATTTATAAAAACAACTCTCTCCAGAGTTATAAAAATTAACAAATAACATTTTAGAAAGGTTAGGGGCTGTGACTTCAATTGCAAGACAATTATGGGACCCCACCTGCACCCTTGTGTGAATGCCCATCATTTTTTGTGAAAATAGCATTAAAAGACCCCCCTTTGCCCTGCCCGCAGGAGAGGGACATGCTGGGATGCTGTATGATTTAAATCCATCCACCCAGAAATTTCCTTCCTTGTCCCAAATCTCCTGTAGACTAATTATATCATACTTTTTCAGAAAGCCAAGACGCCTAGCGTCATCTCTTTTGCTCCTAAATCCCGCAATTTTCCAACCAATGATCTTACAATCAAGAGCTTCATTTAGAACTATTTCCTGTCCATATTGAATTTCCCTGGATAGGCTCTGTTGACACCGGGGCGGCTCCAGTCAATCATTCTCATCTAAATTAGCTAACGGGAGAAATCTATTTTTAAAACTAAATTATTTCCTTCTTCGTTCCACTCAGTGATCCGGGGTAATAGTTGTTGGGCAATTGCTGGTCTCTGACTAGATCTTTCACGGCTGTGCTCCTCCCTAGAGCTTAGTGGGAAAGTATTGCCACCCTGGTTAGACGCTATAAGACGAGGCCCACAAGAGAATCCAAGGGTTGACTGTACCCCTCTTGAAGGTGGATACAAAAAAAGCCATGGGGCAAAGCCCTGATGCCCCTGTCCCTCCTTCCAGCCATCCCCAAACAATCGGCCACCTATATCTATTCTGTTGAAGTTAATGACGATACAATCACCCTCAACGTGTTTAGGGCTACAACCAACCCACCCTACACATCTAGCCATTATTATATGGGATGAAACCTTGGGACTGCCATTACAATACTGATCACACCAGAATTTGGTTTTCCGTAGAAGATCCATAGTGGATTCACGACGGAACCCCTGTAAGAATGGCTACCAGGGGAGTAGCTTCCGGGGGGAGATTAAGTCTACAGCTAGTTCTCCTACTATTAACTTCTTGAATACATTGACCACCACTATTAACCAATGTCTTGCGGATGGGCAAAGGTCTTGGGGGTCTCTCTGATTGACGGCAGGTACTACCCCCTGCCTGTCTCCCCAGGGACACAACTGATATAATTGGAGAGATAGCCCTTGCCCTCTCTATTAATTGTATTTGGCTAACAGGGCACACCTCTCTATTATTAGTATTAAGCTGTGTTTGCACCTGGGGAGTGGTGTTTATATTGGAGACTTCATAGGCAATTCTTTCCCCCCTAAGTGGGCTTCAAAGTGCTCAAGTTTCCTCAGGATACCCTCAACACAAGTATCCAATGAGACAGTAATGTCTTTAGTAATGTCTTTAACAATGTTCATGAGTACAGCCACGAGCTAAGAAACTCCTCTACAAACTTCCGCACCTCCAATTGAGTGTTTGAGTCCATAACACCGACCTGGGTGAGGGTGCAATCAGTAGTTACTTGTCCAGGTTTGCTTGACCTTTTTTTCCCCCTCTTTTTCCCTGTGTTACTCAACTGAAACCTTTTTAATGATGCAATCACGGGGGGCGTATCTAGCTTAGTCATTCCTTCTGCTCCCCTATCCAATATCTCATCATGTGTGGACCCTTCCCCCCCTGAGGCCGACTTGGTTATCAACACACATGGCTCCAAGGGAATAGGGTTACTGGGATCGTTATTAACCTCCACACATGGTCAGGGGTCAGCCCCAGTTCAGCCTCCGCATTTTCAATTTCCTTGTTCAGGGCTCCCACCGCAGAAGTTAGATAAGATATGATAGAGGCAGAATTCCTTGGCATTTTGGCTTTAGCACACCCCTGATCCCTACTGCAAGGTTATTTTTGCTTACCCATAGCTGCTGTTGAGAACCTCGGGGTTAGGGGGGTAGCCCAGCCCAGCTTCCTCCAGGCTTTGACGGGCGCACCCTGCGCGACGGGAGACTGCCCGCAAGGTTTTCTAGCGGCGCTGTGCACCGGGAGGGTAACGTCACCTCCCATGCAGTGCACACGCAGGGCCTGCTGGGGGACCGAGTCCCACCCCAGCAGCCTTGTTACTTTGCTGGCTCCCCTGACTCCCCGATGCAGGATGCGGCTTGTTGGCAAACTTTGTTGGGGCTCACAAGCCCTGTTCAAACAGTGTCCAGTTGTCTTGCAATCAAAACACCAAGCATTCTTGGGATCCCAGTGTTTACCTTGACACTAACCCTTGGGCTACAATGAGTTTCTGGGCCCACCCTCCTGAGCATGTTTTTGGGGGCCAGAAGAAGTCTCATCTTTTTGGCCATTTTTTTGTGGTCCCCCCCACCAGTGGTAGTGTTAGTCACCCGTGGTTTGATCCAGTGGTCTGCCTTCTTCCCCAACTCTAGAGGAGAAAGTGGACCTAGGTCTACCAGATGCTGATGTAACCTCTCATTGTAACAATTACTGAAAAGATGCTCCTTCATAATTAAATATTAAAGCCCTTCAAAACCATTGTTACCTGTTAACCAACCACCTAGTGTTTTCACTGAAACATCCACGAATTCCACACAGGACTGACTGGGTTTTGCAATTCTTCCTCAATCTTATTCTATACTCTTCAGTGGTGAGTGCAAAGCCCTCAATCAGAGTACCCTTCATGAGATCATAAAACTAAGCATCTTTTTGAGACAATTTCAGGTGTCTATCTCTGCATTGCCCTGAGAATATTTCCCACAAGAGAGGAGCCCAATTTTTCTGGCTACTTTCCTTCCTATACAGGCTTTCTCAAATGCAGTGAACCATTTGGTGATATCATTACCATCTGAATATTTAGAGACAATCCATTTAGGGAGTTTGGAGTCATAAAAACTTGCACTCTCCCTATTTATTTGTATGCTGCAACCAGAGATATGTCTTAGGCCCATCTCTTTCCTTTGTATTTCTATTTCCAGGAGCTGAGCTTCTAAGATGAGTCTCCTGGTCAGTCTTTCCAGCATTAGGTCCTCATCTGAGGGGGTCTGCGGTGTATCGGAGGGGGCTGACTCATGTCTATCCTCAGTATTATCTTCATTGACATTATCATCATCCTCAGACTGGGCTATCAGGTCTGGGTGATCTTTTTCAAACTGAACTATCAGTTTTTGGAGATATACCTTCTTGGACTTTTGCCTGTTCGGATACCATAGCCTTTACAGAGGGCCCTGCATCTAGCATCAGCTCCTGATCCTGGTCACTGGTTTTCAGGCATTATTTTTACTAAAGTTGGGACCTTTTTATGAAGTTAAAGAAAAAGATAACTGCACACTAAGGGGCCCATTAGCATGTTGGGCCCAACCGGTGGTGGCGATCCACCAGCCAACAAACCCCACCGGACTGCCTTTTACCCCTGCCACATTAGCATGGCGGGGGGTACTGCAGGGGATGGCTGCTTTTCCGCCGGTAGGCAATCATCCCAATTGCCTACCGGGAGGAAAAGGCCCATAGGCAGGCACCGCCATCCATATTAGTATGTGGCTTTTTCAATGCCTTTTCCATGGCGGAGACTCCGACATGGAAAGGCATGCGGTTTTCGCTTCGGGGGCCTTCTCGCTTTCCAGCCATCTTCAAAGACATTCCGTGTATCTTCTTCAATCTGAAAATAATGAGTTTGCATTCCGGCACCTGCAGTAGGATGAGAACACAAAATGCTTTTAATTATTTATTTCTCGAGAGACCAAGAAGATGTGAAACTAAAAACAATCTGCGATTTTGGGCCTAGACTCGGGCAACTTAAACTAAACACAATTACATTATATGAATATAATATCATCCTGTACCTTATACATTCAGGAATTACAATACATACATGGTCCTACTTAAATGTATTCACTACGATTAATGTTTAAATGGTTCAACTAAATGCATCTTAATAATCATAAAACACTGCAAACGATAAAAATACACATGAGTGCGTCTTAACCCTCAGTATAGTGCACCCATACAATATAGAGTGCTGAAAGCGCTCTATCAATATAACTCGCTGGTAATAGAGTGCCTGCCCTATGGATCTTCCTTTCTTCTATTCTCCCAACTCACTGTCACAGAATACTTTTTCTCCATTGAATACATCCTTGCTCTCCAAAGGTGAACATATCATTTTATGGATAGAAAGAAATACAAGTCAGATTGGTGTATTTATGGTTGGAGAATGTACTATCTAGCTCAAACCAAAATTTTGAAGGGGCTTAAACATAGGTGTGTTCTCTGAATATAGCACTGAGTGATGTTCCTATTAAAGATAAAGGAACAGCAACCTTGTAGTAAATGAAATATGTAATTGTTTTGGTAGTTCTCTGTATTCAGATCAACAAATTACCTACCTTTGGTTATGCCTTTTCTGGTAGAGACTCTAGCCACAGACTCCTCTTGCTAACTTAGTGGTCACAGCCTTATCTCTTGTTGAATTAGCCTGCAAGTCCTCATGGGACTGCTTCTTGCCCATTGCATAACAGTTTTTATTGCTGAGGATGATTCACCTAAATATGGTTCATTTGGGCACTGCCTTGCCTTTATTTGCAACTACAAGACCAACAGTTGATCATCCACCTGGAAGTCCTTGGTACAATTGTGTAAAATAATAGTGCCCTCTTCAGGTCCCGATGATAGAGTCTCTCCTCTTCCTTGGTTGGATGAGGCGGGCTTAAAACATAGGCTAATGTAATGGTCTGCCCGACGTGAAAATGTGAGACTACATTTAGTAAAGAGGAGAAATGGTTCATAATGACCAATTTGGCTTAGCATAGGGTTGGGCGAATGTTATTACCATAGGAAGACTATTTTGATGGCTGCAAAAAGAACAAATGCTGGTTGGAATGCTGAACAATGATCCATCGTTCTTTTGCTCACCATACCACCCCAGTTTGGACCTAGCCATATACAAATAAGTCTTAACCCTGTTCCTCATGGTAACAGTTCAGCCCAAACTGCCAAGCCAGGTCCTCCCTGGACTGGAAACAAGCATCCTGGGACCGGATTCGGAGGATCACCCTTCATCAGCCAGGCTACCTTGAATCCAGTAGCGCAGTGAGCACGGGACCCATGTATGGGTATACCCTTCCCACTTAGGGCAATAAAATCCAAAGAAACAAATGATGGACAGAATTATGAATAATGCAATCATTCAGCCCCAGTCACAAAGATCTGGGTCTAATAGATTGTTTGATAGCTCACCCGCCACTCTAGTTTGGACCCAGTTATATGCAAATCACTATTGACCCTGTGCTCATGGGAACGGTCTAGCCTGAACTGCTAAGCCAGGTGCCCCCTGGACCGGGAACAAGCATCCTGGGAGCGGTTTCGGGGCATCAACCTCATCAAGCAGGCTAGCTTGAATTCAGTGGCGCAGCGAGCAGGGGACCCACGTCTGGGCATTTCCTTCTTACTTAGGGTGACAAAAGAAAAAGGAACAAATGATGGACGGATTGCTGAACAATGCAAACATTAACCCCTAGTCACAAAGATCTTGGTTTAATCCATCGTTCTTTTGATCACAAGTTCACAACGCCACTCCACTTTGGACCCATCCATATGTAAATCAGTCTTAACCCTGTTCCTCATGGGAACAGACCAGGCTGAACTGTCAGGTCAGTTAGAGAGGGCAGCTGTGCATTGGTTCAAATGATAAACACATGAGAAAGGTGAGAACTAAATTAAGATCTCATTGGGGCATAATGAAGGGCGTATTAATAAACATGTGTTGTACACCTTTTAGGAAACGAGTCACAATAGGTGACTTTAACAGGGAAGGTTGGTCTGGCAACTGCAGGAAGGCTAAAATGGCAGAAAGATACACTTTAACTGTGCCCAAAGCAAAGACTTGCTGGGCAATGGCAAGGGCAAACAAAAAGACTTCAGATAAGGGTGTAGACAGAGGATCAAAATATTTGTTAGCACACCAAGCCACAAATGTGTCCCATCGGCAGGCATAAATCATTTTTATGGAGGGCTGCAAGGTTGCCCAGATGACATCACACACTTCGAGAGGGAGATCATAAGCCCTCAACTGTCATCACTCAATATCCACACATGTAGGCAGAGAGTGTGCATGTCTGCCCTGTTGCTGCGACAGGAGATCCTCCTGAAGGGGCAGCTGATCGAGGACAGATGCTCATACTCAGGAATTTGGAATATCATACTCTTTTTGCCCAATCGGAGGCAACTACTATGACTTGGATCCAGTTGTTCTTGATCTTCTTGAGATCTCTAGACAGATGTGGTATTGGCGGAAAGGCTTACAGGAGTCCTGAGCTCTACTGGAGCTGCATTGCAAGAGCCACATTGGAAACCCACCTTGCACTACCTCCTGATGAAAATACCATTTGTGATCCACAAGGCATCGATGTCTGAATTGATCTGCTCTGGCGTTCAGCAAGAACGCCAGATTTGACCCACCAGGTATATGTCCTGATGTTCCAACTATCTCTAGAGATGCAGGGCCTCTTGACCCAGAGTCTATCATCACACTCTGCCCTCCTTGTTGTGATACTATATGACTGTGGTGTTGTCCGTGAAGACCTGAACCAGCCTTCCCTTGATGGAAGGTGGAAAGGCTTTCAGTACCAGGTGAATCTCTCTCAGTTCTAATAGGCTGATGTGGAACTGAGACTCTGCCGAAGACAAGAGTCTTATGATCTCTACCTCTCCCATATGGCCATGCCAACCCAAAAGTGATGCATCTGTCACTACAGTGAGCTCTAGATCGGGAAGAGAGAGGGGTCTGCCATTGACCCAATCGCAGTACCTGAGCCACCATTGCAGAGTACTTGCAGTTCCCACTGATATCTAGAAATATGGAAATCAAATAAAATACCATTTAATGTTATTAAGTGGTCTGGACGCTCAAGCTTATTTTGGGTCTCAGCTGTTGTGTATTGTGCCTCCGGGTGTCCCCTTTAGGACACTGTACTGACTGCTCCCTGTTGGCCATTGTCATCAGCTGTGCATTCTAGAATGTTCACAGACGACAGCGGATGACTGATCAGAGAGGACGCAGCATACATCTGTTTCACTTTTCCCCTCACATTGGTTGGAATTACAGTAAAGATCAACCTGTTGGTGTGCAGAACCGTCTTTACAAAAGTGGCGACATGTTCCAACACACCGAACCCGTTTGCATGTATCTGTGACTATTGTGACTATTGTACATGGTGCCTTCTTTAATTGAACTGTTGCGGTCTACATTCACTCAATTTCCAGGAGTATTGTTGGTGAGGTGCAAGTTAGTAATCAACGTCTTTGTGTATTTACCATATGAGGGCCAATTTGCTGAGGGGCTTCACTTGGCAGTTTAACTGCCCCAACTGCTTCCAGCAACTGAGAAGCCATTCATGGCACCATGTGATTCCATTCATCACCACCATTTGGAGGAATTCCCTTCATACATCATTCCATGATCCTCTACAGCTCCACCATTTTCAGAGGGATTTCATGATGTATAGAGCCTGTACTTAATCAATGTGACCCTCTACACTACACACAGCCACCTTTCAGAAGTTCAAGCCTGCCAGTGTGCTTTGCAGTATAGTAACGTTCGGCTGCTTGGTACCGCTTAATTAATACTAAGCACCCCGATTGCTTCAGTGCGCACCCTGTCTTGCCTGGTGGCAAAAGCCTTTTCGCTTACAGGCGCACCTGTATTTCAGAGAGGAAGCATGTCCTTGAATCGTGCACACAAAGAGGAAGCCTGTCATTGAATTGTGCACACTGACAGGCACAGCTTCTACATTTCCCCCTGCACTTCAGTATATGTTGTGCCCATTTGTGCTCTTTTGGGCCACGAAGTGAGCACGCCACATGCAGCACCTGCTAACATTTTGTACTGCTTTTGGCAGCAAATTTGAACCAAATTTGTGCAGAGAAATTCAAGTAAATTGTGAGTCCTATCTATTGTATTGCTAAGCGTACACTTGTGTAAGGCTGTTTATTGCAATATATTAGGCATTCCTTAATTAGCAGTGACATTATTCCCACCAAGCACCCATGTCACTGCATTTTCAGTCTAGCTTACAAAGTGTTGTGTCAGTGCTACAGACTGTGTACACATGGCTTTAGGGAATGTTTGGAATCTCTTACCACCACAGGCATTTCTACCCACTTCTGGCAAACCTACACTTAAATGGTAGGAATGGAGAGAATATTTCACCAATTATATCTCAACATTTGCTGACGAAGATTTCACAGTGGACAAGAAACTTAAAATACTTTTACATTGCTTAGGCCCAGAGGGATTAAAAGTATATAACTGTATTAACAAAAAAACAAGAGCGGCAGACCGAGGTGATGTCTACATAAACTCCTTTGAGGATTTAAACACTTATTACAAGCCAACTGTTTGTGTTGCTCTGGATCGCTACAAATTTTACCACAGAAAACAGGGTAAAGAGGAACATATAGAGGATTACATATCTGCTTTGAAGAATCTGGCCCTCACGTGTCGATTGGTAGCCTACACGATGATCTTACTAGCAAGCTTCTAATCCAAGTATTCAGAACAATTTGTGGGTTAAAGGGGAAAGGTCACTGCAAGACGTCATTGGCATTTTCAAAAGGGCTGAACTAACAGGCAAGTGTACTAAGGCTGTCCTTTTGGAAAACAAAGAAAGGAAAGAAGAATCTGTGGTGGCAAAAATGAGTGGAACCAAAATGTCAGCAATGCACAAGAAGAAAGGTCAGGAGAAAAATGACATGGATAATAAAAATTACAAAGGACTTAACAGAAGACGATCTTACAGATTTGGCAGCGCCAACCATCTAGCCAATGACAAGAAATGCCCTGCAAGCAAAAAGAAATGTTCCAAGTGTGGACCTATGGGTCACTTTCAAAAGGTGTGTCAGAAAAATTCTTGCAGCTCTGTCAAGTTGGTTGAAAAGGATAATGAGGGCTCCTCTAGTACTTCAAAAGATGAAGAGTTGAACACGTGTGTGCTCATCGTGAAGGACGTACACGTTTTACAAACTGAAAGTGACAAGAGAGGAGAGAAAAAAAACAATATGCAACATGACAATGGGAGGTGTTGACATATCCATTGTTTTAGATTCAGGTTCGCCGTACACTATCGTTAACAAACATGTGGGAAGAGAAATATGTGCAGGCTTTACGATGTCAGTTAGAACAATCTGACATTTCCATCAAAACATTCAGAGTGGAACACATAGACATAGTGGGGTTTAGAAAACTTCAATTCAAATTCAAAAACATAGAGGCCATAGGGAAACTGTATGTGTCTAAAATGGGCCCGTTAGGGTTAGCGTGGAAAGACCAAAGTAAGATAGGGATCACATTGGCCTCCAACAGTCTAGAACCTGTACTCATGATTTAACCTGAGGAAGAATTCAGTAAAGCAGTGTTAAAGAAGTTTCCCAAGGTAATGTCAGGAGATATTGGGAAGTTGAAACTTTTCAGACATACAATTTGTGTGATACAGGATGCCAATCCCCAGTTACATAATTTGACACACATTTCATTTTTGATTTTAAAAAAATTAGGTTAAGATGCAATTGGAAAAATTACAAAAGAAGGGAGTCATAGAGCATGTAGAGTCCTCTGAGTGACTGCCCCCTGAGTAGTTGGTAAATGGCAAGTTGAGGCTTTGTACTGATCTCCGCGTCCTCAACAATAATATTCTGATTTACCAATTCCTTCTTCCCTGCATAAATGAAATGCTGGCCCTTACTAAGGGAATTTGGTCATTTTACACCATTGACCTTAGAGCTGTGTAAAACCAGGTTCCCTCTACACCCAGATAGCAGAAGCCTCACTATGTTCATTACGCAGTTCAGGTGTTACGGGTTTAAGAGGGTGTTGTTTGTCCTCGCCTCTGAGGCAGCCATGTTTTAGAGTCTCATGAAGGTTATTATTGAAGAGGTAAAGAACCTACTTATGTAACAGGGTGGTATATTGATAATGGGCAAGACCATGGAAGATAATGACAAAAATTTGTTTCCAAGTACTCTGTATTTTAGAAAGCAGAGGTCTAACCGTAGAACACTGTAAGTGTAGGTTAACATGCAAGGAAGTTACTTTTTGGGTCATTTGATCACAGGTGATGGCATCAGACCTAAGAAAGAACTACTGGATACCATTCGTAATGAACCAGAGCCCAAGAACAAGGAGGAGTTATGTGCTTGCCTTGGGTTAGCGGAATTCTATGCCAAATTTGTCAAAAATATTTCCACTAAGACGTATGATATGAGACAGCTTCTTAAACTAAGGAACACATTTGAATGGTCCTGTACATGCCATAATGTATTTTGTTCTCTGAAAGATGATTTGTGCAAAGCTCCCCAGCTGTAAGGTTTTGACCCTGACCTACCCAACATTGTCACCATGGATGCGAGTGGAAGCGGTCTTAAAGCAGTACTCACTCAAAAGAATGCTTGTAGGAAGGAAGATACCATAGCAGTTGCATCCCGTTCTTTGACACTTGGGGCCATATGTAGGTAACATACTATTTACCGATTCATAAATACCGAATTTTACCGATTCGGTATTTATGAATCGGTAAATAGTATGTAGGTAAACAATCGGTAATTATTACCGATTCGGTAAATATCGGTATTTATGAATCGGTATTTACCGAATCTGTAATAATGCATCCCTTCCCATTCATTCCTATGGGCCTGCAGGCCCATAGGAATGAATGGGAAGCCATTTACTATTACCGAGTCGGTAAATTCTGAATCGGTAATAGGGGAAGCATAATCATGGGTGGCAGGGTGTCACATTGACACCCTGTTGCACCCCTGATTCGTGCATGTGTGCACATGTGGCGCACATACATGCCCTAAGGGCATGTATGTCAGCCACATGGCACTTTTAAAGCAGCCAATATTAGCGTTTTAAAAGGTTTTCGTTATTTAACATCAACCTGTAGTTGGTGTTAAATACCGAATCCTTACTACTGAAATTCACTCACTTGAGTGCTCCCTACATATGATTTAAGGATTCGGTAATTTACCGAATCGGTATTTTACCGATTCGGTATTTTACCGACCCCTTACCGATTCGGTAAATTACCGAATCCTTAAATCATGCCTCCTACATCTCAAATGCCTAAATACCGGTCGGTAACGGGATATTTACCGAATTTCGGCCGTTACCGACCGGTATTTAGCTACCTACATGAGGCCCCTAGTGAGGAGGCTTATTCAGTCACAGAGGAGGAGGCATTTGGGTATGTGTGGGGGTCAGAACCCTTCAGACAATATATCATGGATAACAAAGTCACTTTGCACTGCGATCATAGGTCACTAACCAAAGTGTTGACCACCAAAGGTCTGTACGCAGCTTCCACAAGAGTAGGCCTAATGTCGGTTTGCCTTTTGATTTCAATTACGAAGTACCGCATGTAAAAGCTGTTAAGAATGTTGTGGCAGACTTTTTAAGTCACATGCCTGTACCCCTGAGGGACGTAAATGAAGACATGGTTTGAAGATTTTTGTGTGGCAAAAATATCTGAGGAGTTTCATAGCATAACTTTGGAGGAATGGAAACTAGAACAGTAATAGGATGCACTGCTCATGAGTGTTCAAGCTGTGATATCTGGGGGACGGCCTGAAAAAAAATTGCGATTCTCCTAATAACATGACAAGAGAATCTGGATTTCATTAAAGACACGGAGGCTACCATTATTCATTATTCTTTTAATGCTAACTCCAAGCAGCCACTTAGAAGCAATATTTCATAAAGTGAAACAGATATAGAATAGAATCTTGCAGATGTACAATGGTCATGCACATAGGATACTCTGCCTCTTTTAAATGCGAGGTACTAAGGCATGTCATCTTCTGTGTAGAATTTTCTTTCATTTTTTTTGTGTGCAATCCAAACAGATAGAAATAATGAAGATTGAATTAATGGGACACAGAGTAAATTCTTTCTGAACATCTTCCTTGTGGAAACAGCAGTATAGATTAATCAGTTATTTTGAGTTATCTGAAATAAGAGAGAGTATAAGTGCTTTGTTGTCATGTAACTGTGAAAGGTGTAATATCAAAGCGGGCAAGTTATATGAGATTTTTAACAATCCATTGAAAAACGGTTGTATGAAACTTTCAACAATACATTGAATAAAGGTTGTATGAAATTTTCAACAAAACATTGAATAAAGGTTGTATCATAAATTATGCATCTATTGTTCAGTAATTTATATATCCATCCATGGGAGAGGAAGGGTGGGATAATGTTAGCCTCTGTGTCTTTAATGAAATCAAGATTCTTTTGTCATGTTATTAGGAGAATCTGGATTTTAGAAGACTGGAGGTTACCATTATCCATGTTGGTAGTTTAGTAATGCTACATCTGACATATGTTTAATAGGTTTACAAAGTGTTTAGCAAAAGATTTAGAATTTGACCAAACAGCTGCTTTAAGAATGTCATCTAGTTTACCTCCTTTCCAAAGTGATTCGCTAGCCATAGCGCTCCTTTTGAACATTTTTAGGTCAATATCAGGTGATTGCATTGCATATTTAACCCATCTTGCTATGGAAGCTGATGTAATGGGTTTGAAGGGTTTCACAAAAGAGATAAGTAATTGGTTAACACCATTCGCATGGTGTTCGCTCATTCTTGCATCATATTCTTTCATACAATCTGCCACACATTTTTTGCATGTGTTATACTTTGTGTTGAAAATTGTATCTGACATAGTCTTAGTTCTCTTAATAATCGCGAAATTGACACCAAATGCATTATAGACTCTGAGTTACTTCTAGTGCTTTAACGTCTGATACTCTATGGCAGGAAATTAGGCAGAGAAGAAATGCTAGTTTTATGGAAAGTCTCTTCTTATCTAGGTATCTGTTCTCAGGCCAGGTAGTGAAAAGGTATAGTAGTAACTTAACATCCCAAAGGGTTTCATAATTAGATTTAGGTGGTCCCCTTAGTTTGATACTTTTCATAATTCTGCATATTGTGGCATTTTTCCCTGTGGTCTTGCCATTTATTAGACCGTGGCCTGCTGAAGTAGCTGATCTGTAGCAATTAATTGATCTGTAAGTAAGCCCTCTCGCATATTGTTAAACTAAAAAGTTTGCTACGTGTACAATAGGAGCCTCCATGGAATCCAGGTTCCTCTCTAGGCATCAGCGTACCCAAGTTCTCTAGATGCTATTGCATCTAGTGGGTTCCAGGCCCTTGACTCTTGGAGGAGTGTAGCAGCTTGTCTCAAAAGATCTGTGATTTCATTAGATTTCCTGACACTTTCCAGGCAAGAAGGTTCAAAGTCCCTGTCTGGACTAGGGGATGTTCCCTTCCATCTATGTCTCTTAAAAGGCCTCCTGCTGGTCAAAGTAGAAAGGGTATTTCACAGGCTAATTTCAAGCTCATAGGAAACCTTGCCTGGGAGGGCCAGAAAGGGGTTATTAGTAATAAGGACCATTGGTCCTGTCTCACGTTCTGTAAGACTCCCTGAGTTATTGCAAATGGGGGAAATGCATATGCTCGAATTCTTTTCAATGGCTGGAGAAGGGCATTGACTGCTTGAGCAGCGGGGTCTAGCATCAAGCTGAAATATTTGTGCAGTTGGAATTTCAGTCTGCTTTCGAAAAGATTTACTTTCAGAGGGCCCCAGAACTGATTTAAAGTTCTGAAGGCTTTCACATGGAGTTTCCAGTTGCTATGGTCTAGGAAGAATCTTGAATTCCAGTCAGCAGTGGCATTTCTTTTTCCCGGTAAGTATGCTGCTTTTAGGGCTATTTTGTGTTCTAGACAGAACATCCAGAGTTTTTTGCCTAGATTTGATAGGTCTGAGGATTTTGTACTCCATAAGGAATTTATGTATGCCACAGCTGATATGTTGTCCATTTTTAGAATAACCGATCTGCCTTGTAGGGATTGTTTGAAGCTCATCAGAGCGTAAACGCCAGTAGTTAACTCTAGGTAGTTTATGTGGTGTGAGCTCTCTGCATAGGACCATAGACCTCCTGTGTTCTGGTTCTGCAAGCACGCTCCCCAGCCATGAAGGCTTGCATCTGACTCTAGAAGGAATTCCGTGCTGGACTTTTGCTTTCTCTCTTTGAAGGGCTAGATAATGTAAAGGTCCTGAAAAGATAGCTTGGATTGAGGAAGATAAGAGGCTCAGGAGTCCTGCTAGTTTTCTCCGGGACACGAGGTCCCGTTTTAATACAAGTCGTATTTCTTTTCGTATTTTAATGATTTTCTTCTTGGGTAGTAGCAAAAGTGTCGACAGTGATTTCCAATAATTCCAGAGATTTTGAGGGGGTCATGATAGATTTTTCTTTGTTTATTATTAAGCCAACGCTCTCTAAGAGATTTACTGCTGTATTCAGTTCTTGAAGAATTTGAGAGTTGTGCTGGGACTTAGTGAGAATGTCGTTGAGATAGACTATCAGTCGTATCCCTCTTTCTCTCAAGAAGGATGCTATAGCTCTCATTACCTTGGTGAAACACCAGGGAGCAGAATTTAGCCCAAAGGGGAGAGCTTGGAACTGGAATAGACAACAGTTCCATGTAAATTGGAGGTATGATTGGAACTCTGAGGCCATGGTGACTGTGATGTAGGCACCTTTCAAGTCCAACTTCACTAGCCAGTCCTTTTCTTAGAAGCATGTCTCCAAGGAGGTAGATACCCTCCATTTTGAAGTGTCTGTAGATGAGAGATCTGTTCAGTTCTCTCAGGTTTATGACTCTTGTCTTTTTTCTCTACCAGAAAGAGAGTGCTTACGAATTTCACACAATCCCATGGTACTTATATAATTGCTCCTTACTTTATCATGGACATTACCTCTTCCTCTACTATTTTCTGTTGTCTGTGATCAGTACTAGGTTTCTTGGGGGTGAGGATTGTGTCTGTGTTTTCGAAAATTCTATTTTGAAGCCTTGAATGGTTTCTAAAAACCAAGGGTCTTATGTAATTGTTTCCAAGTCTGTAAAAAACAAATCTGAATCAACCTAATCCTCATTGCCTGTAGTAGGGCATTTGGTAGACATGGCCAGTAGAGCGGCCCCTTTGGCTGGCCTTGGCGAAAACACTAGAGTTGAATACTCGACGCATGTTGTTCTGAGCTTTGTGGTCAAAGAGGCATAAGTCTATTCAGAAAGGTATACAAATTAAGTTGAGAAAACATACATACACATGTAGTTGCCCATTCTAGAAGATACAGATCATACATGAAAGTGAAGTTGAGAAAACATACGTACACATGTAGCTGCTCATTCTAAAAGATACAGGTCATACATGAAAGTGCAAAGAAAATGTACTTATCTGCCTGGAGCCGCATTTAAAAGAGGCAGACTATCCTATGTGCATGGCTATTGTACATCTGGAAGATTCTATTCTAGATCTGTTTCACTTTATGATGTATTGCTTCTAAGTGGCTGCTTGGAGTTAGCATTAAAAGAATAATGCATAATGGTAGTCTCCGGTCTTTTAATTAAATCTGTCCCTGAAGAGATGTTGCCTGTTTGGGAGATAAGGCATGAATTATCAGTAGAGGGGGCTTAGTATTAAGAAGTGGTTGTGTCAATCCCCCTTTCAAATTGAGAACAGACATTCTTGAAATTTGCCATGAGGGCAATTTAGAAATTGGCAAAACAAAATGTAGAGTGAAGAATTGGTACTGATGGCCACAAGAGGATAAAGAGATAGAAAGTAAGGTCAGAGACTGCATACTCTGTGAATATTCTGACAAAACTCAGGTCACACTTAGACCCCCCTTCATCCCATTTCCTGTCGTAACATGCCTTAGGAAAAGGTGGGTGTGGATATAATGGGACTCATTCAGGAGCAGAACGAGCAGGTGTATGTGTTAGTCCTTATCAACCTCTTTTCCAAGTAGCCAGAAATTGAGGTGGTGCAAAAGGGTGATATGGGTAGTATTACAAGATGTTTAGTTAAAATCTTCATAAAAGAGGGCTTTCCCGTGTGTATCCTAAGTGACAAATGGCCCACAACTTACTTTTGACAGTTTTAAGGCATATTTGCGTGGAAATGGTATTGTGCACAAGACCACCTCTGTGTATCATCTTGCAGGCAATAGCACTGTGGAATGGTTTAACCTGTTATCAAAGGCATAGTCCAATTAGCTAGCAACAATAGCTTAGCTTGGAGAAGTGAAGTACATAAAATGTTGTGGGCATACAGAACTATTCGGTGTGGTAGCACAGGTCTTAGCCCCTTTGACCTCATGAAAGGTAGAATGCCCATGTCCAAGGATAATGTGGGTTGGATGGAAGCAGCCAGAAGGGTGAATTGATCATCCGAGGTAGTCAAAGGTAACTTAGAGGAAGCACAGAGAGTGTGTAAAAAATACTATGACAAGAAAGATAACAGTAAGTCAGTCCAACTAAAAGTGTGGAACATAGTAAGGGTAAGGAAAAGTGGATAAATTGACAGGGGCCAAAGCAGGTTTTCCTAACTAAATACAGTGCAAAAGATTTTCTGTAATGCAGCCTACTTAGTGATGGGAAAGTGTTGAAAGATACAACCAAATGGAAAGACACATGGTAGTTTGAGGATGAGTGTGAACAGGCTAATGAACAGGATCACATCATACACCAGGACCCATCTATCACACAATGGCTCCCAGGTTTTGGCCCATACTGGTGCTTTAAGAAAATGTCATTATATCTCAGGTAAGCTCTCTTCTGGGCAAAAATTCCAACCAACCAATGTTATACCCTCATGTATATTTCCCTCCTTAACTGGTCATTAGTGAACCTTTACGAAGATAGGCTACTTTGGAATCTAGCTTCCCTAAGTCAGGCAGTTCCTGTCCAGGCAATACGGCTGGAATTCACCCTCAGTACTTTCACCATAGTATTGGCAAATATAATCAGATGGGCCTAAAAACTAATAAACACTGAAACTGGCACCCTAAGAAATCTCTAAAAACAGGAAACTTTTAACAGAAAAACACATAAAAACACTTTTAACAACAATCTTAGGGTAGCCACTACACAACTGCCATGCACATTGGAACACCCTCAGAAGCGGACTCCATCACAAGTTAAAGTATTCCTTAAAAATGCTATCATTACACTAAGTTACACTAGTGACATTATCCACTGTTTTACATTAAAACATACAGGCCCTAATAAGAAATCCCCACAATATGTATTGTTTTCCCCAGAGCACAATGTGTGACGACTAATACTAATGGTAAAATTGGGTATTTTACAATTAAATGATTTTACACAATGTTGGTATAGTTCAGAACAATTGTCTGGAATTTGTGATCTCTGCAATGGGGGCGTGCAAGATCTAAAACATTCTCTTTGTCTGTGTCTGCACAGGAAGGTGGTTGATGCCAGAAACCGTTTTTTTAAAACCTCTATATTTTAAATATAACATTTTAAAACTGGATGAATTGATACAATTTGTAAAGACTCCACCAAAGGAGCTTGCGTGCTATAACCTATTTAAATTCATGTAAACTTTTTTCAAATTTTGTAATAGTTGATGATGTGTTTTGGAAATTGTTGTTACTTAATCTTATTGTAAATGTTGTTTATCTAAGTCAAGATCTAAATTAATAAATTCCTCTATATTGCACTACAGCTACTAAATGCAGTAAGGGCTTAGCTATATGGATCATCTTCAAGGTAAATGTGCAAGTAATTTATACCCACAACAGCAATCCACAACATATAACTCTTGAAAGCAACAGTATGGCCGTTGATATTTTCAATGTGGAACTGCCATCCTGCCCAAATATTACAAAGGCTGTGACACTTAACGACTTAGAAACTGCAATAATCAAGAACAGAGTAAGATAAAAGGAAACAGGTCTAAAGATAAAACCAAACACATCCTATTTTGCAGAGATTTTAATGCATGACTGCACAAAACGATGCCCAATCTGTACTTCACCATTGAAGAGAATGTCTAGAGCTGCCAGAACTTGTAATGGAAGAAATTAAGAATAAATAAAAAGTTTGCTATTTTGCCACAATGATTGCAGCCTGTGGCCTCCTCCATTCTCTTAACGGGTGCACTACATTAGACATACCTGCAAAAAGAAAAAAATACTTTCAGGTTTAATTACCAAGAAGAAAACACAGGGAGCGACCCCACTGACAAAGAAACAGGGTCCAACTGCTAAATACAAAGAGGGATCTCTCTTGGACATCCACCGAAATCTACCTACAGTCAAGTGCACAATCAACCACAGTTATCTATTATATCATGCATACATATATGCCCAATTCAATACAAACACAAATCTGAACCCAAAAAGCAACCATGTATTGCACAAAGATAAAGAGCTCAAATGTATACCATAATCAGGGTTTATTAAAAATCATTAGTTAAAAATAGCAAGGAAAAAAGTTTTTTACACAAATTCATCAATTAAAAACATTAAAAAACATCATGAGAGACAAAGAAATATATGTGAAATGCTTAAATTTATCAGACAAAGGTTATTCGCAACCGGAATCAAGTGTATAAATCACCATCTGTCTATTCACTCATTAGTTGCATTAGACATGAGGTTGTTCCTGGATATAACCCAATATAAAAGTACAGGCGTCGACGCGTTTCGGTGGTAGTGAATTATTGAACAACCAGCTTCATCAGGACATGTATAGAGCTTGTCTCTCGCTCAACAGGTTACATTTAAAATATAACAATTGAAACGAAAAAAGATATATATATACAATGAGTATCACCTATAATCTATTTTTTAAAATCATTGGTTATACTTATTATTTCATTTATTGCAAACCCCTCCCACATTCTAAAAACACTATGTGCAGTTTAACTATTCGATGCACATGGCTTACAATCTTTTATACCTAGTAATTGAGACAACTCATGGTTTCTTTGCTAAAAATCCCTCCCGCATTCTATCGACCGTTTGCACAACACAGTATACAATTTAGATGTACAAATAATACTGGTCTCTCAAAGAGAATTATATATAAACAAATAAATAACCGATCACATGACCTCTGTCACAATTATCTTAAGGTCTATTATCCGCGTGTCCATACAGTTGTTTAGCGGGTTCAGCATTACCACACAATCATTCAAACACCTATACACATAAACAATCTCACAGTAAAATATATACCGCTAATTCTGTATAAAAGAAGGAAGATTCTTATATAGTCGATCCTTCCAGATGGACTTTAAAAGTTACACATGGTCTGGTTAAATCCACCGTATCTTCACCTACTCGGTGGGCATAATCCTAATAAGGAAACAATGATAAGATATCTAAATACTACCCCTATCCAATCTATGAGGTTTAGATGTTACTACAGTCAGAAACTAAGGTCGATCACTCACCTAATTTTGTTTGAGTGTATACACACAAGGATATCGCTGTAGATCAAACTTTCCGCAGGAAATCAAAATGGAACTTAATTTATGGTATCCCTTATTATATTTCAAACAAGGCACACGCGCTTCACACCTAAAATAACAATATATTGCTTTTGTTATTATCATCCTGCTTCATGGGCTCATCAACTTTCTGTATAATTGTTATTGATATTTAGGCCAAAAACATTTCTAACAGTTATACTCATCACTAAACTACCCCGTTTCAATTGTTCATAACAGGCTAATCGCCCTCATAAATAAAGAGAAAAGATAATGTCTATGTGAGAGGGCCTCTCTATCGAAAAGCTTAATGCTCCATGTTTCTCTCTGCTGAATTCGGCCCCTATACTGGCCCGGAGGCAAATATTGGTTATTACAAGACCCTTACTATAGTGGTACTCGCAGTCAAATACCATGAAACCTCCTGGCCCTCTTAACCCATGTTATCTAGACTGTATACAAGTTATTTTATGTTGTATAGGCTATTTAATAAATCCTCGGCCGGTTAAAATCCTGTACCTTGATACTTCCAGACTCCCTTAATACGCATTGTCTACGCTGTTTGCAAAATATTTTTTATATTATCCAGGCTATTTAGCAAATATTTGGCCAGTTAAAATAATTATTGCAGCGGCACCGCGTTTTTGCCAACCTTTGGTTATGGTGAAAACAGATAGCCACGTGATAATCCGTCGTGTCCTGGCGTTTTGAATCAAACCAACCAATGGACCTTTTTGAAGTGTTTCTTTTATACAATTAGTTAGGTGCAACCGGTATCACCTGTGACTATTACGTCACCCGGAAGCACCCATTCGGATCCTCTTAAGTGGCCCTAGCTTGTAATAGACGCTAGTGGGTCCCACCGAGTACTTTCGGTGCCTTGTTAAAACGGTAAACTAGGCAAAATATTAAAGAATGGACCAATTTAAATCTTGTTCAATGTATACATCCTTCCATTTGTATTAAGCAACACAATCATTGCTACAGTTAGCAGTAGACTAATTTGTATACTTCCCAAGGGGGTCTTATTAATTTAATATGGCTGAAACCACCTCGATATTGGGTACTTCGGCGAAAATCATAAAAATGTGCTGTGTGCTCATCATTTTCACACAAATCTTATTAGATGTGAGCATAGAGATAAAATAAAGCGATGTTTCATGTCATCATTACAAATTACCATAGTGTGACAGAAAAGCATTGTCACACCCAATCCCTACCTCTGGTCTGCATGCCAATCCCTGGGTGGTATTGTCGAGCCAAAGTATAACCGCCGCTTTCAACAACAGCGGCTGCTGGTACACTGCTCATGTCGAAACACAGCGGTCACACAAAGACCCTGCAACAACCTAGCCACAGCCTAGCCATGAGGTCATTCTATATAGAAACTACATCAGCATAAATCATTACTTTTATTCAATTAGCCTCATCCAGTCCTCTTTTGTATTCCGATCTGAACGGATGGTGTCTAAAATTGAAATATACCATTGTTCATTGGAGTGTTAAATCCCCTAATCTCTTATTGCCTTCTATTTTTTCAATGATGAACCACCTAAAATCCTTGAGGGTAAGACTTTCTTTATAAAGTGGCTGACCAATGGAGCATTCACTTTTTAATGGCAGATTTATGTTCCCCTAGCCGTATATGGAGTTCTCTAGACGTCTCACCAACGTACCCCAAGTTGCACGGGCATAGGAGCAAATATATTACATTCGGGTGGAAGCTTGAATAATGCAACATAGTGTTCTTGTCTGTGGGTTTGGAGAATAATTCAACTTCCAATTTCCCACTCATTACTTTGATTTTTAAATCCAGAAAATTCACACTCTGTACACTATGTTCAGAGGTAAACTTGAGGTTTACATCCTCCAAGTTCCTCCAAACGGTCAGCAGTACCTTCCCAAACAAATAGGATGTCATCAATGAATCTGCTCCACTTCACCACGTTTTCAAAAAATGGAGCAGATTCATTAAAAACATGGGTCTCCTCAAATTGTCCCACGTAGAGACATGCCAGACTGGGGGCACAAGTGGCCCCCATACTGGTCCCCTTACGCTGGAGGTAGAGATCCTCCTTGAAGAGGAACAAATTATGTTTCAGCACCGGTTCGGTACATGCCAGAATGAAATCGGCATTGGCACCCCTGTATGCTGCAGGTCCCAGGATGCCACTGATGACTCTCAATGTGGCATCCTGGGGTATATTAGTATAGAGTGCCTCTAAGAGTTGGGTATTGCTATTAAATTTGTATCCTTCAATGGTGGTGATCATATTGGCAGAGTCTTTAATATAAGATTTTTGTTTCTGAACTAGTGGTTTTAAAAAACTGTCCACGTATCTACTTAGTGGTTCAAGAGGGGAATTAATGCAACTCACAATAGGCATAAGGGGTTGGTTCCTAATATCCTCGTGAATTTTAGGCAGGCCATATATCGCAGGGATAGCAGCTCTGTCATTACACAGGAATTGAAACTCTTTCTCTGATATCCACTTGTTTTCTTTTGCTAAAGAGAGAAGTGTCTTAATTTCTCTATTCAATAGGTGCCATTGTTTCATGAGGACCTTTGAACCACAAATTGATTATATACTAATTGTATTGTACTGTAATATTTATATAGCGCTTACTATCCCTACGCGTGGTGCTGATTGGCATTGAGTCTTGGCATCTTGTTCTCGACCTAAGAGTTCAAACAAGGAAGCAAAGAAACCACAAACCTTTAACCACAATGCTCTTACTTCATGGTCTTGAGTTCATTCCTAACACTGTGGAGCATCAATTGGCTTCCTCTAATTTTGCCCTGACCCCTGTTGGAGGACCAGTACTTGGCAGCCAGCTACCCAGGGCATTCCAAATTGCTACCTGCCAAGACATTCAAAAGCAAATATTATTAGTTGTTAAGCAGGAGGTAAACTCAAACAGAGATGCAAATCAAACCTTAGTTGCTGTTCTTAATCTCTTCTCTGCGTCCAAAAATATTATGGGCCTGTTTCACAAAGGTAACCTACACTTTTGGATAAGCTTATAATTTGGAATGTGTTTACTACTTTCAGCATTCACAAACTACAAGTGTAAACTGACTACAAAAGTGTAATATACATTTCTCCACTCCCAGAGTATAGCAATTGGCTTGCTTTTTTGTGGGTGGGTGACATCCCTCCCTAAACCCTTGACTAGTCCTCCCTAAAACCCTCTCACTCCTCCTTTATCCTGAAGTAAGTTTCCCCCTTTTTCTGCTTACTCCGCTGTATCCCTCTCACAGTTACTACTAAAGCTTATACTTAGGTATGCGGAGCCTCACCAGTTGGGGGGAGACTTCTGCACAAAGTATAGGTATAACCTACATTCTATAGTATGTTTTGTAGTACTACAAAACATGCAGCTAAGTACAGTCTGTGAATCAGGCCCAAAGAATATAATAAATAGAAAATACTAAATTAACACATTTGAGTAATATGATGTTGAATGCCAAAGGAAAAACCTCTCCTGGTGATCGTTTTGAGATCCAGGCATATGAATGCTGAGTGGGTGAAGATCTTCAAATGTTTAAGAAAACCAAACAAATTTCTAGTTATGCACAAGAAAAACAGTAAAAATTTAAAGATTGGACTCTGGTAAAAAAGAATATATAAAAAAGGTCCACAATCAAACCCTGGGAACTATTGCCCTATGTCCTTGTTGGATTTGGCGGGAACAATTTATGCATGAGTATTGATTGATGCCATATTGGATTTGGTCAACAGGTACCACGTTTTGGACAACTGCAGGCTGATTTTAGGAAAGTAATGAGCACATTTTTAATAAGACTATACTTCACATGCATCAAATAAGTAGTAATGAAATCAACTTTGTTTTCGAATTTTAAATATTTTTAAGACAAAATTTGACTGAGTAGATTAAACACCTCTTTGGTTTCCCCTAAGAAGAGAATGGATGCTTGGGAACCTATTTTTCCCTATGCAATGCCTTTGTTTTAACCCTACAGCTAATGTCAGATAGGGAAGGATGGGAGAATGTACAGATGAATTTCAAATCAAGGCAGGCCGCCACCAAGTGTTGCATATTGGCATACACACTGTTCAATCTTTCTATAAATGATGTGGAAGATTTCTCCATGGTTTGAATTTAGGCGTACCAATAACAGGAAAAAAATGCCAATATTTCTCTTTGCAGACAATGCTGTGCAACTAACAAGAACAGAGCTGGCCATGCATTGCCTGCTGATGTGCTTTGAACAATACAAAAATTACAAAAAGCTCAGCGTCAATGTGAATAAAGCAAAGGGGCAATGTACAAACCCCTAGTGCCACCGGATTGTCATTTTTCTGACTCCGGTGGTGTTGTGCCAACTCTCATATTTACAAGGTGGCGCTAAGCCACTTAACGTGGCTTAACACCACCATGTACAATGCCCCTTTCCACTGCAGTCTACTGCAGCAAAGGGGCCTGGAATGGGTGTTGCAGTGGGTGTTCCACTGCAACACCCATTGATTTTTTATGCTGCCCTGGATTTTCAAGGATGGTGCTGCACCTAAAACTAAGGCCAGGTAATACCTGGTCTTAGAGTGGCGATACGAGGAGAAACTTTTAATTTTTCCTTCTTTTTTCTCTTTCTATGTGTGCTGCATTCTGCAGCACACATCGAAAGAGCAAAACACTATTATTGATTGTTTATGTGCAGGAAGGTGTCGCTTCCTCCATATAAAGTATCGCCCCTGCAGCACAGGCACCCTTGCAACATGGCACAAGGGTGCCCGCGCTGGTGCTAGGCCGCTTTTTTAGCACCAGCCCTAGGGGAAATGCAGAGGTACATTGGACTTTTGTGAGTACGTCGCATCCAGGCATTTTGAAAATGTCAGAGCAGGCATTGCCAAATTTGGTGTAACACAACGCTCCGGAATTTTCTTGTAAATATCCCTCAAAGTTTATGATAATGAATCAAAAAAATCTTAGTGCAGCATTTGATCACAACCTGTCGTGTTCTGAGCTAACGAAAAATTATACCCATTGTGAGCCAAAATGTGAGCACTGTCCTTTGCTATAAGATCAACACTGGAGGAATCTCACTAATACCAGTGTTAGAGATTTATAAAATATAAACTTTCTGCTCAACTTTGTATAGAGCCACATTATGGAGTCGTAAACAGGACACAGAACTACAGCGGACTGAAAATCGCTTCCTCCAACATTGTTGCATCTCGCCAACTTACCCCTTTGGACCACACAGTGCCAGAGACATGAGAGGCATGGCTGATGAGGTATCAACAAAAGTGCAAGCCCCTCCTTCACCAGATGCTGGTATGATTTTACTTGGACGAGGACAGGCTGGTGGAGGAACCCACAGTGTATTTGGCACACCTGAGGAAAGAAGTAAATGGACCACTTCAAGTTGTTCTGGACACAATCAATGAATCAATCATAGGATTTGTAAAGCGCACTATATACCCGTGAGGGTCTCAAGGCGCTAAGGGGGGGAATGCTGCTACTGTTCGAAGAGCCAGGTCTTCAGAAGTCTTCTGAAGGTCAGAAGGTCTTGGGTCTGCCGTAGGCGGATGGGGAGGGTGTTCCATGTCTTGGCGGCGAGGTGGGTGAATGATCTGTAGCCGCCGGTCACTCTTCGGATGTGGGGGACAGTGGCAAGGGCGCGGTCTGCGGAGCGGATCTGGCGGGTGGGGGTGTAGAAGCTGAGTCGGCTGTTGAGGTATGCTGGTCTGGTGTTGTGGAGTGCCTTGTGTGTGTGGGTGAGGAGCTTGAAGGTTATCCTCTTGTTGATGGGGAGCCAGTGCAGGTTTCTCAGGTAGGATGTGATGTGGCTGTGGCGAGGGATGTCAAGGATCAGGAATGCGGAGGTTTTCTGGATGCGTTGGAGCTGTTTCAGGAGTTTGGCCGAGGTTCCTGCGTAGAGGGGGTTTCCGTAGTCCAGTCTGCTGCTGACGAGGGCCTGGGTGACCGTCCTTCTTATTTTGGTGGGGATCCACTTGTAGATCCTGCTGAGCATGCGGAGGGTGTTGAAGCAGGAGGAAGAGACTGTGTTGACCTGCTTCGTCATGGAGAGGGTGGAGTCGAGGATGACCCCTAGGTTGCGTGCGTGGTCGTGGGTGTTGGGGCTGTTCCTAGTGCAGTCGGCCCTCAGGAGTCGTCCTAGGCCGAGAGGGTGGATCCGAGGATGAGGACCTCCATCTTGTCCGAGTTCAGCTTCAGTCGGCTGTTCCTCATCCAGTCGGCGACGGCCTTCATTCCTTTGTGGAGGTTGGTTTTGGCGAGGTGGGGGTCCTTGGTGAGGGAGAGGATCAGCTGGGTGTAATCTGCGTAGGAGATGATGTTGTGCAGTCGGGCGACGTGGGCGAGCGGTGCCATGTAGATGTTGAACAGCGTTGGGCTGAGGGGTCAGCCCTGGGGTACGCCGCAGATGCTCTCAGTGGCTTCGGAGCAGAAGGGGGGTAGGCGGACGCTCTGTGTTCTGCCGGAGAGGAAGGAGGTGGCCCAGTCCAGGGCCATCTCTTGGATCCCGGCGTCGTAGAGGCGTGTTCGTAGTGTGCGGTGGCTGACCGTGTTGAAGGCGGCTGACAGGTCCAGGAGGATGAGGGCCGCGGTTTCTCCGTTGTCTAGCAGGGTGCTGATGTCATCGCTGGCGGCGATGAGGGCAGTTTTGGTGCTGTGGTTGCTGCGGAACCCTGATTGGGAAGGGTCTAGGATGCTGTTCTCCTCGAGAACAGCATCTTTCACAGATCATATTTAACTGGATGGTTTACTCCTAGCTCCATCCTAGCCTCGAAGCAGCAGGATTCCAGGGGTGAGGCTGCTGCCCACTGCCACCAGTGCGTAATTTGAGGCATTGTTTGCTGGTAGGGGGCACCAGCACTTATTTTTGGGGGCCAGCACTTATATTTCTGTATCAGGCATTTACTGCGAGCAAAAGACACATAAGGGAAAGACAGAGGAAGAGAAAGAGGGAAAAGCGTCAAAGAGGGAGAAAGCAGAAAGCTGCAAGAGTGATCTGAAGGGGCAGGGAGTTGCTGTAAATGGATTAAAGAGGCACAAGATGGTTTTGGGATCAGTGGCGGCTCGTCCGCTATGGCAGAGGAAAGTAGCCCCACTTCTTTTAAGCAGCGCAAATAAAGGAAACATAAAATGATAATAACTTTGAGTTATTATCATTTTATGTTTCCGTGCTGCATTGCGGTCGGGCAGGGTGGACTGCTATGCTCTCAGAGCAGGGCAGAGGAGGAGTGGTTTGCCCACTCCTAAGTGCACATGACAGTTTGGTCGGCCCTCTGGGACCGGTCACACAGTCATGCATATATCCCTGTTCTCCATGCAGGTTGCATTACAGCCTGTATGGAGAACATTCCCGGGCTGAGCTTCAAACCACGACACTATAGTATTGTGATTAGTCAGGGGAGTCTGGGTGCTTACCAATCACATTGCTGCTTTGCAGCGTTGTGATTGGTCAAGGGAGCCTGGCTGTGCTTCCTGTTCCTGGAGTCTGACAGAGGAGAGTAGGAGCAGAGACGCCGGACCCGGTGGCAAGGTAAGTGTTTATTTTTTGAAAATGTGTTTTACATTGAACCCTCCCACGCCTGCCCCGTCACCTGCGAGCCATGCTGGACGCCAGTGTTTAGGATAATGCTGCCCATGTATTCTGTGCTGGCACTTTAGTTGCAGCAATCATGCATTTCAGAGAGGAGATCTTGGGCACCCGCACGTTTTTATTTACAGAATAAGCACTGCTGCCTACCCCTTAGGAACTGCCATGTGCCTTTCTGGTTTAGACCCTGGCTACATCTCCAGTCCGCCCCCTCTAACTTGGTCTGCTGGATGCCACGTGGGAGAGCTGGAAGTCTAAGTCAGGTAAGTACAAATACCGGCTAGCACAATGCAGAGTGCTTAATGCAGTCAGGGGCTGTTGCCTTTTTTTATAAGTTTGAGATGGCATAGCCAGGATCTAAAATGTCCATAAAGTCAGTTGTTAGATTTAAAGTAGTGACAACACCACTACCTGTTTCAGGGAAGAGAGCACAGCTAAGCCAAACAAAGGTAAGCAGATAAGCTCAAGGAAAATATATCGAAGTTAAAGGGGAGCAGAAATTATTTTAAGGAAGAGAATTCAGAAGGCATTTCACTCTTTGAAACAAAAATGTTAAGAGGAGGGAAACGAGTCATATGAGATACTAATTCAACAGCTGAAATTGAAAATTAAAATAGAGGCTACAAATATTTAATAAAGAATAAGTTGGGTGCAACATCCTCGAAAGAGGGTTATTTATAAATGAGAAATATTCCACTTAAATTGTCAACACCAGGGCTTTGATTGGGCCGGGTCCTGTCGGTGTGCAGCACCGTTTAAAAAGCAGGTGCTGAGATGAGTCTTTATCAGGCTCTTGATTTTTGCCATCACAATCAGGGTAAAAAAATATATCTTAACTCTGCAGCAGTACGTACCACCCTTCGCTGCCTTTGATTTAACTTCAAAGAGACTTGTTATAGTTCTTTCACAGTCTCATCATTTCACAACTGAAGCATTTTCAATATTCTATACAACAAAGAAAGTATTTGCTTATTTATCTTACACAACTAACAACCATTGGCAAAGCCACTAGCCCTGACGTGTTGTAGATGTAATGTTACTTATTATATTACATATCTTATTGCAATGACAGAAGCAGCAAAGTACCTCACTGTGCTAAGCACATGATCATAAATGAGGCCCTGAGTCTTTTTATGTTGGTTTGCACAAAAGCTCTGGGCCTCATTTATGAGATTTTGCAATAGAGCTGCGCGGCAGGCCTTTGCGCTGCGCTGCCCTACGGCAAAAGAAAAGGGCAGGAATGTGCTGCATCTATCAGATACATGCAGAAAGAACAAATGATGTACAGAATGCCGAACAATGTCATGGGTGGTGTAGTGGGCAAAAGAACAATGGATTTAACACAGATCTCTTAACTGGGGGAGAATGTTTGAATCATTCAGCATTCCGTCCATCATTTGTTGCAGTTACACTTTTTGCCCTAAGTGGGATGGGTATGCCCAGAAGTGGGTCCCTTGCTCACTGTGCCACTGGATTCAAACTAGCCTGGCTGATGAAGGGTGACATACACCGAAACCGGTCCCAGGATGCCTGATCCGTTCCAGGGAGGACCTGGCTTGGCAGTTCGGACTGGACTGTTCCGATGAGGGAGAGGGTCAAGAATGATTTGCATATGACTGGTTCCAAACTGGGGTGGTGTAGTGGGTAAAAGAACAATGGATTTAACACAGATCTCTTAACTGGGGGAGAATGTTTGAATCATTCAGCATTCCGTCCATCATTTATTGCAGTTACTCTTTTCGCCCTAAGTGGAACGGGTATGCCCAGACGTGGGTCCCTTGCTCACTGTGCCACTGGATTCAAGCTAGCCTGGCTGATGAACGGTGACATACTCCGAAACTGGTCCCAGGATGCTTGTTTCCGGTCCAGGGAGGACCTGGCTTGGCAGTTCGGTCTGGACTGTTCTGATGAGGGACAGTGTCAGGACTGATTTGCATATGACTGGGTCCAAACTGGGGTGGTGTAGTGTCAAAAGAACAATGGATTTAACCCAGATCTCCTGACTGGGGGAGAATGGTTGAGTCATTCAGCATTCCGTCCATCATTTGTTGCAGTTACACTTTTCACCTTAAGTGGGACGGGTATGCCCAGAAGTGGGTCCTTTGCTCCCTGTGCCACTGGATTCAAGCTAGCCTGGCCGATGAAGAGTGACATACCCCGAAACTGGTCCCTGGATGCTTGATTCCGGTCCAGGGAGGACCTGGCTTGGCAGTTCGGTCTGGAATATTCTGATGAGGGACAGGGTCAGGACTGATTTTCACATGACTGGGTCCAAACTGGAGTGGTGTAGTGGGCAAAAGAACAATGGAGTTAACCCAGATCTCTTGACTGGGGGAGAATGTTTGAATCATTCAGCATTCCGTCCATCATTTGTTGCAGTTACACATCCATTATATACGGTATATTCCTATAATTTTCCCCTGCGCTTGTGCACAATGGGCTGTCATGCGCTGGCGCTGGTACCTTTGCACTATGGTGCACTGTTGCTTGCGTTGCGGGGATGATTGTTTTTGTGCAGGAAGGGAAACTTTCCTGCACAAAAACAATAACGAGAAGCTTTTTCCTCTTTCTATGTGTGATGCAAAATTCAGCACATATAGAAAAAGGAAAAACAAGGAGAAATAAATATATTTCTCCTCTTTGTGTCTTCCTTACGCCTCCCCTGGGGAGGCGAACATTTTTGGCGCTGCCTCAGAGTTACGATTGCTCGTAAATCTGGGGCAGTGTCAAAAAGCCATGGATGTTGCTGGGAACACCAAAGCAACACCCATTGCATGCCCCTTTAACACAGGAAACTACGTAAAAGGGAACGAAATTTACAAGGCAGCATTAGCCAGAAATAGTTGCTTAGTGCTGCCTCGTAAATATGGAGCAGGCTTCTGTGCCACCAAAGCGCCACAAAAAGCGACGCACCGGCGGCGCAAAGGGCTTATAAATAAGACCCTCTGATGCCAATAAATCAGCGGATCAACTCCTTATTCTTTCGAAGTATAATGTTAGACATAGCGAGGAGCAACGAGTTTATGCCATCAGACTGACCTACCTTGTACATTCGTGCCAGTTGCTTCATATTACCTCTGCCTGGATGATCACGAAATGTAGTTGATTCCATCCGATGTTTATCTTTATACTATATTTGACAACTGCTTTGATTCATCACACGATTCATTAACAACTTATTTTATTTTAATGATTTGTATGTTTACTCAATGGTATGTAGGTGTTTTATTATATGGGTTTAGCTTTGACAATCAAGTTAAACCAAGTGAACACGTGTGAAAGCCTCTAAAATTGAAGGCTAGCCTGAATATGTTGACATTTATAAAAAGTGAAAAACGTACTATTTGACTTATAATCTAAATTAAACAATTCAGACTTAAAGTAATTTTTTTCAAATTCTGGACTATAATACAGAACATAGAGAGATCAGCACATACATTTATAAGCATTGTTACCTATTGACTCATAATAGGGTACTGAATGTAACTTAATGCCCTTCCATAACATATAGAAAATTGTCATAAATTAAATGCAATCAGCATAACAGGTATTTTGAGAAGGAGGAAAGGAATGACAGAACATGACCCCTACATGCCCTTCCAAAAAGCTTCGATGTTTGTGAATATTGCAAAATTCAAATGTTTGCATCAAGCTCTACAAAGAAGTTTGGTAAAAAGAATGTTAAACCAATACGAAAATAATGTGTTCATCAATTGTAATACATCCTTTATAGTGTATATTATTGAATGCCCATGTGGCAAACTGTACATTGGAATCACCATTAGAAGGCTAAAATTTCGCTTTGTGGAACACATAATGCCATGGAAAATATAGATATACGCTACACTACAACTGAACACTTTTTAAAATTTGAATATCAGTAAAAGTTTGCATTTTTTTTGGCATTGATAGAGTACCCCAGAACCTCCAGAGGGCGTGGAGCTTTCTAATGGATATACTAGTTAGGCCTGGTATCACCAAATGGGAAACAAAACTTGCTGTTACCCTTCACTCCTGCAATTAATTTTGTTTAAAGCTGTAAATATATGAACACATAATGATCGAATAGTGTTTTTGTTCTAGAGAACTGCGCACGTCCTTTAAGGCAACAGTGATGTTTTTTTCAAGCACAACGAGATGTTTAATAAAAAAAAATGGATACGTTATTTATCCTGTAGGTGGTGCTAGAGTATATAAAATGTATTTTGTGTCATAACCGATACCTTGCCAGGAATCCAGTGTTTCGTAGTGAATGTTTAATTTATATGATGTACTTCAGCAAATACAAAAAAAAGAGAGGACTGAGCAGAAATGCCATTCTTTCAATCAGTTTAAAATGTTGAAGCCTGACACCTCATTGGATATGGAATGTATATGGACCATTGCTTCTTTACTGTTTTGCAATAAGTATCGGCCATGGAGTGATACTATTTAATATATCGATGAATGTTATTTTTAGTATTTGTATAGTACCCGGTGAGGCCCCGAGGAGGGGTTATCATGCAAGGCCTTAAACGGGTTGGGTGTGGCATTATGTAATTATAATGTGTGGAGCTATGTGGTGCTTGAACGCCTTTTTAAATGAAACTTACATTTTGAATAAATACACGATTTGTTGGTTTCTTGTGTGAGCAACAATCGAAACATTCTGCTCAGCACCAGGACCATTAAACAATAATCTAAGTTTTTTTAAAGATTGGGAAGGCCCGGAGTGTTGATGTTTTATGGAGATTTTACACACTAATTATATTTCATCACACATCCTAGCGAATTAGTCTCTTCCCTGCCTATATCATAACCATCTGATCTGCAGAGCAGTTTAACTTAGAATAGCAGTGCCAATTCATGTACAACCCGACATACCTTTATGACATCACGCTTGAAGTAAGAGACATCTGTCAGAATCTTACTTGAAACTGGAGCATCTGCTTTGCCATACCCCATTTGGGAGAATTTTTATACCTTTGTCCCACACAGTATTCTATGAAACGAGGAGAGGTCTGCTTGAGTTCAGCTTTTAGAAAGCACCCTGAAGCTGCTCCTATTGAACCTTTCGGTTCCTTTAATATGGAACCTTACAGGGCCATGCATACTTGTAGAGTGGCTTCTCAGGTACTATGTATGCAAGCTGCTATAGAGAGTGGAAAATACCTTCTCTGGCTTATTACTATGAGCACCAGAAAATACATTGACATTGAGAGTGCATAATAAGTTTTCTGAGACCTTACATTAGTATTTAGCAGGCTAAATACCATCAAGCCAATCAATAAATTCTATGCACAAACAATAGCCATGTTGACATATGGCAAGGCCTGTGATGTTTGTAACTTCAACTAAACATTTAATAAAAGCCATGCCACATACATCAGAAATAACTCAAAGATTAGCACTATCGAGTAGAGACATAATGGCCAGCGCACAGATTCCTATTAATTTTGTTGAACAATTTAATATTAAAGTTAATGATACTATAGATAATTTTGATAACGCTTGTTCTCAACCCCTGATGTGAGTGTACAGACAAGCAGAAGCTCATTTAAAGGCTCCGCTACACATGTGTGATCAACCTCTCTAGCGACAACTATTCATGTGCAGGTCTAATAGAATGATTCAGGTATGTGCCTATGTGACCTTGGTACGTCTCATGCTTACATTGTTAGTCTTGTACCTGTGTGCCCTGATGTACTCTGAAGTACTGTGCATACCCTGTGATGATGGCTACCACTGTTTGCACAAATGTTGTGGTCATGTGATTGCACTAATATTTATCTACTATTTTAGGTCACTAAGTCTGTGCCGATATCTAGATGATTCATTATTTCATTGGAGTGAATGTCTTAATGGCAAAAAAATAAAAAATAACAAGCATAGGCTAAGCCTATAGGTCTGGCGCTGGCCGACAGCCTTCTGGCAATTCTTGTTTTGTTTTGCCATGGTTTTTGCAAAACTTTATTCAAGAAACTGCCAGGACCTCGTTCAATCTAAAAAAAAAAAAATAATCACCAAAGGCAAAAGTATTTTTCTGTTCTCAAAAAACTGCACATTATAATAGTACTCCTGGCAGTGTGTTCCTTGTGAAAGGGCAGCATGCCATAACTCGTAGTGAAATCAGTCAATGGCTAAAGTGGGCTAACATTGCCCCTTGATGATTGTTGGAGTGGGTGAAAGAAAAAGGTGAATGACACAATCACAGACCAACGGATGAAGTCTATCTGAAAACTCCTGTAAGTAACTAGGTTATACATACGTGTAGTAAAACCAAAAGGTCTTGGCTAACACAGACATAAAAAAGCCATTGATCTCACATTTGCTGCTAGCCTCACCTTTGAGAAAGAAAGCAAGAAAGAAGGAAAGAAAATATGGAAGGAAAGAAAAAAGGAAAGAAAGCAGACAAAAAAGGAAGGAAGGAAGAAGGGCAAAAAAGGAATGAAGGAAGGGGGGTGAAAAGGGAGGGAAGGAAGGCAGAAATTAAGAATGGCAGGAACACAGAAAGAAGGCAAACTGAAGGAAGAAGAAAAGAAAAAAGGAAAAAGGAAAGAAAGATATAAGATGGAAAGAAAGAAAGAAGATGGAAAGAATGAAGGAAAGAGGGTTGACAGTAATAAATACTGGATACTAAAACCCAAATTGCATCCCACCTATGTTTAAATAAATCTATTAGAAGTGTGCTGCAAATTAAACACCATAAAGTTTGTACTTTTCCTGGGCAAATGTTATGAAATAAGCATTAGTGAAACAGTCCACAAATACAATATGGTATGCTATGATTTAGCAGCAGCCCTCTTCAAAAGGAATATATGTTAGCATTGGAAAGAGACAGACACTGATAAAGCTGGAATCTGCCCTATTCTCACTTCAGATCCGTCCTACTATAAGATCAGGGAATACTGGCACCATATGGAACTCCCCGTATGCGGATGTGTACCTTGTGAAAAGTAAAATGCAGAATCTCAAAGTGACATTAACCAGAGCCTTAAGTATGCTTACCCATTGCCCAATGCTGTATGCTGTAGTGGGCAAAGCAAAATGTGACTGACACAACAACAGACCAATGGGTGAAGAGAGGTGGCTGAAAGCCCTTTTAGTACGTTTGTCAGACATAATATTTTAGTAAAATCAAATGGTCTTGGCTAACACCAGACCTACAAATCAGAGATCAACTGATAGTATTGGTGCTCGTCTAGGAAAAACAACATGACCTTGCACTGTGCACAAAAAGTTCTCATAGTGATGACATGACACCCACTGTTCTTCATTGAGACTTGTGCGCTGGAACAGGAATCCTGTTGTTCTGCTCTGAAGTTCTGTCTCTGTAAATATATGCAGTCAATCCCAATCCCTATGTTAGTTCTTGAAAGTGAATCTTGCAATACAAATCAATATCTGCAATTCTGAAAATAGATAGGAATCGTGAATATCAATGGTAATATGTATTTTCTGCCTTAAAATAGAAAACACTCCCTTTTGAAACAAAAGCATCTTTTCAAATTCAATTTTAAATGCGACAGATGTAAGAAATTTTCTTTTTTTTCACACAGAAATGAAACAAATGCTGTGTTGATTCTTCTGACCACACGAGGGTGTAATGGGATTAAAAATGCATACATTTTGGTTAAATTGACCAAATGCAACTTCAACTTGGACCAACTTTTCTACAAGAACAAATGAATAGACATAAAGAATGCAGGAAACTAATTTTAAAAAAAGAGCTTACTGGAACTGGTTGCTCAACTTCTTTTAAATTTACTGCCTGATATCCTCACATGTAAACAAAAATGTCATTAACTAAAGGGTCACATGGGTGGCCAATTAACATATGCTCTAGTTCATTGTCACATGTATTCTAATTTGTCCTTCTATTTCATCAATCCTCAATTGTTTTACATATCAAACAGTTATATGCTTGTTTTTAAATCATCGACATAAATTTCGCAAGGCATGTTGCTTTTGTAAGACGATAAGTGATACAATGATAACAGCTTAATCAATCTATTTGTTCAAAAGAACAGTATAGATTATCATTTAAAAAAATCACATTCATAAAACCTTTAGATAACTAATATTTATTCAAGTCATGTTGAGACAATGGTATCTAACCCTTGTTGCTTCTTTGCAAACTGTCAAAGTTGATAAATTCTACATATTTTACTTTCTGCCCCTACTTTGTAAACATCTGCATGGTTTTGTTTTCTTAATTCTTGTTGGTCAGCACTAACTCGTAGTGCTTTCACTCTTAGAGGTGCCGTCATTCAATTCAGTAGAACATGATTTCAAGCACTTGGTAGAATTTACTTCATTCTTTGGATTTATTCAGTTGCCATGTTTTACATATGAGTATAAATCTAAATCCAACCGTAAAAAGAGCAGATCTGCTTGTACTTAAAGAGTCAATAACATATCGAGCTCTTGGGTAACGTTTTCCGGTACCATATGCCGGAAACTGTTGTAATACGTCAGAAGCGCCATATTTCAGCATCGATGTATAGAGCTTGTTGTAGTAGATAGTATGGGCCTCTTTTATCAGGCCCTAACCGCACTATTGCGCCGCCAGAACGTCATTTTTTGGCACCTTTATAAAGCCACATTAAGCCACGTTATGTGGCTTTTCATGGCCTTATAAATATGTGCCCCTTTCACACAGAAAACTGCATTAAAGGGGCGTTCCATGGGTGTTTCTGGTGGCATTCCCAGACACATCCATGGCTTTTTGACACTGCCCCAGATTAATAAGAAATAGTAAGTCTGAGGCAGCGCCAAAAACTTACACCTCCCCAGGGGAGGTGTAAGAGAGGCACAGCGAGGAGGAATATCTTTATTTCTCCTCGATTTACCACTTTCTATGTCTGCTGCTTTCTGCAGCACACATAGAAACAGGAAAAATCCTCTTGTGAGTGTTTTTATGCAGGAAGGTTTCTCTTCCTGCACAAAAAGAATAATCCCCGCAACGCAGGCACCCTTGCACCGTGGTGCACACGTGCATGCGCTGGCGCACAGCAGCCCATTGTGCGCCTGCACAGGGGAAAAGGACAAGAATGCACCTTATCTAATTGATATCCCTGCCCTTTTCTTTTGCCTTATGGCAGCGCAGCAGCAAGGCCTTCTGAGCTGCCCTATGGCAAAAAACCCATAAAGGAGGCCCTATGTGTTTACATCATTTCTTATTAAATTTTTCATGCATGGTTCTGTGGAAAGATTTTATTTTAGTGAATTCCTGCCAACTTTATTTTAACTATGATCATCTAAATGTACAAAGAGTTAAGAATCCAGAACAGCAAACGCAAATAAGGCTGGTTTAACATGTCAGATACCAAGAGCGTTTAAGAACAGACAGATTGAGGGCCAAGTTTAGTCCAGATGTTAACACGCACTGCATAATTCAGGCAAACTAAATATTCATGGACATGATGTTAATACACCCACAAATTAAATATATTCATTAGTGACATTTGTTTGTTATGGCCTTCCAGGCTATTGAACTGAACAAGGTCCTAAATTAACATATATGGCGCTCCATAAACATGAGAAGGTATGTTTGTAATTATTGATACTATAAACATTGAGGTTTTCATGACCATAAAAATATGTTTACCCATGCTGAGGCAATATGTGTAGTCTCATGTATGGGATCCTTGGGCCTCATTTATAAGGTTTTGACGCAGGGCAGTGGCGCAAGGACGTTGCTGCGCCGCCCTATGTTGAAACAAAAGGACAGGAATGCACCGTTTCTATGAGATACGGTACATTCCTGTCCTTTTCCCCTGCGCTGGAGCACAAAGGACTGCTACGTGCCAATGCAGGCAGCCTTGCACCATGGCGTGAAAGGGGCATATATTTACAAGGCCATAAAAAGCCACGTAAAGTGGCTTTACGGGCCTTGTAAATATGTTGGGTCACATTTCGCCACCAGAACATCAAAAAAGGGACGCTCCGGCAGGGTAAAGTGATCATAAATGAGGCAAATAATTGGAGGTACACTAAATAAGGTGCATGCATATTTCAACACAGATGTATCCAAAGAAGAAGGAATATTGAAAGGAGTGAGTGATGTTAAACTACTGTAGTGAGTACCTATATCCACCCTCTGCAGCTGTAAAGATTCAAAATTGTGAAAGTGAAGTTATATCACTGCCACCAACAGCATGTTTATCATGATGGATGTAGATGAAGCAAAAGAGCAACACGCCAGTCAAATATATCATCTTGCAACAATGTAGGTGCAGATGACATAATAATGCTAGTATCAGAGACAGTGGTGTAGCAAGGGGGGGTTGTCTTCCCTGGGCAGCACGAGTTTTGGGGGCCATCGTGGGGCAGCAAACACAGGAATTGCCAGCAGCCACTCTGTGCTCTTACATGCGGCAATCGCAGGGACCGCCATGAATGGTAAAAGACCTACCTGCGCCACTGATCTGAGAGTCAAATACTGAGGGCCTCATTTATGAAAAGCATTGCATCGCTGTGGGAAAACAGCGAAAGAACACTTTTCATAGCCCCATCCTTGTGATACCCTGGATGCGCCGTATTTACTGTACGCCACTACATGTCGCAAGGATTTACAGATACGTCAGTATTCCTGACATATCTGTAGGTGCAAAATTGGTACATTGCTGGAGTGTGTCTGAAAACAGATACAACTCCAGCAATGTGTCTTTTCACATGGGGCAAGCCCCATGTGAAAAGCCCTGCGTAACTCCCTCTGCCGGCTTCAAGCAGGAGTACGAATTTGACATAGTGACGCCCTAGAAGTGGTGCAGTGAAATCTCATAGATTTTGTTACATTACTTATACGTGGCTTTGCTGCACAGGACCACCCACGCTGCATACATTATACCTGTCACAGGTATATTGTGGAGCAGGGGTTTACAAAGTGATGCATCTGCTGAGATGCGTCACTTATATAGCGCAGTGTGGCGCATTTTTTATGCCACCGCACCATCACAGAAGTGGTGCAATATCGGCATAAGGGCCTCATAAATAAGGCCCAGAGTATGTGCCACATGAAATGTCACAAAAGTTTGACAGAATTTTAACTTATAATGAAATGTAATTATTAACTACTGGCCGAAGAAATGTCTACTAAGAAAGTAGGTACAAGGCAGTATAAGGAGAAAAAATACTGTACAGAATGGCTTTCTGAGAACTGACGTCAGACTCCTCACTTACTGGATTGCAACTGGTATTGAATGGAAGAACCAGCATGTGGAGTCATTGAAACCTTTCACACAGTCATGACATACTGGCTGTCACAATAATGCAAAGGCAATATGTCTCATGCATAGTGCCATTACAACATACATACTACTTCGTGGTCTGGCAAAGTAGGATGGTGATAGTTATCCAGAAATTAATGTATTAATGGCAAAAGTAGGCAAAATTGCAGGTTAGACTACATTGCAGGGGGCGTGGCTAGGCGCCCAAAGAGCATGGCGGCGTCTCCATGAGGCTCCTCTCTCGGTGCGAAGGAATTGCGCTTTCAGGACACGTAGCGCAAAGCTGCACACAGAAATGTCTATCGGAGGATGTGAGCGCTAACAGGGGACAGCACTTGAAGCTTTTTGCAGCATTACAAAGGCTTATTCAGAGGTAAAGCGTGCACAGCATAATCGCGGTACGCAGTCGCTATTTTGAATTATGGGACATGCGCTTTTCTCTCACATCTATGAGAGAGAACGTATTTTTCTTTTTGCTGCGAATGCACTAGCTTCACTGCCAATTGACTTTCCTGATACTCCTTTTCGATGGAATTGTATTTCTCCACAACTGCCTGATATAAAACACGGAGGCAATTAGACTGGGACCGCCATTTTAAGTAGGACCATATTCCTGATTCCTTTTTGAAGTTTCTCCCACAGTTCAAAATTGCTGGATGCCTCCTCACATATTTGAACCATGCACGTTCTCCATGTGTTTTCTTCTTCCTGCATTACCCTTTGAATACGGAATTACCTATTTACACTCTAATTCCTCCTCCAATGCATTAAGTTTGATGGAGTGAACCACACAGAGGGGCTTAGTTCATTTAACTATATACAAATTTTCAGAGCTACAGGAATTATACCAATCCTTGGCATTTCTAGGCAGTCAATGTTTTACACGTTATAGTGTGTTGTTTTCTTCATCTAGCCTGTGCAACATTAAGCAAGTGAAGTCTCTTCCAGATTGAAGTTACGTGCTTACTTCTCATTCCTGATAATAACCTTTGCTGAACTCTGTGTTGTCATTCCAAAGTACATGGGAAGAATTAAAGGATCCCTTCATAACGCTCCTAAACCACAATGCTCCTTCATTAAAAATTCTACGCTCTTCTCAGAACTTTCCAAGCTGGAAGACAATGGATTACTTACCACAGAGAATCCTGACCAGATAACGGAACCTATACAAGCGCCACCAGGAAAGTCCAATGTGAAACGCCTCAAAAAGGATCCCTCTTCACCACCTAAACAGGCTTCTCCGGTCTCAATGGAGTTATTACTACAAGAAATAAGAGCCCTCAGACCTTTTGTGGAGGAAACCAACTCTAAAATACAGACTCTTTCGGACAATTGGTCTCAGTTGGATATGAGACTCACAGCAGTAGAGCAACATGTCTCCTCCTTTGATGATACCACCAAGACTGTTACTTTTCTACATTCTCAGGTCTCAACTCTTCACAAGCAGGTCGAGGACCTTGAAAATCACAACAGAAGAAATAACTTGCATATTTATGGCTTGGAGGAAGGGGCAGAAGGCACAGATCCTCTTGTATTTTTCAAATCATTGCTCACCAAGATTCTTCACCTGCCAGAGGACACAGCATTAAACATACAACGCGCCCATAGGTTGGGCCGAATTTCAACTAACAATTCATCTTCACAACGACCTAGAGGAGTCATCCTTTATTTTCTAGAGTACACAGACCTGCTCAAAGTACTGGCAGCTGCCAAAGCTATTCAACGGATTTCCTGGTCTGGATCCACATTATTCTTTGTGCAGGATTACTCTAAGGTTACAGCAGCCAGACCCAAAGCTTTTCTCAACATGAGATATGCCCTTCGTTCCATGGGAGCCAGATATGGTTTATTCCACCGTCTCTTTTTAAGGTTACCTACAATAACAACACAACAACATATGAAGACCCGGTTTGTTTGCAAAGCTTCATCAATGCGCATACAACAGTTCATATGGATTCCTCAGGACCCTCCTCTTCATACGTTACATGAATTTTCTGTACTACATATCTTCGCTGTATTTATTCCTTTGAAAGAATATCTTAAGATGTTTGTCTTATATTTACGCTGATATCTTTTCCTTCTTAGTATTATGGCTTAGCGCTCTTTTTGGAATTTTTAGCTCATATTACTTAGCCTTTATATTCCCTGGTTCATTTTCTTTTTTGTTTTGTTTTTTCTTTGCTTTACAGTTACATCCCAGTTATGGTGTGATTCTCCCTCCGGTTGAGTCGATCCATCCCTAGACTTTCGTCTGCTCCATGTGGTTCCACCTACCCCATCCTACGTTTCCTTTTGTGTAGGTATCGTTACTTGTTTTGTAATGTTTCTTGTTTTTCGACATGTAATGTGTTCTCTAATCTTCTGTATACTTGGTATCTTCAGCAATCTTATTTTTTCTTTTATTCTCGATTCTTCTTCTGCCTTTAATGTTGCATACTTTAACCTCATTATTCTCTTGTTTTCTCACCTCTCATTTACTATACTTTTCTCCCTTCTTATCACTATGCTCAGCTCACATTTCAAGCTTCAAATGCATATTCTCTTTATTTCTCTTCACTCAGCTCTTGTTTTCTTTACTTTTACCACTTTTTGACTCTTTCTTAGTTTAATTGAATTGGACTCTTGTTTCACTCTCCAACTTTTCTCTTGGCTCTTGCTATACAGTTCTTATATCCCTTCGTATTTTGAGAGTGGACCATTCGTCATTTTTAATTTTTTCTCACATTCTATACTGTTCTTCGATTAAATTGGGCTCTCATTTTACAATTTCAGGTCAATACGTTTCCATTATTCTATGTCATTAAAATTGATTACCTGGAACGTAAGTGGTTTGAACTCTCCCATTAAAAGACAACGGGTTTTGACCCACTTAGCCAAATTAAATGCTGACATTGCTTTTCTGCAAGAAACTCACCTTTCAGAGGTTGAATCATTAAAGTTAAAGAAGGGTTGGGTAGGAGAGGTTTTCTTCTCTCCAGGAGACGGCAAACGTAATGGAGTAATGATACTCTGTCGCAAATCCCTTTCGCTTTCATTCTTATCTCAAGAGTCGGATACTTATGTTACATGGTTGAATGTTAAGTTGTCATTAAAGGCTGTTCCAGTCTCTTTTCTAAATGTCTATGCTCCTATATGCGGAGAACCCTCCTCCTGGCCCACACTAGGCAAGCAAATTTCTCATTGCATGGAAGATAACTTTATTTTGGCTGGTGATTGCAATCAGGCTTTTGATCCATTTATTGACAGAAATTCTAACATTTCCTTTGTACCCAATAAGCCTCATAAATCTTTTGTTCATACTATTAATCAGCATAAGCTCCTCGATGCCTGGCGACTCTGCAATCCGACCACCAGAGAATTTACTTTTTATTCCCCATCTCACCACTCCCAATCTAGGATCGATTATATTTTTGTCTCGCAAACTCTTACCCATGCACAAATTGGACCTATTCTGTTATCAGATCATGCTCCAGTTTCAATTGGCCTTGACATCTTACCTAAAATCACAGGTTCCAGGAGGTGGCGTTTCAATAACACCCTTCTTTTAGACCCAAAATTTACTGCCTCCTTTACCACTTTCTTTGATGAGTTTTACATGATAAATCAAACTGAATCCATGCCCTTTTCTACCTTATGGGATGCATTCAAAGCCTCAGCAAGGGATTTCATACTAACCTTTGTTGCAAAGGAACGAAAAAATGCTCGTAAACAGACTATGGATCTCCTTCAAGACATTTTGGGACTGGAGCACTCTTACTATACCTCACACTCAAAAGATTGTTTAACAGCCCTTATTAATGCCAAAATGCAATTCAATAAAAAGTCCACGGAGGACGCCTCACTATATTTGCTAAAATCTAGTGATACATTTTATGGTGGTAAAAATAAAGCTGGGAAAATTCAGGCTAAATACCTGAAAGTTAAACATAACAAGTTGAACATTGAATCTATATATGATGCAAAATTAGATCTAACGATTAAGGATGATGACATTTTAAATGAATTTTCTCTTTTTTTAAAAACATTATATGCTTCTGAAACACAACCTACTGACCATTCCTTATTATGTTTTTTCTCTAACATTCAAAAACCTCAAAATGCCCTTCCAGATTTATCTTCATTAGAATTAGATTTAATGCAGCAAGAGTTGTCCAAAGCCCTTCAGCCTCTTAATCATGACAAAGCACCAGGACCTGACGGTTTCACAGCTGAATTTTACACACACTTTTCCAAACTCTTATTGCCTAAATTGCATTCTCTAATAAACTCCTTTAGCACGTTAGGACATTCCTCTGGTTCTTTCTCAGATGCTCATATCTGCCTCATTCCCAAAGAATGTAAAGACTCTAAACATTGTAAGAATTATAGGCCTATATCTTTGGTAAACATCGATTATAAGATCTGACGGTTTCACGGCTGAATTTTACACACACTTTTCCAAACTCTTATTGCCTAAATTGCATTCTCTAATAAACTCCTTCAGCACGTTAGGACATTCCTCTGGTTCTTTCTCAGATGCTCATATCTGCCTCATTCCCAAAGAAGGTAAAGACTCTGTAAAGACATTGTAAGAATTATAGGCCTATATCTTTGGTAAACATCGATTATAAGATCTTTTCTAAGGTATTAGCTATACGATTGGATTATTTTTTACCAGACCTGTTAGGGATAGAACAATCTGGATTCATCAAAGGTCGCTACATAACCTATAATACACGACTCCTGTTTAATGTCTTGTCAAAATCTTCACGTTTTAAGGAATCCTTGGCAGCAATAGCGTTAGATGCTGAGAGGGCGTTCGATAGAGTTGAGTGGACATAGCTGTTTTACACCCTCAAATTGTTTGGCTTTGGTCCCAATTTTATATCCCTGATTTCTCTCCTTTATTCTAATCCTAGAGCGGCTGTTTGTGCTAATGGATTGATATCTCAATTTTTTGATTTAGGAAGAGGTGTGCGTCAAGGATGCCCTCTCTCCCCTTTCCTTTTAACCTGGCTCTGGAACCATTCCTCTCTAAATTGCGTCTGAATCCAAAGTTACATGGCTTCCAAACAGTACACACCCATATTAAACTCGCAGCATACGCAGATGATATCCTGCTCTTCATGTCTCAACCGACTGACTCAATCCCTGCTTTCTTAGCAGAAGTACAAGCTTACTCCAGCATTTCTGGTTACAAATTAAATAATGATAAATGCGAGATTTTACCTTTAACAAAGTACACTTTTAAACCTGATTTTAATGCCTCTAATTTTACTTGGAGTCCGAACCATATTAAATATTTAGGCTTACATGTCACATCTTCAATTTCAGACACAGTATCATTGTGTATGAATAAATGTATACAGAAGGTCTCAGATCTAACTACCAAATGGCACCCCCTCTATTTATCATGGTGGGGCCATTTAGACACTATAAAGATGATGTTATCGGCCATAATTATATATATTATTTCCAATATCCCAGTTCTCATTCCAACAACATTTTTTAGGAAAATTAATTCTATTCTCTCTTCCTTCCTTTGGAATAATAAAAAATCCAGAATGTCTATACTTAGATTAATTTGTCCCAAAACAGACGGTGGAGTCAACTTTCCTGATTTCCCGGCATACCAAAAAGCATTCCTTCTACGTCAAGCCTCTTTGTGGCTACGCGACCCTAAAGAAGACTTCCCCTTATGGACCACAATTGAACGTCTTTTTTTATCCCCCTTTTCCATTGATGAATATCTTTCCTTTTCACGTAAACCACAAGCCCTATCTACTCCCATTATTAAATTGACTTCTAAGCTCCTTTTGCCTTTATTCCCTTTTCCTCAAAACACCATAGATTCCTTTCTTAACTCCACAATTTGGCACAGTAAAAACTTGCTCATTCGGAATAAACCATTTTACTGGAAATCTTGGCATCAGAGAGGTCTAATCTGGATTCATCAGCTTTTTTCACACTCAGATTTATTTTCTTTCTCCTCACTTAGCCATTCTTTCAATTTACCTGCTCCATTCATCCACAAATACCTTCTACTAAAAAAGCTGTGATGGATACACGCACCCAATTGACAGCAGCACTTAATGTTTCCACTATTTCAGATTCATCCTCACAATTACGAACCTTGTTCATATCTACACCCAAAGCTTCCACAATATACAATTTTCTACGTGGTACTGACAAAGTTCGACAGAAATCCCAAATTGAAGTGTCTTGGGAACGTGACTTTGTACTATCTTGGCTAGTGTCTTTATGGAATAAATTATGGGCCACAATTCGTATGTCCTCCAGAGCTGCGAGTACAACGCAAACGTTGTTTTTTGTCTGTAACAGACTTTTGTTGTCACCGAGTGTTTAAAGTAAAAATTACACTACTGTGCCTGATATTTGCTGGACATGTTCCTCCCCAAAAGCTGATTTATTCCATATGTTATTTTCTTGTCCTGCTGTGCATAATTTTTGGAAACAAGTCTGGTCTCAAATCAATTTGATTTTTGGCACTGCATTTTCTCTTTCCTATACTCATATTTTTCTAGGAAGTCTATCATCCTGCTGGGAGAATGTTATGCTTAATGTTAAAATTGTTGATTTATTATTGGCAGTTGCATTTCAGCAAATTGGAAAGATTCTTCTCAAATTTCTTACAAGGCATGGTGATATGCTGTTTGCCATAATCACAGGTTAGATACTTCCTTTGTATATCCCATTCATATGGCGTCGAAAAGTTTGGACCTATCATAATTTATTTAGATGCATGTGCCAGTCGCTCTTTTCAATTACTTCCAACTCAACAAGAAGTCTCAAAACCCCCTTGAATAACCCTAATTGTTCCTAAAATATTTGATTTTTAAGCATTTCACGTGATTGTTTCTGATGTTTTATTACTTTCAATTCTATTCTTCAGCCCGATTCATTACTTACACTGTAGCTTTTTCTTTTGTGTGACATACATTTAATATGATGAACTATGTTGTGACACCTTGTTTTTTCTCATTAATAAAATCTTTTTGAACTTAAAAGACTACATTGCAATTCAAGATTAAGCGAAGCATCCACGACAAGCAATGGCTGTAAAAACCATCAAAGGAAAATGTAAACTATATCAAGAAAACATCTGACCACGTTAATGCTGAATAGCTTTTGTCCCCAAAAATGCAAACTGGTGACAAACATAAAATATTGCAAAATATAGATTGACTTTTACTGTGACTTCCTGTTGGTCTGCCACAAAGGTATAGTCTCTAGTTTACCTCTTCAAACCATGTATTTTACTTTTTATGTGGTTGTAATGATAACTATAAATATATGTAGAAAGGCAAAAAAACATGTGTACACTAACATAAACGTTTCCTTCAAACAAAGAGTAATGCAAATATGTTTTGACAATGAGATATGAAGTCATGTCAGGAAATTTGAAATGAGCTGGTGTTATATTTCTGGTTTCTCAACTGGCTTGTTAACCACGTTGGCGTGTAACATTTTTAACTTCCTCTACACTGAAGCCACAGTGGTCAATCGCTTCCATTACACATGGTATTCACATTGTTGCATTACTCTGTAGTATACATAATACAGGTAGTATTACGCTGCCCTTTTTAGTATTTTCCCTCAAATCTCCACTTGTGACAAGTAAACAGCCGAAGTACGTTCCAGCAATCCAAGTGTCTGCTCTTTTCTTAGGTCTGGTGTTAAGCAATATATTTTGCTAAAATTATAAGTACAAAGTACTTGCTAATTGGGGGGGGAGGGGTGTTACGCCAGCCCTCTTCGGCCATTGGTCTTTTATTGTGTCATCCAAATTTTTCTTTCACCTACATTAGCATACAGCATGGGAGTATGGGTCAGAGCATTTTGCCTTTTCACATCCACACATAAAGGTTTTACTTTACGTGCTAAGGACTAAGGTAATGTGTGCTTTTTGAAAACCCCACTAAAAAGGCTGATGGGTCTCTGAGGATTTGTGTGGATCTCCGGAGTTTGAATCAGAATGTAGTATTGGACTGGTTTCCTCTTCCCAATATCACGGAGCTGGTTTTCTTACTGGCAAGAGAAAGTTTTTCTCAAAACTAGATCTTAAAAGTGCCTACCATCAGGTTATATTGCATCCAGACTCGAAACACTTAACTGCCTTATCACTGCAGAGGGTATATTCCAATTCAACAGACTACCCTTTGGGTTGGTATCTGCGGCCAGCGTGTTTGAGTGGCTTATCTTCAGTGTGTTGGCAGGGGTTAAAAATGTCATATTTTTCCAAGATGACATTTTAATTTTCGGAGGCAGTGTAGACACGCACAATGTGAATTTGTGAGTAGTTTTAAAAACAATTGTGCAAAGCTGGCCTAACTTTGGGTAGAGAAAATATACGTTTTTGATAACTGAGGTAGATTATCTTGGTTATCTCATTTCAAGTGAAGATGTCAGACCCAAAATGAACTTGATGAGTGCCATCATGAATGTGGAAACTTCCAGTGACAAGGACAGATTGCACTCATTCATGGGAATAGTAGAATACTACACTAAGTTTGTGAGAGACTTTGCAACCAAATCAGAACCTTTGAGAGAGTTACACAGGAAGGGAAGAAACTTTGAGTGGGGGGATGGTTGTTCACCGTTTCCACAAGGTGATGCTATATGATCACAAGGGGGGTGAAATCATTCACTGTGGGCAGTAGAAGGGGCTATGAAGAGTCTAAACCAGGCTTCTCCAACGAGTAGCTCGTGAGCTACTGGTAGCTCTCAAGCTACCTGTAAGTAGCTCTTCTGTGGGCAGCCCTGTGAACTAAATTAGAAGTGTATTTGCTTGGCTGACATTGTGTATGTATATTATCATTGAAAAGCATGCATTTCAAGACTAACATTTGTGTTTTCAGAACTCATTAGCTGATGTTCGAGGAAAAATTGTTGAATTTCCAAGATACATTTAAAGCTGATATTTGAGTGATAAAAATAAAATGGTATCGGGGACCTATTTCTAATATTAACTAGGTGCATTACAGGATTTGCTTACATATTTTAAACATGCAGAAGTATTCCACATGACAAAGCATTTTTATATCTTTGCTGATTATCCTGCTTGATGCACCGAGTTGATCACAGCTGGTAATCTTTTATATGGTGGCCACTAATAAATGTAATCTTGTCTTATGTGGTTACTATTACATCTCGAATAATATTAGTAGCCCAGAAGAATTTCTATTGAACATAAGTAGCTCTTATTTCAGAAAAGGTTGGAGGACCCTGGTCTAAACGTAGCTCTGACTCTATAGTGTAACGTTGACAGGAGAAGACGGCGAGACCTCACAGCAGTCTCGAAAACAAGCACCGTCAACTCTGATCCATACGTAATTTCTTACAACTCCTGAATGTAGGGCTGTCACTCGAGGGTTTATTGATGGAGGCGGAGAGATGCTGAATAAACCAGATCACTCGGTGGGTTTCGAGTGAGCGTGGGGATCAAAAGTTGGGCCTAACAATTGTGCTCCTCCTCAATTCCGCTTAATGGCAAGGGCACTTGTGGATTAATAGTTAAAAAAAACACAGTCAATAAGTGCAAAAAGACTTACGCCACACAAGTTCACAGCTCAGGGCAGCGAGAGGCAGGAAGCGGGCGGGTGTTATGGCTGACCGCTAATGAAGGGTGTCGGGTCATATTTATTCGAGCAGAGGAAACTTGCTTCCCACAGACAGACTCGACAGCACTAACCACAACTGCCGTGGAACCTGCATATCATCATCACCCATAACATTCCACCTGCACGAGCCCATCAACACAAAAACAACTCAATACACAATATAACACAAACATTTGCTTTTGGCCTGTGTATTTTTTTCTTTTGATTGATGAGGGCCCAGCAGTGTCCCCAACAATAAAGATGTGCAAAAACTAGGACAAAACAAAACAAACATTGACAAAGCCAAAAGGCTGTCAGCCAGTGCAGACCTGCTGGCTTTGCCAATTACCTTTGTTACTTGTTTTGATGAGTGCCATGTTGTACCAATCCACAACATCAGTGTCAGCATATCAAATTGGAGGACTTTAGAGAGTAAGTACTGCCACCTGCAAAAGATAACAAAAAATGATGTCACTGAACATGTCCTTTACTTTCAGTGTAATAAGAGCCACAATCTACTCATGAAGTACAACCAAATGTCTCGAAGAAACTGTTGGTGCACAGTGAAGAAATATGTTGTATCTAAAACGTATACAAGTGTCCCAGAACATATAGTCTGGGATATCCTAACTGCTACTGCCACAGTTCCCAGAAAAATCCTGTTGTGCATGAATGTAATACCGAGTAGCACTAATTGCAAGACTGTTCCTTCCTGTGTTAGTATATGATTCACGTTTCTTGTGCATACCACCAGGAATGTTTGGTGTAGCCTTCTCTTCTAAGCAATATATTGCCTAAATTACATAGCAGTGTGAATACTCCCCCAAAGTACTTGCTGACGCACACAAAACACCTAATATCAAATTAGTAGAATTAGGCAAGAATAGTAGCATTAAAAGTCACATCCCAAAAAAACAAAAAGCAGCATTGAAAACATTCAGAATTGAGTAATTTTTCGGACCTGCGCAGTGCTTCGGTTAAGCCTTTCTTAAACATTTATAAGTTCAGAAAAAGTGGAAACCTCCAAGAATAGGAACCAGGGACTCAACCACTACATCCGGTTTCCTTCTATAACAAATCACGTCTTCCAGATTTTGAGCCTCTGAATGATTCACAAACTGAAGTTTTTCCCTTTAATGGCTCCAGAATCCCGCCCTCCACGTGCTGTGCCCAGAGTGTGACACTCACCCATCACAATGACTACCATGCTTTGTCATTTGCTGTTAGAATAAAAGGTGCAGAGCAAAAGATTACTTCAATCAGAAACCTGAACTTCAGTATACTGTTAGGTCACTAGTCATGTATAATTCACAGCTAGAAGAATTGTGAATACACACTAACTTACGAGTTTGTGGAAATTCAATTATATTTGCAAGCTGGACCTTTTTGTAATGCTTAGCCAACCTTAAATTTGTGAATACGGAAATGCTACATTAATGACAGAATTTTCATAATTGCAAATCCTGGGGAACATTTATTAAAAGTTCAGGCAACACAGGACAGCAAGCACAATGGTGCATATGTGCATAAATTGTTTTTGTGCAGGAAGGGACGCTTTTCTGAAATAAAAAACCAATCCTTAAAGGCATATTCCTCTTTCAATGTGTGATACAGAATGAATCATGCACAGAAATAGGAAGTACAGAGGAGAAATACAGATATTTCTTCTTGTTAGCCACTGTCTGGGTGACAAATCATTTAGCGCAATCCCAGGTTTACTGATTACAGCAAATTTGGGATAGTGTCAAATTCCATGGGTGGATGCATGGGAATGCCCATGCTCCACCCACACAATGCCTAATCCTATGCATCGGCGGTAGCCGGTGCAGGTATGCGCGGTGGGTGGGTGAGGCAGAAGTTAACAGACGATGGAATAGGATTTATTTATTTATTTATTTAATTAATTAATTTTCTCTATTCCTTCATCTGTTGACTTCTCCTCTCCCGCCCGCCCTCCACCCATGCTCACCACGCTCACTTGCACTGGGCGCTGCTGCCCTAAGACATGTAACGTAACGCAGCATAAGTGGCTATGTATTGTTATATTACTTTGCAAGTCATGCAAGGCAGTGCAAATAGCCCCTTGAGTGGCTTTGTAAAAGTCATTTAAGACTTATGAATTGCGTAATGCAAGGACAACGCAAGTCCTTAATAAATCAGGGCCCCAATGTGTACTGGCAAAATAAAGCCAATCTCGATTTTCTGGATCAAGGCATGTATTTTGTCCATACAATTGCATTTATACGTACAAGTAAATGGAATTAGGTTCTCTAATAACTTCTGCAGTCTCGAGCAAGATTCCCTTTACAGACCCCATGTGTTGTATGAGAAAAAGATGCATGAAGCATCCATCAGTGAATCACTTGTATGTTGTTGTGGATTCTGTAATCACAGTTTTAACCCCTTCAGCGCGGCGCGGATTACCGCGCCGTGCTGAAGGGGCAGTGACGGAGCGGTTCCATCATGCGCACAGCGCGACCGACGCGCATGACGGAACCGCTCCGTCACACGCATCGAAGGGGTTAAAGCTCTTTGACCAATAATCACTGTGCTCTCTGTGGAGATAAACACATCCCAATGGCTGTTGTTGAGTATTACTAAGGTGCCACTTCAAAGACTGGCTTAGTCTATTGTATCATTTAACGTTAGATTATTATTGGCCTTTATAATCAATGCTCAATGACTGGAGAAATATGTGGTTAAACACTTATCTCACATTTGTACCACAAATGTGGATTTCAAGCCATGTACAATTTCTACAGCATTTCCACATATTTAGATTTCATATAGGCAACCTGAAACTATTTGACTATACCACCAAATTGCAAAATGTGTCCCACACCTGTTGTAATCACAATTGCTCTTGGACACAATACCATATGTAATTATGAACATGCTCATATTTTTGCAAACACACAGACCCACCATGACCTCATTGTGTTCAAGCTAAATGCCTGCTTTGCTTGTCACCAACATTCGAAATGCTCAATCCAGGATGTTGCACAAAGTAATACAAATGGTCTTTATCAGTCCACTATAAATGAAAGTAGAAACAGATGTACCAGCATTTCTCCCACCTTCATGTGCTTTATCAGCATATGTGGTGAAACATAGGGTACATACAGTGCGAGATTATCATCCTATATACTACGAGCTTTCACTGCACTCATTTGGGCTTATGGGGCAATTAGCTGCGAGGCCAGTCCTAATACATTTCGGAGAAACATGATGAGAGTAATACTGCACCAGGTGCCGCTCCTCCGTTGGAGCAGAGGAGCATCGCCCCCCCTTAAATTACCCCCAAGGATGAAAAATAAAATGGCAATTCATTACCATTTTAATTTTCATCCTCCCGTCTTGAAACAGGATGGGGGCGGGGCCACTGCTGAACGATGGCTGCATGGAGGAGGGCGGGCTGTTTGTGCTCTTTTCAAAGTGTGCATGTCTATTTGGCCGGCCATCTTGTGACAGCCAGCCAGACATATGCAATTTGGAACCTTTAACCCAGGTGTCTTAAGACAGCTGGATTAGAGCAAGTGCAGGGCAGCTGGGTTACAGTAAGTGCAGGCTTCCATGGTGCTGGGGAGCGCTGAGTGTCAACCGATTGCAGGACCTGGGGATCAAGGGTATGGCACTGAGCCTTCTTAGTTATTTTTTGTCAAACAGAGAACAGACTTTATTGCTTGGAGGGCATGCATCAAACTCTTTTGCTCTTCCCCATGGGGTGCCTCAAGGATCATCATTATCCCCATCATTATTTAACATCTATGTCGCCCCATTGGCACAACTCATTCAATCTCATAGTTTTTCTGCAATATCATATGCGGATGATACATAGATAGTGGTATCAATTTCATCTGAGTTAGACAGTATGGCCAAAGAATTGAACATCTGTTTGTCACACATCACTAGATGGATGCAGGAAAACTGTCTCAAGTTGAATACTGAGAAAACAGAGGTTATGCTCTATGGAAACAACACCTCTTTATGAACGATTCTTTGGTGGCCGGTTGTCTCAGGGCCTTGCCCATCCCCAGTTTGTTTCTCAGAACAGATCAATAATTTAACATTTAAAAAAAAAATCTTTCCATTAGGTGGCCCTGTGGCACACAGCATGGTGCAGTTACACCAAGTGACCAATCAATGTTCCTGTAACACATAGCATGGTACTGTTACATGATGTGACCAATAGATGTCCCTTTAGCCAATAGCATTTTGCAGTTATGCCATGTGACGAGTAGATGCCCCTGTAGCGAATAGCATAGTGCACTTACACCATGCGACCAATAGATGTTCCTGTAGCCAATAGCATGGTCCAGTTACACCATGTGACCAATAGATGTACCTGTGGCACATAGCATGCTGCAGTTACACCATGTGACCAATAGATGTCTCTGTAGCCAATAGCATGGTGCACTTACACCATGTGACCAATAGATATCCATGTAGTCAATAGCATGTTATCTGCAGCCAGAAAAATATCTCTTGTAAATTAACAAGCAAGGTTCATAATTCGGGGATTTTTACATGAAAAGTAATGCACTTTTACATGCTGTACCGAGTTGTGGTGGCAGGAGGGTAGCTTCCATTGGTGAAGCAGGTACAGTGGCACTGGGGCCAAGATGGCTACTTTGCACACTCAACACTGATCATTGGTGTATTTTGTAATTGAAACAGTAGCCAACGGGGCAGTTTCCTTATTTGCACTAGGCCCCATGATACATGGGCTACGTCTATGGTTGGCAGCAGTGAGTTACCGTCCAGTAAGAAAAAGAAAAAAAGATTGTTTAATAAGCGTTCTGCTTGGTTTAGTGAAATTATGAGTGTAGGTACTTTCAAGTACACGTACCTTTGTGTGGGTGGCCTTGCATCGGTGCATGTATGTTTGTGTGCGTGTACTTTAAGAAGGTTTGATGGCATACGTGGGCCATACCCTTTTATTACTCAAATGACAGTCAACAATGTGGAATCGTTAGCCTTAAAACTCAATTACCTTAAAAATGCAGAGGGAGGCTGGAGTCAGCACGCCATCTGCTGAGCTGCGACTTGCCACGCCTTGCTGCTTCTATCCACAGCCTCAGATTATATCGTTTAGCCAGGACAATGGAGAGGGTAACAGGAGCGCGCACACCTTCTGCTTGGCTGTAGGAAATAAGAGCATAGAAATGTCAGTTAAGGGGTTGGTTGACCGGCAAAGCAGACAGACGAGCTCTCCTGTACCTTACAATTCAGCAAACAAGACAAACAGGGCCCATGAATGTGCCCTACCTTCAGACAAAGTAAACACTCGGGGTCAAAACAAATCAAAAGACAGCCAGTTCCTGTTTAGAACGGATCCAATGTATTACTAGTAGGAAACGTTGCTGCACTAGTCTCAGGAACATTTTACGCAAAGCACAGGGTACATTTATTTGCATGAACACACCACATACCGCAAAAAACAAATAAAACGAACCCATAAGCATTAGCTTTGAATTTCTCTTCTTTTCCTGGTCTTCATCAAGCTGATGAACAAGTTACTAACTCACAGAGGATTAAAGTGTTCTTACAATACTCCAGAGGAGGCCTTGGTGGCACTTTTACGCCACCGGAGCGTCACTTTTTTGACGCACCTGTGGCGCAATGTGACACAGCATATTTACAAGGCCACGGAAAGCCACTTTATGTGGCTTTTCATGGCCCTATAAATATGTGCCACTTTCTCGCAGAACACTGTGTGAAAGGGGCGTTCCATGGGTGGGTGCTGCTGTGGGTGTTCCCACGCAACACCCATGGAATCTGAAGTATTCCCAGATTTACGCGGCATTGCAAACGTAAACCTGGGAATGCATCAGAATGCTACGCCACCCCATGTGAGGCATAGGTGTGGCACATCGAGGAGAAATACTTTTATTTCTCCTCGTTTTTCACTCTTTCTATGCGTGCTGCAGAATTCTTTCTATTCGTGCTGCATTCTGCAGACCACATAGAAAGCAGAAAATGCCACCAATGGTTGTATTTGTGCAGAAAGGTGCCTCTTCCTGCACAAAAACTATTATCCCTGCAACGCAGGCACCCTTGCAACATGACTAAAGGGTGTCTGCTTTGGCACATGACTGCTGTTTGTGTGCAGGCGCAGGGGAGAAGGATAGGAATGCACCGTATCTACAAGATAAGGTGCATTCCTGCCCTTTTCTTTTGACGCATGGCAGCAAAGTAGGAAGGCCTGCTGCGCTGCCGTGCGTCAAAAGTTAGTAGATGAGATCCTACTACCCTGCTAGCCAGACACCTAAAACTGGCTATTCGTCATATAGCTACAAAAGGATAAGCACTTGAATACTGAGGATTAGTCCATACCAAGTGTTCCATATTAGTCGATTTGCTAAAGATATTTAGAATAGCGGGTGCCGCCTATATGCACGCCTGACTTCACCACCGCCTTGACCTGAGCCACAGAGGGCCTGCCAAATCTAGGACCTCATTTACAATATTTTGATGCATGGTAGCACAGCAAGGCTTCCTGCTGCGCTGCTGTGCATCAAAAGAAAAGGGCAGGAATGCGCTGTATCAACAAAATACACCGCATTGGTTTCCTTTTTCCCTGCACTGGTACACATTGGGCTGCCATGCGCCAACACTGGCACCCTTGTGCCATGGTGCAAGGTGTCTGTGTTGTTGAGGTGATTGTTTTTGTGCAGGAAGGGACACCTTTCTGCACAAAAATAATCACAAGAGGTGTCCTCTTTCTATTGTGCTGAAAAGTGCAGCACACATAGAAAAAGGAAAAAAAAAGAAATAAAAGCATTTCTCCTCGTTGAGCCTCCCTTTCACCTCCCCTGGGGAGGCGTAGGAATCTGATGCATTCCCAAGTTTACAAATCCTTGGAAATCTGGGAATTTGTCATGGTTCCATTGATATTGAGTGGGAAAGCCCCTTTCACGCAGAGTAAAGGTGAAAGGGGACCATATTTACAAGGCCATAAAAAAACATGAAGGGTGGCTTTACTTGGCCTTGTAAATAGGGGCAGGCACACTGCGCCGCAGGTGCGTCAAAAACAGTGACGCACGCAATGGGACTGTAAATACACCCCAGAGTTAACTGCCAGGCCAGCAGCCTATTTACTTTCCCACCCAAAGAGTTCCGTTATCCGTGGCTGGTGCGGCATTAGGGGAATAAACTAAAATGGCAGGTTTGTCATACCATGGTGGCATGGCAGACCGATTGGCTTTTATTCTTACTATAGACCTCGAGAGCGGGTATCTTTCTTTGGGGAAAATAAAACAAATGTCCTTCACACGTTGGGTAGTTTCTCCTACTATGTGGGAGACATTTGAAGAATTGTCTTCGCCCAGGGCCATCATGATAGCAATGGCACCAGAGGAGATGGTGTCCATAAGGGCTCGCTATTTAGGGCTGCCTTTCGAACCCAGTGTCCACTGCTGTCATCAAAACTGCATTACCCAGCCCTAACCTCTAAACAAGGCTGGGTAACTGAGAGATGGGAGGACTGGACATTTGGGAATCTCCGAAGCTGATTCTAATTGCATGGAGCATTTACAGGCAGGGACACATGCACTAATCCTCTGGTTTAGCCCGCTGAAGGGCACACTTGACCAATGAGGGCGCTTAGCTCCCAAGCTTCCCCGCCACTACGGTACACAACTATTGCTTACATTGCTGTAGAAGTGGGATCAATTTAACATAATTTGGACAAATAAACTATTCTTCAGACTCGTCTCTTTGCCCATGTGGCCAAACTATGGCTCAGGGTTTGAGCAGCTTTGTCATTTTCTGTCATTTGTGTACTTTGTGTACATCAGTATTAGGCAGAAGACTAGTTATCACAATTTTGTTGTATTTATTTTTCTCTTTTCTACTGGGCTCTTTCACAGTGAGGTATTAGTGTATTTTACAAGACTACTGAAAGCATATGCCTAAACACAAGTAACAACATTAATGGATGAAGCAAAACAAAAATGATGAGCTAGGCTTGGATGATAAGTTCAGTATAACATCTCACAGAGGTGTAGCATGAGCAAAAAGAGGGGTAATGTTAACTTAAAAGCCTGGGGCATATTTACAATAAAATGTCAGAGCGCAGAGCTGTGCCAAATTTTGCAGCGCCACACTCCGACAGTTTGAAAACGGAGGGTTGCCCTGCATTCACAAGAATATGGCCCACCTCTGTTTCCACTGGCACAAAAAAAGCTGCATAGCGCCAGTGCAGGCACCCTGCCGCCATGTGGCAAGGGTGCCTGTGCTGCAGGGACAATTGTTTATGAGCAGGAAAGGACACCTTCCTGCACATAGGTGGTGTGCACCTTCTAAATTGCTCCTCGTATCGCCATTGTAATGCCTGGTATTCCGCAACCAGATTTTGGGTTAAAGGCAGGTTTGTGCGTACAGCACTAACTTGCATGCATGACCGTACTGTTTTGACTTACGTTTGTTTATAGGATACTGTTATTGGCGCTATTTAAAGATGGCTGACCCCCAGGTTCAATCGTCAAAGGATTGGTGGGAACTCCTTTGTTCGAAAAGCTGGTCTGGCTTGGAACATGCTGCCTTTTGCCCTCCGGGGCACCCAGGATCCTCTGCTTTTTAAGAAAAAACTAAAAACGCTGCTTTTTTAGCCTCTGATTTGTGTGCATTGTTCTTCCTGGAGCAAGCGCCAGGACACTCTTGAGTAGCCGTGCGCTGTATAAATTAAATATAACATAACATAACATAACCATTAATGTTATACAGCAACCTTTTAAGTGGTGAAAGTGACGGGGCATCAGGTGATACGTAACGCCACATGCCATCTACCAGCTGATAATTGGGAACATTTAAACTTTGGCATATGGCGCAGGTTTTTTCATAACCATACAGATCTACGGAAGGAGAGTCCTCACACTTAGCAAGGTATGTGGGCAAATAGAACTGAACCGGGCATTGTGTCTGTCTGGGGTGAAGTTATGATTGATCCCTCGGGGTTTGTTCTGACACTGTGATTTATGAGAAATCCATTTAGTCTGCTAATCAGTGGCTTTCAACCTTAAGTCGGGTTTTTCTTAGACCAGGGGAACTGGGGCCAACTTCAATTTTAAAAATTAAAAATAAGCTCAGGCGAATGTGACCCGATTGGCTTTACCCATCCCCGTATTATTAGCGATTTGCATAAGATCGTTCTCATAACCTTTGTTCCTGGCTGCATCAATGGGGAGGATCATGAGGCGCATATTAGTTGCATAATAATTGATTTGAGTTGCCATTGGAAAGCGCAACTGTGATTTTTTAGCGAGCAAAGTAACTTATAGGCTATAGGTCAGGATGTTATTATGTAAAATCCAAGGGGGACAAGTAGCTTTAGACAGCATGTGGGTTATAAATATGAATGATGAGTGTCCCTATATCTTTTGGGCGTCATGGTTCCATTCGGCCGAATCAGGATCAAAACGTAGTCTGCACGTTTACAGATATAATCAGCAGTATTTGTAGCTAAAACCTCACCCTTACTCTGCTCTCAAGTTTTACAATTATTTTTCTAATCCAGGTGTCAAGCTGTAAACCATGAAGCTTACCTCTATCAAAAGGCGAAAATCAATTTTTAAGATTTATCTTTATGGCGCACTAGAACTTTACCTTATTAAGGTGAGAGTTCGGATGAGTTTTATTTCACAGTGTCTGACATTATATCTTACGAGAGGTCTTTTTATTCTTTCTGTTTCCCTTTCTTCACGCTATTTCAAATAGGTTTTCATATTTAATATAATGAGTCATTAAATTACTATGGATCTCTTTATGTTATTATCTGCACCATGTTGTAGGGCGAATTTTGGAGGATATTTATTGATTTTAATGGATGAGTCAAACACGTTAGCATTTGATATAGTGCATTTATTAAAACGAACTTTGTATTAGTCTTATAGAGGGTTTAATACTTGTAAATTGAATGTTTCTTGTCTCAACATTCTAGGATTATGTTTCTTTTCATGTGGTAGTATTTATGTGATTCGTACTGTATATGTATCTTTTATCTCATAGAGAACAACGAAAACAAGCATTGGCATACCCAATAGGTCTCGCCATTGGGACCTTATAAGTGTTTAACCATGCAACAGTTCCATAACTAAACACTTATAAGGTCCCAAAAGCGAGACCTATTGGCTATGCCAATGCTTGTTTTAACTGCTGCAATCTATTGAAGCCTCACAGAAAACATCAAAGCGGCCGGGGGGCCGCGAAAGTGATCGCGATCGTGATCAAACATCAAAGCGGCCGCGACAGTGAAAGTAATCCCGGTAAAGCGTGACGCGCGCGCCCGCACACATGCACTGTAGGTCTAGGCTGGCCTGGTAGGAATTTTTGGAGCCCTCACAAAATGTCTCGCCAGACCAGCGCATGCGCTGGGTCAGGCGAGACCTAAAAACTCTTTTGTGTATTTTCTGATTAGTTATTGCTTTGTAGTATATCCTATATGCTTTATAATGTATTTTTTGTAAATGATGAAAAAACGTACATCAGTGTTCTTGTTGTTATTTGTTCATGTTATCAGTTATGTCCGTTAGTCATTTCATGTTTCTTATGGTCATTTATGTTAGTGTTACAGCCCAGATGAAGTTCCACAGTTTCATTTTGGGAACGAAACGCGTTGGCTGTTTTTTTGTGTTTGAGTATGAATTTTAGAATAAAGAACTTTTTGGAAGAAATTACTATGGACTAAATTTACTTTTTTCGGTGCCTCTCCTTGCATCCCCAAGTTTGTTACACTTTGTAAATCTGAGAATGTGTCAGGTTCCATGGATGTTGTGTGGAAACACCCACAGCAACACCATGGAATGCCCCTTTCATGCAAGGTAGTGCATGAAAGGGGCCCATATTTACAAAGCCATGAAAAAGCACGGAGGGTGATTTTACGGGGCCTTATAAATATGAGCAGATACACTGTGCCGCCGATATGTCAAAAAAAGTGACGTACCGATGATGCAATCGTCTTGTAAATGAGGCCCCTATGTTCTTAAACATTCTTTAAAACTCATTACACATTGCATGTGTGCCGTACAGTGCAGCACCCATGCTACGTGGAAATGTTTGGAGAAATAAAAACATTTCTTCTTGTTAGTGCCTGCTTTGAGGAGGCATTATTGTCTGGCGCAAACCCTGTCTACCACTGTTAGTAGATAGGATATTGTGTCAAAAAACATGGGTGTTAGCATGGGAATGCCTATGTCCCACCCATGACAACAGAGAATTTGTGTACCTGGAGGAAACCTTAATTAATCCCTCAGGGGAGAAATATTCTCTTTAAACATATATCTTATAGAAAAAGCACTCACACCGGGCTGAGATCCAGATGTTTTATCTCTATGCATATATTTGTTAACAAAATATCAAATATCTACATTTACATACAAAAAAGTAATACAAAAAAATAATAATACAAAAAATTACAAAACATTTATATACATATACATTAACATATATCAACAATCATATAGTATCTTCTGTCTCATTAAGAGAAACCTTATTGCCCAAATTTCTTAAGAGGCTGCGTTAAACAATTATGTACACAACTATGGTTCGCAACCCGTATCTACAAGATAGCCCTTATGTCAACACCAATCTGGGGAATAATAAATCTAAACCCCTTTCTATGTTACATGGTGTTGTAGATTTGTTTTTTATCAGAGTCAAAATTGTAAGGGCTTCTTTCATCTATAAGGTCGACGTGTTTCAGCCCGTTTCGTCTGGGCCTCGTTAGGACTAGGGGCACAAAGGTAACCGATAACGCTACATCTATCGGAACACTCTAAACGGCACTGGGAATGCAGGGCTACTTTGTAGGAAACAGATTTGCAATAGGGCAAAGTTCAAATGGATATTCTTTCACCGGTCCGGGGGAAGAAAAATACATAATGCAACTCGCCCGGCATCTTACTTTCATCTTGGGCGAATTTGGTGAACTGTATTCCCAACTTGCGAGTCCTCTGTGTCCAAATGGTATTATTTTTTTTGTATTACTTTTTTGTATGTAAACGTAGATATTTGATATTTTGTTGAAAAATATATGCATAGAGATAAAACATCTGGATCTCAGCCCGGTGTGAGTGCCTTTTTAATAAAATATATGTTTAAGGAGAATATTTCTCATCAGAGGGATTGATTAAGATTTCCTCCAGGTACACAAATTATCTGTTGTAGTTTGATCAATTCTGCCGCATCAAGCTTTGTTTTTTGCTGTTTATATTGCCCAGGTGCGTGTGGAGTATGAGGGCAAACCAAATTTTTATTGAAATATATGTCCCACCCATGGAGGGCCTCCTTGGTGCAAAGTAGTGCGACTTACATTTATTTTAGGGATTTTTTCTAGCACAGAATAAGGTTTGTGCTGGAAAATAAATACTTTATCAACACTTTGCTCTGGTTTGTGTCACTTTTTGTAGACTTTTCTCCACGGCAAAGTGTTGATATGCTTGCTCCATAGTGCCAAGTAATTATTTTGGGTCTTAAACGAACCAGATTATTTTTAACCATTATTAAAAATACTGGCTTCCTGCCACATAAATGGGGTTTGGGTCTGTTAGAAATGGGATTTCTGGTTGGCTACGGCTTGCGCCTAAGCCAGGCAGAAACCACCACTCTAGTCAGGGCAAGGGAGTTACACGCTGAAGATAACCTCTACTCACCCCCTTGGTTGCTTGGCACGAGCAGTCAGGCTTATCCCAGAGGCAATGTGTAAAGCGTTTGCGCAACACACACACACACAGCAGTAACACACTGGGCACACCGCAAAAGGAACTCCACACAAGGTTCTATAAAAATAGCCTTTGTATTGTCATAAACCCATTCGAAACATAATCACACATTTACACTGTACCAACTGGCACGGGCAATATTCACAGGGGATTATATACAGGACCAGGTCAATCGGGCCACGGTCAGAACCATCAGAAAAGGTAAGTAAATATAAAACACAACCAGTAACTACTGGCACAATAATCAGCATTACCATATTGTGCATGAATCACAGTTGTCATAGGCATCACAGTAGGCACAAAACTTCCTAAGCATGAACAGTGCGCCACAGTAACACTGACAAGGGTCTTGCACCCTTCTGGTACACACAGGTACCACACCTGGCCCCAGGCCACCTGGCCTTACACTGGGGCTCCAATGCCCTATGTACAGACAGTCAGGGCTCTAGGGGGACCTCTCAAATGACCCCCCTGGATACCTTGGTAGCAAACACAAAGGGCGCACTGCGCTGGAGACTGGGGTGCTTCTCACCCCTCTTCTGTTGCAAATACAAATGCCCCCAAGTTGCAGTTGAACGCTACGGTGTCGCAACTGAGGAACAAAATGAGGCACTGGCCCTCCTGTGCCACTAAAGCCCCACTGGGATTTCTAATAACAAAGAAAATGGCCCAAGCCCCACTCCGGGACTTCTAGAACACAAAGGGCCCCCTCGCCTTGGCGCAAAAGTGGAGCCCCACTGGGACTCCTAACTACAATCACTCCCACGTTGCAGCTGCCCGCTCTCTCTCATGGAGCAGCTGTGTCCTCAACTCAGCACCACTGTGCCTTGAAAGCACCCACTCACGGGGGCGTTTCAGGACTCCTTCAGCGGGAGACTTTCCTCTCTGGGGGCAAGGCGGGTAGTCTGCAACACGGAGCCCGCGAGGCTCCAACTCCGATCAAGCTCCCCTCTGGTCTCCTCTGGTGCAGCGGGGGCAGGCACCGACAATGTGCCTCGGACCCCCCTGCACCATAGACACTGACTCCGCTGCTGGCCGATGGGCTCTCCCTTCCACATGGGAGCCCCGCAAATCACTCGCCACAACTTCCGCCCAGGGTGCGTGGCTCCACCCCCAACCAGGTGGCTCGTGCCTGGCTTCTGGGTTGCGACAGGCAGCTCGGCGGCCCTCAGCGTTCTCCGCGGCCTTTTAGAATAACGCGGAGATGCGGGGTGGGCTCCCACTCCGTTTTACTTTTGGCACCAACGCGGGGCTCTCTCTGGAATACGGGAGCCCCGCCCAGACCTCCTCACTCAGGGGCGATGACCCCAAGGCTACTACGGCACCTTCCAGCGTGGGGTACGCTCCCGCCTGAATTCTCCTTTCAGTGCGAGGATTCTGGGTCACGGCGGTGATCCCTTTATTCTTGGCAACAATGAGGGGTGGGCTTCCTCTTAATCTGAAGTATAAAGTGGGGTGGGCTCCCGCTAGAGGCAATGAAAATGTGGGGTGGGCACCTGCAGATTAAAACCCACACACAGCAGGAACGCGGGGTGGGCACCCGCCGAAACACACCACGACGCGGGGTAAGCTCCCGCTGTTCAAATAAAGTTTTAAAATGTGGCAATAACGCGGGGCGGGCTCCCGCTCCCCAGCAGCACGGGGGAGTCCCCACGCCGGGACTCTCCCAGGAGGAATCTTTGCAGCACTGCGCTGGAGAGCCTGCACAATCCTCTCCTTGCCAATAAAGTACAGCACTCACAATGCGCTAAGCCCACAGCTTCCTGGCAGTCCTCAGAGTCCCAGGGGCACAGCTGGGCCCAGGCAGGCCAGCACACTGGGCCCTGCAGCAGGGAGGCTGTCCCTCGTGGCGGTTCCTTCTGGAGCCCAGCAGCAGCAAGGCCCCTAGTAAGCACAAGCACGTAACAGGCACATCTCATGGGGTCACAGCACCTACATTTATATCCCAGTTTCCTTTGTCTATAATGCAGGACATGGGGGAACCAGATGGAACTGGTTCTGGGGGGTTTTGGAGCACTCTCCTTACAGTGCTCACACCCTCCTTTCAGAGATGGGGCTCTGCCATCAGACACACCACAGGGGGCGGAGCCAGCATTCACTAGGGCAGGCACCTTACTATTCAGGGACCAGGGATTTCTCCTCCCACCACTCCAAATGCAGATGTCCCATTCAGCCTAGCGCTGACTCACCCTGTCCCTCCTGGAGCCACACACACCTCCCAGCCCCTGTCACTCACAAGCCAGACATGCAATTCACATCACATAGCACACATAAATGCCAACTTCTAAAAGTGGCATTTCTAAAATAGTTATAATAAATCTGGCACACCATTGCGTAGCATTTATTATCACTATTCCAAACATACCAAACTTGACCACGTTGCGCCTCGCATATCAGGGATTACCACTGAAACACTTATCAGGGAATCCCCAATGCATTCCTATGGGAGGGCAGCCCCACAGTAGTGAGAAACAAAAGTGGCAGTTTGTCACTACCAGGACATGTCATACACATGAGGTACATGTCCTATCTTTTGCCTACAATGCACCCTGCCCGTAGGGCTAGCTAGGGCCTACCTTAGGGGCGACTGACATGCAGTAAAAGGGGGTCACAGACATGGCACACACTTTAGGTGCCACGTCACAGCGGCAGTAACACTGCATGCACAGGCCCTGCAATGGCAGAGGCCTGGGATAGGTTTGAAAGGCTACTTTGGTGGGTGGCTCAATCAGCGCTGCAAGCCCACTTGTAGCATTTAATTTACCAGCCCTAGGTATATGAGATATCACTTTACAAAGGACTGACAGGTAAATTAAATAGGCCAAACAGGTGTAGACCAATCTTACGATATATATCACAGAGAGCACCCGCACTTTACACTGGACAGCAGTGCTAAAGTGCGAGGAGTCCTAAAACCACCAACACCATGTCAGGAAAAGGGCTAGGAGAAAGGCAAAAAGTTTAGGGATGACTCTGCAAAAAGGGCCAAGTCCAACAGGGTCAAATATGTTTGGTCTGCTCTAACAAACGCTCAGGTGACTTGTTTATGAGTGGATGGTCTACCGTGCAACGTCTGGTTCAGGAGCTAGTTTATTGAGTAATGTACATGGACCACACATGATCATAACATGGTGGAGAGTGTTTTTAGGGTCAACAATCTTAATGGGAGCTTTGGGGTTCTGGTAAGTGTTGCCCACATTGAGCAACAAATTCATAAAGCATAACTCACACCGGCATTGTTAAACAAGACCTAAATAATGTTTCCTTGCTGATGACATTCGTCATTTTATCATTATGTTATGATTATGAACGGCGCAATTGTTTTAAACTTTGGCTCAGATTGACAAACAATTTACGCTGGTTTGCGTCGCGAAAGTGAGGCAAACCAGCGCAAAATATTTTTTTGAATTTATTTTCAGATCAAAACTTGCTGAAAAGTTCCTGAAAGTAATGCAAAACAGCATTACTCAGCGTCAAGGAGTCTATGGCCATTCCCATGTAACCACCCACGGTTTTTAACCCAAAAGCAAATCTACTAACAATAGTAGACAGAGCTCTGCATCAAAAAATAACACCACTTTGAAGCAGGTGTTAAAAGGTGATATGCTTTTATTTCTCCTAACTGTTCCCACTTTGCATGTGTGATGCACTGTAAAGCACTCTCTAAAGTGGGAAATGTTTAAAGTTTATTTTGACATAGTATTTTGTACTAGAAAGGGACCCTTCCAGTGCAAAAACCTATGCTAGACATCACACATACACCCTTGCTCTATGGTGCAAAGGTGTGCCCGTGGTGGTAAGCAGCATGATTTTGTGTCAGCACTAGGGAGAGAGCAGGATAGTGCCATATCTCTGTAGATGTGGTGCGTTCTTGCTCTCTCTGTGTCATGCAATGCAGCGCAGCAACTTTGGGTTCCCTGAAATCTTTCTAAATCTGTACCTATATATTGACTCTGTATCATTGCATATTAATGCATGCGTTAATGGTATGTGCTCGAAATAAACATTGATCGAAAAGACATTACCTCATTCAGTAATAAAAATAAAATAACAGTGTTGGAAGCAAATCTCAACAATGCGATAAAAGCTTATAGGCTACTGCTACTGTGTGGCAAGGGATGCAGGAGGGGGTGTGTTATGCAGGCAGAGGCGAAGGTGAGGATGTGATCTGGTAGAATTCTTTAAATAGAAACAATCATTATGGAACTAGGCAGCGGAAAAAGTGCTAGAATGCTAAATGGATTTCTGTGTGCTTATTCAATGACTTTTTCCAACCAAGTAAGAAAGATCTCATTGAGAGGACTGATTACTTATTTACAAATGCTAGCTTTTATAGGACCACCATGCACCTGCACTTTCTGCATGGAAACATCTGGGGTGTGGAGCGGGGAGAATCTGTGTAGACACACATGTGTCTGATACGTCGACCTGTGGTACCTAGGACTGCTGGCGTGTTTCAGTGCAAAGCCATGCAAAGCAGCCCAAAGTCTTAGAAGGGTATTTTTAATTTCCATCACAAAAGGTATTTTCCGCTGGAAAGGTACCCTTATCTCAGTGCAAATTGCTGTTTGTGCAGCTTTGTGCCACTTTGCACAAACACTCATAGTTTTGATGCAAAGTCTGATCTACTAAGAAAGGCAGACCAGGCCTTGTGTCAAAATATAACTCATTTTTGAAGCAGATGCTAACTTGAATTGATTGGCCTGAAATGTCTGTAATCTTTTCATGCTGCCTTTCTTGCTTAGGAGCCTAAGTCTCTCCCTCTCCCCCCAGGATTTTATTAAAAACCAGGTGAAATTGATCTGCTGGTGAGGGGAGAGGGGGGGGGGGGGTAAACCCCTGCTCTAGAACAGCCATAATTTGTGTCTGGATGAAGTCACAAGCAAACCCCAAATTTACCTGTTCTTAAACCTCTGGTAGTTTGTCACAAAAGCAGTCAGGCTTAATTTAGAGGCAATCTGTAAAGTATTTATGCAGCACTTCAAACAGTAATAACGCGAATACACAACAACAACAAAAATACACCATAGAGCAAAATGAAATAATGAATTTGACATCAAAACAACATAAGTAGAAACATCGGCCAGGTGAAAGTCACAAGATCAGACCTACAGTGACGGAGCACGGGTTGGATACAGGGACCAGGTCTGTCCCACTGGAAGAGTTACTTTCACACTTCAGGGCAAAGATTTCCGTTTGTGGTGGAGGGGACAGTGAGGAGCAGGAAGAGTATCACAGATGACTTTCGAAGTAGCACAGAGCAGGCTTGCCTTTGCGGAAGGTCATCGCTGTAGTACAAAGATCCTGTCAGGCATCCTGGACTATAGTTGCTGGAGCTTCGTGATAGAGGGCACTGTGAGCTATTGATGGTGTAGAATGAAGTGCTGGTCTTGTGCTACCAGGTGTCACTGGCGATTAACGTAGCGCAAAGAATCAGCTTCGCCAAAATTTGTGTTGGCAGGTGGCAAGATCTTGGTGTGAACTGGTATGTTCGCATTCATGAGGATCCCAAACACTTCAGTGGAGCTCAACTGAGGCCACACCAAGGGTTCAGACCCTGAGCGGCACCACTTGGAGTCAGGAACTCACTCCAACAGAGGCCAGTAGGGCTCAGGAAAGTCAAGGCAGCAGGTCAGCTGTGCTGTTGTAGGGAGCCCTTAGAGCTTGTTATGTTCCTGTAGCTCATAACAGACGGTCAGCTAACCGACCCTTGAAATCACTTCAGCCTGGGATGAAGGGTGCAGGTCAAGTCTTCTGGCAGCAAAGCAGCACAGCAGTCCTTCTGAAGAAATCCACATGTCCAGAAGTGTCCTGAAGTGTTTGGATCTGAGGTCCAATGTTTATAGCTGGTACCCACTTTAAAGTTGAAGGAGTTTATTGAGGCTTCCACCTCTCTGAGGTGTCACGCATACCTTTCCCCCCTGCCCTGGCCACAGTATGTCTGGGTGACACAAAAGACTAGTGAAAAACCATTTGTGAAAATGCTCATGCAAAGCCTTTGTGATGTGCAAATGTGGCAGGTAACAGGTCCTCCCCCTCGTCAGTCCCATCCTGCCAACACCTAGCTTCCCTTTGTCTCACTGTCTGGGAGTAATGCACAAAGATCAACTGCCAGCTACACCAAGTCATGTGACCCTGGAACAGGCTGCACTCACCAAACGCAAACAAATTCCAACTTTCCGAAAGAGGCATTTTCAGAATTGTGACTAAAAATCTAACTTTACCATTAAAGCGGACTTTTAATTACAATTCTTTAGCCACCAAACTCAAACTGTCTGCATGCTCCCAATTGAAAGTTATCACTTAGTAAATCAATCAATCAGGGGAATTGTAAGCGCGCTACTAGCCCGTGAGGGTCCCAAGGCGCTGGGGGGGCAGAGGGGTCCACATTTCCCTTCAGTCAAAAAGCCAGGTCTTCAGAGCCTTGAAGGTGTTCAGGGAAGGGACGCGTCTGATGTCAGTCGGGAGCTCATTCCTGATCTTGGCCGCGATGTAGGAGAAGGATCTTCCCCCTGCTCTGGCTCTGTGGATGCGTCGGGTTTCAGCAAGGAAGAGGTTGGCGGAACAAAGGTTTCTTTTGGGTACGTGGAGGGTGATTCTTTAATTGAGATATTGGGGTCCGGTGTTGTGTAGGTATTTGTAGGCGTGGGTGAGTATCTTGAAAGAGACCCTTTTCTCGACGGGGAGCCAGTGGAGCTTGCGTAGCTGTTGACTGATGTGTTTGTGTCGAGGGATACCGAGGACGATTCTGTCGCTGTGTTCTGTATCATCTGGAGCTTGCAGAGTAGAGACTTGTTGATACCGGCGTAGAGGGCGTTTCCGTAATCCAACCTGCTGGTGATGAGTGCGTGAGTGGCTGTCTTCCTTGTCTTGGGGGATCCATTTGAGGGTCTTGCAGAGGATGCGGAGGGTGTTGAACCAGCTGGAGGTGACGGCGTTGACCTGTCGCTTCATGGAGAGGGAGGAGTCGAGTACGATGCCGAGGTTTTTGGTGTGGTCGGTAGGGGTCGGGGTCTGCCGAGGGCAGAGGGCCACCAGGAGTTGTTTCTTGACGATGGGGTGTTTCTGAGGACAAGGAGTTCTGTCGTCTCAGAGTTGAGTTTTAGGCAGCTGTTGCTCATCCAGGTTGCGACGTCTTGCATTTCTTCCTGAAAGTTGAGTCTGGTTGTGGCAGGGTCCTTGGTGAAGGAGAGGATGAGCTGGGTGTCGTCGTCGTAGGAGACTATGCTGAGGCCGTGCTGTCGGACAATGGCAGCGAGGGGAGTCATGTAGATGTTGAAGAGGGTAGGGCTTAGTGATGATCCCTGTGGGACTCCGCAGTCGATTTCCATGGGTTCGGAGGGGAAAGGTGGTAGTCCGATCCTTTGGCTTCTGCCTGTGAGGAACGATCGGATCCAGTCGAGGGCGGTGCCTTGTATGCCGGCGTTGTGTAGTCTGGCTGCGAGTGTGCGGTGGGAGACGGTGCCGATAGCTGCTGATAGGTCGAGTAACAACAGGGTTGCGGTGTGGCTTTGGTCGAGGAGGGTGCAGATGTCATCAGTAGCGGTGAGTACGGCGGTCTCGGTGCTGTGGTTCCTGCGGAATCCGGATTGAGGGGGGTCGAGGATGGCGTTAATTTGATTACCTTTGTCAGTTCTGTGTTGACATCTTCTTGGCAACTTTCACTGCAAAAGGGAGGAGCTAGATGGGCCGTAAGTTTTTGAGGTCCCTTAAGTCTGGTTAGGGCTTCTTGAGTGGGGGCCTGACTTCTGATTGTTTCCAGTCTTTGGGGAAGGAGCCAGTCTCGAGGGTGGTGTTAATGGTGCGTTGCAGTGCGAGTGCGATGCCTGTGGCGGCCCTGTGGTATATGTGTGGAGGGCAGGAGCCTGTGGGGGCCCCGGAGTGGATGCTTTTCATGGTCACAGAGGTCTCTTTGGTCATGATCGGTGTCCAGGCAGAGATGATGGGCTGGCTGGCGTTGTCAGAGGGATGGCTGCTGCGGGGTCAGGCGTATGGTTGTTGAAGTTGTCATAGAGGTTCTTTATCTTCTGGTGTAAGTAGGATCCTGTTGCAGAGTCCTTGGGAGGGGGTGATGTCCATTGTTTTGCTGCGGGGCTTGGTGAATTCCTGAATGATGCAAAAAAGTTCCTTGGAGTTGCTGGAGTTGGCGAGGATTCTGTTGTGAATGAAAGTCCTTTTGGTGGTTCTGATGCATTGATGATATTCCATTATGGTGTCCTTGTATGTGGTGAAGTTTTTAGTTTCTTGCTGTTTCTCCAGTTTTTCTCCAGGCGTCTGCAGGTGCATCTGGCTTCTTGGAGGTTGGTGGTGAACCAGGTGACTTTCCTGGGGCACAGCTAGTTGGGGTTGCATAGCGGGGCGAGCTTGTCTGCGCAGTTGGCGATTCAAGTGTGAAATTCTGTGGCTGCGTGGTTGGCATTGATTGCAGCGGTGGGGGTGTTGCCGTTTAGGATGGAGTTAAGTTGTTCCTCTGTGAGTTTGCTCCAGTTCCTTTTCGGTGGGTGCGGAGCAGGTTCGGGTGGCTTGGGTTTGTTGAGGAGATAGTGTACACAGTGGTGGTTGGTACAAGGGGTTTGCTTGGTGTGACTGAAGTGGATACTGCTCCCTCCAGCGAAGATGCCGTCGAGAGTGTGTCCTGCTTTGTGGGTCGGTGTGGTGATGAGTTGTTTTAGTCTGATGTTGGTAAGGTTGTCATGGAGGGTGGCGGAGTTGGAGTCGCTGGGACTGTCGAGGTGGAAGTTCAGGTCTCCGATGAGTATGTAGTCCCCTGCGGTGATGGCGAAGGGTGCAATGAGTTTGGTGATGGTGTCGGTGAAGGGGGCTGGGCGGGGTCTGTAGGCGAGGCTGCTGCAGAGAGTGGGGTTGGGGCTGGTCTGGACCTAGAAGTGTAGCTATTCAGTGGCGGAGAAGTTTTCGCTGGAGGTGGTGAGGCAGAGGGAGTTTTTGTGTGCGATGGCGATGCCTCCTCATGGGTGGTTGGGGTGGTCCCTCCTCTGGATATTGTACCCGTCCAGGATGGCGGTGGCGGTGGTGATGTCAGGGACAAGGAGGCGTTGGTCCATGTTTCAGTGAAGAAGGCAATGTCGGGTGAGAGTGAGTCTAGGAGGTTCTAAATTTCCACAGCGTGTCTGTGCATGGAGCGCACGTTAAGGAGGATGCATCTTAGAGTGTCGGCGGTGCCGGTGCCGGCAGCTGGGGAAGTGGTGGTGAATGAATGTCTGCAGTTGTGGCAGGAGAACTGACCATGGGTTGTGTTCGGCGTGGCCTGTTGAAGAAAAGCAAGAGTTACAATACAGTGGATAAAAAAGGTTAAAACACACCAGGAGCAGGAGCAGGCAAAACGGGCCGAGCGGAGCGATGCAAGCACGTGGTGGACCTGGACAGCCTCGAACACCTACCAGGAGCAGGTGAATGAGGTACGTGCAGACAGCGGAGCTGCTTGGGAGAGTGCAGTTCTAAGACCAAAAGGTCAGAGGAATTGTATGCGCTCCCCGCAGTGGCCGCCATAAATAGGGTATGTAATACGGTGACCCAATGTTATCTCATGGGAGAGGTAGGCCTTGCAGTAGTGAAAAACAAATGTAAGACTTTTTCACTACCAAGTCATGTAAAACTTAAAAAGCACATATCCACCAATTAAATCCACTTCCCTGCCCTCTGGGCTGTTCAAGGCCTACCCTAAGGGTGACTTATGTATATTAAAAAGGAAGGTTTAGGCCTGGCAAAATGTTTTTTTTGCAGGTTGAAATGGCAGTTTAAAACTGCACACACATACTGCAATAGCAGGCTTGAGACACGTTTAAAGGGCTACTTAAATGGGTGGCCCTGGGCACACGTAGTACACCTTTACGAGGGACTTACAAATAAATTCAACATGCCAATTGGGTGTAAGCTAATCCTACCATGTTTAAAGGAGATATCACAAGCACTTTATCTCTGGTTAGCAGTAGTAAAGGGTGCAGAGTCCTAAGGCCAGCAAAAACGAGATCAAAAAGGCCAAAAGTTTCGGGGAAGACCACCCTAAGGCTGACACCTAGCCATCTAATTGATGAATCGTAAAGGTCGCTCAACTAAAAAATCAGGGCTCCTGCCCTGCAACCAGGCCCTCACTTGCTATTTGCATGGAAACTGCCCTGTCAGTTATTGTGCAAACATGAAGCAGTACACAATGAAATGTAATGTGGAAAATCTAACACAACCAAAAACTGTTATGCTTTGGGAAATCATAATTATGCTCCAAAGTATTCTAAATTATAACACCATGAGACCAGTCGGTCTGTCTGCAACAACAACAGAGGTTTTGGTGCCTAACATTTTAGAGACTGTTCAAGAGATTACATAAGGAACTGCCATTTACCCATCCTGGAATATTGTCAGTATCTCCATTACTTCAAATAAAAACCAACCTTCATTCTCGGCATAATCATGTATCATTACTCCATGATAATGCAAAAATCTTTTGTCAAGAACTTCTTTCCCACTGTGCACACATTTATATCTGGGCACCATTAGACAGCTCATGCCATTTCTATTGTATCTATGATAGACTGGTTAGCGGGATCCCACCAACCCATAATGTTATACTATGGAGAGAAAAGAAAGGCCGCCTCGATGTCTGAATAAAGTTTCCTCTAGGCTGGCATGTCCAGGATATTTGTATTGATCTTCCATGTATACCAGACATGCTGTGGACCAGTTCGTTCATTAAAGACATGAGGATAATGTATAGAAGGGTTACATGGCTGGTTATATTTACAGAGTGCACCATGGCCTTTCCTACTATTGCCTATTAAACACATAGTTCACTTGTTCAGTGACATGTGCAGATATGAACTTCAAGTCTCAAAGATTTACATCCTTTTGTTTTGTGTGGATCCACTATGATCACTGTTGTAGGACAAACTATCAACCACAAAAATATTGTGGAAATAACATCAAAAATTATCAACTTTACATACTTATAATGAAAAATGCCATAATATTGCAATCAAAGGGTCAACATGATAATGGTAAGCATATATATTTGATTGTAAGTCGCATAAAAATAATTTAAAACACATTTTTCTGAAATGGTTTTATAAAGATATAAAATCATTTCATAAAAATGTATTTTAAACTATATATATATATATATATATGTGATCAAGGCTCTGCTGAGCCGAAACCTTATGACGACAGCCTCACAAATTAATTAAAACAAGCCCTTTAACAAAGGTCCGTGTCCGCGAGTGTTCTTGGAGCAACTGATGTCAATCACGTCTTCCACGCACCAGCGGTAACTGGATATATATATATATATATATATTCACTGAAAAAACCAGAGGTTTCACACACGTTATAGTTAGCTGGACATTTTACTCGTAAAAAAACCAATGAAATTCCCCCGTTATAGTTAGTTCAGCTAACTATAACTCTCGCGCCCGCAATCCACTGCTGATGACGTCACATATTACATCACTCATGACATGGTCAGTGACATCACTAATGACATCACTGATGACATCTTTAATGACATCACTGATGACATCACTGATGACATCATCCAGTGAGTATGTGTTTTTGAAAAATTTCAATATGTTTAATATATATAGGGAAAGGCCTGTTTAAGAATGAGTGGGTGTACAAGTGTGTAAATGGATGATTTTCTGTGGTGCATAACATGATTCTTTAAGTTAGTCATTAAATGTATCTTACTGCAGACTAGTGACTAAACTGTGTAAATGTGTGTATGTGTCTGTATGTTGGTGTATACGTGGCTGCATGGTTTTGTGAACAGCTATATGAGTCTCTATATGGGAAATTGATTGGTTATCTAAGTATCTGTATGGGTTCATGAGTGTTTGTGTGGGTAGGGTGTGTGTCACTCTATGCATAGATGTGTGAGTGGGTGATTCTATGGGTGCATGGTTTTAAGACTGCATCTGTGATGGACTGTATGGTTGAGTGAGTGAATGTATGGGTGTGTTAGGGATTGAATGTATATCTCAGTGGTACATTTGTGACTAACTACATATGTGAAAGGCAGTATATATGCGTGTAAGAGTATATAAGTGGGGAGATGTGAGAGTGTGTGATTGTGAGAGTGGCTGTATGGATGAGTGTGTGCTTGTATCAATGATTCTATAAGAGCGTAAGAATGTGATACTTTTTTTATGAGTAAGTGAACTTGAGTGTGTTTCACTGCCTAGGTGAGTAAATTGGAGTGTGATTATTTGCATGACTGACTAGGTGTGAGAGTACCTCTATGGATGATTGGTGGTGTGTGAGGGCCCGATTCACAGAACTAACTTAAGACAAAATCCTAAACTTACTACCATTTTGGTATTCACAGAAGGCACTTACGCATTTTGGTATTCACAGAAGGCACTTACTCATTTCGGTATTCACAGAAGTTAGGAGTCCTAACTGTAGGACTCCTAAATGCCTTCTGTGAATACCGAAAGTCTTAAAATTAGGATTTTTCTCAGTTTAGTAGTAGTATAGTTAGTACTCCTAACTTTAGGACTCCTAAATGCCTTCTGTGAATACCGAAAGTCTTAAAATAAGGATTTTTCTCAATTTAGTAGTCCTAAAGTTAGGCCTCCTAACTTTAGGACTCCTAAATGCCTTCTGTGAATACCGAAAGCCTTAAAATTTGTATTTTTCTCAGTTTAGTAGTAGTATAGTTAGGACTCCTAACTTTAGGACTCCTAAATGCCTTCTGTGAATACCGAAAGTCTTAAAATAAGGATTTTTCTCAATTTAGTAGTCCTAAAGGTAGGACTCCTAACTTTAGGACTCCTAAATGCCTTCTGTGACTCCCGAAAGCCTTAAAATTAGTATTTTTCTCAGTTTAGTAGTAGTATAGTTAGGACTCCTAACTTTAGGACTCCTAAACTGAGAAAAATCCTAATTTTAAGACTTTCAGTATTCACAGAAGGCATTTAGGAGTCCTAAAGTTAGGAGTCCTAACTTCTGTGAATACCGAAGTGAGTAAGTGTCTTCTGTGAATACCAAAATGAGTAAGTGCCTTCTGTGAATACGAAAATGGTAGTAAGTTTAGGATTTTGTCTTAAGTTAGTTCTGTGAATCGGGCCCTAAGTGTCTATATAGGTGTATAAATGCATATGATAGTTTTGTATGGAGTGACTGTAAGTATGAGTGACTGTACAGGTGAATGAGTGGAGGTGTATGTAGACCTAAGAGTTAATAATTGGGTATGTAGTTATTGGTATTGGAGTATGTATGATTTTGAGAATGGAACTCTTAAATTTTTAGTCGGTGTATCAAAGGTTATATTAGAGTGTGAGAAGATGTGCTACTCTATCACAAGGATGATGTCATCAGTGATGTCATCAGTGATGTCATTTGAGATGTCATCAGTGATGTCATCAGTGATGTCACTGACCATGTCATGAGTGATGTAATATGTGACGTCATCAGCAGTGGATTGCGGGCGCGCGAGTTATAGTTAGCTGAACTAACTATAACGGGGGAATTTCATTGGTTTTTTACGAGTAAAATGTCCAGCTAACTATAACGTGTGTGAAACCTCTGATTTTTTCAGTGAATTTGCAAGGTTTTTTAAATGCTAAATCCTAACTATAACGTGTGTGAAACCTACGGTTTTTTCAGTGAATTTGCAAGGTTTTGTAAATGCTAATTCCTAACTATAACATGTGTGAAACCTATGGTTTTTTCATTGAATTTCAAAGGTTTTTTAAATGCTAATTTTTGTATTTTTTAATTATATTTATTAAATATTTCTTTTTCAAAAATGTCCCTATGTATACATTTATATATTATCTGTATCCTTTAATTTGGTGTGGCTCATTTTTTTTTAAGTTTTAATTAAGATAAAGTTGAACAGCATAGTTAATATCTTCTATTAAGTTATGTCCACTTTTTTTTTTTTTATAGAAATTCTTAGGGTGCGCACTCAGAGCGCGCACCTAGTACGTTTGCGTACATTTTTTATGAATTCTGGCGTACGTTATTTACGTACGCATACATACATTTTACTGCGCGCTCGGAGCGCGCACCTAGTACGCATGCGTACGTATGCATGCTTACGTGCATCGTACGTACTCCACGCAGTACACTTCCGTAGAGTACGCGTGCTGACGTTCACGCATACGCGCGTGCTGCGTATGCGCGCTACGTACGCGCACAAGACTAATGCACATGCACGCATTCACGCATGCGTAATTGCACCATGCGCGCTGGGAGCTTGCTCCGTACGCGCACCTCGGGGTATGTGATGAATAAAACAACACTTTTAATTGGTTTTCATTACTTTCAGTATCAGATTGTTTCAACACCACACCCAATCCCCTCATGGCAAGTCATGTGATCCAGAAACATCACTTTTCATTGGTTCAAAGTACTTTTAGTTCCAGATTCTTCCAAAATCACACCCACCCCCTTCATTGTTAGTTCTGATTCCCTAGGAGAAGGAGCTAATCTGTGTGTTGAGATACAATGGCAGAGCAGCAGCCATCTTCTGAGAGTGAACAGGACACTCTTGAGAGACAGAGGCAGAGGAAGCAGAAAGACTCCTTCATATGGCAGTTTTTCACTTTTCCAGAGGGACAAAAGAAGGTGAATGCACCAAAGGTCACCTGCAAACTGTGTCAGCGCGTCTTGTCACGTGGGAATCCTAACAAGAAGTACTCTTTTGGTATTCATACTATGACGAGGCACGTTGAGGCAATGCATCCAGTGACTTTTCGTCGAGCTTCTGGAGCAAACCCTCCACCTGCTCAGCCGACGACATCTGCAGCAGCTCAGCCGAGCACATCTTCGGCAGCTCAGGCGAGCACTTCTTCTGCAGTGGAGCCTTCACCTTCTTCCACACCTTTGGATATTCGTCCTTGTTTTGGGAGGATGAGTACACACTGCATGGATTGTGGTCTTCTTATTTCTTTGGGTGAGAGCAGTATTGATCTCATTCAAAGAAAATTTGAGGAGAATCCTTGCGAAAGGCCATAATTTTTTTTTTTTTTTTCCGTTTTTCTCTTCCTCTGTCCCTACATTAACTCAAGGGCTCTTTTTAGAGCCACCTAAAATCAAAACACAAAAACTTGTTTTTTAGAATCTATTTCTTTTCTTTTTTTTAGAGTGCGCGCACCCAGCGCGCACCCGATGGGTTTTTTAAAAAAAAAAATAATCTTTTTTTTCACCTTTAGTAAACCTTCAGGGACTCCCTGAGAAAGAGAGGGGAGTGGCAAAGTAATTAAAAAAGAGATGGTGTACATTTCACAGATGAAGGGAAGAGAGTCTTTCTATTAAACTTTAAACTCTGCATCAGTATTTATGTATAGGTACCCAAAAAAGATAATAGCTCATTTTAGTGCTGCATTAGAATTGCCTGTATTTACAAGGAGAGGAAAAGACACACAAAGAGGCTTATCCTCTCCTTGTAAATATGGAAAAGCACCCTGCGCAACTAGTTCGTCAAGAAAATTGACGTAGTGGTGGCGCAGGTGGCTTGTAAATGTGCCCCAGAGATGTTAAGGAAATTAAGGGTAAAACAGACAAACCAACAGTGACAGATACAGACACAGAGAGCAAACAACTGAGAAGGAGTAAGGCAGTTAAAATGACTAAGACATATGGATACAGAAAAAGAAACATGGATGAAAAACTTTATGATGGAGGTAGTAGAGGTAGGGGAGTAGTATAGAAGGAGTGAGGAAGTTACAAAAGAGTAGTAAAGCAGGAAGAGAGAGTGAGAAGAGAAATGAGAAAAGTAGAGTAAGGAGAGGTGAAGAAAAGGAAGCATGAAACGAAACCAGTGACACATACAGATATGTTAAACTTACCTGACCATCAAAATAAATAATTTAGAATTAAATGTTTTTATTTAATTGCAAAGATAACTGAATAACATCTTCTAAATTTTCTTTCTAGTTCTGAAAAAAAGAAAAAAAGTATTAATATTCAACAATACACTTTATTAAACAGTACATGTTTTTTCATATTTAGCAAAGCAATTTTTTGCCCTTTTTTTGCTGTTTTCAGAATGTTTTGATTTTCACTGAAAATAGTGAAATCAATTGTATTCATCATTTAACAGCGGGCAAAAAAAAACAATCTGAAAGATTGTTTAAAAAAGCCCCAAATGTATCCTCACTAAAACATACCTTAATAGAAATGTTAAAAATACCTTTTAAGAAGAATAACAATTTCCAAAAAATAACGTCTGTAAACCTTGTTACAAAAGAACATTTTCCAAAATAATATCTGTCAAAGAAGTCCACAATTGTTTGTTTTAACTTTCCTTACGGCCATATGGTAAGTTTAAAATCTCTTTTGAGCGAAATATCCAATTTAAATCCTTTTAAATTTTAATAATGCTTTCTTCCAATGATGATGTTAGTATTTAAAATTTGGGTTTCAGAAAAATTAGGTAACAATTGGGTAAATCATAAGGCAAACATTGCTTGAAAATCAATTGAGAATCATTACACAGTGTCCATCCTTTTTCACATTTAAGATAAACTGTGTAATGACCAGAAGTTATAGAAGGTCCATCATGAAAAATTATTGCAACTGCAACAAACGTTTTTCCAGATATTGATAATTGTTGTCCTGTAAACTTCTTTATTAAAGTGTCCAATTTGGAACCATCAGCTCTACAACGTTGCATCATTAAAATTACATACTGTCCATATTTCTTTAAAAATAACGTTGACAACATGTCTGATTTACATTGAGAACATTCCATGTTGTGATTAGCATCTTTAACTAATTTACTAAAAGTCACTGTTTTACTCTCTGGTAATGGTAAATATATGAACCTTTCAGAATCAACATTACTACTGCTTGTGTTCATACAGTTAACACAACAATGTTCCCATTTATAAGAGACACCAAATAAATGTTCTACTTCTACCCCTTCATCTTCCAGTACCATCAGGATATACATCAAGAATTCCTGTGCATCTTGCTGGACATTTTGTGTAAACTGTGTACGTCCAGTACATACATCTAAAAGGTTTCTAACATCAGAAGCACTTTCTATTTTAGTTTTATCATTACTCAGCTTCTCATAGAGGAGACTCAGCAAAGAACAGAATCTTTTTTCATGATTTTGTGTTATCTGCTCTTGCAAAAAATCAAGATAAAATACGACATTCAGCACTACATTTGCGTAGCAGTTGACACCAGAGCTATTTTCAAAATGACAACCGACAACCTCTTCCACACTGTCCTTTTTCTTTTTGCTTGCAGTCACATCACTGTCTTTTTGTTTTCTCTTCTGTACACCCTCATTACAGATATTCTCAAATCTCCTTTTCCGACAAACAACACGTTTTTCAAACACAGGATACTGACCGAAATGAGGAGCATAGCTTCTTCTTAATCTATTATACTCCTTTACACAGTTTGCATCAGCACTTACTTTTGAATCATCAAAGTCTATCATGAATAAACCAGATAATTTTTTCACGCGTAACAAAGCAACATATGCCATACCTTCTTTAAACACAGTAGATCCAATGTTTACAAAAGCACTATCAACAGTCAATCCTTGAGATTTGTGAATAGTTACAGCATATGCTAGAGAAAACGGAAACTGCTTCCTACGCACATATAAGTCTTTCACAAGCAAGAAACGAACTGAACAACGACAAATGTCTTTAACCTCTTGTATCTGATCAAATTTTATTTTTAAACATTCAATTCCAACTTTTTTCTGGTAATTAATAAATCCCACAACTCTTCCCATAGCTCCATTCACTAAACCTTTCTCTACATCCAAATTCCGTCTTAAAATTACTCTACAGTTCATACACACATAAAGATTCTTTTCCAAACCTGCTGTTTTTGAAATGTTTTTCTCCAGAGAATCCAATTTAGTACCCAATTTGCCTGTCAATATAACAGTTATTCGTTCATGTTCTATTTTATCCACAGCTTCCAGTTTTATGATCTCTTCATTTTCCAATTTCAAAAGTTCTTGATTGAATACAGAACATTCATGTAGTGTTGGCATTAAGCAGATTACAGTATTTTTTCTGCAATTTCCTTGTATATTTTCTCTGGAACTATTTCTTCTGTTGGAAACAAATTACTCAGCAATCGACTCTGTAATGCTTTTCTGCCATGTTCTGTGAGTAGTCCAATTCTTATATCTTTCAGAATACTTGCATAGTCCTCATCATTGGCTTGCCTCATATTGGTAATGAGTTCTTTATACTCAAAGTATGTCCAAATACTTACATTGCCTATACTTCCTAATGACTTTTTGTGTCTTCATGTGTAAGTGTATGGAATACCGGTTGTCCTTTAACTGGAGTAAGTTGCAAAAGATCTCCAAAAACTATGACGTATTTTCCTCCAAATAGAACGTCAAAGTCTGTCTTCAGAATTTGCTGCATTCTTAAATGCACAAAGGCAAGCATTAAGTTTGATACCATGCTAACCTCATCAATAATGAGTACTTTCATTTTCTTCAATACTCTGGAAAGTTCCAAGCATGCTTCTCCTGCTAGTTTGTGGTACTGTATTTTGTTCTCATGCTCTACTGGTAACATTAGCAAACGATGTAAGGTAACTCCTTTGATGTTGCTAACCCAGTTGGAGCAGTAACAACACAAGACAAAATGGAATCCATTTTCTTCTGTAGGTAGCTTCTAATTACATTAATTAAGAAACTTTTTCCAGTTCCTGCTTGTCCACTTACATACATTCTCATTGGTTCGAAATATGTGCATGAGCACTCTTTATTTTCATGTAGTAATCCGTGATCAATTTTTTGTCTGACTTCTTCATAAATTTGTTTTTGTTCTTCATTCAGTTGCTCCTCCAAATATGTTAAGTCTACTAAATCTTCCTGAGCTTGATTCATAGCTGTTTCCACTTCGTTCATAGCTATTGCTGCTTCATTTTCGATGATCGGTTGTCCTAGAGGATCTTGACTGAATGTCCCAGAACTTTGACTGTCTTGAGAACTGTCTCTAGCTACTTCAGCTGCAATTGTTGCTTCTTGTTCAATTTCTTCATTTAACATTTGAACATAAGTTGTGAAAGTACTGCATTCGACGCGGTCTTTGCTAGCATTGAAGGAATCTTCATAGCTCTGAAATTCTCCAAGTAGTTCGTCCTCTGAACGCCATGGTTTAAACAGCTGCAAAAGTGCCAAGTAGTAAAATTCCTTTTTATCAGGAGTGTCGCAACTCAGCTTCCGGTGATTTATCAAACTTCCTTTTGTTTGCTCCTCCAAACATCCTTCCTCGCCAATGACTTTATATTTTCCATTGTTGATATCTTCTGTGACATTCCATTTAAAAATAAAGTTCTGCAGCACTTCATAGAGACACATGTTCTCAAGGTGATGACTTCTTTGTGGATAATATGTGTCCAACATGTTTGTTCTTAAAATGTCTGTACTTTCTGGTTCGAACTCTGCTAAATATTCAATTTCTCGAATAGATTTCAGTACCCGATTTCGCATTCCTGCAAGGCCTAAACTTGCCCAAATTATTCTTCTGGATTTTGAGTACAGACTTGCAGATGATAACCTATCTGAGCATTCGTAGGATCCAATTTCTCGATGCGATAACATCTTTAAACTGAAACTGTATAGCTTCTTACTGACAGTCTTCTCGTGAGAAATCTCTTCCCACATTTCCTTCAATTCCGTTTTCTCAGATTTAGTGATGTAAGATGTGACATAGCGAGCAACAGCAATAGAATTGTCAGCCACATACTGTATATCCATGTTAGCATTCCACATGGATAAAATGACTGGGTTGTAGTCATTTATATATTTTGACTCTTCTTTTCTTCTTAGATTGTAGGTATTTTTAGGCGATTTTCTTGTAATAGTATGTCGCACAGCTGACATAAAACTGTTTACTCTTCCTTTTGAAAGAACAGGTCGTGGAAATCCAAATCGACATTTTGTGTAGAATTTATCTTTACTCTTGTACTTTCGTCGACAGTATTTTCCACACCGATGACTTTGGAAACGTAAAACTTGCTCTTTTAAATTTTTCTCTTCTGTGCTTTTAGGTATAGCACATGTTGCATATCCTTCGATGAAACTTAAAACTGCATCAACAGAATCTGTTCCAAATTTTGGAGCATCCTTGATCCACAACAGCATATGAATATGAGGAGCACCCCTGGCTTGGTACTCTTTTCTCCAAAAGAAATCCACAACTTCTCCAAGAGGTGGATTTTTTTTATTGCAGATGAAGGACATCATAGCCTCAAATCTATGATTGAAATATCTGCAAACATTAACCGGATCCAATGAGCACAATTCTCCTGCTGTCTTGTATTGGATGTTTTCAATATTTGAATTTGCCTCTCGAAGAAAATCCATAAGATCATCCCAAGCGTACTCAGCACAGCTTAGGGTAAGGAACCATGTAGGAGTTCCTAAATTCCGTAACATACATTTCAATTCTCCATGGCGTCGGTACCAATATTCATTCGTCCCACGCTGACAAGCCATCAAATTGATCAATTGAGATTCCAAATGATCATCTCGCTGTTGCACTTTGTTCATAAAATCCTTTGCAGTCACATTACGTAGATGTACTCCAGTTTTCAAAATGTGATTTACTGCATAAGATAGTGCTGACAAGTCACTTTCAAATAAAAGATGGAACAAATAGGGAATACTTTGACGAAATCTCGGATCTTCTGCATATAGTCTTGTAGTCCGATACTCAGAAGCAGGAATCTGTACTGGACGTTCATCATATCGTCCTCCTTCTCCTGTAGGAAACAGCTGGGGAAAACAACGAGCTTCCAAGCTCTCCTCCCATACACTCACGGGAGTTCCTTGTGCTTTCTTCATCTGAAACAGATCAATAGCGTTTCCCATAACTTCTTTAGTATGTAGAGGATGTATGCTGAAATGTTCATAAATTTCTTCTTCTTTTGACTTATCCACTTTTTCAAGTTGCCCAGTTGGTATTCCTGTGTCTTCTATTATTTCTTCTTCATCTTCATCCATATAAATGGCTTCATACCATTTATTATTTTTTTTCAAATACAAATTTGCTCTTTGTATTTTTCGTACATCCACCAGTTCCTGCCAAATTTTCTTATTCTTTGTAGGTACACCATTAACCAGAATAACTAATGGTTCAGTTTCCAAAGTATCTGCATCAATTGTTTCCATATTTTTTTTCAAATCCTATGGCAAATAGACAACTCTTCCTTTTAAACCTCTTTGTAAATCCGAAGGAGGTAATTTACCAGTTTTTGGCTCCATACACACTATGGTCTGAAACGGATGGACACATTGAATGAGTATAGACTCATATGTATTTAAATCAGAAAGTTCTGGAAGAATATCAACCAATTCTAAGTTATTATGTACAGCTCTAGCTGGCATTCTATTTTCTTCTAACTTGTTATAACAGTATTTACAAATACGCTGATCTTCACCCAAATCAAAACAATTTTCCAGAAATATATATGTTGCAAAATCTTTCCACTTATAATTATCTTCATTTTCACTTTTTTTATACAGATCAACATTCCTTGTTTGACTTTTATAATGGCTTCTCCGGCAACAAATACAAGTAATATTTGGTCTTTCATTAGAGATGATAGTAAATTTTGTCATTTCATCCTCAAAATTTTTACTAACAGTGAGTTCTACATTGTCTTCCACATTTTCATCAATCACTGTGTCATTTTCTACACTTTCTTACTCTGGACCAAAGTAACAAAACTGAATCTCATCAGTAACCTTCACTACATCTGATTCAGATCCACGGAACAGAGCATTATTCAACTCATTTAACTTTAGTGCTGGACTTTTAGCAAAATACAATGTTCTCACAAACTTTCTCATTTCAGTATGATGAACAGCCAGCATCCTAAAATGGTGAAAAACACTTTGACACACTTTCCTAGATAGACACGCCAGAGAATGTCCTTGCAAACCAGTATTCTCTCTCACTCTGCATGGATCTAGTCTTTGAAGCACCTTAATCTTCTGTTTAACACTCTTTTTACTATATTCTCTTAGAAAGTCACGTAATTTATCAATAGATTCCTGACGCACAGTACAAATACTACTACAATTCCAAGTGTACACTGGGGCTTTAGGACGTCTTCCCATAACCTCATCAGCCATCACTTGTTCCTCATTTCTTGGAACCATTTTCTCCTTTTCCATTACACAACCATCCTTAACTTCATAAGCTCTACCATTGGTGTCAACTGCATGCAACAAACTATTACTTTGAAGATAACTCTCTTCATTAAAAAATGGTTCAGTACTTGAACTATGCTTCCATTCTCCTAAGAACACTTTACAAAAGTTTTTTTTTTCTCTTCTTTTTTACTTTTGCTTTGTGACTTCATTGCATTCACTAATTTATCTGATCTACGCATCCTGTTCAAAATTAAAATGAATAGTTTTTTTTTGATTTCTAATGCCTTGGTAGCAATACTTTCAATTAATTTCTTTTTCTTATAAATTTTCGTTTTTTTCTTATATTTTTTCACATCCTTCAGCAAATTTAACATCACTCTTCTCTGAAAGATTTTTCGACGAATGTTTTTAAAATCTATTTTCCGTGTTAAGTCACTCTTCCTAACTTCTGAGTCTATATTAGCATTTTGTTTTTGCTGTCGACTCTGTTGTTGTTTTGTACTTGAACACTGTTTGAATGTATCTTTCGATCATTTTTTTTTTGGGGGAAGATATTTTTTAAAAATTCTTCACTTTGCTTACCAGAAGACTTTTTCTGTTTTCCAACACATGCTTCGCCTCCTATTTTTTTTTTATCATTTGTATTCAAATAGGGTTTCTTTTCTTTTCTTTTTCTTGACTTTATAGGCATCTTTATATTTTTTCACTGTTGCTCAGCAATACCTGCAAAAAATAAAAAAAAAATACCTTTATGTAATTTAAATTCATTACAATTTTTTTTTTAAACTTTTCAAATCCTATCACATGAGCTGATCCTTTCCTACGAGTCAAACTCTTACAAAATAGAAGAAACATGAATTAAATCTCTGACAACAATTCCTGTGTGCACACAGACTCATGGTGTGATTCTAGGCAGAAAAAGATTTTTGGTTGGCAATTTGAATGCACATTTACTTCTGTTGAGGAGCAAGTGATAATTACTGTAACAGCCTGACACATGTTCCTTCTAGTTTAGACAGGCAGAAAGGAGCACATGTCCTAACAGCTCCTTGAGACCATGACCATGTGTAAGAGGGTGAGTGATTAGACTAGAGCAAAGGAAATGAGCCTTGGTGACGTTGAATCTGTTTGCGTAACACACTGCTATCTGAAACACCACACAGAGCTGACTATTACGCATGAGAGTGTAGGAGAAGCTGCTGCGTGTGTGCAAAGAGTGTGTTTCTGGAGTCTGTGTATTGTCAGCTGCAAGAGAGATCTGCATGGAGACTCCCACAACTGCATGAAGAGTACAGACATGTGTGTAAGAGTACATGTGTGGTAAGGGTTAATTGGAGTTTTCAACATGTAGAAACCACCTCAGCCATTGCAAGAATTGATGAAAAATCTACCATGCTATTTTCAAATGTGTTTGCATTTGCCTCACATTTTTGTGATACTGATTTCTGCTGAGTGCTAACCAACACATTGGAAGAAAACAAGCTAGGGCTTTCCTGAATGTGCAAGTTTTACAGAACAACAGCAACACAAATTAAAACGCTGACAACAATTCCTGTGTGCACACAGACTCATGGTCTGATTCTAGGCAGAAAGCGATATTTCCTTTGGCAATTTGAAAGCACATTTACTACTGGGGTAGAGCAAGTGATAATTACTGTAACAGCCTGACACATGTTCCTTCTACTTTAGACTGGCAGAAATGAGCACATGTCCTAACAGCTCCTTGAGACCATGACCATGTGTTAGAGGGTGAGTGATTAGACTAGAGCAAAGGAAATGAGCCTTGGTGACGTTGAATCTGTTTGCGTTACACACTGCTATCTGAAACATCACACACAGCTGACTATTACGCATGGGAGTGTAGCAGAAGCTGCTGCGTGTGTGCAAAGAGTGTGTTTCTGGAGACTGTGTATTGTCAGCTGCAAGAGAGATCTGCATGGAGACTCCCACAACTGCATGAAGAGTACAGACATGTGTGTAAGAGTACATGTCTGGTAAGGGTTAATTGGAGTTTTCAACATGTAGGAACCACCTCAGCCATTGCAAGAATTGATGAAAAATCTACCATGCTATTTTCAAACGTGTTTGCATTTGCCTCATATTTTTGAGATACTGATTTCTGCTGAGTGCTAACCAACACATTGGAAGAAAACAAGCTGGGCCTTTCCTGAATGTACAAGTTTTACAGAACAACAGCAACACAAATTAAAACGCTGACAACAATTCCTGTGTGCACACAGACTCATGGTCTGATTCTAGGCAGAAAGCGATATTTCCTTTGGCAATTTGAAAGCACATTTACTACTGGGATAGAGCAAGTGATCATTACTGTAACAGCCTGACAGATGTTCCTTCTAGTTTAGACAGGCAGAAAGGAGCACATGTTCTAACAGCTCCTTGAGACCATGACCATGTGTTAGTGGGTGAGTGATTAGACTAGAGCAAAGGAAATGAGCCTTGGAAACGTTGAATCTGTTTGCGTTACACACTGCTATCTGAAACACCACACAGAGCTGACTATTACGCATGGGAGTGTAGGAGAAGCTGCTGTGTGTGTGCAAAGAGTGTGTTTCTGGAGACTGTGTATTGTCAGCTGCAAGAGAGATCTGCATGGAGACTCCCACAACTGCATGAAGAGTACAGACATGTGTGTAAGAGTACATGTGTGGTAAGGGTTAATTGGAGTTTTCAACATGTAGGAACCACCTCAGCCATTGCAAGAATTGATGAAAAATCTACCATGCTATTTTCAAATGTGTTTGCATTTGCCTCACATTTTTGAGATACTGATTTCTGCTGAGTGCTAACCAACACATTGGAAGAAAACAAGATGGGCCTTTCCTGAATGTGCAAGTTTTACAGAACAAAAGCAACACAAATTAAAACGCTGACAACAATTCCTGTGTGCACACAGACTCATGGTCTGATTCTAGGCAGAAAGCGATATTTCCTTTGGCAATTTGAAAGCACATTTACTACTGTGGTAGAGCAAGTGATAATTACTGTAACAGCCTGACACATGTTCCTTCTAATTTAGACAGTCAGAAAGGAGCACATGTTCTAACAGCTCCTTGAGACCATGACCATGTGTTAGAGGGTGAGTGATTAGACTAGCGGAAAGGAAATGAGCCTTGGTGACGTTGAATCTGTTTGCGTTACACACTGCTATCTGAAACACCACACAGAGCTGACTATTACGCATGGGAGTGTAGGAGAAGCTGCTGCGTGTGTGCAAAGAGTGTGTTTCTGGAGACTGTGTATTGTCAGCTGCAAGAGAGATCTGCATGGAGACTCCCACAACTGCATGAAGAGTACAGACATGTGTGTAAGAGTACATGTGTGGTAAGGGTTAATTGGAGTTTTCAACATGTAGGAACCACCTCAGCCATTGCAAGAATTGATGAAAAATCTACCATGCTATTTTCAAATGTGTTTGCATTTGCCTCACATTTTTGAGATACTGATTTCTGCTGAGTGCTAACCAACACATTGGAAGAAAACAAGATGGGCCTTTCCTGAATGTGCAAGTTTTACAGAACAACAGCAACACAAATTAAAACGCTGACAACAATTCCTGTGTGCACACAGACTCATGGTCTGATTCTAGGCAGAAAGCGATATTTCCTTTAGCAATTTGAAAGCACATTTACTACTGTGGTAGAGCAAGTGATAATTACTGTAACAGCCTGACACATGTTCCTTCTAGTTTAGACAGGCAGAAAGGAGCACATGTCCTAACAGCTCCTTGAGACCATGACCATGTGTTAGAGGGTGACTGATTAGACTAGAGCAAAGGAAATGAGCCTTGGTGACGTTGAATCTGTTTGCGTTACACACTACTATCTGAAACACCACACTGAGCTGACTATTACGCATGGGAGTGTAGGAGAAGCTGCTGCGTGTGTGCAAAGAGTGTGTTTCTGGAGACTGTGTATTGTCAGCTGCAAGAGAGATCTGCATGGAGACTCCCACAACTGCATGAAGAGTACAGACATGTGTGTAAGAGTACATGTGTAGTAAGGGTTAATTGGAGTTTTCAACATGTAGAAACAACCTCAGCCATTGCAAGAATTGATGAAAAATCTACCATGCTATTTTCAAATGTGTTTGCATTTGCCTCTCATTTTTGAGATACTGATTTCTGCTGAGTGCTAACCAACACATTGGAAGAAAACAAGCTGGGCCTTTCCTGAATGTGTAAGTTTTACAGAACAACAGCAACACAAATTAAAACGCTGACAACAATTCCTGTGTGCACACAGACTCATGGTCTGATTCTAGGCAGAAAGCGATATTTCCTTTGGCATTTTGAAAGCACATTTACTACTGGGGTAGAGCAAGTGATAATTACTGTAACAGCCTGACACATGTTCCTTCTACTTTAGACAGGCAGAAAGGAGCAAATGTCCTAACAGCTCCTTGAGACCATTACCATGTGTTACAAAAAACAAGCTGCCCCTTTCCTGCGAATGCAAGAGTAATAGAGCAAGACCAACCCGAATCAAATCTCTGTTTACATTTCCTGTGAGCTCACTGTCTCATGGTATGATTCTAGGTAGAAAACAGTATTCCTGGATGATACCAGTACACATTAACGTATAATGAAGACATACTCCATAATATATATAACATGTTCAAGCCACTTAAATATCTTTCTTAACATAAAATGTAAAACACAACTTTTAAAGTGGTAGGAAAATGTACCATACTATTTTCAAATGTGTTTGCAATTGCCTCTCATTGGTCAGTAAATGATTTCTGCTGAATGCTAACCATCACACTTTAAGAAAACAAACTACCCCTTTTCTTTGAGTGCAAGGCTAACAGAACAAAAGCAACACAAATTCAATCTCTGTCAACAAATCCTGTGTGCAGACAGACTCATGATGTGATTCTAGGCACAAAACAATATTCCTCACTGATACCACTACACCTTAACTTACAGTGAAGACATACTCCATAATATCTTACAAGTTCAAGATAGTTAAATATCTTCTAAACCACAAAATGTAAAACACAACTTTAAAACAAGAATGACAATTCTATTATTTATATCAAAATACACCACATACTTCCCCTCTCAAACTCATAACTCACCTTTAAAATTAATTAGTTGAGAAAGAAATGTGGCACTCAAACAGCAGATTATCAGAGCCAGAATCTCAGAGCTGTACACCTCTCTCCTCTCTCCACAACCAGTAAATGGCAATTTTTCCCTCTCTTTTTTCCCACATATACATGTTAATGTAAAATCACAGTCCCTCCCACATTTTTTCAAATGGAATCACACATTTCTATTGGTTGCAACTTTCAACCCCATTGCAAATCATCCCTTCCCCCAACATGACTTCTGCCTGCTACCATAGCAACAGCTCATGGAACACAGGTGTGAGCAGAGAGGTCAAAAGTTCAGCAGACAATTTTTCAAATCCAAAGAGCAAGAGTGCTTGACTTTTCAAACCTAACAGCAAATCCAAAGTAATGTTCAGTGGGAACACATTTTTCTGAACCAATCCAAAACATGCTTTTAAAAATGTAAACATACAGCCTAGTTTTTAGTGTAGAATGGTTTGAAACAGCCAATGAGTTCTGTTTATTAAAAAAAAGTATGCATGCCTCCATTTTTCAACTGTCTTTCTTTTCATATTGCCATTCTACTGAAAGACACCTCCTGAGTGCATCCTGTTCTCCTTGAAAGATGTTCACAGTGTGGATTGTAGGTCATAGCTATGTCTTCTGGAGTGAAAAATTTGCAGAAAAAAGAGGTATGGTGAGAGACCTTGCTTTGCCAAATGTAGACATTAAATGGATTGGTCAGAGAGGGTTAAAGTGGCACCAATTAATGCCTTTGGTGAAAACCTTTCTACATCTCCCACAGCCTAACCTTATTATTGTGCACTGTGGTGGAAATGACCTAGGCACTTTAACTGGGGTAGGTCTGGAAATGCTTATTAAGGACACCTTTGTGCAATTGATGTCACTTTTTCCACAAACTGCCTTTGTATATTCTAATATATGCCAAAGGCAAAAGTGGAACTGGTCCAACCAATTTTGTCCGCAGATTGACAAAGCAAGAAAGCACGTCAATAAGTCTGTTTCTGCTTTCCTCAGAGACTATGGTATGGGTTATATATACCACAACAACTTGCGTTACAACATGCAAGACATTTATTGAGGAGACGGTGTACATTTCAATGATGAAGGGAACAGAGTCTTCCTCTTGAACTTTATACTCTGCATCGGTACTTACTTGTAGGTACCAAAAAACACTCAATGAACACAAGGGCTCTTTTTAGAGCCACCTAATATCTAAACACTTAAAAGTGATTTTTATTTCAAATTTTTTTTAAGGCTTTTTTTGGGTGCACGCTCAGTGCGCGCACCTCGTGATGTTTTTAAGGTTTTTTCGGGTACGCGTAGAGTGCGCGCACCTCGCAATGTTTTTAAAAAAATTAAAATCTTTTTTTTTGCCCTTTGTGGTCCTACTGTGCCCCCCTGACAATGGCTAGGGGGTCTAGAACTCCCTACCCTGCCCCCTGTTCACGGTCTCCACCTTTCCTTTTTAGTGCGACAGACAAAATTGCGGCCGACACTTCCTGATTTCGACCAATTCGAATGTTTACTGACATCTAACAACCAATCAGAATTACGCTCGCACATGGCAAGGTGCGCGCACAGGGCTTGCTCAGTGCGCGCACGGTACGCGCGTATAGATATTGATATGCTTTTAAATGCTATTTTCTCAGGAAATACTGAACAGATTTACACAAGACCTGCAAAAGGCACTTCCTTGACCTTATGGCTACCTCTCTGCCTATTTTCAACTAATTCTGTTCAGCCGTTCGGGCTGTAGCTGTGTCTAAAGGCCCTATGGGAAAATGCATGGGGAAAACGCGTTTTGGGAACCCCCCTTTTTCTCAGCCCCCGCTTGACGAATCACCCGAGACTTTCAGGGTAGAAGCTGAACAGAGCGCCCCATTAGTTTTGAAAATTTCGCGAGGATTCGTCAACCGGCGCCAAAGTTATTCAAAATAGAAATTTGAGATTTCCTATGGAAACACGGTCCTAACTATAACTATCTACTGGCGACCGCCAGTAGATAATATATATATATATATATATATATCTGCAATGCAGCTCTGTGGCGCTTACTGAAGGTTCCGGGTAAGCTAGTTGGCCCCCAGGGGCCTTCAGGATTGAAGGGGATGTTATCCCTCAACTTAAAATGCGCCACGGGGCGCGTTTGCACAGTGGTGAAGGGAGGGGGCGGGGCCTGAGGTGCCATGTGTGCAAACACGCCTTGTGGCGCGTTTAAAGTTGGGGAAATAATTCCCTTTCAATCCGGAGAGCCCCTGGGGGCCAACAACCCCACCAGGTACCTCCAGTAAGCGCCACTGCGCTGCATTGCAGAGAGTTGGGCCAGGCCACGCCCCTTTTTACACCTCTCTGCAATGTAGCTCTGTGGCGCTTACTGGAGGTACCTGGTTGGCTAGTTGGACCCCAGGGACCATCAGGATTCAAGAGGACTTAATCTCCCAACTTAAAACGGCCTGTAGCGCGTTTTAAGAGGTAGTTTTAATCCCCCTGCCCTATTATGTTCTAGGGCCTTACAGAGGAGGTCATGCTAATCACAGGGTTACCCCAACGCATAGTGTTCCCTAGTGTATGTAGGTGTTTTCACTGTATTCTAAGTGTCTTTTAGCATAGCACTGGCTCTAGGCCTGGTTAGTCAGAGTCAGTTACCACCAGTACTCATCAGCAAAAAGTTGGGGGCAAAGGAGGATTTTCTTCTCCTCTGTTGGTTATTTCTGCACATCTCTTCTTCTTCCTGCACTTTTCTTCATCTTTCTGGACTTCTGTTGCCTCTTTCTGCATTTGTCTTGCTTCTTTCTGCGCTTTTCTTCCTCTTTCTTCACATGTCCTACCTTTGTAGGCATAGTTAGAAATTTGCATTTAAAAAACCTTTGAAATTCACTGAAAAAAACATAGGTTTCAGGGATGTTATAGTTAGAAATTGTCATTTGAAAAACCTTTGAAATTCACTGACAAAACCATAGGTTTCAGAAACGTTATAGTCAGAAATTAGCATTTAAAAAACCTTAGAAATTCACTGAAAAAACCATAGGTTTCAGGGGCGTTATATTTAGTTGGACATTTCACTCGTACAAAACCAGTGAAATTTCCCCGTTATAGTTGCGCACCCGCAATGCACTGTTGATGACATCACATATTACATTACTCGTGACATGGTCAGTGACATCACTGATGACATCTCAAATCTTGAACACCAGCAAGGTGTCGTCGGCAAACAAGAAGGTCGGCACCTTGTCACCCCCAGGGATGGTGCCTCTGCTGGATCTTCTTGCAGAAAGCTGACCACCCCATTCATGTAGAGTGAGAATAGGATGGGAGCCAAGACACAACCCTGTTATACTCCCCTGTTGACCGGGATGCACTGTAACCTGGGTATACTTTCCTTCATGTAGCCAGACCAGCAGGTTGAGAATGAATGGGGGGATGACCATATCTTTAAGTGACAGCCACAGTTTGCCCCTGGGGATCAGGTCAAAGGCATTCTTTAGATCGATAAATGCCAGGAAGAGACTGCCCTTGCCGATCACCACTACTTTCCAGTAGATAAGTAACAAATGATCACCTGGTCAATTGTTCCTCTCCTTGGCCTAATGCCAGCCTGATACTATGAAAGAATAGACACATCCTCTGCTCATAGCTGAATACTCTGCAGGAGGGCTCTGCCAAAGACCTTCTGCAGAGCATCAATCAAGCAGATGGGTCTGTAATTTGAGGGGTCACGTCTGGCACCTTTTTTATAAATCGGGACCACTTCTGCGCCCTTCCAGGACTCAGGGACAGGAACCCCGCTGGCTTTGGCATTTTCCAAAAGAAGAATATAAAGAGCCCAGTTCGGGGTGTCTGCAAGAAATAAATCGTCTGGCAAGCCATCTGGTCCTGCTGCTTTGGAGGGCACTACTCTGCCTATAGCGGCCTCTATCTAGACCAGGTCGAAGAGCTCGTCATCACTATAGGGTCCTGAGGGAGCGTCAAGCTCCTCAGAGGGCAAGGCCTCAGGTGTTGAGTAAAGGCTCCGAAAACGACCGTACCAATCCTGGCCTGTGATGTAGTTGCGGGGCAGGCATACACCTGACTTACATCCCCAAGTAACTAGAGTCCAGAATGTCTGGCCATCCCTAGACGAACTTGCTTCCTTGAGTTTCTGCCATTGAAATTCCACCCAAGCTATCCTTGCCTGATGCAAGGCAGCTCTATAGGATTTCCTGGCAGCTTTAATCAAGGGGGCATTCTTATCTTTGATAGCTGCAGCTAGGAATAGTCGTTGCGTCTTTAGTCTATAGTGTACCACGACTGGGGCCCTTTTGCTGGCATGCTGGGCTTCATGCCCGAGTTAGGAGCAAGGAAGCATGCATTAGGTCTGTCAACAGTGCGAGAGTGAGCCACATGTATGTCAGCCATCCTGCTTGGGCTAGAGGCAGCAGCCTAGAGCTCAAGTGTGCCTACAGCCAGGTTGTATGCCTGCTATCTTAGATTCTTGGAGGGCTACCTTCCACCTTTGAAAAAATCTTTTACAACTCAAAGGGATAATCTCTCTGGTGCTCGTCAGGAGTGGGGTGCTCGCTCGATGGGTGGGGGCTTCCCACAAAGTTTTCATAGTTAGACAGGGGATTGTGATCACTTTCTGTGGTGCTGCCCACATTCATGTCAATCAAGTCACCCCAGATCCGCATGTCAAGGAATATATAGTCAATGCAAGGTGGGCAGCTAGCTCTATTATACATACATATATATATATATATATATATATATATTCAAGCTCCATTGTTCACCCTTACTGCCGAAACTCTGGACGGGTGCTCTGGCCGCAGTTACGTGCAGGGTGAAGCCACGGTAAAAATACAAGCTCAAACACGGCAGCACTCTCGGGACACTGTTGATTTCATTAGCATAATAAGCAAATGCATTTCGGCATGTGGCCTTCGTCAGTGCTCTGCTAGGCTGCACCACAGATAGCACATTGATTTTAAACAGTTATCAGGGAGGGTAAAACGTTGCCATCAACAGAGGACTGGATTTAAACAAAGTCTTTTTCCAATCTCTGGCTGCCATCTTAACATGTGTTCCGTTGGTATGAATCCAATAATAAACAGATCGTTTTTCAGTTTACAGACAGTTCACAGATTAACTTATAATGCGTTGTTATTCACTCAGCAGGAAAAACGAAAATGGTCTGTTTATACTTGCGCACTGGCAGCATCCATACAATCCTTTGTACGATGGACATTGACACCCTCCCAAAAGGTGCAAGCTGAACAGTTCTGTTGTCACTCGCCACTGCCGCAAATTACACATTTTAGCAAGTCCCAGCAGGATAAAGTCTGTATGACTGCCCCCTCAATGAAATCATTGACAACTACGCGGTTGACCGGGCAATGCTTACATCAGGAATGCGGCGGTTCTGGCAGAAGTAAATTCAAGCTCCATTGTTCACCCTTACTGCCGAAACTCTGGACGGGTGCTCTGGCCGCAGTTACGTGCAGGGTGAAGCCACGGTAAAAATACCAGCTCAAACACGGAAGCACTCTCGGGACACTGTTGATTTAATAAGCATAATAAGCAAATGCATTTCGGCATGTGGCCTTCGTCAGTGCTCTGCTAGGCTGCACCACAGATAGCACATTGATTTTAAACAGTTATCAGGGAGGGTAAAACGTTGCCATCAACAGAGGACTGGATTTAAACAAAGTCTTTTTCCAATCTCTGGCTGCCATCTTAACATGTGTTCCGTTGGTATGAATCCAACAATAAACAGATCGTTTTTCAGTTTACAGACAGTTCACAGATGAACTTATAATGCGTTGTTATTCACTCAGCAGGAAAAACGAAAATGGTCTGTTTATACTTGCGCACTGGCAGCATCCATACAATCCTTTGTACGATGGACATTGACACCCTCCCAAAAGGTGCAAGCTGAACAGTTCTGTTGTCCCTCGCCACTGCCGCAAATTCCACATTTTAGCAAGTCCCAGCAGGATAAAGTCTATATGACTGCCCCCTCAATGAAATCATTGACAACTACGCGGTTGACCGGGCAATGCTTACATCAGGAATGCGTCGGTTCTGGCAGAAGTAAATTCAAGCTCCATTGTTCACCCTTACTGCCGAAACTCTGGACGGGTGCTCTGGCCGCAGTTACGTGCAGGGTGAAGCCATGGTAAAAATACAAGCTCAAACACGGCAGCACTCTCGGGACACAGGGTTACCCCAACGCATAGTGTTCCCTAGTGTATGTAGGTGTTTTCACTGTATTCTAAGTGTCTTTTAGCATAGCACTGGCTCTAGGCCTGGTTGGTCAGAGTCAGTTACCACCAGTACTCATCAGCAAAAAGTTGGGGGCAAAGGAGGATTTTCTTCTCCTCTGTTGGTTATTTCTGCACATCTCTTCTTCTTCCTGCACTTTTCTTCGTCTTTCTGGACTTCTGTTGCCTCTTTCTGCATTTGTCTTGCTTCTTTCTGCGCTTTTCTTCCTCTTTCTTCACATGTCCTACCTTTGTAGGCATAGTTAGAAATTTGCATTTAAAAAACCTTTGAAATTCACTGAAAAAAACATAGGTTTCAGGGATGTTATAGTTAGAAATTTTCATTTGAAAAACCTTTGAAATTCACTGAAAAAACCATAGGTTTCAGAAACGTTATAGTCAGAAATTAGCATTTAAAAAACCTTAGAAATTCACTGAAAAAACCATAGGTTTCAGGGGCGTTATATTTAGTTGGACATTTCACTCGTACAAAACCAGTGAAATTTCCCCGTTATAGTTAGTTCAGCTAACTATAACTTGCGCACCCGCAATGCACTGTTGATGACATCACATATTACATCACTCGTGACATGGTCAGTGACATCACTGATGACATCTCAAATCTTGAACACCAGCAAGGTGTCGTCGGCAAACAAGAAGGTCGGCACCTTGTCACCCCCAGGGATGGTGCCTCTGCTGGATCTTCTTGCAGAAAGCTGACCACCCCATTCATGTAGAGTGAGAATAGGATGGGAGCCAAGACACAACCCTGTTATACTCCCCTGTTGACCGGGATGCACTGTAACCTGGGTATACTTTCCTTCATGTAGCCAGACCAGCAGGTTGAGAATGAATGGGGGGATGACCATATCTTTAAGTGACAGCCACAGTTTGCCCCTGGGGATCAGGTCAAAGGCATTCTTTAGATCGATAAATGCCAGGAAGAGACTGCACTTGCCGATCACCACTACTTTCCAGTAGATAAGTAACAAATGAAACACCTGGTCAATTGTTCCTGTCCTTGGCCTAATGCCAGCCTGATACTATGAAAGAATAGACACATCCTCTGCTCATAGCTGAATACTCTGCAGGAGGGCTCTGCCAAAGACCTTCTGCAGAGCATCAATCAAGCAGATGGGTCTGTAATTTGAGGGGTCATCTCTGGCACCTTTTTTATAAATCGGGACCACTTCTGCGCCCTTCCAGGACTCAGGGACAGGAGCCCCGCTGGCTTTGGCATTTTCCAAAAGAAGAATATAAAGAGCCCAGTTCGGGGTGTCTGCAAGAAATACATCGTCTGGCAAGCCATCTGGTCCTGCTGCTTTGGAGGGCACTACTCTGCCTATAGCGGCCTCTATCTAGACCAGGTCGAAGAGCTCGTCATCACTATAGGGTCCTGAGGGAGCGTCAAGCTCCTCAGAGGGCAAGGCCTCAGGTGTTGAGTAAAGGCTCCGAAAACGACCGTACCAATCCTGGCCTGTGATGTAGTTGCGGGGCAGGCATACACCTGACTTACATCCCCAAGTAACTAGAGTCCAGAATGTCTGGCCATCCCTAGACGAACTTGCTTCCTTGAGTTTCTGCCATTGAAATTCCACCCAAGCTATCCTTGCCTGATGCAAGGCAGCTCTATAGGATTTCCTGGCAGCTTTAATCAAGGGGGCATTCTTATCTTTGATAGCTGCAGCTAGGAATAGTCGTTGCGTCTTTAGTCTATAGTGTACCACGACTGGGGCCCTTTTGCTGGCATGCTGGGCTTCATGCCCGAGTTAGGAGCCAGGAAGCATGTATTAAGTCTGTCACGGATCCTTACTGCGGCGTGGTGCCGCCCTGCCCGTACCGGCCTGCGCAGATCCCCCCCCCCGGCTGCTACCTTACTGCTACCCCACTGGGGGCGACACACACGGAGGGACAGATCGGAGGAGGTGCGGAGAGACTGTCGCCTAGAGCGCTGGCCGCTGGCCCTCCTGCGCTGGGGCCCCCGAGGTGGAGCTTATGCTGGGGAGAGACAAAACAGAGGAGGTAGCCATCGGCCAGAGGGGGCTAGACGGAGGTGTGTACCTGGCGAGCGCACGATCGCGGGGCCTGGGTGCGGGGCCCCGACTTGGATCCTCTTTGCCCCTATCTACCTGACTCTCTTCCGCTGGAGATCATCCCGTTCACTCACGGAGAGTGGCTACGGGCGGTGGAGGTGAGAGGTGTGCTTGTGGGGTCGCGATCGGCCCCGGGGGCGGCGGCTGGTCCCCAGCGAGGTCCTGCTTGGCAGGTGGAGGGGGTTGCACGAGGTGTTGGTGGTTGATCCTGAGACCTGCTGTAGGATCTGGCCGTTCTCCCTCTTCCCTAAGCTGCCGCTCCCCCCCTCCTTTGCTGCTTGCCCCCGGGGCCCACCCGGGCTTCCCCCCTGATCCTGCTGCGGGCAGCCTGGTGGCGCCGCCATGGGGAAGCCGGACAGCCGACAGTCTCGCCTTACCTTTGAGTCCAAGAAGCAGACCAGGCCGCAACCGGAGGCCGCTGCGGCGGGGTCGATGCCGGTGGAGGCCCCGCCGGGGGATGATGTCAAGTCCATATTGCTGGACATGAGGCAAAGTCTAGCGACCATAGTTGACAAAATGGATTCCATGCAATCCCGCATGGACTCGATTGTACATAAGGTTGACAGCCATGGCGAACGCCTCACGGAAACGGAGAGACGTATCTCAGACACCGAAGATCGCACGACGGAACTGTCCGCCGCTGTGGCGCGCATGGACAAAGTCCTCCATGTAATAGCAGCCAAAAACGAAGACTTGGAAGCGCGTAGTCGGAGGAACAATATCCGTATAATTGGCATTCCGGAATCGACCCTCACGGGCAAGATGGAGGACTATGTGGAGGGTCTCCTGCGCGAGGTGGTGGGCACGGACTCCCTATCTCCCCAGTTCATTGTGGAAAGGGCACACAGATCTCTGGCCCTGAGACCACCGCCGGGGGCTCCCCCTCGCCCTATTATCGCACGCCTATTGAACTTCCGCGACCGAGATGTCGCGCTTAGGACGGCGAGGGAGAAGAAGAGCCTATCCTATGGCGGCAATACCTTCACCATTTTCCCGGACTTCACCCCGGTGGTTCAGGAGGAGCGGAAGAAATTTGTCCAGGTCAAGCATAAACTACGCGCTGCACAAGTTGACTACGCGCTTCTTTACCCGGCCCGCCTGCGCATCACACATCAAGGGAAACAAATTTTTTGCACTAAACCCCAACAGGCGGAGGAGTTTTTGAAGCGACTCAAGAAACGTGATCAGGACTGCTCCTCACCGCCGACATCAGACTGATGGGACTGGATTGTTGACCTGTCGATTCTGAGACTGTGGTCTGTCAGCTGGTAAGGTGGTGCGCGTATCTGCTATTATGGGACTTGATACAGTGACCCGTGAACCCGGCTTTGTCCACTGAGAGGGGCTGCTGGCGGGGTGTAGAAACTCTTTGGCTTGCACTAGACTCTCAGGAACTCACCGTCTGGCTGGGCACCCTTTTGTTGACCATGGGGAGGGCCCGGCCCACGGGCGGGGGGCTCCTTCTGGATCAAGGGGTTATTGTGTATTCACCTAGACTGTCCTCCCAAGGGTATTACCCAATCGACTTTAAGTTCTCATGTTGCTCCACTGTGGCCTTTGCTATGGACGGAGTTCATTTGAGGGGGGGGAGGGGGCCTGTCCAGATAGCATGTTTGAGATGCTGCTGTGGGTGGGGGGAGAGGGGGGGAGTTGGGGATTTACTATGTTTGTTAAGTTTGTATGGAAATGTGGAGCTGTTGGCATGGTCTTCTTCACACGGGTCGGGAGGTGGCGTTTGCATTATATTGCTGGGTGTGAGTCTTTTGGTCTACCATGAGTGATCCGCACACACATAGGGACTCGACTGGGCAACTTAACTTTCTATCCTGGAATGTAAGGGGCTTAGGGGACCACAGAAAGCGCAGGTACGTCCTGGCATACCTGGACAGGCACCACGTGGGAGTGGCCTTTCTTCAGGAGATGCACCTAGATCCCTCCAGGCCGGTGCTGTTTGCCTCGCGCTGGGCGGTGCACCGTACCTTCTCCTCTTACTCCACCTACTCGCGTGGGGTGGCCATCCTCATTAGGAAACATACCCCGTTTGTGCACATGGGCGAGCGGATAGACCGGGAGGGCAGGTATTGTATTGTCTGGGGGCGCATGGGCATGGATACGCTCACTTTGGTGTGCTATTATGGTCCCAACACTGATGATCCGTCCTGTCTTCAAACGCTGTGGGGAGAGATCCTACGTGTCGGTTCCACTCACCTAGTGTGGGGAGGTGACTTTAACATAGCTGTTGACCCCGAGAGTGATAGGTCGAAACCGAACCCGCACCACTATTCCCGCTCGCAGTCATATGTGCGTGACCTTCTCACCGAGCGTCATCTACTGGACACGTGGCGTTCTAGGCACCCGGTGACAAGAGAGGGCACGCACTGGACTGCCGCGCACTCCACATGGGCGAGACTGGACTATATCCTGGTTTCACCGGGGCTTGCCCCCACGATAGGCTGGGTAAAACACCTCGCTCGCACGTACTCCGATCACGCCCCGGTCCTGCTGAGCTTGGTCTTGACTGACCTCGCCGGTTCCCCGATGTCGTGGAGACTGCAGCCCACTGCCCTGCTGGACGATGTCTTCAGATCCGAAATAGCGCAGGAAATTGAGAGCTTCTTCCAACGCAATGGTGGCACGGTGGATAGTGTTGCCGTGGTGTGGGAGGCCTTCAAAGTCACGATTAGAGGACTATGCATCTCGAAGGGGGTGGGGGTCCTCAAGGTTTTACGTAGCGCCCTTTGTAAACTCGAGGCTGACCTGAAAGACTTGGAGAATGCCCCCACGTTTCATACTGATGCTGGGGCTCAGGCCCGCTTTCGGGAACTGCTGACCGAATATAAAGACACAGCGGACAGAGAAGTCCGGTTCAGGGGGAAACACTTTCAGGCTCGCAGATACGGGGAGGGGGAGCGCCCGGGTAAATATCTAGCTTGGGCAATCCGGCCGCCCCGTTTTAACAACCAAATCCTCGAGATCCAGGATGGGTCGGGGGAGCTCCACAGGGACACCCGGTCCATCATGCAAACATTTGTTACTCATTATACCGACCTGTACTCCTCCGCCCACGCGGAACCGCCGGAGCTAGCTCCCTATTTGGGGGAAACCACACTGGGATGGCTATCTGATACGCAGAGGAAGTTCCTCATGGCACCGCTTGGGATTGACGAAATTCGCGAGGCCATCATGCAAATGGCCTCGGGGAAAGCCCCTGGCCTCGACGGGCTCCCGATCGAGTTTTATAAGTCGTACATAGATATCCTTGCCCCGATCTTGAAAGAGGTATTTGAGGAGGCCCACACACTGGGAAAGCTCCCCCCTACCATGAGAGAGGCATTGATTACCTCCCTCTTGAAGCCGGGTAAACCGGCGGCCTCCCCTGACTCCTACCGGCCACTGTCCCTCCTTAACTGTGACGTAAAAATCCTCTCCAAAACTCTGGCTAACCGGTTGACGCTCCTTATGCAGGGGCTAGTACTCCCGGATCAGTCGGGTTTCATACCGGGCAGGGCGACGTCGCACAACCTGCGCACGCTGTTCGCCACTCTGCAGAACGTTGACCCCAGCCTCCAGATGGCGGCCGTTTTTTGGGACGCGACGAAAGCGTTCGACTCCCTGGAGTGGGATTACCTGGTGGCGGTGCTGACTAGTATGGGCTTCACCCTGGTTTTCCTGGGCTGGATAGCTATCCTTTACGGAGGCCCCCGCGCCAGGGTATTGATCAATGGTAGGACGTCGGAGCCCTTTGGAATCGCCCGGGGGACCAGGCAGGGGTGCCCCTTATCCCCGCTCTTGTTCGCACTGGCGGTAGAGCCCCTTGCTTCGCGGTTGCGACAGCGTCATCAACATCGGGCGCTGATCTGCGAGCAGAGGCAGCTTCTGCTGTCGCTCTATGCAGATGACATAACTTTGTATGTGCGGGACCCCCAACACAACCTGAACCCACTACTTCGGGAATTCATCACGTATGGGGAAATGTCGGGCGTGCGAATCAATTGGTCAAAGTCTCAGATCCTCCATTTGACGGATGGATGTCGGAGGTTCTCACTTGACTATCCCATAGAATGGTGTGAGTCTGACGTAAAATATCTCGGCATCAGGGTATCCCGTGACAGGGAAGAACTGATGCGCTCTAACTACGGTGCGGCGTTGACACAGGTCTCCTCCTGTGTGGACCGCTGGATCGCGCTCCCCCTCTCGCTGGCAGGACGTGCTGCCTTGATTAAAATGGTGGTACTCCCCCGACTCTTATATCTGTTCATGAACATTCCCTTCCCACCGGGTCGCCATTTTTTCAATCGAATGCGCTCGGAACTGATTCGGCTCGTCTGGGGTGGGAAGAGACCTCGGTTGAAGTGGGAGGTGATGATCTCTCCCTACTCCCGGGGGGGTTTGGACATACCGGACCTGGAGTTGTACTACTATTGCGCTCAAGCACACTATGCATATTACTGGTTCCACCCCATTGCATTTATGCCCCAACTCGCTGCGGAGGACTGGCTGGCGGCTCCCCTGCCTCTGCACGGTCTGCTGCATAGTACTCTCCCTCATAACACCTTGGATTATAATGCATTGCAGGGAACGGTGCGGGCATGGCGGGAGATATCTAAGCGAGTTGCGAGCTCGTTCTTGTACTCGCCCCTTCTCCCCATTGCCTACCACCCGCAGCTTCCCCTCCTACAGGAAAGACTGTTTCAAGACTTGATCCGCAAATTGGGAATTCAAAGGTGGGGCGATCTATTCTCAGCTGGGCGCTTCCGAGATCGGGAACACTTCTTCGATGGGTACGCGCCTACCCCCTTGGAGCTATTCACCTACGTGAGACTGAGGCATGGCATGCGGTCCATATTACAGACATTCCCGGAGGAACCCGAAATCACTGATCCATTGCACAGAGTCTTACAGGCGTCCTCGCCCTCCCACCTAGTCTCCATACTATACCACACAATTCGATCTGACGCTGCACTGGATACCTCACGGGCTCGTGGGGAGTGGGAGCGGGAGTTGGGGCTAGAGCTGGGAGATGACAGGTGGTCTTACTGTTGCATACAGACAGAGCAAATTTCTGCGAGCAGCAGACACCGTATCATACACTTTAAGTTCCTAAACCGCCTGTACTGCACACCGGTCACCAAACACAAATTTAAACTACAAGACTCGGATAACTGTGAGAGATGTCACGCCCCACATGCGGACTTCCTGCACTTGTCCTGGGATTGCCCCACAATTCAGACCTACTGGACCCAAGTGTTTTCCGCTGTCTCACAGATGGTGGACCTACTCCTTGAGCCCGACCCGGTGCAGGCCCTATTGGGGTATACCAAACACATTCCGCGGGCGAGCCGCAGGTTTGTCACGGCGGCGCTGCTGTTGGCGAAGCGGCGGATAGCGTGCCGTTGGGGTAGGGGGAGGGCTCCGAAATTTAAGGAATGGCTTAAAGACCTTGTCTACTGCCAAGAGCAGATACTGGCATACTCCGACCTGCTCCCGGCTCGATCCCGCCCCGCCGATATCTGGGGCCCACTACAATGTTACCTACTGCAATACCCGGGGGCCCTGGCTGGGGATGCCCCCCCCATGGCCCATGACGGCGTTGCTTCTGCTGCTCATGATGCACAACTTGAGCGGGGGGACGGTTGAGCTGTTGCGGTGCTGTGGGGGCGGGAGTTCTGTTCTGTTCCCCTCTCCCTACGTGGCCATTCTGCCCTTCCTTCCAGGTTTACCGGGCTGGGATGATCGGGTTGCATACCTGTTACACGTGTTTTAATGATGACGATCTCGCCCTGGGAAAGGTATACTGCATGGGGAAGGTCCACTAAAGTACCTCCCGGGAATACGTTGTTCGCTTGACTTGTGTGTGGCTCTGCTGCCAGCTGTTCTTGCCCAAGGTCCCTGCGCCAAAGACTCATGATAATTTATGTTTTGCTGTGATCGCTCCCCCCGGACATACATCAGATATACTGCTGTAATGATTCAGACCTTGTAATGCCACTGAAATCTGCTTATGATAAACTGTGTGAATGTAATGTTTTGATGCAAAATTCAATAAATAAAGTTTAAAAAAAAAAAAAAAAAAAAAGTCTGTCAACAGTGCGAGAGTGAGCCACATGTATGTCAGCCATCCTGCTTGGGCTAGAGGCAGCAGCCTAGAGCTCAAGTGTGCCTACAGCCAGGTCGTATGCCTGCTATCTTAGATTCTTGGAGGGCTACCTTCCACCTTTTAAAAAATCTTTTACAACTCAAAGGGATAATCTCTCTGGTGCTCGTCAGGAGTGGGGTGCTCGCTCGATGGGTGGGGGGCTTCCCACAAAGTTTTCATAGTTAGACAGGGGATTGTGATCACTTTCTGTGGTGCTGCCCACATTCATGTCAATCAAGTCACCCCAGATCCGCATGTCAAGGAATATATAGTCAATGCAAGGTGGGCAGCTAGCTCTATTATACATACATATATATATATATATATATATATTACCTACTGGCGGTCGCCAGTAGGTAGTTATAGTTAGGACCCTGTTTCCATAGGAAATCCGCAACATTCTATTTTGAATAACTTTGGCGCCGGTTGACGAATCCTTGCGAATTTTTCAAAATAGGTGGGGCGCTACGCTCCGCTCCTACCCTGAAAGTCTCGGGGGGATTCGTCAAGCGGGGGCTGAGATAAAAGGGGGGTCCCAAAACGCGTTTTTCCCATGCATTTTTCCATAGGACCTTTAGACACAGCTACAGCCCGAACGGCTGAACAGAATTACTAGAAATTTGGCAGAGAGGTAGTCCTCAGGTCAAGGAAGTGCCTTTTGTAGGTTTGGTGTAAATCTGTTCAGTAGATTCTGAGAAAATAGCCTTTAAATCAATATATATATCTGAGCCAGCTTACGGTGCGCTTACGGTGCGCTTACCGTACGCGTACGGTGGCGTGCGCGAGCGCGATTCTGATTGGCCCTTAGATCTTAGTAAACATTCAAATCGGTCGAAACCAGGAAGCGGCGGCCGCCATTTTCTCTCTCGCACTCTGAGGGGGGAGCTGATAAACAAATGACAAAAACATATAAAGGGGCTGTTTAGACAGCGCCCATGCACATAACCATGTTAGTTGAGTCTTCAAAGATCCCCCAAGGTAAAAAACGGTAATTTTTTATTTTTCGAAAATTTCGCCGATTACGCTTACCGTACGCTTACCGTAAGCGTACGGTAAAAAAATTTAAAAAAAAAAAATACACACTCTCTCCACCCCGTGTGCAAATAGTGGCCCAAGGCCACCATTTGTGCATGGCATATAAGAGCACAGCATTTTCAAAAAAAATGTAAACAGATTACCTATCACAAGGAAGCGCATAATATGTCCTCCATGTGCGCACGGTGCGCGAAGCGCATCGTGCGTACATGGCCCATCTAGCGTAACGTGGGCACGCGGTGCGCGTAGCGCACCGCGTGCCCACCGTGCGTGCACGGCACTAACTGCGTAATGTGGGCGCGCGGTGCGCGAAGCGCACCGCGTGCTCACCGTGCGCGCACGGAACGAACTGCGTTAAGTGGGCGCGCACGCCACGAATGGCGTAAAGTAACTTAGCATTTAAAAAACCGTACAAATTCACTGAAAAAACCATAGGTTTCACACACGTTATAGTTAGGAATTAGCATTTAAAAAACCTTGCAAATTCACTGAAAAAACCATAGGTTTCACACATGTTATAGTTAGCGGAAATTTTACTGATAAAAAACCAATGAAATTCCCCCGTTATAGTTAGTGCAGGAAACTATAACTCACGCGACCGCAATCTTCTGCTGATGACATATGTGTCTTTATGAAAAAAAAATATTTGTAATATATGTATAGCTAAAAATTTATGGAAGAAGACATGGGCAAATAAGTGTCTAAATACAGTATTAGCATCAGCAGAGGATTGCGGTCGCGTGAGTTATAGTTTCCTGCACTAACTATAACGGGGGAATTTCATTGGTTTTTTATCAGTAAAATTTCCGCTAACTATAACGTGTGAAACCTATGGTTTTTTCAGTGAATATATATATTCACTGACCCCGTGACCAAGGAACTACGGTTCTGAAACGCGTCGGGGATATTATTTGTCCTTGCTTTAATTAATAAAGCACGCTTTGAATGAAAATTGGGGCTCGGCGCAATCTTTGAATGAAGAAGGATTGTTATTGTTCTGGATATTGAGGGGTCGCGACCCTGCCGGCAGCCCGCCATCACGTAAGTGGCAGAGATTAACCGCGAACGAAAGTGTGGAATATATATATATATATATATATATATATACACATTACCTACTGGCGGTCGCCAGTAGGTAGTTATAGTTAGGACCTAGTTACTATAGGAAAATGGCAACATTCTATTTGCAATAACTTTGGCGCCGATTGATGAATCTTTGTCAAATTTTCAAAACGAATTCTTTGTTGTGATCAGCTCCTACGTTGAAAGTTTGGGGTTGATCCGTCAAAGGGGGGCTGAGAAAAAAGGGGTCCCAAAACATGTTTTTTCAATGTTAATATCTATAGGAAACTTTAGACAAGGCTACAGGTCGAACGGGTGAACGGAATTACCCCACATTTGGCAGGGAGAAGGGTCTTGGTCTAGAAAGCACGCTTTTGTTTATTTGGTGTAAATCCGTTCTGTAGTTTTTGAGAAATATCGAAATTTACAGATATCGATATTTGGGAATTCTGCCATGTGATTGGCTGAGGCGTTTCGAGCACGAGCTTGCTGTTGATTGGCTGTGAGCGCTGCATTTGCAACTAGGAAGTGTTGTCCGCCATTTTGTGATTCCGTTGAAGCGAGTAAGGGGGAAAAGGGCGACAAAATGTGGGAAAGAGGATGGTAGGAGCACTGTAACCTTTGTGGGGTGTTTAGGGTGTGCTATAGAGGGGGTGCGAAGTGAACTAATCATACCTACCGGTGTGAAAGTTCTAGGCTACAAAAATTAAGTGAGGTATTGGCAGTGTGTGATGTTTCTAAGGTGAGCTTGTGCGCGACTTGAGTATTAAAGCGTGAGCCCACACTGTGTGTCTTATGCTGTGAAGTCATGTGCCCTGGCCGCTGCAGTACAGTTGTGGAAGTAGTGTCAGCATGTGTTTATACCTACTAGGATGAACTACTGACCCATAGTGGTGTGAAAGTGCTGGGTACGGAAAATATGTGAGGTATTGTCTAGAGTCTCATGGAAGGAGGAAGTGTTGGCCGCCATTTTGTGATTCAGTTGAAGCGAGTAAGGGGAAAAAAGGGCGAAAAAGTGGGAAATAGTAGGGTAGGAGCACTGTAACCTCTGTGGGGTGTTTAGGGTGTGCTATAGAGGGGGTGCGAAGTGAACTAATCATACCTACCGGTGTGAAAGTGCTAGGCTAGGAAAATTAAGTGAGGTATTACCTAGAGTGTGATGCTGCTAAGGTGAGGTGGTGTGGGACTCGGGGATTAGAGTGTGAGTCTAAACTGTGTGTCTTATGCTGTGAAGTCATGTGTCGTGGCCGCTGCCGTACAGTTGTGGAAGTAGTATCAGCATGTGTTTGTAACTACTAGGGCGAACTACTGACCCGTACTGGTCTGAAAGTTCTGGGGTACGGAAAATACGTGAAGTAGTGTGTAGAGTCTCATGCTGCTACGCTGAGCTGCTGCCGGACTCGGGGATGAAATCGTGAGGACAAACTGTGTGTCATATGCTGTGAAGTCATGTGCTCTGGCCACTGTGCCACATCTGTGCAAGTAGTGTCAACATGTAGTTATAGCTACTTGGAGGAACTTTTGTTTCGAACATTGTAACTTGTGTATGGTGCTTAGGGGGTGTTATATAGGGAGTGCGAGGGTAAATTTGTGTGTATGAAATGAATTTGGTATTTGGAAAGTGAAAAGTGAAAAGCACTGACTCCTATGGGTCTGATGTCGCTGGGGGCGTAAGGTGAGGAGCTGCTGGAGTTGGGGATAAAGCTGATGAACTACTGACCCCTATTGTGAACTTTTAACGTGCACGTGCCGTTGAATGTTCGATAAAATGTTGCAAAAGTATATCGTTAGATTAAAAGAAAATGATGAACTTTTAACCTGCAGGTGTCGTAGAAGGTTCCATAAAGTGTGGTGATAAAATAGGTTGAACTTGTGACCTGTATGGGGTGCGGATTAATAAGTAGCTTTTCGGAAGGAGAATTCAAAATTAACCAATGGAGGTAAGTTTTGGAATGTCGTTGAAGGAATGAAGTATTCTGATTTGTTCTTTACATGTATTTATGTGTGGAGCGACAGAGAAATTGTGCCATTCCTGGTTTCATTCTTGATGAAGTTGGAGCTTTACATGTACTATGTGAGAAAGAGAGAATTGTATGCATGTGTCATTTGAAATCTGGATAACAACTACAAAGGTTAGTTAGAAATTAACAAGGTGTGTTATGTGTTTTATAGTATTGATTAAGTATTTGAGGTGATGTTTTTAATTTTGAAAGTATTTTTATTTCAAAGTAATATAGTGTTAGTAAAGTGTGGTGTTTGATATTGGTTATGGAATATGCATACAATGTGAGCTGTTATATAAGTATTTTATATATCTTTAGGAATTTTTCACAGAGAAGTGTAGTTTGTCATCTTTATCGGACTGTATTGTTTTGAAAATGAGGTACAGTGTTAATTTGAGTTTGTAATGTATTTGGGGAGATAAAGAAAATGTTGCACGTTTGCAACTGATACTTTTTGTGGAAATAGTGGGGTGGGAGGTGGTGGTAGGAGACGTATGTGTTATTAAGTTAAAAGCGATAAAACGAAATGAAGAAATGTTATGTGGGCAGGTTGTGGTCTTATTTTTGACACTGAGAGGTAGGTTTGAATGTAAGTCAGGGTAGGTTGTTGTTCAGTGGGGCGTTGTACAGTGTTTTGAGATTACATGGAGAGGAGATGGAGATAGGAAAAGTGATACGTTCCTTTTATATGTACGCATAGTTTGAATCATGTGATGATAAGTTGAGAAAAATATGAATATGGTTTCTGGTTTGCATTTGGGTATAGTGACTAGTTTTTGTAGTTTCTGACACGTGAATAATAAAAAGATGGATATACTAAAATGTATGGTAGTAAACATATTAATTATTGTCTGTTCTTATGGAATAGAAGTAGTTGGGGAGTGCTTCTTTAGAAGAGATGTTTTATAAATGTGTGAGAGAAAAAAAATAATAAATCTGCGGTATATTTTCTGTATGACTTTGTTGACATTAGAGAACTACATGTGATTATAAGTGATACTATTTGTCAGGCTGTGTCGCTGTGGCAGATATATGTAGTTGTTGAAGTGGTTTGTGTTTTACTGATGGTGAGCTTCACTATCCCTTTTGAGACACTCGTCAATTTATTCATTCCGTTTAATATCTTTAATATAGATACAGTAAAGGGACTGTATAGCAAAAGTTTGGGAATTAGAACTTTGTTTACTCCCCCCATGCCCTGCTATACACTCTGCAGAGTGTTTAAACGACTTTCGTAACATATAGATGTCTAGCTAGTAAAGGTGGTGTAGTTCGACTGGGCCCATTTATAAACCGTGCTATGGGCTGGTTTATGTTTTACCCACCAATTTGCATGTTTGAATACTTTTTGCTGATAAGTGTTCCAGCAGACACTTGTTAAAATTAACATTGCATATGGGTATAGTGGCGCTACTAGGAATGGGGGGGTTTCTGTTTGATTTCGTACTGTTAAGCAAGGGCGGTGGTGGGTATGGGGGAGGTAGTTATGTTGCTGTTTGAAACACAGAATGTAGTAATGTGGACATGTGGAGGTACTAAAGGGGATGTAGTACCACTGGGAGCACTTATAAAGTGCCATATAGCATGGTAAATGTTTTACCCGCAAATTTGCATGTTTTAATACGTTTTGCTGATGAGCTTTTCGGGAGACATCTGTTGAAATTAAGCCTCTGTATGGCTATAGTGGCACTTCTACGTTTGTGGGGCTCTTTCTTTTATTGCGTAAAGTTAAGCAAGGGCGGGTGTTGAGGTGGTGTACTGGTACTGTGCTATTTATAAACCGTCTTATGGTATGGTGTATGTGTGAGTTGCAAAATTGCAGGTTTTTATAGCTTTTGCTGATGAGCGCTCCGGCAGACACCTGTTGACATTAAGTCTATGTATGGCTATAGTGGCGGTAAGGGGAGTACTGGGGCTCGTTGTTTGATTTCGTAAGGTTAAGCAAGGGATGGGTGGGGGTGGGGGAGGTGTGTATGTTGCTGATTATAAGACGGATATTTGTAACGTGGGCATGTGTAGTTACTAAAGGTAATGTAGTTTCACTGGGCTATTTATAAACAATGCTATGGGATGGTTTATGTTTTACGCGCAAATTTGCATGTTTGAATAGTTTTTGCTGATAAGTTTTCCAGTAGATACCGGTTAAAATTAAGCCTGTGTATGGGTATAGTGGCGCTACTAGCAATGGTGGGGGTTTCTTTTTTATTTTGTACGGTTAAGGAAGGGCGTGGGTGGTTGTGGGTGTGGGGGAGGTGGGTATGTTTCTGATTAAAACACAGAATATAGTAACGTGCAGATGTCGAGCTAATGAAGGTGAAGTAGTACCACTGGGAGCACTTATAAAGTGCCCCTTGGCATGGTATATGTTTTAATCGCAAATTTGCATGTTTTAATACGCTTTGCTTATGAGCGTTTCAGAAATTAGGGGTGCTCTAAAAGGGGGGGCAAAGCTCTTAAAGGGGTGTGGGCTATGCAAGTTGGGCCATGGTCTAAATCAAGATAAGTATCATTGTGTGCTTTAGAAAATCCTCTCCAATTATCCTACGTTTGGAAAAAAACATTCTTTAAATGATTTCTCTTCCTTTTACAACGTGGGTAACATAGCATGATGTCTCCAATTCTCAGTAGTGAGCAAAATAAGCATGCGTACATCGATGTGCATGCTCTCACTGCAGTGCAATAAAAAAAATTAAAAAATTGACTATGTTTGCGAGGGCCGAAAATAAAGTTGACTATGTTTGCGAGGCCTGAAAATAGAGCCTGATAGAGACCCTTCTGGAGGCTCCTTGAAAATAAATGCTGGTCCTCAGACCCGGCCCAATTAAAGCCCAGCCTTCATCTATCCTAAGCACTGCGCCATCCAACCATCTTTTAATTGATGCATACATTCCTACTTATATACATACATACATGTGTTCCTGCACTTATCTTAAGCATCTATGAGCGCACTCGCCTATTGTAAGCACTGTGTCATTCATGAAGTCATACGCTTATATATCCCATAACCGATCCTAAGCATCTATCAGTCCACCAGTGTATCGTAAGTACTGGTCCCTGTATTCATTTAGCCTTCCATTCATACATTGATACATCCATCTATGTATATATGCATTGATGCATCTGGCCATGCATCCACTCGCCTTTTATTCAACTATACGTTCTTATTTTCGGGCATCGTTTGCCCCCGATCCTAAACAGGACGTATTATACTCATCCATCCAGCCTGTTAAGGTGTTGAAAAGGTTTGCGAAAAGCATTGACAGGCAGATTATTTTATAAAGAATAAAAAAGCTTTGAGTTGCTCTTTGTGGAGCATACTTCACCATCCTTCTCTGGTGGTGTTTTAAAGAAAGGTACGTATAGCGAAAGAAATGTAAAGGAGCTTTTAAGTGTAAGACGTTAATTTAGAAACATACCGTTTTGTCGAGTTGTATATAGGTACACTGTTTTAAAGTGGCCGTGACTGACAGATACTGAATACCTGTATTTCTTACATTCGAGAAAGTATACCAGAGAGGTAATTTGGGGTGGTGAGAACCTTGATTTCTGTATTTCCATGTGAACTACAGAATTGGAATATAAAAGTAAGTGGAAAGCTTTTATGTTCATATTAAAGAGGGGGTGTGAGAACTAAGTGAGGCAGGCAAAGAATGTGTTTTAGTAGCCCTAAAACAAGAGAATGTGTAAGGTCAGAGCAGGTTCGTGCTGGAGTTGCTTGCTTGTGGTCGTTTCAAGAGGCGCAACCAGAGCGAAATTTCCGGGGAGCCTAATTTTTACGGTAATAGGCAGAGTGGGGATGTAGGGGCTGTAAAAAGGGGTGAAAAAGAACAGTCTTCTTTACAAAAAAATGATCTTTTGAAAACATGTGAAGTACTCGGGTGAGGCTGTGTGTGTGCGCTCAGGAAGCTATTTGAGAGAGTCCGCGGCAATGGGCGATGCGCGCCTGGTGGTGTGTTTGCTAATTACCCCCACGATGATGCTGCTCCTGCGTTGCAAAAAGAGAAGGGAAATTCTGAGAGAAAAATGTCTTTTTAAAGGATTCCCCTTCTCCCACAATGCGAGTCACCTGGCATGATGTCTGCACTTCTAAGTAGTGAGTAATGTGCTTGCTCTCACAGTCTCACTGCAGTGCAATAAAGAAGAAAAAAAGGGATGAAGGTTTGCGAGGCCCGAAAGTAGACCCCCATAAAGACCTGTTTCGAGGCCACCTAAAATAAAGTGCTGTTACTCACACACCCACATACACCCCTCCCCCAACACTTAAAACCGGGGGGCAGTGTTATGTTTGGAAAGTTGTAGATAAAATTGTAGGCTAATTATGGTAATTTTTGTGTGTGCTTTTTGGTTGATAATATCATCTTAAGTACATAGATTAAAATGTTTTAAAAATACTATCTATAAAGTTGTCTGGGGTGGGTTGCAGAGAGAGTGGTGTGGGGTGTTGGGGTGCGGCAGAGAGGTGAAAAGTACGAGGTAGTGCAGTTACATATAAATTGTAAAGGTGTTTGTAAATAATTAAATAAATACTTGCTGTATGTTCTATGGCACTACTTGTCATGTTAGTGCTGCTCTGTCGTGTTCAATCACGTTGCAGCACTGGGTTTGGAAGTCATTAGTGGAAGTTTTGTAATTGTATGTTATAATTTTAACATAGTGAAAAAATGTGAAAAATAATTGAATCTATTTTTTTTCAGAAAATTATTTTGTTTGGATTAAAATTTGGAAATGCCAAGAAGAAGTAAAAAAAAAAAAGAAAAGAGAAAAAATATATATATTTGTGCAAAAGGCTAAAGTTTGTATTTGGAAAAAATGGGAGTAGTACAGAAAAACGTTGTTCTACTATAAGTACAAGATGAAAAAAGGATCACAAAAGAGGAAAAATAGGAATTTTTCAAGTAAGGTGAAGCAGAGTTCAATTTCAAATACCAGGAAAGATGATAAAGAAATAGTATCTGTTACTCGGAGATAAAAGGAGTTTCATGAAAATCGTCAGAGACTTTTTCAATCTTAAGTGATTCAGAATTCAATGAAAGAATGCTTCAAATATAAAAGGAATGTGTTTGAATTGAAAGAGAAACAGCGTATTGAAAGTATAGTGGATAGTGCTTTCAATTTAAAACAGAAGTTATTCATTGTGATTTTCAAGAGAAAGTATTAAACAGAAAGTTAACTTCTTACAAGGACTAGATCTATGTCACGTAAGAAAATATACTGAGATGTATGGGCATTCTCTGGCATTTCTTTGAAGAAAAGTTTCTAAAAGTGTTTTTTATCAGTTGAGGATGTTAGCAGTATTTTATTCAGAAATGCGGAAGTTTGTGAGGAAAGTGTACTATGTAAAAAGTTCTGCATTATTTTTAAGTGAACTGAGTACAAGTCTTTTATATGCTTCTTTATTAGTTGTTCAAAAAAAAGTGTGATGATATTGAAATGCGATATTTTGGTTCAGAGGAGCAGTTCATAGAATGTGAAAGTTTGACAATTACAGATGTTGGAGGAGATGGGAAAGTGATTAGCACTGATCAGTTTGAAGAAGAAATTGGAAAGTTTAATGTAGTGTGGTGTGAAATACGAGACTATGATTGTGTTTGTTGTCGACGTGCTGATTATAAAAGTCAAAGTAGGAATGTTGATTTGTATTTGAAAAGTGAAAAGGAGAACAATGGTAGGTGGGTGGAATTAAAATTTTACTTGTTGGTGGAAGGTCAATTTGAGATAGGTAGTGATCAACGTATATGTAAATATTGTCATAACAAATTAGAAGAGAACAAAATGCCTTTTAGAGCAGTACATAATAATTTTGAATTAGTAGCTATTCCGTAGGAACTGGCAGAATTGAATACATATGAGTCTGTTCTAATTCAATGTGTTAATTCTTTTCAAACTATAATTCGGATGGAGCCTAAAACATGTAAACTGTCACCAACAGACTTGCAAAGAGGTTTAAAGGAAGAGTGGTGTACTTACCTTTGGATTTTAAGAAAAATATTGAAAGTATTGCTGGAGTGAAAGAGGAAAATTAGGCAGTAGTCATTCTAGTAAATGTTGTAGTAACAAAAAGTCGGAAAATATGGAAAGATTTTGTGGGTGTTAATAAAGTTGAAAAGGCTACCTTATATCTTATAGAGAACAATATTTATTACAAAACTGTAAATGTGGGTGAACAGGTAATAAGTTTACAAGATGAATCTTGTCGATCGATATTCTGATGCTGCAATCAGTACAGGTGGATCATTATACCGTCTACCTTCTCCTGTAGCAAACAGCTGTGGAAAATAATGACCTTCCAAGGTTTTCTCCCATACACTTATTGGAGTTCCCTGTGCTTTTTTAATTTCAAATAACTCAATGCTGCTTCCTATTACTTCTTTTGAATGCAAAGGACATATTGTGTAATGTTCACAAATATCTTCAGTCCTTGACTTGTCCACTTTCTCTATTTGACCACTTGAAATTTCAGATTATATTCTGAAGATCCTAGATTTCGACAGTACATATTTCACCTTCTTGTTTGAAAGTGATCTGTCCTCTTTGTCGTATGCAATGAACCACATACTTAAAACTAAAGTTCATCAATAAGTTCTTTCTGCGAAAGAATTTGTGGAAAAACTTCAAGAAAGAGATGAAAATTTAGAAGGACACTTAATCAATTTGATGGCATGTCAACGTGGAACAAATGAGTACTGGTATTGTCGTCATGAAGAACTCAAGTGTATGTTACGGAAAGTAGGTACAAGAACATGGTTTGTCTCACTTAGCTGTGCAGAGTATGCATGGGAAGATTTGCTTGACTTTCTAAGAGAAGCGAATTCCAATATAAAAAATGCTGAAATAAAGACTCGTGGTGAACTGTGTTCGTTGGATACTGTATATGTGTGCAGATATTGCAATTATAAGTTTCAACCTATAATGTCTTATCTGCAAGAAAAAGAATACAGCTCTTAGAGAGGTTACCGATTTCTTTTGGAGAAAGGAGTATCAAGCAAGAGGTGCACCTCATATACATATGCTACTATGGATCAAGGATGAACCTAAATTTGGAAATGATTCTGATGGAACAGTATTGTCTTTCATTGAATAGTATGTGACATGTGAGATACCAAGAGAAGAAGGAGATAGAAGCTTGAGAACTTTTACGTTTCCAAAGTCACAGTTGTTGAAAGTATTGCAGAAGAAACTACAACTTTAAAGGAAACTTTTACACCAGATGTTGGTTTGGTTCCCCCTGTACAGTTATTTGTAAAGGAAGAGTAAATTATTTTTTTTCTTCTGTAAGGCACACAATAACTCGGAACTCTCAAAAGAATAACTACAAGTTAAAAAGAAGCGAACTGTCAAAGTATATCAATGATTACAATCCAGTCATTTTAAAAATGTGGAATGCAAACATGGACATTCAGTATGTTGCAGATAACTCAATTGCTGTTGCATTTTACGTTACATTGTACATAACAAAATTTTCTACATTTTAAAGATTTCTATCATTTCGAGGAGGCTGTGAGCGAGATTAGACCCCACCTTGCTAGAAAACTATACATACAGTGGCGATACGGCACACTGCCCATAAGAGCTTTTACTGGCAAATGGATGCCGCTTTCCCCTAAAAACTGCCCTGGCTGCGATGCAGAATTCGAAACTGATCTACACGTACTATTCTTTTGTCCTGCATACAAAAAAATCAGGAAATGTTGGATTGTGCCTGTTTGTAGGAATCTGGGGTTTATCCTATGGATGCCTGCCTATCGGGTCTTCAAAACAGATCTATCCACTCCAATAGTCTTTGCTGTATCTTCATTTCTTGTGTCTATGTGGAGGAAGAGAAGATCTTGTGTAATTACAGCCTGAAGTCCTAGGCACCCAGTTTATGGTATTAATTACTTCATCGCGATGTATATGTATGTTGATTATTCATTGTACTTTTTTGCTAAATTGCTTGCACTTTTATGACTATGTGTCGAAATAAAGATTGAGATGATGACATAACAAAATCAGAAAAAATAGAGATGAAAGAACTGTGGGAAGAAATTACTAGGCCTGGGCGGTAAATTCCGTTCCGCTCGCGGAATTTGCGGAATTTGGGTAATTTTGCATTCCGCGGAGAACGCGAAATTGCCCAAACTTCTGCTTTCCGCGACTTCGCGAAATTTTTTGCTTGCTGGCATTCTCAAAATGCGTGTTCACAAGATATATCTCCCCGAGCACGCAAACAGCGATTGGGAACAGGAAAAAAGCATCGCGAACAAGCAATTCCGCGTGTTCGCGGAATTTCTGCGTGTTCGTGGAGATTTTTTACCGTTTCGCGGAGATTTCCATAACGCGATTACGCAAATTCCGCCCACCCCTAAAAATTACACAGGAGAAAAGCCTTAGTAAAGAATTGTACAGCTTTACTTTGAAAAGGCTTTCCCACCGAGAAATTGGATTGTATGGATGTTCAGACTGATTGTGCTCTTCAAGTTTAAATTCAAAGTCACAAGGAATCATTTGGGTAAGTTTAGGTCTTGCCTGCAAACTAAATGGAGTCTTGAAATGATTTGAAGAAATTGAAGAATTAGCAGTACAGTACAGACAACCTTAAAACTAATATGTTGGACACATACTAACCGAAAAGGAGTCAACATCTGGAACAGCTATGTCTGTATGAAGTACTTCAACATTACAGCTTGAAATGTTAAAGAGAATGTAAAAGAAGGAAAATATGCAGTAGTTGGATGTCATGGTTGTTTAGTAAAACATGCAAAGAGTAATCTCATAAACCACAAGAAAGTTAGTTGTGAAAGTTTACATAAGGGAGAATGTTACTATTTAGCACTTCTGCAACTGTTTAATTCATGGTGTAGTGAAAGTGAATTATTTGGAGACTGTGACTGTTACGAAGATTCTTGTAACACATGTAAAAGTAGTGTTGCATGTACAATTTTTGCTATATATTTAAAAATGTTGAATGATGAAGTTGAACATAAAAAAACTATTACAGCTGAAATTAGTAATAAAAGTTCTCAAGATAGTGAAACTAGTGGTCCATGTAGTCACGATCTTCTTGGACGAGCAATACTGGAAAATGAAGCAGCCATTGCTGTGCATGAAGTTGAAATTGCAATGCGGTACAGCATTTCCTAACAGTGAAAGGGGGTCTTGATTCTATGATTTAGGATGTCAGAAGTTAAAGTCTGTGATCATTTCTGTGTATCCCCTCTGACGAGGTGCAATCAACTATAGGTCCCAACAGTGAAATGGCGTCTTGATCCCACAATGGACGATGTTACAATTGCATCTGAGAGTGGAGATGAAGGTACTCCCTTCGACCAGGTGCAACTAACTCTAGGTCCCAACAGTGGAACGGTGTCTTGATTCCACCATGGATGATGTCCGATATTAAAGTCAAAAGAACAATCCCCTCGGGAAAATGATCAAACAGGACCACTAGTATTCACATCCACTCTCAAACAGTATCAAGATCATACAGAAACAACCAGACCCAGAGGTGCAAATTTAATGAGCTTAATAATCAAGTCAAAGAATGTGTTTCAATAAAAAATGTATTAAAATAGTATATATACATAGACAATTAATCACAATGTTAAAAAATCAGGCATTTTATGACAAAGTCAAACAAACAAATATTTCATTAAATTCAAAACAGAGATCATGAATAAAAACAGATAAAAAAAACACAACAGTGAGTGGGGAAAATGAGCAAGAAAAAAATATTTTCCAATCAAGAGAACATCACAGTTATCAGACAACAAATACATCAGTAAATCAAAGTACACACTATCGGATCAGAACATTTTTTCCAAATTATAACCATAAAGTGTTGCACTTGTTGCTAATCCGTGATGAAATCAAACAAACAAAGCATCAACGCGTTTCGGTGGGTCCGAAATTTTATGACCCCCACCTTCTTCAGGAAAGAGAGAATATCTTTCACACTCGTATCAGAAATGTTCTGAACATAAAGAAAAGAGGGAGAGGACAACCATTTTTGGATTGATTAAAAAGCTCTCAAACAGCATCCTCTGTAAGTACTACCATCATAGTGTCAAACTCCGACTCAGACCGTTAAGCTACACCCATGTAACCCTCATGCTGGTGTTACCGCTAACTACAACCATAAATTGGCCACATATATCTCCAAGCAAAACCAACACACGATCTGCCCTGAATTCGGGGATGTGGGATAAACCTAGCTTAACATAGAGCTGTAAACAATATCAGCCTCCAACCATTCGGCTTCGCATCAATCATAAGGTTTATTGCATTCAGAGCAAGGGGAAAAACATACCTCCAAATACGGACACTGCCCTGATCTGGTACAGTTCCCAAAAATTCTGTTGCATTCCCCTTCGAACACAGCTGTATACGATACACAGGAAATTAGGCATAATGAAAATAGGTCCTATTTTCTATCTGCTTTGTAATGTGTAGAGCTATATTTCTGTAGACATCTACCTTAGTCCAGACAGGAAACCGTCACCCTTTACTTTCAAGCCAACGGGCACCTTCTTAATGGGTCACTGTACTATCAACCCGAGATATACCAGAAAGGTAAGCATCCCAATCTATATTGGGGAAAGTGTATTGGACAGCATATCCAAAAAATGAGCCTTACGAATAGCCATAATGCTTCAACTGTAGATATCGCATATTGCGAAATCCCTACATAATTACCTGTTCTGTAAGAAGTTTCAGGCTAATACCATTTCTTAAGTTCTATCAGCAGGAGGGAAGACTTGTTCTCACTCCAACAACTTTGTTTAAAACGGGCATATCTGTAGATAAAACAGTAGAAATAATAAAATAAAATAAACCCCCAAAGTAAGAATTAGTGGTACATAATCCACCAAAGTGTGCATATATATCTAGCAATGGTGTTATACTAATCAAACAACCTCTAATGGTTAAACGTCAAAGACCCTAGTATACATGTAATAGAGGTCATTGGGATGGTATCCTCATGTACGTTATATTTACTCAAAGCCACCCCTACTACTATTCCCATATAACAGCAGGTTAAATGACTCTAACACAGTGCCTGTTTGATCATTTTCCTGAGGGGATTGTTCTTTTGACTTTGGTCTTCTGGTACCCTATCCCTTTGGCGATATAGGGTCCCTCTCTCTCTTTTTATAAAAATGATGTCCGATATTACCTGCTGCTTGTTTTTCACAGAACTCACTCTGTTGAGGTGCATCAGACTATGTGCTTCCGTAACTAACTGCTCTGCAGGATTATTGGGGTTGGTTGAGTGTAGTCACTGGAGTACACCGCGGTACAGCAGGTCCGAAAACTGAAACGGGGTCTTGATTCCATTATTGAGGATGTCAGAAGTTAAAGTCTGTGTTTATTTCTGTGTAACACCTTCGACCAGGTGCAACCAGCTCTAGATCCTAATAGTGGAACGGTGTCTTGATCCCAGAATGGAAGATGTCCAATATTACTTGTTGCTTGGTTTTCATAGAACTTCCTCTGTTGAGGTGCATCAGACACTGTGCTTCCGTAGTTAACTGTTGCACATGATTATTGTGCTTCATTGACACCAGTCAGTGGAGTACACTGTGGTACAGCAGGTTCGAACAGTGAAACAGGGTTTTGATTCTGTGATTAAGGATGTGAGAAGTTAGTGTGTGATGATTTTTGTGTACCCCCTCTGATCAGGTGCAACGAACTGTAGGTTCCAACACTGGAACGGTGTCTTGATCCCACAATGGACGATGTCCGATATAACGTGCTGGTGAATTTTCAGAGGTCCTTCTGTTGAGGTGCATCAGACTTTGTGCTTCCGTAGTTAACTGCTGCACATGATTAATGACCTTGGTTGACTGTAGTTGGTGGAGTACACCAAGGTACAGCATGTCCGAACAGTGGAACGGGGTCTTGATTCTATGATTGAGGATGTCAGAAGTTACAGTTTGGGATTATTTGTGGTAACCCCTCCGATGAGGTGCATCAAGCTCTAGGTCCCAACAGTGGAACGGTGTCTTGATCTGACAATGGAGGATGTTAGAACTTCATCTGAGAGTGGAGATGAAGATACTCCCTTCGACCAGGTGCAAGCAACTGTAGGTCCCAACAGTGAAACAGTGTCTTGATTCCACAGTGGGAGTTGTCCGATATTACTTGTTGCTTGGTTTTCATAGAACTCCCTCCGTTGAGGTGCATCAGACTCGGTGTTTCCGTACACTAGTCGGTGGAGTACACTGTGGTACAGCAGGTCCGAACAGTGAAATGGGATCTTGATTGTATGATTGAGGATGTCAGAAGTTGAAGTTTGATATTATTTCTGTGTACCCGTTCTGATCTGCTGCAAGCAAGTCCATGCTTTCGAATTGAACGGTACATGGCTGTCAGGTGTTAATGAATAGTGAGTCTGGCCTACAATGCAGACAGAAGTGTTCACAATTCAGATCGAGTGCTGATTGTTTAATTAAAGAATCCAGTAGTCAAGTAACTACAACGTCTATTGGAATATACATATTATGTTTTTAGTATACTTCTTTGAAGACATTTTTTGAAATGACTTATAGGTTTAGTACAATGACCAAATTTAATTTGCAAGTGCAAAGGAACACTGAATAGTCTACACTGTAGACAGCAGAAATGGTATTTGAATTGTTTTGTTTTATTTATTGCAGATTTTTCTGCAATTATTGATGTCTGTGTAAGTACTGTTTACAATTAACACTGCAGATAGCAGTGTTCACAATTCGGATCGAGTTGGTCTTGTAGATTATGCAGTTCTGTAGGAAAAGACATTGTTCCAGTGCGCTCTGTCTACACCATGAATACGTATTATTACAGGCTCCAGACACGCTTTTGTTGCTTCGCGTACGACTAACTGTGTAGCTGAATTCCACCTTACGTAGCTGTGGGCCCTTGCTGACCGCTCTCTCTGGCCTACACTGTAGACAGCAGTGTTCACAATTTAGATTGAGTTGCTATTGCTGATGATTTTCTGTTGATGGCAGCAGATATTACTCCAAGTACGGCCTGCCCATCTACAGCACACATCATTGTTGGTTGTTGACATGCTGAATGATTTTGATATGGCTTTCTGAGTGCACTAAAACTGATGGACCCTTTATGTTAAAATCTTTTTGTGTTTTATTTCTGATCTATTAATTGTGTCTCAGTATACCATAAGTTGTGTTTCTTTTTCGATAGAATATTTTTCTGTATTACTTCACATCTACTGTCCCTACCTTACTGCAGTACAAACTAATGATTCTTTTATTATTGAATGTCTGTGTGTGATCCAATGATTACTGTTCTAGTAGAGGATAGCAGCAACTATTCCTTGAGGAATGGTTTACACTGACTCCACATGCTTCCACCACAGACGTAACTGGATATGTGCCCCTGGTAATAAAAAGGTGTCGAGCGCATGTGCTCATTCCCCACTTCCACTACCTGTCTGTATCCGTGTGTTCATTATCTATGCATGATAGTACCCCTGGGCCATATGATATTACATTGTGCTGTGGGCAGTGTATGTAACTATGTTACCTCTGGTAGTGGGGAAAACTTCGGTTATGTAACTTGTAGGTGTATGGCTATCACAGGTGGAAGGCTACTTTACAGACCATGAACATTGATGAAGATGATGGTTTCATGTTGTGTGTAGTGTAAGATATGTGTACATTGCAAAAAGTTTAGAAAAAAGCTCTTTAAGCAGAAGAGGTGTGTCTCATCAAATGCAGTACAGAGATTGACTAAAATGGGTGGCATTTTCCAACTGTTGCAATGGAAAATGTTATGAACTAATGAAGTGCTTTTTTTAACGGTCACATGGCAATCGCGCACCTAGTGTGCAAGGAGACCGCACCAACGTGATTTTGAGAAAATATAATTCATAAAATATGAGTGTATTACAGTTAGAAATATATAAATGTTTAAAATATGTTAGATTATTGCTTGCTCTCATATACACTTTAAAGTTATTTAGATATAGTTTTGAGACAAAAAAAATTAGTGAATGGAGTACGCGGCGCAACACCGTACGTTTATGATGTTACACAGGGTGTGGCAGCGTGCACACGTCGCATTCGCAACGTGCAGCGGCCACGACCCCATATGTACATGACGTAATGCACGGCTTGGTAGTGTGTACCCATCGCATACTAAAGTAGCAGCTAGCGCGACCTCATACGTACATGTTGTTACGTGGGACGTGGTGTCACAAACCTGTCGGATATGAAATGTGCATCATTTAAATGTGGTGGATAGGATTCGTGTGCTGATCGAGGTTGGTAGAGTACCAGAATGGGTCTTTAGTTTTCTCCCCCCCCCAAAAAAGTTTGATATGCATATTTCTTTGGGAAGATATAAAATATTACATAATTTTTAAAGTTAAAAAAAGGATAATAGAGTTGCAAAATATTAAAAAACAATTAGAAAATAAAAGGTTTTATTAATATTAAAATATGAAATTAACATTTAAAAAACCTTTGAAATTCACTGAAAAAGCCATGGGGTGTATTATCAAGCACGGCATTAAAATTATCGCCGCTTTAGCGGCAGAAAACTGCAGCTAAAGCGGCGATAATAGGCTTGATAATATGCCGCAGAGAATTCCAATAGAAACCCATGTTGACACCAGAACATGGGCTTCTATGGGAATTCTCAAGGGCATATTATCAATCCCATTATCGCCGCTTTAGGGGCAGTTTTCTGCCCCTAAAGCGGCGATAATTTTAACGCCGTTTCTTGATAATATGCCCCCATAGGTTTTACAGACGTTATAGTTAGGAATTAGCATTTAAAAAACCTTTGAAATCCACTGAAAAAAACAAAGGTTTCAGGGACGTTATAGTTAGTTGGACATTTGACTAATATAATACCAGAGAAATTCGCCAGTTATAGTTAGATGAGCTAACTATAACTCGCGCGCCCGCAATGCACTGCTGAGGACGTCACATATATCATCACTCATGACATGGTCAGTGACGTCACTGATGACATCACTGATGACATCTCAAATGACATCACTGATGACATCATCCACGTGATAATCTGATGCACATACTGATGCCCTAATATAAACTATGATACATGCACTCCTATTTTTGAAACCATACACACAAGAATGCCAGATACTACATAGCATCAACTATTTCCTAGGTCTATACACACATCCAGTGTCTTACACATACAGTTACTCATCAATACAGCACTATAATATGTGCTGATACACCTATACATAGTCACACTCTACCACTCATCCATAGAGTTAGTCACACACCTATTTAGTCATGCAAAGAATGAATTACATACTCATTTACTCATGTATACAGTTATATACACCAACTGAGTTATTTATACACACACCACATCCCTTATTTATGCAGATACTAAATCATACGTATTGTCTTTTACAATCAGTGATACAAGCAGACACTCATTTATACACCCATTCTTCAAATAACTTACTCTGACATATAGTCATTTATATACTCCAACACTCACATATACTGCCTTAAAACATATGTAGTTACTCACACATATACCACTGAGATATTAATTCACTCACCACTCACCCATACACACACTAAGTCACCCATACAGCCCTTCCCAGATGCACTTTTGAATCCATACAATCAGTGAATTACCCACTCAGACATCTGTGAACAGAGTCACACCCCTCTCTACCGACCCACACAGACACTCAGGCACTCATACAGATACTCAGACAAGAAATCAATAACCCATATAGACACCTATGTAGATACTTACCAACGCATGCAGCCGCTTATAAACCAACTGAGAGACTAATACAGACTTTCACACAGTTTAGTCACTAACCCATGCATTAAGTAAGACACGTTCAATCACTCACTTATACCGTCAGTCATGTGCCTACTAAATAATCCCTTCAGGCACTTGTAAATCCACTCATTCTTCAATACACCTTGGCATAGATATATATGAAAAATATTTAAAGTTTAGAGAAACACACATTTACTGGATGATGTCATCAGTGATGTCATCAGTGATGCCATTTGAGATGTCATCAGTGATGTCATCAGTGATGTCACTGACCATTTTATCCAAAAGGAGAGACTGAGAGCTGGGTTATGAGGTCCTGCACACAAGCTCCCAAAAGAGACTAGTGTTTAAAGAAGGTGTGCAGTTCCTATGTGATTGCGGGGGGTTGGGAGGAAAAGGGGGTGAATGGGAAAGACAGGTCTTTCTTCGTGATGCCCTCACATACCCCGAGAGGTGTCATGCTTCACCATAGGGCTGTGCCCCTCGTCAGGCTGCAATGTCTGACGGGCTCCCGAAACCGGGGCTCTTTGTCGGGAATCTTTTGAAGAGGAAGCCGTTGGGTGCGTGCGGGTGTGGGGGCAGGGTAGTGCACAGTGAGATAAAATAAAATAGGTATAGAGCAGTCCTCTACAGTCAAGTTTTAATGAAAAGGTAGCTCTAGCCTAGATAAAAACAAGAGTGGGCCCCTGTGAGGATGATAATGTTCCTAAGGGGCAGTCTAAGTGTGTAAGGTCAACATGTTTCATGTCTATACTTGCCCCTAACGGGTCAATTGGCACTTCTTCAGGACCGTGGTAAAGAACAGTGGATGCGTGCACTACCGCCTGGTATTCAATTAATGGATGTGAATTACCAGGGGCGGTGGAGACCCTAGTTGACGTTAACTGGGGAATTGGTAGACTTGTGTAAAGGGAACAAAAACGGGGGGGAAGAACGAATGGGGTAAGAGAGCGTTGAACATAGTAGTCACACATATGCCAACATATCACTGAAAGTTGCTGGTAGTACTAAAAGAAAGGAAAAATAACACCAGTAGTGTGTGTTGAGGCATGGATGGTCTTGTGACTATCAGACTGCTACTGGGTTATAAGGATGTTTACTCAATGCTCCAGTATGTGAGCCACGTAGCATGCAGTGTGCTAAAAACTCTTAGCAGCATTCAACTCCAAAAGTAGTAAGGTGTGGTCACCAGTGTACTGCTAGGGCACTACAAGCGAAAGTACGCCCCGGTATTAGCGAGTACGATAAGGGCATCTTCAGTGAGCTGCGCAAGGTGGGTAAATTAAATAAAACAGTGGGACCACGGCGTGAGGTGAGCCACATGGTTATGGTCACAGTGAGTCAAGTTGATATCACAGCGGGGCCGTAGTGGGTAAATGAAATAAAATAGCGGGACCATGGCATGAGGTGAGCCGTGAGGTGAGCCGCATTGTTATGTTACAGTGGGTCAGGTATAAACCACTGCTGGGTCATAGTGTATAATGAGCCGCATAGTTGTGGACACAAAACTGCCGAATGGTTGTCGACAGTCAACATAGCATTAAATTTGACCAAGTGGCTACCGGCAAATGACGCTACATTAGAAGATGCCGATAAGGGGTCGGAATGCTATACAAATCGCATGTGTGGCCGGGAGGGCGGGGACCGGTGTCAAATTGTGAAATCCACCCCGAGTATACAAACACAGTATCGTGGCAAGGCAATCTGGGGAAACTACATGAAGTGTGGAAGATTGAGTGAGGGCGTGCGCAAGTATCTAACAAAGGAATTAAATGCATTCCCTTAAGTTAATGGTTTAAAGGCAAACATCCAAACTCGCACAATGCCAGAAACTCACCCCTAGTAAAAACGTTACGGGCCAACGGGGGTGGCCGGAGCACGTCGTTACTCTGGTGGTCTCAAAGAAGAAAGTCATTTATGTAAAGGCAAGGTAAATGTGAAGCTTACCGGTAGGGCAAGGCGGGAGGCCACAGTGGCGAGATACTCACCGGTTCAGAGAAGCAACTTGCCGTGATCCTAACCAAGCTCCAGGGCCCCGTAACTGGTAGTTCCGGTTTGCTGGTGTTTATGTGGAGAGCTAGACCGGCAATTGGGGCAGCCATCTTGGATGTGGTGTTCAGTAGTTTTTGGGATATTAACTGAAATCTAAATTTGCATAACTAGAGACATGGATCCTCCTTGGATTCATGAATCCATGCGCAAACAGGAAGGCCTTGATTATCTGGCCGCAACCTGAGAGGAAAGTTGTGGCCACAATTCTGTTCATCGGGACTCAGTACTCAGTGATGAAAATAAAGTTAAAAGGTGACCCTGACCCCATGGGACTAATAGAAGGGTTTGTGAGGGATCCCTCATCTGCAAGAAAATGTCCGAAAACCTTTATGTTTTTTACCATGAGAGGATCCGCGGATCCTCCCAGATTTGGATCTAGACCCCAATTAAAGTTACTTGAGATAATTATAACTATTACTCTTGATTTTCTATGGTTTTGTGTGTAAATCTGAACCTAACTGTAATGTCAATGTAACCGTTGTTTTTTGTGTGAATATATTTAGATATGTATATGTGTATGTATATATATATATACAAACACACACACATATATATTTATATATATTTTTACATAGATATTTATATATATATTTATGTATTTATTACAAGTATATTACAGCTGTCATAGCTCCCGCCAAGCAAAAGCAAACTGCTATCTCTGGAGGGTGGGCACCTCAGGAGAATGGGAGCAGGCCCTGGGGGGTGGCATGCTTTAGGACCATTATTTGGCTCCAAGAGTGGACCGTGTGGCTCCCATCCTTTCTGTTTGAAGGGCCAGCCCCGCGGTGATGGTGGTCCCCAGGGCTGAAAACTGCCTGGAAGGGTGCCACATGCCCTGTCCCCCAATATTTATGCAGTCATGCCCTGGAGAGGAGATGGTTCCCGGGGCCAAAAGCAGCCCTGGAGGGGGGATGCCAATCTCCCGCCCTCTTTTTTGTTACTCCGTGCCCCGGGGCGGTGGCGGGCCCCAGGGCAATTTTAAATACAGGATGGGGTTCCGCACTGCTCCTCCTATTTCCCTCACAAGCCCCAGGGAGGTTGTGGTCCTCAGGGCCTTTTAAGGGCTACAGAGGGGTAGCGTGTGGCCCCGTGCTATTACTTTATTAAGCCCCTGGGAGGAGGCAGGCAAAGGGGCTGAAACTGACCTTGGAAAGGAGTCGCATGTTCTTCCCACCCCATTTCTTAATAATATATATGCCCCCAGGATCTTGCCCACCCGGGGAATGAAAAGGAAATAAACATGGGAGACAGAGATAGTTCTTTTTTAAATGTTGCTGCAAATCTGTTGCTATGTTTGCCGCAAAAATAAATAAAAGAAATGCTTGTTGGCCCTGGCGAGGTCCTTAGGGGACCCCAGCACCAGGTCTAGGGGGTCAGGATATTCCTACCCTGCTTCATTTTCTTTTTTTTTTACATTTTTGTTTGGGACTCGACTGAATCCAAGTCCCAAGATAGCTGCCAACACTTCCTGGTGGAAGTGTTGGCAGCCAATCAGATCTCTGCATGAGATCAAGGGGATGCACAGAAGGTTTGCACCTCTAGATATCAAAATGTATTTGTTCTTTATTATCTACAAAACTATTGAATGGGTTTACACCAAATAACAAAAGCAGCTCTTTCTGGACCCAGAGCTACCTTTCTGCCAAATTTGGTGCAATTCCATCCAGCGGTTTGAGCTGTAGTCATTTCTAAAATCTCTATGGGAATTAACATGGGAAACACACTTTGTTTGACTCCCCATTTGTCCTTGGCTCCCACTTGACAGATCACCCTGAAAATGTCCACGCACAACTAGACAGAGTACATCACTTTTTTTGTGAAAGTTTTGTGAAGATCCATCAAACAGCACTAAAGTTATACGCAAGTTAAAAAATGCTTTTCCTATGGAAACTAGGCCCTAACTATAACTACCTATTGGCGACCGATATATAATCATGGTGTAATATAACTATAACCCAAAAAAAGTGTATTAGGGTTTTCTAAGCACTCTGAAAGCCATCCAAACATTTCAGATTAAAATTATCTTCATAGCTTGGACACATTCATCAATATAAATATTTTACAACAACCTCCTTCCTTTAAAATGACAGTCAATGTATAGTCCAGCAATTTAATTCAGTCTTGGAGAAAAGGAACAGTACAGTAAAACATGTCATAGTTTCAATGACATCAAGTTTGCAAAATCTACAAAAGCATAAATCTGAGGGAATCCCTACACAATTATCTGTTTGTTCTAATAAAGGAATATGTTCTCTCCGAAAAAGCATATGTGGTTTCGTACATCTCTGTTCAAATAACACTCTAGTATATGTGCTGTGCCAACATGTACCAATGCATACATGCACAGACTTTTTGGCAGGAATTCCTATGTCATTTAAAAACCACAACAGGAATCCACTTGAATCCAAACCAGCCCACACTGATACGACTTCGGGACGTGGGGGACCACAACATATTCCCTCTGACCATACCAATAGGATTGTTTGTTTTCCACATACTCTTGCCAGCAGAGCTTTGTGTGGCTCAGATTTGAATGCTTCCACAGTACCTCTGGTCAATATCTTATGTAAATTATATGATCCATATATGCTACGGAAAAACTGGGGGTGACAATCAATGTTCCCTATAATTTTTTTCCTCTGTGTGTGGCAGAGTAAGGTCTCTGTGCACTGCAGCCAAGGCTATGTGCGCCAAGAACCAGACCGCACATATAAACCAGGGCTTTAAGTGGGATGAAAAAAACAGGAGTCTCTCAAAGGGGCGTGACCGATGCAATTAAGGACATGGCTTAAAAGCAATTAAGCTAAACATTTGTGCTTAGCATAGTGTGCCACCCGATTGATATTTTGTTTCTGCTGTCATTGCATCCAGATATATAATACAAGTAACATTCCACCTACAAGAAGCCAGGACTATTGGCTTTGTCAATGGTTGTTTGTTGCATAAAGTTGTATATAATATAGAAAATGCTTCCGCTCTTGTGGTAGAGGTTGTGGCTTAATACTTGAGCTGCCGATTTAGGACATGGGTTTTGAGTCTCGGGTCAGATTAACATCCTGTGATTCTCGGTAAATTAATTAACCCCCCATGCATACAAAAAATAAATAAATAAATAATGGAAATCACTCCAATACTTTTGGGTTGAGTATGCACTATATAACACTTGCTGCATCTCTTTTCTAAATGCGGGGCTGATGGTTTGCCTTTTGAAAGAATTTATGTTAAATGCAGCCCATGACTGACACTGTGATCAGGCGAACAGCTAGACCCGAACTTCGGGGTGGGGCTAACACTCCCAGCCAGGGCTGGCCCTAGCACTGGTCGCGCACTGTGCAGCAATTGTTTTGGCGCCCCTCCCCCATTTCCTCCTTCTCCATGAATTCTCTCACTACCACTCACCAGCAATGCACCTCATCTCTGTATAGCACATTTCTGAAAAACATTTCATTTTTTAATAGCTCTGCTCATAGTTTACTCACACTCAGTTCTGTGATCTGCATGGTACACGTTCTTTGTAGCAGGCATTAACCCTCTGCGCTGTGTGGGTGGCAGGAGTGCCCATGTGAGTGCACAGTGAGCGATGTAACAGTGTAAGAGTAGGGTAAGAGGGGGGCGTGGCTAGCGCCCGTGGACGATGGCGGCTCATCTGTAGCTCTCCCGGGTGGCGCGGAGAATGAAGTGCTCGACGAGACTCCCTGCAGCGTTTTAACCCTCAAGAATCATGGGTTTCGACGTCGGAACTGGTGCAGGACTGCTGGGGTGATTTTGGATGCCTGAGTCTGCCTGTGGGTAATCCTTTCTTTGGCAAACGTATGAAGCATCGATACTCGGAATTACGGCCGCCATTTTGTGTCAACGCTGACGGAGCTCCGCTCCTAGCGTTCCTTGGCTAATCATAGTAATGGCGGATTACTCTACATACTTTCTCGATTGTCAGCCAGCTAGTCACCACGTTGTGCCCACCTATCTTTTACAAAGTGTTTTGGCATTCACTAGCGCGTTTTCCGAGCGCTTTGGATTTCCTGTCACCTATGACTGTAAATATTCATTCACAGTGTTGCTGTAGTCTGACTGAGAATTGTTTTGAAGCTACTTTCTTCTGCACTTCAACAATTGTGGGCCACTCGCTATTTTTACTTCTCTGTAACACACACTATTTTCTTCATAATTGCCTGAGGTGTTGACTTCTGAAACTGCGGCCGCCATCTTGTGAAGCTGCTGACGGAGACTTACTCCTAGCAGTTTCGCAGTGTAAGAAGGATTTCTTATGCACTCTATGCCGCTTATTGTTCCATTTGCTTGATAACTTGCCCTGGTTTCTTCAATTGTATCGCCACGATGTCGATTTCTTCTTACTTTTGGATGCCACTGACACTTTTTACTGCAGTTCATTTTTCTTCAAACTGATGCAACTACCTGTTTGATTTTGAATCTGTTTATGTACCAATTGCTCGTTTCACATTCTCTCAATTAGCGTTCTTATTATTGTGTTACTCATTTCTTCTCTCCAGAACTGCTGTTGTTTTTGCACCTAGAAGTGGCCCTTTTCTCTTTTCTTGTCTTGTTTACCAGATTGCTGTTACACCACACCGCATACTTAGTTTCAGATTTAATCGCACATATGTCTTTGCTCTCCAGATTTTTCGAACCTCTCAAGTTAACAAGCTATACTGCATGTTCTTCTGCTGCGATGTTTTGCCTTTTTGCTATAAATTGTTGTCTCTTTACTTGACCTCTCTAGGTGGCTCACTTAGTAGTAACTCTTGTTTATAGCGCTCAACTTTACTGCACTTACCTGTACACAATTTAGTTCACCAGCTCTATTCTGACGGCACCTTTGCCTTAATGTCTCTACATTATTTTTGTGTATGGTCATATCTCATTCATATTTAGCCTTGCATCCATATTAGGAATCTTATACTGCTTGTTTACCTGTTTTGATATCTTCTAGTTGCATTTGTTATTTCCTTTATGGGTAGATTATATAAGGAACTGCGCAAGCCTTCTCCAACTTCTCGCAAATTTCCCCTTCATACGGGTTCTAGATATCAGTGTCTAGAGATGGATGACTCTTCTGATCCCTCTGTTAAAAGTTCCTCCTCTGCTTCAGCTTCACAAACGAGTGGCGCCACCAAAGGTTCAATCAAAAGACTAAAAAAAGACCCACCTTCTCCTCCCAAACAAACTTCAGCAGTAACAATGGATATACTTTTGGAAGAAATAAGGGCCTTGCGCCCTTTTATTGAAGAAACTAAAACTGCGCTTGAAGAAACCAAAACTACTCTTCAGCTGCTATCCGACAAGTGGTCGAATATCGATGGTCGTGTAATCCTTCTAGAACAAACTGTTGATACTCTTACTTCTTCTGTTGCCAAAGTCGATCCACAATGTGCCCAAGTTTCTACACTCCACAAACAACTTGAGAACTTAGAAAACAGAAATAGGAGGAACAATCTTCGCATTTATGGCTTGGCGGAAAATTCCGAGGGGTCTGATGCTCTTACTTTTTTCAAATCCTTCTTGCCAAAAATTCTCCAGCTGCCAGATACCACTAATCTCAACATACAAAGAGCTCATTATTTAGGTCCTCCTCCTACTGGGTTCTCTACTACTCACGTTAAAAGGCCGAGAGGTGTTATCCTCTACTTTCTAGAATATACAGATTTCCTCACAGTTCTATCCGCAGCCAAAGCTCTTCCTCGACTTACCCGGGTAATCAGCTTTTTTTTTCACAGGATTATGCTAAATCCACTGCTGACCGGCGCAAAGAATTTCTTTCACTTAGACCACAGGTGCGTTCTATGGGAGCGAGATATGGACTTTTTCATCCCTGCCTCTTCAAGGTGACTTTCAACAACAAGACTACTACTTATGATGACCCGCTGAAACTAAAGAGCTTTCTGTACTCTCATTAAGTCAATAGAATGGACTTTGCTGCTTCATCAAGTTCTTAATAATTGGTTTTCACTCACTTTTCTCGTGTTATTGCATTTATGCTATGTTCCTTGTTGGTTTTCATGATTGTTATGCTTATACAGTTCTTCTAGCTGCATGTTCTACGTTAATCTTCTATGTTCTTAATATTTAACATTTATCCTTTCTCCTCCTTTGCACAGATTTCTTCCTTCACGTTGCCACCCATCTTCATGTCCTTGGAGTTCGTTGCAGTTGTCTTCCTTCCCTGCCTTCCCTTTGGAGCTTATGACCCGTCATTGTTCTATGTGGCCTCCATCCTCCTCTCCTTTTGTTTGTTCTCGACAATATGTACGTTTTTTGCTCTTCTTCTTCTGTTATTATGTTCTTACGTTTCTTTTTCTTTCTTCTTTATGCTCCTCAGCTACTTTCTTCCCTCTCGGCTGTGTCTCTCTTCAGCATATTTTCTGTCCTTTCTTCTTGATCCAGTCCTTTCATTTTCCAGCTTTTTTGCTTATGTTTTCACTATACCTCTTCTTTTTTACTCTCCCCTTTTTTCTTCATCATGTAACTGGCTTTTACTTTGCTGTTTTTTATGAAATTTTCTTCTTCTATTTCTGCTGTCTCTTATTAATATGCCTATATACTTTACATGTCTTTCTTTTTCATGATTATTCCTCAACTGGTTTTTTGATATGCTTATCTAATATTGTTTTATGCCTTTGAAAATATTTTCATGGAATGTTAGAGGTTTACATTCGCCAATTAAAAGACAGAGAGTATTATCCCATTTGACCAAACTCAACGCAGATATAGCCTGTTTACAGGAATCACATCTATCGGCAGTTGAATCTGCTAAACTGAAAAGGGGTTGGGTGGGTGAGGTGTATTTTTCCCCAGGTGATGGTAAACGTAACGGCGTTTTGATTCTGTTTAGAAAATCTCTTCCAGTCAAGTCAGTGACGCATTTTGCTGATACTTCAGGCAGATGGGTGTTAGTTAATTTTACTCTAGACAATGTCCCTATGTCCATTTTAAATGTGTACGCTCCAACGAGTGGTGACGCCTCTTTCTGAACCTCTTTAGCTTCACTCATCACTCAACATTATGTTGATAACTTCATTCTAGTGGGTGATTGCAACAAAGTTTTCAACCCTTTTTTAGATAGACATTCAGCTAGCGCTTACACGCCACATAAATCACAAAGATCTTTCACTCACCTCATTGCACAATACAAACTTACTGATGCTTGGAGACTCTGCAATCCCACTACGCAAGAATATTCTTTCTTCTCACCCCCTCACCAAACTCAATCTCGACTAGATTACTTTTTTTTTTCACATCACCTCACCCAGTCCCTTATTTCTTCTGACATCGGCTCCATCTTAATTTCGGACCATGCCCCAGTGTCCATTGCTTTGGATGTGTTGCAAAAGCCTACTTCCATTAAAAAATGGCGTTTTAACAACGCTCTCCTTCTTGATGTACAATTTGTTTCTTCTTTTACATCCTTTTTTCATGAATATTTTTTGCTTAATCATACGGGTGAAGTTCCATTTCCTGTAGTTTGGGATGCTTTCAAAGCATCAGCCAGAGACTTCATCATTAATTACGTCTCTCGTAAGTGATAGAAAGCCCAACAAGACACCAATGTTCTACTTTCCAAAATTAAACAATTAGAACATTTATATTATACTTCTAAATCAAAAGATTGCTTAAACGACCTCATTTCTGCCAAATTTCAATTTAATAAAGATTCCACATTTAATGCCTCTAACTTTCTCTTAAAGTCTAGCGCCAAGTTCTAAGGTGGGCAGAATAAGGCTGGAAAGTTGTTGGCCAATTATTTAAAGGTGAGACAAAACAAAGTCAACATTGAACTTATCTAAGGTCATGACGGGTTACTGAAACACAAAAGCGAAGACATCTTACAAGAATTCCTACATTTCTATGAAACATTGTACTCCTCCGAAGCAGCTTCGTCTGTACAGTCTATCTCCCAATTTTTGTCAGCCATCTCTTCTCCTTTTGATACTCCTCCGGACCTTTCCTCTTTAGAATCCGATCTTACTCACAGGGATCTCCTCCAAGCTCTTCATACTCTCAAACATGGAAAAGCTCCGGGGCCGGACGCCTTTACTGTTGAATTCTATTCCTGTTTTTCAAATTTGCTCATCCCCAAATTACATTTGCTTCTCTCTACCTTTCTTCAAACTGGTTCCGCTTCTGTATCCTTCTCTGATGCCCTCATATGTATTATCCCGAAACCGGGCAAAGATCTACAGCATTGTAAAAATTATCGCCCTATTTCTCCAGTAAATATTGATTACAAAAAAAATTCCAAAGCATTAGCTTTACGTTTAGAGTCTTTACTACCAGAGCTTTTAGGGAAAGAGCAATCCGGCTTTGTTAAAGGCAGACTGTTATCGGATAACACTAGATTATTTTTTGACATCCTCTCCAAGACTTCACATCATCCCCATTCCCTCGCAGCCATAGCTTTGGATGCGGAAAAGCTTTTGATCGGGTTGAATGGCCTTATCTGTTTAAAACTCTGAAGTGGTTTGGTTTCGGTTCAAAAATTTCCTCCCTGATTTCCTTCCTTTATTCTTGTCCTAGAGCAGCAATTTCGGCAAATGGGGGCTTATCTTCTTATTTTTCACTAGGAAGAGGGGTTAGACAGGGTTGCCCACTTTCACCTTTTCTGTTTAATCTTGCTTTAGAACCTTTCCTTTTGCGACTCCGTCAGAATGATAATATTCATGGTTTTAACTCTCATAATTCTGACATTAAAATGGCAGCTTATGCTCATGATGTCCTACTATTTATCTCCCAACCAGATACCTCCCACCCAGCATTTTTAGACGAAGTCCATTCTTTTGCTCAAGTATCGGGCTATAAACTAAATAAAGACAAGTGTGAAATCTTACCACTCACTGAAGTGACTTTCAAAGATGACTTTTCTGCTTCAGGTTTTACTTGGAGCCCCAACTCTATTAAATATTTGGGCCTTAATCTTCACTCCTCTCTTTCTGGTACAATAACTAAGTGTATGGAAGATTGTGTACAAAAACTAACCACCCTCACTAACAAATGGCATCCTCTCTATTTGTCTTGGTGTGGAAGATTGGACACAATCAAGATGATGCTTTCTCTCATTGTTTTGTTTACAATATCCAATATACCACTTGTTATCCCCTTGAAATATTTCAAGAAAATAAACTCTATTCTATCTTCCTTTTTGTGGGGGCATAAAAAATATCGTATGTCCTTGTTTAAGCTAATGCGCTCTAAAAGAGAAGGTGGGGTGAACTTTCCAAACTTTTCCTTATATCATAAATCCTTTCTGTTACATCAAGTCTCTCATTGGTTTGAGGATTCCTCATTATCCCCTCCTCTCTGGTTGACCTTAGAAAAGTCTTTCATTTCTCCCTTTTCCTTCAAAAAATATCTTATGTTTTCTCGCAGACCTCAGTCTTTATCAACTCCCATTCTTAAATATACCTCCAAAGTTTTTCCTTGTTTACCTGTTTCATCCTTTTTTGATCAACCTATTTGGCATAACACGTCTATCTTAATTAACAATAAGCCAATTTTTGGGAAATCCTGGAGAATGCGTGGCCTTATCTGGGTGCGTCAATTGTTCCTTCATACTCAGATCATTTCCTTTGATTTAATTGCCACTTCTTTCAATCTACCTCTCGCTTTTCGAGCCAAATATTTGCTATTGACACGCGCATTACAACAGGCCTACGATGCTCATCTTGCTATACATCCTTCATCAATTCACACACCCTCTGAGAATCCCTCGCTGAATACTTTACTTCTTAAACACTCTAAAGCTTCATAGATATACGCTTTTCTTCACACTCTGTCCTCCCCCGCATTAAAACAGCGATAGCGGAAGATTGGGAAAAAGATCTTGCAACCTCTTGGCCTATTGAGTTATGGGAAAAGTTGTGGTTGAAGATTCGTAGATCCTCCAGGGCTGCTAATACTACTCAAACACTATTCTTCATTTATAATCGTTTATTGTTTTCACCACTCACTCTCAGCAAACATTTCCCAGATGACTCTGACAAGTGTTGGTCCTGCTCCTCACCATGTGCAGATCTTTTTCACATGCTTTTCAGCTGTCACCTTGTTTTTAATTTCTGGAAGCAGGTTTGGTCACAAATTAATAAGATTTTTTCTTCCACTCACTCCTTTTCTTTTTCTCACATTTTTTTAGGGAGTCTTTCTCCCATCTGGGATCATTGCACTTGTAGCATTAGAATAATAGACTTGCTATTAGCAGTAGCATTTCAGCAAATAACTAAAAATTGGAAGGATTATACCAAATTGTCTTATAAGGCTTGGTAGTATGCTGTTTGCTACAATCACAGATTAGACACGACTTTTGTTTACCCCTTAACCTTAGCTACTAAGCGAAGAGAATTGTGGAGTCCAGTTACAGTTTTTTTTTACTTGAATGCTCGTACCTCTCTGTCCTTATCCCCGTTACAACAAGAAGTCCCTAAACCTCCATGACTTCCTGTTCTTTGTTAAACAAGATAATCCTTTTTCTTTCTTTGTTGATCTTTCTTATGCCTGTAATGCATATCTCATATCCCTTTTTAAAGCCTTATTTCATACCAATTGCCAGTTTTTGCTTATAATTATTCTCAATTTTTGATGTTTCATATTACAGCCTATGTTATTGCCATTACTTAACCTGATATATGCTTTTGTTTGTTAGCTTTTTCTTATTTGTCTCTTATTTTGTAACATTTGAGCATTTTCTTTCAATAAAATTTTTCTGAACTAAAAAAGGGTAAGAGGAGAGACTGCAGGGTGAGTGAGGTGACCATATGAATTTGGGTGCGGATGTAAGTGCAGAGTTGGACGAATGAATGCATGGTTAGTGTTGGGCTTGTTTGAGTGAGATTGCAGATTGAGTAATGAGGGGAACAGGTGAGTGAACTATCACATGAGTACAGGGTGAGTAATGTGCTTGTGTGACTGCAGTGGACTGTGAGTGCAGGGTGAGCGGGAAAGTGAAGGGCGAGAATGAGGAGTGAGTTGTCTGAATGCAGGGTGCATTCCCAGACACTTGAAGTAACGCAGCTTGTTTTTGACAGTGGCATAGGGTTTCAGATATGAGTTAAACTGTTGCTATTATGGCATTAATCAGGGATCGAGGGTGGAGGAAATAAATAATGTGCTGATCCTGCAACAAACTTCCAGTCTTGTGATTAGGGTTGCCAGCTCATTATTTTGATGTCCCAGAGTGTACAAAAATAAGCAGTCACCTAAAGCTGTATTTTCAGCACTTATCTGTGCATACTTTGAGCAGTAACTATAAATAGAAAGCACTTTTAATTGTGTTCTAGGGCTGCCTGAATGATCCATGACTGATAATTAAAGGAAACAAAGACAGAAAAGTCAAATTACAAATGAATACATACTTTTTTATTTATAACCCTATTTAGGTGCCGATTCCGATCCTGGAAAAACCGGGTACGAACCGTCGGTCGGAGGGTTTTCTCCGTCCAACTCGTACCCGGTAAAATAACCCTACAAACTTGCAAGTACGATTCGTACGGAAACACCATTTCCGTACGAGTCAGAAAAAACACCGACCGACTGTAAAAACACATACCAATGTGATCCGGGACAGCGCCGACGTGACGTCGGGATGCATGCAGGCTGCAGTTCACGAACCAGGAAGTACGAATCGTATCAACACCAGTCCGGACGGCAATATTTTTACGGCACCCAAAAAGTGCCGGAAAAGCGAAGTACGGCGCGATGCGAGCGGAATTGGGGGCCCGGTACGCGCCGAACCCCCCCAGACCTCGCGGATGTACGTGCCGTACCCCCACCCATGTATGTACGAGACGTACTCCCACCGGTGTATGTACGAGACGTACCCCCACCCGTGTACCCCCACCCGTGTATGTACGAGTCGTACCCCCACCCGTGTATGTACGAGACGTACCCCCACCCGTGTATGTACGAGACGTACCCCCACCCGTGTATGTACGAGATGTACCCCCACCCGTGTATGTACGAGTCGTACCCCCATCCGTGTACCCCCACCCGTGTATGTACGAGACGTACCCCCACCCGTGTATGTACGAGACGTACCCCCACCCGTGTATGTACCCGCTGGGGGTCCGCACCGTACATACACGGGTGGGGGTACATCTCGTACATACATGGGTGGGGGTATGTCTCGTACATACACGGGTGGGGGTACACAGGTGAGGGTACGACTCGTACATACACAGGTGGGGGTACGTCTCGTACATACACGGGTGGGGGTACACGGGTGGGGGTACGACTCGTACATACACGGGTGGGGGTACGTCTCGTACATACACGGGTTGGGGTACGACTCGTACATACACTACACGGGTGGGGGTACGTCTCGTACGTATGCGGGCACATGTCTCCATGGTTGGTATTGAAATTCGCTCCGGACGGTCTTTTTTCCATACGGGTGTACATTCGGACGGACGGGACAGATCGTACTTGCGCGCTCAGACTTCATTTTTCCGATTCGTACGGATAATCGTCCGGGGACGTGTCGGACACTTTTTCCGACACGAGGACGTGTGGGGGAATTTTCCCAATGCGATTCATATGGACTTTTTTCCATACGAATCGTACTTGCCAGTTCGTACGGTACTTGTACGATTCGTACGGAAAAAAATCCGGATACGATTCGTACGGGGAAAGTTTTTCCAGGATCGGAATCGGCACCTTAGTGTCAAGACGAGGTCTTTGCAGGCTCTGTAAACAACACATGACTGGCCTTTTTCTTTTGGCGACCCTACTTTATATTCCTTTTCATGAAATGCATTCTCACACTTTGGCAGTAAATGTAAAGTACAAATGTAAGGGGACCCAGGTGGGTACTGGAAGCAGAAAAAAACAAGCCTCTGTAACCAGTTTACAAAGATATATAAATATGCAAATTGACATTAAAGACCTGTGAAAAACTCGGGTGTGCCAGAGTAAAAACTCCAGACACTGCCCAGCTCGAGCCACAGCAGCCCGGGCTGAGACACACGATGTGGGGGAGGGGGCTGAAGCTCTTTTAGCCCTATGGGTTTTGCAGCAAGTTTAAAAGCACAATGTGTGCTTTCAGGATCCAGGATCATCTGAAAGCGCATGTTGTGCTTTTAAACTTGCTGCATTTCTTTTCTTAATGCAGCACAGCTGCAGGGCCGATTGTGGGCCTTTTGAAAGTATTTATGTTAATCACAGCGCCCATCAAGGGCTGCATTTAACATAAATACTTTCAAAAGGCAAACAATCTGCCCCACATCTGTGCTCTATTTAGAAAAGAAATGCATCAAGTTTAAAAGCACTAACGTGTTCTTGCAGATGATTTTAAAAGCACACCTCATGCTTGTAGACTTGCTGCATTTTTTGGCCGGTCAAACCATCATGCACACTTGGCATTTTCTCTATTGGGCTGTGTTGCACAGCCCTGTGGAGAACATGCCCAGCCTCCCTAGGCATTGCCTGCACGGCCAAACAGACCACTCAGACCAATCACAATGCTGCTCCTGCAGCATCCTGATTGATAGGCAGAGTCTGGAATCCTGCGTGCTTCTTACAGCAGAGAACATGGAGGACAGGCAAGAGAGAAGCGTGCGGCGGGGGCAGCGGTGCGAAAGAAGGTAAGTTAATTTGTTTTTCATCCCTCCCCCTGCCCTACCACCCCCCGTTCACAGGCAGCTGCCACTGATATCTGGAAAAACAGCGAGGCTGCTAGTTGGCGTATGTCTGTGTCCCTTGGCCCTTCATACAGTCTGTGCTGTATGAGTTGGTCTTAATCATATAAGCTTTGCCCTAGAAGGGGCCCTTCTTTCGATTCTCTTATAGATACCGGCAAGCATAGTGGGTAGGGTAGTGATGGTGTATGACTGTGCCCATGTGTAGATGCTGATAGTTGAAACTTTGGATTTAGGCTCTGAAAGTGTCAAGATTAGTACGATTTTCCTCCTGGTATATGCAACAATTTGTTTGTGCTTTCTGCTTCAGACCGCTTCACTGGTGGACATCAGGGCTGTAGAAAAAAGGTTCAAAGTTACAAACTCTAAAAATGGTGATATCAATAATTTTGTAGAACACTGCTTTGACTCTATTGATTCACAACTTATACTGTCCAACCACCACCATATTCTTAGGCAACTTCAACTTTCATCGGAGTGACCCCCAACAACAAAGTATACTCTAATCACTTCTCTTTTCCCACTAATAAGAAACAGACTTAACAGTCATTGAAATCTATGGACATTAAAGGGGCTGCTCATTATCTTCTCATTGCTAGGAAATTCTATCAAATTTATTTTCAAATGTCCTTTTCTAAATCAGTAACCTCTGGGCAAAATTAAAGAGACACAATCAATATAAACCATGATGGACTAGAGACATGCTCGTCTACAGGCTTCCCACCCTAGTGAGGTCTGGATACTAAGTCCAAAACCAAGCATTTCAACAACAACTAAACATCTTTCATGGATAAAATTGCCCCTCTTAAAGACAAATGGTAAAATGGAAAAAGAACACATTCCTGGTAAACAGCTTTAATGAAGAAATATGATATCACAGTGTTATCAAGCACTCCTGGCATTAAATTACTTCTAGGAGACATACTGCACTCTTTTGTAACTCAAGAAGAGCAAACATTTAAAGCTTCAAAGCCCAAATTGAATCTAAGGGTTCACAGATTAAACGTGTCCAAAATAAATCCTGCAAGCTCTTTGAGTTTGACAGAGTAGTGAGAAAGCCCAGATCATTCTAGAAATGCTCGAACCAGAAAAGAAATCGAAAGTAATTTGCCTACCTCTTTGACTCCAAGATAAAATAAATATTGAAACTTTGCTTATTACTATACCTTCTAATGCTTGCAGCATGCTTTTCAGAAGATAATGCAACAAATGATCTATGTTCAGGGATGTCTCTCAAACCGGGTTACACGATATTATCTCTAAACTTAATCCTTAGATCTCTTCATGACACCTTACCTCCCTACTAGGCAGAGACTCTGTATGGTGGTGCTCGCCGGGCTCCAGGAGCTAGACACTTTGACTGTATAACTCCAGTTCTACCGTCTCTAGACTGGCTTCCCACTGAAGGGAGATCCATGTACAAAATTGCCTCCATCTTTTACAAACGTATGTCTGCGGCAGCACATTTCAACTCCGGAGTACAGTCTCATTTCTTTTTGAAATCTCAGTCTTTAATAAAAAGGTGCACATTAAACAATTACTTCTCGGGCTGTGCGCCTAAACTCTGGAGCTCATTCACTCCTGACATGTGGACAACAACCTCAACCCCAGCTTTAAAGAAGCAACTAAAATAGTATATCCTGACTAAATTCTTACCAAACTTAGGGGCATATTTACAAGGAAGTGGCAGAGTGTGCTGTTAGCCTTCTTGGCTTAACGCCGTGCTTCGCCACTTCTGAAACGCAGAGCTGCTCAGTATTTACAAGAATACAGTGAAGCCTTGTGTTTACCTGTGCTGGTGCTAATTTAGCTGCCTTGTTCCAACGCAGGCACCCATGCATCATAGTGCAATGGTGCCTGCGTTGAGGGGAATGATTGTTTAAGTGCAAGAAAGTGTCTCTTCCTGCACATAAAAAATCTGAAATAGCGTTTTGAAACTTCTATGCATGCTGCTTAATGCAGCATGCATAAAAGTTGCAAAATGTCATTTTAAAAAAAAATGTTTATGTGCAGGAAGAGACACCTTCCTGCACATAAACAAATAATGGCATTTTGCTGTTTCTATGTGTGCTGCACAACGTAGCACGCATGGAAACATCCAAAAATGAGGAGAAATTAAACATTTCTTCTCATTGCACCAGGGTAAGACCAATTAATTGTAATGCTGCCCCATATTTACGCTACCCTTGTACATACGGGTCAGCGTCAAAACCAATGGGTGTTGCGGTGGAATGCCCACCACAACACCCATTGCTTGCCCCTTTCATGCTTAGTATAGCGTGAAAGGGTGCTTCATTTACAAGGCAGCGGTAAGCCACGTTAATGCCTGTAAATAAGGTGAAGCCCATGACGCCACAGGAACGTCACTAAAAGTGACATTTCTGTGGCGATAAGGACTTTCTAAATATGCGCCTTAATTCACTGCTTGTTCCAAGAGAACTGAGGCACACGAAGGCTATCTCCTCACTAAATTATTCCTGAGCTTCACGGGCTGCTTGAATGCTCAAAGAATGTGTGATGCAGTGACCCTCACTTCCAGTGATCCCTCGGTCCATTTCACCTGAACTATGTTTGCTAAAGAGTAATCTCCCTTGGTGTTATCTATTTTATTTCATCACCTATGTAGATTATGGCTGTCCACTCCCCCTGCTACAATCCTAGAACTCTTAGTACAGGAGTTTATCTGCGTGCATTATTATTTACTATAACGTTTTGCTCAGAGTTAACATTTGTAACAATTTGAGCTTGTGGCTCTGCAGTATAACTTGAAATTATGTTTCAGCTTCCTGATGATCTACTTTTTCTTCTGTTTGGCTGAGCCCTGTATACTCTTTATGGTTACTTTGTAAAGTGTGCGAATGTTCTTGGGCCTGGAACATGCTATATAAGAAATCTGAATAAACAAATAAATAAATAAATATGCTGAGTAAAGTAACATGGTGAGTATTTCCTGAAGATTTCTGAAGTATGTAAACAGGTAAGTTCTCAGAGTCTGGGGTTTTTAAGGGAAGAAAACAGGATTGAGTAACATGTTAATTTCAAAGTTGTCCTGTTTTCTTTTGCAGATTACCACATAGCTGCTTGAATGCAGGATCAGCGGGAGCAACAAGCTGAATTCGGGGATGGCGGTACAGCCAAGACGGAGAAGATCATCAGCAGCTCCTCCGCTATGATGGAGGAGCGTTGCCCCCCAGCACCAGCCATAAAAATAAAAAATAAAATGATACTAAACCTTTGATTATTATTGTCTTATTTTTGCTCTCGGGTCGAGGCTTGGGGCCAGGGGCTGACAGGCACTAAGCGGAGTAGAGGGCCCTGCTCTCAGTGCCCATGATGGTTAGGCAGGCAAAAACGTCATGCGCGCTGAAGCTCTCTCCAACCAGAGCTGTAGTGCCGGATTCAAGAGAGCAGTCACAGGCTCCCAGTCTAACTGGGAGCCCAAATCGAGGCCAATCCTGACACTGCTCTCATGTATGAAATCAGCGCCAGGCTTGGCTGCAGTAGAGTCTGGGAGCCTGTGCCTGCAGTGGAGAGGAAAGAGATGCGGCAGGTAAGTGTTTTTTTGTTTATGTTTTTTATCTTGCTATCTGTCCATCCTCCCTCCTCCTCCGACCCCGCCTCGCCACTTTATCGAGATACTGGCCGCTCATGGAGAAGATTAAATGCTATGCTGGACCAAATGGTAGGAGCTATTCTCAAGCTGGATTCTTAAGAATTAGTGATCCCTCTGAGCAAGGGTGTGACTATTATACAGAGCCATGGCCAAGATGGCTGCCAGATTCATTTGATTCAATAAGCAATAGTGAGAGCAAGAACTTAAAGGGAAACTCTCAGTCATCATTCACTCTGCCCCAAGTAAGCAATAAATAGTGGGAAAGAGGGACTTTGAATACGAGAGCGCCAAAAAGCACGTTGAAGATAAGACCTCAAACTTTGCCTAAACTGTGATTGAGGGAGAAGAATATAAGTGGCAAAAGCATGAGGAGCAGAGGCATCACAGCACCTTCTGTCAGTATTTCTCTTTCTTATGTGACCGTCTCATACAAAGCAATACGAGTTCCATAACACTGCAACCATCAACTACCCCTTCAAACAAAAAGTATACATCCTTTCCTGTTAGAACACCCACACGCAGCACAGATTCAACACACCATTAATATCAGTCACAGCTTTCAGTGGTGTTAATCAGGACCTGAACCCTGACCAGCACCACAAAAACAGACCTTACGCATTCCAGAGATAACAAATGAAACAAAGCAGCAGCTTACCTTACTCACTTGTATCTTTCACTTTCCCATGCTTCCCCGATGCTTCACTACAACATTTCATAATCATGTACACACATTACCTGAAATACTTAATATCGATCACACCATATTCTGTTTATCAAATTATCCCTAATAAATATCTTCGAACTCTCCCTGAGCAAGATCATATAAATTCTGACAATACTTAATGCACAACAATAACCTCTGTACCCTCACCACCTACAAATGTCACCCGCTCCAATACACTACATACCTACCAACCCACTGCATGCCACAACTACATCTAACTCAAAACCTATTCAAACCTCCTCTCCACCACTCCCTTCTCCTCACACACCAACACCCCAGCTAACTGTTTGCTAATCGATACCTCATCAATGTTAAAGAACAGACAAAATACCCACAACCTAATAAACGATTCAAGTCCAGAAGATGTTTTGATGAATGAAACATGGCTAGGAGATGACATAGCACCGGTGCTTCATGAGGCAACTTTATCAGGACCCTGAAGTCATAACCAGAATCGTCAAGGCGAAACTGGAGGAGGATTACCAATAATATAATAGGACTTAATTGCAGCCCCCAAAATTGAAGACATGTAGTATCACACTGCGAATCACTACTAATAAGATGCCATCCTATACCTTCTTGCGTCTGTATGTTTCTGCAACTGTGCACACTACTGCCAAGCAATGGAGCTTTCACAGACACCCTACAACATGCCAAAACAGACATATTCATCAAATACATTAATTTGTGCATCCTTGGCAACTTGAACATAAACTTTGATTTTAAAAAAAGCTACAAAGAGCACCACATGCACAGTGGAAATTCATAATCTCCATCAGCTTATCTCAGGAACTAACCATGTAGTAGGACATACAGCAGGCGTGATCTTCAACAGCCTGGAATCAGTCCACATCAAAGGTACTGAACCCATGCCTTTGAGCAATCACCAACCCCTTTGTTTCATTATAATATGTCACAAAGGGCCATGAACAACTCTGCCTTGCACACATGGAAGAACTTGAAGCCATATGGCAAATCTAAGGGGCATATGTACAAGGAAATGTCAGAGCGCAGAGCTGTGCCAAATGTGTCAGTGCCGCACTCCGACATTTCCAAAATGGAGGGATGCACTGTATTTACACAAATATGGAGCACCCCTGTGTTTTCTGTAGCACTGGCACCAAAATTAGCAGCCTAGCGCCAACGCAGGCACCCTTGCACAAGGTGTCTGCGTTGCAGGGAATGATTGTTTATGTGCAGGACTGGACACCTTCCTGCACATAAACAATCATAGTAGCAATGTGTTACTTCTATGTGTGCTGCAGAATGCAGCACACATGGAAATAGCACATTGCTACATAGAAATAGCACATTGCCGTTATTGATTGTTTATGTGCAGGAAGGGACACTGTTCTGCACATAAACAATCATTCATAGCATTTTGCTCTAGTACACATAGAAAAAGCAAAAACGAGGAGAAATAAAAGTATTTCTCCTTGTATCACCATTCAAATGCCTGGTATTGCATGGCATTCGTTTTTGGCACTGCCACAGATTTACACATCCTTGTAAATCTGGGGTAGTGTCAAAAAGCAATGGATGTTGCAGTGGAACGCCCTCAGTAACACCCATCGCACGCTTCTTTCATGCAGATACCTACGTGAAAGGGTACCATATTTACAAAGCAGCGTTAAGCCAGAAAAAGTGACTTAGCACCACTTTGTAAATATGGATCAGGAAATGCGCCACAGGAACCTTATTAAAAGTGACGTTCTTGTGCGCAATGTCCTTGTAAATATGCCCCTAAATCTTGAACAGATAACCATAGCAGACAAAAATGTATCACTAAAGGAGAAAAGCTTTGACAAATGGCACATTCAACACAAGAAAAATGGAAACAATGCCACTATGCATGAAAGATGAAATTAAAAAAGCAAAAACAAAAATGTACACGATTAACACAAAACATAGAAACAAAGAAATCAAAATTTAACTAAGACAATATGCACCTTAAAAGACACAACAGGATTTATAAATCATTCATTTAATAAGCATCCCGAGCCCACCACCTAAGCAGGACTTTTGGTGCAAAGTGCCTCACAAAGGAACATCACAAAATATTGTTGAATCTTGCAATCTGGAAGGCACCTCTGAGTCAAAGCTTCAGTCAGCCCCTCCGCCAACCTCCTTTCAGGATCTGGCCCTTCTGGAATTCCTCAAGCTGGTGCTGGTCCACAATCAAACACTTACCCACCACAAATTGGTGAAGCCTGGCTTTTCCGCACCTGAATCTACTGTGCTGTCTATCTCAGAAGTGCATTGCTACTGCTCCTTACACCTTCTTATGTATCGCCTATGTACTGCTATTTTGCCTGTATTTCTACTCTAATACACTTTATGTGAACTACATATTTGCTACCATGTATACACTGTGAATCGCTCTGATGCCCTCGGGTCGAGTTAGCACTATATAAAACTCTATGGGGCAGATTTATGAGCCCCTTGCGCCACTTTTGCGTCACTTTTAACATGGGAAAAGTGACGCAAAAGTGGCGCAAGGGGCTCATAAATCTGCCCCTATATATATATATATATTTTTTAAACATAAATACCTCGGGGCAGATTTATGCGCCCCTTGCGCCACTTTTGCGTCACTTTTAACATGGGAAAAGTGACGCAAAAGTGGCACAAGGGGCTCATAAATCTGCCCCCTCATATGCAAGACAGAAGCCAAATGATCCTTTGTTAATACAAGGAACTTACCCACCAACCACAATACAACCCAAATGCCAACCCTCAGCATCAGACAGAAAAGGCAGAAAAGAATACAACCACCTCCCTTTCAACAAGAAGATCAACCATAGCAAAAAGAATTAAAGTAACTCAAATCAGGCAACAATAGTCACTAGTGAATAACAACAGACTATCTATTCACAAACTGGAGTGTACTGTGCATTGATTCTAATAAAAGTTTCTTACAGCCATAAGAGAAATTGGAAGATCAGTATTGCATACTTTTACGCCCTGCATGATCTTCCATGTCAGCTGTAAAATTAGCCCCTGCTGTAACTCGCTTGAAAGGCAAAATACCCAATAATGTTTTCCCTCTAATCGTAATTTTTCGACCAAATAAACAACATTCGATAATACAGCGTTAAACATTTCACACTCATCACCCTAAATGGCACCTTTTATCACTCTAACACATTTCTATCCCAGAACTAACAGTGAAAAACTGTACTCGAATGATTTATCAATTGACGTAACTACATGCAACTATTATCCCAACACATAATAATCGAGATAGCCTATTAACTGAAGTACATGAACTTGCCATGACTTATAAAAAATCTCTCATAAATCAGTGAAGGGAATATTGCTAAATTATTGGAACTGAATGGCAACTGCTTTACTAACTACAACCCCTCTCCTTGACTAATCACTAACATTGGTCACCCACATAGTAGAGTGCAAAACTCCCGTCTGTAAAGCGCTTCGCCGCCTCGTCAGGGGTACTAAGCGCTTTATAAATATCCTTCCCACATCGAGTCAGTCTGTTGCAGGCGGCTTTTAGAGCACAGCCCGTTCCAGCATTCCGCACAAAACAAACCTGTAGCTACAAAAATAGCAAATAAACACAGCGAGGCGCGGCTTGGCTCATCATCTACAACGTGTTTGCTTTTGTTTCATAAAACAAATGAGGAAAAAACACAGCTGCTGGGTTGCTATGACAAACTACTTTGGGAACAGCCTTCCAATTTTATTTTTAGACAGAAAACATCTTTGTTATCCCTAAGGATAACGAGGGAGGGGACTTTGATCTGCACCTCCAGAGTTGTTCCGCTAGGTGGGGCTGTGACCAAAGATTACAGTTTTAGGATATCACAACTGATTAAAATACTTCTGCTTAACGTGTGTGTTCCGTTCCATTCGCTTCTAGGAAACCAAAATATTTTTTTTCCTGCGAATTCAATCATTTGACAGCTGGCAAGAGGCAGTGCAGAGCTTGCTGTTTAGAGATAATTATGGCCTTATCCCTGATTTTTATTAATCAGGATTGCACGCACCTCAGTCCACAGGACAACTCACGATAAATGAGAAATAAAAAGAGCGACACAACTATTCACACAGATTTAGGAATTTTAGCCTTAATACATGTTTAAGCATGCACATTTAACAAACTTGCTGCCTCCTTTACTATATAAAGGTATTCCCGAAGGATTACGGCAGTACTATATCGAACGCACGCAGTGATACAGTGAACATCAAGATTACTGTAGGAGATTTTAACCCTTACGATGATGCCGAACTCTAAATACACACATGACTTTGGGTGCACGGTGCAATTGCTTGCAAAATACCACAGGGCATACTTACAAGGGAACAACGCAACCAGTGGGTCAGGTTTTTTTGTAATGTTCCGGTGATGCAATGCCCTGCACCATATTAAGGGGCATGTTATCAAGAAACGGCGTTAAAATGATCGCCGCTTTAGCGACAGGAAACTGCCGCTGAAGCGCCGATAACGGGCTTGATAATATGCCCTAGAGAATTCCAATAGAAGCGCATGTTCTGGTGTCAACATGGGCTTCTATGGGAATACTCTGCGGCATATTATCAAGCCCATTATCGCTGCTTTAGCGGCATTATTCTGCCGCTAAAGCGGTGATAATTTTAACACCGTGCTTGATAATATGCCCCTTAGAAAGTGGCGTTAAGCAAATTTTTGTGGCTTAACACTGCTTTGTAAATATCGTACCCTTTGCAATGGGTGCTTTTTGGCACTGCCCCTGATTTACAAGATGTAAATCTGAGGCAGGCCAAAAGCTAATGCCATGCAATAGCAGGCATTGAAATGGCACTGCAAGAAGAAATACTTTTATTTCTCCTCGTTTTTGCTTTTTCTATGTGTACTTCATTCTGCAGCACATAGCGGGCCCCATCTAAAAGAAAATGATGCTGCAGCGCGGCACTGCAAGCCATTTAGCTGCGCGGTGTCATTTTCGAAGCACAGGGATGCGTCATATGTACAACAATACAACGCATCCCTGTGCTTTCCCGTGCACTGGTACACAATATGCTGCCATGTGCCGGCATTGGCACCCTTGCATAATTTTGCAAGGGTGCCTGCGCTGCGGGGATGATTAATTTTGTGCAGGAAGGAACATCTTCCTGCACAAAAACAATCATTAATGGCATTTCCTTTTTCTATGTATGCTGCAGAATGCGAGGAGAAATAAAAGTATTTCTCCTCGTTGCACTATTCAGCGTAGGATTCTGACGTATTCACGGCTTTACAAAATGTTGTACATCTGGTAATGCATCACATTCCATGGATGTTGCGAGGGAACACCCACAGCAACACCCATGGAATGCCCCTTTCATGCAGGGTAATGCAAAAAAGGGGCACAGATTTACAAGGCCATAAAAAGTCACGCAGGGTGACTTTACGTGGCCTTGTAAATATGGGAAAGCCCATTGCGCTACCGGGGCATCAAAAAAAGTGACAATAGAAAAGCCCCAAAGAAAGAGCAAAGTGCCATTATTGATTGTTTATGTGCAGGAAGGTGTCCCTTCCTGCTAGTCAATGCATTATAGCAGGGCATATGTGCAGCGCAAGATACTTCATGGTGACATAACAAGAGCAATGAGAAATATCTGGTGTTGTCTTTCCAAGAAGTGTCTGGCAGCTTTGCAAAAAGTGCAGGTCATAGTGGACATGTGGTGGGATGCTACTAGAAGGAAAACAATCAGGAACTTCCTTCTGTGCTAACTGGGAGCTCATCAGAACTGGCATTCAGCCATGTGAAGTTTTTTGTAGTGGTTCCTTGGGGGACGGTGACTAAGGATATGCGACTTGCAAGCTCTGCAAACCTTGGTGTTGATTGCGGAGCTAGAAAAGGAAAGACATTATATACGCTGCATGCCTATCAACCAGCTGGTACTGAGGTTAAAGCTGATCACCTCAAAAGCAAGCTACCCTTTTGCCTCCTGGAAATTTTCAGTTATGTTCTATAGTGTTGTATGTTGAAAGAATTATAGCCTTAGAGCCAACCGTAGCGGGCTATACTGGCCTTTAAAGGCCTGGGCCAGCTTTAAAGGCCTGAGGCAAAGCAGAGGGCATTTAACAAGAGAGCGGCCAATGATTGAAGTCGTTGCCAATGATTGAAGAGGAATGATCCTGAAATAGTGGTGTTTTGTGTGGTAGAGATTGGTAGTAGTAGCCATAGGGTTAACATTGATAAATATATGTCATCTGGGTATAAGTGGTACCAAGAGAATTCAAAGATCTGATTTTTGGCAGGCGATCAGTGAATAGAGGGCAAGGTGCTTCGATGCATTCCCTATGCCTCCTATTTGTTTTAGATTTTTTTTAAGTGCAATTGCCCGAAGACCTTCAGTACACATTTTTTGGGGATATTTTCAGTCCACAGGATAATTTAGGTGGAGTATTCTTGAGAAGTTTTTACAATGGTCAGAAGTTATGTTTGCTTCTTAAGTCAACACTAAAGAAGTAGTGGAATTTATAGATAAGTTGTTTTTTAGTGAAGGAGTTATGAGTAAGGTATTTGTGGACAATTAGTGTCACTGGAAATGCAAACTTTGTTGACGAGCAGAGCTATGAAAAATATTCCTACCAGAGTTTACAATCATTATAGAAATGCACTGGTAGAACATGGCACGATTTACTTTAAGCTTGGCATGAGGGTAGTAATTGGAAGAAAGTAGTTTGCAAGTAATTATGGGCATATCAGACAACATCTGGAGAAGCAGATGAGAAGACCCCATTTTGATGAAGAGAATGAGGGCTCTACTTTGGGAACGGCAAATGCAACAACCACCGAGCAACGTGTTGCCTTTGCAACGCGGGTGGAATAACGAATGCATCTGAACTACGCATTACAATTACAATGCAAGTCGTTACAACGACATGCATTAGGTCAAGTGGCATTGGTCTTTAAGGTCCAATGCGTTCCCTACTGATACGGTGACTGGAGTTGGAATAGTAAATTATACTATTCCGAAGTCCGCAACCCCTCTAAGGCAAGTCGTTGTAACAACTTGCGTTGTAAATGGGATGCGTGGTTCAGACACATTTGTTGTTCCACCCGCGTTGTTAAGGAACGCATGGAAAATGAATGCGTGGTTTTGTCATACAACCCTCTACCTTGTTTAAATAAGTATTGAGGAGAAGAAAGAGGAGTTGCTTCTGAAAAGCAGACAAGTTTGGTTTAAGGGTAAGAATAAAAATACTTTATTTGGTGAACAACAGATTGTCATGGTATTCAGAGCCTTTGCAGGTGGGACGGGTAGCACAGTGTGAAGCAGAACTGCGGGAGGGACACAAATGCAAACAGGAGTAAGGCTGTGCATGTCTCCGAGTGTATCCTAGAAGATAATTCAGAAGATAAAGTGAAAAGCATTTCGAAGGGGGTAAGAATGGAAGATTATTTTAGCACAGACAAGTTGGGGAAAAAATGTGTTAGGAAAGTGCCTAAAGGATGGCAGACTTCTACTTAGAATAGCTTATACATAGTGCCACATGTTCATGATATATTTGTGGTTGAAGTAGGTTTATTAGAGTACATGTCATTTCTATATCTCTAGGGCCATTAAAAAGGTCCCACAAACAAAGGATCTTGACAAAGAAAGGACAATCCCAGAGTATTTCCTGCTTGTGGTTCAGAGCAGGTCTGCTTGAATCAAACTTTTAGTGGTCAGAAGTTGCTTCAACAGAAAATAGAGCTATTTCATTTGTGCCTGTTAATCCAGCTTAAAGGTGGTCATAGTGTAAGTTGATGAACTGTTTGAAGAAAGTCTAGAAAGTGTCTCCAGATTGGTCCTCTAAGGCAATCTATATGTGTTTTGACAATTGGTAACCAAATAGAAAACATATTCAATAAGACCAGTATCACCTTAGCAATAAAGACCTTAGCGATGGGGCACAGTGAAATTCAATATTAAGGGTTTGAAACCTCAGCAACGGACCACAAAAATGTGAGATGAATACATTTTACTTTACAATATTGGCTCCAAGACACTTTTTTGTCAAACAAAATGCCCCATTATTGGTAAGTGGTTTCCTTATTTATTTATTTTTTTATTATTAATTTTATGCCATCAGGTTCATCACAAAGCACAAAGAAAAGGCATTTAGACATCTGAATTCGAACATTATATTACAGTATACTCTTTAGGTTCCTGAATGACAGAGAAGAAAAACATCAAATTAGGTTATTTTCCCTTTTTTTTATGGTAGAAACACAGATTATCCGATTCCTGTCCTACGTGCCGGCTCCCCGTGGCTTCTTTTAAGCCAGTTTGTCATGGGTGCCCAGATCTTACCCACTTTCACTCTAGCTCGGTGGCCCTTGTTCTTATAGAGAGCCATTTCCAGAACATGTATACTCAATAAGCGATGTAGCCAGTCGGTATATACAGGGGTTTCTGAAACCATCCATGCTGTAGCTATCAATAATCTTGCTATCGCTATTGTAACGAACACAAAGTCCCGATGAGCTGATGCTAACTCAATTCGGCTATCATATCCAAATAGCATCAGCGGCGAGCTAATAGCAATCGCACAGTTAATTGATTCTTGCCAGAATTTCTCTATACCCTTTTTTAACGGAGTCAAGGACTTACATGCGTAAAACATATGTATAGTATCAGCAGGGCTATGCTGACATCTAGGGCATTGATCAGTCTCTCGTTTCCGTCAACCGAAAAGTTTTGCTGGAGTATAATATAAGTTAAACAGGGTTTTATAGTGTTGTGCTTTGAGGTTTGCCGCCAAAATATATTTTTCCCCAATTCTAATGACATATCCAAATCGAAGTCCTCATCCCCTATTTTTGACGCCCACCTTGTCTCAGTTTTACATACATCGTTGGGTATTGTTTCCATCAGTATATTATAAAAGTCCCCGATCCGCCTGTTCCCCCGGTATATCTTGTCCATTAGGGATGTTGCTCGAAGGTTATCAAATCTAACAGCTGAATTTTTTAAACACCCCCTTATTTGAATATATTTAAAATATGATCTGCTGTTAATCCCAAATTTCAGAACTAATTCCGGGAAGGGTAGTATTTCTAATTTATCACTAAGTAAACTTGCGACCCGATGGATATCTGCCTATGCCCACTCTCTAGACATACCATCCAATAGCTCAGCTAGAAAAAGCAAGGATCCCAATTAAGGGGTATATCTATTGCACTTGGGGATTTTAATAATCTTACTTACTTTTACCCATACCATTCTGGCTGCTGTCTAAGAAAAAGTCCTGTTGCTTCCTCCCCAATAGCTAGATGATATATAGATGGGAAACCATCCTCCTGCGCAGAGCTATCTGCTCCCAGCAGGGCGCCCATTTGTTGCAGAAAAGCTGCCCAATAATAATATAGTAAGTTTGGAGCAGCCCAACCACCTCTCTCCCGCGGAAGGGTTAGCGTTCTCAAAGCGTCTTGTTTTTTGATAGTTCCAGATAAAATTTGAAAAAATAGACTTCATTTTCTGGAATGTATTACCATACATTTCTAAGGGGATAGAGCGGAATAAGTATAACATTCTGGGAAAGATCTTCATTTTATTTTCAAAACATTTACTCTACCCACTATCGTTAGGTGCAGCTTATCCAGCTGTCGGAGCTCGGAAGTAACCTCCTCCAACACTGTATCAAGATTGTTTGCCCACAGTATATCTAAATCAGGTCCTATTCTTATCCCAAAATATGTTGCTGATTCCGTCTGACGCTGATCTTGTAGATTGCACTGCCTTGTACAGATTATCTGCGTCTTTCCCTTGTTCAGAAAGTAACCTGACCTGCTCCCAAATTTCTCTGCCATACTCTCAATTTCTAATATTGCTATTGCTGGATTTGATGTAACCACGTTGGTAAGTGGTTTCCAAAGATTAACTCTGCTTCCATAATGTCCAAACCTTTAATGACGCTCTGTCAAAAGTTATAATATGGCGTTTGTCATAAGATGAACTGTAAAAAAAGTCATTATAATAAGAAAAGTATGCACGATAAGCACAGTGTAAAACTGTAGACTACCTCACCTAGAGCGATTGTTTTTAGTTTTATAGGATGGATATTGACTTGAGTGTTAACATATTAACCTCTCGTTTTTTAATTAATAAGAGAAAGCCATAGCTCTGAGGCCATGCCTCCATTCCCTCATAGCTATCTTTAGAAAAACAGAGAATGTTGCTAGTATTCCTGGATTTTCTCAGCCCACATACCTTATGGATTTTTATTCTAACATTTTGTTAAAAGTTTTGCGGGAAGATTTTCAAAATTCGTTTGCCAGCTGATGCATGCTGGCCAGCAATGGCACATGCCTGGCAGTTCTTTGTATCAGCCGAGGAGAAACCCATCATGTACAACAGACTTGACTTGGGACTTGTGGCCTTTCCTTATGGACTGTTGTGGTTAATGCGGAGAAAGTTCTAGATCTTGTTAATTGAGGATATCACTGTCTGACTTTGAGCAATTTCAGTTTGGGAAAACATTGACTAATTTGAAGAAAGGATCTGTGTTATCCCTGGCAACAACAATTATCAATCAACAGTTTAGCTCCTGTTTCCTATTCCGAAGTGCGATCAACCATAGTGCCCTCTAAGTACCATGCTTTATACTCTGCAGTTGGAACTCTTGGACAATCACTGCATTCTTCCAAGTTCATGGGTGTAAATATGAAGTTTTGAGAATCACACATATCCTAACAATCTACTGGTGGTTATGTAAATCTGGCTGAGTGACTAAAGGATACCAAAAAAAGCAAGTGCAAAATAAATGAAGCGTGGACCAAAGTAAATTTCCGGATACCATTTGTGGGCATCTCCAATGCGTGCAGATGAAAAGTGGAATCCTTTTCGCACTTTGTCTTATAGCCACACAGTAGCGTAATTGTCCATTTCTCCAACACAGAATGAAGGACATAGGTTAGGCCTTATTCTGTAACTAAATTCTGTATTCACTCAGATCGACTCCATGTTCTTAGATGGAACTGGTCACGTTTTTAGTTGTTCCCCACTTAGGTAAAAAAAAAAATCATGTTAATAAATGCCTTTTTTGTTTAAAAAAAATAAATTTCTTGTCCCTACAATTTAAGTTCTCCCTGGTAGACAGTTTAGTTACTCTGCAGCCTGACATCACATGTGCCGGTTCCTTCAGCACTCCCCAACACACTTTTGTCAGGGTCTGTAATAAGATGGAACCACTCCAGAATTCAAAAATGCCGATAAACTCCATGGCACAGTAGTCCAAAGATGAAAACATTGTAAAATAATGCTATTGTTCACATAAGGCCACAAGGTGGAAGTCATTAGGTTGAAGCCTACCAGACCTAACAGCTGTCTGGTTTGCTAAAGACATCTTGGGGACATTGGGAAAGCAGACCTAGGAATGCATTGCGCTCATTGCTTACCATTGGCTTTGTGGTTTGTAACTCATATTTGCTTGCTTTCTAATTGCTGGCTTTATTTGTTTCAGGCTGTCCACCAGGTCTTTGTCCCTCCCGTGAAGTATAGCCTATTTATTGTATTCTTCCTCGAGTGCTCACTTTCTGTAAACAGGCCTTTAAATGTTGTTCTTATCTTGTCACATTTGATGTGCATTCAAAGACAAAGGTCAAATGTCAGGCTCTGCCTTCCGAGGAAACTTCGGATTTACTTTTCTTTCTCTGACATCAAACTGAGAGGCTTTATCTGACAATCTCCGGTGCAAAAAGGGGTGGCTTTTTGCCTTTTATCTGCATGGGGTTTTCTCATCTTTTTCCTCCTCTCCTTGCCTGTGTCTCATATTTTGGGTTTTGCTAGCACCATGGCACCTTTGGTTACTGTGTGCTTTACAAATTTATTTTACTTACTAAGTGCTTTTTTTCTAGCATACAACAAAATGTAAATTTTTGTAAATGAACTGTGCAAATATTTCAGAATATAACAGAAATAGAAAAACACAAATGAAGAAAATGTTTTGTAATTCTGAATTGCACTGGAAAGATGTTTGAATACGATAAAAAAAATCAGTAGACTAGGTGATGCCACACATGATCATTTGTGTGATATATCGTTTTATCAGTAAAACTATATTTCTGTGCGAATGTAATGGTCAGTTCAATTGGAAATGTGGTGTATGTAAAGGCAGTTCACTACCACACCATGCATACTCCACTCTATGCCACTCAACTTTACAACACTCTTCTCCACTGTATGCCCCTCCACTCTATGACACTCTACTCCACTCTACGCCACTCTTTTCACTCCACACCACTCTACTCCACTCCACTCTACACTCACTAATCTACTCCAATTTGCGCCACTTCACTCTATGACGCTCTATGCCACTCCACTCTACTCCACTCAATGCCATGCTTGTCAGTGCCACTCTACACCATTTCACTCTAGGTCATATTACTCCTCTATACGGCATGCCACTCTATGCCACTCCACTCTACTCCACTCAATGCCACTTTATTCCACTCTACAGCAATCCATGCTGTGCCACTCCACTATATGACACTTTACTCCACTCTACGCCACTCCACTCCACCCTACAATGCTCTACTCCACTCTACGACACTTTAATACACTGTATACCACTCCACTCTAAGACACTCTACTCCACTCTATGCCCCTCAAATCTACGACACTCTACTCCAATCTATGCCACGCCACTCTACGCAACTGCCTCAAACCCACTCCATGCCAATTGAATCTGCTCTACCCCACTCCACTCTACTCTATGACAACACTCCACTCTACTTCACTACTCCCCTCTATCACACTCCACTCTATGCCACTCTATAGTACCCCATCTACAACACTCTATGCTACGCCACTCTACTCCACTCAATACCCCTCCACTGTACACCACTCCATGCCACTCAACTCTACACCACTCCACACTTTGACAGCCCACTCTACGACACCCCACTCTACTGCACAACACTCCATTCTATGCTCCTCCACTCATCGCCACTCTACGACACTCCACAGCACTGTCCATCACTCTACTTACTTTACTCTACACCGTTCTTCTACACTCTATGACACTTCATTCTATGGCACGCCATCATACTCCACTCTACGATACTTCACTTTATTCCACTCTACGCCAATCCACTCACCACTCTACGACATTGTACGCCACCCCACTCTCACACATTACTTCAGTCATGGCACTTTACTCCATTCTACACTAGACCACTCCACTCTATTCCCCTTTATGCCACTCCAGTCTATGACACTCCAGTCTACGCCGCTCCACAACACTCCACTCTTCCCACTCCATGCCACTCTATGACACTCAGCTCCAATCTACCACACTCTGCTCTATGGCACTCTATTCCAACCCATCTCACTCTGCTCCGCAATACTCTACAATATTCTATGCCCCTAACCCATGACAGCCAATTCTACTCCACAACGCTGAACTCTACTTCATGACACTTCACTTCATGACACTCCACTCTACAATACTCTACTCTACAACACTGCATGACATTCATCTCCACTCTACACACTCTTCAACCTTCCATTCCACAACACACTATTGCATTTCACTCTATGACACTTTTCTCCACGTTATGTGACTCCACTACCCTCTCATCATTGACACTAACTTTTAGCCATGCTGGTTTACAACATGGCTAAACACATTGGCAAAGCAAGTCACTCTTGTATAGTCGAGAACTATTGGCTGTGTCAGTGCTTGCTTTTACTTAAAATGTAAATTGAAATTTGAGATTGCTCAAATGTTGTAATTTACCTTCTCTGCTTAAACATCGTAGTGCTAAGTAATTTCAGGTCAATTGCTGGCCTGCCTGATTTGGATAAAAGGGCTAACAAATGTTGTAGAAAGTCAACTTCAAAAATTCATTGAACATAAGACTACATGAGACCAATGTCATTGAGGCTTCAACCACTGGTCATGGCACAGAAACTGCTTTCCTAAACATGAACAACGGTGTCTTTACCTTGTTGTTGACCCATTTAGTTCTCCCCTCTTCCTTTGGTGAATATTCCCTCTGATGAAATAACGAAGCGTGGTGTCATGCCAACAGGGCAAGTGAAGGACTTTTCTCTGTAGCATTTCACCTGTTTTAACCATTTAACCAGAATGACTGGCATAACATTACAGGCCTCATCGAAGATCTTTACCCTCGGTGACCTAACTTAGAACCATTACAAGCTCATATTGTATCATTAACAGTATTTATGCAGTATGGACCTGGCTTCAGGTGTTGTAGGCTCCACTAAAATCAATCAAGAATCTGTGGACATATGCACAAATAGAGAAAAGGTTCAGGAGGGAGGTTAAGCATGGGAAAAGGCATACATCTTGATAGACTTATAGAAGGTAAGATGGTTATGTGCAAGGGTGATTACTTTGGGGAAGAGATTGTTTTCTGGGGACAAAGCAGAGTTTGGTAAATGGCCCGCAGTCTGCCAGGGTTGGGGAGGTTATTACCTCCACCACCCTGGTGGACTACCGCCTGCCATCTGTGGACCTGGTGGTTCCTCTCAAGGTACAGAAAGTTTGACTGGGGTGCCACCATGTTTCATGCAGCCTCTCAGCAAACTTTTTGGTTTTGCAAAAACAGACTTGCAAGTGGGAGTCTGTTTTAAAAAAAATACTAATGACCCTTTTCTTGTTTTTCTGTTCAGGACGGCCGGGCTTTCTCTGGCAGTCCCAAAGAGAAAAAAAGTACATCAGACCACCCACTATAAATAGTGCAGGCGATCTGATCCACTTACACTGGCCGTCAGTGTAAGGCTTCCACCAGCAGTGCCAGCTGGCAAAAACATGATGATTGGCCCGACTCTACAGAGACCAACAGTTTGGTGTACAGGCTCCTTGCCACATTTGTGGCAAAATGTCTGGTCCGCCAAAAGCTAAATAAGGCCCTTGGTCCTTTTAACGTAAGAAATTTCCCAAACTGTTCAGAAATTTCCATTCTCTGTCTGGTCGGACATCAGGTAAATGATCTGCGATAAGTTGTGTCTCAAGATTCATGTAGTTAGTATTGCAGAGGGGGAACAGTTGGCTGGTGAATGAGTTGGATGGAGTGGGTGGGTTGGGCTTGATCAGTCTGGTGGGCATCACTCTGGCTGGCCTGGTAGGCGGGGTGTCTTGTGGAGAGCACGAGGCGGAGGTCCATAACCGGAATTCTTGACTGAGCGTTATCTACAAGGGTGCAGTCACCACTTTTTTACCCCAGGTTACTTGCTCCCTATGTTTTAAAAACCTACAGCTATGTTTTTCTGTCTCAAAGTGTGCATGGGGCCTCAAAGTGTCTTCTTAGGGCCTTCACGCCAGAAGGACATTTTTCAAAAAATGTCCAGGCTTGATACCTTCGACAGTTAACTATTACTGATTTCTTTTTTTCTAGCAGTGTCTTGTAGGGGGCTCGGATCGGGTCCTAAAGGAGGATCTGAAGAATCAGGCAGAGTTAATCCAAGATGGGAAGATCTGGTGCTTTCTATTCAGGCGTGCAACACCCATTGGACTCAAAGGGCTTCAGCCCCTCCCCCCCCCCCTCCTGCCGTGTGTGGCAGCCCGGGATGAGACCTCTTCCCGGGCACACACACAGCCGCACCCGAGCACTTCACAGGTCTTTAAAACACCATTTGCATGTTAATGAGGCCCGCTGTTGTTTCACCCCTTCTAAGAGCCCCTGCAGCTCCACTCTGCCTATTGCTTAAAGATTCAGCCCCCCCGAAATTTTTTCTTAGCCCCCCCCGAAATTTGGCTCTAGTTGCGCCTCTGTTTCTATTAGACTTACTGCTTTGGTTGTTTAAAAACCTATGCAATAACGGTCCCTGATACGAAAGTAACATGTGGAAGGCTTTAATTCGTGAAATGAAAACAAATGAGCATGCAAATACATAAAAAAAATAGCTCATCTTAAAATGTAAGTCCACGGAAAGGGAACTAAGAGGGCTTCCTTGAAATAAGGCTTAACAAAGACAGGGCCGGAACAGAAATGCTGGATTTTCTGGGAAAAGGCTTCGCTGTTGCTTCCAAACCGCCTGTGAGGCTCTTTCCGTAAATACCATTTATGTAGCTCTTGGAAGAATGCTTCATGTTTAAAGTTGAGGGCCTGCAGAGTTTAGCACATTATCTCTTCTGTCCCCTCCTTCCGATGTGTGGTGGGCGTCTTTGTTTCACCCTTTAGAGGCTTCAGACGTTTTCACATGCGACTCCTAAAAGTATCTGTTAACATGCGGCGTATACTTAAGACATCACGGAGGAAGAACTTTATTAGACCAACCCATTTGTGCTTTCAAAGTGCCAAACGTCTCAGAGCGCACCTCATATTTATTTCGAAGTAATGTAAGGCATAAACTGGAATAACTGCAAAGATATTTGTTTACAATGTTTTTTTCCTCATCATAATGTGTTTGAAAATCACACATTTCTCTCATGAAAGCGAAACCTGGTAATTTAAAAGTGTTCAGAATTCCCTAATGACAGGTCTTGAAACAGTCGAGTATATTTATTTACAGCAGCTGGCAATCACGAAAGGCACACATCTCAAAGGCAGATACTCGCAGTAGCGTTTCTCTCTTGAAACAGAAGATGGACGAGGTCTCTTTCTTCCATGTTTTGTTGATGACAGGGTTCTAACCGAGAATTTACCACACCTAAAAACAGTTCCGGATTACCAAATAGGCAAAGTAGGCACCGGCCTGTAGGCCCTACTCCTTTTAGGCCCCGTGACACTAGATCTAAATAATATTGATTTGATCTTGAAATAAAGTTACAATCAAGCTTTCTTAAATAATTGAAGTAAGATTGATTGTAATTTTCTTACATGATCAAACCAATATTTTTTTGATCCGTTGTCGGGGGGGGCCCTAAAAGGAGTGTTTAGGTTAGTGTAATAAGATTGGTTTAATAAAATTGTTGATTGGTAAAATTTAGGAAATATTTTCCGAGGGGGGCCTGAAATTTCGACTGCCTAGGGGCCTCAACAGGGCTTAATCCCGCACTGGCTAGTAAGGATGACAAATCTGTTTAAAACTTAAATAAAAAATTGAGGAGTGGCTCATCTATTGAACCTTGCCACTCCTTACCATTACAAATCCCCAGCTTTATACTCTGGCATAATGACAGTCTTTATGCGTATATGTAGCAGCACTTCACCAGGGTGTGGAATGCTTGGAGCAATTTGCGGTTGGCTAGTGCTGTCGCACTTTTTCTGGGTTGTTTAACTTATACTAATTTCCATATCTTACATACATATATTCCGAGTGTAATGTTCTTGTTATAGTTAACCATTGTGAAAGTGTGTTCACATTGAAATTACACATAGTTAATGTAGGCCTCAGTTCAACTTACTCATGCTTACTTAATTGTGTTTTTGGATGCTATGCTCTCTCACACACGTTTTCTCGTTTCAGAAGCTGGGAATTAATTTTGTTGCAAATGTTTGGCCTTAGTGAGAATAGTTTATCAGTATGTGTTCTGTAGAGAGGGAAAAATGAATTTCCACACCTGTGCCTGGGGCAACCTGACTGCAAGAGTTTTCAATGCCACACATCTGAAACCTTCCATTGTAGGATACCTGGGAAGAAGATGGCAATTGTTTTATTGAGAAATGCTGGATTCTGATTGGTCCACATTTCTTGGGAACCATGAGAAGTGTTACAGTTGCTGAAGATGGTATGTTTTAATTGTGTACTTTTGAGCTAGATAGTTCCAGATACTCAAGAGCAGATGCCCCTTTCCTCTCTCTTAGATGACTTCTCTGATCCCGCTCAAAGAGTAATGGCCATATTATCAAGAACGTTGTGGTCCTTCACACCAGAACCTGGTCTTCTATTGGAATTCTCTAGGGCATATTATCAAGCCCCTTATCGCCGCTTATGCGGCAGTTTCCTGCCGCTAATGCGGCGATAATGTTATCGCCGTTCTTGATAATATGGCCCCAATACTCATGACCAAATCCTTTCTCATTTACGTAAGCGAATGTTCACTTGAGTCTGCCTTTCAGAGGTTTTACTAGCTGACACCTTCTGCGTGACTTGTCCCCAACCCGCGCAACTCCTTATCTTAGTGCATTAGGGAACTTTACCTCCAGGCGAAAACTGAAACGGAATATGTCTGTTTATAGCAACTTTACACAGCATGTCTTTGCATTTGCCATATTTTGAATCGCTTTGAATTACACTGAACAATATATTAATATGCTGATCATTGATTTTTGACTGCTTTTGAAAATTTGAATTTGTAAGTTTGCTAATCTGCTAATAGACATTCATGATTTGCAAATCTACTCCTGTCATCCGTGTTGATCCTAATGTGCTTCACTGACATTGATGTATTGTTGATGAGTTGATGTTGAGCCTCATTTTGAGACCAAGATCCATCCACTCGAGAGCAGCTTGGACTTGAACTTGCACAAACGATTTTCATGGTGCAAACTCCATCCCACGCTGCTTCAATAGCAAATGCTCAAAGTTTGTAAATATGTTTATCCAAGAGGGCACACTAAACTAAGAATTCCTAAGAAGACCACCAGGCAACCCCAGGGCTTCAGAACTCTATAAGGACACCAGCCTAAGTGAAGCTTTGTGGCTCTCTCTAAGCTCCACAGGTGGTATCCATCATCCTGCATTGTGCCAGTTATAGTGCATGCCCCCTTTTCACACACTTATAGGAAAAACTATGGAAGTCATAAATAACGAAACGATAATCTTTGAGGTATGTTAAGGCTACAGAGACTATCACACTATTAGAATGACGCCCTTTATCTAGATTCCACACATTTATTATATCAGACATTTCATTTCTTTTTTACATAGCATAAAAAAGAAGCAAAAAATGAAAAATAGAATGCAGAAGGTAATCACGACTTTCACATGCAAATAACCTACTTCCTATTGAATAAGCTGGCTTTAGTAGAGGAGTGTTCACTATGGACAGTATATTAGCTGTATGCTGCCTGGCCAGGAAGGTGATGCATGAAGATGCAAACAGTTTTACCTGTATGGTTGATTATTTATGTACCTTTGACCATCTCAATCATCAACTATTGTACTATAAATTAGACATGATGTGCATAAATGCATAACTGTTAAATGTAATCCAGGCAGTTCATTAGGGCACACAGGTGAAGTTTTATTATGCAGAGCGCAGCCTTCACAGGCTAAACTCATACAGCAAGCGTCCCAAAATGGGTTGTGTGCGAGTTGCCACATTTTCAACATTTGCAAATATGATCTCCCATTGTTGTTTGGCCAAGCCACCAAAGACGGAGACTGCATTTGTCTAGTCTCCTGCAAGCGGTCCAACAGTTTTCCTCTATCTGACACAATCCAGCGAGATTTGTCTCCAAGAACGAGTCATCTGAAATCCAGATCATAATGGCACAGTTTTTCAATTAATCGATAGCTCCCTCCCAGGAAAGCAGCAAACACACTGCTGCCAACTGAGGGAAGGCAGAGTTCCCACTGTCTGGGGGCTGCACCAACTACAGGGCTGATGCCGTTGGGCAGGGCCACGGTCGCATCATAGATCCTGCCCCAATCGAGCAATCAAGTTAAGGAGATTGCGGGTGCTGGAGCTGCTGGATCTTGGAGAGATCTCTGCAGTGACCGGAGACAGAGTCTCGCACCATAGGACATTGAAGCCCTGCAGGGAAGCTTCCGGAGGCTAGCCACTCAGTTGGACAGACTCCTTTTCCAAGACACTCACTTACTGGGCAACAACTTCAAACTTCTTAGCAGTTATAGCTTCAACAGAGTAAACCATGCAGGTTTCACCACTGGAGTTCAGGGGTGGTTCAACACAGATATATAAATATTTCCCCCTAGTTACAGACAAAACAATCACTGACCCTATGGGTAGATACGTACTAGTGAGAGGATCATTGCATGGAAGACATTGGGGAGTTTTTAGTGTATATGCCCACCAAATCTTCTTGATGCTACACTGCAATCCCTCACCGACATATTTCTAAACTTGCCTTCGAATAAAACTGTGATAGGCAGGGATTTTAACACTGTCATGAACAAGGGGTTGGACATCAAATACACTAACTATATGCTGCTCCCACAAACTGTGACACTGGATTGATTATATGGGCCTATGTGATATCTAGAGGATTAGACATCCCGGATAGACAATATTCACATTTCACTCCTTGATGCATAATTTGTTGTCTCACTTAGATTGCATATTTCTCTCTTCCTCAGACATTCACAATGTAACTAGCATTATTACACTACACAGAGGCATATTGGACCCCTACCCCATGCAATTGATGCTGTACGATGAGGGCTCCAAACCCAAATGGAGCTGGAGGTTTAGTCCAAGGTGGCATATGAATGAGAATCTCATGGCATCGCTATGAGGCCACATCAAAGAGTACTTTCAGGTTATCCAACAATCAGTTCCTTCACTGTTTGGAAAGTCTTTAAAACTGTGATGAGAGCCCGTACTATGGTTCTAATCATCAGTGTGCACAAAAAAGACCAAGAAGGCGATATAGTTGCCCTGGAGGCAGAAGTGCTACAGCTAGAACAAGTTGCAGGACCCAATCCACCCCTCTACCTTAGACAGCTTGAATAAACCTGTAAAGATGCTATACTGGTTCGCCACACATAAACACTAATTGAGGGTGATTCCAAACATAAAAACTGAAGGTAACCCCATCACCGATGCTAAACAAATTGCTAATACCTTTGCTGCATACTACCAGCCCCTCTATGCCAGTGGAAGTGGCAAACTCACTTATAGACATGCAGTGAGGCATTTCCAAATGTCACATCGGGGTGACCGTAATAAACAATAACGCCGGATGAAATTAGAGAAGCCATCACGGATATACAATGTAGGAAAACAACAGGATCGAACAGGTTTCCAGTTGAATTTTTAAAAATGTTTTCATCACTCACTAGCCCCCATTTGCCCTACATGAGAAAGAATCTAAAGAGGGCGAGCTGCCAACTGATCAGCGCAGAGCAACAATTGCTGGGCTCCCAAATCCCGGCAAACCACGGAACAATGTTCTTCCTAGAGACGGATTTATAAATGCCAAGCTAAAAGCCTTGGGAAGATACTCACAAATTGGCTGGTCATGGTTATCATGACATCAGTGCGTAGAGATTAAAAGGGTCTCATTCCCTTATGTAGCACTAAACACTGCCTATGGTGATTGCATCAGATTATGACCATGAGACCAAATTACTAGTCCCTCTTGCCCTTCTCTCTAAGACCAGGGGTCACAGAAGAAGTGCCAGGAGTAGCAGGGAGCAAGACAGAGGTCACAGCTGTGACCCCTAACTACCCCCAAATGATGTCCATGGGAGATCAAAATGGTTTCATGCCCTGACTTAGCACTAAACACTGCCAACTGATGCTGCATCTGATGATGGCCAGTCGATGCAAATTAATAGGCCCTCATGAACTTCTTTTATTAGATGTTGATAAGACTATTGATTGTATAGGCTGGAGGTTTCTCCTGCAAATACTTCAAAAGATGAGCTTGTTTCCCAGATACATTGCCTACCTCAAGGACCTGTATACCTTATCAACATGGGTGCAAATAAGAATCATTGGGGCACTTTCATACCCCTTTCAGATAGAGAGAGGCATTTGACAGGGATGCCCTTTATCTACACCTTTATTTGCATTAGCTATCAAGCCCCTGGCATGGTGTATGAGAATATTAATTGAATGCTTCCAATGGGCAGAGCAGCTGGATGAGAGCATACCTTTATTTGCAGATGACGTGCTACTGTTTCTGAGAACTCCGTACTAACCAGCACTCGCAGATGGCAAATCTTGAGTCTATACGCAGTGGCCACGGGTTTGATGGAAAATTGGAATAAATTCTTATAAAATCTTCTTGGTGGCTCAGATGAAATCATGGCATGGCGTCCACATCTCCAAATTTATACAGGAATTTTGAAGTAGGCCTGGGCTAAATTTCCATTCCGCTCGCGGAAATTGCGATAATTTGACATTTCCGCGCTCCGCGGAGAGCGCGAAAATGTCAAAATTTCCGCATTCCGCAGCTTAGCGATAATTTGTTTCTTGCTCGCGCTGTAAAATAATACATTCTCGCGCGCGTGCTATCGCCTTGCCGGAATCCCCGCGTTCGCCGACAAGTTTTCCCGATCCGGTCGCGTTCTCCATGAGATGTTGGATTGTTGGTAGCCATTTGCGCTGTCTCGCGACAGTTCGCGCCCGCAGCAATGTCATTGGTCGCGCGATCACGTCTTTCTTCTCGCGATCATGCACCGCGAGAAGAGTGAAAACAAGATGGCCGCGCCCGTGAGCAACCGGCTGGGTAAGTTGGCGAGCCGCGACCATGCAGAAAATACCCCGAACAGGCAGGAAAAAAACTTCCGCATCTTTGAGATATTTCCGCTTGTTTGCGGAGATTTTTAACATTTTCGCGATAATTTGCAAAAGTCACTTTCGTAAATTCCGCCCACCCCTATTTTGAAGTACTTAGGAACCCACACTACTACATGCTCTAACAAGCATCGACACTTGACACTGCCCCCCTTCTGATGCAAAAAAATTGCAATATTCTCAAATGGACTGTCCTTTATTCATAACAGGCAGGATAGCATTCTTCAATATGATAGCCCACTTTAAGTTATTATATGTCCTACAAAACGTCCCACATGCTATTCCACAATCCTTCTTTGAAATATTGAAAGTCAGTCTATGAGAAGTACTTGTGGTTGGGTATTTAACCACAGGTAGCTTGGATGAAATGTACACCTGTCATGTACAAGAGAGGGTTGGGAATGGCTGATATTCAACTCTACTATTGGGCTACTCAACTTATAAATAGGGGTGGATGGAGTTCCCAGAGTCCCACTACGAAGAATTCTGCGGAACTGCAAAAACACTCTGCCGCGCTGCGCAGAGTTCCACGTTCGGGCAGAGTTTGCCAGCGCACCCGTTCGTGCTGTGGTGGGAATGCAAAGTGCATCTGTGCACTCTAGAATTACGCGGGAACAGCACTACGGGGTCCAGAAGTGTGCTTGTATTTTAAATCACACGCAAACAGCACCAAGCGGTCCGCATGGGTGCGGCCATCTTGTTTTTCTGCTCTCTGTTATGGTGCTGGGCCTAATTTTTAATCTCTTGTTAATCTTTGTCATCGTCCTCCTTTATTACATTTCTACTTTTTACAATAGTGTGCGTCTTTGTGTTTCTGTATTTTACTTTTTTATTTAAATTTTTTCATGTTTTTGTGACTTGTTGACATAGTTTATTTCCCCTTCTTTCCTTCTTTCTTTCTTCTATACTTTCCCCTATTTTCCCTTCCTAGTTTATTTCCTCACCCAGCGCCGTGGCAGAGAGGCGTCTTCCATGCAGGCAGCGCCGCCGCCCAGGTGTGCAGACCCGAGCAATCTTTGGAGAGAAGGAGGTAGCAGCACTAGATTTTTTTGTGCAGCGCCACCTCCCCTCTGTGCTGGCAGCAGGTGGCAAGCCCGGTAGCAGCTTCCCCCTGCAGGAGCGTCGGCAGCACTGAGGGACGGTGCACCAGTGCGCGCAGCGCACCAGCCAAGTTCGGCGCACCGCCCAGCAACTGACACACCGCTGGTCGGACATTCTCGACCGGAAACAGGGCCTGCTCGACCTGCTAGGCGTCAAGATTCTGGGGCTCGGTGAGCATTAATTATTTGTTGTGTTTGTGTTCTATTAGATATTACCTTCCTACCTGTCTAATCCCTCTACCCTACCCCCTGCAGTAGAGAAAATCAAGTTTCCTTACCTTGGTTCTTGCCCAGCAAATGAATTTGTTGGAAAATGTGGTGGCAGGGGAGGTCACAGAGTTAAGTGGGAGCAAGTGCATGATTTGATATCAAGTTTGGCATATGGGATATACCGTGACAGATGTGCCAAATAAAATCTATATAATCCGTTCCTTTACCTGTAGTGCAGTCCATTAGATTAATTTTCCTCAACGTCTGCTTTCCAGCAGACAAGATATTATATTCATATCCGCATTTCATCAAGAGGTGTGTGACTGACGTAGTATCTTATTTATTATTTATCAGCCTCTTTTGAGACAGGTTAGAAAGAGAAAAGCATTTGGAATTAGATAATTGTCAACTACAGCTGCAGACAGTAGCAAACTAGCAGAGGCGCTGGCTAGCAATAAGCATGGCTTCATTATTTTAGAACCCCACAAAACTTGTCCTCCATAATAGTGCATAATGCCATACTCATCAACGAAAAGACCTTTATTTTTCAACTCAAAGTATCTGACTCTGTTGATAGTTATTTTAAAAGCCTTTAGAAGAAAGAAATAATCCAATCACTGCTTTTTTAATCCTGTGATGTTATTCTCTGCCAGTCTGTCTGTTACTTTTCTGCCACACAGCACTGCTTTTTTATGTTTGGCAACATTAGTGGGTAAAAGAAAACATAAAATTGGCCTTGCGATTCTCCTAATCATAATTATCACATCAAACATATTCCAGTAGCCCTAAGGGACCAGCAATGTCCTGCTACTGTGCAAGGCTGTTATTTAAAACAATTGTTTGCACAGAGCATTATTTCCAATTTATCTTTATTTGTTTTTGCTCAATATAGTAGCTCCTGCTGGTCCAGCCAGACCACACAACAGGCTGGAGAGAGCGGCCTGCTTGCAGCGGCAGAGGCTGGAGCATATCTAGCAGGAATACCGGCAGCTGGTGGTCCTGGAAGAGGAGGAGGAGGAAATCAATCCACAGCTCCCGGGCCCCCTCACCCTCCAACATCCCGTCCATTCCATCGCTGGCACTGCTGCCAGTCAACTGCTGCCACCCCCAACCAGAATTGCAACAGGCCATTTCTGCACCGAATCCTGCAGCGGCTTGACACTATCGTGGGCCGGCTCACCTCCATGGAGCAGAGCATGGACCAGTTCTGGACCGACATCCATAATGCCTTCTTCTAATTCTTTTTTAAATATTTTGTTTTGGTGGGAGGGATTTGTTGTTTGTTGGGGCTGGGTGGAGAGGGTGGGAAGAGAGTTGGGAGTGGGACTCAATAGACTTTCTTGAACATTTTGAGTCTCGGGGCTTGGGTCAGTTTCGTTTGAGAGAGGAGTGGACATGTCGTTTGGGTGGAGAGGGTGGATTGTTTGTAAATAAATAAAGGAGGAAACTATATTTTTATAATCTAAATTTATGCCTAGTAGTTTATTTTACTTTTACTTTGCACTGCTGCCTTCAAGTAGTTTTACACAGACCGTTTATGTGCTTGTAACTTAAGACTAGAGATATTGTAGCACTTAGTTATAGAGTTTAGGTGTATTTTACCCTAACTATCTTGACCCTTATGGGGAATGCTGCCATGATGAGATGACCTAGGCTTTATTGTGTGGAGTGTCTGAACTATCTAGATAAAAAACAGCAGCAGGTAATTTATTTCTTACTAAGTTAAATTATATCCATACTAGTTGTCTTACCTGAATATATGTGCAGCAATAGCCGGGCAGGCATCACAACTTCACAAGTGAGGCCCCACTTCCAGTTCCACCTAGGTGAGCTCCAACTGTAGGATTGTTCTGAATGATTGATTGATGATTATCCATCGTAGGGAACTAAATAGAAGTAGAAAGAGTAAGTGGGTTATATATTTATCAAACATTTACAAAAAATTGACGCCACCTGAGTACTTTGTGATGATGATGAAACAATGAGAATGCCTAATTGTACTAAAATAGAAAAAATAGCAATACTAGTAAGTTTTGGCTAATGTAGAGCTATTAGTAATATTTGCAAAATTCACAAGTTATGAAAAATGGACTCAAAGTCTAGAGTCGACAAGCTTAGGTTAGGCAACACAAGGCCTTAATGGTGATGATGCTGACAACTGATGTTCTTTATTCTATATCTAAAAAACTATGTATAATTTTGAATGCGCTTGTTGGTAATGGGCTGGTGGCTGGAGTAGGCTACTGCTTCAAAAGATTCTACAGTAGGTTGGTGTTGCTTTCACCACATCCACCCCACCCTGCGTGTGATCCATTGATGGTGGAGTTTAAGCCACACCTCAATAAATCACACAGCTTGGGGGAAGAGGGTTAGGCTTTTGATGAATGGATGGGTAATGGGATTTGGGGAAAGGTTTGACAAAGACAAACACTACAACAAAAGGCCAACATGTATCTGGGCAATAAGCAGCAGCACATCAATCGACATCAATCTGTTGTTAAAAGGAAACAAAGGAATGCGTATGAGTACAGATGCATGCATTGCAAACAGTCCATTCTCCCGAGACCCAATTTACCATATACCTAAATGTTCTGTCTTCTAGGTTAGGGAGTGATCCCACCCACCCACTTCTCTTAGTTAATATGATTGTTAAAAGGAAAATGGTACTGTATTGCAAAATTGGGTAGTACGTCAGCATTCTCCTCAGGAATGTCCTCTCTTTGTGACCTCTCTGCACTGGTCTAGTAGGTAAGCAGGTTCATTTTGATCATAGTCAATCTCTTCACATTTTGAGGAGAGTGACTGGTCCTTCCCACTGTGACGACCGCACCAACTGCACTGAACACACATTTAGCAGACACACTGGTGACAGGACAAGCCAGAAACTTCATTGCCAGCCTGCTGAGCTCTGGCCATTAGCACATCGTCCCATACCAATACATCAATGGATTTTGATCCACATAGACCTCTTTTGGATCATCCAGATACTCCTGGAACATCCTGTGGATGGTCATTGGTGCTGCCACTTTCTCTACCTGTTTTGCCATCGACCCTGCCAATTGAAACCAATACAGTGCAAAGGTTGGCTCCCGTCCTTCTTTTGCTGTTGCTTCTGGTGTTCTGGTTGATGGTGTTGTTGGCTGCTGGGAGATAAGACTGCCCTCTCTTGAAGTTGAAGGCGGCACCCCAGAACTGCGGGGTGGGACTTGAAATTCCAGCTGTTCTTCTTCCAAGTCTCCGGCTTGCTCTACAATCCACCTTTTGTATTTTGAAAGTGGGTAGAATGTTTACTACCATGGATCAAGTGGTGTGGCACATATGTACTCTATAGACTTGATGATGTGATGTTGCAGCCTTATATTAGAAGACAAGCGCAGGACTAAGCTCTCAACCAAGGCATGTGCTTCTGTGTTTTCATTCACACCTGCAGGGGCGAACCTTTCAGAGCCCTCCATTGCCTGGTCTTGTAGGAGATGCAGCAAAGGGATAGCTTGGCCCATCGTACTGTCCTACTTGCTAACTTCCCACGTGAACACCTCAAAAGGGAGTAGCATCTGTGTCAGGGATTTGACTAGGCCCCATTTGTCAACATCCATGGTCATAGCTTTCCCAACTGCATCCCCTCCTCTTTGGATGACATAGACATTGATCTGTTTGTACTGCTCAAACAAACGTTGCAGCATGTAAAAGGTGGGGATCCAAAGTGTTGGCATCTCCTCTATCAGCCCTTTAACTTGTGCTTTATTATTATGCTGAATAATTTGCAGCTGCTTCCGGGCTTTAAAAGAATGGCTGAAATGGGTGCAGATTCTTCTGAAGGTGGTCAGTATGTTGCTGACTATGTCTTCTTTTTTGAGGAAGTCTTGCACCATAAGGTTTATGCAATGGGTTAGACACAGGACCCTGAAATAGCCTCCGTCTGACATGGCCTTGACTATGTTACTGTCATTGTCTGTGGCAACAAATCCAATTCTAAGACCTCTCGTCACAGCAATTCATACGCCTTGCTGTTAAATTCCTCCAAGATGTTTATAGCTGTATGTAATATCCCCATGGTGAACATGGCCACTGTTGCATGCCACTGAACGCTCTTAAAACTTTCTTCAGAGCCAAGACCTAAATATACCTTTTACTTTACTCCTGCAAAAGAGATTCAGTGTGCAATGATGCACATGTAATCAGTCGCCTGACAACTGGTCCACATGTCTGTCATCAGGTGGATGTTGTGAACAACATTTTGCTGCAAAGCTTGTCAAACCAACTGCAGCACATCATGATGCAGCGCTGGAACAGCCACTCTGGCAAAATAGGTCATAATTGGTACCTTTCATTTTGGGCAGATGGGTACCACATATTCGAAAAATTCCACTCCTTCTACAGATGAAAAAGGGAGGATGTTCAGCGCTAATATTTTGGCCAGCTTCCCATTGTACAAAGGTGTGGTTGGGTGGTTTCGCTCATAGGGCCCCTCCTGCCTAAACATGCCTGTAATAGTAGCCTGGGTTTTCTTATTTTCTTGGGGCATTGACACAGGCATCTTTTGAGAAGTAGATGTTAGTGATAGACTCAATGTGCGTCTTGGTGGTGGGGCAGTCACTGTATGCTGCGGTGTCTTCATCATCGCACTCTGAGTCTTCTTGTGCCATTGTGAAGCCACTGAGGTGGGTGATTCTGCTGGTGCACTGTTGGGGACAGGGCTGCTTTGGGTGAAGATGTCACCCTCTTCTTCCTCAGCATCATCTTCCACCGTGATTGGACTTGTAGCTGATGTTCCTTGCTCTCCCCACCACCACGATCATGGTCAGCAAGTTTTTTAATGGGCTCCTCCCACTTGATTGTGTGGTGTTTTTTCACATGGGTCATCTGGCCTCAAGTACCATGATGTGTACCAGGCTTACCTTGATAAACATTTGTGTGGCAAAGGGTGCATACTGCAATGTGCTCCCCTTATTTGCTAACTGTAAAAAAGTCCCAAACTGGGGAGAAGTGCTTTTTTACTGGCCCACTGCCAATGCCTAAAGACGAACTGGAGGTAGGTTGGCATGTCACCTATTGCCTCTCAGCTTCCCCTGAGGCAGGGGTTGGTGTAGTTTTCAGCTGTGGCTTTGCAAATATGGGAGCTGGTGGCGTGCTACCTGTGTCACATTGATCAGAGCTGGTTGAACAGCAATGTCAGATTCCTCTGTGTCACCTTTCACAATGACTAACTCGTCATCCTCCTCTTTATCCACTTCCATAAGTCTAAGTCTTTCTAGAACCTTTCTTTTCCATTGCCTCTCCTGTTGTCTCCTGGTCTGTGTCGGGATCCACACCATGTCCCCCACTTTAATGATTATAATTGCCTCCCTGTCTTCAGAAGTAGGCCCGCTCTTAAAACTTTCTTCATAGCCAAGACCTAAATATACCTTTTACTTTACACCTGCAAAAGAGATTCAGTGTGCAATGATGCACATGTAATCAGTCGCCTGACAACTGGTCCACATGTCTGTCATCAGGTGGATGTTGTGAACAACATTTTGCTGCAAAGCTTGTCAAACCAACTGCAGCACATCATGATGCAGCGCTGGAACAGCCACTCTGGCAAAATAGGTCATAATTGGTACCTTTCATTTTGGGCAGATGGGTACCACATATTCGAAAAATTCCACTCCTTCTACAGATGAAAAAGGGAGGATGTTCAGCGCTAATATTTTGGCCAGCTTCCCATTGTACAAACGTGTGGTTGGGTGGTTTCGCTCATAGGGCCCCTCCTGCCTAAACATGCCTGTAATAGTAGCCTGGATTTTCTTATTTTCTTGGGGCATTGACACAGGCATCTTTTGAGAAGTAGATGTTAGTGATAGACTCAATGTGCGTCTTCGTGGTGGGGCAGTCACTGTATGCTGCGGTGTCTTCATCATCGCACTCTGAGTCTTCTTGTGCCATTGTGAAGTCACTGAGGTAGGTGATTCTGCTGGTGCACTGTTGGGGACAGGGCTGCTTTGGGTGAAGATGTCACCCTCTTCTTCCTCATCATCATCTTCCACCGTGATTGGACTTGTAGCTGATGTTCCCGGCTCTCCCCACCACCACGATCATGGTCAGCAAGTTTTTTAATGGGCTCCTCCCACTTGATTGTGTGGTGTTTTTTCACATGGGTCATCTGGCCTCAAGTAACATGATGTGTACCAGGCGTACCTTGATAAACATTTGTGTGGAAAAGGGTGTATACTGCAATGTGCTCCCCTTATTTGCTAACTGTAAAAAAGTCCCAAACTGGGGAGGAGTGCTTTTTTACTGGCCCACTGCCAATGCCTAAAGACGAACTGGAGGTAGGTTGGCATGTCACCTATTGCCTCTAAGCTTCCCCTGAGGCAGGGGTTGGTGTAGTTTTCAGCTGTGGCTTTGCAAATATGGGAGCTGGTGGCGGTGCTACCTGTGTCACATTGATCAGAGCTGGTTGAACAGCAATGTCAGATTCCTCTGTGTCACCTTTCACAATGACTACCTCGTCATCCTCCTCTTTATCCACTTCCATAAGTCTAAGTCTTTCTAGAACCTTTCTTTTCCATTGCCTCTCCTGTTGTCTCCTGGTCTGTGTCGGGATCCACACCATGTCCCCCACTTTAATGATTATAATTGCCTCCCTGTCTTCAGAAGTAGGCCCGCTCTTAAAACTTTCTTCAGAGCCAAGACCTAAATATACCTTTTACTTTACACCTGCAAAAGAGATTCAGTGTGCAATGATGCACATGTAATCAGTCGCCTGACAACTGGTCCACATGTCTGTCATCAGGTGGATGTTGTGAACAACATTTTGCTGCAAAGCTTGTCAAACCAACTGCAGCACATCATGATGCAGCGCTGGAACAGCCACTCTGGCAAAATAGGTCATAATTGGTACCTTCCATTTTGGGCAGATGGGTGCCACATATTCGAAAAATTCCACTCCTTCTACAGATGAAAAAGGGAGGATGTTCAGCGCTAATATTTTGGCCAGCTTCCCATTGTACAAACGTGTGGTTGGGTGGTTTCGCTCATAGGGCCCCTCCTGCCTAAACAGGCCTGTAATAGTAGCCTGGATTTTCTTATTTTCTTGGGGCATTGACACAGGCATCTTTTGAGACGTAGATGTTAGTGATAGACTCAATGTGCGTCTTGGTGGTGGGGCAGTCACTGTATGCTGCGGTGTCTTCATCATCGCACTCTGAGTCTTCTTGTGCCATTGTGAACTCACTGGGTGATTCTGCTGGTGCACTGTTGGGGACAGGGCTGCTTTAGGTGAAGATGTCACCCTCTTCTTCCTCATCATCACCTTCCACCGTGATTGGACTTGTAGCTGATGTTCCCGGCTCTCCCCACCACCACGATCATGGTCAGCAAGTTTTTTAATGGGCTCCTCCCACTTGATTGTGTGGTGTTTTTTCACATGGGTCATCTGGCCTCAAGTACCATGATGTGTACCAGGCTTACCTCGATAAACATTTGTGTGGCAAAGGGTGCATACTGCAATGTGCTCCCCTTATTTGCTAACTGTAAAAAAGTCCCAAACTGGGGAGGAGTGCTTTTTTACTGGCCCACTGCCAATGCCTAAAGACGAACTGGAGGTAGGTTGGCATGTCACCTATTGCCTCTCAGCTTCCCCTGAGGCAGGGGTTGGTGTAGTTTTCAGATGTGGCTTTGCAAATATGGGAGCTGGTGGTGGTGCTACCTGTGTCACATTGATCGGAGCTGGTTGAACAGCAATGTCAGATTCCTCTGTGTCACCTTTCACAATGACTATCTTGTCATCCTCCTCTTTATCCCCTTCCATAAGTCTAAGTCTTTCTAGAACCTTTCTTTTCCATTGCCTCTCCTGTTGTCTCCTAGTCTGTGTCGGGATCCACACCATGTCCCCCACTTTAATGATTATAATTGCCTCCCTGTCTTCAGGAGTAGGCCCGCTCTCTATCACACCTTTTTAGACAGCGAGTGCTGCCTATGATGAAGCATGACACCTGGTGGGGTGTGAGGACAGTCCATCACTATTGTTGATTTGCCCAGCACTCCTATCAAGTAGAGTTATTGAGGACACAGTAATGTAATGTAAGTAATTATAACTTTAAGGTAGCTACAAAAGCACACTGGATGCCTACCTATGCAAAATGGCCACATGGTCAAACAGCAAGCAAGGAGGCGGGGGAACAAAGAAAAGATATGCAGGCCTATGGGGAAAGCAGTAGCACACTGGTTGGCTGCACAAAATGGCTGCCACTAACATGGTCACACAACAACAAAAACCAGCAAGGGGGCATGACCACAAACAAAACAGAAATGTAGGCCTATGGGGAAAGAACACTGGCTGGCTACACAAAATGGCCTCCAGCCACATGGTCACAACAACATCAACCAGCAAGGGGGCCTAGCCACAAACAAAGAAGAAATGCAGGCCAATGTGGAAAGCACACTGGCTGGCTACACAAAATGGCCATGAGCCACATTGGTCACAACAGCAACAAGCAAGAGGCCTGGAAATCAAAGAACGCATGAAGGCCTAGGGTGGACACTGACAATACAAAATGGCCCCTGGCCACATGACATAATGATTCTAGAACAACAAAGACAAATGGTGGCCTATGCCAAACACACATACACACACAGTGGCCAGACAAAAGAGGCATGGTAACACAGAGACCACAGAATTCAGCAATGCCAAAAACAAAAATTAACAGGGCTAAAAATGTTCACAACAAAATACAGCCTCGAAAGGCATTATCCCACCTACACACTGTTTGCAGGGGGAAAAACATGAAAAACACAAAAAAACTCACATTTTGTATTTTACTCCAGTGCCATCCATGGCCTAAATGATTTTTCACATAGTGAATTAAATCAATCAATATTGCAAACTTATTAAACAAAACATGGAGAAGAAAATGTACTGAACTGTGCAACACATTTCCTTTACAAAAAAATATAAATTTCATGCACAAAAAAACGAGGCCCCTACTAAAACTGCAGGCCACCCACCACAATACATTTTAAAAATTGAATAAAAGTACAAATAAATCCAGGTGCAAGCCCCAGTCAAACAAACAACACACTTATACAGTTTTTCAACTTACTTGTGATATCTAAAAAACAAAGTCCTTAACTCCAATAGTATATATGCAGCAGACAAGGAGAGTGATCCTTCCAGCTTCAAATTCCAGTGAAAAGTGACCAGGAGCGAGACAAAGAACAGGGAGGAGCCTGCTGGACATGAACAGGAAGTTGAAGTCTCTGGGGCACTTCTCTCGGGTTTGAAAAACAAAGTTTGAAAAAAATGGCTTCTCGCACAAAAAACCCAACTCCAATGGCCAGTTTGAGAAGATAAAAAAAAAAAAAAATGCCTCTAAGCAGCATCGTTTGTGATAGCGATCAGCTCTAAGAATGCTTGATTGGTGCCGTTGCTGTACCAATGAGCGCAAAGTCTCGCGGCAGCTCTCTAGCTGTGTGAGAAGTCTCGTGCATGCTTGCAAGGAGCCTGAGAGTCTTGGCGCTCGCGGTTGAGTGCCCAAAAAAAAACTCGAGCGCAGCGATGGAAAATAAAACTTTGCTTCATGCCCAAATGGTGGAATTCAGGAATTCCGCGTTCCTCCACAGAGCTTGGAATGCCCAAATTCTGCAAACTCCGCAAGAGAAGCTGAGTTTACCATCCAGGGTTACCTAGAAACATTATTAACTGGATGTTTGGGGACGGGGATGACCCGGCGAATATACCAAAATTGTACTTCTTCCAGGACATTAGTCCATCAACCTGATATACAAATCTTTGCCCTCTTGGTTGACGAAAGCATCACCAACCCTATGGGTAGATATGTACTAGTGACAGGATCATTACACAAAAGACATCTGTCATTTTGAGTGGATATGCCCCTCAACTCTTTTTGATGCTACACTGCAATCCCTCACTGACATACTTCTAAACTTGCCTTCCAGCAAACTTGTAAAAGGCAAGGATTTTAACACTGTCATAAACAAGGGGCTAGGCAGCAAATACACTAAATCCATGAGGCTCCCTGAAAGTGCAAGATTGAGCTTGGGCATCCTCCAAACCTTCTTCAAAGTCTTCCTCTGAGGAATAGCCCTCCCTCTCCAATTTCTCTTTCTTATAGAAGCTGAGGACTTTTTCAAGTTCCTCTTTTTTAGCTGCAGCTCTGTAGCTAATGCCCCAAGCTTTGCAAAACACTGTTAGGTCACTGATCCTCACGGCTGGGAGAACTGACATGGCAAGACTCTTGCCAGTCTCCATTATGCCTAACCTTTTACCTGAAAGATTGGACCTTTTTAAAAGTTTGAAAAACAATCTTTAAACCTTTTCTTAACTCCTCAGGTCTTTTGGGATCCAACTGAAATTGGGATTTACACAGGGCCCTGAAATTCCAATTGTAGAAAATCGAAAACATAAAAAAATAGATTTTGAGTATAAAGTTAATAGTGGATTTCTCATGCAAAAATCACATATGACCAAGTGCTACTGCAAAACGCAAGTTCAGGATACCACTGCTGTAACACCAATGTAGGAAGATGGAGTATTATGTGGTGATGCTGATTAGATTTCACCATGCAATAATCTGACAATACCCCAAAGATGGTTCTTGGAGTCACAAAAATAAATTCTTAGTTCTGTACTGGTAGATTGCCAAACAGCAGTCAGGCTTTACTAAAGGAACATGTGTTACGTATTTCAGAGTACCAACATGGATAATAAGTAATTGACACGACTCAAAAGAAATCCGATATCAATTTAAAAAATGAAGCATATTTTTATGTAAATTTAGATACCAAAATGAAGTCAATCAAATAAATATACAGTGCTGGTGGGGCACTGGGTGCCGAAATTCAACAACTAAGCCACTGCTGCTGTCGGATGAAGGTTCTGTGGAGTCCCCTCGAGGTGCAGCGCTGAGAAAAGGTGGTGGTTGCCGGACTGGAGACCACTAAGTCTTGGCAGTGGTAGGCTCAGCAGAAAGGTATTTTAAAGTCCTTCGGTTTAGGGGGACACAGTAGCTGCTTGAAACTTGGTGGGGTCATGACTACATTTCCCACAATGCACTGGACCATCTACATTTGGGGGATCCTTTGGATGGACTGATGGCCAGCGATTCTTTGGTTCCAGTGCGCTGTTTTTACCCGCGGTGTGCAGGGGTCTACTGTCACTAGTCCAAGGTAGTCTAGAGTTGCCTTTGGCTCTCAAAAGGGTCCCTCTATCTAGGGGAACCAATTGTTGATCCGGGACGCATCACAGTCATGCAGTTCCAGGAAGGTAGCCACAGGTGCAGAGTATCACGCTTTTGTTTTGAGCAGGTCTTGTTTTCTCATGCAAGGGTCTCTTAATTGTCCTTTTGCAAGTCAGATCAAAACTGAGGTACTGGTTTTAGGGGTAGCCCTTAAATACAAGATTTAGGGACGTTAGGGACGTGGGTGCAAGTGGTCAACGGGCTTTAAGCCCCCATGGCTAATCCTTCCCTGAAGTGTCCACATCCGGGGATGTGGGTCACCTTTTCTACCCAAAACCCTCTACTCTAACGCTTTTAAAAGTGGCAAAAGTCTTCCTCAGCTGTATATACCAGGTAGCCCACCCTAGAGGTTTGGCTAGCCTTTTAGGGTGTACACCTCTTGACTACAAAATGTTCCCGCCTGCCTGGGTACAAATGTGCCTGGAGGCGGGGGTGGCTGTTCCTTCCTTTGGGAGGCAGCCTGGATGCATATCAGAGGCGGTGAAAGCTTTGAAGCTCACTGCTTTGTTGTGCCACTTCACTAGCCATTCTGTCAAGGAGGAAGGGGTAACTTCCTTCCCGTCCAGGCCATTATTTCTTACTCCTGGGAGAGTTCACACCTCCTGGCAATGGGTCAAATTCTTGTCTTGGTGGCAGCAGTTGCGGGCCAGAGCACAGGAAAGGCTGGGACAACCAAGTGGGCAACTTCCAAGGTAGCCACCTGGGTGCCTGCCACATCAACTCTAGTAGAGGATTGGACCACAGAACACTTTGCTGGAAAAGGTCACTGTAGGGGCATATAAGCTTGCACTTATATGTCATCACCTTTACTATAATGCACCCTGCCTTCTGAGATTAAGAGTCCATCCTTAGGGGTGACTGACATATATTAAAAATAGTGCTGTGACCCTGCCACTCATGTTGAGGGCAAAGTCGAATTTGAGCAGCCTGCACTGCTCCTACAGTCTACAATGGCAGGTCTGCTCTCATCCGTTTATTTGGGTCACTCAGAGTGGCACAAGCAGGGTCCTGGTGACCCCTTTAACCTCCATGCGCTGGGTACCACTGGCACCATACACTAGGGACTTATTAGTGGCCTAAAGTCCTTGCCAGTTGGGGTTACCAATTCACACATATCAGTTTTAGGGAGAGAGCACTGGCACTGGCGCCTGGTTAGGAGGCTTCAGTGCACTGTCAGAGTCATAAACCAGAACCTAGGAGTCCAAACGTGTGGGGGGGAGGACATCTGGAAAAGGCCTATTTTATTAAAATAATTATAAAAAATTCCTATATTGGAGAACCTTTCTTCACTTTTGAACTTTACTCCGTTATAATTACTTCCCCATTCAGCTTTCATATCATCTCCATCTACCACACTCCAGATGCTAATGGCTCCTTCTTTGAAGACCTGAACACCATTATGGAATTGTTCTCTTCTAACACCCCTCTGATCACTCTGTGAGATTTCAGTCTGGAGGTATGGACTGACCTGCAATCAACATTATTTGCTGAATTCCTCTCAGACCACTCAACACTAAAAACCCTCTGTGACCCTCATTATAAGTTGAGAGTGAGCGTTATTTTATTTTTTCAGCCCAAGGATCATTACTTATCAGGGCTAGTAAATAACTCTTATCACAAGTTTTCCACATTCAAATTGGGAATACTGCACCAAAATTAGCATGCATCTCTATGTACAGGGTGTTTTCCTTCGAAATGTTTTGGCAAGGTTGGTCTTCAGAAATTCACCCAGGGAAATTACAGCAATTAGGAAATTATTGTGATATTCATGTTTTGAATCACTGAGCAAACTTGGTTGTTCAAGGATCAGAAAAAAACAGCAAGACGTTCGAGTCTACTCACACACATGGTAAACCTCTAGACCTATCATTCATGTCTAAAACTTAACCCCCTTAATTCCCAAATTCAACATCTCTCTCTCTGACCAAGATCAGAGATCAACTATTATTCTTATTATTATTATAGTATTTATAAAGTGCCTGGTTACACCTCTGGTGTGTCCCTGCGCTACAGCTGCTCTTATCAGACAACTACACAAGTAAAAAGAGGGGAAAGGGTGCATACGAAACAGGGTTCACAAGAAAGCAAATATTAGTTCAAAGTTGAAAGAGCCAAGTTTTTAATTTTTTTCAGAAGTGGCTCTCTGATGGTTCCGCACGGAGGAACAGAGGTAGGGCATTCCAATTTTTCGCTCCCAGGTAGCCAAAAGAACGTGCCCCCATTCGTGCTTTTTTTACCCTGGGAATTTTGACCAGGTAAGTTCCAGTGGATCTAAGGTGCCGTTCTGGATTATAAGGAAACATAAGGTTCCGTAAATAAGATGGACCTTTGTCCTGCAAGGTGCGATGGCAGAAGCATAGTGTTTTGAAAAGAATCCTTTTCTGTATTGGCAGCCAGTGTAAGGAATCAAGGGCTTGCTTAGAGGAAGTTCTCCTGGGTAGATTCAGGACCAGGTGAGCTGCTGCATTCTGGATACACTGCAGCCTATGGAGACACTTTTTAGTTGCACCCAGATATTGGACATTCCCATAGTACAATTGAGATGTGACAAGGGCATGGGTCAAGGTTTTCCCAGCAGAAGGGGGGAGAATGTCTAAGGTTTTCCTTAAAGTCTTCAGGGTTTCAAAGCATTTGCCTACAACTTTCCTGGTGTGAGTCTTGAAGGAGAGGGTAGAATCCAACCAGACTCCTAAATTCTTCACCTCTCTCTAAGGGGTGGAAGCTGGGCCAAAGATTGGCGGCCACCAAGCCGCAGACCAGATGGACGGAGTCTTCCCTACTACCAGTATCTCAGTTTTGTTGCCATTCAGTTTCAGGCAGTTGCTTGTCATTCGAAAGGCAAGATCTTTTAGGCAGTCTGCAAATCTGCTGGCTGCTTGCACCAAATTAGGAGATAGAGTGACCACTAACTGCGTGTCATCTGCACATGACACTATGGTGACACCATGTTTTTCCACAATCCTGGCTAAGGGGGCGACGTACAGATTAAAAAGGGTTGGACTCAGTATTGAGCCCTGAGACACCCCTGCGATAAAGGAATGTTATTGGAGATATGTGGAAGTTGGGTCACTGGATAGCTATGGCCCTGCAGATAGGAGGTCATCAAGTTTAAAGCAGCCCCGTCCAGGCCACCCATTCTGAGATGGTGTAGAAGCAGCTTATGGGAGACCGTATCGAAAGCTGCACTAAGGTCCATAAGGACTAGTGCAGTTGTCAGGCCTTCATCTACCCGCCTGCGTACTGTCTCTATAGCAAACAGCAGTGCCAACTCCGTTGAGTATGTTGCTCTAAAAACTGATTGAGTGGGATGGAGTAGGTTGTGTTTATTGATGTGTGCCGCCACCTTTTCGGCAATTTTTGAGAAATAGGGAAGCAGTGAGAAAGGCCGCAGGTTTTCCAGTAGATTCACATCTGCTGTGTTTTTTTTTTTTACAGGGGGAGAACAATCGTTTGCTTCCATATGTCCGGGACCATCCCTCCATGATAGGAGATTTCTAATAGCTGTTGCACAAAGGGTAGTAAAGTATTATCCTGTGCAGATAACTTTCAGCGTGGTTGGATCTTTTGGGGAGCCTGATTTTACACCCAACGCTACCTTTTTAAGATCTTCCAAGGAGGGGAGGAGGAATTCTGAAAGACGGTTCCCCCCCACTCTGGGATTCGTTCGGCTTGGCAGACAGAGACGTTGCGAGCCTCAACAGGGAAGGTGTCATTAATTTTTGATAACTTTGTTGAAAAAAAGTCAGTTATTTGATTTCATGGCTCCTTCGAACTTGAGGCTGGCGCAACTGTTCTCTCCGGAGAAGATAAATCTTTAAGAATAGCAAAAAGTTCCCTGGTGAAATTATCCGCCTGCCCAATCCTATCAGTGTAGAAGGCAGCCCTGTGTCTTCTTGATGAGGGAGTGATAGTGCTTTAGATTTAGCTTATATGCAACCTTATTTATCTACAGAAAGCCTAGCCTCCATTTATGCTCTAAGCATTTACAAGACTTCTTAGCCATCCTCCAGACTTCGTTAAACCATGGTGCGGACTTAGTCCATCTGTGTGGGGTGCTAGAAGTCCATGGGGAAGTCACATCAAGTGCTTCCGTAATCCACTTATCAACTGCTCGACTCGCCTCATTAATGTCTTTACCTAGGGAGGGTTGGTTTAGCTGTAGGGCCTGTGTGAAGCTCACAGAGGTGAATTTAGACCATCTCCTATGCATGATATTGTGTACTGCGCTCACTATCTGGGGCAGTTTGGATAGGAGGATGGAAAAAGCCACAAGGTGGTGGTCGAACCAGTGGACTGCAATTGGGAGTTCAACAACCAGGTCTGAGCAGTTGGAAAAAATAGGGTCTAATAAGTGCCCTAGTTGGTGTGTTGCATGCATAGATTTGAGTGCTAACTGGAGCCCGCCAAGTTCCTGACATAGGACCTGTGCATCACCACACGATTGGCTGTTAAAGTGTAGGTCTAGGTCTCCCAGGATAGTCAGGTTACTATGGCGTAGTGCTGGTTGAACCACTTGTTCCACCAGACTTTCAATGAATCCTAAAGCTATTCCAGGTGGTCGATATATCAAAAAGCCATTAACTGTATTGGTATCGGAAGCCTTTATTGTGAAGGAGGCTGCTTCACAATGCTCCATGTCTACAGCATGCATAGTGCAGCCTAAAGATAATTTATGGATTATCCCTATGCCCCCTCCCCTCTTATTTACGCAGTCCTGTCTAAGGATGCCGTAATCAGGTGGGAGTGCTTGTACTATATCAGGGGCAGAGGATTTGTGCAGCCAAGTTTCCGTAAGAAATAGGGCGTCAAGTTCTTTGTCCAGGATACAGTCATGAATTACAATCTTGTGCCTATTCAATGACCTACAGTTGATGAGTAAAAGATTGAGTTTATGCTGTTGTTGCCCTTTGTGAGATATTGTAGGTGCTTTTGTATGAAAAGGGCAATGCACGCATTGCAGTAGCGTCAGTTCTACTGATAATGAGTGTCTACATGTAGGTAAGAGCGGGGGCTCTAGTGCTCTAAGTTGACCATTTGAGTACTTTAAGTATTGGTCTGTATCCGAATGCCCAGGGGTTCTGGCCCTTGGCCGCGGCTGGACACCGGTGCAGACGATCTTGCCTTTGGTGAGCCGGCGGCGCGCCAGGGTGAGCGCGTCTGCTGCGCCTCCTTGCTAGCATTGAGGTTATGTAGGCGCGGGAGGCTAACAGCTAGACTGCTACTTTCAGGTGGAAGTGAGGAGCAGACACCCGACCCAGCCCTCTGCTCAATCTGCACTCCAGACACAGCGGAACAGGACAGAAGGTCAGGGTTCACCGGCAGCAGGTAAGAGATTAAAACACGGCGCTTGGTGGAATTAAGACAATTACAGTTGGTACTTAAAGAGTACTTCACTAGTGACAAACTCAAAATTAGGTTGAGCAGCGTATGTTACCGCAGTTGTCCAATTTAATCAGCACACTAGCAGCCCTTGCCACTGTCTGCTAACTACCATTATCTTCAATAATTGAACAAAAAAACCCTCACAAAATGAAAACATCCACCTACAAATATGACTTCAAACGTAGCGCCATCTTCTTTGAAAACTTTGATAAAACACTGAGAACAATATTCATCTTGCAATATCCTCTATATATACATCTTCAGTCCAGTACCCCTACCCACTTGCTTGGGTTACAATCAGCATCTATGCTATAAATAAAAAGTATACATAAGCTTCTTGACAAACGGTACAAAGTCAAGACCAAAGAACACTTGGATGGTTACAGACATGCTCTGAATGACCTTACAGTGGCACTGAACTAAGCGCAATGTAACTACTTCATTGATTTAACTTTTTTTCCAAGCTCACACCCTAAACAATACACATGCATCAATCATCTCCTTCGTCTCCCCAAATAACACATTTCTCAACTAGACTCCTTTATTTGCCTCATTTATTTCCTCTCACTTCTCATCCAAATCTGTAATCAGCAATGCCCACAGCTCCTTAATATCAAACCTGGGGCCCGCCTTCTCCCCTCCTGTAACCCCAAAGAATGCCACTTAACTATCTACACTTCAGCCTACGTCTCCTACTGAATTAATTCCCATTCTAAAACCCACAATATCCTTTTGCACTCTATCTTATCTTTTCATTCCCCATTGTGTTAAATCTTTGGCTCTCTCTGCTAGAGTTCTTACAGGCTTAACTTCTCTTTTCAACTGCTCTCTCTATTCTGGTTAATACCCTTTGTGTTTTAAGTGAGGCATGGTACTATCTTTACTAAAAAATAATGATCACCAATCAACCTCATCCATCAATTGTCCTGTATTTAAATTCCCATTCTGTTCTCTAACATCTTGGAACATCTTGTCTTTAAACTTCTAGCATCATTACTTACTTCCCCAAAACTATCTGCTGCCTACAATCAGGCTTCATACTTTTGATTCAATTGAACCCCAAGTCTCTAGTTTCACTAATTTTATTACCTCATCCCCCCAATAACAATCTGTCATCATTCTCCTGGCCACTCAGCTGCGTTCATTGGCACTCATTAGTCCACACTCTTATCTCTCTGCACTCTTGGCACCACAAAGTAATCATTGGCACTTAGCTCCTACTATCGCTTTCATCATACCTTGTGTGTCACATGGTGTTTACTGCTCTCATCACAAATTATTTTTCCAGTATATGTCCCTCAGGGATCAGTTCATGGTCCTCTACTTTTCTCTTTTTATAGTACGTCTTGAGTAATAATTTTTTCTCAACACAGAGGAGAATCACATTCGCTAGCTCCTCCTCTCGCCTGTGACCATGGATATACCGCTTATGCTTGTGCTGTTGTGCTTGTGGGCTCGTGATAGTTGTACACGCTGTACAGGCAGTATAGGAGAGGCTCAGGACCTTGGTCACTTCAGTGGTAAATCAAGAAATAAACAAAAAGGTGGAGGACAAGTAGAAGTGGAAGGGTGGAGGTGGAGATGGCACTAACACTATCATGGCAGACGAGCAGGAGGGAAAAGGTAAGTGTAGAAAAAATAAAGCTGTTTTAAGCATGAAATTAAGCCTGTGGAACTGGTGGGGCTCGACCACTGACACACCATAGTTTTTGCAAGCAATGGTTGAAGGTCTAAATATAAGGTTACTTGAAAGTGTACATGTTGGACCCAGCCTCGTAACATGGCTCTACTGGTCCCCACACCACCTAACCTGGTGCCGGCGGCCCCAATCCCCCGGCCTCACCAAGCCTTTCCACCAGAACACACGCACTCAACCCGGACACCCTCGTCCATGGCCTCTCTCCTTAAGGCCACGCCGGGCCCGCGTGCCCACTTCATGCACCAAGATGGCCGCCCGGCCCCAGCGCGACCCGGGCCTAGAGGCGCCACTCCGGCTGTAGGACATCACGCTTCCAGGGGTTGAGAGAGGGAGGAGCAGTTTCTATCGCACCTCTGAACTCCCCTGGGACGATGGGTTTCGATCGGCCCTCCGGTTTCCCTGAAGGCTGGCTCCACGCCTGCTGGGTGTCTGGGACTCCTCCCGACCCGGCCCTGAAAGGATCAAAAGACAATGGCAGGAAACCCCCGACAAGCGACCCCCAGGTGACAAGACCCCTGCCTGCACAGACTCCGGACATCAAAGAGGGGTCGACCTATAACCAGGGGTGCTCTGGGACTGTCCGGCAGATTCGACGCTGGAACAACGAGAGCCTGCTGACGCGGTCGCGGCTCCTGAAACTTAGAACTACCTGAGCCCTGCTGAGTGACTCGCGGCTCCCCGAAGATCGTAAGACCTCCGAACTTGTACCTGAGCCCTGCTGAGTGACTCGCGGCTCCCTGAAGATCGTAAGACCTCCGAACTTGTACCTGAGCCCTGCTGAGTAACTCGCGGCTCCCCGAAGATCGTAAGACCTCCGAACTTGTACCTGAGCCCTGCTGAGTGACTCGCGGCTCCCTGAAGATCTTAAGACCTCCGAACTTGTACCTGAGCCCGCTGAGTGACTCGCGGCTTCCACAGACTCCACTGGTCCCGCCGGACCCCACGACAACCAGCCTACCCCCCAGCTCGAGGATTGTGAGCTGTGCGCCGGGTACATCCTTACCTTGAACTTTTGTGCCAAAGACTGTCCCGCTACCCCCTATCCCTTCCGAGACTCATTGAGCCCGCGCTCTCCTTGTACATATTTGCAGTGCTAACCTATTTGATAAAGATTGGTTCCTGAGAACGCACGGTGTGTTGTTTCTGTGTCGTGTGGTGCCCGAAGTACGATCCTCGATACAAGACTTCTCCTCCTGAGGAGTCTCCCGCCAGTGCCCGGCCACGATACTTGAGGGTGGGTCTCAGGGTAGTCAGGACTCCCTTCCCGGGCTCCTCTGAGGTCGCCGTCTAACATTGGTGGCAAGCGACGGGATTCGGGCCCATCACCGAGAGATCGTACTGTGAACGACGGACGCACTACCAACAAAGATGGCAGAAGGAAACACCGTGATCCCCGCAGAAATCAACGCCAACAGGGTGTTCCAGGTGGAACAACTAGAAGAATACACACACAAAGAACTAAAGCAATTCTGCAAAGAACTTAGAATCGCTACCACCGGTCTCAACACCAAGGAAGACTTGCAGAAAGCACTGAAAGCCTGGGTGGATACTGGGGCCTCCCGCCCGGAAAACACGGGGGAGCGCCCCGACGAGGCCGAACCTCCCCAAGGCGAAAGCAGCAACAATCAGGTGTGAAACATCGTACCAGAAGGGGGCCTATCCCCGGAGGAACTCGCGGACAGAGAGAGAAGCTGCAATCACGAACTCGAGTTAGCTAAGCTCAAAATCGAAGGCGAATTAAAGTTAGCAGAGAAAAAGCTAGCAGTAGAGCAAATGCGCGTGCAAGGCGAGCTAGAAGAGAAGAAGCTCCAACGGGAACACGAAGGAAGGAAGCTCCAACTGGAGCACGAACGCAGCTTGAAGGAAATCGAACTCAAGGCCAGAAGTGAGGAAGGGAGGCCCCCGGGAAACCGAGAGGCGACCTCCCCAGCGGAGCAGAAGGTCCACATCCCCAAAGATGTGGTCAAGGAATATTATAAAAACGATGACATTCAGCAATGGTTCAGGGCCTACGAGGTCGCCATGACCTCCCATCGGGTCCCGCAGAAGGACTGGGGGGCAGGGTTGTGGGGACGATTTCTGAGCGAAGGAAGAGACACCCTGCTCGACCTACCCCTCTCTCTGCAGACCTCCTACAGCCACATGAAAGAGGCTCTACTCACAAGGTATGGTCTCACCCCCGAGATGTACCGTCAACGATTCCGGGACTGCAGGAAAATCCCGGGCACCACCTGGGTAGAATATGTAAACTTTTTTAGTCGGGCCTTCGATGGGTGGGTCAAGGGCAGCAAAGTCACCACTCTCGAGGAACTCACCGACCTCCTATTGTGGGAACACCTGGCTGCGAACTGCTTTGTGGAACTACGCCAGCATCTGCTCGACAGCAAACTCACCGATCCCAGGAAGCTGGCGGTGGAAGCCGACCGCTGGACCAACACCCGGGTCACCCGGGGCATGGTAGGAGAATACCCCCGAGCCAGTCAGGGACCACCCCGCCAGAGAGGAGGGGGGAACCAGGGAGGCCAGAGAGAGTCCCAGCCTAGTCCTCCGAAGACCCAATCTCCACCTTTCCCAGCGCCCCCCCCACCAGTAACCGGACCCCCCGGGAGACGGGGACACAGGGTAACCGTCACTTGTTTCCGTTGCCAGAAGCCCGGGCACTACGCCAATGACCCAGAGTGCCCCATGGCCACCCAAAACACCCCTGCAAGACAGATAGCCAACGTAGCTCTGGGGGAGGAGGTTGAGGAAGCCGGGGAATGGGAACCCGCAGCCATGGCCCTAGTATCCCTGGGAGATAGGGAGATGGTCCCTGGTAGCCTCCTGCCCTCCAACACGAAGAAATACGGGCAGCTCGTTAAGATCAATGGCCACCAAATAGAGGCCCTGCGGGACACCGGGGCCAGCATCACCGGTGTCCTCAGGCACTTAGTCCCCGAGGAGCAGATCCTCCCCAACGTCTTTTGCCCAGTCATTTCCGCCGATAATAGAGAGAGTATGTGTCAGGTAGCTCTGGTGCCGTTTGAGTGGGGTGGAGTAATAGGTAAACTGAGGGTGGCCGTAAGAACCTCCCAGCCGGTCGACTGCCTCCTAGGGAACGACCTGGAGAGTTCGCCCTGGAAGCACGTCGAACGCAAGGCCCACCTAGGGATGATGGGGCTCCCCGAGTGGGTGTGCGCCACCACCCGATCTATGTCAGCCCGACTCACCCCCCTGGGAGAAGTCGAAGACGTCCCGACCGAAGAAGTCAGAGCAGTAACCCCCGAGGGTCCTCCCGTCCCCCCATCGGAGGGGCCCGTCGCCAGCGACGAGCCCTCCCTGTCCGACACCGCCCCGGTTCCTGAGTTAGGCGATCTACCCGAGTTGGCCCAATGGCGCCACGAGGGTGGACCCACCCGGGAGGAGTTTTGCCGGGAGCAAGCCACCTGTCCTTCCCTGGTCGGACTGCGGCGCCAGGCCGAGGGCCAAGCCGCAGGCGACCAAACTGGCACGCACCGAATTTATTGGGAAAATAGCATTTTGTATAGTGAGCAGAAGTCGGTGGAGCTGGGATCCAGACGGGTGCTGGTGGTACCCCTCCGCTTCCGAGACTTCCTCCTGGGCTTAGCCCACGACGTCCCCCTTGCCGGCCACCTGGGTCAAGACAAGACCTACAGCCGTCTCGTGACCCATTTTTACTGGCCTAAGATGAGAGCAGCCGTAGAAGCCCACTGCAAGTCCTGTCCCACGTGCCAAGCCAGCGGGAAGAGTGGGGGGAAGCGCAAGGCTCCCCTCCAACCCTTCCCGGTCGTCAGTACCCCCTTTGAACGAGTCGGGATCGACATCGTGGGGCCCCTGGACCCCCCCACCTCCCAAGGTCACCGTTTCATCCTGGTCCTGGTGGATCACGCCACCCGATACCCTGAGGCGATCCCCCTACGCACCGTCACGGCCCCCGTAGTGGGCCGGGCCCTGATGGGGATCTTTTCCCGGGTAGGGTTCCCCCGCGAGGTCGTGAGCGATCGCGGCACTAATTTTATCTCGAGGTACATGACGTCCCTGTGGCAACAATGTGGAGTGTCCTACAAATTCACTACCCCGTACCATCCCCAGGGGAACGGCCTAGTAGAGAGGTTTAACCGGACTCTGAAAGGGATGATCACTGGCCTAGAAGAGCCACTCCGGCGTAAGTGGGACGTCCTGCTCCCCTGCCTCTTGTTCGCTTACCGAGAGGTCCCCCAGAAGTCCCTAGGGTTCAGCCCGTTTGAGTTGCTCTATGGACACCCCGTCCGGGGTCCCCTCAGCTTGGTTAAGGAAGGGTGGGAGGCGGCACCCCAGACCACCCCACGAGATGTGTTCCACTATGTTCTGACCCTCCGGAACCAGACCAGGAAGTTCCGAGCACTGGCCGAGGCCAACCTAGAGACAAGCCAAGAAGAGATGAAGCGCTGGTACGACCAGAATGCCACTCTGGTCGAGTTCCAGCCGGGCCAACAAGTATGGGTCATGGCTCCCGTGAAGCCAGGCGCCCTCCAGGACAGGTGGACCGGGCCCTACACAGTGATTGAGCGGAAGAGCCCAGTCACATACTTGGTGGACGTCCAGTCGCCTCGGGATCCCCTCCGGGTCCTTCACGTGAACCGCCTCAAGCCTCACTTCGTGCGGACAGAACTAAGCCTCCTGCTGGCCACCGATGACGGGGCCGAAGATGAGTCCGATCCCCTCCCGGACCTCCTGTGTGTCAAGGAGCAGGATGGCTCCGTGGAGGGAGTGAATCTCTCCCCAGCTCTCACTACCCAGCAGCAAGAGGACTGCCGCCAGCTGCTAGGACAATTTGCCGACCTCTTCTCCCTGATCCCCCGAGTCACCGACTGGTGTGTCCATGACGTGGACACCGGGGACAGCCCGCCGGTGAGACACCAAGCCTACCGGGTCCCCGACCGGGTCCGGTCCTGCATTCAAGCTGAAGTCTCAAAGATGTTAACCATGGGAGTGATCGAGCCATCTGACAGTCCCTGGGCCAGCCCCGTGGTCCTGGTCCCGAAGGCAGCGGCCCCCGGTGTCGCCCCCGAGCTCCGGTTCTGTGTGGACTACCGGGGGCTCAATGACGTCACCCGAGCCGATGCCCACCCCATTCCACGAGCCGACGAGCTCATTGACCGACTCGGGGCAGCACGGTTCCTCAGCACCTTCGACCTCACCTGCGGATACTGGCAGATTGCGCTCACCGAGGGGGCCAAGGAGCGGTCTGCCTTCTCCACCCCAGATGGGCATTACCGCTTCCGCGTAATGCCCTTCGGAATGAAAAATGCCCCGGCCACCTTCCAGCGACTGGTAAATAGAGTCCTGGCCGGGCTAGAACAGTTCAGCGCGGCATATCTGGACGACATCGCCGTTTTCAGTTCCGGATGGAGTGAGCACCTCCAGCACCTCCGGAGGGTGCTAACCGCCCTGCGCCAGGCAGGCCTGACAGTAAAAGCCAGCAAGTGCCAAATTGGACAAGGATCAGTAGTCTACCTGGGGCACCAGGTCGGGAGTGGCCAGGTCGCCCCTCTACAACCAAAAATCGACGCCATCGTGGCCTGGGAACCCCCCACCACCCAAACGGAGGTCCGAGCCTTTCTGGGCCTCACTGGCTACTACCGCAGATTCATCAAGGGGTATGGCAGCCTTGTCGGCCCCCTCACAGAACTCACATCCAAAAAACAGCCAAAAAAGGTTCAGTGGACAACCGCCTGCCAGGAGGCGTTCGATGCCCTAAAGAAGGCCATGTGCACGGCCCCCGTCCTCCAGGCTCCCGACTACTCCAAGGAGTTTGTAGTCCAGACCGATGCCTCCGAGCATGGCATTGGGGCCGTCCTGTCCCAGATGAATGACCAAGGCCTGGACCAGCCCGTCGCCTTCCTCAGTCGGCGGCTGTTACCCAGAGAACAGCGATGGAGTACCATTGAGCGCGAAGCCTTTGCCGTGGTCTGGGCACTCAAGAAACTACGCCCTTACCTGTTCGGCACCCATTTCAAAGTCCAAACCGATCATCGGCCCTTGCGATGGCTTATGCAGATGCGGGGAGAAAACCCCAAGCTACTGCGGTGGTCAATCTCCCTTCAGGGGATGGATTTCACCGTGGAACACCGACCTGGGACGGACCACGCAACGCCGATGGCCTCTCCCGGTTCTTCCGCCTCAGCGAAGAGAACCCCCCAAGATGATGGGCAGTTCTCTCTGGCTTTCAGCTGGGGGGGACGCGTGTTGGACCCGGCCTCGTAACATGGCTCTACTGGTCCCCACACCACCTAACCTGGTGCCGGCGGCCCCAATCCCCCGGCCTCACCAAGCCTTTCCACCAGAACACACGCACTCAACCCGGACACCCTCGTCCATGGCCTCTCTCCTTTCGGCCACCCCGGGCCCGCGTGCCCACTTCATGCACCAAGATGGCCGCCCGGCCCCAGCGCGACCCGGGCCTAGAGGCGCCACTCCGGCTGGAGGACATCACGCTTCCAGGGGTTGAGAGAGGGAGGAGCAGTTTCTATCGCACCTCTGAACTCCCCTGGGACGATGGGTTTCGATCGGCCCTCCGGCCTCCCTGAAGGCTGGCTCCACGCCTGCTGGGTGTCTGGGACTCCTCCCGACCCGGCCCTGAAAGGATCAAAAGACAATGGCAGGAAACCCCCGACAAGCGACCCCCAGGTGACAAGACCCCTGCCTGCACAGACTCCGGACATCAAAGAGGGGTCGACCTATAACCAGGGGTGCTCTGGGACTGTCCGGCAGATTAGACGCTGGAACAACGAGAGCCTGCTGACGCGGTCGCGGCTCCTGAAACTTAGAACTACCTGAGCCCTGCTGAGTGACTCGCGGCTGCCCGAAGATCGTAAGACCTCCGAACTTGTACCTGAGCCCTGCTGAGTGACTCGCGGCTCCCTGAAGATCGTAAGACCTCCGAACTTGTACCTGAGCCCTGCTGAGTGACTCGCGGCTCCCCGAAGATCGTAAGACCTCCGAACTTGTACCTGAGCCCTGCTGAGTGACTCGCGGCTCCCTGAAGATCGTAAGACCTCCGAACTTGTACCTGAGCCCGCTGAGTGACTCGCGGCTTCCACAGACTCCACTGGTCCCGCCGGACCCCACGACAACCAGCCTACCCCCCAGCTCGAGGATTGTGAGCTGTGCGCCGGGTACATCCTTACCTTGAACTTTTGTGCCAAAGACTGTCCCGCTACCCCCTATCCCTTCCGAGACTCATTGAGCCCGCGCTCTCCTTGTACATATTGGCAGTGCTAACCTATTTGATAAAGATTGGTTCCTGAGAACGCACGGTGTGTTGTTTCTGTGTCGTGTGGTGCCCGAAGTACGATCCTCGATATGAGACTTCTCCTCCTGAGGAGTCTCCCGCCAGTGCCCGGCCACGATACTTGAGGGTGGGTCTCAGGGTAGTCAGGACTCCCTTCCCGGGCTCCTCTGAGGTCGCCGTCTAACAGTACAGAATGGCTCCAACAAAAAAAATAGCCAAGAAAGATAATGCGAAAAAAATGAAAAGGTAGGTAAAGGCGGCAGAGAACCGGAACCTAACCAGAATCCATGGATCAGTGGGAGATGGGAATATTTGATTCTATAAGGGCAAGAGAAAGAAGATATTAGGTACCCCTGCCCAGACTGTCTCTGATGGAGCTAAGAGTACACCAGTAACCAAACTCATAAAGTCTTTTGTGGGGAACACTCTAAGGAAAATACAAACAGAAGTAACAACAGGAATGTCACAAAGTTTTCTTACCCACATTACCCTGCAAACCTCAAAATGTGCCTAAAATCACACTTTTCCCATACATTTCTGTAACATATTCTTCCAGGAATCCACAAAATTCCTACTACACAGCACTCTACAAATTCTCTCAATACAAATTCTGCCCCACTTGTGTGGCTGGGCCTTGCACCATTGAAAGGAACAGATAAAACTAAGGTCAATGTGAGTCCTCATAAAGGACACTCATTGACCTTGGTTTCATCTGTTTCTGTCATGGGCACTGGGCCCAGCCACACAAGTCAGGTACCATTTTTATTGGGATACCTGATGGAATGGTAGGAGGTAGGTTATTTGTTGCTACTTGCAGATTCCAGAACTTTCCATCACAGAAATGTGAGAGAAATGTGTTTTTTAGTCATAGTTTGAGGCTTGCAAGGGCTTCAGGGTAAGAAAACATGGTCACCCCACCCTGGATTCCCCCACAGGTTTCCTAGGTTTTCCTAGGGGCCGGCTGATCTAAGGCCGAAAACCCACCCTCAATGCAATAAAGGGTCAGTTTTCAGTGGAAAAATGTGATGTGTCCATGTTGCGTTTTGGGCCCTTTCCTATCGCGGGCACTAGGCCTACTCACACAAGTGTGGGTACCAATTTAATCAGGAGACTTTGGGTAACACAGAATAGTAGAACAAGTGTTATTGTCTATTGTATTTCTCAGCATTTGTGCCTTCCAAATGCAAGTCAGCATGTAAGAAACAAGACATTTTGAGAAATGCCCTCACAATCACATCCTAGTATGATTACCCACAAATTCCAAGATGTGCAAATAACCACTGAATCTAAACTCCATATCCTGTCTCCATTTCAGAAATACATAGATTTCCTTGATTCCTATGTTTCTCTTTTTATATTTCACCATATGAATCGCTCTATACCCAGTATACAATGAAAAAACATTGTGCAGGTGCAGCTCAGTTATTGGCTTTGGGTGCCTCAGGTTTTATATATCCACGCAACCAGAGGGACTTAGCGGATGTAATGGTATGTTGCTTTTGTAAATCAGCCATCGTGACAAGAAGTTACAATGAAAACGTTATCACTAATGGACATTTTTTCCTAGTTCAAAAATCTTCATACGGTTTAGTTCAAACCATAAAAACGCATATAAGATACAAGTCACTTAAAAACATTACAAATTCCTCCTAAACAATATCGACCATTTCCACAAAATGCAATATATATCAATGATTGTAGAGCAATCCTTTGATAAAGTGGCCGAGTTCAAAGTTGAGTTAAAAACTGACAGTGCAATTCATTAACAGAGAATAAAAGCTAAAAACATTATTAAAAGAAAACAGAGAATAACATTCAGAAACTGCCCTCTAATTCACTACTATTTCTCAACTATTCTCCTGTGCTTGACTACAGAGTCAAGAAACCTATAAACATCACAAGTTTCACAAATCGCATCAGTTTGGAGTTGCTGTAAATGCTCCAATGCCTTTACATTTCTTGATATTTAGGTTCCTCAAAAGAGATCTAAAAAACAAATTCTCTGTTTTTTGTACAGTTTACAAAAGGAAAACATATGCAGTTGGGATTGGGACACTGTAGAATTGCATGGATTTAATATCAAATCTTTCTCAGTGTTCATTCATTTCAAAGGTATTTCGGATTATTAGAACCATAAAAGTACACAGTACAAATGTATAAAACATATATAAAAACATAATAACATGTTTAGATAAAAAATTTAGACAGTACAATTAATACGGGCTTAGTTTAAAAAATTAAATACATCTCATATAACTGTAATATCATACTATGATTAAATCCCACGGACACAAAACCCCATTAAAAGACATTTAAATCAAGCTTGAAACTGATTAGCTGTGCCATCTGGAAAGTCTGGAAATTACAAATAGGTTATAGTGTGGATCAAGCGTAACCTAATGCACGTAGTTAAAAATAATTTATTTTGGGCATTGCCCACACACAGCAGTTAAAATTATAAAAACATAAATAGGCACAATTCTAGACTTTAGGGCAAGGAGTAGAATCCATACTAATTTAATTTAAAACTTTATTCCTGTCTTTATCCTAATGACCCATACAGCATAAAGATACAGACGAACCCTGTAAACAGTAACCTGCCCGAATCTGAGAGTAATATCTTTCTCGGTGTACACATTAGAGTGATAGGAAACCAGGAAGTGTGCCAAGCAGAGCCGAAATCTAATCAGGTAAAATCTCTGCTGGCATGGCACCTTGAGCAAGTATGACTCAATGCCTAATGTTGTGCATAGTGGGTGATATGCCATGACCATCTTCTTCCTCGATTCAACTTCGAGTTTCTTTACAGCTAGCAATACTAAACATTTAGTTTTAACCGGAGATTTAGCTGATTGGTCTATATGTTTAAGGATTCTTGAACAAGTCTGCGCTATTAATTGCTCAAAGACCCTCTTTCACATTCACATGAGCTTACTTTGTCAACAATTAATTTTATGGCCCATGACATATTTAGACAGTCTGTAGTCACTGTGTGTGCGAGAGCTTCTTCTGGCCTATTCCAGATTGATAACCATAACAGAATAAGTGCCAATCTTACCGCATCTTCAATGTAAAATAATCCTACCTCTTTGTGCACTATTATTGAAGGGACACTGCAGGGTAGTGACAAGTTTCCTTAAAACCGGTTTTCACTTATTTGCAGTTGTGTACACCTGGTGTGCCCCCAAACCCTGCGCCATAAGTGGTATTTGTCGAGCTTTATATATCATAATGACAGCATCTAGTGGCATAGACGCCAACCTTGCAGCAGATTTAAAAAGGGAAGCTGTGGCTTGTTCAAACTGTGTCAGCCTCACATTCTTCAGATGCTTCCAGGTGCGTGAACAGTCAAAATGAACTCCCAGATAGATGAATGCAGGTACACACCTAAGGGCAATGCTACCAATATGAAAGGGAGATAGTCTGCTCCAGGGGTGGCCAGACACCATGGCAAAAGATTTTGCTTTGTTCTTGGAGAGGCTCATTTTAAACAGAAAAGCCACCACGCTATCTAGAAGCTTTTGTAAACCCCTACCCGTCCTGGCCAAGAGCACACAACCATCTGCGTCCATAAGTACGTGTCACTGCAAGGTCCCATTCTTGAAGGGTCAGCTGCTGCACTAATCCGACAATCATCTAGGTTGTTGATATATATACCAAAAGGGAAGGGTGCCAACACACAGCCTTGTCTGACCTCTTTTCTTACTTTTATATAGATTTTTTGGCCCGAACCTAATGCATCCCTCTATATCTGCATGCAACTGGGATATTAGGTGCACCATATTAGGGTTGACAGCCTTACCTATTAGCATACTCCACAATATCTCCCTTACAACATTACTAAAGGCTGCACTTAGGTCCATGAATGGCAACAACAGACGTCCCTCTTTGGCAGCCACATATGTGCTCACTATTAGATTTAAATTGAAGCACTGATCTACCCTCCTCAGTCCTTGTCTACTCTAAAGCCATACTGGGCCGATGTTGGAATACATTTCTCACTGGCCCAGTTCTCCAGTTGGTCCAATAAAACATGACCAAATACCTTGGCAGTGGAATCAATTAGTGATATTAGCACGTAGCAATAGGGGTCACTCTTGTACCCCTTTTAAAAAATTGGAACAATGATAGCTCTAGACCAGGATCTAGGAGGGCCCACCCGCCTCGCACTCTACAGCACATTTATCAGTATAGGGGCCCAGAATGCCAGACTGATATCTCTTCTGTAAACTCTGGGCTGGTTGTAACCCTAGTGATGCTACTACACTAAGCTGGCACTGTTTGATTAAGGTCATATAAATACGTGAAATGCTTTACCCAAGCATGCTTGGGTATCATAATATCTATGCTGCTGGTAGAATTTTTTAAAACAAAGGTGCATTGACAAGCTTCCAAAATTTGGACACATTATTTCTAGCACATACAATACACAACTGCTCCCAAGCCTCCCTCCTAATCTCCTCCTTTTGTGTCTTAATTGCTGATCTGTATAGCCTCCTAGAGTTTCTAATTGCAGGCAGAGCCCTAGGCAAGGTTTTAAGAGCTTGTACAAGGCTGCTATGGGCATGTGAGCATGATTCATCAAACCATTTATGCATCCTTTGGGCATATTTTAATTAGTTGCGGTTAATCGCTCAGATGCCTATTTACAAATAGTAGAAAAGGCCCCAAGACTGACTCGGGGTCCGGGTCAAAAGTGAGACAGAGTTCAAACTGTTCTCTCAGGTTCACGACAAGCTGGCCTAGAAAAGCCTTTGACTCGACATCTCGCATTTACAGCGGACTTTCCCATTTTTCGTATAATAAATTAGGCAGGCCATCTTGTTCCAAAGTGGCGGAGTTGGAGCGAGTCTTTACCATCTGAAATCTAGATACATTTCTACCCCATATCTCCAATAATGCAATAAAATCAATTAGAGACCCATTACCTCTCCTCGTGTACATGACTTGATTGAGGATCTGTTTAGTGACAAGACCTACACTGAGGATAAGGTCCTGGGTCTTCAGAAGCCTGTTTAATTTAACTCCACAAGGGTTATGTGCAAGTGTGAAAGGGTACAGAAATCATCACTCATTGTACCACAAACACTACCCTCAGCCGTAGAGCACAGTCTAAGATTAAAATCTCCTCCCCATAATATTACATTGTCCTTTTTTCAGACCTGATAGTATCTAAAGCATAGGCAAGTGAAACAATAATCTGAGCATTTTTGTTATCAAAGTTAATATGATAGAAGTTGCTAAGTACCATTAAAGGTGCCCCAGTCAAGGACACGCAGAGTTTCTGGTAAAAAGGGGAGTCGAGGTGAGTTTTCACCATCTTAGATGCCATAGTTATGCTGATTAGGAGGCCCCCACTATGGTGCACAAATGTGACATCGTTGCCGAGGAAAACACTGAGTGAAAGCCATTCATGTGTGTAACAGATGATCTGATGGCTGGAAATTGAAGATACCCACTTTCTATCAGCTAACTTTGCCCTAAAACGAGCAATATTCCAGAACAAAATAGCATCCATACCACTTGGATCATGTGAAATCAGGACTTTATGGAGTGAGTGAACAAGACTCTTGGTTCCTTCTGTATCAAGGTAAAGGGGGATTTTTTATGTCAACAGATGGATTGATTTGAGCTTCCTCCTCCGGTGATACTAAGTGATAATTAAGGCCACCCTTCAAGTCCTTTGGACAGAAAAAGATGATTGGCTTGTCCTGGTCAGCTATGGTGTTTTTCACCTCTTGGGCGCCATCACTCACAATGACTACATCTCAATTGGGAGTGACTGCCTGCCCACGGGACAGTCAGTCAACCTTCTCCAGGGGATGCAAACGATTGTAGGTTGGAACAGTAAAGGGCCTATTGTCACCTGGGTTATTTGTGGGTTTGTTCAATGGAGCCTCAGGGCTTATCCTATAAAAAAAAAAACAAGGGGACCAGACGGATCCCTTGCGAAGGCCCTAATGAAGTGCTGAATCTATACAGGATAAACTTCACCAGGTCAGTATCATGCAAGTTAATTACAATGCATTCATCTGCATCCGTCTTGGGAACATTCCCCACCCAATGAACCCTTCATACACCAATAATTTGGCTTGCAAGCACATTTCTTCTGATGAAACTGAGGTAGTACAAAACCAATACATTACTTTATTCTTCAGCTGATAGTCTAATTCGACTTGCTTTGTATGCAGCGGAGTAACATTTATTAGAATTACCATATATGCGGAGCACTCCGGGGGAAGCTGTAAGGTCTGGAAGATTCCATTGGCATCCAATACCACTGGAGCAGGGTTAATGTCTTTTGAGGGAGCAGGCTTCCTGTTAGGGCACCACATGAAGCTGTCTACAGCCTGTTGTTTTGAGGAGCCCAAATTGCCTTGATTTTCCTTGTTTGTCCGATTGATTCCACTGCCATCAGCAGTGCCCATACTGGAGGCTAAGGGCACAAGCGGTGCCACTGAAGGGGAGATTTTGTGCCCCAATGGCATAATCATACTGGGTGGCTTAGATTGAACATGTGGAAGCAGTTATTTCAGGGTGGTATTAATGCCCTGCAAAACCACTGATATGGATGTTAATAAGAATTCCCTCAATTTTAGTCAAACATCCCTGTAAAGCAAGCACATTTTCAACTCCCATTGTCCCACTATGTACTTGTGGTAGCCCTTTGTGATCATGCTGGCTGCCCCTATTCACAATCTGATCTGATTTTGAGTGCTTATTCCCCAGTTCTTGGGGGACGAGTCAGACATGCATAACCTTTCTTTCTTTTGGTTGGTGCATTAATTACATACTTACATTTTTCCAAATGTGGTGCTGTTGCTCCTGTGATGCAGATACAATGTGTAAATCCCCCATGTGTACACAGCAATTAGTTGGTTCTGAGGCAACTTCTCTCTCTAATTGCCTGACGTTGCTTTGAATGCTGAGATCACCAGCTTTTGTAGAAATGGCAAGACGCTAATTACTTGTTAATATTGACAAGGCCTTGTGGCCCCAAACCTTACCTCCAATGATTCAATCTCAGAGTCAATGGCCGATATGGCAGTAGTCAAATAATTAGTAATTCAGCCAGCCTCCCAGCTGCCATTAGTCTTACCTGCATTTGCACTAGCCTTTCACTTACCCATGAGTCACCACTGGTAAAGATGGCCATGTATTGGATTAGGAAAGTGACACACAAAGCCCAGCCTAGCCTCCTCCGGGTGCCGACACTCCGCTCTTGGCCTGGGCTTCGCCTGTGCACGTCCCACTGAGCGGGACTGCTGAGAGTGCTATGTGTGCGATGGAAGACCCCTCCAACTGCAATCACCACTCTTCACTCGCGCATCCTGGTGCACTGTCCACTGGGGGATGGAGTCTTGTAAGGTTCTGCCACTCTTTGGGCCCAAGGCCCCCTTCCCCTTCAAAGTTCACCAAAGCATCCCTGCTGAGACCGCATGTGCGCGATGGAAGGCCCCAACCCGAGAAAACTGATGACTGATGAAAAAGGAAGATGGCGGGCTGAGGATGCCACGGTGAACAATTTCCTGATATACCCCCCATGTTGCCTTACGTACCTGATTCAGGCTGATTTCGGCCCAGGCAGTAGCAGTGGACAACACTGTGTACTCAGCATTTTACTGGCAGAGAGGGAGGTGTCAGGAGTGCCGGAGACGCTGCCGATACTATCGCAGCGCTGTGCCATCTTGCGAGGGTGTCTGCAGCAAGCGCGGTCGGCTCGCTGGCAGACCGGCTCCAGTCAAGGGCAAAAAAAAAAAAGACCAGCAATGGCTCCGCCATGCAGATCTACACTGCGAGGAGGTCGGGGAGGCCGCAACAATATGGCTGCATTGGCAGGCGAATAGGTGCATCAGGAGGCCAGGAAAGCAGTAGAATCTCCGGTCGACGGCCCATAATGAAAGTGTTGCAGTCTAGTAATGCAGCAGGACTGATCTTGCACTCCTGGGGAAGCAGAAACAACATACTTAACCTTGGTGGAAGTGCTCATGAAGGCAGTTCAGAGTAATAAAGGAATCAATGAAAAATAACTGCCAACAGATTTAACAACTGACACTGTTTCAGAGATGGAGATGGATGATGGCACTTTAAATAAAACTACAGACAACAGTATATTAACATTACCTCAGGAGGGGACATCAATCAATGCCGATTTTGGCACTACAAATGCGTCAGAACTCACTGCCAATAATGCGTGGACAGCAATGGTAAAGGTAATGGTAATGGTGAAATATACTCCCTAGAAAGAGGTCAAGTGGCTGAGAGAGCTGAAGTTGGCTATGAGGATTCGGAAATTTCTTCCATAAGTACCGCCATAACAATGGATAACAGTACAGACCTGGAGGTGTTGAATTATAATATAGCTGGGCAATCTGAAAATAAGGATGAAGACCATGATGTGAGATCGGAAATGTGGGTAAATAACAAACCACCTGTGGACAATGGAAAATCGGATAATAACATCCTAAATAAGAGGCAAGCTAGAGCCAAAGGTATAAAAGGAGCCAAAAATAAAGGATATGGCCAGCGCAAAGATATACAATTGGACCACAAGGTTTCAACCCAATCTAAGACAGGGTCTAAAGACAGTCCCTTACACAAATGGGTCACCTCTAAAGGGGAGGTTAAAGCTATGATAGCGAGACTATTAAATATCATCTCTACTGCAGAAATTCAAGCAGTACCGTCCAGGGAGGTGAGTCACACACTGAGTGGAAGTAGCTCTAACTCTGGCTCAACTATTTCTCCTGGATCAGGCAAGAGGACAGACCTCCCTGGAAGGCCCTCCCTGGATGTAATGGAATCTGGTGATCTCCCAATTGATACTGGTGCTGGAGCGACGGGCAGTAATGAGCTTACTTTCTCGATAAGCCTTAAGGTTTTGCAATCCCAGTGGACGGAGGCTCTGGAAAACTATGCGCAGTTTAAGGTGGACAGTGCAGCGATACATCAGACTCTTTCAGATGTCTCTAGCAAAGTGGCAGTATTGTCGGCTGATATGACGGAACTACAGCAAAGACTTGCAAGTCTGGAAGAAGTTGGGTCAGTGACTCTAAAACAGTTCAGAAACAAGGAGGTCTCATCTCGACTCATCAAAGCAAACTGGAGGATTTGGAGAATAGGCAGTGGCGCAACAATCTGAGGCTGTTAGGCATACCTGAGGGGAGAGAAGGCAGTGTCCCTAGAACATTTGTGGTGAACTTATTGCAGAAGGCTCTTCCGGAGCTCTCAGACTGGGACATGGACTCCCAGATCTAAAGGACTCACAGATTGCCACCAGTAATAAGACAAGTCGGACAGGCACATTCAGAGCACCCACACCCCATTCTCATTATTGTTGGCAACATTTTGTTGAGACAGGCCATTTACTTTAAAGCACAGATGGCTGCACCCTTAAAGGTAGAGTCAATGTCAATTCTGGCATGAGCAGATCTATGTAAGGCTACAATGGACCGATGCTGGAAGATGCACCAGCTAATTGATCCATTTAAGACAGTAGATGCACAGGTGTTCCTGCAAGAGCCTGCATGTCTTAAAATCATCAAAGATGGACTTCAGCAAATATTTCATTCTGAACTGGAAGTATCCAAAGTTTTAAGTCAATAGCGCTAGGCTTATGATTTGGGAGATAAGATACTTAGGTGTCCATTTCCACCACCCTAGCGGTGCTGGGACCAGCTGCCAGTGGTGCAGCGGTCCCGCACCGCCAATTAGGATGCGACCACCACCGTGGCGGTCGCATCCCACATTTACAACATTTTGGTGGCCAGTGCTGTGAGCAGCACCCGCCACAATGTTATAAATGCATGTTGTGCATAGGCATGCACAACGTGACAGGCACCATGCGGTGCCTACCACCTTGTGTATGCCAATGTAGAGGGTTACCACGGGTACCCCCCAAGTGCAGCCCTCCAGGGGGCCCACAATGGGCCCCCAAAGCAATTCCCACATGCCTTTCCATGGCAGAGTCTCCGCCATGGAAAGGAATGGAACCACCAACATCATAATATGGATGGCGGTGCCTTCTCCGCCCGGTAGGCAATCGTGACGATTGTCTACAGGTGGAAAAGTGGGGGATGGTCTTTCCGTCCACCGCGGTACCCCCGCCATGCTAATGTGGCGGGGTGTAACAGGCCGTCCAGCGGGGTGTTTTGGTGGGGGGATCGCCTGGCCATGCTAATGACCCCCGAAATTAGCAACTAAAGGGGACAAATCATGTATGGTATTTTTGTGGTAGCTTGTGGGCCACTAATATCCTTTTTTTGTGGGCAGAAAAGGGAGGTGTGGGGTTCCATGGGGGGGTGTTCCCAGAGGACTGCCATTTCAGCTGGCAGGTAAGGGGATGGGTGATTACTTTTATAGGTATGGGTGGGTGGAAGGGTCCTTGAAGTGGGGAGTTAAGTGTTGTGGAGAAATGGAGGTTATAACAAATGCACTTTTAGGGAGGGTGGGGTTTAAAAGTCAGATTGATCAGAAAGTATATACAAAAGGCAATGCAACATCTTGGAGACTGGTGGACTATATGATATTGAAGGAAGGAGGAAAAAGTTCTTGTGGCCATTTCAAAATTATACAATGTCTAGGTTCAAATTGATGTGTTGGAATGTTGCTGGACTAAATCAAACTCGTAAAAGGCAGTTGGCTCGAGAGGAATTAATAGTTTATAAACCTCAAATCTTGGGTATAATAGAAACTCATCTAGCACATAAAGATAGTCAGACACTGAGCCAATTGGGGCACGATAGTATTACATGTACATCTCAGACAATGTCTATAAGGGGTGGCTATCATGAAACATAAGGGTTTAGCTGCTAAAATCACTAAAACCTCTACAGAAAGCAGGGGGAAATGGGCCATTAGTCAGCTGCTGATTTATACTCAAAGATACACTATCTGTAGGTTTATGGCCCATATTTGGATGAACCTGATATGGTTGATTACCTTAGCTTAGAACTGCTTGACTGGAAAGGGGAGTTTGTATTAATGCGTGATTTTAATTGTGTTATGGTTTATAATATTGACTCCATTAATAGACAACCTGATATTCTTATGACTAAAACTAGGGTGTCAATTATGGAATTGAAGAGATTACATAGGCTAGAGGATGCATGGAGAATTCTATGTCCTCAAATACCCAGCTAACTTATTATTTCTCTCCACCTAGGCAATACTCACTTATCAACATAATACTTGTAAGAAAGCAGATGCTAGAGGGGGCAAAGATAGAGACATGCCCTAAGATCATGTCTGATCATAATGCTATATTACTAAGGTTGCGGTCCCCACAAGCCGGATCGAGAGCTCGATCTTTTTTGTTCACTCTGCACTTGCTCAACAATGTGGAATATCGTCAATATCTAAAAACTTTACTAGTCAAATTTATTCTGATTAACAAAGGCACTGCCTCTTTGGCTACTATATGGGACAGTATGAAGGCATATATCGGGGGGTTACACTTCAATTTATTTTAAAGCAGAATAGGCGCATGCAACTGGAACTGGCTGTATCACGGAAGGAATGTGTAGATTTAGAGCTGCAACATGCGCAGGCTGTTCTTACCAACAATCCCCGCGAACAGGCCATACACCTCAAGTTAAAGGAGAGGCAGCAAATGTTTAACAGGGGGATAATTGAGAAGGTGGCAGCAAGCAATTAAAAGAACAAAATGTGTCAGTATGCAGGGCAAGTAGGGCGCATCTTGGCCCATCAGATAGCTGATATAAAAGCGCATAGAACTATCCAAAGCATTATAGGAGATGATGGCGGTAGCCACAACTGCCCACAGTCAATTGCTGATCAATTTGCTTATTTTAATGAAAACGTTTATAGTAAACCGGATAGTATTAATCAGCAGGCCATAGCGAACTATCTTGGAGAGAGTCAGATTCGCTGATTAGACTCTACGTAGGGCTCTAATATATAAACAAATGTCGGGTTAGGGGATGTGGCGGTGGCTGTATGTACTTTACCATCTGGAAAAGCCACAGGGGTGGATACTATCCCTCCAGAATAGTAAAAAATATTTATGGACATCCTTGCCCCAGAATTTTTAGAATTGGCAAACTATATCTATAGTGGGGGGGAAAGCCCCTGCATCATGAGGTGTGACTAATATCGTCGTCTTTCTGAAGAAGGGCAAACCATCTGTAGATAGGGGGTCCTACCACCCAATATCTCTGATAACTGCAGCTGCAAAGATCTATTCTAAGGTTTTAGCTACTTGCCTTACCCCGCTCATGCATGAGCTGGTCTCCAAACAACAGCACATGTCCATGTTCAAACTCGGGAAGAATGGAAATGATAATGATGGACACAGAGAAGGTATTTGACCGGATCACCTCGGAATAACTTTGGGTGAATAAAGGGGCTTTTGGAATTGGCAATAGGTTTATAGCATCAGTGCAGGAATTATATAAATGTTAACGGGTGGTAAGTCCTCCTCTCTATTATCCATATTCTGGGGCATGCTTCGGGGATGTCTACTCTCCCCACTGATGCTTGCTCTCTATATAGAACCGTATATAAAACATATGATGCTGTATCAAAATATACAGCCACTAAAATTAAACAGGGTTGAACTGAAAATGCATACGACATAGCAGTGTATGCTACTAACCCATGTATAGCTATTGATCTCATATCTAAGGAGGCAGAAGGATTTGGCGTACTTTCAGGAGATAAGCTTAATCTATCTAAAACACAAATTATCCTTAATTTTTAAAACACCCACTCCACTAATGAGAGTCACTGACAATGCTATGTATTTGGGGGTCCGCCTCAGTAGCCAGTTGATAAATATAGTCACTCTTAACTACGAGCTACTTCTAAAGATAACAATTACTAAGCTACCACAATGGCATCAGCTTCCCTTGAGCATTTGTGGAAGGTGCAATATTATAAAAATGAACGTCTTGCCAAATTTCCTTTATCTTTTTCGTTCTTTTCCGCTGCGGGTCCCCGATTAGTTTTTTAGATGTTTTGAAGGCGCAATTTGTAGTTTTATTTGGGGTATGAGAGAGCTATATGGGCCATTAGATATATGAAACTGTCCTATGAGCAGGGGGGATTTAAACTGCCCAATTTTAACTTTTATTTTTGTGCCTCATTTATGGGTCGGATTCAAAGTTTACTGGTTGGAGATAACTCTAGCACAAGTACAATTTTCTTTACCAACTGTCCATTATGAATCACTGACAGAATATCTACCTAAAGAAATATCGATGCAAAAATATCGAAGTCAAGAATATTGACATCCCTTCTATAGTATGGTAAGTACAAAAATATCGGGGGGGAAAAAATCGATGTTAAAAATATCGTTGTTAAAAAAATCGTTTTTTTTTAATTTACAAAAATAATGTAAAATAAAGTAAATAATACATATAATTATAGGTAAAAATATTTTAAAATGTTTAAAAATGATAACTAATATATATAATGTAAAAATGAATTACACATACATATAATATATAATATATATACTTACTTAATATTGTTAATAATTATTTTAATAACATAAATGAATAAAAAATATCTTATAAATTATAAATACATATATATACATAAAACAATAATATAAAAAAATCAATAAATATATATAACAAATTGAAAAAATTAAAATTATTTTTAATATTTTTAAAATTAATTATATACTACATTAACTGAAATAATACAAAAAATATTAGATAGTGGAGGGAATAAAAGTACTATTACAACTCCAAACAGTGCAACAGCAGGGAAAATATTGGATAGCGTAGGGGTAAAAATTACTATTCCCACCCCAGTGAGTGCAACAGTAGGGAAAGTGTTTAATAGCGTAGGGGTTAAAATTACTATTCCCACTCCAGTGAGTGCAACAGTAGGGAAAGTGTTGGATAGCGTGGGGGTAAAAATTACTATTCCCACTCCAGTGAGTGCAACAGTAGGGAAAGTGTTGGATAGCGTAGGGGTTAAAATTACTATTCCCACTCCTGTGGGTGCAACAGTAGGGAAATTGTTGGATATCGTTAGGGTTAAAATTACTAATCCCACTCCAGTGAGTGCAACAGTGGGGAAAGTGTTGGATAGCGTTAGGGTTAAAATTACTAATCCAACTCCAGTGATTGTAACAGTGTGGAAAATGTAGGATAGCGCAGGGGTTAAATTAACATACTTATTAATTAAATAATTTTTGTAAAATAAATAACAAAATATTAATAAATTAACAAAAAAAATTAATACTAAATACCAATCAATTAATTAATATTTACTTAAATAACATTAAATTACTTCCCACCCTATTCCCCTTTAAACCCACAACCTGCTACACATAAAACATAACACATTTAATTTAATTATCAATTAATCAATTAATAAAAATAATTACAAATTAATAATTAACGATAAAGTAATTAACAATAACAATAAATACAAAATAATACATGAATCATAATTAATATAATTATAAATGAATTAATTTATGCAAATTAATCACCAATTAATACAAATGAATTACCAATTATTAATTAACTAACAATAAATTAATAATCAATAACAATAAATAAAAAATATTAATTAATTTATTATAATTAAATTACTTCCCACCTTATTCCCTACCCTATAAACCCACAAACCGCTCTGATACTAAAACGCAAAATTTAGTTTAAAAAGAAATTACTAATTTCTAAACATTGAATACATATATTTAAAAATAATTAAAAAACATTACAAAAAATGTTAAACACATACATATAAAATACATACTAAAATACATAACACTAATATAAATATCGATATTATTAACAAAGATATTTTTGCTAACGATATTACTTACTTCTATATTACATACTTCGATATAAAAAAACAATATTACTTACCTTACGGTCGATATTCTAGTCACCGATCTTCTTGACAACGATATTCTGTCCCTACGATATTAAAAACTCGATATTAGTGTAGGTCGATAATAAAAACTCTATATTATGTCTGCATACCGTCCATTATCTTACCCTATGTGGGGCAATGCACTATTCCCCAATATAGTTCATCATAAGGTAGGGCAAGCTTGGGGCAATATGGGATTACAAAATCTTGGCCAGCTATACAATACTCAGGGACTACAATCCTTTAAAATACTTCGGGAAATATATGGTCTTTCGTAACAATATTTTATTAAATATCTCATTCACAAGTGTAAATATGAAGAGGAGCACGAGATTTCTGCAATATACCTGCTATTACATCAATCTTCAAAATGTGATATAAGTACAATGTATCAGGAGTTTATGTTAAAGATGAAAAAGCACAGGTAGCATTAAAATGGAGTCAACGACTAACAACTACAGTAACTGATGCAGAAATACAAGAGGCTCTGGAAAAATTGGATTGGGCGATAATATCTGTTAGTTTTAAACTGCAACAATTTAAGATGGAGTACATGTTGTACCTTACACCTGAACACATTTCTAAATAGCCAACTTCTATGAACTTGACACGGGTATACTGTCCCAAATGTCTTCTATTTGCAGTAGGTATATTCCATATGTTTATCGAATGCCCAAGGCAAAAAGTATTTTGGAATAGTTTATTCCAAGTAATATCCACACAGTTGGGGAGGGAATTTTGCTTTAGCAATAAATAAATATTAATTGGTCTAAAGACCGGAGGAAATCTGAATCCTCGGTCCTTGACTTCAATCACTATAGTAAGTGCACACTTATGTATTGATAGGGCACGAGTTAATTTACTACCGCCTGGAGTACTTGAATCTTTGGGAAAACCTTGAGGGATCTACACAATGCCCCTTGCTGAATTCAGAATTTTGTCTACTCACTCCAGGATCACCCATTCGTTTCACAGTGGTTTCCACCACAAACTGAATGTAGGGAAGTTGTGAAAAATGCCAAAACTGTGGTAAAAAAGAAAAAACATTTGATTCAGCTCTGCTTGTTCCTGAACCAGTGAAAATGGCAGCTTCAGCACAGCAAGCCTTTTGCCAATGCAATTTTAAGAAAAAAAACAGACACTTTTTTCCTATTTTCTCCAAAACTCAAACTTTAGCTATATTTTGCCTATTTTCTTGTTCCCCCTCCAGGGGTATCCACAAACCTGGGTACCTTTCGAATTCCCAGGATATTGGAAAAAAAAGAAACAAAGTTGATGTGGATACCAAGGGGCCGATTCCGATCCTGGAAAAATATTCCCTGTACGAATCGTATCTGGATTTTTTACCGTACGAATCGTACAAGTCCCGTACAAACTGGCAAGTGCGATTCGTATGTTAAAAAGTCCATAAGAATCGCATTGGGTAAATTCCCCGACACATCCTCGGGTCGGAAAAGGTGTCCCACACGTCCTCGGACATTTTTACGTACGAATCTGAACACTGAAGTCCGAGTGCGCAAGTACGATTCGTACCGTCCGTCCGATTGTACAACCGTATGGTAAAAAGACCGTCCGGAGCGAACTCCTATAGCAACCATGGAGACGTCCAAACAGGTGCCCCGTACGCGCCGTCCCCCCCCCCAGCCCCCCGTATGTACGCGCCGTACCCCCAGCTCCCCCCGCGGAAGGACGCGCCGTACCCCCCCAGCCCCCCGTGTGTACGGTGCGGACCCCCACCCGTGTATGTACGGTGCGGACCCCCACCCCCGTAGGTACGGTGCGGACCCCCCACCCGTGTATGTACAGTGCGGACCCCCACCCGTGTATGTACGGTGCAGAACCCCACCCCCCTAGGTACGGTGCGGAACCCCACCCGTGTATGTACGGTGCGGACCCCCACCCGTGTATGTACGGTGTGGACCCCCACCCATGTGTGTACGGCGCGTACCCCCACACCCGTAGGTACGGTGCGGACCCCCAGCGCTAAGCGCTGGGGGTCCGCACGGTACCTACGGGGGTGGGGGTACGCGCGTACATACACGGGTGTGGGTCCACGCCATACACACAGGGGGCTGGGGGGTACGGCGCGTACATACGGGGGGCTGGGGGGGTGATGGTGCGTCCTTCCGCGGGGGGGCTGGGGGTATGGCGCGTCCATCCGCGGGGCTGGGGGGGACGGCGCGTACATACGGGGGGCTGGGGGGGAAGGCGCGTACATACAGTGGGCTGGGGGGAACGGCGCGTACATACGGGGGCTGGGGGGGACAGCGCATACCGGGCCCCCTATTCCGCTCGCATCGCGGCGTACTTTGCTTTTCCGGCACTTTTTGGGTGCCGTAAAAATATTGCCGTCCGGACTGCTGTCGGTACGAATCGTACTTGCTGGGACGTAAAAACATGCCTAACTCCGTCCGGACGTCACGTCCGCGGTGCCCCGGATCACATTCGTATGTATTTTGCAGTCAGTCGGTGTTTTTTCCGACTCGTACGGAAATGGTGTTTCCGTACGAATCGTACTTGCAAGTTTGTATGGTGTTTTTACCGGGTACGAGTCGGACGGAGAAAACGCTCCGACCGATGGTTCGTACCCGGTTTTTCCAGGATCGGAATCGGCCCCCTTATGTGGAATAAAGGTTATGGATGCCTAGTCATGAACTACCCCAAATAGCCAGAAAAGGGCTTAGTATTATAGTGGGAAAATATTTATCAGCCAATGGGTCAAAGACTATGGTCTAAATAAACTTTCTTTTTCACTGACTCACTGACCTCAACATAGATGGTAGCCAAATCATCTTGTTTTTTCAAGGTTTTCCCCAAGCACTACACACTAGAGTCTCTGACAGCCTTACAGCTATTCACCACTCTATAGATATCTTCACGCTTATGCTGCTCTACTCAAAGACAGAAATTATGTATTTCTAAAACTGCACCTCCATCTCTTTCAGAGCCCATAAAAGGTTTCTAACAATCTCGTCTTGGCACCATTTTCAATAATACAATGCTTGGTAACAACCACACCTAGTGCTGCTGGATGCCAACTGCTAAACATCTTCAAAATCTGCCCTCACATCCCTTTTCACTAGACCAAAAAATGGTCCTCTCCACTAATCTACAGTATTCTGGACACAAAAGCAGTTTATTAGTAGCACCCACCCCAGAATTCATGTTCCTAACCGGGAAAGATTATAACTTTCACCACCAAGACTCTTTGGGACTTCTTAGATGTACTCTTTGCACACACTACCATCACTAAGGACCAGATTTAGAGTTTTGCTGGCAGTTTTTTCCATTATAAACATGCTGGATATCCTATTAACCTTATTACACATGGATCATAGCCTATTGCACCTATAATAGGGAAGGATGGGATATCTGTTATGTTTGTAAAACATTAACTCTTTGGCCAAACTATAATTAGGGCCTAAGTTGACTGGCTATTTGCCAAAAATAGGGCCCTGTATTACCTACTTGTCCTAGTATTCAAAACAACAACTGTCACTGGCATTCAATCCCAATTGAGCTACGCTCCATTGCTTCATTTCCCAGCTTTACACTTGTTCTAAATAACTAGGGGTCTATTAGCATGGCGGGCGGATCGCCACCGCCCAACCGGCGGTGGCGATCTGCCCGCCAAAACATCAAACCGGACGGCCTTTTACCCCCGTCACGATTGCCTACCAGGGGGAAAAGGCTCATAATATAGTGGGGATACCTTGCAGGTACTGCCATCTCTATTATGATGTGTGCGGTAAAATGCATTTCCATGGCGGAGACTCCGCCATGGAAAGGAATGCGGTTTTTAATTTGGGGGCCCGTTGTGGGCCCCCGGGGGGGTGCGAGCTGCACTTGTGGGGTACTCATGGTACCCCCCTACATTGGCATGCACAAGGTGGCAGGCACCGTGCGTTGCCTGTCACTTTGTGCATGCCAATGCACAACATGCATATTCAACATTGTGGCGGGTGCTGCTTACAGCATCACCTGCCACAATGTTGAATATGCTGGATGTGACCGCCACGGTGGTGGTCGCATCCTAATTGGCTGTGCGGGACCGCCGCACCACTGGCAGCCGGTCCCAGCACCGCTAGGGTGTCCGCCCGCCATCCTAATGGACCCCCTACTGTCTCAAACAAGGAGTATTCAACTGATGCTTAGTATATTATCTTCCATCCCCCTGTATTCTCGTGTCCACACATAAATGCACATGTTGTTACACAGACAAATGTAACATCTTGTAATGTATGTAATATCTTGCATTATCACTCGCTTATCTCCACCAGCCACACTATTCTAATGTAACTTAGATATCCTTATAACATGTCATACTTCTATTTTCTGAGCATCCTCCCTAGCGACAGCCCCACAACTCCCTAAATAAAGCCATAATAACCACAATATGTGAACCAAACAGTAAAAGTGGGATACGTGAGTCAGCCTCTAACTGCAGCAGTGTAGGGTCTGTATGACCTCCCACCCCCACACCCCTTCCCCCCCGGAGTGGTGCAGGATAAAACGATAGGCCTTTATGTTTTTTGGGTGCGTTGTCCCATTTCATTTTCCATACCCCACTCACCGATTCCCAAAGTTCCTGAGGTCCAAGGAGTGGATGCTGCTTCCCTATCCAGGCTCCCTTTAAGAGTAGGGCTGAACATCGTCAATTCAAAGTAACTTACAGGTGCTTTGGTAGTATCATAATTGGGAAGAGACAATTGAGAAATACATTCCATGTGCTTGCTGTTATTCCACGACAAACTTTTGAGACAAGGCGACAGATCTATGGAGGCCTTTGGCCCTCATGGGCATAGCTATAAATAGTGCAGCAGGTGTACTGCCATTGGGGCTCAGTGGAGTTCTGAGCCCTCCCATTAATTACTGCATTTTATTACCCTGTTGGTGTCAAGGAGACCTATTTTAATTGCTTTCCTTCAAATACATAGTACCCTTGCTATGACACTGCTGGATCTCCCTGGGTCTGAGAGGCCAAAAACCAGCAACAAGACAATTATAGTGTTAAGATGAGACACAAATGTACTGAAAATTATATGATTTCTACAGCTGATGCAAGATAAACAATATATTTCCAGGGTGTTTTATTTACTTGCTAATAAAGCAGCTAAGTCTAGAAATTGCTGCTGCTACTCTTTCTCTAGCAAACACAGATTCCTTAGCGGGTCTCTGCTGCCTGTCTCCCACTCTCTTCACCTTATGTTCATTACCCTAATCTGTGCCTGGTGTGTTCGTGCCCGCCCAGAGTAACCACTGAAGCTACCAGGAATCAGGAACTACTTGCATCATCTCAAGAGATAGTGATATGGTGGATGTTTTAGAATAGTTTAAAACTGTACCTGCATCTATGCTGCTTTTGAGCTGGTGATAAGCAGCCTCAGCGGTGGGGTTTGCTGATCTCATTACTAGGGAGAAATAAACTGCTGCTGCAATCTCCTCGCGCCTTTTACTACATACATTGATTCAGAAATCGCTGGATCTCAGACGGGCCTTGATAGGTCTCAAAGTATCCACCGAAACCCCTCAAATTATTAAATATTTTATTTAATTCACAAATACAACAAAAACCTACTTTTACTGCAGCCAACTTTCAAGAAACTTCTGTACCAAACCAGAGTTGCAGCATTATTACTGCTGCCTTAGTAGGTTCCATAACTTCACCAAGTGTTCTTCAGTAGAGGGACTATCAGTTATCAGATTCTGAATCCATGTATGGCTAGGATTAGCATCATCAGGTTGAATTTAACAAAATCCTTTCAGATAATTCCAGCAACCTAGTTTTTAATTTTAATGTGAATGGTACTTTGAGAATTCTGCAACTTTAAGTGAACTTTAAATACTGTGTTCCTTTTCCAGGCCTACAGGCATTGAATTTCCAATTCCAATGGCTATAGGTTCTATTTTGACCCTTTAGAAAAAATGGGCAAACTTTTCATACATCATTCATCATTACTAAATGATCAGATGTATTTATTGAACAGCATAGATTTAAGTTCTGAAAGCGTAAGTGCCATCTTAAATCAAGTAGCATGGTTAAATAAAAACATTAAGAAATTAAATATAGAAAGCGGCATTAGTTTTCACCTCAATAAAATAAATGTAAATCCGTATTTGTAAAGCACGAACTACTCACCCTTATGGGTCTCAAGGCGCTGGGGCCGTTGTGGAAATTAAGGGGCATATCAGCAACAACCAGCGATAATTATCGCTAAGCGCACTTAGCGCTAGGATAATTATCGCCGGCTAACGTGGATTTTTATCGCTGAGATAGCGTGCTATTAGCAACGCTTATCACAAAAGCGATAAAAATCCTAGCGCTAACTGCCTAATGTGAGATTATCGCTGGGAACGATAATCTCACAAAATGTGGCGTTAGCTTGTTGATAGGGCCTCACAAACTTAGTCATGATATCCACCTTCCATAAGATATCATGGCTACATCAGTCCTGAAGCAGGCGTAAGGAATGTAGCGATAACAGGGGTTATCGCTACTTTTCTTGCCGCTATGCTTCATAGTGTGGGGCTTGATGATAGGAGAAATGCCGCTTAGCGACATTTCTCCTGTCATGTCAGGTCAGGAACGCCCACTTTGCATCTCATTAGAGATGCAAAGCTGGGCGTTAAGAATTTGTGCACTAATGCAAGGTTTCACACTGCATGTGACCTTGCTAATTAGGCGATAAAATCATCGCCGCTTTTCGTCCGCAAACGGCCGCAAAAGCGGCAATAATTTTCTATCGCCACCTTGTAGATATGCCCCTAAGTGAGCTACTGCCCAGAGTCACATGGTGCTGAGCTGAGCTGCCGACGGAGCGAACCGTGAACCTTGTGCTCCGAAGTCAGCTGCCCTGGCCGCTGCACCACACCTCTCCAATGATATAATTGACGTAGTAAGACTTCTTCTGATTAAAATCAGTTTTATCTTAAACAATTTTGGGAATCATTTTAACACTGTCTGAACAATTGGCCATCGACAAGCTCCAAATCTAAAATCTCCTGATATCACTCTTTTTCCAATGATTGCATTCTGGACAATATTGCTGTTCACAATTGAAGCCTATTTACAGTGAATGACATAGACAGTAACATTAATCATTTAAACTGCAACTCAGCTCTGAAACGTCAAATCACGTCAGGTCAAGAGCTGAGGACAAACACCAAGAGCAGGTAAAAAGCATGAAAAGAAGCAGCCAGTCCCTTTCAAACATTTGTAAGCAAGTGCAGATAAAAAAAAGCTTGAGAAGCTCACCAAAAAAGGAAGCTCCCCTGCACTAAATTTGACATTTCTGAGAATCAATCTATTTACTTCTTGACCCTCAAACCTTATCCAATGTTAAATTCAAAGGGGAACGCAATTCCAAGGCTATCGCTCACACGATGTCTGCAAAACCGGGTACATTGCCTCTAAACTGGTGCAACCATAATATCCCATCTGCTAATTTCACAACTGTTAAGATGAATTCTTCAATAAGGGGAATAGTAACAAACAGCCATGAACCAGGCATATTGTATCCAAGACTGAATGATGCCCAAGGTGACAGTCTTGAAGACTGTGATTAATCTAGTTCAGACTGGGCAAATTGAAAATGTGATCCGAAAAATATTCGTAGGCATTTGTTGCCTCTTGTTAAAACATCTGCAGTCTGACAAAACCCGAGTTGAGGAAGTCACCGGAGCTGGTTCCATCGAGAACAACTTACCTTCAGCTTGGTAATTAACTCCATTCACAAGTTCTCAAAATTAATCCACCCCCTCCTTTGAATTGTCAAAAGATTAACCACCATAAATTTGGAATCTAATATTCAATTTTTCAGTACAAAACTCAAATTGGCTGAATCCCTCTGTACTCACCTGAAGACCCACATGAGGATTTAATAGCAATACTGTCTTAATACTAGTGTCCATGTAGCCCAAATTCAAAGCCTTTAAAGCAAAAGATCTATTTAGGATAAATGTCATAGCAAGTCGGTCTTCACCTAATTACACGAGTAGATTATCATGGTGAACGCAGGTCTGGGTTGTCCACATATGGGGAAAAAGGTTCCATTATTTTAGGCATGGGAATTTTATTCAAAAGATTCTCCAAAATAAGCATTCTTCGATTCTAAGACCCAAAACCCTTCTTACATTAAATAAATCAAAGGAACATAATATCCCTATCAAAGGTAGAGGTCTTTCTATGAACTTTAAGGGTCCAGATGTTCACTTGACCCGACAGAAAAGACGATCTAGTGGTGAGCCTCCCCAGAGATGGTCTCACTGCTCAATGCGAGAATATTACCAAAGTTATAGCCAAACATTGAAAATAAGTTCACTAGTGTCCTTCAATCAAAACTGACAAATCTACTTTGGTTGCCACTTTCTTAAACACTTTTATTAAACTTTTCTCCTGGAACATCCCTGGAATATAGAGACAAATAAAACATGGTGGTGAACATTTCAAATTCATGTTCCATTATATGTTTTTCCACGAATCATGGAAACTGAGCAACTTCTTATTTTACAACTATGCAACATTCAAGACCCTTGCTTCTAGACTAGGGGGCATATTATCAAGACAGGCGATAAAATTATCGCCACTTTAGCGGCAGAAAACTGCCACTAAAACGGTGATAATGGGCTTGATAATATGCTCTATGGAATTCCAATTGAAGCCCATGTTAGATGTGAAGGACATCTAATCTGAGCTTCAATTGGAATTCCATAGAGCATATTATCAAGCCCATTATCACCGTTTTAGCTGCAGTTTTCTGCCGCTAAAGCGGCGATAATTTTATCGCCTGTCTTGATAATATGCCCCTTAATGCGGTAGGCACAGGGGCGACCTACTTACTACAGTCAAGTGTGCTTTAGATACAAACTGATCTAAACTAAATATCAGTTCTAAATGTATACTTGCTGTGGTGTTTTTGTTAACACAAGGGCCAATAGCCAACCTCTTTTTTCTTTATTAGACTTTATTTTGGCTATTGCCATAAAAACAGATATAACAAGAAAACTAAAACAATAAAATAATTGGGTCATTAACATTTCTAATATCATGACATATAAAAATAGTAGGAAAGGCACATAAGAATAAGAACTAGCAGCATATGAGGGAGACATTACAACAATTTAAAGTATAAAATGAAAGTTTGTTCCAGAGCTCCTGGACATAGTTTTGTTGTGTATCATTCGCTAAAAGTCAATTTTTGAAAGCAGCATTAATTTATAAAATCACAAGAAACTGCAGGATTTTCTTGGCACTAGGCACTAAGCAGCAACAGGACAACCCTTTTCAGTCTGTGTCAGATATATGTAAGAAAGCGAGAAACAGCAAGTACATTTGGGTGAGAGGTGTCTGCCTTAAGTATCCTAGTTGCAATTTCATAGTCCTTGATGTCCTGATTGCGGCATAGCGACAAGATCCATTTCCTCCTACGTGCATGTTATTGTGGGCACAATACAGGACATAGTCCACAGTTTCCTTAACCTCAGTTAAAAAAGGATAGCTCAGGTCAGGTTCAGCATGGGGACTTTGCCACAGTAAATGATTGAAGCAGCAAGGTCCAGACACGGAACTTAATATAAAGAAATTTGGCAGCCAGGGGCTCAATTGTATCCATACACTCTTCCAATCAATACGTGTCTTTAAATTCCAGAAAAGTCGCGGTCAGGGTCACCCAGTCTTGTAGGATCTTTCATCTGTGTGTCTCCAATACAACTCTTTGCGCATGGACGTGGAAATGCCACACAACGTTTCTGGATGGGACCACATATTTCTGCCCCCAATCTCTTCAAGACAGTGCCATACGAACCCCAACCATGGGATACTGATAGCCCCCTGAAGTTTTAAGATTTCTTCCAGGCCCAGCCGAAAGGGCAATAAGTCCGCTGAGGACCAAATCCTCCTCCAATACAAAAGGGGGCTGAGTTTTACTCTGATGGCAAGAGGTCAAATACCGAGTTCTATTTCTGATCTGATTTTTTGATCTGATTAAGTCAGTCAAGTGTTCTTTAGATACACAATGATCTAAACTAAATGTCAGTTCTAAATACATACTTGCTGTGGTGATTTTGTTAACACGAGGACCAATGGCTAACCAAAAATAATAATTTTCACAAAGTTTATTTACCCTATCGCTATGTAAACATATTGTAAGCCTAAAATCAGTATTATCAGAAATTGAATATCTGACTGCTAAATATTATTACACTTTAATACTAATTAATGGGATTTTAATGCTAATCTGTTATGCAACTTTTATCCTGATGTGCTTATAGCGAAATCACTTGATTGTCAGTATAATAGATCAGAGTTAGTGCTAAACGATAGACCTTTTTCAGGGTAGGATAACATTATATTCTCAACCATAAAAGAGCTGAGTTTGCACTGTTTAAATGGCCGAGTCAGCACTGATGAACCTGCTAAATGTACTTACTTTTCAAACAGTTGCAGCTCTCTATTGGTCTATACTTTTTTTAAATAAATATCTAATGTCTATCGCTGCTCCAATTTTTTAATCATTTCACAAATTGAAAGTGACCATAATCCTCAAATTATTCACATAAACTGTGCCTAGTTGACATATATGGTGCCGATTCCGATCCGGCAAAATACATTTGTGTACGACTCGTATCCGTATATTTTCACGTACGAATCGTACAAGTACCGTACAAACTGCGAAGTACGATTCGTACGTGAAAAATACATACGAATTGCGTCGGGAAAAGGGTACAAGAGGGAGCCGGAAATTTTTACGTCCGAATGGCGTCGTTAAAAGTGTACGATAGGGAGCCGGACATTTTTACGTGCAAATCGTAAAACAGAAGTCCGAGCGCGCAAGTACAATCCGTACCTCCCGTCCGAATACACAACCGCATGTAAAAGGCCCCGTACGGAGCGAACGCTGTAGCACACATGTACACGTGTAAACTTGTGCCCGGATACGAGTTGTACAGCCCCCCTCCCCCCGCCTATGTCAGCACCGTACCCCCGTATGTCAGCACCGTACCCCCCCTCCGCACCGTACCCCAGGACCGTACCCCAGCCCTGCACCTGTACACGCTGCACCCCAGGCCCGTCTCCCAGCCCCGCACCTGTACGCACCGTACCCCAGGCCCGTACCCCAGCCCCCCACCTGTACGTGCCGCACCCCAGGCGCGGACCCCAGCCCCGTACCTGTACGCACCGTACCCCAGGACCGTACCCCAGCCCCACTCCTGTACACGCCGCACCCCAGGCCCGTCTCCCAGCCCGTACCTGTACGCACCATACCCCAGGCTCGTACCCCAGCCCCCCACCTGTATGCGCCGCACCCCAGGCCCGTACCCCAGCCCCGTACCTGTACGCACCGTACACCAACACCATACCCCAGCCCCGCACCTGTATGCACCGCACCCCAACACCGTACCCCAGCCCCGTACCTGTACGCACCGTACCCCAACACCATACCCCAGCCCCCCACATGTACGTGCCGCACCCCAGGTTCGTACCCCAGCCCTGTACCTGCACGCACCGTACCCCAACACCATAGCCCAGCCCCGCACCTGTACGCACCGTACCCCAACACCGTACCCCAGCCCCACACCTGTATGCGCCGCACCCCAGGCCCGTACCCCAGCCCCGTACCTGTACGCACCGTACACCAACACCGTACACCAGCCCCGCACCTGTATGCACCGTACCCCAACACCGTACCCCAGCCCCCCACATGTACGCGCCGCACCCCAGGCCCATACCCCAGCCCCGTACCTGTACACACCGTACCCCAACACCGTACCCCAGCCCCGCACCTGTACGCACCGTACCCCAACACCGTACCCCAGCACCCTCACCCAGCATCGCGTATGTACGGACCTTACCTACGCGAAAAAGACTCGTACAGAGCCAGGACACCGTAAAACAGCACAAGAAGGGTCAATTCGACTCGCACAACACCACAAAACACGTCTACATGACAAAATACATCTCAATGACTGACCTGGCACATCCAAACAGGCAAACAGAGGCCCTAAATCACAACTACCTCTTATAACACACCCACCAAAATTTCAAACACAGCCACACCCACAAATGGACCAATAAAAAGGGCCCACACACACAACCCATGAGCCTTTGCAACAGACCCACTGCTGACAGACCCCACAGACAAACAACTGCACCTTACTTACACCTTAACTACACCTTAACTTACACACCTTCACACAACCTCCTTCACAAACACCCCCTCTTCACATTCACACACACACCGTCACATTCACACCCACACACCCACAACCATCCACAACCACACCCCACACCATGCCCACAGACAAGAATCCAAAGTTCACAAGGGCGGAGCTGGACCTCCTTGTCAACGAAGTCATCAGAGTCGAGCCACAGCTGTTTGGAACATTGGTCAGACAGACCAGCATAGCCCAAAAAACTAGCCTGTGGCAGAGGATCGTCGATAAGGTGAATGCTGTTGCGCTCATCCGAAGGACCAGGCATGAATGCCAAGCCAGGTGGTACGATCTGCGCAGGGCAGTCAAGAGGAAAATGAACGAGGAATACGCCCAGAGTAACACCACTGGAGGTGGGCTGCCCCGCAGACCCACACATTACCATCCCTGGGAGGAGAAGGTGATGGCCATGCTTCCGCCGGTGGGAGTACACGGAGTTGAAGGAGTCGCAGAGCCTGGTGAGTACACAAACAACTCACGTAACATGGGGGGAATGGCATCCACACCACAAATACACAAAATGCACGCAACTTCCCCCAAGCCCTCACCGCACACAATCACACTCAAAAACCACACTCATGCCACTAACGTCTCCATGCCCCATTCACTAATAAAGGCAATGCCATGTTCCAGGCCACACCAACCACAAACCCAAGACTGGATGTCCGGGATGCTGGGAGGGTGGGGCTCACACAACACATTGTGCAACTCAGAAGCAGACACCAATGCCCTCAGCCCATATGGCCTAGGTACATACCCATGCACCATGCCCAATGCACAGGGACTGGCAAAGTACTGACAAGGTAGCTAACACTTGGCCCTGCTGTACGCAGCACAAGGCCCTCCTGTGACCACTGTACACTCAAACACCAACTCCACAAGCTCAGATATCTAGCACAGAAACTCACACTCACTGACATGCCAGCATGCACCATGAGGGGACAGACACATCACCTGGGAGACCCAATGACAAATCACACTACACCCAACAGCAGGCCCGGTCACACCCCCCCTCTTACACAAGCACACACCCCCAGGCCAGGCAACGGATTTATCCACACTCACAATGGACATGTGACACAACCAGACCAATCCATAGCCAAATAAGCATCCTAGCCAAAATTCAACAGGTCAAACACTCAGGAGAACATATCAATCTGTCCCCCGCAACATACCCATCCCCAAGTGGACATTGAGAGGAATGCTAGGCACATCCAACTACCTGGAGGAACTGTGACAACTTAAGTATGTATGAAACATGGATGTGGCATGAAACAGCATTAACATTGTCTCCCTCTCACACACAGGGCAACGTCATGGACCTCCCCCCAACAATGGGGGGAACAATCACAGTCACAGGCTCAGCGTGAAGATGATCCCACCGGCAGCGAAGACTCTCACCACTCCGTGGATGACCCTGACCAACCTGGCCACTCTGGTGCCCAAGCCCCTGCAGCACCTGCGTCCGGTACATCTGTGCCAACCCCCACCCCCATTCCTGCCACATCCCAGGAGACACCCAGGAGCCCTGTGCTCGCACTGAACAACTCAGCCAGTCTGACCAGGAGGGACAAGGTTCTCCGGGCACCCAGGAGGAGGCAGACAACCCCGCAAATGCCATCCCTCAGGGGTCTCATAGACCCGATGTGCCCACAACGGCAGGCCAGGCTCGTGTGGGCAGGGGTGGTGGGAGTGGAGGCAGGCGGAGGCGAGAACCTGACCAGGCAGCTGAGGGAACCGGTATGTCACACATAAGCCACCTCGTGGACACATACCGGCGTGAGACCAGGGGCATCAGCCAGGTAGTGTCGAGCCTCACAGAGATGAAGGTGACCCTCGACGAGATGAAGAACCTGCAGGTCGAGCAACATGCCAGTCAACAACAACACCAAGGACGGATGGAGGCAAGACTGGCTGAGCTCCTGGCGGTGCAAACGGACATGAGCCGTTCACTCCGTCGGATTGCCGACAACATGGGCAACCCTCCCTGTGCCACCACGCGAAGACCACCACCAGCCACAGGGAAGGAGGAGGAGGAGGATTCGTCCGACGGAGCATCACAGACATCGTCAAGGCCTGCATCTGAGGGTCCCCCCAGGAAGGTGGGTCATCCACGGAAAAGACCGTGAGAGGCAGCGGACCATCCACATCTCCCAGGTCACCTGGCCCGGCACCTGGCCCTCTGGCGCAACAGCAGCACCTCATCCAATGACATTCTCTGCCACATGGACTTGCTGGTCACAGTCTGACCAATGATGACCAACACTGTGTTCTGGACTCTGATGACTTCCAAAGCAAAGGATACCATCTCCCCCTGTGAACTTTGGTTTCCATGCACCCGGTAGAGCACCTTTGTTCGTCTACCAAAAGACATACCCCACCATAAATAAAAAGTTTATTTTGTCATGAGATGTTGCTGTCATTTTGCATTAGTCCACAACATATGTCTGTGTAAATGTCAAACTATGCCTGAGTGTTGAACTAACTCCACCCATCCATACCCTGGGATCTGAGTCTGGTACAGGACACACATGGGTCACAATGTATCATTCAATGCAGACATGGAGCACAATACTCACCTGTGATGGCCTCAAGCTGCTGAGGGGGGGGGGCTTGCAATACTGTGTGGACAGACCTATTTGTAAGAGTATCATTAAGGCGTAGAGGTCATGCCTCATTCGGAGGTTCCCGGGGAGAGAGTCCAGGTATGTGTTCCCAGGTGGGAGAACTATGTCCTGCATGCTGGAGTACGGTGGATCTGAAGATTGCTGGCCAGGTCAAGGTTGGATGCACGGAGATGGCCCTACGGGGTCTCGGATGACAGTGGTACAAGGTTGGTTTTGGGTCGGGGTTGTGGCCTGCCTCCTGAGTGTGGGTGGGGAGTCTGAAGGTCATCCTGCAGCACACAGTGATCCATTGCAGCTATCTCTGCTGGACGGTGATGTGGCTGATGCGCGGGATGTTGCAGCTGAGGTGTGCAGATGCACCCTGGATGTGGACAAGTTTCCCGGGAGTTTGGATGTGGCTGCTCCGTAGAGGGCAGGGCAGTATTTGACACAGATGTTGTCGTGGACCTGGGGGATGGTCCGTCTTTCCTTGGAGTGGATCTATCTGGGGATCATGTGCATAATTTAGAGGGTGTTGCAGTCTGAGGCACAGATGCTGGTGATTACCATGGCAAATGTGAGCAAGCAATCCATGATGCACACCATCTTGTGTGCGTGGACACTGGGTGCTTGTGCATGGTTTTTGCTGGTAGGACACAAGCAGTTGACCCAGCTGTAAGGGGACAATCATCAGATGTTGACCTCAGTCCTGTACAAGTCCTGCCTCAGATGGCTGATGTTCTGCCATTCATCAATGGATCTCATGCAATCTTGAATATTGGAATTGGCAATGTCTGCGTCCTTGGTGATGGTGAGGAGCACCTGGCTGTCAATGGCATACGAGTTGATGATGAGGGTGTGTGCGCATGTGATGGTGGAGAGGGGGGTCCTGGACACATTGTAGATTGACACGCTGAGAGATGATACCTGTGCCATGTGCCTGACAACGACACCATACTACATGCAGAAGCCTTGAGTCCCACTCCCATGGCCTTGCTGGGGTACAGAGCCGGTGGGGAGTAGGAGGGACATGACCTGGTTGGTGTGACAGGGCCTGGAAGGCATGGCAGCACTGTGCAGGCAGTCGGAGTTGCACAATCATCATACAAAGGTGTTGTGTGTGCGCTTAGTGTATGCCTGAGAGCAGGCGGGAGATTTGTGGATGGACATTGCTTGGAGGGTGTCTGCAACATCACACTGTAGTGTGATGTGGGTCATGCAAGGACCTGAGGGTCGTGCAATGTGCACGTTGCATGTGCAGACGGTCCAGCCTTTGGCACCGCGTGGCCGCAACTGTGGCACAGACAAGCTGATGACAGCCAAAAGAATGGGTTGAGGGAGGAAGGGAGGAGCATCTTTGATGTGTGTGTGTTGCCAAATCCTGAAAATTCGTGTGCCCTTCAGGGACATCTTAAGGATTTTGGGGGCCCTGGGCCAAACATATTTTGGGGGCCCCTGTTCAGAACAGCTTTGAATTTATGATCCAATTTGAGCCCCTGTTTCCCACACAGTTTCTGCTTCCTCAGCTGCGTTAGTGATCCAGTTTGCATCATAGGCATTAGTCTATATATTCCCGATGTAAACGGACGCAAGCAGCTGACAGCAGTAGGATTTAGTGTTTTCTGCCCTGCTATATTAATACTTTTTAAATTGTATATGTGTGGCTGAATTACTCTGTGCTTTTTAACAATTTCTCCTACCTACGCACACTTACACTTTTCTTGATTCTGCTTGCCTACAAATCCTTAGCTGCTTTGATACGCATCCTGCTTTTCCTCCAGTCCTGGTCCGCCGCGGCTGATACTCCGATTGTGCGGAGGGCTGGGGCTACTATTGGGCTCCTCACTTCTGGCAACGCAGTTTCCACTTCCTCAGCTGCGTTACCGATCCAGTTTGCATCATATGCATTAGCCAATATATTCCCGATGCAAACGAACAAATGCAGCGAGCGCGCCATAGGCAAGACTGTCTGTGCTGTGAGGCGTCCCGGAGGCATCCGGCGCCGGCCATGCTGCCCATTTCCCCTCCGGTGAGTTTCTTCCACTATATTACAATAGAAAAAAACTGCTTAGCCTTAGGCGGCTACCATTATGTCAGTGTACAGCGGCTGATCCGAGCTTGGAGGTAGACTTTCGATGCAATAAGTGCAACTGGTCTCTCCTCCAGCCCAAGAATCTCACACCCAAGATCCTCCCACGGAACAATAAGTGTAAAAACAATAAGAAAATAGAGGACTTATAGGCCACCCTTTTAAATTGTCACTCTATGCGAAAGCATGAACCACACATTTATGGCCTACTTTTAGACGAACAGCCTAATTTTTAATTTCTCACTGAGACCTGACTGTCCGTAGCCTCCAACCCTACTATCACCTTGGCCATCCCTACGGGTTATAAAATCCTTGGGAGAGATTGGGAAGGGGGGCGGTGTCGCCATAATTTACTATAAAAAACTAGACTGCTCTCCCATCCCGATGGAAAACATTAAGAGCGCAGAGTCCTTAGGCTTCCGCCGTACCTTATCCCCCCATCATAGCACTGTTGGTTTTCTGATTTACAGACCTCCCAGTGCAATTGGAAATTTTATTACTACGCTTAATACAGCCACCACCTCCCTGGCCTTAAAATACAACAACTGACTTATTCTGGGAGATTTCAATAGACATATGGACAATGGAAAAGACCCTCAAACAATTTCCTTGTTGGACACGCTGCAGGCCTGCAACACGTTTCCATCTATTTCTTCGGCCACCCATGAGAAGGGCCATACTCTAGACCAAATCTTTCACAACTTTGACATATCAGTAAGTTTACCTCTTCCCATTACATGGTCTGACCACCTCCTATCAAAATTCGTCTTTCCCAACTCTGCCACAGACCTCAGACTAACGCAGGGCAGATGGACTCTAATTACAGGACGTTCCATAAAATATCCATCCCGATTTTAGCAGATGACCTCGGTCATTCCTCACCGGAGCTGGCTGGCTGCCCCGACTCGGACACCCTCTCAATAGATTCATGGCTCCGAACCAACATTGATGCAGTGGTACCAGTTGTTTCCCGCTCCACAAAGAGTTCGGCCCCACCAGCTCCATGGTTTAATGATTCCCTCAGATCTAGCAAAAGAAATTGTAGAAAAATGGAACGGAAATGGCGTAAATCCTATCCACCTGAGGACAGGAAGGTGTATAAAGACAACTTAAAAGCTCATTACATTCTCGTGAAGGCAGCCAAGAAAAACGTCTTTCAAACCAAGATAGAAATTGCCCAAAATAAGAGTAAGGAAATCTTTAGTATGGTTAAATCCTTTACCCCCCCGAAAGCTGGCACAAAGGAAGGGCCATGCATGGAAGAATGGTCTAAGCAAATAGCTCAATTCGTCCTCAAAAAGATCTCCGTTATCCAACATGCCTTCACTAACAGCTCAGAGGAAGAACTGGCCTTCTACCTTGGTTCTAATAGCATATTTCACTTCTTGGATACTCCATCTTCACTAGCTTTCCCTGAGTTTCAGCTTGAAGTGTCACTGACCCTTCTCCAAAGCATTAAGTCTGGCTCTACTACCGACCCATGTCCAGCGAATATCCTGAACCTATTAGCTCCCACCATAAACCCCACGGTAAACCAGCTCTTTAATGCTTCCCTCGCCTCAGGCAACATTCAGAAATTATGGAAGAATGCTAAGCTTCTTCCACTGATAAAAAAGGCTAAGGCCAAACCTACGAACCCTACCAACTACAGGGCAATCTCCCTTCTTCCGGCCCTCTCCAAAGTATTAGAGAACCATGTAAACCAGGCTCTCCAAAAATACATTGAAGATGGGAAGCTCCTTCATGAGTCCCAATCTGGTTTTAGGGCTAACTACAGTACGGAGACCGCTCTGCTGGAAGTGACTGAATTTCTCAAGGGTAAGCTGGACCAGGAAGGCAAGGCTGTTCTGATACTGCTCGATCTGTCGGCGGCCTTCGATACGGTCCCAGATGAGAGGCTCCTGGAGAGACTTGCTAACATTGGCCTGGGGGGACCGCCTTAACATGGATGTCATCCTTCTTGGCAAATAGATCTCAGGACATGGTAATCCAGAAACACCTGACTGGAGCTCTTGGTTGCCATAAGATCTGCCGCCCCTTCCCGCGGAAAAGGAGAAAATAAAAAACGTAGGAAATATCATAGACAAGACACTCTCCATGTGCTTTCAAATCTAAAATCTAACTGGCGTTTGCTTTGGCATACTCCGGATGCTAAAAAAATTCCTGCCACTGTTACCGCTTGAGAGCTTGAGCGCTTGAGAGCAGAAAGATCGTGCTGCAAGCTCTGGTGACATCAAAGCTTGACTATGTCTTCCCAAATTCCTTATCCAGCGCCTACAAGTGGTAGAAAACGCGGCGGCCAGTGCCTTCCTGAGACCTAAACCCATATCTAGTATGACCCCCTATTCTTAAGTCTCTACACTGGCTCCACATAAAAGAACGGATCGACTTCAAAGCGATGACCATCTTCTTTAAAGCTTTCCCTGGCTCAGGAGCCTAAATAAGCACGTTAATCGCTACACAACATGTAGACCCCTAAGATCTTCCAATGCCAACCTGGCCATCGTGCCTAAAATATGCCGTGCCCGCACTGGAGGCAGATCCCTCAGCTCTCTAGGCGCAAAATTGTGGAATAGCCCCCCTGAGTCTCTGAAGCTAACCACAGACCTACTCTTTCAGGAAAAACCTGGCTTTTTAATAACTGATGGGTCTTTTACGCACATTTTCCTCCCACTGTCAAGCGCCAGGACACTCTAGTCTGAGTAGCTGCACGATTTATTAAATACACTATTTCATTTCATTAGGGCCCTGACAGTGCAAAGGAACACTTGTTCAAATTCTAAGGGCCTTATTTATGAGGCCTTGCTTCACTTTTATGCTGCGGGTGCGTCACTTTTATCGACGTACCGGCAGCGTAAAAAATGTGCCATGTTGCCCCCTATGTACAAAGTGGCGCATCTAGACAGATGCATCGCTTTGTAAACCCCTGCACCACATTATATCTGCGCCAGGTATAATGTATGCAGGGTGGGTGTTGCTTTGTTGAAGTGACGCATTGAAATCTATGAGAACTCAGTGCGCCACTTCTAGGACGCCATTGCGTCAATATCTTACACCTGCCTCACAGCAGGTGTAAGACTGATGCAGGCAAGCCCCATGTGAAAGGACACATTGCTGGAGTTGCGTCTATTTTCAGACATACCCCAGCAATGCATCACTTTTGCGCCTGCAGATATGTCAGAAATACTGACGTATCTGTAACTCCTTGCAACATGATGCATCATACAGTAAATATGACGCATCCATCATGTGATGCATCACTTCTCATAAATAAGGCCCTAAATGTGTTTACATCTAATGTTCAGGGATAGTTATGTGTGTTTTCAATATTGTAACACAGCAGCAGCTCACCAATATTACTGCGTATAATTTCTTCGATGCCCTCCCATTTCTTATATGTTAGGCATTGTTTTAATATAAAAGAAACTTTTTTTATGTATATTGCATGAAACAAGCACAACATTTCTCTGCAGAATGGCTGTACTAGACTTTCACACATCAAGTACATAAAAAAGAAATTAAAGGAAAACAGTATTTAAAACAATCTGTTTAGGCAATATTCAAGGTCATTAGGGCAAAACTCTGGAGAACAGAGCTGACTCTGTCAGGGGGCCCCCTGAAAGGCTGGGGCCCTGGGCCAGAGCCCACTTGGCCCATGCATTAAAACGTCTCTGGTGCCCTTGCTGCAGGGGCAGGAACAGCAGGCGGCATGTCCTGGAAACTATGCCACAAGTTCCACCCAAAGACTAGGATGTCAGGAAGGACCACTGCAACAGGTGTATGTAAAGGAAGGAGTGTCCGGTTTTCCATGGCACACCCAGAGACAAAGGATGCACAATCACCAAAGATGACTGACACCGGATCATGAAACTGAAGGGCGAGCTGCGCACAGGAAACACACCCTCAGCAGGTGTTGACGGCCCGTTGTGGGGACCAACATGCCAAAACACATACACAGCCATGGACTCCATGCACAAAAGAGAATCAAATACACGAAGAACAGCATGCAGGTTGCTAATCTACACATAGACTCATATGCACAATCTTTGACAACTATGCCAGAGATGCCGCATGCACAGTGGCAAGAGACCTGCATTGACAGAGAAGAGGCACCTTGGAGGGTGAGGAACACCTTTATTACTCAGCCTCACACCCATGGAAATGCATCAAAATGAACAGACACACAGGTCTTTTGGATGAACATGTGGGACCTACACTGGACACCCCCTTCGCACCACAGATGCTGTAAATCCATTGGACTGGCACACAAGTGAAGGGGGTGAGCCAAACATCCCCTGCTGCACACGGAGAGGCTGCAATTCCCCATTGAGCCTCTTATGGGGATGTCCCACACTATGTCCACCCATAGCATCCCGTATGTTTCATAGGGAAGTTTTACACACATTGATGCCTTCATCACAATCCACAATCCCATTACAGATGACTGTCACGAAGTGTGACTATCAATTCATGTGAGTCATGCTACATGTCATGTGCCCCATGGTGAGTCGACATGTATGCATAGTAACAAAACCTGCACAGGAGCAGTGCCCACACATTCCAAACAACTACCACACCCATAATGGCTTGCTGCAATCCTTACCCAAAGGAGACATCTCACCATGTCCGTGCATGTAACGCTGATTCAGCACACGTTGCAATACTCATGAGGAATAGCAGGAGCACAATGATGCCACGAGCAGACAGCATGCGCAACTACCTGGAGATGACAGACACACAAGAAGTCAGGAAAAATATAGTCATCTGCATGCATGGTCATGTTCTCTACATGAATAAGGTTGACACCATGCTAGTTGAAAACTGAGGGCCCGATTCACAGAACTAACTTAAGACAAAATCCTAAACTTACTACTTTTGGTATCCACAGAAGTTAGGATTTTGTCTTAAGTTTGTCTTAAGACAAACTTAAGACAGACTTAAGACAGACTTAAGACAGACTTAAGACAAACTTAAGACAGACTTAAGACAGACTTAAGACAAACTTAAGACAGACTTAAGACAGACTTAAGACAGACTTCAGTTAGGATTTTGTCTTAAGTTTGTCTTAAGTCTGTCTTAAGTCTGTCTTAAGTCTGTCTTAAGTTTGTCTTAAATTTGTCTTAAGTCTGTGTTAAGTCTGTCTTAAGTCTGTCTGAAGTCTGTCTTAAGTTTGTCTTAAGACAAACGTAAGACAAAATCCTAACTTCTGTGAATACCAAAAGTAGTAAATTTAGGATTTTGTCTTAAGTTAATTCTGTGAATCGGCCCCTGAGTGTGTCAGCTAAAATGTGTGGACTGACATCATCACTCGAGTGACACATCAGAGGAACACACCTCTAAGTCACTTAGCATACAGGCAGCTGGACACACACATTGCAACACATGCCACACAAGGCTCCAAGCGTGCACACTCAGACCCAGGGACTCACCATTATGAGAAGAAGTTGAGTATGAGCTGACTCTGGATGTCCTCCTCCTCCTCCTCCTCCTCACTTGCCTCGTGACCAAGGCCTTCATCCTCCACAGGTGGATGTTCCTGCTCATCGGGATCCAGGATGAGTGGCACAGCTTTCTCTACTGCCATGTTGTGCAGCATGCAGCACACGAGGAAGATTTTGCAGACCTTCACCGGTGCATATGGGAGGGACCCGTCTGTCTTGTGGAGGCACCGGAATCGGCTCTTCAGGAGGCCAAACGTCCTCTCAATCACACGCCTGGTCTGCCCATGGGAGTTGTTGTAATGATGATCTGCAGCTGTTCTGGGGTTGCGGAGAGGCGTCACCAGCCATGGCATGTTGGGATAGCCAGAGTCCCCTACATGGAAACATCATGTAAAGAAGTGGGTCAGGAGATGCCGTAATATACAAAGATACCGCTAAATACAGGACAAACAGAGTATACCCACCAACAAGACATGCTCGTTCATTGTGCAGCCGCAGCATCATTTCTGGCACCCTGCTACGCCTCATGATGTAGGCATCGTGTGCTGACCCTGGAAAACATGCACAGACATGGGAAATCAGCATGTTAGCAAGACACACCACAAGGGCATTGATGGAGTGATAATGTTTTCGGTTTCGATAGGCTTCCTCCTGTGCCTGTGGTGGTACCAAAGCCACATGTGTCCCATCAATGGACCCAATTACATGGGGCATCCCTCCCAGGGCATAGAACTCACCCTTGATACCTGTTAACTGCTCAGGAGTTGTAAAATGGAAGAAATCATCCAGGTGCTCCAACATGGCTTCTAAAACATCATGCAGGACACGGCTGAACATGGTCTGGGACATGCCACCCACATCAGCTATGGTGAATTGAAAGGTACCGGTGGCAAAAAAATGAAGGGCTACCATCACCTTCATCTTGGGGGTCAGCGCAGTAGGATACCTGTGTTGCGGTTGGAGGTGTTGTTCAAGCTTTGCGGCAAGTCCTCAATCAACTGTTGCGAAAAGCGGTAACGTCTTAGGCAGTCACGTTCCTTCATGGCAGCCAAGTCTGGCATTGGTTGGGGGAGAGGCGGTGCCCTGCAGATAATTGGAAGGAAGAACGAAGAGTGAGTACCTAACAACATCAATGTCAATGAACTGAGCACATGCTCAACTGCTAATACACATCAGCGAAATACAGAGTCAGGTCTGTGCTACACATCCAGGACACGTATGGCAGCCAGGTGATACTCCTACGACAAGCCAGCTACACCCGTTGATAGTCACGTTCTACATGACATGGCCCGGAACTAGCTGTGGGCCAGTGTAAGTGAACAGCCAGAGGCATCACAGGAGTGACATACATCCACAAATCTGGATTGGAAGGATGTCATCTCATACAGACTGCTGGCGGCAAGCTAGATGCACAGGTCACATGTCATTGGAAATGTACAGATCATACACATAGCAATGAAGGGGTACACGTGAAACACGAAAACACAGACATGGATAAGGCGCAGATATGTCATCATGTCATAAAATCATCTTTGAAGCATCCAGACACATGTAACGTGTGAATCCACATGTGGCATGGTGTGCGTATATGTGTGCCATGCCCATCTACACACAGACACATGTTGGATGCAGCAACAGCAGATGAATTTGACGGAACAACACCAGCAAGCTCATGGGAACACATGACACACACAGGACATGTTCACACGGGGCACGCTGTTACTTAGATGTCAGGTGTTAATGTCCTTGTCCCTTGCATCAGGGGACATTTGCGGGTGTTGGTGACTGTGCCATACCAGTGATGCAGTGCTTGACACGTTTGTACTACATGCACACATGTGCATTGTGGGAAGGGGAAGTGTGCCACATACTGCCCCATCACACATGACATGTGTACACAGGTCATCACAGATCTATTGTGCTAAAACATGAGGAGACATGTGCCACATCACTGCCTGACACACCTAGGCCCTGCACATGTAGGACTGGAATGACTATAACTTGATGTACAGCCATGCACGAGTCTGACACCTCCATTCCATTTGTGTGCACCTCCTATCACCTGTGTAAGCTGTGAAGCGCACCGTACACACGCTCTGAGGGCGTGTGAACGGTCCGTATCATCACACTGTTGTTCCCGCCGGAGTACGGGTGTGTGTATGGACCGTACACACGTACGTGTACGACCAGTGTGCACATGTACGTGTACACCCTGGTAGTCCACGTACGTGTACACACTGGTCGCACACGTAGGTGTACGCCCTGGTAGTCCACGTACGTGTACACACTGGTAGTCCACGTACGTGTACACACTGGTCATCCACGTACATGTACGCCCTGGTAGTCCACGTACGTGTACGCCCTGGTAGTCCACGTACGTGTACACACTGGTAGTCCACGTACGTGTACACACTGGTCTTCCATTTAGGTGTACGCCCTGGTAGTCCACGTATGTGTACACACTGGTAGTCCACATACGTGTACACACTGGTCGCACACGTAGGTGTACGCCCTGGTAGTCCACGTACGTGTACACACTGGTAGTCCACGTACGTGTATGCCCTTGTAGTCCACGTACGTGTACACACTGGTAGTCCACGTAGGTGTACGTCCTGGTAGTCCACGTACGTGTACACACTAGTCGTCCACGTACGTGTAAGCCCTGGTAGTCCACGTATGTGTACACACTGGTCGCACACTTAGGTGTACACACTGGTCGCACACGTAGGTGTACGCCCTGGTAGTCCACGTATGTGTACACACTGGTAGTCCATGTACGTGGACTACCAGTGTGTACATGTACGTGGACTACAAGGGCGTACACGTACGTGTACGACCAGTGTGAACACGTATGTGGACTACCAGGGCGTACATGTACATGGACGACCAGTGTGTACACGTACGTGGACTACCAGTGTGTACACATATGTGGACTACCAGGGCGTACACATACGTGGACTACCAGGGCATACACGTACGTGTACGACCAGTGTGAACACGTACGTGGACTACCAGGGCGTACACGTATGGGGGTTTAAGTAAGCCGTGCAGAGTGTCTGACTTGCTGAGCTAGCACCACACCTGTGAAACCCCACAGGCAAGTGGCACATGTGCAGAGTGAGGTTTGTATCCGCTGTTGCCAATGGCAGGTGATTGATCTTTGCCTGTGTGTGTCTGTGTACTCTGCTGAGGTTGCGTCAGTTGCCTGCGGCATGTGACTGCTTGGAGGTGCTGTCCATCAGCCTGGTGTTGCATGTGATGCACAGCGTGTGCCATGATCATGGAGTGTGTTGCACCCCTCATGCCACCTGTGTACTTTCTATGGCATGTCCTGCTTGGGGCTTCCATATAGGCTAATGTCCCTATGAGAAAGGTGCAATTGGTTGGCAGCATAATATGCCCTGTTCTAAATATCAAAGATGTTCAAATGTGTGTCTCTGTGACATGGAGCAGGTGTAGTGATGTTGTCTCACTTTGTCATCCTCACAGGTAACCGCCTACGCCAAGTGGGAGATATGGAAGCAGGCCGTCAGGGCCGTGAGATCCGTGGTGGGTCGCAGTCGGCGCCTCGCCCAGGTGAGGAAACGCTGGCAGGACATCCAGTGCTGGACCCGGAGGATCGCCCGGTGGCAGCTCAAGGACTCACCTCCACACAAGCACGGCGGGGGCCGACGACTGACCCAACAGATGAAGCGTGTCCTGGCGGTGGTCTTCCCTGAGTTGGATAGGTGGTTACAGGAGTTGCAGCAGCAGGAAGGGGGTAGGTACATGTGTGTTTGTTGTGTGTCACCAGCTTTTGTAAGTGCTCAGTTGCCTGGATACACAGCGAGGGTTAATTTGTGCAGTGCATATCCTGTTCCCCAAAGTCAAACGGTGCTGTTCCTCCTCCCTTCCTCTAAATGACATGTGTTCCCTGGTCTGTGTATAATCACTATTGCACATGGTCATCTAGGCTGCCAGTTAATCCAAGTGCACATTGCTTTCTGCGTCATGTGGGGGGGGGGGTCTGAGACATGTGTTGTTACCTTGCCTGTGCCCTGTCCTGTACCGTCATTTGGGTGTCCATGTTAGTTGGCACTGATGCTGAGTCTCAACATAGGAGTGTGAGTTTTCAAATGAACAGACTTGCAGCATGCATTAACAATGTTGTGGCCTCAGACATGATGTGCATGAGTGGGAGATATGCATAGTGCAGGGACGGTAGCTCAGGTTACAGTCAGATAATTCCAGGACAATGGAGCTGTGTTCCCACTACAGTCCCCTAAGACACCCTTGCCTCTGAATCATGTGTGTCATCCAACACTGTGCCCATTCTCTGTGTGTTCAGCATAGTTTGGCCTCTGTGGCATAGTTCCCTGCCCTCATTTGTATTTCTCTGAAGTGTGCTACATGTGCCCATTGTACACACTGACCCCATTTAGCTTGTGCATCCTCACACTGGGCAGTGCCTGTGTGTCTATGTACAACTATCTGTTGATGGTTGTTGGTCACAAATATGTGTTGGCAGCCTCACGAGGTGATGTGGAGTACATTTAGGAATTTGTGATGCACAGTGGAGTAAACCCAGATTAAGAGGTGTCACTTCTTGATCTGTCTCAATCACATTGTCTCAGGTATGGGAGGTTTGTGCGGGCAAGGCATACATGTCCAAACCTTATGTCTCCTTGCTGTGTCTGACCTGTGTGTGATAATTGTCTGGACAGACACTCAACATGCAGTGACCCAGTCAGGTTTTGCTTGGTTTAATGTTTGTGATTGGCAGCATGTGTCAAAAATGGAAATACATGGCTCATGCTCATCCATTTTTGCCACCAGTGTGTGGTCGAGATGCTATGTACTTTGGTCTGTGTGTGCTGACATCTGTGTGGACATTCTTGCTTGCCATGAGGGTGTCTCCTTAGTGCAGGTGCTTCTTATCCAGACACATTGCAGGCCCATTAGCTAATGCATTGTCCTGTGTCTGGACATGTGTGCCACTCCACATGACAGGCAGTGGGTCAGATGTGTTGCCAACTGTGTCATCATGGTACGGATGGTCATGTGACAGGTGGCATGATTCAAGTTTTCAGTCAATAAGTATTGTACCTTGGCACTGACTACACTTGTCAACATGTCGGCATGTTTCCTATGCTTCTTTTTGCTAGTTGGTTGTGAAGGACAATAATGTGCCTGCATGACAGATGTCTCCCAGGGAAGTGCCAAAGAAAGTACTTTTACACTTTCCGTGGACACGCAGGCACATTTCACTGGAAGGCACAGTTTGATTACCACTTGTCTTCTGAATATACATATCCATGTTCACACAGTGTGTTTGCATGTGTGTAAGTCCTTGGTTGTTGCTGATACGAACTTACGAGTGTCAAGTCATCCAGACCACCGTGGTGCCATGTATATGTACTTACTTCTACACCATTTATTATTTACAGTGGCTTTTTAGAATTCGACTGCCAGCTCATACAATGACTGTGTAAAAGTATTTTGGTATGCACATCATTGTGTGACTTCTGTCATGCAGACAGATATGTCTTCTGTTCACAAAGTGGCACATTCACACATTCTAAACATGTACATTGTGTAAAGTGTTGTGAGTCCCAAGGGTTTGCAATGTTTTTGGCTATGGTTTCCTAAGTACTCGCAGGTCTCAGAGTGTGGGGACACCTTCAGTATTGAGGTGTGTTATTTGGCCTTGGGTGCACCAATACTGTTTCGTTCACAGTGAACAAGAGGTGGCATGGATTAATATTCTTGCTGTGCTCAACAGTCCCCAGACACTAGCTTCTCAGTATAATTCGATATCAAGTTATTTGCTGTTGTGTGATCTCCATTGTTTCCAAGTGTCATGGTGGGTCAACCAACTGGGGAGTGCAGGGTTACATATGTGCGGAATATTCTAGATGTTACTAATGATGCATTTCCTGATATGCACTGTGACACTTTAATTGTGACTCATGTGTCTGTTGTATACAGGTGACTGATTATTTTCTGTCTCTTCACCTTGCCCACAGCATCATCGGAGGACACCGAGGGTGACACCTGCACGGACGTGGAGGAGGGATTCAGCACCGCTGCCACCACTGCTGCGGAGTCTGCGGGAGCAAGAGGCATGGAGAGCGAGGGGAGTCAGGCGGAGGACCTGTCTAGTGACAACACTGACTACGACGCAGACGGGTCCGTTGCTGAACTCCTCCAGGGGGCGGAGGCTGCTACGACACCTGGCAGCAGCACTACATCTGTCGCCGCCCCCTCCATTCCCATCACCGCCCTCCCAGTTGCTCCGGTCCCTTCTGTCCGTGCTAGGCAACACCGTGTCTCCTTTGTGCCAGGCACCGCACCCCCTGCCCCTGTCCCCCCTGTTGCCCTCACTGCAGAGTCTGTGGACATTCTGTGACAGTTGCAGGTTGGACAGATATCGCTGCTGAATGTCCTCCATGGCCAGAGCCGAATGATGATGCAGATGGTGTCGTACATGGAGGGCATGTAATCAGCGATGTCTGACCAACGGATGTTGCTGAGGTCCATAGACTCTTCACTGATGGCAGCAGTGAGTCTCCTGCAGCGCTTCGCCCCCCCCTACCCCTGCACCATCCACACTTCCCACACCCATACCTGTCCCAAGCACACACAGATATTCAAAAGCACGCACCCCACCAGACACAGCCAGCACACCACCACCTAGCACGCACACTCAGGGGGATGAGGGCACACCCACTGGGTCTGGGGCACACAGGCATACACGCAGCCACAGTCCAAGGCCGCATGGCGCACTAACCAGTCCCTCCAAAGGCACTCCCCTCGGCTCCCCTACCACAGCTCTAGAGAAAGAGGCCTACTTGGCTGTGCTGGGCCTCAGCCCCTCTGTCTCTCCAGCTCGCAAACAGGAACGGCACTCCACGGGTAGGGGAGTTGAGCCCCCCCTGTCCCCCTCTCCCCCAGTAGGGCTGCACCCCATCACTCCGCCCCCCCCCTCCTTTGAGGCTGTGTTGTCTTCAGGTGAAGGGGAGGCGCTTGACGACCTGGCAGCAGTGTGCAGCGCCGAGCTGACCTCCACCTTTGGCGCTGCCCCACCCCCTGTGGTGGAGGCGTCCGTCCCTGCACCCACCACACCTACCCTTCCACCTCCTGTCCCTGCGGTGCCTGGTCCTTCCCCACATGATGCCTCCCCCCAGTCGAGGAACCTGTGGGTTCTAATGTGCAGGCAAGCTAGGGGAGACGCGTGGCCATGTGTCCCCCCCAAGGACTTCATATCTGGAATGGCCATGTGCCTTTGTTAATAGTGTCGTTAACTACTTTTTCTTTTAATGCTGAATAAAGCATTTTGTTTTCCGTTTGAACACATTTGCATTTCAGGTATTGATGTGGGTGCTGATGGTCCCGGAGTTAGGGTGGTGGTGATGTGTTATGTGTCAGGAGAAAGTTGTCGTCTGATGCTAATAGGGTGGACCATGGTATCTGCCTGCCATCACAATGTCTCTGCAAGGTATATTTGGTCGTGTGTGCTATTTGTGCTTGGAGACATTGCCCCAAGGACTGTTCCCTCCTCTGTGGCACCTGACATCTACCCTGCAGGGAGTAGCACTTCTGTAGTGTTGACCTGTGTCTAAATTCCCTTTGTTGGTGACGGATCCCTTCAACTATGGCCATGCCTGCTCAGCAATGTCTCCGGCTGCATCCTCTGTGCCATCCTTGCTAGTCACTGTACTTGTGTATTGAGTATGTTGTCATGCGACAATCAGCATTTTCCACACTATGCATGTGTGTTATTCCAGTCTAGCACAAATTTGGTACTTGTTCTGCAGGGTATTTGAGCACCTGACTGACAATTGTGGGCATTGTATCTGTGGGAAGTCCACCCTATTCCTTCCATGAGAGGCAACATCTTGGTGGCTGTCCCGGCACCTGTACATTCCTATCAGTCCTGGGATGTGCGTGACAGTGTGTGTTCCCTTTGGCTCTCTTAGTGTAGTGGGCATTGACATGAGTATACAGTCTTGTGGCATGATCTCTGTGTGTGTATTATGCTGCATCCGCCAGGGGTGGGTATGCATGTGTCATTTGTCCTCACACCCACATGTGTGGTGTCATGCAGTGGGGGAAGGACATCCATCCTCATGGTAGTGGGACACTGCTGTCAGTGATGTGTTGTTATGAAACTATCAACATAGTTGAACATTAGGGATGCGTACATACACCCATGGAGTTGTGCTCATCTGATCATGATGTACACACACCCATGACTCTGTCCACTGCTGGGAGTCCTCTGCACCCACCCCTCACATGTCTCTGTCCACTGCTGGGAGTGATATGCACCCACCCCTCATATGTCTGTCCACTGCTGGGAGTCCTCTGCACCCACCCCTCACATGTCTGTCCACTCCTGGGAGTGATATCCACCCACCCCTCATATGTCTGTCCACTGCTGGGAGTCCTCTGCACCCACCCCTCACATGTCTGCCCACTGCTGGGAGTGATATGCACCCACCCCTCATATGTCTGTCCACTGCTGGGAGTCCTCTGCATCCACCCCTCACATGTCTCTGTCCACTGCTGGGAGTCCTCTGCACCCACCCCTCACATGTCTCTGTCCACTGCTGGGAGTGATATGCACCCACCCCTCATATGTCTGTCCACTGCTGGGAGTCCTCTGCACCCACGCCTCACATGTCTGTCCCCTGATGGGAGTGATATGCACCCACCCCTCACATGTCTCTGTCCACTGCTGGGAGTCCTCTGCACCCACCCCTCACATGTCTCTGTCCACTGCTGGGAGTCCTCTGCACCCACCCCTCACATGTCTCTGGCCACTGCTGGGAGTGATATGCACCCACCCCTCGTATGTCTGGGCACTGCTGGGAGTCCTCTGCACCCACCCCTCACATGTCTCTGGCCACTGCTGGGAGTGATATGCACCCACCCCTCATATGTCTGTCCACTGCTGGGAGTCCTCTGCACCCACCCCTCACATGTCTGTCCACTGCTGGGAGTGATATGCACCCACCCCTCATATGTCTGTCCACTGCTGGGAGTGATATGCACCCACCCCTCATATGTCTGTCCAGTGCTGGGAGTCCCCTGCACCCACCCCTCACATGTCTGTCCACTGCTGGGAGTAATATGCACCCACCCCTCATATGTCTGGCCACTGCTGGGAGTCCTCTGCACCCACCCCTCACATGTCTCTGTCCACTGCTGGGAGTCCTCTGCACCCACCCCTCACATGTCTCTGGCCACTGCTGGGAGTGATATGCACCCACCCATCATATGTCTGGGCACTGCTGGGAGTCCTCTGCACCCACCCCTCACATGTATCTGTCCACTGCTGGGAGTGATATGCACCCACCCCTCATATGTCTGTCCACTGCTGGGAGTCCTCTGCACCCACCCCTCACATGTCTCTGTCCACTGCTGGGAGTGATATGCACCCACCCCTCATATGTCTGTCCACTGCTGGGAGTCCTCTGCACCCACCCCTCACATGTCTCTGTCAACTGCTGTGAGTGATATGCACCCACCCCTCATATGTCTGTCCATTGCTGGGAGTCCTCTGCACCCACCCCTCACATGTCTGTCCACTGCTGGGAGTGATATGCACCCACCCCTCATATGTCTGGCCACTGCTGGGAGTCCTCTGCACCCACCCCTCACATGTCTCTGGCCACTGCTGGGAGTGATATGCACCCACCCCTCATATGTCTGTCCACTGCTGGGAGTCCTCTGCACCCACCCCTCACATGTCTGTCCACTGCTGGGAGTGATATGCACCCACCCCTCATATGTCTGGCCACTGCTGCGAGTCCTCTGCACCCACCCCTCACATGTCTCTGTCCACTGCTGGGAGTGATATGCACCCACCCCTCATATGTCTGTCCACTGCTGGGAGTCCTCTGCACCCACCCCTCACATGTCTGTCCACTGCTGGGAGTGATATGCACCCACCCCTCACATGTCTCTGTCCACTGCTGGGAGTCCTCTGCACCCACCCCTCACATGTCTCTGTCCACTGCTGGGAGTCCTCTGCACCCACCCCTCACATGTCTCTGGCCACTGCTGGGAGTGATATGCACCCACCCCTCGTATGTCTGGGCACTGCTGGGAGTCCTCTGCACCCACCCCTCACATGTCTCTGTCCACTGCTGGGAGTGATATTCACCCACCCCTCATATGTCTGTCCACTGCTGGGAGTCCTCTGCACCCACCCCTCACATGTCTGTCCACTGCTGGGAGTGATATGCACCCACCCCTCATATGGCTGTCCACTGCTGGGAGTGATATGCACCCACCCCTCATATGTCTGTCCACTGCTGGGAGTCCCCTGCACCCACCCCTCACATGTCTGTCCACTTCTGGGAGTGATATGCACCCACACCTCATATGTCTGGCCACTGCTGGGAGTCCTCTGCACCCACCCCTCACATGTCTCTGTCCACTGCTGGGAGTCCTCTGCACCCACCCCTCACATGTTTCTGGCCACTGCTGGGAGTGATATGCACCCACCCCTCATATGTCTGGGCACTGCTGGGAGTCTTCTGCACCCACCCCTCACATGTCTCTGTCCACTGCTGGGAGTGATATGCACCCACCCCTCATATGTCTGTCCACTGCTGGGAGTCCTCTGCACCCACGCCTCACATGTCTGTCCCCTGATGGGAGTGATATGCACCCACCCTTCACATGTCTCTGTCCACTGCTGGGAGTCCTCTGCACCCACCCCTCACATATCTCTGTCCACTGCTGGGAGTCCTCTGCACCCACCCCTCACATGTCTCTGGCCACTGCTGGGAGTGATATGCACCCACCCCTCGTATGTCTGGGCACTGCTGGGAGTCCTCTGCACCCACCCCTCACATGTCTCTGCCCACTGCTGGGAGTGATATGCACCCACCCCCATATGTCTGTCCACTGCTGGGAGTCCTCTGCACCCACCCCTCACATGTCTGTCCACTGCTGGGAGTGATATGCACCCACCCCTCATATGTCTGTCCACTGCTGGGAGTGATATGCACCCACCCCTCATATGTCTGTCCACTGCTGGGAGTCCCCTGCACCCACCCCTCACATGTCTGTCCACTGCTGGGAGTCCCCTGCACCCACCCCTCACATGTCTGTCCACTGCTGGGAGTAATATGCACCCACCCCTCATATGTCTGGCCACTGCTGGGAGTCCTCTGCACCCACCCCTCACATGTCTCTGTCCACTGCTGGGAGTCCTCTGCACCCACCCCTCACATGTCTCTGTCCACTGCTGGGAGTCCTCTGCACCCACCCCTCACATGTCTCTGGCCACTGCTGGGAGTGATATGCACCCACCCCTCATATGTCTGGGCACTGCTGGGAGTCCTCTGCACCCACCCCTCACATGTATCTGTCCACTGCTGGGAGTGATATGCACCCACCCCTCATATGTCTGTCCACTGCTGGGAGTCCTCTGCACCCACCCCTCACATGTCTGTCCACTGCTGGGAGTGATATGCACCCACCCCTCATATGTCTGTCCACTGCTGGGAGTGATATGCACCCACCCCTCATATGTCTGTCCACTGCTGGGAGTCCCCTGCACCCACCCCTCACATGTCTGTCCACTTCTGGGAGTGATATGCACCCACACCTCATATGTCTGGCCACTGCTGGGAGTCCTCTGCACCCACCCCTCACATGTCTCTGTCCACTGCTGGGAGTCCTCTGCACCCACCCCTCACATGTTTCTGGCCACTGCTGGGAGTGATATGCACCCACCCCTCATATGTCTGGGCACTGCTGGGAGTCTTCTGCACCCACCCCTCACATGTCTCTGTCCACTGCTGGGAGTGATATGCACCCACCCCTCATATGTCTGTCCACTGCTGGGAGTCCTCTGCACCCACGCCTCACATGTCTGTCCCCTGATGGGAGTGATATGCACCCACCCCTCACATGTCTCTGTCCACTGCTGGGAGTCCTCTGCACCCACCCCTCACATGTCTCTGTCCACTGCTGGGAGTCCTCTGCACCCACCCCTCACATGTCTCTGGCCACTGCTGGGAGTGATATGCACCCACCCCTCGTATGTCTGGGCACTGCTGGGAGTCCTCTGCACCCACCCCTCACATGTCTCTGTCCACTGCTGGGTGTGATATGCACCCACCCCCATATGTCTGTCCACTGCTGGGAGTCCTCTGCACCCACCCCTCACATGTCTGTCCACTGCTGGGAGTGATATGCACCCACCCCTCATATGTCTGTCCACTGCTGGGAGTGATATGCACCCACCCCTCATATGTCTGTCCACTGCTGGGAGTCCCCTGCACCCACCCCTCACATGTCTGTCCACTGCTGGGAGTCCCCTGCACCCACCCCTCACATGTCTGTCCACTGCTGGGAGTAATATGCACCCACCCCTCATATGTCTGGCCACTGCTGGGAGTCCTCTGCACCCACCCCTCACATGTCTCTGTCCACTGCTGGGAGTCCTCTGCACCCACCCCTCACATGTCTCTGTCCACTGCTGGGAGTCCCCTGCACCCACCCCTCACATGTCTCTGGCCACTGCTGGGAGTGATATGCACCCACCCCTCATATGTCTGGGCACTGCTGGGAGTCCTCTGCACCCACCCCTCACATGTATCTGTCCACTGCTGGGAGTGATATGCACCCACCCCTCATCTGTCTGTCCACTGCTGGGAGTCCTCTGCACCCACCCCTCACATGTCTGTCCACTGCTGGGAGTGATATGCACCCACCCCTCATATGTCTGTCCACTGCTGCGAGTCCTCTGCACCCACCCCTCACATGTCTCTGTCCACTGCTGGGAGTGATATGCACCCACCCCTCATATGTCTGTCCACTGCTGGGAGTCCTCTGCACCCTCCCCTCACATGTCTCTCCACTGCTGGGAGTGATATGCACCCACCCCTCACATGTCTCTGTCCACTGCTGGGAGTCCTCTGCACCCACCCCTCACATGTCTCTGTCCACTGCTGGGAGTCCTCTGCACCCACCCCTCACATGTCTGTCCACTGCTGGGAGTGATATGCACCCACCCCTCATATGTCTGGCCACTGCTGCGAGTCCTCTGCACCCACCCCTCACATGTCTCTGGCCACTGCTGGGAGTGATATGCACCCACCCCTCGTATGTCTGGGCACTGCTGGGAGTCCTCTGCACCCACCCCTCACATGTCTCTGTCCACTGCTGGGAGTGATATTCACCCACCCCTCATATGTCTGTCCACTGCTGGGAGTCCTCTGCACCCACCCCTCACATGTCTGTCCACTGCTGGGAGTGATATGCACCCACCCCTCATATGTCTGTCCACTGCTGGGAGTGATATGCACCCACCCCTCATATGTCTGTCCACTGCTGGGAGTCCCCTGCACCCACCCCTCACATGTCTGTCCACTTCTGGGAGTGATATGCACCCACACCTAATATGTCTGTCCACTGCTGGGAGTACTCTGCACCCACCCCTCACATGTCTCTGTCCACTGCTGGGAGTCCTCTGCACCCACCCCTCACATGTTTCTGGCCACTGCTGGGAGTGATATGCACCCACCCCTCATATGTCTGGGCACTGCTGGGAGTCTTCTGCACCCACCCCTCACATGTCTCTGTCCACTGCTGGGAGTGATATGCACTCACCCCTCATATGTCTGTCCACTGCTGGGAGTCCTCTGCACCCACGCCTCACATGTCTGTCCCCTGATGGGAGTGATATGCACCCACCCCTCACATGTCTCTGTCCACTGCTGGGAGTCCTCTGCACCCACCCCTCACATGTCTCTGTCCACTGCTGGGAGTCCTCTGCACCCACCCCTCACATGTCTCTGGCCACTGCTGGGAGTGATATGCACCCACCCCTCGTATGTCTGGGCACTGCTGGGAGTCCTCTGCACCCACCCCTCACATGTCTGTCCACTGCTGGGAGTGATATGCACCCACCCCTCATATGTCTGTCCACTGCTGGGAGTGATATGCACCCACCCCTCATATGTCTGTCCACTGCTGGGAGTCCCCTGCACCCACCCCTCACATGTCTGTCCACTGCTGGGAGTCCCCTGCACCCACCCCTCACATGTCTGTCCACTGCTGGGAGTAATATGCACCCACCCCTCATATGTCTGGCCGTCTGGCCACTGCTGGGAGTCCTCTGCACCCACCCCTCACATGTCTCTGTCCACTGCTGGGAGTCCTCTGCACCCACCCCTCACATGTCTCTGTCCACTGCTGGGAGTCCTCTGCACCCACCCCTTTACATGTCTCTGGCCACTGCTGGGAGTGATATGCACCCACCCCTCATATGTCTGGGCACTGCTGGGAGTCCTCTGCACCCACCCCTCACATGTATCTGTCCACTGCTGGGAGTGATATGCACCCACCCCTCATATGTCTTTCCACTGCTGGGAGTCCTCTGCACCCACCCCTCACATGTCTCTGTCCACTGCTGGGAGTGATATGCACCCACCCCTCATATGTCTGTCCACTGCTGGGAGACCTCTGCACCCACCCCTCACATGTCTCTGTCCACTGCTGGGAGTCCTCTGCACCCACCGCTCACATGTTTCTGGCCACTGCTGGGAGTGATATGCACCCACCCCTCATATGTCTGGGCACTGCTGGGAGTCTTCTGCACCCACCCCTCACATGTCTCTGTCCACTGCTGGGAGTGATATGCACCCACCCCTCATATGTCTGTCCACTGCTGGGAGTCCTCTGCACCCACACCTCACATGTCTGTCCCCTGATGGGAGTGATATGCACCCACCCCTCACATGTCTCTGTCCACTGCTGGGAGTCCTCTGCACCCACCCCTCACATGTCTCTGTCCACTGCTGGGAGTCCTCTGCACCCACCCCTCACATGTCTCTGGCCACTGCTGGGAGTGATATGCACCCACCCCTCGTATGTCTGGGCACTGCTGGGAGTCCTCTGCACCCACCCCTCACATGTCTCTGTCCACTGCTGGGAGTGATATGCACCCACCCCTCATATGTCTGTCCACTGCTGGGAGTCCTCTGCACCCACCCCTCACATGTCTGTCCACTGCTGGGAGTGATATGCACCCACCCCTCATATGTCTGTCCACTGCTGGGAGTGATATGCACCCACCCCTCATATGTCTGTCCACTGCTGGTAGTCCCCTGCACCCACCCCTCACATGTCTGTCCACTGCTTGGAGTAATATGCACCCACCCCTCATATGTCTGGCCACTGCTGGGAGTCCTCTGCACCCACCCCTCACATGTCTCTGTCCACTGCTGGGAGTCCTCTGCACCCACCCCTCACATGTCTCCGGCCACTGCTGGGAGTGATATGCACCCACCCCTCATATGTCTGTCCACTGATGGGAGTCCTCTGCACCCACCCCTCACATGTCTGTCCACTGCTGGGAGTGATATGCACCCACCCCTCATATGTCTGGCCACTGCTGCGAGTCCTCTGCACCCACCCCTCACATGTCTGTCCACTACTGGGAGTGATATGCACCCACCCCTCACATGTCTCTGTCCACTGCTGGGAGTCCTCTGCACCCACCCCTCACATGTCTCTGTCCACTGCTGGGAGTCCTCTGCACCCACCCCTCACATGTCTCTGGCCACTGCTGGGAGTGATATGCACCCACCCCTCGTATGTCTGGGCACTGCTGGGAGTCCTTTGCACCCACCCCTCACATGTCTCTGTCCACTGCTGGGAGTGATATTCACCCACCCCTCATATGTCTGTCCACTGCTGGGAGTCCTCTGCACCCACCCCTCACATGTCTGTCCACTGCTGGGAGTGATATGCACCCACCCCTCATATGTCTGTCCACTGCTGGGAGTGATATGCACCCACCCCTCATATGTCTGTCCACTGCTGGGAGTCCCCTGCACCCACCCCTAACATGTCTGTCCACTTCTGGGAGTGATATGCACCCACACCTCATATGTCTGGCCACTGCTGGGAGTCCTCTGCACCCACCCCTCACATGTCTCTGTCCACTGCTGGGAGTCCTCTGCACCCACCCCTCACATGTTTCTTGCCACTGCTGGGAGTGATATGCACCCACCCCTCATTTGTCTGGGCACTGCTGGGAGTCTTCTGCACCCACCCCTCACATGTCTCTGTCCACTGCTGGGAGTGATATGCACCCACCCCTCATATGTCTGTCCACTGCTGGGAGTCCTCTGCACCCACCCCTCACATGTCTCTGTCCACTGCTGGGAGTGATATGCACCCACCCCTCATATGTCTGTCCACTGCTGGGAGTCCTCTGCACCCACCCCTGACATGTCTCTGTCCACTGCTGTGAGTGATATGCACCAACCCCTCATATGTCTGTCCACAGCTGGGAGTCCTCTGCACCCACCCCTGACATGTTTCTGTCCACTGCTGTGAGTGATCTGCACCCACCCCTCATATGTCTGTCCACTGCTGGGAGTCCTCTGCACCCACCCCTCACATGTCTGTCCACTGCTGGGAGTGATATGCACCTGCCCCTCATATGTCTGGCCACTGCTGGGAGTCCTCTGCACCCACCCCTCACATGTCTCTGGCCACTGCTGGGAGTGATATGCACCCACCCCTCATATGTCTGTCCACTGCTGGGAGTCCTCTGCACCCAACCCTCACATGTCTGTCCACTACTGGGAGTGATATGCACCCACCCCTCATATGTTTGGCCACTGCTGGGAGTCCTCTGCACCCACCCCTCACATGTCTCTGTCCACTGCTGGGAGTGATATGCACCCACCCCTCATATGTCTGTCCACTGCTGGGAGTCCTCTGCACTCACCCCCCACATGTCTCTGTCCACTGCTGGGAGTCCTCTGCAACCACCCCTCACATGTCTCTGTCCACTGCTGGGAGTCCTCTGCACCCACCCCTCACATGTCTCTGGCCACTGCTGGGAGTGATATGCACCCACCCCTCATATGTCTGTGCACTGCTGGGAGTCCTTAGCACCCACCCCTCACATGTCTCTGTCCACTGCTGTGAGTCCTCTGCACCCACCCCTCACATGTCTATGTCCACTGCTGGGACTCCTTGGCAGACACCCACCCGTGTGTACGCCTTGTATCACTAATGTACTGGTGCCCTAGAGGTACGGGTGATGCGGTTCGTACCCACGCCCTCAGAGCGTGGGTACGGCCCATACCACCATTGGAGTGGTGATGTAGGGGTACGCATGGTATGCGCCGTACCCATGCCCTCAGAGCGTGGGTACGGCCCGTACAACCATTGGAGTGGTGAAGTAGGTGTACGCGTGGTACGGGCCGTACCCACGCTCTGAGGGCGTGGGTACGGCGCGTACCCCTACATCACCACTCCAATAGCGGGACGGGCCGTACCCACGCTCTGATGGTGTGGGTACGGCGCATACCACGCATACCCCTACATCGCCACTCCAATGGTGGTACGGGCCGTACCCACGCTCTGAGGGTGTGGGAATGGCACGTACCATGCGTACCCCTACATCGCCAATGCAATGGTGGTACGGGCGGTAGCCATGCTCTGAGGGCGTGGGTACGGCGCGTACCACGCGTACCCCTACATCAACACTCCAATGGTGGTACGGCCCGTAACCACGCCCTCAGAGCGTGGGTACGGGCCGTACCACCATTGGAGTGGTGATGTAGGGGTACGCGACGTACCCACGCCCTCAGAGCGTGGGTACGACCCGTACCACAATTGGAGTGGTGAAGTAGGTGTACACGTGGTACGGGCCGTACCCATGCTCTGAGGGCGTGGTTACGGGCCGTACCACTATTGTAGTGGTGACGGGTACGCGTACGCGGGGATTGGTGGACACGCCCCCCGAAGTGACCAGACCCTGGAGGTAATGTTAGGACAGTATATTGTATTTTACAAATTTGGTGGAGGTTATGTTTCCTGCCCCTCACCCCCCCCTTTGCCCCTGGGTGTTGTGCTGACCTTCTGCGGCGTCTGCGTCGGTTTCTGTGCACCAGGTCGTAGGCTAGGAGGGCCGGGATGACACGTAAGATGGGGTCGATGGCTGTCCGTCGCGTCCCGCAGCTCCTTCTTCGCTTCGTCCTCTCTTTCCTGGGAGTTTTTAGCTGCCGTAAAAAATGATCCGTGCGGAGTGACGTAGGCACGAATCGTACTTGCTGGTTCGTAGAACGCTGCCTGACGTCACATACGCGATGTCCCGGATCGGAATTGTGGGTATTTTTTCGTCGCACGTAGTTTTTTACGAATCATACGGAAATGGTATTTCTGTACGAATCGTACTTGCTGGTTTGTAAGGTGCATTTCCCGGGTACGAGTCGTACTGAAAATATGCTCCGTACGACCATTCGTACCCAGGTTTTACAGGATCGGAATCGGCACCATATTAGTCAATCAGATTTTCTGCGCAATACGTTCACCAATATAAGTATAATAATAAATAAATATGGTGGAATCTATTTGTTAAGGTTCATTGAACCCCTCTCTGTCAAAGATACTTTTGCAGTTTACCGATTCCACAATGTTCTAAAGTGGCACTTGTGAAATCTGGAGGAATTTTATTGCACGGCTCTTTAAATATTTATCTTGTAATGTAAAGCCAGACAATCACCTCCAAAACTGTTTAAAAACACCAATCTCACCAATTTGGAGAAAAAAAATGAAACTTGAGTATACGCAACAAGTGGTTGATACACAACACAGTAGGCACTAGCATATTGGTTACAATTAACAGAAACTAAAGAAAAAGCGATTCAAGACGCTTCTGGTTGCAAATTAGTTCAGGTATGAGCCACTGCACCAACAGTTATACTTTCAATATCACATTTTAAGTTAGGAACCTTTTATTATAAACCTGTGTACTTCTCACTAGACTGATAATGTTACTTGTTCACCATGGTTAATCAATCAGTTATCCAAAGCTGAAAACAAAATTTTAACATTTATAAATATGAGTCGCTCGTCAAGGGCTCCTGGTATGATGGTATTCTGATCACAGTGCCTAAAGTTGACCCCATTTTATGGAGTGGTATCTTAAGGATTTGTTTTCTAAAAATATATAATTCTGAGGTCAGACCTGACTTGTGGAAGGGATCTAACCTTCAATAACTTTATAAACAAGGTCTGCAATTGGATGAAAAACATTATCAATTAATCAGACTTTTTGACTTTCATGCCAATGTATTCGCCAACTTTTCATTGGCCAAAACATCTGAATCAGGGTTTATTCTTGTCTTCTTAACAAACATGTCTTCAGCCCAGCCAACACAATTTATCCCTACAAAGGACTTCATCAGGGATAGATTAACAAAAATGGAGGGACAGTCAATTCTTTTCTGTAATCTCATCAACTGATTCTTTTATTTATTTATTTATTTAGGAGTTTTATATAGCACTAGCCAGACCCGAAGGTATCGGAGCGCTTTACAACAAAGGTGATGGGAAACACAATACAAAAATGTAACAATAGTGTACACATTGACTCGTTGCGAGTCGAAAGTCTCAGATCAGAAAGCAGCCTTGAAAGCAGAGGGTTTCAGAGTAAATGGGAGATAAACCGAGTGACTCTGGGGGGACTGTTATCATGGGGATGGGTGGACAAGGACTAAGAGTTCTTGGTCTTGAGGTGGCTGCATGCTGTGAAGGGCAAGAGTCTGCAATTAAGCGGCAGCTACCCATTCGGCAGGGAACGATTGAGGAGGAGGTCTTTGAACTGTCTCTTGAATTTAACAAAGGAGGGATTAGTCCTGATATGGACTGGGATGGAGTTCCAGATTCTAGGAGCATTTCCGGAGAAGGATCGAGAGGAGGTTTTTTGTTTGCGGGTTTTCGGGGGGATGAGGAGTAAGGTGCTGAAGCTCCTGAGGTTCCTTGTCTGGCCGGCTTTTTTGAGTTTGGCGGCCAGGTAGGCGGGTTTCCCAGTGTACAGGGCTTTGTGCGTGAGGCAGGCAGTTCTGAAGTTGGCACGCATTTCGATAGGGAGCCATTTTAAATCTCTAAGTGCCGGCGAAATATGTTCAAATTTCTTCACTCCGGTGACGATTCAGGCTGCTGCACTAAGAGTTACTCTCAGAGGGGCTAAGTGGGATTTTGCTGTTACTATGAGGGTTGCATTCCCATAGTCCAGTCTGGATAGTACCAGGGATTGAGTGGCTTGTATGAGATCACTGGGAGGGATGAATGGTTTTATTTTGTTGAGCAGTTTAAGGTTGAAGAATGCACTCTTGGCGGAATTCTTAATGTGTTTGGTCATTTTCAATTTTGGATCCAGCGTGATTCCCAATGATTTAACTGAGTCGGTAAGGGTGAGGTTGCAGTTGAGAGCATCGATTGCCTTTATCCAGTCTGTGACTAGGGGGTTTTGCTCCTTATTGGCGATGAGCAGGCTTTCCGTCTTGTCCTGGTTCAGTTTCAAGTGGTTGAGTGTTAGCCAGTGTTGGACTTCCTCTAGAGTGTGGTTTCGTTTTTGAATGTCCTCCAAAGAGGAGGTTTCGAGATAAATCTGGGTGTCGTCCGCATATAGGTGGAAGGGGATGTTTGCTTTTTTGAGGATGGAGGTGAAGGGCTCCATGTAGATGTTAAAGAGTTGCGGAGATAGAACTGATCCTTGCGATACACCTCTGCTGATAGAGTGTGAGTCAGACAAGAAGTTCTTGATTTTTATTCTTTGTGTGCGGTTCTGAAGAAATGATTTGAACCATTTTAGGACCACCTCATCCGCTCCTACCCCTTCTTGCAGTCCCTTGACGAGTAGTTTGTGGTCAACCGTGTCGAAGGGTGCTGATAGGTCCAAGAGTACGAGCAGACAGCATTGATCCTTGTCGAGGGACTTGTGGATGTCGTCTATGACATTTACGATTGCTGTCTCTGTGCTGCAACCTTTTCTGAAACCCGATTGGTGAGAGTCAAGAAGGTTGTTGTAGTTCATGTGTTCAGTAAGTTGAAGGAGGACACATCTTTCCAGGGTTTTTGCTAGTAGGGGGAGGTTGGAGACGGGTCTGAAGTTGTTCAGATCATTGGTGTCCGATCCCTGTGTGACTTGGCCGATTTTGAGACAGTTCGGCATAACTCCAGTTCTCAGGGAGCTATTTATAATCGTGGTCCAGATCGGGGCTAGGGTGCCATTCAGCTTTTTGACTAGTTTGGCAGGAATGGGGTCTGAGATATGAGATGAGGGAGTGGAGCAAGAAATCATTTTTTTGATCTCAACTGCAGAGATGGTGTTGAAGGATTTCCAGTTGTTTGGGTGGAGCTTATGTGTAGTGCCTTCTGTCCCTGTGATTGAGCTGCGGCAGGGGGGATGTCACCCAGAGAGAGTTCAATCTTAGTGATTTTGTCCTTGAAGAAAGTGGCAAAGTTGTCACATAGGAATTTGGAGGCCTGGAATGAGGAAGCAGGGGGTTTGAAGGTTTGTTGTCTGATGAGATTGTGGAGTTCTCTATGTCTGTTTTTTGCGTTGCGTTGTCGAGATCACTGCAGAAGAAGGCCTTCTTTTCATCCTTGATGTGTTTGTTGTACTTCCTGCGTACTGATTTCAGTCGATTGAGATGGATTGTGGACGGGTTTTTCCGCCAGAGTTAGTTCTCTTCTTTCAGAGTTTATGCCTATGTTGAACCATGATCTCGATGGGGTGTTCCTGACCCTTTTTTGTTTGCAGGGGCTTAGTTGGTCTAAGATGGTGGTCATAGTAGTGTTGTAATGGGAGGTGAGTTCAGTTGTGGAGAGGTTGTCAGTAGAGATGGGGAGGAGCACGCTTACCCTTTTCTCCAGGTCAATAAGGGGGATTTGGTTTAGATTTCTCACCCAGTGGGTGTGTTCCTGTATGTGGGGTGGGCACTGAGTCATTGGGTTTGTGTGGAATAGGATGATGTGGTGGTCGGATCAATCTACAGGGAGGATATGGTCGATCGAGATTGTGTCTGCTTGGGCAATAATGGCATCAAGTATTGATCCTCTGTTGTGGGTTTGTTCTGTGCAGTGTTGGATTAGATTATTGTTATGTAGAAGATCATTCAAGGTGTGTATCATTGAGTTATTATCCTCGTTCCAGTGTAAGTTGAGGTCACCTAGAATCATATTGTTAGAGTCTTAAAGTACACAGTGGGTTATCAGGTCAGAGAGGTGTTCTCCGAAAGCGGTGACTTTCCCAGGGGGATGATAGAGGAGATGGCATAGTAGTGATTTGTTGCCGCTCGTCTTAATGGAGGCAGTTAGGGATTCAAATGAGTTGTAATTGAGGGCGTCAATTTCCGATACTGAGATGTTGCTATTATGGATGATTGCAACGCCCCCTCCTCGTTGGTTTTTCCTTTCCTTGTTGATAATTTGGAAGCCCAGAGGTATCGGCATGTCCATGACTGGGAGGGAGCATTCGTTGATCCATGTTTCGGTGATGAACGAAATGTCAATGTCATGGGCCAAGATCGTTTCTGCCAGTTCCGTAGCATGTTTCGTGGCCGATCTGCAGTTGATAAGCAAGCATTTTGTGGGCTTCTCCATTGGAGGAGCCATTGGAATAGAGGAGAGGAAGGTTGGGGGTCTTGACGTTTTGGGTGGGAGGCAGTCTCTACCAAAGCCAGTGATGACCTGAATCTTGGAGTTGAGGGTGGTAGTAGGGTAAGTGCAATATGAGGAGGCAAGTTCCATTGCTTCTCTCTTGGACATTGCGGATTTTGTTCTTTTGGGTCTCTGCATTTGCTTCGAGAGGGGGGTTGTTTTCCAGGTGGGCCAGGGAGTCCTGCGAGGCATTGAGTAGTTGGTGTTGTTGATTATGGGTGTGGGATGTGGGTGTTGGCGGGATCTCCCATGGGAGGTGAGGTTCAGTAGGACTTTGTTTAGGCCCACTAATATGTGTTCTAGCTGGCTTTCTAATAGTGCGAGTCTCTGAGTCGTTTCCCAGGAGGGGAGTGTGGGGTTGTCAGGTCTTCGACTGTCCTGGGTGAGGTTATTGAAGGAGGGGAGGGGCTTGGGATTAGGAGGTTGTGTATTGGTGGTGGTGCTGCCTCTTTTGTCACTGTGCGTGGCCCTGGTCATGGGGTGTGTGGAGTGTCTTCTAGATTCAATCGCCCGCCTCAGGCGCATAAGAGGGGGAGAGAGTTAGGAGTCGCAGATTGGGGGTTCTGTCCGGTAGCTGTTTGTGAGGAGTAATAATTAGGTGAGGGAGGGGGAGGGTGTCTGGGTTCGCTTTGGCAGGTAGCTCTGAATTGTGCATTTCTAGGGGGTGGTGGAGGGAGAAGAGATTCATGGTGGAGGTCAGTGTTGACTCCAGAGGGGTCATTCCTTCAGGGAAAAAGTTCTGGGGTGAGTGGCATGAGTCATAGATGGCTTTTCGCAGCAAGGGGAAGAGGTAGTTGAATGCATTAAGGTTGTAGTTATTGGCCTGGATCATGACTGTACCGTTAGTGTGGATGGTCGCGGAGGTGTTGTTGTTGCTCGTGTATTGATTCGGGATTGAAAGCGTCAGTTTGCAACTGTGAGGCGTGTTAGTTATTTTGGATGTGAGGAGATGAGTTTTGAGAATGTTGATCCATTTCTCTGGGCATTCAGTATGGAAAATAAAGTCCATTTTCAGCTGGCCTTTGGAGGTGTAGTTGTATATGTCGGCAAATAGCGTGTCAGGGTGTTGTCTGATCAGCCTGTGTTTAAAATTTACCTTTGCTGCCAGTTCGTCATGGGATTTACAGTTTGACTCCTCTTCAGCGCCAGCAACTCGCCGGACCCGCTGCGCGGGTCCCGCAGCGCCCTCTCAACACCGTAAGGGTGGTCTGGAATAGGGTTGAACTAAGCGGGGTGAGCGGTAGCAAACAGGGCTGCGAGCTGCAGGGGACTCCATTGTCCAGGAGTCCCTGCGTGCCCAATTGCTTCCACCTGGGCTGCTCTCCCTGTTTGACACGCCCCCCTGCATAGCCGCTTGATTAAAACAGAGCCAAAACCTTTTTTGCCTGGGATTTACCTTTGCTGCCAGTTCGTCGTGGGATTTACAGTGTGACTCCTCTTCAGCGCCAGCAACTCGCCGGACCCGCTGCGCGGGTCCCGCAGCGCCCTCTCAACACCGTAAGGGTGGTCTGGAATAGGGTTGAACTAAGCGGGGTGAGCGGTAGCAAACAGGGCTGCGAGCTGCAGGGGACTCCATTGTCCAGGAGTCCCTGCATGCCCAATTGCTTCCACCTGGGCTGCTCTCCCTGTTTGACACGCCCCCCTGCATAGCCGCTTGATTAAAACAGAGCCAAAACCTTTTTTGCCTGGGATTTACCTTTGCTGCCAGTTCGTTGTGGGATTTACAGTGTGACTCCTCTTCAGTGCCAGCAACTCGCCGGACCCGCTGCGCGGGTCCCGCAGCGCCCTCTCAACACCGTAAGGGTGGTCTGGAATAGGGTTGAACTAAGCGGGGTGAGCGGTAGCAAACAGGGCTGCGAGCTGCAGGGGACTCCATTGTCCAGGAGTCCCTGCGTGCCCAATTGCTTCCACCTGGGCTGCTCTCCCTGTTTGACACGCCCCCCTGCATAGGCGCTTGATTAAAACAGAGCCAAAACCTTTTTTGCCTGGGATTTACCTTTGCTGCCAGTTCGTCGTGGGATTTACAGTGTGACTCCTCTTCAGCGCCAGCAACTCGCCGGACCCGCTACGCGGGTCCCGCAGCGCCCTCTCAACACCGTAAGGGTGGTCTGGAATAGGGTTGAACTAAGCGGGGTGAGCGGTAGCAAACAGGGCTGCGAGCTGCAGGGGACTCCATTGTCCAGGAGTCCCTGCGTGCCCAATTGCTTCCACCTGGGCTGCTCTCCCTGTTTGACACGCCCCCGTACCTATTCCCCCCTCCTATTTAGGGAAGTTCAATCCAGCGACGCGGGAGCGCCCAGGGCTAAGCCCGGGCAAAGGGCGGGCAGTCTGAGGCCGTCAGAGAACAGAAGAGACCGGACCGGGCCTTGTCTCTAACAACGAGTTTGTCTCTGAACCGCTCCTTCTGAACTCCACCGATCACCAAGTCATTTTCTGCATATGAGAGTTCTGTATAGCCTGGTCTAATATTTTAAATATTATTAGTTGGCGAATAACTGTATTGGGTGACTGTGGATATGGTTCTTACGAGAGGAAGCAAAACCAAAGTAAAGGGAGGTGGGGGAAAACGCTTAGGTCCCATGGATGACTTTATTGCCAAGGCAAATAATTTTATTGATCAAAGCATTAGTCTAATAGAAGGCAGGGTGTCTTTAGACCTTGCTCTGGCAAAGAGGTCGTCCATGGGAAATTTGAAGAACGCAAAAACCCCCGAGGTCCAGCAAATTAGGGGGCTTGGGACGACTCCCATGGGTAGGAGAAGTCTCCCAAATAACATAGATTTATCGGCCTCACATCTTTCTGATTTTCAATTAAGCCTGGACCTAGAAAGAACCCCAGAATTAATTCCCGAAATGACCCCATTTGAAATAAGGATTATCAGAGGGAGGAGAGAGGGAGCGATTAGGAAAAGAAGGATAAACCCTAAAAATCCGATTCATCATGATTCTAGCATCCAACACGAAGTAAAACTCACAACACCTCTACAACACAATCTCCTTTCTGACAACTCAGCTATTAATCAGTCCATACATGACAATCTAGACTCTCTTAGCGTAGCAAACTCTATTCATTCCCCACCTAGTAAAACGCAAAGGGATAACGTCAACCCACTTTTAATAAACAACATAGCAGAGCTCTTAAAAATCGCTATTGCACCACTTGAATTAAGACTGTCCCAGATGGAGCAACAATTACAGCTTCTCGTTAACATCATGGAACCTAAACAAGTACTAGGGGATAAAAAAAAAAAGAGAGGAACCAAACCACCCCCTCAAAAGGTGCCACATACGCATAACAACAAACACAAAATTGCCCCAACAGAGTCCCCCTCTAAACTACAACCCCCCGAAGTACTTATAATAGAGAGAGCAGAAGAACCTATTGTTAACTCCAATATTAATTCTCTCCAGGTTAATGTCCCGGCCGTACTAACTACAGGTTTGAAAAATCCCTCCCTTAGGGAAAAAAAAACGTTGCACCAAACAAACACTTCGATTCCAAACAAGCAGGCTCCCAAAACAGCAACAACTGATTCCAGCATAGCCGATACGAGGGGCCCTAAAAGTAGATTGGTGGTAGACTTGCCACCAGAAGCAAGTCCATACGTGGTAGTTATGGTTGGTGTACCCGAGCTAGAAGATCATGCTGTGGAATCTACCTGGTCGTTGAAAAACAAGGTTCAGTTCTGGTTAAACAATAATCGCCCCATCACTGAACCCGGGTCATCTAGGATTCTGATGGTCCGTAGAACCCCTTGGGTGGGAAATAGCAGGAAAACAATACCGGGAGACTGTATCTTGATTTCATTTGAACATCCCTGGGTGGCGGATTATATATGCTCTTGGGAGTTTTCAAACACCTATGGTGAAATAGGAACTAGGCGACTCTCCTTTTTCTATCCCTCGAGGTTCTTTAGGGAGGTTCCTACCATCAATGCTCCTCCCTGGGTAACAACAGCCCCAGCCCACGACAATTATTCTAACCAATGGAAAACAGTGGGTTCTCGTTCCCGTGAGCATGGTGGTTATCGGCACATACCAGGGCCTCGACTTTGGGGCGGAGGTAGAGATGAATGGGGCGTCCACCAACAGTGGATATCAAATAGAGAGCCAATGCAAAGGGAAACCTGGTTTGGGATCCCAACTGACAATAGATTCAGTGTCCTTGAGATGGTTGACTGACTATCAATTCCTTCTAAAGTCACCAACCATAGTTCATCTCACTCAATATCCAATGCCACAATGGACTGCTCAATTCAAGAAATAGCGACTAACGCAGAATTGCATCCGTTATCTATTCTTTTTTGGAACATAGCGGGGCTTCGTTCCAAAATCGAAGATGGCTCGATAGCATATTTCCTGGAACAGGGGAAAATCATATGTCTACAGGAGACCTGGTCTCTAACGGAGCTACATCTCCATGGGTTTCAAACGTATTTTACGTCAGCTTTGGGAGGAGGCATTGGTAGACCAAAGGGGGGGCTGACCACATATATTGCCAACACAGTAAATTATCTTACAACATCGTTGGTTGCGTCAGACCCAAATTTCCAACTATTAAAGCTCCTTTTCAATAAAACCGAGCCCATCCTCTTGCTTAATGTGTATAACAATCTCGAGGATGATCAATTTTTGTCTCTTATTAGTAAAATCAAGGAGAAATTGAGAAATAATTCTATAATTGGTAAAGGGCCAGTTCACTTCATATGTGGCGGAGATTTAAACATACATCCATGCCCACATGTCGGGAAAAATAGATGTGGAATTGTGGATGAAGATGACGCTCCTATTATGCACTTTACTCATAGCAAAGTGGGGACTGCTATGAATAACATGTTACTGGATTTAGAACTTGAAATAGTAAACGAATCAATTCCAGGGTCAAACCTCTTACAACCAACGTACGTGGGCAGGGGCCATAGTACGACAGTAGACTATATCCTCCTCTCGTCAGGATTGTCTCCTCGAGTGAGGTCCTGTGAGGTGTTGTTAAACACTTTAAGTGACCATTCCGCTCTCAGATTAGAAATACAACGAACAAAAGGACAACCTGAAACGGGCGCAATAGCGACAACCCTCGCACAAAATAAATTGGAGCTAGGCAGGACAAACGGGTATGCATTGAAGTGGGAGATGATCAATCCGGAGGTAATTATGGGGAAATTGGTAAAAGAGGCATACATAAATATAATCAACTGCCTCGATCTAGCGCTATCTGACGAAGAAGTTTTAACTAATTTTATACAAATATCAGAGAAGATCAAGGAACTTCTCACCACAACATCGAGGAGGCCACCCTCAACTAATAAAGGCTGGTTTAACCATTCCTGCACTATGGCCCTAGCTAATTTAAAAAAGGAATTAAAAAAAACAGTTAGAGTCCCTGAAACGATCCAATTGCTGAGGCGCCAATATCTTTCTGCACGAAAGCAAAGAATCATTGAATTAAAAAAGAAATTATGGGATGATTTACACTCCAGTGCTGTCTCAAAGAATAGTCTGGCTTTTTGGCGTACTGTCAAAACACCATATCTCTTGGATTCAGACAGCCCTAAGATAGAAGTGGCTATTGATGAAGTTACGTGGGTGGCACACTTCTCTAAAATTATTAAAAACACAGTAACTGTTAGCAAAGGATCAGAACATTTTCTCCCAAATGTTGATTATCCCATTTCCCTATTTTTCGATATTACCGAAGTTTTAGCGGCCTTGAATGCAAGTAAGAGTGGGAAAGCCCCAGGCCCTGATGGGGTCCCAGTAGACCTGTTTAAATCTAATCCGGACCTCTGGACCCCCATCATAACAAGAGTATGCACTGCAGCGGCAAAAGTGGGCCTGATTGATTCTAGGACAAAGTCAATTATGATCCCAATCTTTAAAAAAGGAGACCGCCAAGATGTTAATTGTTATCGTCCTATTTCCCTTTTGGACCCCCTAGGTAAAGTGGCTGGTAGAGTTGTCCTCAAACGACTCTGGCAGTGGGCTGAGGAGGGAAACATTATTTCAGATCTACAATTTGGATTTCGGGAGGGGTTTGGTACGGTGGAGCAGGCCCTTAATCTCACTCTGACCCTGGGAAAATATTGCCAAGCAAAAAAAGAAACAGTTTATATGGTGTATGTAGATTTATCTGCCGTCTTTGACTGTGTCTCACACATAAAACTCTGGAACATCCTGACACATATGGGAGTGGACCCCCCTCTCGTAGATTTTATGAGAGAGTTATATTCTGGGGCCTCTGCAAGGGTGCGTTTTGGTACGAAGGGTGAATTGACCGCGCCTTTCGGAGTGGAGCGAGGAGTCAGGCAGGGGTGTGTCCTCGCCCCCTTCCTCTTCTCCTTGTATACAAATGGTTTGGAGGTGGAGATGATGAGGGGGGCTCTGGACCTACCTCGGGTAAAACGGCGTTTGATACCTGCCTTGCTCTACGCGGACGACGCGGTCAGTTTTGGCCCGCACCCCATGCAAACTGCAGAAATCCCTAAATAGATATATCGAGTTTATGGGTGGCCTGGACTTACAAGTCAATGTCAAAAAAACATTTGTTATGGTAGTCGGGCGAAAAAAGAAGCGAGTAAAGAACATCTTTCTCAAAGATCAAAAATTGGAGGTGACTACGAAGTATTGCTATCTGGGGGTAATGATTGACGACGGGCTCAACTGGAGAGCAGCAGTAGAGGCCAGATGTCATCTGTTTAAGAGAGCTATAATGTCCCTGATAAGTTTCTCACAGAGACTAGGGAAAGGCCCCCAGTGGAGCTTCTAAAAATCTACTCAGCTAAATGTCAGGCGATTGCCCTCTACGGAGCCGGAGTATGGGGATCCGTAGAGGTCAGCGCCCTCCAGGTTGCTGAAAATAATTTCCTGAGATTTCTTTTAGCCGTACCAACGAGCACCTCAGTATACGCTCTCCATTTGGAGCTTGGAATACCCTATCTCGAGGATTTGATAAGAATTCAGCCCCTATTGCTCTGGAGACGTATTTGGACGTCCGATAATAATGTCTTTTCGCAGGAAATTTTGACGGACTCAATGACCATAGACCATTCTGTAAAAATAAAATGGTTATGTTATGTAAGAAATTTCCTCATGGATCTTGGCTTGGAGAAATATTATTCCGACCCTTAAAAAATTATTGAAATTCCAAAGAAAATGCTGAAAAAATTGGCGTTAGCGCATCTGAAGTCCCTGAGGATGACTTCTGTTGCGACAAAACCATCGGCCGTTCATGCCAATCTGATTCAGATCACTTACTCCATTCAACCATACTTGACATTACAGATTAGCACCTATCATAGAATGTTGCTGACAAAATTCAGATTAGATTCTTTTTTCAGATTAGTTTCTTTCCCCGATAGAAATAGTTGGGATTCGATTCCCACTCTTTGTCCTTGCGATGAAGTATCAACACAGTCAAATTTACATACTATTCTGTTTTGTAAATTTCATCATCCACATAGGAAGGTTTGGTTACTACCTGTTTTCAAGCGATGGGGATTAAGACAATGTCGCCCGGTGATGCTACGTCTTCAAATGTTAGACTCTGAATTGATCTGTTATCATGTCCTCAACTTTCTAAGATGTATTGTGAAACATAGGAATAACCTGTAAATTGGAGTTTGATATGAGTCTATGTTGACGAAACGAAACTTTGTAATTCCATGGTTTAAAGCTATATGATACGATATTTGATTAGTTTTAACCATCAGCTTTTAAGATTAGTGTGTTTTTTTTTTTCTTTCTTTCTATTTCTTTTATTTTGTATTGTATTGTCGAAACTATTGTTCTTTTATGGTTTTTAAAATTGCAAAAAACCGAATAAAGAAGATATTATTATTATTATTATTAAAATTCCTCTTTGCTTTAGGTGAGAGGTTGGGGGGCAGGGTGATGGTGAAGGAGTTCAGACCGTGGGGTTTCAGGCGGTTCAGGTTGGAGGGGCCGACAGCGCTTGTGGTGGCAGGTGCCATCTGTTCTGAATTTTGGAGAGGTTGTAGGCCAATACCGTTGATCTGGGTCTGTTGACTGACCTTAGGAATCCGGTATTCTGGTGGTAGATCTATTCAGATTGGATTAGAGTGAGTTTGTCCAAATTGGGAGAGGTTGTAGGTCTTTTCCGTTGATTTGGGTCTGTTGACTGACCTTATGGAGCCCATGATCTGGTGGTAGATCTATTCAGTTTGGATTAGAGGAAGTTCGTCTGAATTGTGGGGGAGTTAGTGCAGCCATTTTGGGGTAAGGCATAGGTGCCCTGCTCATCGACTGCCGTTTGTAGGGGGGGTTGATTCAGGTCTCAGGCGGGTGACCTTTACCCTGAGAGACGCTGGGGCCAGTGTCACCTCGGTGCTGTGCCCGGTGCGTGCGTTCTCTGCTTGTTGGGATTAGAAGTGGCTCCCTAGTAGAGGTTTGCCACGGCGGCCATTACTGGGTCAGGCATCAAGGGTCAGTACTATGTAGGTCGTAGCAGCAGGGCGGAGATGAGGCAGGGGCCCTTCTATCTCTAAGTGGGATAGCTAGGGGTTTTCCTGTAATGTTACTCAACTTGCCTGATCGTCGGTGCAGTCTGCAAGTCAGTGCAGGATACTGGGCCTCATGTGTGAAATGGAGGGTGGCTTACCGGAGCAGCGGCCATCTTATGTTCAGGCATAAGCGATTTGCAGCGACGCCCAAAAGTAGCGGTGCTCATCAGTAGTTCACAGTCTTGATCCTATATTCTGCAATCCTGGGTCCCGGGTAGTGAGGGGCTCTCTTGGATTGTCTCTCAAGGTGTCGGTGCAGTTTGCACTATGTAGGCTCTACGGAGGCTTTCCGGATAAGCGGCCATCATAGGGTCAGGCACAGGCAGTTATGTCGCTCATCAGTAGCTCACAAACTGCTAGACTCTTTTGCGATCCAGTGTCCCGGATAGTTGGGGAATTTCAAGGTTTGTCTCTCAGATTGACGGTGCAGTTTGTACATCCACAATGCGATATGGGGCCCAGGGTGTCCATTTTCAGGCATTGGCGATTATGCAGTGAAGAGCGTAGATAGCTCAGTGCCTGCTCGTCGATGCTTCGGTTCTAGGTCCTGGGTCGTCAGGACTCCCGAGGGTCAAATGAGGGGTGTCCAAGCATCACATGAGGTCTGCTGTGCTGCTGTGACGCATGCATTCGGGGATCCGTTATAACCCTTTGAGGTGGGGGTCGAGAGGGGGGTCGGACCCCTTCGTCGGCGTAGTCCAGGTAGGAATTCAGCAAAAAGTGGATCCGTTGTAGGTTGTAACTGACAACATTCTGTATACGCTTTTAGACTCCCACCATCCACTTTCACAATTGGCATTATTTTATCTTCTTTGTCAATTACTCTACAGCTTTTGACAAAGTAGACAGGACCTGCCTGAGGTCTAAGCTGCAATCTTTGAGGAATTGCTAATACGTTCTTGTCCTTCCTGATTGAATTCCATACAAGTACCTGGGTGTAGATAAAACCCTCCAGTGATAGGGGTCTTTCTCCCAGGATCAGCATGGCCAGTGGCTTGAAATACGACTGCATCTTAGCCCCTCTTTTATTTCCACTCTATATAGCAGACGTCCTGAACCTTTAGCCTATGAAGATGGCCTTGCTCCAAAGCTGAGAGGAAAAAGGGGAGAGGAGTTGGCCTAACGGCTAGGGAGGTCGAACTCGAATCTGGGGAACTGAGTTCAAGTCTCGGCAATGACGCTGAACATCCTGTGATTCTGGGCAAATCACGTAATCTTCCCGTGCCTAACAAAAATGAATGTGTCCTAATGTAACGCAACTGGTGCTATGTAAAGCACTCTGATACCCGACTCGGGTCAAGTTCGCGCTAAATAAAACTCTATAAAAAATGTTTTTTTAAAAGAGTGAGCAACGTAGCTTATACTGACGATTTAGTAATTTTATCAGTGACCAAGATTGGGCTTCAACATCAATTACAAAGACTTGGCCAATGTAACAAAAGAAATAGTCAGGTTATAAATACTGCGAAAACAAAGGTCATGAGTACTGGCTGTAAAAGAACATGCAAGAATAACCCCACGGAACAGGAAAAAGTTAAAAGTTACATTTAGCTGTGCCAAGTTATTGATATTAGAACACAATGGAACCTAGATGTAAGGAACTCATTTTTACAATTAAAAGGCTTCTAATATATATATAGAGAGTGCACCATAAGTCCTTCAGTCAGAGTGCTTACATATGAAGTTGTTCCCGTCCAACTTTATTATTCATTAGCTTTCCCCATTCAACTCACGGCAAAACAGGGCATTATATTTATGCAATATCTCTGCTTACTTCTAAATTTAAGATCAGTAGCTCTCCAGTGTGGGCCGTGACTGGTAATGGGCTTTCTTCACTATTCTCTTTATATAAATGTCAGATTATTGATTATTTCTGTTCCTGTGCAGATGCCAATCAAGACTCTTTAAAATCACTTATACAGAGAAGAGCTTTTTTCGAATCATGCTACGTACTAATGTCCTACCTATGAGAAGTAATACCAGCACGATAATCAGTGAAGATTCACTACTATCTTTACTATCTTTAGAGGTTTTGAGTAATGTATCATCGTCAGGTGGTAAATCACTTTTATAGAAAATTATAAAAAAAGAAACCTACAATCGAGGTCTAAGGTTCTCACCGGAATCCAAACTCTCTGGCTACTCTAAGAATTCTTTACACGATGAAATTCTAATTTAACTGCCAAGGTAATTTCTACAAAGTAGATTATTTTACTTCACAATTTACCAGATTCAAAGATCTAAGTGTGGCTCAAGGGTAAATTCCAAGCTGTGCCCTTTATGTAATCTGTATGATGGAAAAATTAAACATTTAATTTGCATATGCCCGACTTTGCATACCCTAAGAATATTACTTCTCCCAATTTTAATTAAATCAGGACACAGAACAATTTGAAAAACCATTTCTTTGATTTTCAATTAAACAATTAATAGACATATAAGTCAAGTAGAATTTCGTCTAATACTGATAAAAAAAACACCTGAGGTCACAATTTTGTTGTTTGCTCAACACTTATGGGGGCATATTATCAAGGACGGCGTTAAAATTATCGCTGGTTTAGCGGCAGAAAACTGTCGCTAGAGTGGCGATAATGGGTTTGATAATATGCACTGGAGAATTCCAATAGAAGCCCATGTTTACACCAGAACATGGGCTTCTATTGGAATTCTCAAGGGTATATTATCAAGCCCATTATCGCCGTTTTAGCTGCAGTTTTCTGCCACTAAAGCGGCGATAATTTAGATATGGGGGCATATTATCAAGCACAGCGTTAAAATTATCGCCGCTTTAGCGGCAGAAAACTGCAGCTAAAGCGGCGTTAATGGGCTTGATAATATGCAGCAGAGAATTCCAATAGAAGCCCATTTTGACACCAGAACATGGGCTTCTATGGGAATTCTCAAGGGCATATTATCAAGCCCATTATTGTTGCTTTAGCGGCGATAATTTTAACGCCGTCCTTGATAATATGCCCCATGGAGACTGCCACAGGACAAGCTCAGAAGCTATGGGGCATATTATCAAGAAACGGCGTTAAAATTATTGCCGCTAAAGCGACAATAATGGGCTTGATAATATGCCATTGAGGATTCCCATAGAAGCCCATGTTCTGGTGTCAACATGGGCTTCTATTGGATTTCTCTGCGGCATATTATCAAGCCCATTAACGCCGCTTTAGCGGCAGTTTTCTGCCGCTAAAGCGGCGATAATTTTAACGCTGTGCTTGATAATATGCCCCCACATCTTCCCACTTAAAACCACACTCAATCGTTTAGCTGTTGCCTTATGTACTTTTAAGTCAAGTAAAAAAATCTTTAGCAGTAGATGAAAACAGATCGATTGTATTGTTGTTTTATGTATGCATTGTACCTAGAGTGCTGTGTTGTCTTTGTTTTTAATGTGAATAATGTTATCTATACAATCAAGCTTTCTACTATTGTGCCTGCGTGCCCCCGCCTCCTCTCCTGCCCCCTTTTAGAGTATGAGTCATGTTTTATACAACTGCTTCTGGTTTTATAAACTCTGAGCTTGCTGATACCCCAGGGAATGGCAATCCGGTCTTTTGTTTCACTTCAGCTGCTGCTGCTGGCAGTGCTGTTGCTGAACAAGCAAGGGCGAACACGGGACAGGCAAGGACTGGAGGTAAAAGACAGAAAGTAAACAAGCACAACTGTAATACTTCCCTCTTCAGGGACCACGTTTGAATGTCAACTCCTTGTCTCTTGGAATCATAATCTAGTGCAAGCTCATCGAGCACAGGGAGATCCTATTGGTCCTTTCCCTCCAATGCACTCCAGACAGGAGCTTGGCACACAGGTGCCACGCGATGCACGCAAACAGGGACTTGGGCATTTATTGCAATCACCAAGACACTCTGGCGCCGATAACGCTCGCGCCCGAAACCAGGTGCCTCTTTCAGACCGAGTATCGCTTGGGTGTAAAAGGAATAGGATGTGGCGCGCGCATGGATTTTTACACCTGTTTTGCGCACATAAATGCAATTTTCTACAAACAGCTCAAACTCGAGGCAATTGTATATGGTCTGGGACTACCGAATTTCCCCCTCCCCCTGCGCGTAAATCACAATTTTAATGAGGGACATGAAAAGGTAATTACTTTTGGAGGCGGGGGTCGTACAACCCCCGGCCGTATTTATTAAAATATGAAAACAAAATTAAAAATCTTGAAATAAACAATATTTAAACAAATATACGCAGAAAACATAACACGACATTTGATTACAATTCATATGCACAGATATCAGATGGCTAACCTTAAACTATCTCTAATACATAGTTTTCCTATCCTAATCTAACATCTGAACATAATCATACATTAATTATTTTCTGCGTATCCTATTTGGGCCTACGGCAAGGCCGCTAACCGGTGTCAGATCCTTATCAATTAACCACGCCCTCCCGTAGGAGTTGCGCATGCGCAGAGGGCCCGCTTACCGAGAGGGTACTTCCCCCCCCCCGGTTACCCCCATACGTTCCCTGAACTCCATTCCAATTTGGGGGGTCTTGCACTCTGCGCCATTTTAATGACGTCCATACCAGTGCGGGGTGGCCAACCAGCCCAAAGAAAGCGTGACTCCCCTCTTTCCCCGCACCCATCCATCCAACCGGATGTACCGCCCCTGGAGTTCTAGGAGAGACCCTTGTCCCTCCTCCTGGGCGACCCCATACGTGAATGGCGCCGCCCCCTAAGGACCTTAAAGTTACTGCTCACCAGTCATGACCTTACCGCCTGACCAAGGAATAGCAATAAATACGACGATAGATGACCTGTAAACGAGAAAAACCTAAGGAACAAAAAACACAACCGCACCGTCACATTCATTACCCAATGACCATATTGCAACAGGGGATGGTGGGTGGGCAAACAAAATAGTTAGCAGCCCCCCAGGGGCTGCGTCCGGATGGCCGAGAACGCGGGACCAAGAGAACGCGTCCCGCGCTCCCCGGCCTTTTATCATAGTACTGGGGGCAGGCCAGTTCTAACTGGCCTGTCCCCTGCCGCCCCCTTGACCCGGAAGCACATTAATTGCTTCCGGGCCAAGGGTTCCCTGCCGCCACCCAATCCCGGCCGTGACGCGCCATTCGCGTCATGCTGACGCGGTGGACGCGCCGGGCCGGGCCAACAGGCGAGGGGGGGGAGGGGGTCGGTGCCCCGCCATATCTGCGGCGGGGCCGATACCGGCCCCGCCTTTCCATATGGTCTGGGACTACCGAATTTCCCCCTCCCCCTGCGCGTAAATCACAATTTTAATGAGGGACATGAAAAGGTAATTACTTTTGGAGGCGGGGGTCGTACAACCCCCGGCCGTATTTATTAAAATATGAAAACAAAATTAAAAATCTTGAAATAAACAATATTTAAACAAATATACGCAGAAAACATAACACGACATTTGATTACAATTCATATGCACAGATATCAGATGGCTAACCTTAAACTATCTCTAATACATAGTTTTCCTATCCTAATCTAACATCTGAACATAATCATACATTAATTATTTTCTGCGTATCCTATTTGGGCCTACGGCAAGGTCGCTAACCGGTGTCAGATCCTTATCAATTAACCACGCCCTCCCGTAGGAGTTGCGCATGCGCAGAGGGCCCGCTTACCGAGAGGGTACTTCCCCCCCCCGGTTACCCCCATACGTTCCCTGAACTCCATTCCAATTTGGGGGGTCTTGCACTCTGCGCCATTTTAATGACGTCCATACCAGTGCGGGGTGGCCAACCAGCCCAAAGAAAGCGTGACTCCCCTCTTTCCCCGCACCCATCCATCCAACCGGATGTACCGCCCCTGGAGTTCTAGGAGAGACCCTTGTCCCTCCTCCTGGGCGACCCCATACGTGAATGGCGCCGCCCCCTAAGGACCTTAAAGTTACTGCTCACCAGTCATGACCTTACCGCCACAGGCCAGCATAGTTGACCGACTATCTGGCCCCCCCCAACTAACCCTCAGAAAGGTCATGCCCCTTCCCTCAAACCCTCTAGCCAGGCCATGAAATTCTCCAACATTACGTCATTACCTAACCTAATCAGGTGGACCCCGTCTTTTAAGAAGCACGGTTCCCCCCTGACACACCCATGCGGAATGCATTGTATTTTGGAAGATCTGAGAAGTTTCCCAACTTATTGTTGACCCTCTTTACCGAGTGGTTCCCAGCCCTCACAGAGTCCCCCCCTCTCCATTTAAATCTGGGTATCATGTGAGACCAAATTATATAACAACCCTGGGCGGCCTTGGCAAACCAACTACTCTCCGAAGTTATGTTCTCCCACAAAAACCCTCCTGCCCTGGTACTCCTGTGCTAACCAGCCCTCCTTGGAGATTACCCCCTCCCGCAGGACTCCTCTGCCTAGCTGTATCAAGTCATTCCCCACTAACTATAAGAACTATTGCGGCGACAGACTGTATCTCTTCAGAAGATCGGTCATAAAGAAAAACCCCGAAACTGACTGAGGCCAAGGAAATATACTCGAAACCACCCTACACTCAGCTCCGTCTGTCTAGGCTGCAGGTGTAAAACGCTAGCTAGCCTCCTCCCAACTGGAATTTCCGCAATCCATGCCTTGGCATAGTCGTCTCGCTTTCCCACTCCCATGCGAAGTATTCCCACCGTTCTACCAAGGCGTAGGGTCCGCAACCCCCTACCTAGTGTAAGATAACACCAATACCATGGCTGACTGAATCAGACAATATTGACATAACGTCAAGGAGCTTGATTGACGCATCGTGATGTACCACGTTGCGACCCAAACCCCAAGCCTCATTAGCACCATGCTCTGAACCGTCAGAGTTGACAAGCCGCTGACATACCCCGGTACTCATTCCAGATGTAATTCTACTATTGAGATACTAACCCAATAGTGTCCCACAGGCTCCAACAAGAATTGTCATAAGCATACCATGGTCCTCATGTAACACTGAAACTTAACCAATATGCTCTAAAATAGGTTCTATACTGGCTGCTGCCCCTACCCCGGAGCCTCCCAACACGCACAGTGACCAATTTAATGACCTGAGGCATTGAGGAATACTTTCATACCCGCCCACTCCCCTTTGCCAGATAAGAGAGTGAACCTTCCGGCTAGGAGCCCTAAACAGTGAACTCATCTGCATCCGAGCACTATGTTCTGGAATAGGCCCCGTGATCAGCCTATCCCCTAATACGGAGCGTCCCAACTTCTCAATATCCGCACCGACAGGCGCCTGCGTGCACATGCGCCGTAATGGCAGTTAACCGTTCCATGACACAGGAGTTAATGTGTCCCTCTGCCCCTGATACTTGTGTTTTATCCCCTCGGCAAAGGTATATACCTACATGGCAGCGCACTGACACCATAACACGATGGGCAAAATAAAAGGGTGACAACCATACCCTTTCACTATAATGCATGGGCAGCTCCGACGGTATATCCCTGCCAGGCAGACGTACTGCCGACTTACCACAAATTGCAACAAAAATGAGTGATAACTATATATTCCACTATGAAGCATATGGCGCACTGTCTGCAGCCAGCACCACTTGAAACCACTGGATGATCACTCATCCAACTTGCTGCCGCCGCTTGCCACTCACGTTTCAGATCCACCAGTTCCCTTGGTTGTCCACTTCTAGTAGTCATAGCGGTGTGTAGCACTTCCAGGCATCCGGCGTGGATCCAAGTATATATAAATGAAAACCAAACAGATCATTAGTGGTTTTGTCTTTGGGTAAAAGACACAAAGTGTGACAAAACGAATGCAAGATATCATAGGCATCCAACACACTATAATCGCACAAGCCATGAGCGATAAGTACGGTGTATCGCAGCAACCGAGTGCAGAGATACCACGTGACAAACCATAGGCCTCTAATGATTGCTCCGGTATATAGGGCCGACTGGTAGGGTGTGCCACAGCGCAGAAACAATCCAATAAACCAGTGTTCTGGCATCTGTGTGTAGAAATAGTGTGTGACACAATAAATTAGTAATATGCATACATACCAGTAGCACACATGGGTGCCGAGTGCAGGAATAAATGTTATACCAGACCCATTTCTGCTGTTGTAATTTCAGTTAAGAAATGACTCAGTCATGGCCATTTCGTCAGAAAGATTCCCAGAACTTTCTGTAGAAAGTACTCAATTGTGGCCACATTGTATATTTTATTTTTCATTACTCTGACGGAGACAGCATTTTAGCCTTGAGCTTGTATAAATCAACAATACAATATCACAACTTCTGGGGTGTGGCCTGGACGCCAATGAAGTAAGCGGCAATGCTTGCAAACTCCGTCCCGCCGGCCACTGTTCAGACCTATCCTGATTGCCCACAGAGAATACAAGGAGCCGCAGACCGGTACCATGTGACAACCACCAGGACAAATTGCTGCGCCTCTTTGTGACCTAACGGGTTTCTAATGTATACGTGCAGCCGCAATGGGTGTCTAGGTGCTTTTTAGCAGTCCCCCACTTTGTATATGTAACTGCACACGTGTGCGCAAGGACTCATTAAGGCGTGACCGCCCGGCATGGGACGTAATGATGCGATATCATTCGTGGCGATAATGCGCTTGAGCGACTTCACCTGGGCCAGCACCTCGCAAGACTGACCTCCCAACCGTGGAATGGGTTGCTGCCCCATGTCAATTTGGAATATCTAGATGTGAATGGCCACTGAAAGGCAAGTCACGTTTCGTACTACCAATGCCAATGATGTGGCCATTCTGATGGGAACCAATCGCCCCGGCCAGGTCCTTAGTGTCAAAAACCTGCCGCTGACACTTTAAATATGAATCCCCACTTGCCTTCCTTGTGAGACGGCCAAAGCACACTTATCCATGCCTGGTGTTACAAGCCATCCCGGGAGCGCAAGCCATTTGCTCTTAGTTTTCTATTTAGAACAGCACGTACTGTGCAGACCATTCACATCAGACCCTCCCATGAAGCCTGACAGCCCGCTGAGAGTGCTTAGCAGAGCCCCAGTTGTATTACAGGAATTGGCCAGTGAAAGTTCCCTGTATGACTACAGCTCCTGAAAATGCCCGAATCTGAGCATACTGCTGATGACCAGAACCCTTTGTGAAGCCTAATTCCAATATTTGCATCAAAATGCACTCTGTGTTTTAAAAAACCGGCATGATAAAGTAATGGATGTAAACCATCACTGTGATTGCGATCCTATGGAAAACAAGCCGAAACACAGACAAAAAGAATTTCGCAGAGGTAGGAAATGTGATCGCTGGCTGAATGTGGGCCCAGAACCATGCGGCATGAATTTCAATTGTGGCTGTGGGCCCAGAACTATGCGGCATGAATTTCAAATTGTGGCTGCCTAATTTGAGCAGACCTGGACTAAACCCTACCCCTAGCCACTCACTCACGAAGAACAGGCCTGAGATGCACCTCCCCACAACTTTTCACCCGTTATGGCGAAAAGCAGTAGATTCGCCCAAGTAGGTTGGTTTTACAGCTTGTTCACACTGAGCTCTCACAAAGCACCCACAGGTGATAAAAGGTATCTAGCCTTTAAACTATATCCCTGAGATATCGGTGGGAAGCCCTCCCGTTGTGCGAGGTGCTTCAAAAAATGCACTTTGAGGTTAATGGAAAGAAATACGCAACTATGGTGTACCCCCTTACCAGTCTTCGCTAGCAGACTTACCAATTACACCAATCGCATCACATGAGGTGCGAGGTGCTTCAAAAATGCACTTTGAGGTTAATGGAAAGAAATACGCAACTATGGTGTACCCCCTTACAAGTCTTCGCTAGCAGACTTACCAATTACACCAATCGCATCACATGAGGTAACCTTGGAATCACCCAAACAAGAGTGCCTACCATTGAGTGTACCCAGCTTAGAACCCGTTGCATCACATAGCACATATTGCCATATAAGACAAAACTTTGCAAATAGACTGTCCATTGAGAGCGCGTATCTCCCCACCATATCCCGTACACGAGGGACATTGAGAATATACTCTAAGTTGGGAGCGCGTCGTGTTGCGTCGCGTTTGAAAACCGGTATAAAAATAGCTCAAACCTATTTGCGCTCCTCAAGGGAGCATAAGATGTGCCTGTTTTCGCCTGCGAGACTTGTTCAATTTAAATGTTAAAGCGCGAACCCGGCCCAAGGGTATTGACGCGCGTTACCCAAGCACCGGCTACATTACACTAGGACACGTTCATGTACCACTGTTAATATGGACAGAGAGATTTGTCCCATTCTCACAGGATGTGGACGCTGCACCGAAGCTTGAACCCTGGTTTCCAACACCAAAATCGGCAGCTCCATCTACCAAACGACATTCTCTCCTTTATCGCGGCATATTTGCCATAAAAGCATATAAAACATCCAAGGACAGACAATACTGCTTTGTTAACATTGATCGTCACATCATAACATCAATAAACCGAATTGTGTGATAACAACCTAAAAGTTGCTCCTCATAACAGAAATGTAATTTCACATTGAACATTAAATGCCCATTAGAGGGCGACAAACTCATAACGTTGTCTGATTTGTAGCGCGCGCCTAATAAAGCAACCCTCTCAGACCCTAACCATTAGGCTACAGTGACTCTTATGGAGCGCAGCCTGCTGCAGTTCCCACCTTGCGTGCGGCTTAAAACATTGCCCAGGCACTACTGGCAGAGCTATACTACAATCGAGATTAAATCCGACTGAGCTACACAATATTCCAGTAATTCTGCCCTTAAATGCACAATGCAAATATCCGCCCGATTAATTGTATGTGATTCTGTGGAAAAATGAGGCACGAACTGACAATCTCTGCGTGGCTCCCTGCATGAACTGCTGCACAAGAACACGCGCTAACCAATCGCGCCACCGGAGCTCACTCCTTCCTCTTCAGTGAAGCGCAACTGCCCCGCTGCCCCCACACCGGCTGAAACAACAAACTCGAAGCACGGTCGAATCGAAATACCCTTAAATGAAATCGTAGCCATACTGCATTGCGCCAGACATGTTGCATTTGTATCGCCCTTGTACCCGCTGCCATTTGTAATTTTCCTAATTCCATAGCCCCCGCCATTACAAATTACGCTGCTACCCAGTGCGTGCTCACCATCCTTAACAGAAAGGCCAACTGAACTAAGAAGCCACTCTCAAGACAAGCCCACCAATGCCAACAATTAAGTAACACAACCAATACTGAGGCGGGAGCGGGAATACTTACACTCCGGTCCCCCCTGCTGTACCAACGTTGCTAAGGCTGTCCACTATTCCGCGCAGGCTCCGGCTCGACGTCCTCCTCCATTTGCGTTGCAAGGTCAGCTGCTCTTCTCTCGAAACAGCTACTGGACGCGCACCTGCTTCTCCGGTCCCGAACGCCACCGCCAATGAAAGCCTTCCGCTGATCCGGCGATCGGCTCCCCCCAACAGCCCCCGCAGCGATACTGCTCCTTCTAGGAGACACCGATGAAATCTCCGACCCCGAACCTGCAGGGAAACAAAAACAGCAAACAAAATAGTTAGCAGCCCCCCAGGGGCTGCGTCCGGATGGCCGAGAACGCGGGACCAAGAGAACGCGTCCCGCGCTCCCCGGCCTTTTATCATAGTACTGGGGGCAGGCCAGTTCTAACTGGCCTGTCCCCTGCCGCCCCCTTGACCCGGAAGCACATTAATTGCTTCCGGGCCAAGGGTTCCCTGCCGCCACCCAATCCCGGCCGTGACGCGCCATTCGCGTCATGCTGACGCGGTGGACGCGCCGGGCCGGGCCAACAGGCGAGGGGGGGAGGGGGTCGGTGCCCCGCCATATCTGCGGCGGGGCCGATACCGGCCCCGACTTTCCATTCAGCTTGTGATAAGAAAAACAATGTGCATATAATTTTACTCTTGCTATAAGGTACAAATGGCTCCACAAATTGCCAAGTACCTAAATATATATATAGTAAATCACGTACTTTTAAAATTAGTTGCTAATTCTCCTTTAACAAGGTAAAACTGCAGTGTTTGCTTATGCTTTAGCTAAGATTTCTTCAAATACTTCACAAGAATTTTACATTTTTTATGTTTTGGGAAAAAGTGATCACTGACTACCCTACTTAAATAAGCATGTACAGAATGCAAAACATTTGCCAATATTCCTCTCCTACATTACCTTACGTGATGTCTGCTTAATAGCATTCGCTTTCTGAAGCTGTTGGAAACGATTTTAAATAACATTTGCAAAGGCTGGAAAGTCCCAAAGACAACCCTGTGCTCCACCTACCATTTGCAGGTTCATCTTCTAGAAGCAGTGTGAGTTGAATTACCAGATTACTCTATGTCATCAGGAGACAATTTTCCTAGTATGTCTCTGCCTTTACATTTGTGTTTGTTTTTTGGGTGTGTTACTAAACGGGACAGCTGAATCAATACCACACAACTACCTGATGTGATTTATTACTTAGCTTGAAAGGGGTGGACAATGGATGTTGTGTTGTGGTGGGCGTTTCACTGCAACATCCATTGATTTTGATGCTGTCCCCTGTTTACAAGGGTGGCGTGAATAGGAGGCAGTGCCAAAATTAAGACCAGGGAAAATCTCGTCTTAATGTGCCAAAATGAGGAGAAATGCTTTATTTCTCCTTATTTTTTGTGTTTCTATTTGTGCTGCATGCATCATTCATAGAAACTGCAAAACGCCATGAATTTCTATTTATGTGAAGGAAGGTGTCCCTTCCTGCACATAAACAATCATTAAAAATTATTATGATTTGCAACTTCTATGTGTGCTGCACAATGCAGTACGCATAGAAGTTACATATCGTCATTCTGAATTGTGTATGTGCTGGAAGGGACACCTTCCTGCACATAAACAATCATTTCCTCAATGCAGGCACTCTTGCACTATGGTGCAAGGGTGCCTGCGTTGGTGCTAGGCAGCTGAGTTCAGTGCCAGCGCTACTGAAAATGTAGGGATGCACCATATTGTATACAGTGCATCCCTGTGTTTTCAGAATGCCGGAGCGCAGCGTTAGCTATTTTGGTTTACAGCCGCATTTGCGACTCTTTTATTAATATGCCCCAAAGTGTGAGGGTTTAGGGAGATCATTTCAAGAAAGTGACTTCAAAACACAGGCTGAAAAAATACATTCTTAAAGGAGTTGCTATCAACAACACAGAAGTGAGCAGAATTTATATTCAATGAATGTGAGCAGTGCTACAACATTTGTCACATTTAACACTATCTCATGGCTCAATAACACAATAAGTTGACATGTAGCCTGCATGCATCTCCCTATCTGTCCCTCTGTCTGCTCTCCTGTCCACCTGTTCTGCCTGACTGTATGTTTATTCATCTCTGTGCCTGTATTGCTCCATCTGCAAATGTGCATGTTTGTGGTGTGTGCCAATTTGTGTGGATGTTGTTTGTCTCCGTGTTTATACACTATACAAAAAATAAACCTCGATCTTGATTTATGCTTCTCGAATATGTGTTTGCTCCCACTCATCGAATTATTGTACTCTTTATGTTTTAACACATATAATGTTGCATGATGCAACCTCTTCTGAACAGCAAACCAGGTTACCAATACACAACTACAAATATTCCAAAGTGCTTTAGGCTCATTGGCAAAGATTCTAAAGGTTGAAGTCTATGGCAATGCCTGGCCAAAGGAGAGTCACTCTACAGCTCTGGGAGTCTGTCCTGAGAAAGTTCTACTAGTAAAAATAGAAGCATAATACACAATGCTTAGATACCATAGCCAGTGCTTAACTTGAGTTGGTGGGGGCTGCCAGTACTCATTTTTGGGGACCAGCACTTATTTTTCCTCACAAGACATTGACCGTGATCAAGTGAGAGAAAAATACACAAACAGTAAAGATGTAGGAAGGAAAAAACACTAGAAACGTCACAAAACAGAGAAAGCAGGAACCTGCATGAGTGTGATAAAGTGGCAGTGAGTGTCTTATAGTGGATGGAAGAGCCATATAGGCGAGTGAAGATTACTCAGCCTTGGTATTAGGTGTGATTACATTAAAAAACACTGACAACAGGTTTCTGAGCAGAGCTTTGGGCACCTGCACTCATTCTATTACAAATCAAGCCCTGACCACAGCTGCCTTTCTTCCTGACTGCACCCAGCAGGTCAAATTGGACTCCCCTTGTCAGACACCAGCAATATTACTTGGAGAGTCCCTCAAAGCTCAGCCTTCTTGCCGGGCTTCTTTAATTTCCTTACGACCACTTTGGCCATCATCTTCCAAGTAGATGGCTTTCTAATGACACACAGTCACACAACATACTGGAAGACAGGGTTTAGGAAATTGTCTCCAGCTTGCTAAATGTCTGCAAGACACCCAGCACTGAAAGCAGTCCAAATGGCTCTGACAGAAGAGCCAGAAGTCAGCCTGATGTATGTGAATTTTTAGAAATAAGAAAACTGAGAAACCACAATTAAGGAAATCAAATCACAAAAATGTATTTAAAGGAAATACATAAAAATTGAAAATTAAATGAAACGTTTTAAAAGAATGATAGTTTTAACAAAAACTCCTAAATTACACTAAAAATGGATGGAGTTTATGGGTAGTTAAGGCTTTTTGAGTTCAGAGATGGGTGATGTTTAGGAATGATGTAGTGTTGTTAGGGGTCAGGGAAGGATGCAGTTCTAGTGTAGAAAGGGTTTTTTAGGGTTCAGGGACAGGCGGAGTAGTTTAGGAGTAATGAAGGTTCTTAGAGATCAAGAATGGGTTAGTTTAGGGGTCATGTTTTTTTTTTTTTAAGTTTCACGGATGAGTGGAGATTAGAGATGGTGATGGGTTTTTAGGGTTCACAGATGAGTTGAGGTATGGCTGTGAGAGTTTTCTAAGGTTCAGTGATGGGTAGAGTTTAGGGGTGGCAAAAAAGTTTTAGGGTTCAGGAATGGGTGGAGTTTGGGGGTGGTGTGGGGCTTTAGGGGTCAGGGATAAGTAACGTTTATGGCCAGAAAGTGTTTTAGGGGCCAGGAATGGGTGGAGTTTAGGGTGGTGAGGTGCTTTAAGGGTTATGGGGTGGGTGAAGTTTAGATGCAGAAAGGGTTCAGGAGTGGGGACAGTTTAGGGGAGGTGAGGGTTTTTAGAGTTAAGGGATGGGTAGACTTTAAGGGTGGGGAGAGACTTTAGGGATCAGGGATCAGTGAAGTTTAGGGGTGATTATGGTATTAGGGGTCTGGTATGGATTATGTTTAAGGGTGGTGCGGGCTTGTAGGGATATGGGATGTGTGCTTAGGAGTGGTGATGATTTTTTATGTGCCAGGATGTAGTGATGTTTAAGAGTGGCAAGGGTTTTTTTTAGAGTTCAGGGTTAGGTGGGTTTTTGGCATTTTAGAAAGGACATTTTAGAGTTCTGGAATTGACAGAGTATAGCAGTAGTAAAGGATTTTTAGGATTTATGGATAGGTGGGGCTAAGGGGTAGAAAGGGCTTTTAGAGTTAGGGAGGGGTAGATTTTAAGGGTCAGGGATGGGAGAGTTAAAGTATGATGAGGGTTTTTTAGGAAGCAGGTATGGATGGTGTTTATGTGTAGAGAGGGGGTCAAGGTTGATGGTGTTAAGAGGTGGTGAGGGTCAGCAAATTAAAAGCATGCAAAGTAATTGACAATGTAAAATATATAAACCTGACAATCTCACCTAAATTAAAGCATTGAAAAAAATTCCTTCGACAAATATGTTGCTGAAAGCAAGACCTGCAACCATTGCATTTAAGCCTTAAAAAATAGGATTTCAAAAGCCAATTTTGGAGAAAAAAAAGTAATTCTATGATTTGGTTTCTATGACATGGTAAATGCCATTCATCCTGCAAATTTCCATTAAACAGTTTAAGTGAAATGGTTTCTTAATAATGGTATTCCATGCAATCATTTTTCTATGAAATTATATATACCGGGCAGACACCATGCAGCTGACATACCACCTCACCTGTCTCTTTAGGACTGCACAACCCTTTTGGAACACCCTCTCTATAAGACCAAAATGTCCACAGCTGATGTGCCTGGTTTTGGACAGGGATCTCACATTTATTCCACAACTACAGTAACCAAATGCAGTTGCTACAAGCTTGACTATTTTGTAAGATCTTCCATTTTTTAGTCTCTTAAACAAAGGACTGAGCAGACCCTGCCAATTGTGGTCTGAAGTTGCTGCCTTGCTGTTCCTCCGGTTACCTTCCCAATGCTTTCGAACTATACCCACCACATATCTGGGCTTGACTAATTTGAAGCTCCAGGACATCTGATCACTCAGACTAAAAAGATTCTGTAGCATTTCTCTCCATGTGAAGGGTTTAGCCCTCTGGAATGCTTGTCCCTCCATCTAAGATTTAAGGAAGATTTCTAACATTTACAGACAACATTGAAGGCACACAGCTTCTACTTGGCACGTGGCCTTGTTCCACCAAGGCACTGACACAACCTGGTTCTCATTCCTAGAATTGCCATATTTACCACATATTCGTCAGTCAAGCATTCAAGAGGAAGACCCTTATTTAGGACTGTGCGAGCGACCAACAAGACAACTGACTCCAGACTGCATTTAGAGATCCCTCCCTGCCTTGATAGGTCTTTGGTGGCAATTCATCTGCTGCTGTGGCAGATGCACTTTTGTCAATGCTGAATGAAGAGTAGGACACCATGTTATTTTCTCCCACTTGCCATTCTTTTTCTTTTTTTAAAAACATACCCCCACAGTAATGATGATGATGGCTGGGAAGAGATACTGAAGTACCCTGGAAGGATTTCCCAGTGTGCAGCAAGCTACGCCATATAGGGTGGTGTGTGGTTAGAAGAGTGTTGTCTTTGTTTTGTGCTCCAATGTGGGAAGTGTTTCCATGTTGTGCATGATGACCACTAAGGTGCGATTATCATGTTGAGAACATAGCAGTGTGGTGGATAATGAGGTGTAAGACACAGACGAGCAGCTTACGTTTTTTAAGTACATTGGCAGCTTTGGACAGTTCTGCGGGTTCCATTATGGTATTTCTTATGATTATAGTCTGCTTAGCTGTTTACTGCACTGGATTGTCCAATCAGAAATTTTGGGGAAGATTTACTTACATTTCATACAAAGCAATGCAGCAAGGCAACTTGCTGCGCTGCATTACGTGAAAGGTAGACAGCAGATATGTGGCATATTTACAAAGATATGGCACATTTCTGCTGTCTCCTGGCACTGGCACACTGCATGCTGCCTAGCATCAATGCAGGCACCCTTTCACCTTGCACACAAAGAATGAGGAAGTAACAAGGAGAAGTAAGTATGTTTCTCCTCCTTGTGCCTCACTGGAGAAGGTATAGCATTTTTATGCATTCCCAGGTTTACTAGCTTTAGTAAATCTGGGAATGAGCCAAAATCCATGGGTGGATGCCTGAAAACGTGCATGCTCCACCCATGGAACACCTTCCCAATGCAAGGCAGTGATACGTGCTGCTGTGTTTTACATTGTATTTACTAAATTATGCAAACATCTTGCCAAGTGGCTTGCAAGTAAATAAGCAATTATTTTGCGTTGGGGCTGCACCACAAAAGTTACACAACTCTGACGCAAACACTTTGTAAATATGCCCCCAGTGCATGGTTCTGGGCCAGAGCTGTCATTTTTGGAGAGAGAGGGAAGTGGCGAGATCTGCTGGGATGTGCATGTTACTATCATATCATATCTGAAAGTCATTGTGAAATGTAAAAAAACAGCCATAGTATATTGATATTTTACACCTGCAGTCATGGATAGGATTAAAGTCCTCCGATTGACCCACAGTGTATGACAGATTTCTTCAGTTTTCCCATGCCTGTTCATTTACTGATGGCTAGTTAATTGGCTGCACAGAACTGGTGATGGACAACCCACATAGCATATATGCCTTAACTGAATGCAAGAGGTGCAGGTTAAAGCTGGGTGCCATCCACTGAGTGTTGTGGTATTAGTATTAGTGTGGGCCAGTAATATTATGTATGAACATACATAACTATATAATACCCCTCTGAGGTCAGCTCTCCTTAGCTTACCTGCTCATTGAAAGTAGTTTGCTGGGTGGGGTCTTTCCAATCTGTTGATCGTAAGCTAAAGGTTGAACTTGAGGGTGTGACTGTCTTTTAAGGTTCTGTTGCTGGGGTGTGTGTAGGTGTAGTTATCTTGGAAATTGCCATGTTTTCAACAGTTTTCTGTAGTGTATAGGGTCATGGATGCTTCAACTGCTGGTTGATAGTGTGTTTCAGAGCTTGGTGCCTTGTACTGAGAAAGCAGTGCCTCCTACGGATTTCTTACAGTAAGGTTGTATGATAAGTAGTGCAATCCTGTAGTGTGGTGTCCTTATTTATTTGTATTTCTTGAATGTAGCTTGTAGTTACAGGGGTACTTTTCCTTGGAGGCTTTGTGAACAATGCAAAGTACCTTGATCATTGCCCTTATTGGGATTGGGTTTGTATTATTATAAATTTCGATTACCATTACATAGTGGGTGATTTATTAACTATGTTACCAAGCACCCCATCATTTTACTCTACAATTCACACACTTCCGCTTGGTTTCTTTTATAAACCTGATACCTCAACCCAGACCCCATTCCATAGAGTAACTAACGGCCGGATGCCCTTATGTTTTCCTCTTAATCAGTCTCTTCCCCCATCTGTCTTACTGAAAAGAAGACGACAACGGAGGTATGGAGGAGCTTCTTTATTCACGTCCAGCTGAGCAGTCAACCCGGCAGCAACTGCCGTACGTGTCCATTCCATGTTCCCTGCACGGAACCTACATTCCAGGTTCCGCGCAAGGAACCCGGTTAGCACACCCAACACACCCCCCTCCCTTCACAAATAAAACCAGCACCCCTCATTACATGAAAACAATCACAACACCTCCTTAAAACTGCATTGATCACAAAATACAGGAAATTAAAATCTAATATAGTCCTGTAATTTGACGGGGGATGACCTAGCTCTGGCAGGGAGAAATCTAGTCCTCAAAAGACCTTGTTGAGGAGCAAGGTTTCTCCCAGACGCACGATCCCTAGGAGTTGCACCATGAGTGTTGACACCAAATTTGTTTTTCACAAACTCAACCTTCGGCTTAGGCACAACTGAAACAGCAGACTTATTCCAAACCTTACCATTTTCCAGAACAACCACATGATCCCTCACCTTACTGACCTTAACAGGGGCAGAAAATCGGGAAAAACCTTTGCGAACGAGCACTGGTTTCTTAATTCTTACCCAATCTCCTTGACATGGAGACATTCCAGTACTGTAGTGTGGAGTAGTTCTTATTGCCCATAGCATGTCCGAAATCACTAACTTCCAATCAAGACCATTTATGGAGGCCAACTGTAGCTGCTCTTTGATAACACGATTAAAACGCTCAACTAACACATTACTACGTGGATGGTAAAGAGAGGTGATTATATGTTTAATGCCATGCTTCTTCAGAAAATCTTGCATTTCAGCAGACACCAACTGGGTACCATTGTCAGTTACTAATTCCTCCGGGAATCCCTCACGAAGAAAAACCTCCATAAGAAATTTGATAATGATAGCAGAATTAATTCCGTCCACAAACCTAACTTCTGGCCACTTGGACATGTAATCAATTAAAACTAGCACATACTTGGGAGAAGTACCTAAGCCACTGAATGGACCAGCCACATCAAAAGCCAGTTTGCACCAAGGTGATTCTTTGACAGGAATAGGACTGACAGAGGATGGACAGGTTACCTGAGTTTTATCACTCAATACACACGCACCACAATCTCTAACACAGTGTTCGATGGACCTGTCAACACCCGGCCACCAAAAATCTTCCCTCACCCTCCGCTTCAGCGCCCGAATACCCAAATGGCCTTCGTGGGCTAAGTCTAAAGCATTATTGTGTAATGATAAAAGAACAACCAGTAACCCACCCCTGCGCAAAATTCCATCAACCAGAGACAACTCGTCACTAAGTCACTGGACCCGCAGGAAGGAAGACTGGACCCTGGACCAGCCCGTCGCCAGTGAAAAGAAGACGACAACGGAGGTATGGAGAAGCTTCTTTATTCACGTCCAGCTGAGCAGTCAACCCGGCAGCAACTGCCGTACGTGTACATTCCACGTTCCCTGCACGGAACCTACATTCCAGGTTCCGCGCAAGGAACCCGGTTAGCACACCCAGCACTTACCCTTACCTCTTAGTAATAGATTTACTGTATTGGAAGGCATGCCTGCCTGTGATTGACTGGATGAGCAGAGTCTAATAGCTAATGGTGCTGATGATATAGTATTGCAAAATGGGCCTTTTGTGGTCTGTCTCCCCTCTGTAAATTCTCAACCACACCTAAGTTTGCAGATAGGCAGTCCGATTTTGCCTCAGACCCGACACATTGAGAGAGCACCCCAAGACCTGTTGCGGAATATCGCTGGGTATAATAAAAATAAGTCCATTGTGAGTGGTTGTCTTTGTTAACGACTAAGGATATATTGAGCCTACAAGAGACATCGGAAATTGACCAAATATACCTGAATGGGTATCGTTCATTTCATACTCCTGCTATACCCTCATCAGCTGGTGGTGCAAAGTGTGGTTTATTGACCTTACTTTCCAATACTTTTCCCCTAAAAGTGAAGTCCTTTTTAAATACATCACCATATTATCATATTATTGTTTTAGAGTATTGTGTTGACAAATATTGGTTGCTTATAAATTTTTATAACAACTACTTTGGTAGCAATCATGCAGAGGTGTTGGCTCCTTTGGGAAGAGACATTGTCAACTTGGAGAAAATATGTAGTAAACCCTGTGATATAATCTGTCTTGGGGATTTTAATGCTCACCCTTGTGATAAGACTACTACATCAGTGTGTGGGCTGGTGGACGACGATGGGGATTATGTTACCCATTTTAGCCACAATGACTATGGCAACGGTTTAAATAATTACTAATTATAAAAAATCTTGTGTTTCTAAATACCTCTGAAACTTTAACTGGGCAGTTAGGATTACCTTTTTTTAGTCGTTCCCTCTCCACCACGCTGGATTATGTCCAGGCCTCTGATTCCATAAGGAAGCTTTTTCCCCAATTTGAGATTAACTTTTATGCTTTTAGTGACCATGCTGCAATCACGTTTCTTATCCCCTCTATAATGAAAAGGGAAAGCTCTCTTAAACTTCATATTAAAGTAATCGCAAGGGAGAACGGGATTGTTTTGAAGTAGGAAAGAGTTGATCCTGTGAAGTTTCTGGGCAACATAGTCTCTCATCGAGCATCAGAGCTAATGGTATGCTTAGATCCTATATTGGATGATGGCAGGGTTACTGCATTCAAGCCGATTTTACTGGAAGTTAAGAACAATCTAATACGTTTTGTACGCAATGGGCACTGCAAGAAGTTTAATTGGTTTGATGAGGATTGTGAAAAATCACTTAAGAATCTTCACATGGCCTTAAAGTCTAAACCTCGCAACCAACTTTTGGACAAGTCTTTACGACAGGTTTATAAGAAAGCAAGGATATTAAGGCTAAAAGCCCTAAAAGAGGATTGGTGGGAAAACCTGCAAAAGGCTGCATTATTAAACAGCTCACAGGCATTTTGGTCTGTGATTAACGTACCTTTTCTAAGAGATGAGCAGTGTATGTCTATAGATACCCATGTTGAACAGGAGGAATGGGTTACACATTTTGAAGGCCTATTCGGAACTAATGAGAAGGCAATTACCCAGTCCCCCTCCACAAGTCTAGTTGGTGTAGGAGGCAGTGCCCGGTTTACACTGGAAGAAATAAAACATGCTTTTAATCAGTGTAAATGTGCGAAGGCACCGGGACCTGATGGTGTCCCAATTGATCTTCTTTTAGATATTCAAGATCTCTGGACCCCGCTCTTAACAAATGTTTTTAATAAAAATATCCAAATAGGTGCCCCTCTTTCATGGAACACGACTGTAATCGTCCCTATTTATAAAAAGGGGGATAGGACAATTCCGAAAAACTATAGGCCTATACCTTTGATAGACTCCGTCGCAAAATTAATGGGCCGGTTGCTTTTAAATAGACTTGAGGAATGGGCTCTGGAAAATAATATTATATTTGCATGTCAGTATGGTTTTAGAAAAGGAAAAGGCACTGTGGACCAGTGTCTGAACCTGAACCTAATAATTGCAAAATATACGGCAGCTAAGAACGGCCATCTATATCTTGCCTTCATGGATCTGTCGGCAGCCTTTGACTGTGTAGCACAGCCTAGGTTGTGGCAGATCATGGAGGCAATGGGGATTGACATACAGATTATCAACATCATTCGTGATTTGTATACTGGAGCCACAGATTGTGTTCGTTTTGGAAATGGATGAGAGTGCACTAGGCACTTTAAAATTACTATAGGTGTGAAGCAGGGGTGCGTCCTTGCACCCTTCTTATTTGCACTTTACACTAATGATGTTGAATCTGCTTTATTGGGGTCTACTCCAGATGTTCCCTATATCAATTTTTTACAAGTACCGATACTCCTCTACGCGGATGACGCAGAGATTTTAGCTTGTACTAGCAATGAGCTGAGCCGATTCGTGATGGAGCATACGAAATTTATGAACAAGCTGGGCATGAAAATTAACTATTCAAAGTCCTTTGTCTTAGTGGCAGGTCTAAAGCAGAGGAAACAGCCACAAATCCATATTGAAGGGGGCACGCTGGGAGTTTTGGATTCTTTTAATTATTTAGGGATTATGTTTGATCGAAAGAACAATTGGCAAACTATAGTCATAAATAGGGGGTTGCAGATGGAAAAGAATATTGGGGCTCTTTTTAAATTTATAAAAAAAGTTTGTTCCAAATCGGTTGAAGTGATAAAGAAAGTTTATGAAGTTAAAACGGTATCTGCTGCCACTTATGGAGCAGCTGTCTGGGGCACCTCAGATTGCTCTAAACTGCAACGTATAGAAGACAATTTTTTGAAAAATCTAGTTTCTTTACCAAATACATGCTCTAACTTTAATTGTCATATGGAGCTGAGTGTTCCTTATATTAGTGACAGAATTTGCATTGTGCCCATTTTAATGTGGCATTCGGTTTGGCAGAAGGTGAGTCTCTCATTGACTACGGATATTATAAATGACGTTCTGAAGTTAGATGGTGTGAGTAATATCAGCTGGTTACATTATGTTGAATCCACCCTTAAAGCAGCTGGGTTACATCACCTTTCTGTAGATCCAACAACTTGGTCTATTTCTAGAAAGATTTGAAAAATCATTTATTATCCAGATTACAGACAAGGAGGCAGGATTCTAACCTCAGGTTGTCGACAGTTAGAGCATTCCTTGCGGTACCGAGCATAACGCCAATAGAAGGGAACTCAACTTATTTATCGTTTGTCACTAACTTACAACATAGATATATTTTAGTGAGATTCCGACTAAACTATATCCCTTTGATGTTGGGTCTCCCTCCTAATATCTACGCAATTTCTGAACTGCCATTTTGCACAAGTGATGATTGATCGACTCAGAATGACTTACATTTCTTGTTTTTTTTGAAAATTTTGCTGTGCAGAAAGGAAAAGGTTTATTGTTCCCCTCAATCGTAAATTGAATTTTAGACAGTGTAGTGTGGCTCTTTATTACCTGCAGTTATTACCTGACCCTTTTATATGTTCTTCATTGGCGTAATTTTTGTTATTTGCCCTAAAAAAGAGAAGATTAACTTGCCAATCCGATATTTAATCGGGGAACTAAGTCACTGAATTGTCTAAATAACTGTGTGTATATCGGAACTATTTTTTTACTTGTATAATAGGAATAATGTTTTTAACGTGCTGTTATTCTTTTGGTAACTTCGTTGTAACCTTTGTAATTTTAGCCTATTGCAATAATGAAAATTGTTTTATTTGTAGAATACTTTTTATGCCATCATTGTGTTGGCGAAATAAAGTTATTTTTGACTGACTGGTAAAAAGCATCAAGCAAGCAAACACATCTTTCGAATAGTTAGGAGTATTTTTGCAAGTAAGTACATCAAACAAGTACATAATTCGAGTAGTTAGGAGTTTTTGCATCTAAATACAAATTATATTAATAATTTAAGTTCAAAACATAATGCATTAACCTTTAAGATCCCTACAGTTACCAGACAACAACATCGTACTTGCCCCTCTCCATTTACCCCTAGTCATGCTGCTGAATATGGACACCCTAAAGGCTTCCCCAGTGCATCCATATCCCTTCCAAACCAATTTATGCCAAGTCACCTAGTTTCTCTGAGGCCAGCTTATTTTTCTCTTTTTTTTTTTAAAGAACAATAAAGAACTTGATAAGCCTTGAATAGCATAAAACTTGATCAGTTTAGAAAATCTAAAAAGTTGCAAGTCAGCCTTCATCCCAAGTTTACATCATTATACTTCAAATCCCATCTAATTGATAGGATTTGAAGTTGGATTGTGAAAAGTTGATTGAGTGTGCTTTAATATATACCTTAAAAACTCTGCATATTCCTTCACATAGAATCATACACACCGTATGAATACTGAAACCAGAATATTGATGGCACAGAATATCAAGTACAGATGATCAATGCCAAAATATTGACAGGTAAGTATAGCTTTTCTGTACCTTACTCCACATATATGTACCTATGCAATATATATTTTATATATCTTCAAGGTATGTAGTTGAAGAATTAGGAATAGTAAACCTATAGTTCCCTATAAGCATTTACCTTTCAATATTCTGTCCTTGATGTTCTTGTACCACGATATTTTGGGAGTCGTTATTTAGTAGTACAAGAAGTATTTGGGAAAGAATGCACCTATAGAGCACAGCTTTAATGTTTGGTCATAACTGAGGGCCATGCCCCCTTAAAAATATACTTCTGGCTACGGGCCTGTTCCCATGATAGTGATCGAGAATTGCAAGCAGCGTTTTAGTGTTTGCGTATAATTACTAGCAAACTGCTCCAGTAATGCCTCATGGTAAGGCTATTAGCAAAGCATTACTTTAATGCTGTGTTTAACGGCAAGGGATGAATGAGAGCTAAATTGGATTTAACATAGACATTATGCATTGACCTTAACTATGCAATTGCCATCTGTTGGCTTCATTTAATTTGCTTAAATATTAACGCATGTGGGTGTATCTTATATTACTTTCTTGATTTTCCATACAATTAATCAATTTTCAATTTTCGCACGATAGATTGCATGGAATCTCATTCATTTGTTGCTATGGCAAAGGACAGGTGTGTGTGACATTCGAATTTATTACAAGTTGCGGATGTTGAGAAAGAGGTGGAGGTGCATGTCACATTCACAGCAAAAACTGTGACTATCATTATGATATACCAATCATAAGGATCTCGAAAATGGGAGGGTGGCGATTGCACAAGGAATGAAAGCACTTTCTAATGTAATTTACAAAATAGGGCTTTGTGAAATCTAAATACAGTTTACATATCTTGATTGGAACGTCCTCTGGCCAGTTATCGCAGGCACAGCCTCACATTATAAGCTCCTGTTTGTTGCATAGCTTCCGCTCTTCTAAAAGCCTCTAAGGACATATTACAATGTAAATGTACGTATATAGCGTTACCCCTGACGAGGCGTTAAATCATGTAAGCACTTACCCTTCAGAGACAATTTCGTCCCAGTTCAAACTGCGCAAATAATTAATTAACAACCAGCCGCGGCCCGTGGAGGGAGTTCCGTGGGGCGGTAAGGCGGGGCGGGGGAAGGGCAGGGTGGGGGGTTCTAAAAACCGGAATATGGATAATTGCAGGTAAGTAAACAGTTAAATAAATAAAACGAATTTCGTAGCACGTGCTGCATCGCAAAATGCGATGCAGCGCGCGCTGCGAAATTCATTTTATTTATTTAATTGTTTACTTACCTGTAATTATCCATATTCCAGTTTTTAGAACCCCCCGCCCCGCATTACCGCCCCACGGAACTCCCTCCACGGGCCGCGGCTGTCATAAACTGATCGCAAACTAGTAGGTGCAAATTGCACACAAGCTGCTTTGTGAGCATTTCAGCATTTTGCAATGCGACTGATGTACTGTTGAAAGGAGTGCAACAATGGCAACTCTCAGGAGGTCACAAACTCCTATATCATCAGCATTAATGAGACTGGAGGCTGTTTGTAATGCCATGCAACTTACTGCAAATGCTGGGATGATGAGCAGCAAGGGGAAATCTGACCTCCATCCCTGCGTGTTCTTTCTTAAATGAAAGACTTTTTCAAGCCCATCTGCCTTAAAGGGACAGGTGCTGCTGCTTTAAAAAAAAAGAAAAAAACTGTTAACTTTTTTTTATCCCGTTTTTCTTAATTTGGTAAAACACCGAGAGGAGCATGAAGTGGTCCTTGGACATCCGTCTGCTCCCACCGAGTCAGTCGTACATCATTCATAACTTTCCATTTAGGAGGTTTATGTGTTCATGATTAATAATACTGTATGTAATGTATCATTGTTGCTTTTGGTTTCTTGCAAGCACAGTTTTGCTCTTCAAATAATGAATGTGATTTTGAATATGCGTCACAGCCTTTCTAGAAAGTCTGGCACCAACTACTGCTAAATAGAGACCTTGTGGGAATGGATGCCACGCTTGATTAAGTTAAAAGGGTTTGAGATACCCAACATGGGTCCTTTGGTTGCAGCACTAAAAATAGCAGTTTGTGTGTTTCGACTTGATGTTTAAACGAGGGCGAAGAGAGCATAGAAATTAAAGGAGCACAACCATTTTTTCGGAGGATTTGACCCCTGCCATCAGTTAGTTTACAGGAATGGCCATACAACAAAATCACTATTACTTTTCTGGAGAGTTTAGGCGTTTTACCTATGCACTGAAAATATGACATAGTGTTTATTCGACCACTATGCAAAATACTGGAAATCAGGTTGATAATTAATTTGGATACTGAGATGGGGATTGATTTAAAAAAAAAGATTTATCCTTAGGGGGGAGGATTTACAGAGGTGTGTTTGAAAGCATTGGGTGAACGACGTGTCGCTGTCAGTACTTGTATTACCTGTCCCTTTCCAATTCTCAACCTTTCAGTACTGGTATGTTTGAAAAACTGATTCTAAATTTTTTTATTTAGAGATTCCTGCACCTGTATAGTAAATGCATGCATGCGCCATCTGTGACAGGCATCACACTTATCTACACATTTGTACACCTGTCATTTCTCCTATTGTCATAAAATCGTGGAATTGAAACCTGCTTCTCTCACGCTCATCAGCTTCCTAAAGTAGAGCCTTGCCTCTGATATCCTCTGGGACTTTCAGATTTTTATGCCATATTTTTTGCTATAGATTTGCTTTTTGTTTTTTTTTAACTTGTTCTTTTTAGATGGGGTTTTGGGGGACAGCCGAGCACCGTGAACTCAGCCCCCCGGGCAGTTTGGGAGGGGGAGGGGTGACCGGCAGTGGCCATTTTTGTAAAGCTTTTGGGCTACGTTGGGAATAGCCCAAACATAGCCCAACCCAATTTAATAGCTCAAAGGCTACAAGGGTTGGAGGGTTGGAGGGTTATAGTAGTGTGCGGCTAGTGTTATTTACTTGATGGTTAATGATGGCTGGAGAAGACTATAGAGTACTGGAGGCGGTCAGGTTGCTGAGTGAGGCCGGCCGGCTTGATCTGCTGATGCCAGAGGGCTCGGGGAACGCGCGCCCGGCGAGGTGCTCGTCCACGGGGGTGGCCGCCGCCATCTTGGCCTGCTCATCCTTTTGGGGCCGCTTGCAGGAGGGGTAGAGGAGGGTTTGCAGCTGCGCATGATACCTAGTTAAGCAAAGGTAAATAAGTGTCAGATGTGGGTGTAGGCACAGACGACACAGACAAGACGTCGGTAAGTGCAGGGGAAGATGCTAAGTCGAAGGTGGTGAGTGTCACATGGGCATCAGGGACAGAAGAGTCTGACGTAAAGGTAGAGAGCAAGGAATTGAAAATCAAGAAGTTGCCTTATAAGGGGGTAATAAAGCCACTGGGTGTGCATTTGATGTTGGCCACGAAAGAGCGCATATGAAAAGGGGAGTTGTGGAAATGCTCAAGCTGCTGCACAGGGAGGTGTGCGCAAAGGAAGGGTCAAAAGAGGAAGAATGCGAATTGGCGAAGCGGCCAAGGGTGCCCCTCACTATCGAAAACCGGACAGCAGCTTTTCTAATATATGTGAGTGTATATTGCGAAAAATACCCCAGAACGGTGTGTGGCACTCTTTAAGTATATGGACGTAATTAGGAGGGCCCAGATCACGGGGGAGGGATACGCGTGGGCCCAATATGATGCGGAGTTAAGGGCGGGAAAGATGATTTTCACAGCCAGCGGGCTACCGCTCGTTTATCGCCTTTTCAGGGGCGGCCCACCCGGGGAGGGGTGGGTGGTACAGGCAAAGGGCAGATGGGGTCTGGAGGGGCCTGTTGGGACTTCAATAAGGAAACATGCACCCGAGAATTTTGCAGATTCAGGCATGACTGCTTGAAGTGCGGAGGCAGACAAGCCTTGGTTAATTGCTTTGGGGGGGTCGGGACAGCAGTCAGGGGGTCAGCAGTGGCACCAAGGGGGGTCGCAAGCAGGAGGACAGCAGCAGCAGGCTTTTGGAGGGATCCAGGGGCCTAGGGCAGCTGGGCCAAAGGGCTTGTACGCCAGTTAGGGTGGATAAATTGGTAGCAGCCTTACAGGGTTATGACAACCAGAAGGCTGCTAAAATACTACAGGGCGGATTTATGGACGGTTTTCAGTTAGGCTACAGGGGCCCCAGGGTTAGGCGATGGGCAGACAATTTACGGTCAGCAAGGGAGCACCCAGAGGTGGTGCAAACCAAATTGGACAAAGAAGTGAGTGAGGGCTGCATGGCAGGCCAATTTGCAGAGTGGCCTTTGGAGAATTTGATTGTCTCCCCAGTCGATGTGGTTCCCAAGAAGGAACAGGGGCAATTCAGGTAAATCCAGCATTTGTCATGGCCTGAAGGCAATTCGGTTAATGATTTTCTTGACAGCACAGAGGCTACTGTGTCTTATTCGTCGGTTGACGTGGCCATGTCACTGGTAGTGACCGCGGGTGCAACAGTTGAAATGGCAAAATGCGACATAAAGTCAGTTTTCCGATTGCTTCCAGTCCACCCGGAGGATTGGCACTGCCTGGGCATACATTTCAATGGTAAGTGGTACGTGGACAAAGCATTACCAATGGGCTGCTCTATGTCTTGCGCATTAATTGAATGTTTCAGTACGTTCCTACAAAGTCACAGTGCATGAGATCCAGGTGTTGTTGGGACACCTTAACTTTGCTTGCAGGGTGGTAAGAGTGGGAAGGACGTTTTGTAGATGACTGGGTAGGGCACTGACTGGACAGAGACCTCCAGATCATCATGCCAGACTGCCAGCGGGAGTAAAGGAGGATTTGAGGATGTGGAAGTTTTTCTTACAGGACTTTAATGGCATTCCTTTGGCAAGGGAGGAAGACATAGTCTGGGACGTGCACATCTTTTCGGATGCCGCAGGCAGCAAGGGTTTTGGTCTCTACTGGCAGGGGAAGTGGTGCGCAGAACAGTGGCCCGGGGAGTGGTGGGGTGGTAGGAGTATAGCCTTCTTGGAATTTTTTTCCCTGGTAGTAGCAGCGACCTTATGGGGGGCACAACTAGCCCACAAGAAAGTAACTTTCAGGATTGACAATATGGCAGTAGTGGAGATTGTCGATCGGCAGTCCACTAGGGAGGAGCAGGTGCTGAAGCTGCTGATGGTGTTTGTCTTGGGCTGCCTGCGCTATGACATTGCTTTTCGTGCTGTACATGTGCCAGGTGTGGACAATGTCATAGCGGATGACTTGTCTCGTTCACAGTTGGGGAGATTGTGTGGGCTAGCCAAGGACGCAGAGAGGACTCTGACGCCCATGCTGCATCAGCTGTGCTACGTAGGCAACACCGGATGCTACAGCTGGTGGTATGCTCCCTCACGCCCTCCACATGGTCGGCTTATAGCTTGGCCTGGCAGGAATTCTTGAATTCGGGGGCACGGCGGCGGGCATCATGGGAGCAAAGGCAAGAGGATGTGATACAGTTCATGCTGGACTTAATTGGAAAAGGGCTCTCTAGAGTGACCATTTCTGGCAAATTGGCAGGGATTGCATTTGTGGGGAAGCTGTTGTGGGGTTACGCTCCATCCGTGGGAGAGCTGGGGGTGCGGATGTTGGAGGGGTGCGCCAGGGAGCAGGGCTCGGCCGGCCGCGTCAGACAACCTTTGTCATGGAGTCTGCAGGCAGAGCGCTGGGAGTTTTGGTCTCAGTGTCTGCTGACGGGTTGGAGGCGTGCCTTTTTTACACATTGATGGTGTGGATGTTTTTTGGGGCCTTCCAAGTCTCGGAATTATTGGGGCAGAAAAGCTCTGGATGGCTGGCATGGGTGGGCAGGACAGGGTTTGCATATGGCTTCGTAAGTCTAAAACGGACCAGGGTGGTGTGGGTAAATGGGTATCTTTGCAAGCAGCGGACCCCCCTTTAATTTCTCCTTGCAGGTGGGAGGCCCGATGGAGGGAGTTGTCGGATGCGCAAGAAGGGTTGGTTTTTGCACACAAGTATGGGCGCAGAGTGTCTGTTTTTCAATTATTGGCAGTGTTGCGTAAAGCGCTTGCGGCGCTAGGTTTAGACAGCAAGGGTTTTGGGGCTTATTCTTTCAGGATTGGGGCGGCCTCTGAAGCCAGGAACAGGGGTTGGGGAGGGGGGACATTATGAGGTTAGGGAGATGTTCTTCGGACTGTTACCAGAGATACTTTTGGGGCACTGCAGGGGGGATATAGCGCGGTTATATGTTTTTCCCTTCTTCACGCATGTTTCTGTTTCAGGTTCGGTTGCAGGCCCCTCACCAGGGAGATGACCATAAGGATTGTGGGACCTTCATTCGTGAAGTGGGCCCAGGTCCAGGTGCAGGCCAGTTATTTCGGCGAAAACTTGGGTTTTAATAAAAATGTATTCAATGTTGTGTGGAAAGGGCGGGGGCATGCTCTGGAAGGAGCTTTTGAGGGCATTGAATGGTATGTTGGTGGCTGGTAGGTGCCCCGACATTTTGTTGATTCATCTGGGGGAAAATTACATGGTTAGGGAGAAGGGTTTGGTACTTATGAGAAGTATGAAGCGGGACCTGGTCTTGTTGAAGCACCAGTGGTCCGCGTGCTCTGTGGTTTGGACAAAGTTTGTTCCGCGTAGGGTTTGGAGAGGGGCTATCAACCCTGGGGCGGTGGACAGGGCTCGGAGAAAACTGAACACAGAAATGGTGCATTATTGCAGAGATTTGGGTTTTTCAAGGATTGCGCATAGGGACTATCAGTGCAGAAAGCAAGCAATAATTAAACTTGAAATAAATTCCATAAACACAGAAAAAACACTGTTTCTGTTGTTTTTAATGGCGCGAAAATGTGGAATCACTGATAACCATTTTTTTTAAGGTATTGAAAAAACTGAAAAAAACACACCAGAATTTACCAAAAATAGAAACTGGAAACAGGAAAGCCTATTTATAATGCTGACAATCAGGCTACTACGTACAAATCAACGGAGGATCCTGCAGTACTAAGACAAACAGAGGGGCCTGAAATTGTAGGTCTCTTTCACACCCTGAATCTCTTTCCTTTAAATGCCAGCCCCAGATTTAATTGTTCAAAAGATTTCATTCCCCGTCACCCCTGTAGATGGGCCACACTGGATTATATAATTGGTTCAGGTTCACTATATCAATTTTGTGCTTAATTTGTGGTTCAGAGGAACGAGAGTGACCACTTCCTTATTCTTGCAAAATGTAATGTAAATACCCATATGTTGCTGATTAGGCAAATATTGGAAATGCAGATTTTGTTTTCTTAATAAATAGGATCAAGTGGTTCTTTTGTCCCTGAAAAATTCAACGAGTGGTAAAAATCTACCCTGACCCTAGAGTGGATGAACTACCTGGATAGCCAGGATATGTTCATCCTCATTCATTCAGTATGGCTGAGTGTCATAATTCCTTGAAAAAGATTCTAGCTAGCACAAAGTGGCACATAGGAAGAATCAGACCCCAGGTAGGAAATCACTGGATCTCAGATTCACTAAGACAAAGAAGGAGTGTAGATAATAGAGATAAAAAAACAATTGTAAAAAGCCAAAGGAATGATGCACTTTTAAATAATTTAGTTCAGGTGAAAAAGAAAAATGCATTTTAGTCAAAGATGGATCTCAATTTGCACTCTTAGCAAATTCTGTCAGGAGGTACAAAACAGAAACATCACTTTTTAATTGATATTATTCCACGCCACATGAAAATGCCAATCAGACCCAAGTCAAGGGTGTCCCATTTTATTATAACACAACAAAAAAAGGTCAATGTTTCTACTTGTTTCACAACCTCCATTTCTTTCAACTAGCTACTATCTGTTTACTATCCAAGCAGTCATCAAAGTACATCCAATGGTGCACCAGGACCAAAAGTATATATGATGAAGAGTTCTTGGTCTATTGGTTACACCCAGTACTTAATGCCTGCTTTGATTTGGGCTCTGTCCCTGACACATTCAAAACAGGAGAAAGAGCTAATCCACATCATTGGAGCCTAATTGCCCCTATAGATATTGAATCCAAGCCTGCGCCAGGTTGCTGCTCACTGATTTTGAAAACTGGGATGAGGAGAAACAGATTATCTCTTTCTATCAATCATGGTTTTGACCAGATTGCTACAATTAAGATAATAGCATAACATTTACCCTTATGTCCCATCCCTGTATTGACAAGCAATGCACACCATTCTATGCATATTATATTGAATATACTGCAGCATTTTATGGTTGTAGAGAGAAGGATTTTATGGATAATTTGAACGATTGAAGAATTCCAAAACAGCTACTCAGAAATATCATTTCCATACTTAACAACATCATGATTAAAGAAGGTGGTGGACCTTGCATTTCTAACCAGGGACCTATTAACAGATGTTGGAAACAAGGCTGTGGTTTATTCTGCCTCCATAAAGCTGACTTTGGTATAGCATTAATTAAGGCCTGAGTATTCCCCCCAAAATGTGTCAATCAATATATTTAAATATCACAGTATGTAGATCACCTAATTATCCTGGATCCCATAGGCATGCAAAAGGCATTGGATTCACCTGAAATCTATAACTACAATAAATGATTATAGGCCAACCTAAGCAAGCCGAACATTATGGTCCTTGGCATAGACAATAAGAACTCCAACAGGAAATGGTACGTGGGAAAGTGTAATTACAACTATCTTGGAGTCTGGTATACAGAAAACCTCTCCCAAGATGCAAAAGAGCTACAGTAAAAGTGATCAAAGTCCAATTTCTCCCAGTCCCAGTATATGGTAAGAGAGCTCCACCCAACAGACTGGCTTAGTTTTTTGATTCATTACAGTGCAATATGTTCAGAAGGATATTCCAACCACCACAATTCAACCACAGGATCAATGAATCAATCGGGGGGATTATAAAGCACGCTACTCACCGGTGAGCGTCTCAAGGTGCTGGGGGAGGGGGGCGCAGCTCCGTATCAGTCGAAGAGCCAGGTCTTGAGGCACTTCCTGAAGATGTGCAGAGTGGGGGAGTGTCTGATGCTGACTGGGAGCTCATTCCAGGTCGTTGCTGCGACGTAGGAGAAGGCTCTTCCACCGGCTCTGGTTCTGCGGATGCGTGGGGTCTCTGCCAAGGCGAGGTCGGCGGAGCGGAGGTTCCTTTTGGGTAGGTGGAAGGAGACTCTATCGTTGAGGTATTTGGGTCTGATGTTGTGGAGGGATTTAGGGTCAGTAGCTTGAAGGTTACTCTTTTCTCGATGGAGAGTCCGTGGAGGTCTCGTAAGTGCTGGGTCATGTGCTCATGTAGTGGGGTTCCGAAGACGAGTCTGGCTGCGGTGTTCTGGATGGTTTGGAGCTTGAGTAGCAGGGTTTTGTTGATTCCGGCATAGAGGGCTTTGTCATAGTCCAATCTGCTGGTTATGAGTGCATGGGTGACGGTCTTTCTGCATTCGGGGGGATCCACTTGAGGGTCTTGCGGAGGATGCGACGGGAGTTAAAGCAGATGGAGGCGACGGCGTTGATCTGGCGGGTCAAGGTGAGGGAGGAGTCTAGGATGATGCCGAGGTTCTGGGCGTGGTCCATCAGGGTGGGTGGGTTTTCGAGGGCAGAGGGCCACCAGGAGCTGTCCTTCACAGTGGGGGAGGGTCCGAGGATGAGGACCTCTGTCTTCTCCAAGTTGAGCTTTAGGCAGCTGTTGCTCATCCAGGCCGTGAGGTCTGTCATTCCCTCCTGGAAGCTGAGTCTGGTGTCTTCGGGATTCTTCGTGAGGGAGAGGATGAGCTGGGTGTCGTCGGCGTAAGATACTATGCTGAGCCCATGCTGTCTGACGATGGCGGTGAGGGGGGCCATGTAGATGTTGAAGAGTGTGCGGCTGAGCGAGGATCCTTGGGGTACTACGCAGTTGATCTCAGTAGGTTCAGAGAGGAAGGAAGGGAGTCTGTTCCTTTGGGTTCTGCCAGAGAGAAAGGAGCAGATCTAGTCGAGGGCAGTTCCCCGTATACTGGCGTTGTGGAGTCTGGCTGCAAGAATCCGATGGGAGACGGTGTTGAAGGCTGCGGAGAGGTCTAGTAGGATGAGGGCCGCAGTGTGGCCCTGGTCGAGTAGCATGCGGATGTCATCCATGGAGGCAAGGAGGGTGGTCTCGCTGCTATGGTTGCTGCGAAATCCAGACTGGGAGGGGTCGAGGATGGCATTCTCTTCGATGAAGGTGGTCAGTTGGTGTTGATGAATCTCCCAGTGACTTTGGCTGCGAAGGGAAGGAGAGAGATGGGCCGGTAGTTTTTCAGGTCCATTTGGTTGGCTGATGGCTTCTTGAGGAGGGGCTTGACCTCTGCCAGCCTCCAGTCATCAGGGAAGAGGCCGGAATCGAGGGAGGTGTCGATGGTCCGGCCTAGTTTGGGTGCTATGGCGGTGGCGGCTCTGTTGTAGATGTGTGGTGAGGTTGGGTCTGTGGGGGCTACTGACTGGGTGTTCTTCATGGTCGTGGTGGTGTCTTCAGTTGTGGCAGGTTTCCAGGTGGTGATGGTCGGCTGGTTGTCAGTGGTGGGGAGGGCGCGGTGTATGGAGTCTGTTCGCTGAAATTGTTGTAGAGGGCCTTGAATTTCAGGTGGAAGTAGGAGCTGAGCATGTTGCAGAGGTCTTGAGAAGGAGTGACGTCCGTGGATTCGCTGGGGGGTTTGGTGAACTGCTGTATGACGTTGAAAAGTTCTTTTGCATTGCTTGCGTTGGTGAGAATCTTGTTCTTGATAAAGGTCCGCTTGGTGGCTAAAATGCACTGGTGCTATTCATTCATGGGGTTCCTGTAGTTGTTCTGGTCTTCAGTGGTTTTCCTGTTCCACCAGAGTTTCTCAAGGTGCCTGCAGGAGCACCTGGCTTCTTGGAGGTCGGTGGCGAACCAGGTGGCCATCGGGGGGCTCTGACAGGGTGGCTGAGGGGTGCAAGCTTGTCAGCACAGCTGGCGATCCAGCGGTGTAGTTCTTTGGCTGCGGGGTTGGCGTCAGTCATGGCAGAGGGGGGGTTGTGGATGAGGGTGGTGTTGAGGTGTTCCTCTGTGATCTTGGTCCAGTTCCTCCTTGGTGGGCGCAGGGCGGGTTTGGGTGCGGTGGTGGCATTGAAGGTGAAGTGTACACAGTGGTGGTCTGTCCAGAGGGGTTGTGTGTAGTGGCTGAAGTGGATGTTTGTCCCTCCTGCGAAGATGGGGTTCAGGGTGTGTCTGGCTCTGTGGGTGGGGGTGGTGACGAGCAGCTTCAGTCCAAGGTTGGCAAGGTTGGCAAGGAGGGTGGTGGAGTCAGGGTTGCTACGGTTGTTGAGGAGGGAGTTCAGGTCTCCGATGAGAATGTAGTCTGTGGAGGCGTGGGGTGTGGTAAGGTTGGCAATGGTGGTGGCGGCAGAGGTGCAGGGTCCAGGGAGTCTGTAGACGAGGGTCCAGCGCAGCGTGGTTCTGGGGCTGGTTTGGATCTGGAAGTGGAGGTGCTCTGTTTTGGAGAGGGGGGTCCTTTCTTTGGATCTTGTATCTGTCAGGGATGGCGGTGGCATTGGTCCATGGTTCCGTGAAGAAGGCGACGTCTGGCGAGAGGGTGTTGAGCAGGTCCCAGATCTCCATGGTGTGTCTGTGGAGGGAGCGAACATTGAGGATGGATGCACATCAGGGCGTGGTGGTACGGGTGTCCAGCGCGGGTTCAGCGGTGGTGGGGGCACGGTCGGTGAAGGAGTGTCGGCATTGTAGGCAGGAGAACTGCCCGCGGGTGGTGTTCGGCATCAATTTCTGGCAGTTGTTCCTTCCTGGGTTGAGTGCAAGGAGAAAGGCGGATTTGTAGTGCAGGGGGGTTGTAGACCCAGGGTCCCTGGAGTTGGGCGCGGTCGGGTTGCGGACGGGCGCAGACGGACTTGCTGGCGGCGCGTCCGCTGCATGACCCCACAGCAGCCAGCATTAAGTAGGAGAGGGGGCGGTACGAGAGGCTGGGATGCTGGAACGGGGCTGTGCAGGGGGGAGGGGCAAAATTAGCAGCAGTGGCGGGAAAACTGGTGGAGAATAAATTAATTTAAATTAAAAGGGGCAACTGTAAAGAGGAGAAACCTAGCGGGGCAGTGCAGGATATAAGGCAGAGAAATTAAAAATTCAAATAAAGGCACCAGGCGGGCGGAGACAGGCGCAGCTCCGATGCAGGCAGGAATCAGACTGCAGCCGTGAACCCTCACCAGGAGGAGGGCTAAGCACTGTGGGGAGGCGTCGGTGATGCGGAGCTGCCAGGGAGAGAGTAGACCCAGGCCAGAGGTCCTGGTCTTACTCGCGCTCCCCTGCAGCGGCCGCCATTAAGTAGGGGAGGGGGCAGTACGAGAGGCTGGGAGGCAGGAGTGGGGGCTGTGCAGGGGGGGTGCAGGGGCAGCAACGGCGGGAAAACCAGCAGAAACCTAGCGGGGCAGTGCAGGAAAAAAAGCAGAGAAATTAAAAATGTAAATAAAGGCACCAGGCAGGCGGAGATGATTCACTTAGAAATTGGCCTCCTAAAGTGAGAACTGCTCACTTCATTTCTTAAATATTCTTAAAGACTATGACTGGGAAAGCCAGGCATTTTAAAAGCAGCCCAATATACAACAATTTATGTGGAAAAATACATTTTCAAATCCTTGCAAAAAATGTGTTAATTCAGCCTAAGTCATCTACTAAAGAACTCCATCTACGCCCAGAACATCCTACTCATTGTTTAAAGTATAATTTAAGACACCGCTTGTCTTAATGTTATGAGCAGTTGACCACATTGAACTCTTGTAATGTATATTTTGCAACATTTTGTTTAATTCTCCTATCATCTTATCAAAATAGCCATAACTTTCAGAAACCCTTAACCTACAATGTAGACAGAACATCATCCCAATAAATTATTGACAGCGCTTCTCAAAGACGTTAGCAAAGGTATTCTCCGTCTTGACCAGGACAGTGTTAATTGTAGACTCTGCTACTGTGATAGAGTCACTCTTGTACTTTGTATGCTGCTCTCCAAGCCTATACTCGGAAAGACGTAAATTGTTATAACCCATATGTTTAACTAACACAACCAGGAGCTGTATGGAAGCACTGACCCTCTATTTAAACACCAAGAATACAATTGAATTGTTGGTAAACATTTTCTGCTATGTTTAGAAAATATTTAACCAGCACTACATCTGATAAATAATGTGTTTTCCTGTCTTTCTTTTTAGGTTTTAAAGGATTAGCATTCCCGACCTCTGGAAGACATGACACTAACACATTTTTATGGTTTTAAGTTTATATGGGGTTCGGAACAATGTCGTGTGGACAAAATATAGTGTCAAGAATATTGAGGACAAAAATATTGTGAAGGTATTTATTAATGTATTTATTATGTTTGATTAATTAAAATCATTACATCATGTTTTGTCTCCCCCACCCCTCCAGGGTTACTAAAGCACTCCTTACGCAGTCTTTAAAAATAAGAGGGGTGCAGAAAGAGGCAAGAGGGGTACAGAAAGAAGCGACAGAGGTACAGAAAGAGGCAAAAGGGTGCAGAAAGAAGCAAGAGAAGGAAAAAAAGTAGCAACAGAGGTGCAGAAAGAGGCAAGAGGGGTGCGGAAAGAAGCAATAGAAGTGCAGAAAGAAGCAACAGAGGTACATAAAGACGCAAGAGAGGTACAGAAAGAGGTATAGAAAGAGGCAAGAGAGGTGCAGAAAGGAAGAAGAGGGGTGGAGAAAGAGGCAAGAGTGGTGTAGAAAAAAGCAAGAGCGGTGCAGAATGAAGCAAGAGAAGTTCAGAAAGAAAGAACAGAGTTGCAGAGAGGCAAGAGAACTGCAGAAAGAGGAAGAAAGGCACAGAAAGAAGTGAGAGAGGTACAGAAAGAATCAAGAGAGGTACATAAAGAGGCAAGAGAGGCGCAGAAAGAAGCAAGAGAGGTTTGTGCACCATTAGTACCAATTTAACACCCACATTTAGCAATAAGTAACAGGTGACCATTCCAACTTTGCAAGGGGACTTCTACCACGCTGTAATACAATGTTGCTGCATTTTTGGTAATGTTTGAGCCGTTTCAGCTAGAAAAAAAAGTTTTTTTGCTCAAAACTGCAGATTATGAGGCAGATGATGGATTATTTGGCAAATGCAGAAAATTTAAAATCATGCAAACATCGTCATTGCGAACAGTCGCATAATTCCAGTGACCCTGCTCATACCTCTAATTAGGTCCAAAAGTGCTCCTCTGTGGTTGCTTCTTTTTTTGTGTCTCATTGAGTTTATAGTTTAGCTTCTATGGAAACTAGGAAGACTAAACCTGAGGTTACCACTCCACAACACAGACTACCATACCACATAATTACTCTCCATAGCACATAATCCCACTCCACATAATTCCTATACACTAAATACCACATACTCTCTATCCACATAATTTCACTGCATAACATACAACATAATTCCACTATACACAACTTACAACCTCACCACTCCAAAAAACATTAGTAAAAAAAAGTTTACATTTGCAATGCCAATAGCTCTAACTCTTGCAAATACGAGACCTATTGCATTTCAAATGCTTGTTTAACTAGTAGTCATGTTTGCAGAGTGGTGAAGAAAGGGAGCTGGGCCTCCAGCCAGCGCTCATGAATTCAGCTGCGTAAGACTAACAGGAGGTACCAGGAGGGCTTATTGGTCCCCAAAGTCCTTCAGGAGCAAAGTGGACTTCATCCCTCAACCAGCTGTGTGCCAGGAAGTGCCTTTGCAGCATTTGGCCTCCAAAGAGATCTTAGCAATCTCACTATGTGGACTTACTGGAGGTAAGAGGAGGGGTAGTTGGCCCCCAAGGACGTCCTTGAGGGACAACTACCCCTCTGATTTCCTCCAGTAAGTCCCACACAGCAGGATTACTGAGTTCTGATAGCAGGCCACGCCCCCTTTTCCCACCACTCTGCAAACAGGCTTCTTGGAACGCTCTTGATTGGGGGATGAAGTCCCCTTTGCTGCTGGGGGTCCTTAGGGGCCAACTCGCCTACCTGTTACCTCCAGTAAGCCCCACACAGTGGGACTGCCGAGAGGTGGTCACAGGCCACCCCCCCCCTTTCTCCACCACTTTGCAAATGCACCTCCTGGTGCGCTCTTGGTTGGGGGATGAGGTCCCCTTGCCTATTGAGGGTCCCTGGGGGCCAACTAGCCCCTGTTACCTCCAGTAAGTTCCACACAGCTGGATTGATGAGAGGTGCTCAGTGGCCACACCCCCTTTCTACACCACTCTGCAAACACGCCTCCTGGTGTACTCCTGCTTGGGTGATGAAGTCCACTTTAGTCCTGCGGTCCTCAGGATAAAAGGGGACCTCATTGACCCACCAGCAGTGCACCAAGAGGCATGTTTGCAGAATGGTGTAAAAAGGGGTGTGGCCTCCTACCACCGCTCAGCAATCCCACTGTGTGGGGCTTACTAGGGGTACCTGGTGGGCTCGTTGGCCCCTAAGGACCCTCTCCAGTGAAGGGGACTTCAGCCCCCAACCCAGAGCACCAGAGGCACGTTTGCAGAGTTGAGCAGAAAGGGGGGGGTTCCCAGTTTATTTATTTTTTATATTAGGAAAGCCCCCCTTCCCCTGACCCTTTTGGGCCCCGGGGACCCCATCTCCTGGGGCCTGAGCCATTTACAAAAAATGGAAAGGGAGGGGGTTGTGCAGCCCCTCTCCTGAGGCCGACTACGGTCATGTGGACCCCATCCTCCAGGGCTAGGGCTTTTATTTTTTATTTTTTATTTTTAAAGGGAAGGGGCGCCGTGCGGCCCCCCTCGCCAGGCCATTTTTGGCCCCAGGGACCCCATACCCCGGGGCATGGCCATGACATTGGGGACTGCGGGGGAACCCCAATGCACCAGCGGTCCCTGCGGCTTCCCCACTCCAGCAGGAGCCGGCATTTCTTTTGGGCAAAGGGAGCTGCTAACATGACGCTCCCTTTGCCCAAAAGCAATTCTGCTCCGCTTCATTGAAGCAAGAGCAGTTTTACTCCTCTTGCTTGCATGAAGCGAAGCAGAAGTTTGCTATGGCAGGACAGGAGCAGTGCTCCCACCCTGTCATCACAAAGTGCAATGTCCCAGGGGTGGGCACGCCGGGACATAGCTGGAGCCGGCCCTGGGGGGTGGCAGTCCCCAGGGCCATGGAGGGCTCCTGGAAGGGGGGCCGTGTGGCCCCAACCCCTCTTGTGAGTAGCCCCGGGACGTGGTGGTGCCCGGGGCAGGGGGTCCACAATGGATCCCCACATTTACATAATGTAAGCCTTGGGAGGTGGCAGTCCAGGGAGCTGCGGGGAGGGCCGTGTGCCCCCCACATTATATTGAATATCGCCCCGGGAAGGTGGTGGTCCCCGGAACCCCCACTTCATATTACAGCATAGCCCCAGGACCTTGCCCACCCGGGGGCTTAAAGAAAAGGAAGCTTAGTTTTTGTTTTACATTTTTGGCGGGATTCGCAGACCCTACACGAATCCTGCCCCAAACATTATTTTACATTATTTTTGGAGCCCTTGGGGTACCTGTGGAACTCCCTGACCAGGTCTAGGGGGTCAGGGTGTTTCTAACCTGCCCCCTTTCCTAATTTTTTATACAAATCCCAAAGTAGAAGTTTGTTTTTGAAAACCAAAACAATATAATGATCCTCATAGTGTGGGGATCATTTTCTTTTACTGACCCTCAACATCAAGATGTACCTGGTGGGGACAAACAGAAAAAAAGACTTGCAACCATTCGCTCTCAATAATGCTGCTGGTCAGATGGCTTACCTCGAAAGGCCACTACTCTCTTGGTCCGTTGGAGACAGTCTTAGACTAACAGAGTCAATTATACTCTGTCAGAGTACATCTCGCATTCCACTCGCATGTAAATTGGGTGGGTGGACCAAAAGCTTTGTGGAGAGGGAACTCTATCGCCATTGCAACATAATACCTTCTTTGCCAAAAACAAAATCAGTCCCTCTAAATCAAGTAATGCAGCAGACTTTATTAAAAAATGTTTAACTAAAGTCGGATTGGCGTTGAGTCATGTCCATTTTAAGTTGTTGGTTTTGGGGTATAAAGCTATGTAAGGGAACAGTTCAAATTTTGATCCCATTGAAGTAATTATGTCGACCAACTATTTTAGCATTGGTCCCAAATTCTATGGTGGGATTTAGGGCCTGAGTTTGATGGAAGGGTACTCCATTACAAATGTGCCGGATATCCCGTTCACCTTGTTACAAGTGCATAATATTCTAATGCACTTTTAACAAAGTGAACACGGTATCCATTACATTTGTAATGAAGTACCTGTACGTCAAACTCTAAATTAGGTAGCTGGTCTCATTTTTGGAGCTTGGATTCCTCCAGCGGGGCAAGGTGGCATTTATATCTTACTAGGACTAAATGAGACAGGATATCTTCTCTCCAAGGCCCTGCTGAAAAAAATGTATTGCTCCAAAGAAGTTCCAAGGATGACAAACCTGTTTCTTCAGCCCAGGAAGGTCGTACATTCGCTACATTTACTCTGGTGGTAGGTCCCGGTCCTTCAAACGTTGGCAGTTCAAAATGTTTCTAAGTCCCAATTTTGCAGAGCTCATTCTCTTTTTCCCTCACCTCTTCACCTAAAGCTTTAAGAGGAAGCTTTTTGAGATTTTTAAGCTTGATTCTGTAAAGGCTTTCCAGGAACCAGGGCAGGACCAGTTGGACCTGGGCAACTGGCCTTCCAGGAAAACGTGGTATTTCAGCTTTTTGTGTTCCATTAGCATCAACAGAGGTCAGCCAACTGACTCTTGGAGTCGACTTCTTTTTCCTGGGTCGAAGAGAAAGCAGACCCAGTCCTTCAGAGCTTCTCTCAGGTCATAGCAAGCAGTGTTCATTCCTACTGTTTTCTGCTCTGGTCTACCACAGGTCCAGAAAGTGTTTTGAGAAAAGTGGCTCAGGGATCCAGGATTTGTGGCTGGCACCAGCTAGTGGGTGGAAGGATACCTGGCTCCTCCCTAACAGATATAGTCAAAGTTCCCTATGAAAACCTTATAAACTTTTACACCAGTTCCTTTCTGCCCAACAGAAAACAATCTTCGTGAATTTTAGCCACAAAATTCAAGATAGAGAAACCATCCTCTTTTGTGCAGATCCTGTTTGCCTACACAGGGGGCTGGTTAGGGAAATGAGCAGTCCTCTTCTTTGTGGTCACTCAAAATCAGTCTTGGGAGGAGATTCCCTCCCACTGGGTTTTGTGCAAAAGTGGCTGGGGGACAAAGGGCTGCTTTCTCCCGGCCTCACCATACATTTACTTGTTAAGTTTTTGTTTCAATCCTGCTAGTCTTCCTGTAAGGGAAAGAAATACACCTACCCACACCCAGGCCATTACTTCTCCTCTGGAAGCAGTTTTCACACTTCAGGAATGCCAAAGAGAGGCTGGGCATCTGCTGTAAAGCTAATGCAAATTACCATGCAGGAGCTCTAGACAGAGAACAGGTAACTTTAAAAAAATTACTTAAAAAAATGTATTAAACATTCAAGCTTATCAATCCATTGGACTTTTAAGTAATATGAAAATGTCTTTGAATCTATACTTTGACATTTTCTTGGATTCCACTAGAGTCTTGTTACTGGAAAAATCATTTGTGGTCTAGTGATGATGAGGATGATGACGATGATAAATATTTATAAATGGAACATATACCTATAAAAGAGTTCCTGGTGCTAGAGATACAGCTACTTATTTTAAGAGACAAGTTTTCAGAGACTTAAAAAAGGTAATGTGATTGGGTCCACCCTGCAGGTGTAATGCTATCTATAACCTATAGGTTAGAAAATAAAAATATCTCCTCCCCTTACAAGTATAATTAAGTTGAGAAACGTCAGTTAGAAGGGCATCAGCAAAAAACAAAGGTCTGTTTCTAAGGTATCTATGAAGCAGAGAGTGAATAATCACCAGAACTTGCTTATAGAAGACTCTGTTGGCAATGCTTGTGAATTTAAACATCACTCTCTTATTTAATGGAAGACAGTGTAAACTGTGGATCATGTGTCTGGGTGACCGCATTGGTTCAATTCATGGCAGTCAAAATTTTCACCGCCCATTTCTGAAAATGTTGCAAGTGGGCCACAGTTATAGATGGAAGGCCACAACATAGTGCACTGCAGTAGTCTAGACAGGAAAGAATGGTAGCACTATGTTTCGCACCTAGGTTAGCAACACAAATTGAATAAACAGGACACAGAATTTACATTACTATGATTTTCAAGACTGAAATGTCTATGAAGAAACACAGTATTTTATCAGAAGCTACTGGTATTGGAGGCCTTGAAATTTGGCAGGACACTGTAATGTCGCAGGATTGCAGGGGCTGCAAATAAAAAGAGAGAACATTGTGTGTACCTTGGTGGTCTTCTTACTAATCACACCTTGAAGTGAATATGTTCTGTGTCAGGATTAATAGAGTTTCTTTTGCTTGGGATCTGGTTTGGATGGTACAGTGTCTATTTTTGGATCCGAAGCAGAAGATTTCGGCTGCGAAAATTGTTTGCTGCTTTTCAGTTCGAAGGTTTCGGCTCTGAACCAACTTTGTGCTTGGAATTGGAAGGTTTCGGATCCAAAGTGAATTTGGGCAGGGCAATGTATCAATAAATGGAAGGAGTGGGTAGGTAATCGGTCAACAATAAATTATTGTAGGCCAAAGAAATTATTTTCTGTTGTCCAAGAAATTTCTTCCAAATAGATTCTTTTATTCTTTCAAAATATTTTCAAGTTGGTGCTCCAACACATTCTTTGAAGTCCAAACAGAATCTTAGTTATACATAAACACAGCCAACGCGTTTCGTCCCCCTTGGGACCTCATCAGGGCTGCAAGAATGAAAAAGAAATTATCACTAATAAGTACATCATATGTCTCTATACCCCAAATCCAGCTGGCAGTCAAGTTCATAATGTTTGATACATCTATTACCTCTACATCCTGCCTATATGACAATCTTTAATCTGAAGAATTTACCCAAAAAAACATAATCACACAATGTTAAAAGCATAACATCATAATTTGTCATGTTGAAATTTCATTCCCGCAGACTAATCTGTTACACAATTCAAAACACATCCTTTAAGTCATTGTTCCTGTACTTTATTGCAATATGCTATCTACTTTTGATTATAATAATCTCTCATTATCATTTCCATAAGGCGACCTATCACACACCTCCTAAATAATGACACAATGGCATAAAATAACAATCATGGAAGGGTATCAGTATCATCCAGGTCTGTTATCCTCTCATCAAATTAAGCATTATCTGGATAGGATAAAATATAATAGTCAATTTTCCTAATTGTAATTTACTTTAATATAATTCATTAGTCCTAGACTTTATTGTAATTAGCTGTCTCATTTCATCCTGGATATCGCTAATTCTTATTTCCATAAAGTATCCTATCACATACCTCCAAAATATTGTCACGGTGGTATGAAATAAAAGTCATGGATTAGTGCCAGTATCTTCCAAGTCTTTGATTTCCTCATCAATTTAAAAGCTTTCTAAATAAAATAAAACATAATAATCATAATGTTCCCATTTTACTATTTACTTCAATATTCTTAGTCTCCCATCCTTAGTCCTCACCTCATTCTGCGTCCATTCTAGTCAGTTAGAAGATATTCTCCACATATCAAGTCCTATAACAACATGACACAAAAGGGCCAAATCAGTATTCCTTTCTGAACCTAATTAGACAGAGTATCAACATGTTAGAACCAAATATTCAATTATAACCTCATACCTTCTATTCTAGCAATGTAAATGTAAATGTGTATGTACTTGTATAGCGCACTGCCACCCCCAACGGGGGTATCCTGGCGCTTTTACTCATACCGCTGTGGAACCCTTCCTGGCCTTTCCCTGTGAAATGTCCACTCCTGGGCACCCCCATGGTGAAGCTAGGCATCCCAGCGCTGCTGGGGCCGTTGTGGAGATTAAGCAAGCTATTGCCCAGAGTGGCAGCGTGGGACCCATGATTAGAATAGGCACCGAGGCGAGAATTATCAGGTCCGAGGTAATTGAATCAGAGACCCGCCGAGGCGGGGGATTGAACTCTGGTCCTGGGCCAGAACTCTGCATCAGGGTCTGCCGCTCTAACCATTGAGCCACACTTCTCCGCTATGGCTTCCTCGTAGCATCCACCTCCATACGTGTATCACCGCTATTACTTAGTGTGTTTTGCGTTTCCTTTATATATTATTATTCAACCAATCACTGTCCCACCAGTCACCTCCTTAATTATCATAAATAGTTTCCTCTCCGGTCCGTGAATCGTTAACCAATCACATTGCCTGTTAAGCCTGCTCCATCCAGCAACAGTACTGGTGTGTGGAACATTCCCCTAATATATCATTGGCCAATCATATTTCACCCTCACTAGGCCTACAATTTGCATAATACACATGTGCTCCCCACTAGGTCCGCATACCATAGGCCAATCAAATCCGGCCTATTCCAATGCTTGTTATTCTTGAATACAGTAATCTTGTATACTCCTTTTGTATGTATAAAACCGTTACTGGAAACCCCTCAACAGTACAAAATTCGAAAAACGTAGAGGCTTTCCCTTTTCATAACCGTTCACAAGCATTCTCACAAACCATCTTATTCGTAATGCGCTCTATCTTTAACGTAAAGAGTTCATGAGCGTTTCCTGCCCGGTCTGCATGGAAGCGGCCAGTCACAAAAGGCGTATTCAAGTATAATCACTTCAACAAAACAATCCTGTTATCCAATATCTTATTCGGCATGAGCGCCAGTGATTACTCGTGCGCCCAGTCTTTACATGGCAGCTAATCATATCAGGCATGTTACAATATTTGCTACCCATTAATTTCTTCAGATGTGCTGCTCACCAAAGCCTATTCCTATATTAACCACTGCGTGAACTCCCTACAGTTAAACCATGTTATCAATATCAAGATTCCTCATAAAACTCCAAAGAAATGCATATTAGAAACTAAAGTATAAACGACTATTCTATTCTCAAAATAAATGACTCATTGAGAATACTGAATGGTCCTAACTCATTAAAATGCATCCTCATTCTATATGCGTGTCACAAGTTACTATCCTCTCGAATATTAAAGCATAAACTATCTAATTCAATGAATAAAATAATCCTCAAATGATGGGACGAAGTAACCACTTATTATACTCACTCATTAAATACATCAATGTTGTAGAAACTCCTAATAACTCTGACCAAGACGTCATGTCTGTACAGGCCCTCATTAATGCTTATTATTATCAATTCCATCATTCCAAAAAATAGTGGAGCTCTGTATCACTGTTAAGTCCCTGCTCTACCGATCTACAACGACTTATCCATCTAGCTTCATTTTGTCTAATCCTAAATTCCCAGTTTCCACCTCTTTTCCCAGGTAAGATTCTCTGCATACCATGGAATTTGATACTAATCTTCCCTGGATGTTTCTCTCTGATATGGGAATACAATGGGGATTTATTATCATGATTCATTATAAATCTTCTATGTTCCTGTATCCTAAGCTTTAAACTGCGCTTAGTACTACCAATATAGATCCTTCCACAAGTGCATATTATGGCATGGATAACGCCCACATGATTACAATTGATAAATTCCTTAATGTTATATCTTTTTATAGTATTATACATGAAGTTTTTGATCTTGATGATGCCCAGATCGCACACATTACAAGATCCACATGTAAAAAAAACATTTGGTGGCTTGGGCAACCAATTTGACTTCACATTTGCTACAGGTTCAATGTAATTCCTTGTGATCATTTCTCTTATAGTTGGACTGCGTTTATATAACACCCCAGGTTTATCCCCAATAACATTGATTAAACCCGGAACACCTCACAGTAGACCACAATTTCTTCTCAGAGCCTTAAAGATTTCATTTTTTTGTGAACAGTAGGTTGTCACAAATGATATTCGCTCGGCAGAGCTGCTTCTGCCTTTCTGTACTAAGGTAGTGTTTCTCTCATCCTTCATTATCCTGTCACTGGCTTTATTGAGAATATTTTTGGAATATCCTCTCTGTGATAATCGTTTGTGGAGATTATCCAACTCCTTCGTGAAATCAATTTCTAAGCTGCAATTCCTACGTATCCATACCATCTCCCCATAAGGGATCCCTCCAATCACTGAGACTGGGTGAGCACTTTCAGCCCTCCGTATAGAATTAGTGGCAGTGCTTTTTCTAAATAATTTACTATTGATGGAATCCCCATCTATGAATAACTCCACATCCAGAAAATGTATCCTTTCTGAACTATATCCCATTGTGAAAGTAATATTAAAAATGTTAGTAATGAGATATTGTAAATACTCGTTCAGTTTCTCTGTGTTTCCTCTCCAAATCATTAAAACATCATCAATGAAGCGGACCCAGAATAAAAAAGAATCTCTCCACTCTGAAGCAACACAACCCCAGTCATAAAACAGCCAACAACAGGTCTGAAAAAATACAGAAGGAAGGCAAAAAGTTCAGGGATGACCCTGCAAAAAGGGCCAAGTCCAACAATATTCCTGCTCAGGACCGTATACTTTACACAATAGATTTCAAGATGGATAATCCTGTGCACTAAACAGTTAAGTGGACTATGAACAGAATAAATACCAGAAAGGGATCTGCAGTGATGTTCAAACCAGTCACTTTACTGAAAACCATAAACTGTGTGGCACTCTCTCACATTTCTTCACGCATCATACTGCTAAACCAGGTGTCTCCAACCGGTCGATCGCGAGCTACCGGTAGCTCGCCGACCCTCTGGGAGTAGCTTGTGCCTCCTATCTAATTATTAAGACGTGATTTTGCATTTATTTTGTATTCCTTCATTCTCTTTTAGGGCAATCAGCCCTTGCCCGCCCTCACCCAAACCAGCTGCTCAGATTGACTAAAGTGAGCTTAGCTGGGGCGGGGCTGGCTGAAGAACGTGACGTTCTTCCTGAAGTCACGCGCCACCTCTCTTTTCCAGGCTGGCATTGCGCTTCATAATTCCCATTTGATCCTCCCGGAGTAACTGCAAGGTAAGATGGCCCGTGGTCAAGCAGCAGCATAGTGACTTGGTAACATTGACTCCATGCATGCAAGGCCCTTTGGTTTTAACATCGGCTGCCACCGCGCTTTAGATCTGCATTCAGGAATAAAGCGTGGTGACAGGCGACGTTAAAATCCAACGTCCTTGCAGGCACTGGGCTGCTACTGCTGTGGTAGCCGATGCTAAAATGCAAGGTCCTTGCCTGCACTAATCTGCTTTCACTGACTTCACCGCGCTTTCATTTGCCTGCGCGTGGTAGTCAGTGAAAACGGCTCCGTGCATGCAAGGAACTTTGATTTTGACATGGGCTGCAACCGCGCTTTACATCTGTCTTAAGTAATAAAGCGCTGTGGCAGCCGACTTTCAAATTAGAAGTCCTTGCATGCACTGGGCAGCTACGGCGCTTTACATTTTTCCTGCCTTCAATAGTAAAACACGGTGGCAGACAACATAAAAACCCTTGCCAGCACTAAGACTCTTTGAATGTCATGCTAAGACAGATATATAGCGTGGAGTAGTAATCAGTGAAAGCCTTTCACTGATTACTACACCGCGCTATATATTTGCCTGAAGTAGACAGTGAAAGCTGCTCAGAGCATACAAGGATCTTGGATTTTAACGTCGGCAGCCACCGCGCTTTACATCTTTCTTCAATAGTAAAGTGCGGTGGCAGCGGATGTTGAAATCAAAGGGTCTCATATGCACTGAACCTCATTGTTGTAATTTAACTGTGGGGCAATTTGAAAATGAAGGTCAGACATGGGCCAACTATAACAGTACATCGAAAATATGTACTTGCACTGTCGACTCAACATTAATGAATGTATATTTTTTTGAAACATGAAGGCTCTGTGCGTCTTGCTTTGCATATTTCCCTTCTGCTACACAACATGTGTCAACAGGCAGAAACAGGGCATTGCCACCAGTCAAAGACGGAGTCCCTTTGATGGGTTTTTGTCTTGTTCTTCTCTGCTTTTTAAAGCCCAGACTTCAAATTTGCAAAATTCATTCCACATAATGTCAGAAGGGAAAATACATTTTTACTTTCCAATCTCCTACTTTTGCAGTAAGGCACAGGCTCCAGAGTCCAGAATGAGTTTATGTAGGGGACCCGTCAGACATTTTGTTAGAGGTGCGCGAACACAAAAATTAACAGATAGAGCAGAATGGTTTTTGAGATGAAGAAAAGTAAAATAAATTCAAATATGCATTGGTAGCCCTCAACATTTTGAGCAGGTGAAGCACCATGGCTGGGATTGATGCCCTCACATTCAAAACTTTTTTTGAAGAGGTTTACACCTGTGTGCCTTAGGGGTATGTAGCAATTGTGCGCAGAGGACAGCTGTACAGTTAGTGGATGGCTTTTGAGAAAATTGAGATGTGCTTAGTGTAGGATGCAGAAAATGCTGACATCTGAAATCTGTGAAGTGCAGGACGAAGTGTGAGAACATAATTGAGTTAGGACAGGTGGAAGCTAGACTGCAAATTGAGCCCTTGTAAAATAGACTGCAAATTATGGTTTTGATTAAATAAAAGGCTGCCAAGAGATTGGAGTTGGATTTCTGGAAGTCGAAGACAGGCAGAGAGTGCAAGGCTTAGCAGACAGTAGGTTGCTGTGCTGAACAGAGTGAAGAACTATGGCTATGCATTTTCTGGACTTTGCAGAGTTGAAGCATGTGTTATAGAACTGAGTTAAGGGCTTTATAGTGAAACTAGGGTTGCCACCTTTCCAAATACCGGCCAATTGTTGCTGTTTTAATAGTCTGCAAAGATCCGAGCATGAAAAAAAGTCATATGTATTCACTTGTAACATAACTTGTCTCCCTTTGTTTACTTTACTGTGATCCTATGTGGGAAGTGTTTCCTTGTCTTCCCTGATGAACACCAATAATTAGGCTTAAAGTCAATGAAGCTGGGTGTGGGGGGTGTCTCAGAAAAATGCGCGAGTTGCTCAGCCTTTAGTAGCTCACAACGATTTTTACTGATCAGAAGTAGCTCTCACTACAGAAAAGGTTGAAGGCCCCTGGTCTAACATGTTTCTATTTGCCAGCCTGCAACAAAGTGACCTTTTGTAGCTTGACCTTAGTGACCCCGTTGGGGAAAGCCAATAGAGGGTGAATGGGAGATAAAAGGATGTATTAAAGGTTTCCCTGTAGACAAACATGTGATAAAAACAAGACTGCTTACTGTTAAACAGTCACACAGATTTCTAAACATGTTGAAATGTGATAGCAAATGGCAATACCGAAATAGTAGAAAAAATTGCATTACTTATACACTTGCATTTCATTGTTCCTTTTTAACATAGCAACAACCAACGCTTCATACTCAGGGATAGCTACATTTTCATTCTTTTAAATGCATTACTCCTATATAACATCAATTATTGATACCCCTACATATTACGAGTTTGAAATAATTTGATGTGAGAACATTCATGCTATTTGTATGGTAGATCATGGTGTGCTAGGCTATACATTGTTATCCTATGTGATGTCGCTAATTTATTTATTCATTTATTAAGAAAAACATTTTTGTGGAACTCATCTTTCTTTCTGTGAGGGGTATAATGTGGTCTGCGATGTGGCTTATGAGCACACTTATCCGTTAGTATTTTAATCGCCCCCTAGCTAGCTGATCCACAACATTGGCACTGTGCACACCACCAAAAAAGAGTATCTGTTCAGTTTATACAGTTTTATCAGCCTGAATTGCTATTAGTAGTTTTCAGGATTACAGTGCTTAGAAAAAAACTGTTTTATGTGATATGCAAAACATATAATAACCCTTACTCTTATCTTTAGATGGGGCAAATTAAAGTGAAACATCTTCCATACAACTATTACGTAACATAACTTCATGGGTCTGGGATTTCTTATACCAAGTTAAGGGTGACTTTTGTCATGATAGAAACCCATCCCATTTTTAAGTAAACGATTATTTCCAGAGTGACAACAATAATGTGTTACATGTTCTATCAAACATTGAGCTTGTAACAACCAGATCTCACACTATTTTTGCTGTGCTTACAAAATAGGAAATGTTAACATTATTTGTTGTCCATTTGTACAATTTAAAAGATGGAACTAATGTCTGGGAAACAAAATCACTCCATTTATTATCAAAAGGTTATTCATGATCTGATAATTATCTGTTTGAATCTATGCTAGATGCCCATGTGTAGCTTTCAAATAAATCCATACAAGTTCCACCCAATAATCTGAGTTGACTTCCCATTAGCAGTTTTGGGTGACTGAATTTCACCACTACACCATGTTGATGTTTAATGTACTCACCATACAATAGCTGTGTGACTTACTATTATGGTGTGAAAAATGTTCCTCAAGATACGCAACAGGGCCATCATTTTCCAATGTGAAAGTCTTACCACACTCTCCTACTGCAAGGGATTTGATCATTTTTAGACATATTTGCTCACCAGAATGGTTTTCCAAATAGCCGATGAGTTTAATGAGCTCATACCATGTATCAGCACTACCACTTTGAAAAGGTCCACCATCACTAGATTTACTGCATAGTAACTTTTGAGGCAAATGTATGCTGTAGTAAATATGCCACAGTACAGTGCATCTCATTATAAAATGCATATAATATACCCATTATTTAAATATACAAAAAACAGTAGGTTTGCTAAAACAATGTAAATGTGTTATATTCCACATGCCAAAATGCCAGAAAATGATAACCCAAAACATCTAAAACTTCTATAGACTGCATAAGGAACACATCACAAAGGTGATGGGAACACAAGTTGACCTTAGGCATGCAAATGCATGCCTTTATGATTATAATTGTATGTTTATTTTCAAAATACAAATTCACACTTGTAAATGACCTTAACTAAAAGTAAAATTACACCAAGAGCATGTAATGTTAAAGGTATGCAAAAATGTTCTCAAAGGGAAGTTATGATATTGGTAACAATTATGAAGTAATTCACACACTGCATACAATTAAAGAGTTATAACTAACATTTGCACATGCCAATATGAAAACAGAGAGAACGTGGTTTGAGCACACTAACATTTTTCAATGAAGCTGTAGTGGAAGAAGATTAACCATTTGGAATGATATATTGTCTTGGAGAAAAAATTAAGGTAGCAACAAAAATACATTTGTTTATTATATTGATGAATGTACAATATGCGTTAACGTATGTGATTCTTAGACAGCTAAGCAGCTCATGAAAGCTGCAAAATTCATAGACTTCTAATAGTAATCTAGTAATGACTAATTGAGCAAAAAATATTAGGAATCAGAGAAACAAGATGCAGTGGTAGTGGGGTGACTATAATCCAAACACAGTTACTTCAAACTCACCTTTTTGAATCTGCATTCATGCAGTATACTGTTGCATATTTTGTGATTAACTTAGGTCCAGGCAGTGATGGTGGTGTGGTGCCACGGCAGTAAGGACTATGTGTTTCTATAGGAAGAAATGTTGGTGGAATTTTAAGGTCTTCCATAGTTAATTTCTCAGGAATATATTCGGAAATCCACTTATTAGCAAGTATGTACACCATCATTTTCCTGACATCACTGAAGTTATTAAAACTGTCATCATTCAATATATTGTTTTATCCCTGTTCTAAAACTTTCTTTCCTTACAATTCTGGAAGGTCTTGGAATAGCCAACACATTGAAAGATATCTGCGAGTGCATATGCAGGATTTGTGACGGCCCTCACATTAGCACTGTCATTGTCCTGATTTTGCATCGAAAGTAACACGAGTCCTCAGGAAAAGACACCATAAGTCCTGTTTGCCAGTGTATACAAAAAAATCTTCCAGAAAAAGCATGTTCAGAAAGAAATAACGGATATACTGCACAAACACCTGCAATTATTTTTCTGCATTTTTGTCTCCTGTTATTTGTCCGGAGCATTTGCTTCAGTGATGACTCTTGAAGTTCATTTGCGAATTGGAATGGTTTACTGTTTTTGGCCATTTCAATGTGTTTGCATTCGAGTGAAGGATGCCCACTGCAGCAAGCCTTTGCCATAAATTCTCTATTTTGAGTAATTTTACAATTGTATTGTTGTATTGTAATTGTTTTTTTAACATGAACTGGTGCTCTTATCCACTTCTGCAAAGGGGCTTGAAATATATTCAATTTTTGCAATCCACACAATATATTGGAATCGAAAAAATGTTGTGAATGTTTTATTGATGACTCTGTAGTGTTGAATGACTTACAAACGCTGAACTGCAAATACTAGTCTATTGTTTTTAAACTATCCCAATTTCTCTCACTAGAACTGAGTATTGATTGAAGAGGTTGATGTGATTTCTTTATATCCTTCACTAAAATAAATAGAACAATAATGTTATTTGAAAGCTAAACATGTATTTAACATAGTCATAAACATTAATGTGCTGCTAAACATATGCATTATTAAGGTATGCACCACTAGACCTTTTAGTGGCTTTCCATTTTAAAACATGAATTAAACATTGTTGGAAAACTATTAAATTAATGCATTTTCTTGCAGTTTCGTATTTATCCAAAAACGCTTCTTTACTATTAGTTTGAAAAAAGGTGATTGCAAATAAATCTTGCCTTTGTTATTCTGATTTTCCTGTGCTAAATACCCTTTAAAAAAGTATTGAAAATCAGTAACATTATACAGTATAAATATTTTGTTAATCATATGTAATTCCATATTTTCCGCACAGCAGTAAGATTTTATTTAAAAATGTGTCGATAGTTAGTAGTATATTCTGTTTGTTAATAAAGTCTAGACATTTTGGAACCATACACTACCCCTATGCCTGCGATCTTAGAATACTGAGATTTATAACACACTGGATATGTCAAAACTCTGAAAAAAATAAGTTATTAATCCATTGGGTGTTATTTTTTTTTTTAGATTGATATGATTAAACAAATAACATACCATGTTGTTTCTCCATAGGGCCTTTGATGTATACTGAATGGGTTATAAGTATCCGACAAACAGGACAGTGCCAATGACTTCTAGATGAGCTGGATTGTAATTGTAGACAATTACATGGAATTCTATATTTATCTGTAGAGAAAAATGAAAAATCTGAGTCAATAAAACATCAAACTATCAAAATGTACCTTGGTATCTCTATCTGGGGAAGCAGTTGGTGTGGTACAGCTAGTTCCCACTTACAATAACCATGCTAGGGAAAGAGAGTAGATACTGGCTCTCGCAGAGATGGCCTTACCATTGGAGGAGCCCGGTACAACAATCTAGGTTGGTGTTCCCCTCATGACTTCCCTCTGCATGGATTCCCCTACCTACCACCCACCAATGGTGCCCTTCACTTCTCATTTGCCCCTTTCTCACATATCTTTTTGTTTATAGTAATGCTCACCCAAATTTAGACTGTCAAACTGCTTTTCATCCCAAACATATTATAAAGAGACAATGAGTCATACAAATGTGTAAATCGAGTTATAGGAAAAGTCACTTAAGCCTGTTGAACTACAAGGTGTAGGAGTCACATCATCCATACTGTCTGGAGAAACAAAGAGACAGAATAACTAAGTTTTTATGATACATAATAACCAAAGTTGGTATGCTATATTGCTTGAAAATGAGAGAGCACAACAGCACCCTATCTCCTACATTATGGTGATGTTGCTCTTTTCTATGCTGCTGGCGTACCTTAGGCTGACTTGCGCAAATCCACACACTCTCGCACCATACTGCAAGGGTATGTGCGTGATGTCAAGCATAGGATTTATAATGGAAGGGCACCTGTCCAGCACAAAATTATATGGTTTAACAAAGTTTAATACTTGACAACTTTTTATGTGTGCTGTACAGTGCAGCACACATGACCTACTGGAATGTTTGGAGAAAATAAATCTTTTATTCAACTTTCAAAATCAAGGTGTAATACTTTGTTCCAAAATCCATTCTATCAAAGTTAATAGATAAAGATTAGCGTTACATACCATGGCTGAGTGCATAGGAGCATCCATGTACCACCCTTCTATGGCTACTTTATATAAAGTAGAATATAGTGCTACTTTGTGTTATTTTAGGGCTACTGTTCAATGCAATTCAGGATTTGCATTGGACAATTAACCCCAAAACAACACTTTGCATTAGGTTTGCATAATGTTTGTGATGCAAGCCAACAACACATTGTTAGTAACTGTTAGTAACTCCACACTATAAACTTAGGATTTGAAACAAAACACGAATGGGTGTCATACCAATAAGACTGTATTACAACCCAAGGTACCCTTTTTAGCAACCATAGAATATCATTTGAGGAAGAAATAGAATAAGGTTCTAAGTATGCCTTTCAATTTGCATGCAGCACTTTGATTTCTATTCATAGATCAATGTGCTGTAGCAGAAGAATTGTAACTTTTTAACTAGAAGTAAAAAAAGGATCTCTGTGACAAAGGCAATTAACCACTGAGTTATCTACATTAAATACAAATCTGTGATCTGCATGTGACATGTTGTTCTTTCTAGCAGTTACATGAATCCCTGTCTGTCAATAACACATTATTTAGTACAAGAGTACTAATAAATGTACTGTTGCATGTCTATTACAGCAGTAAACATGTCAAGTTACATATTATTACCATATCACGGTTAAAGTGACATAAGAGAACAATATTTGCTACCTCACAGATTGCATTTACAGTTACCTCACTTAAACAACACTCCTAAGAGCCAGAAGGCCCCATCAATTTTTACTTTGCTGCACAAACATAATCACTTGCATCCTTGTTTTATTTTTGAATACCTATTTCTAAAACACATGAACACAAAACATGCAATGGTATAAACTATTTATGCAGATAACCAAAGTATTACATGCTATCTGCTAACATTGTTTAGGGTGGCGACATGAGGGGTTTCAATAAATAATTTAGGCTTTACCTGTCATGAGTCATGCCAACATTCCACATTTAGCAATTGTATATTATATATGATATGGATAGAGGTTCTGGTGACATCTTAAACCATGAGCCAGAAAGCAAAGCACATTTTAAATATTACCAGAACCTCAAGATCTTATTATAGTTCCACTTTGAACATATTATGCTTAATGCATTTTTTATATAACATGTTTACTTAGCAAGAGTTAGCTTGAGAAATATGTTTTATTCAAACTGCAATATTAGAGTTAGAGTGTTTAGGATTTGCTTACCTTTCATAAATAAATTGTCATAAAAAATGGAACTTGATGAGGGGAGTGTATTTATGTGATTCTTTAGCTACTGCATTTACTACATAATTCTAGCATTTGCTCATATGTCACATAATTTCTGACATAATTTGCAAATTTCACAAAACATATTCCCAGAAAACAAATGTATGAATATATTTCTGCTAATGAATGTGCCCTGTCATTTATGCTTTTTGCACACTAATTAGGCTTCTCTTGACACCTAATTTAGTCCTCCATGCTGCATTCTCCTTTCTGTTTGGTCTGAGCCATTCTGCTTGCAGACATGACAATGGCAAACCTCTGTATATATGCATTAAAAAGAACAATACATTCAGATCCACTACTAAGAAGAGCTGCCCATTTCCATTGCTTAGTGAGAAAATGGTGCTCTGTGCATTTTTTTTTCTATATAGAATAACGACACAAGCAGTTGAGCAGAAAATTGTGTTTGCTGGAAAATTCAAACTTCATGTCTGTTCCATTATTCTGTTAAAAACGGTGATAATAAATAGTTATCTCTATACAGTCTGTTTTACAAATATGCATTCAAATGTATTTAATAATGAAATATCATAACTGGAAAGATATGGTGATGCAAAATATAAATGTAGAAAACACAATACAGAATTAAAACAATTGATATTTAAATTGTTCTTACGTTGTCAGCAGATCATGACATAATATATTAGGAGTCACAAACATACTATCTACCTAATAAGTACAGCTAGATAAGGACCCCACTGCCAATACAAATGTAACTGCTTCAAACATGCAGCAAAACAGTATAACATCAGACAAAAACATACTACTCGTCAAACATAAAAACTCAGGTAGTTCAAAAGAGTCCGAGAAGCCTTTCATTTACAAGCCTGATTAATCTTCAGAGGATCATTTAAACTCTGCCAAATGATCCACCGGTTTGCAAGAGAGCTAGAGAAATGTCCCCAATACTGAGAGATCCTCACCGGCCTGAAGGGGATATCTCAGCTTTGAAGGGATCAACAACAGAGATGATATCATTCATAGCACTATATTTTTAACAGTGGGTGCAATATTTAAAGCATTCACTCTGCAAACTTTTCTTTCAAGAAACATACTGCCAAATCAGGAGTTCATTTCTTGGAAAAAAAACGAATGGACACGATGCCAGGGAATTTGCTCCCTGGCCAATCCAGGCCCTTATTCAATTTCCTTACACATGTCCACTGTGCATCATACAGCAGATACAGGTATGAAAAATGAGTGTTAGGCACCCTGCATTCAATAGTGCAGGATGACCATCATCCTCCTATTGGCGCCTTGGCTGACGGGCTACCAAGGGAACCTCAGCTTTTGGAGAGGTGGGAACCTTATAGATTTAAAGTGACACTTTAACAGGAATCAGGTGGTTATATCAAGGAAAGTACAAACAAAGAGACAAAGAATAGGACCAGTTTAAAGAAAGTGAGGATAGGTCTACGGTGGCTGGGATTGAGGAATAGAAACTGGCAGAGAATAAGGGTCAATCAGAGTTCCCTTCCCAGGCCACAGGATGGGGCAGGTGCTTCCAGTGGACTTTGAGTACAAGCAGCTGGAACTACTTGGTTCCTACCAACATGCTCCTAAGGTAAGGTTCCTGGTTCTCTCTGTTACTTCATGTTATTGTTTTAGCAGCTTTCTTTTGTTTGACCCACCTTTTGGATTTTATTCATGTAGGTGATTTTTCATCCCATTGATGTTCCATGTGCCATTTATCTGCAGTTTGTCACCTTGCTGCTTCCTGTTCTCTTGACTTGGAGAAAGTGTGTTGGTAGGGTCCGTGGTATTCACAGCCCGCCACTTGGACCTTAGGATAAATCTAATGTGTCATGAGAGCTCATGGTTGTCAATCCTACTGATTAACAAAAGGGGGGGAGGACAGAAGGGCTTTTACATGAGGTCCAGCATACATGCCCCGGATAGACTATATTGAGAAAGGGTATGCAGTTCCTTAAGAGGATGATTAGTTGGTGAGGTCAATTCTTAAATCCGTCGGTATTGATTGGACTCAAAGAACCTATAGGTAGGAAAGGGGAGTTCTCATATTCGGAACTAATGACCTCACACACCCAGCAAGCTAGGTGTCATGCTTCATCATCTGGGCCTGCTCCTCGTCGGGCCGGTGGTGCAATGCCCGACGGGCACCCGTGAAGGGGCTCTTTAGCGGAGATCTTTTGTTCATTGCCGATGAGTGTGTGGGTGTGAGGGGCCTAAAGGAGTGTAGATGAGTAGAGTGAGTTAAAAAAGGTTGGATAGTCTGTTAAATGTGTTTATTTAGGACAGCTGTCCACCTCATTAAAAAGTTTAGAGGAAGATGGACAGTCAGTGTGACTTGTATTTGTCTCTAACTGTCTCCTACTCTAGTGGTCGACATGTTTCATGCCCTCATGGTATCAAAATTCACATCAGAATCATATTTGCTTATGTTCAGGGTTGCAACCGTGCATACCTCAAGCCAACCAAACCATCGTGAGGCATATGACATCAGTCTAGTGATGTGCCCGTTATTGTTTATATCGGAGTGCAGGTAAAAACCCGAGTGGGTGATCAAGACTAGGGGTGGTGATAAAGTCATTCATTAGACTCTTGAGTGGTAGACATCTCATAACCAATTTAATTCATCGCATAGGAGCATAAGTAACATATGATTTTGTTACGGTGAAACTCACCTAGAGCGACAGGAATTAGTGCTTCAATCAGCTCTTGGCGGTATCACAGGCTAGCCCATTGGCTATCTGTGAAATATACGTAAAACCACATGTTAAACGGCAAAGGATTTGGCTATTCAGGTATAGGGTGCTGTTCCTAATCATGGAATATCTTGTCGTAGTGTGAAGTTGTGTATGGAGCAAGGGATGCAAGTGTTCTCTTAGTTGGTAAAGAAGAACTTAAAAAGCGGTTGTTATAGCTTTAAGATGCCTTGTCTGAGCTATATTACGGAACAGTGGTTGCATGTCCCGATTGGTAATGCCAAGTGTTATAGTCATTGCCAAGTAATAGGGTATCGCCAAATATAGTAACCAATGCTGGTGACTGAGCAGAGGCACAACTAGCGTGTACTAGCACAGAGCGAGCTAAACAGACCGCTTATGAATCTAGTTACAAAGGATAATCGGGAGCCTATTTTCTCGAGTCCTTATTTAAACCTCATTTGGATATCTGGAGTATGTCCGTATGTTAGCACATCGATAAACTTATTGTGACTACTCTCGTAAATCATTAATCAACCCCACAGAAATATATGTTAGATAAATCTAGTGTTGGATGGTCTCTAGTACCATTAATAAACCCCTAAACATATATGAATGTATCTAATGTTAGATAGTTATACTCAGTATCGCGTCGTCGTGGCTTGCAGCCACTTGATACTCACAGTTTCATGTTGCCTGAGGTGGTTCGTAACCTACCCGTCACCGCCAATGCTGGAAACAACGCGAGTGTCTGTCAACTTCCTTTATGTAGTAACGGGCTATGATCTGGATTGGTCTGTGAATCATGACCATGTGATCGGGTTAGAACTCACAGTTGTCAGCGTTACGGTGGGCGCCATTTTGTAGTGGGTTTACTTAAGTAAGAATGACTATCTATGTCAGGTGCTGGAGTCTTATGAAGGTGATAATGTGGGATATATATCAACGTTAATAGTTGTATTATGAACAAATTCAGTAGGGGGTTGAAAAGGGTCTGTAAGTGTATATCGACCGATCTTGCCAGGGATACTCGTGGACTATATAAGGCCCCTTAAAAATTCTTAAGTTGCTTCTGAGTGTATGGGGGTCAAATGTCGTAAGGTATTCATGTGAGGTTTACCCACGGGATGTCATCATTAAGCCCAAGGGAATCTGAGGACAGATGGTGTATCCATCTCTGTTCAATTCTGAACAGGGCTTGTTGTGTGATGTTAGGGTGAGTTTCAAGGACCAACCACCTCAATGATTCTGGGGTGTGTTTATGTTCCTTATACTGTGTATATAGGCTGTCCGGTTTTAGGTTTAAACCTATAATAACTGATAAAACCCCACTGAAAGAGAAATAGCCCTCACCAGTGAAAACATATAAACACTGAAAAAACACCTGCACAACCACAATACAACCTGGTTGTCGTTTTCATGCACCGTATGTTACTTTTGTGCTCTGTTATTCGTATCCTGACTGCCCTCTGAGTCATACCTACGTTTTCAAGTTATTCTTCAGAGTGCCAGGGTGATGGCTACTGTAAAGGAGCAAGCTGTTCCTATCCGTAGGTTTCCTAAACAGTGTCGTTCTCAGCTCCGAGTTGTCCAGTCTTACCATCAGATCTAGAAATGTTAATTCAGTCTCTGACACTGTATGTGTAAATTTCAGATATGGGTTCTTGGTGTTAATCCATGAGCAAAATGCTTCACAGAAAGACCTCGCTCCCTTCCAGAGGATGAGAATGTCATTGATGAACCTCCTCCATAATATGAGGTGTTCTCTGAAACATTAAAATCTATACTCTGTTCTTTAAAGATTGCACCCTGCTACTGAAAAGCTCATACCATCTTTCCTGTTGCATTCACCTGCTAAAGTTTCACAGATGAGTGTTTGCAGCAGTGGTTTTCTCTCACTTCTCCCTTACGCCCATCTCCTCCCCTCATAAATGTATTGTTCTCCAGATACACATGATCAGTATTTTAATTATTATATAGTATCACTGTGCATATTATTCGTTTTCTATGTTCTTACAAGTCACTTCCTCCTGCCATTGCAAGAAAATGACCAAATAAATCTGTGACACAATAAAAAGATAAGCAACTAAATTTGATATCAAAGTATTATATTTTATTGAGACACGCAGACAACAGTATTTAATTTGTTGAGTCATTTTCCTAAAGTACAAAGTTGTAGCGGTCCATAAAATCTCAACTGCAATCTCAAAGTTTAACTCTTAAAGCCTGTGCTTTCATCAAATAAATATATTTCTTACAATATTAAGTATGCAATTAATATTTTAAACTTGAAAATATGTATCATATAAAATTATGTTTATGTAAAATATTTAATGAATAATACTCTGGAATACAATTTTATTTTAACATGAATATATTTCAAATCAAAAATATCATGTGACAGCTATATAAATACAATAAATAAAACAAATGAATTAAAAAATTATATATAAATAACATCATCAAGGATATTCTAGTCAGAACTCACTCAAAATTGATTCATGATTGTTATCCTGGAAATTGATGTTAACAGGTTCTGAAACTGCCTATCTTTATTTTGATGTTTTGTAAGAATTATTTTTCTTAAATATATTTTCTTTCTGTTTCATATTTCTACAGAAATAAGAGTGCACAAAAATTGATATGGTATTAATTACTTAGGTGACTGTCAAAATAGTGAAATCAAGATTAATTTGGTCAATATTATTGAATACTATTTAAGAAAAGATGTATTGTCACCCCAATTTTAGGTGAATATTTTTACTACTTGTAAAAAATAGGGTTATTAGTTGAGAGGGGTGGAAGACCCACTCAAATAATAAACTCAATGCTTGCCAGGGCCACACAAATCTCAAAATTAACCAGTGCTTACCTCCCTGATAGCTTGGAACAAAAGCAGTCAGGCATAACTCAAATGCAATGTGTAAAGTATTTACCCAGTACACAAACAGCATGATGAACAACACACAAAGGAAAAACCTCAATGCAATTTATGAAAATTGAGTACATTTTCATGAACAAAATGACAAAAATCCAATCAGCAGAACTGGAGATAACTGGAGATAAGAAGCAGCAATGGCCAATTTTGGGTATCTGTTTACACTGGACCGGGACAAAAGTAAAAGCTCAGGCTGACAGTGATGGACCACAGGCTGGCAACAGGATGAGTTTGACACGCTAGATGTTGTACCTCATGCCCTTAATGTGAGTTCTCTGTGGAGTTGCTTTGCATGGGTTTGTGTTGCTTGGCCTAAGTTCCAGGGAAACTGTCAACTTTGTGGCATTGTGGAGCTTCGGATCACTCAAAGTCAGTTCCGATCAAGCCCTCAGTTAGGAGTGGAAACACAGAAAGGTGTCAAGGGAGGTTTATTTTAAATAGTCGCGATAAACCTGAAACCACTAATTCTGAGGTTTTTGAGCATTTATTCTGCTTAGTTTTGATAATTCAAAAATACATTCATAAATCAATGTGACATGTCTTTTAAAGGAAGCACCACATTAGTAAATCACATAATTGCAACACATTTGTATGCATGATTTAGAACCATTTCTTTTGTGAGACAATATATACAACACATACATAATACCAAACGTTATTTTTGACAAAAATATATACAACAAACCAATGATCACAAGACAAAGATCGATAAATTATGTGTGCCAGCCTGAAATTAAACCAGTCCTGCATTTGCACTGAAAACACAAGGTGGACAATTGCTCAGACATGTGTCTTTGAATGAGCAATTGTCCGCCTTGTGTTTTCAGTGCAAATGCAGGACTGGTTTAATTTCAGGCTGGCACACATAATTTATCGATGTTTGTCTTGTGATCATTGGTTTGTTGTATATATTTTTCCGAATATTTAAAATAAACCTTCCTTGACACCTTTCTGTGATTTCAATATTTGGGTGGTCCAGTGTGGAGAGTACAGGACCCAAGCCTTCCTTGTTTTCACTCAGTTAAGAGTGGGGCAGATCTGTGAGGCTTTGCGTCACTTTGTGCTCGATCTGGTGCAGCTTTCAGATGGGAAGGGACAGCATGGCTCTGCAAGACTTGGAGTACAAGCTTATGAGCTTTCAGCTGTGCAGCAGGGCTCTACGGGGCTCTGAATCACTTGGTGTCAGATGCGGTGAAGTCTTCGAGTGGAAGCTGTGATACTCTACGATGCTTCACTTTTAATCGGATAAACCTTTCAATCAGACAGAGAGGAGAGCTCTCTGATACCAGCAAAGGGTCCAGGACCTGGAGATTAGGACTGACTGCAGCAGATGCCAGCAGTGAGGCTCAGGCAGGTCCGGGCAGGCCCAGTGTACTGATATTAAGAATGATATTTTGACCATTGGCTCCATTTGGCATAATTGACTCCATTTTCTGTGCGGATTCCATCTTGTGTGACAGATTCCATGTTCTGCGCTCGCACATAGCTGCAAAGTGGGGGGGGCATGTTTTCGCTCTTCACTTGCTTTTTGCTCTTCACCGATCAGAGTGAACTGGAACATGTTGTATGGGATGCGTTCTTGGTACCTTTCAGGGAATGTGCGGAATGTACAGCTCTGTCTCGGAGTCAAAATACAGGAGCCAGGCCAGCTTCTGTCTTGACCTTGACACAGACCAGTACGATCAGCTCGGTTTTTGTAACAGATGAAAGGGGACGAGGTTTCTAGAACCTTCGCCTCATGTTGAGTAAACGTATTAAAGCCAGAGAATGTTTACAGGTGAATTGGAACTCACTTACGGAGTAGACGTACTGTCGTAAGACAAACGGAATTTGAGTCCCAGTCAAGAGTCCAAGCTCAGCTGTCAACGGGTTCCCCAGCTAGAGTTGGTGAGGATATCGAGTGAACGATTGGTGAGGTGTTACTTACTCTATGTACATCATTTCTAAGTTTCTTTGCTCTTTGCTATATGTATATATGCTATATTTTATTCTGGTTTTGCACTTGAGTTACTTAATACTTGGGAGTCTGCATTAACTGATATATTTTGCCTTCCTTCCTAAAATATTGAATTAATAAACATGTGTGTCACTTTAAATGCACCTGAATTTGTCTTCTTGCCTTGCCTTAAGAGAGTGCTGGGTCTTGTTTTATCACCACGTCTTTTGGGAGTGCTGTTTAACGTGTGTTGTTTAAAGGTGCAGTAGTGCATTTGCCTCCTCTTGGGAGTGCAGTGTCCAAGTGTGTCCTATTGTGTCAAATTGCAAGCACTACATTTTTTGCGTCACTTGCCAGAATTCGAAAAGAAAATTTAATAAAGGAAAGAAAAATGTTTTCCAGAAAAACAAAGGCAGATTCCCAGATACCAATTGAAATACCTGAATGTGAGGTAGGCCCATATGGTATGCTTGCCCACGAGGCGGCTCATTGCGCTGGGCTGAGTGAGAATTGGAATGTGTGTTTAGCTGATGCTGAGCCAGCACAAGTGGTTGCGTGTTTGCAAAAATTGCCTGTTGAGAAAGGAAAAGCGATTAGCACGTTAGGGCAAAGATGCTGGATCCTCTTGTGTGCTTATCGTAAAATGCATGAAAAATGTGTTCAGCTGCAGCACGAACATGAACAAATAGAAAAATAGTTTGTTGAAGCCAAAAATACCTCTACGATGTTAACTTGTCAGAATAAGTTATTACAAGATAAGTTGGAAACTTTCCAGACTGTGGCAGAAAAGGCTGCAGTTCGTATCGCGCAACACAAGTACAAGAAAAGGAGTGGAAGGGTTAACAAGAGAAAAGTACGTTTAGCTATTGCAAAGGTAGGAATTGACTGGGACCCTGAAAAGTGGGATAGGAATATTTGGGATTCTTCAGAGTTTTCAGACTCTGGAGGAGAGTGTGATCAAGCCAGTAGTCAGGATGAGTCAGAAGAACGCAAAGTGGTTCAGGCGCAGCCCATACATCGTAGGAAAATACAGAGTGGTCCAAATTTTCAACTGGGGCTTGCAATGGATTCTATGGAGGATTTTACTCAGCAGGAGATTAATTACATTTTAGACAGATTTCGAAAAAGACCTGGAGAATCTCTGCTTACATGGATGGTGCGAATTGCTTCGTATTTTATGGTTGAGTTAACCACAACATTAGATGAATTAATACAATAAACAGAAGACAAACGACCTGGAAGAGAATTCATCATGTATTTATTCAATGATATATTGGAAGAGTGCCATCCATGTGATATTCAAACAAATGAATTAATCAAAAAAGAGAGGTTGCACCAGAAGGGATGTGCAGTGAAAAGGAGAGGGTGCTCAAGTGTAAGGAAATCAGAGGAAAGGATATTTCGGGTACAGACTGGATTCAAAGAGGGGCGTCGACGTTTCGATCCGACTTGCGACCATAAGGGAAATTAAACTGCCTCGGTCTTGCGGATCTTCATCAGGACTGGGCCTGGGCAACCTATCAGTTATAGGCGACGTGAATTCAAGGATTCAGCCTTGGAGTCCAGTAGATTGAAATCAACCTTGACATTCAATGTCCAAAAATGAACCACCAGAGGTTTCAAGGGACAAATCCAGCAAATATTCGGCAATAAGGTTAGGGCGGTCCACTGGGGTTCCGTAAATTTCTTTGAAGCAGCGCGCCTCGTCAGTACGCGCTCGTCGCTGTAGGAGTCAGGCACGAATGAACGTTCATTCGTGCCTGACTCCTACAGCGACGACGCCCCTCTTTGAATCCAGTCTGTACCCGAAATATCCTCTTCAATGTGCTGAATCAGAATTAATTTCTGTGTTTGAACAATAGCCAAGGATCCTATGAAAGACATTGGGACAGACCATTTAGGACGGTGACTTGTAGCCGTGCCCTCTTGCCCCGACATATTCAATTTCGGATAAAATGTTGAAATATTCTTTCCTCTGATTTCCTTACACTTGAGCACCCTCTCCTTTTCACTGCACATCCCTTCTGGTGCAACCTCTCTTTTTTGATTAATTCATTTGTTTAAATATCACATGGATGGCACTCTTCCAATATATCATTGAATAAATACATGATGAATTCTCTTCCAGGTCGTTTGTCTTCTGTTTATTGTATTAATTCATCTAATGTTGTGGTTAACTCAACCATAAAATACGAAGCAATTTGATTAACTCATTCAGAATATAGGTCCAGGACCACTGTTTTTTGTAATATACATTACCCAGGTCCTTGACCATATTGGGTTACCCCGTCCTTTATAAAGATTACATGGATGGTGCGGCTGTTTGATATGGGTGCCTCTGGGGTAATGTTGGATCACAGAGAAAATCTACACGCTCAGCACTGATCCCACAGTGCAGGAGCAGTTTAGGAATTTCGGGGGCAATAATCAAACTAACCTGTTACAATTGGGAGTGGCTGGATACAGTCATAAATATCCGACAGAGTCAGACTGGCCAGTGAATGATAAACCCTGGTATACACTGAGAAATGCTATACAGAGGCTTAAGGAGGAAGGGATGAAAACTGCTATTTTTCTGGATAATGCACATAAATTGATGGATGAACATTTAACTGTGTCAGTGCGAAATAAAATAATCCGTTTGGCTCCCCCTGCTTACAAACAGGTGATGATGACTTTGCAAATTAATCAGACTGGTAATACTTTGGCACAGGTGATTGAGGCAGTCGGTGAGTTGGGATAGCTGGGGGACTGGATAAAGACTGAAAGAGCTGCCAGTTTGGAGACATATACAGATAAAAACAGGCCGACTAGGAGAGATATGTTTATGGCTTTGTTGAGGGATGGAGTGGAGAATGAGAAGATAGATGGAATAGCTACTAGAAGTCAGTTGGAGATGTATTGGAAAAGAGGGTTGGACAAAAAAGACAGAGGCAGGAAAGTGAGTAAGCAGAATAAAATGCAAGTGAGTCAGAGAAAGCCAGAGGTGGATGAGGAGGAAAAGGAGGGTGAGCAAGCTGCCCATTTGAGTATAAAGGAAGGGAGAGATTCAGAAAATGAATGGCTCAGTGAGAACCGGCGGGGGGAGGAGTTCCCCCGAGAGTATGACAGGTTGTACCCGGATTAGACCTTGGCAAAGGTTGACAGATTTAAAGCAGATTAGGAAATAGGTCAAGCTCCGGTACAGAGATGGGCTCGCAAAGACAATGGACCTTATGTTGACATAGAAATTAATTGGAAACATCGTAATGTTCAGAGGGCCCGAGCCCTAGTAGATACCGGAGCGGAGGCCACTTTGATATATGGAAATCCCCAAAAGTTTAAAGGACAGTATTTCACAATCACAGGCTTAGGCTGAAAAGAGACACCAGCAGTGCAGACAAAACTCCAAATGAAAATAGTGAGAATACCAAAAAGAGAGTACACTGTATTGATTGTGCCCCTCTCTGAATATATTGTTGTAATTGATAGTTTGAAGGGAATGACTGTGTATTCGGAGGATGGGTACTATCAATTTGGATTAAAAAGGTACATTTCAGTTGGCATCATAAGAGTGGGTCATTTGAAGATTCCCCCAGTGAAGGTGCCCCAGGCTACTAAGGTAATTCATTTGAAACAGTACAGAATTCCAGGAGGGCATGAGGAGATCAGTGCAACCATACAGGACTTGATAGAGGCAGGGGTGGTGACTCCAATCACTACCGCCTGGAATAACCCAGTGTGGCCTGTGCGCAAAAGCAACAATACTTGGCGTATGACAGTTGCTTATGGCGAATTGAACAAGAACACACCTCCTTTGACTACAGCTGTCCCAGCTACTGTTCCTTTAATTGAGAAAATACAGAAGCATCCTGTGACTTGGTATGCGACTATTGATATTGCCAATGCTTTCTTTTCTATGCCAACAGCCTCTGAATGCCAAGAGCAATTCTCATTCTCATGGATTGGTAGACAACTAACATTTAGAAGTCTTCCTATGGGGTACTTACACAGTCCTACTATCTGTCACTGGCTGGTGGCAGAGCATTTAGATGAGGTACCAGTTATTCCTGGAGTACATCTTTGCCAATACATTGATGACGTAATAATACAGGGAGAGACACAAGAGCAAATGCAGATTCAGTTGGACAGGATTGTGGAGCATTTGCAGAGTAAAGGGTGGGAGATAAATCCCGCAAAGGTAAAAGGACCCTCTCAAAATGTGAAGTTTTTGGGTATTGAATGGCATCAGGGACACAGAGAGGAGGTGCCCCATGTGAACCAAAAGATCAAAGAATTTGCTGTGCCACGAAATAGAAAGGAAGCCCAGAGGTTCATTGGTTTGTTTGGTTTTTTGGAGACAGCACATCCCTCACTTGAGGCAGATTTTGGCCCCTTTGTACAAAGTTACGTGAAAGAAAAATGCATTTGAATGGGGAGGGCAACAGCAAATTGCATTTGAATCAGCAAAAGAGGCTATGCAGTGCGCTTTGGATTTGTGGCCAGTACGGGAGGGGGATGTTGAGCTGAATGTGACAGTGCAAGGACTGTATGCTAATTGGAGTATTTGGCAGAAGCAAGGAAAAACGAGGGTGCCTTTAGGATTTTGGACAAAGACATTTTCAGATGCTGGAGAGTGGTACACTCCCTTTGAAAAACAGTTGCTTGCATGTTATTGGGCCCTGGTGGATACTGAGCTATTGACCCTAGGGTACAATGTGATCTTGAGACCTTAGATTCTTATTATGCAATGGGTGATGAGTTTCCCCAAGACTCATAGAATAGGACATGCGCAAGAGGCCAGCATAATTAAATGGAAGTGGTACATACAGGATAGGACCCAAGTAGGTCCCAAAGGCACTGCAGTGTTGCTTGAGCAGGTGGCGCAAGCCCCAATGGGAGATACAGGGGTGTTGCATGATGTACCTGAGATACAGGAGTCTCCTGTGAAGTGGGGCAAGCCATTTGAAGAATTGTCCTTCGAGGACAGGAAGTATGTGTGGTTTACTGATGGTTCAGTCAGGTATGTGAGGGCTAAAAGGCACTGGAAGGCAGTGTCATATAATCCTGTGACCAAAAAATGGTTGACCACTACTGGAGAGGGAAAGAGTAGTCTGTTTGCAGAACTATATGCTGTGTATCAAGTTTTGAAACAAGAATTGCCAGGAAAATGTCATATATACACTGACTCGTGGTCCACTGCCAATGGGTTAGACATTTGGCTTCCCACGTGGCATGCCCATAACTGGATGATATATTCAAAGGAAGTTAAGTGTGGGGTTAGGAACTGTGGAAAGAGATCTGGACCATGTTACCACAAAGGTCAGTTACCGTGTATCATGTAGGTGCTCACTGTTCCACCGACTCACTCGACTGCTAGTTTAATTCCCTCACAGATGAAAAAGCTAAGATTTCGGAGGCCGAGGTGGCAACGCAAGATTCTGACCTGGTTGGGATTGTGAAGTGGGAACATCAGAAATGCGGACACTTTGGAGAAAAGATTACTAGCAGGTGGGCAGAGAATAGAGGGATACACATTCCCCTAGATCTGATTAAAACTTTGATCTCACAATGTCCTGTTTGTCAGCATAACCAACATAGACCAGTCCCACAGATAGTGAGAGGCCAGCTAGGCAGAGGAAAATTACCAGCACAGATCTGGCAGATTGATTACATTGGGCTCCTGCCAACTAGTCGAGGATGTCAATTTGTGTGCACGGCTGTAGACACATACTCTGGTTATTTGATAGCATTTCCATGTAAACATGCTACTGAGTTGAACACATTGAAACCGTTAGACTTGCTGATTTTGTATTATGGAATTCCATTACAGATTCAAAGTGACAATGGGTGTCATTTCAAAGGCAAATTGGTGCAGGATTATTGTGTACAACACAACATTGAGTGGGTCTTTCATATTCCGTATTACCCGCAGGCTGCGGGTCTGATTGAGCGCATGAATGGATTGTTGCAAGAACAAGTGAGAAAGTTGCCTGATGGGTCATTGAAAAATTGGAGAGATCATTTAAATGAGGCATTGCAAAATACTGAACAATAGACCCTTAGCAAATGCAGAAACCCCTTTGATGCGAATGCTAACCTCAGCCTTGCAGATTCAGCCTCATGTAGCCACCAATACCATTCTCTACTGGGAAAAAGCTCCTGGAGCTTTGGCTCCATACTGGGCGACACCTGAGGCTGCAGGTCTTGATCTGCATGCTTTGAAACCTCACAGACTCAAACCAAGAGATATAGCACTCATTGAGACAGGAGTGGGAATCCAGATTCCCAGAGCACTTTGGCTTGATTGCCCCTCGATTTGGATTGGATCTAAAGGGCATTCAAGTGCTGGGAGGGGCCATTGATGCAGACTATCAAGGTGAAATCAAGGTCATCCTACTAAATCGTGGAGACGCTGATTTGATAATACAACCTGGAGACAGAGTTGCTCAAATAGTGATCATGCAAGTATACGGAGGGATAGTCAAGAAGGGGACTGCCCCAGCACTTCTCACCATGTGTGGGGAAGGAGGGTTTGGCTCTACTGACAAGAATCCAGGAGCCAAGGTGTGGGTAGAATCTCCAAATAGTCCCCCGAACAGGCAGAGATTACTGCAACAGGAAAGGACAACGTCCTGTTAATCATGAAACCAGGTCAGGAAAAATGGAAACATGTGCCTGCTGATAAATGTTGCTTGTGAGAATGAATAATACCTGTTTGTTCTCTGTTCTTTTAGATTACAGTAGGGCGTGTCTGTGCTCTTCTTGTGTTCGCTGGAGTGTGTTTGGCAGTGTTCGAGTGGGGCCAGGAGCCCCTTACTCTGAAGCAGCCAGCACTGTGCAAATCAACAGCACTGCTGACTTGACCTGACAATGTGTGGCGCTATCTTGCACGGACAGTCCTCAACAGGTCGTACTTTTGCATGACAAACATGAAAAGCACCATGGATATTATTTCCACGTGCCTCGTAGCTAGACCTATCCCTGTCTATGTACTGTTGCAGACATTCATGTCACAAATGCAGACGAGGCAGTGGAGGAACATGATGAGAGAACTCACTTGTCACCTTATGAGTTTTGCCGATTTTGTCCAGAAACTACTGATGATACTTGGAAAAATCGAACACAAGTGATAACGTTCAATATCTCTGAAGGCGACATTTGTTACAATTTCAGTTGTGACCCCATTACAATTGGTAAATGTGCTCAAATGCGACTTGAAGGAACTGATTCACAAATTGACATGGGAACAACAAACTCTATGAAAAAATCGAAATGAAAGTACATGCAAAAATCGAAATGAAAGTACATACAATCATATGCACAATAGCATGATATGCAAAAATGTAGTATCTGCTGGCAGTCATTTCAGGCATGTTAAATTGCCTGTAGGGTGGTTATTCTCATGTAGTAATGTCACATATATGTATATTCAGCAAATATTACAGGTGGACCGTGTGCCTTTACCAGATTAGGCCTCATGATGTTCCCATTAGAACCATCATCACATGTCCGGAATACGAGAAAAGCTGTTCAACTCAGTGAACATTGTGATTCTGAAATTCATTTACTATCGAAGTCTGAATATATTTGTTTAGCTGCTTCTTTAGTAGGAATTCCATGCCTAACCATTTAAAATTCTAGGGCAGTTAGTGAATTAGCATGTTTGATGGTGAAAAATATTAATCATACATCAGTTGCTTTAGCAGAATTATTATTAGATGTGCGGGGGGCAAGAAAAGCTATATTACAGAACAGAGCCGCAATTGATTATTTACTTTTGAAACATGATCACGGGAGTTCAGACTTTGAGGGAATGTGTTGCTTTAATCTTTCAGATCATTCTAAGTCAATTCAATCCCACATTGAAGCTTTACATAAGTTAGCTAAAGATGTCAAGCAAGATGTAGACAAAGGGTGATGGGATTGGTTGTTTGGGTGGTTGCCGGATTTTGGTAAACTTCGCTCTATTCTAGGTGGGATAATGTTAGCAACATGTATCTTGATATCATTATGTGGTTGTATCCCTTGTGTGCCTAATCTCTTATATATGCTCCGACTAAAACCAGTTGGTCTTAGACTGATATGTTGTGAAAGCCAAATGTCAAAGGGTGGAATGTACTGATATTAAGAATGATATATTGACCATTGGCTCCATTTGGGCATAATTGACTCCATTTTCTGTGCTGATTCCATCTTGTGTAACAGATTCAATTTTCTGTGCTTGCACGTAGCTGCAAAGTGGGGAGGGCATGTTTTTGCTCTTCACTTGTTTTTTGCTCTTCACCGATCAGAGTGAACTGGAACATGTTGTGTGGGATGCATGCTTGGTATCTTTCAGGGAAAGTGCGGAATGTACAGCTCTGTCTCAGAGTCAAAATACAGGAGCATGGCCAGATTCTGTCCTGACCTTGACACAGACCAGTACGGCCAGCTCGGTTTTCGTAACAGAAGAAAGCGGACAAGGTTTCTAGAACCTTTGTCTCATGTTGAGTAAACGTATTAAAGCCAGAGAATGTTGAAAGGTGAATTGGAATTTACTTACGGAGTAGATGTACTGTCGGAAGACGAACGGAATTTGAGTCCCGGTAGAGAGTCCAAGCCCAGCTGTCAACGGGTTCCCCAGCTAGAGTTGACGAGGATGTTGAGTGAACGATCGGTGACGTGTTACTTACTTTATGTACATAATTTCTTTGCTCTTTGCTACATGTATATATGCTACATTTTATTCTGGTTTTGCACTTGAGTTACTTGATATTTGAGAGTCTGCGTTAACTGATATATTTTGCCTTCCTTTCTAAAATATTGAATTAATAAACATGTGTGTGTCACTTTAAATGCACCTGAATTTGTCTTCTTGCCTCGCCTTAAGAGAGTGCTGGGTCTTGTTTTATTGCCTCGTCTTTTGGGAGTGCTGTTTAACGTGTGTTGTTTAAAGGTGCAGTAGTGCATTTGCCTCCTCTTGGGAGTACAGGGTCCAGGTGTGTCCTATTGTGTCAAATTACAAGCACTACACCCATTTGGCGCTGGTCAGCTGGGAAGGTGCAGGGAGTTCTCTGGAAGCTTGTTGTGTCCCTGTAGCTCACACACAAGGTCAGCCAAGTCACATTGTATTCACTCGGGTAGCCTGGGTTCAAGCCAAGCAGGTTCAATCTTTCTTGCTGAGTCAGCAAGGCAGTACTTTTTCCTCAGATAGAAGGGCATCCCTTCTCTTGAATCTTCCACCGGGCCAGGAATGTTCAGATGAGATGTTGTGAATGTCTTATGTTAATACCTAGAGCCATCTCCTGTTAGGCAATTAATTACCTGGACTACCCTCAAAATTAGTTCTGGTCAATTCTTCCCCTTAACCTGGGTTGATTCCAAACTATCTAGAAGGAAAAAAGACAGGGCAGGCTTGGTGTCAGGTTCCTTTATGTGTGCTGCAAGCAGAGCACTTTGAAATCTATTCAGGGCAGGGGACAGATACCCACCAGCCATCCTGTCAGGAGGACTCGCTCTACTCACACCAAGTCCCACTTTGTTCTCATATCTAGAAGAAATATACAAACCCCAACAGCGAATGTATGACGTTACAACACATACATTTACAACACAAGCCTTTACAACATAGTTTTTACATCGCAACATCCTTTACAACGCACACATTTACATTGCATGCCACTACAACGATTGTTTTAAAACTACACTTACAACGCATTCAATTACATCGCATCATACCTTTACAATGCATACCATTACAACGCATACCATTACATTGCATTTAAGGTAAGTGTTACTATTCTAACTCCAGGGGGTGCAACAGTAGTGTAAGTGTTGGATAGTGTAGGGGTAAAAATTACTATTCTAACTCCAGGGGGTGCAACAGTAGGGTAAGTGTTGGATAGTGTAGGGGTAAAAATTACTATTCTAACTCCAGGGGGTGCAACAGCAGGGTAAGTGTTGATTAGTGTAGGGGTACTATGCGTTGTAATGGTATGCGTTGTAATAACATGTGATGTAAAGCCTGCGTTGCAGTGACATGCGTTGTAGTGTCATGCATTGTAGTGACATGCAAATTAATGGCTGCATTGTAGTGACATGCATTGTAAAGGATGTTGCGATGTAATGTCTGCGTTGTAAATGTAGTGCGATGTAAGGATTACGTTGTAAAGGTTGTTTCTCCCCAACAGCATATCCATTCACAGTCATGTGACCCAGGACACTGTTAGAAATGCACAGTTGATTTTGTGAAGAAAATGGAATCTTTTTATCTGTGGCATTTTCAAAATTCTCACTTAAAAAGAGGATTTTAAATTACAATTCATGCGAGTGTAAACATCATGAAAAATTCCCCAAACTGAAAATAGCACTTATAGTTAGTCATCCCAGTGTTAGTCTATGGAAGAGTTAAGACTTGCAGCTGAGCAAAACAACATTAGAAGTTTTTAATTGTCAGGACATGTAAACCTTAAACACACATGTTCTACTTTCTAAATACCATTTACCGTGCAGTTGACCCTCTTGGGCTTACCTTAAGAGTGACTTACTTATGAGTATTAAAAAGGAAGGTTTAGGCCGGGCAAAAGTTTAATTTGCTAGGTCAAAAGGGCACTTCAACATTGCAGTAGAGGCTGCAGTCGCAGGCCTGAGACATGCTTGAAAGAGACTACTTTACCGAGTGGCAAAATGAGTGCTGCAGCCTGCTAGTGGCATTAAATGCACAGGCCCAGGTACATATAGTAGCATATACTTGGGATGTAGAAGTAAATTAAATGTACCTATCAAGTGTGGGAAAACTTTACTTTATGTTTTAAGGAGAGACATTCCCACTGGTAAGAAAGGAAAGCCTGCACAGAGTCCTAAAAGCCAGCAAAAATAGGTTCAGCAAAAGAAGGCAGGGGAAGGGAAATATCTGGATGAGCCTGCAGAAAGGGCCCGGTCCAACACAGTATCTTTTTTTATTTTGAGCATGGGGACTTTGCTAAGCAGGCACCCGTGAATGTGCTCTGACTTCTAAAAGATGTTGAATCTGTGTACTCTTAATTAGCATATTTAACATACCTATAAGTCACGAGTATATGGTACAAAGTGCACCAGGGCCTGTAAGGTAAATGTCACGAGTGGACTGGAGCACACATTGTTCTATCCACTATAGTAGCAGTGCAAAGATTACTGCAGGCCTACCACTGTAACCTGTTTTGGCAGTTTTACAACTCCAAAATCAAACCTGTCAAAATATCCTAATTCGACAGGCCTACCCCCTCCTTTTAAATATAAATATCACCACAAACAAGGATAATGCCCATAAGGCAGTGTACATGGTATTTAAACGCAGGACATGTAAAAGTTACATTTTGAATATGCCCTTACGGTGAAAAGGCCTCAAAAGCCATGTTTTACATTAGCAGGGTTAGCCGGCCCATCGGAATTGACATAAAGTGACCTGAAGCCCCGCAAAGCCTCGCCGTACAGAAGTTAGCCTCATCTGAATCAACGCAGAGCGATGCAAAGCCCTGCAAAATGTCGCTTTGAAGCTCATGGCATGTATAATCAGTCAAGCTGAATTTAATAAGTCTACTAGAAAGTAGAATCTAAGTGCTGCCGAAATATCAATATGTGAACTCATTCCTTTGCTGTATATTATTCCCACAATTTATCATGAATGTGAATGATTGACAAATCTGTGACCATAACGTTCAGTGTGTCATCATAAGATACTAAACCTGCCTAACTACTGCTGTGTGTCATCCTGAACATTATAAGATACCATAAAGTTCTATGTAGCTGCAGTATACTGCAGAACACTTGATTTTTGCAAGCTGCTTTTCCTCAATTATACATTGAACCATGATAGTTGTCTTCTACCAGTTAGCACTTAATTTGAGCCGGCGGTTGCCTGTGTGGGGCACTAGCACTCATTTTTGGGGACCAGAACTTATTTTTCTGCATCATCCATTTCCAGAGGGCAACAGAGGTTAAACAAACAAAGGGGAAAGATGGAGGAAGAGAAAGACAAGAACAACATCACAAAGGGGAATGTAGGGAAGGCAAGGGTGAGATAAATGGGCAGGTATATGTCTGTGAATGGAATAAAGGCGCATTATGAGTTTTAGGACTACCAGCCTTGGTATTTCTTGCACCAACTTTAAATTGCATCGGCCGCTGGCTTCTGAGAAAAACTGCAGGCAGCAACACTCACTATTTTACAAATTAAGCACTGCTGTTAGTGTTCTCACTACACTATCACTAGGCTAATCTGTACATCACCACGTATCCTCATCATGCAGCTGAAGTAAATGCCAATTGTGTTCGGTGGTCATACTGAATTACACTGACTGAGCACCCATGCCTCTGTGTATGTTAGTGCAAGCGGGCTAGGTAAGCAACTAGAATGCCAAAGGTTCTCTTCATCCTATAGCGTTCATGATGACTGTAAGTCACCATACACTTCATGCTTCATTTCACTCTTGCAGGTTCCTTTCTATTTCTGTTTTCACTTTTTCTCACAATTTCCTGTCTTTCTCTTCCTTGTTTTTCACCTTTCTCAATGGATCAAAGCCCAATAAAAAAATATTTTCTCTTTCTCCAAAAAGAGCGTGGCTTTATGCCCCACCTCATGACACAAACTTAGATTAAGCACTAATTAGCACATTTCACGTTCTTTGTTTTTGTTTACAAAGTGTCTTTGATAGGATCACTTTTAGGATATTTACTTATCACACAGAAACTACACGGTCATTTGGAAGGTTTTGGATAGTAATCCCTAGGACCCCACACCCCTTGATCTAGGTCCATGCTTCTGCTTACGTTGTCTTAATGGCAAAATGTGGAATTGCTATCTCAGAATCCTGTTTCTGTCAGCAATTCTGCCAGGATGAGTGATAAAACATGCATTTGAAAAGTGCAACTTTTCATTGCTTAAGCAGATAGTGGATATTTGTTGAGGTAGATTATTCCACTTTATGACAATATATTGAAAAACAACCCCAGAATAATTAGAGCTAAACAGGGGTATCCATGATATTAGAGCAAGGACTATAAATGAATTACCATAATACTTGAAATAGAAAAGGGACTGCAGCTATATTAGTGGATACAAGATTCTATGTCGGGATGGAGGCTTTGGATTATGCTTCTCTTTGATTACTCAGCAGCTAATTAAACACTCGAAAAGTTTAAACTACTTATCCCATAAGCCCACAGCCCAATGTCTCATCCAATCACAGGGACTGCATCTATATATTTATTTTTGTAACACGAAAGTCCTTCCTCTTTCTTTGCTGCAGCATCCGAGATAAGTGTACTTTATTATTATTAACAAGCGTCTGCCTCCGTATGCATTGTTGCATTTTATCATTTATGCTATAGGTATTTGGCGATCAAGCATTTCGCTCAAAGGGTACTTGGCGTTTGCCCTGTTGCACTAGCCAGAGTGGAGCTGGGGTTGAAGCGGTCTTGCTGCTTGGAGCGAGGATAAGTCCTCTTTTGATTTCTGCCTCCGTTCATGATTGTGAGGCCAATCCGGGAACTGTGTTTGTCCGATGGAATATGCAGAAATGCCCTGTGAGCATCAAATGGATGAGAGTCTGGTGGAAGCACTAGATACCCACGTGCAAGATTCCATTAACCGTGCCCTGATTAGGGCTCTGAGGCCATTTACTCAAACACTGACCCGTTATGGGTGGTGAGTTGTTGATGACCCCTGGTGACTCCTTGCCTGGTGACATTGCGCCCAATGAAATGAGCTTTGCCTGGAGATCCCCTGCAGGGAGTTCTTCCTCAGCAGAAGTCCTCTTGCATAATTGCCGCTTCGGTCCACCGGGACAATGAATATGGGAGCACGCCACGTCAGGGCCCATTGGGGATCTCCATGGTCTCAACGACCCCAGTGGTGAACTTGACCTCAGAGTCATCTTCCCCCTAAAATGATTTTGAAGCTCCCCAAGGGGGTTAAGCAAGCAGCGGCAAAACGCAAGTGTAAATCACATCATGCCACATCGGTGGTACCTGCCAGTACAAATTAGCTGTTTGACCCAGAGAATATAGTTCATCCATGTCCCACCGAGTGGGTACATTGTATAGAAGTGACGTATTACATCCAGGACAGACTGCACAAAGGTTCTGAGCGTGATGTGCGTAACACCTTGAGATCAGAATGTCATCGACCCTCTCTGCTTGGCAAAGTCGCTGATACACCAGAATTGGAATTTAATATGGCAACTTTTCTTCAAAAATTCGCAAAAGAAACCAAAAAAGGCCTGGATAGGGCATGGCATGGATGCCAAGATAAACTGTTGGATCTTTCCGGTCCAATTACTAAGTTCTTAGATTTGACCGTCCAGGCGAAGGAGGCAAATTCCCAGATGGATCCAGGGAAGGTCCTTGAATGGCCTCAGTGGGCCTTGTGCCTTCTTGGCAATGCTAATTACGTGTTGCCCACTGAACAGCGCACGTTTTTCCTCATGCAGATTGACCCGAAACTTGCACAACTGGCCTCTACAGAGGCAGGCACTATTGCTAATGGCTTACTATTCAGGGACACATTTGTGAAAGATCTCGGTATGTATGTCACCACTTTATCCACATTGGAAAAAGCCCAAACATCCATGAAAAAGGTCTATAACAGTGGCCTTTTTGCCAGGGCTGGGCGCTTTCAAGGCAGAGTGTCAGGCCATGGATTGAACCAGGCTTCCTGTGATATGCACCGAGAGGCAGAGGTGCTTTTTCTGGCTCGTCCAACTTTTACCACACCCACAACAGAGGAGGCTGAGGCCTTGCCCATCGAGGTGGGTGCAGGGGCAGAAGCAATGCCGCGAATGCTCTTATTTAGGTAAGAGTTATGCCATCCTCAGAGGCTGGGGTGGGGGGGGATACAGCTGTTCCTGCACAATTGGAGGGCTATCACTCAAGACCCTTGGGTGTTACAGACAGTTCAGGAGTTCAGACTTGAGTTTTACTCCTCCCTTCGGAAAGGGAAGCATACTCCTCATCTCCTTTTTCCCCAAGCAGAGAACAGTTTTGTAGAAAAGGAGATTTGTTTCCTACTCTTAAAAGGGGAACTGGTAAGGTCTTCGCCCCATCCACAAGGGTTTGTCAGCACAATATTCTTTGTCCGAAAGAAGGACCGGGCGTTTATTTGGTTCTCAATCTCAAACATTTCAATTCTTGGATAGTGTATTGCCACTTCAAGATGGAGGACATACACTTACTATGGGATCTCTTACAGGATTCAGATTGGATGGTCGGTCTGGACCTCAAGGACGTTTACTTGGCAGTACTCATCTTTGCAACCCATCGAAGGTTCCTCCAATTTTGCTTGCACCATCACTGGTATGAGTTTACCGCTATGCCAATTGTCCATTCATCGGCTCCCTGGTGTTTCACCAAGTTGCTTTAAGCGGTAGTTCAATATATCTGAGAGCGGGCAGAGTGATTGATTATATACCTAGACGACATTCTCATCATGGTGCAGAGCAGGGACACGGTTCTTCTCCACCTCTGTTGGGCTATTCAGCTCCTTCAGGATCTGGGGTTTGTTGTCAACTCAGAGAAATTGATCACAGTTACTTTCCCAGACCCTGGAATTCCTCAGTTTTCAGGTAGATTCTGTCAAGGCCCAACTTCTGTTACTGTTGAAGAAACTAATGTCTCTGAATAAAGAGTTGAGGAGAGACCGTGCCTCTCTTACTATAACATTAAAGATCTTGATTTGCCTAGAAGGTCTTTAGGCATCCTCCATCCCAGCTATATTCCCGGGACCCCTTCATTATTGGGCTTTTCAGAGATTGCAGAACTTTGAAAGGGGCTGTCTTATTTGGAGCAGATAGTGTTGTCGGAGGAAGCCAGGACTGAGATGTCATTGTGGTTGGACCACATGGATCACTGGAACAGCAAAGCTATTTTTGTGCCAGCTCCGGAGGTGGTCACAAAATTGCATGCAAGCCGAAGGGGCTGGGGGCCCAGTGGAGACAGGGGGCGGGTGGTTCCCAGAAGAGCTTCATCTCCACATCACTTGCCTCGAGCTGTTAGCAGGGAGGGGCCTTTGTAGTTCACACTCTATCCCAGCACAAGGCAAGTTGTTACATTCTTCTGAGAATAGAAAACATGTCTGCGGTACGATACATCAACCATCTGGGCAGGACAAGATCACGTCTTCTGGTAGAGATCACCAAGGATTTTTGCCATTATTGTCTCCAGCATTAAATCTCAGTGACAGCTGAGTATATTCTGGGTCAGTCCAATGTGATAGTGGACTGGAACTCTTGCTTTCTATGTGATTCCAGCAACTGGAGGCTTCATCCACAAGTTTTTCACAAGCTGAATTGGAAGTGGGGTCCCTGCACGGTAGATCTCTTTGCATCCCACCTGAATGCCCACCTTCCGGTCTTTTGCAATTGGAGATTCTCTGGCAGACAATTTGGATGCTTTACACCAGTCCCTTTCTATGATCCAGAGAGTACTCTTGTGGTGGAGTTAGCAGACAGCAGAGCTAGTCCTAATGACACCTTGATGGAAGGCCCAGTTGTGGTTTCCTGTAGCGATGTCGCTGTCTTGCGCTCTGCCTGCCTGTGTGGATTCTCTTCTTCCCGGACCTTCTCTCAGTTCCGATGGGTCTCCCTCACCGGTTGGTTACTCGGGCACGCTTGTCCCTCATGGCATGGAGACTTTTAGGCGATGCTGGCTAGTGCCTGGACTTTCGCAAGACACTATCCACTTCTTGTCACAATCTTGGGATCCCTCTACACATAAATGATACGAGGCAGCCTGGCGACGATGGGCATGTTGGTGTAGTGAATGGGGTGTGGATTCCATTGGGGCAGGTGTCCATATGATTGCAAATTTTTTATCTGAACTTGCTTGTCAGGGCTTAGCCTATAGGATGATATACAACTTTCATTCTGCTATTTCTGCTGAACAGCTTCATCTCGAGGACAGATCAATGGACGAGCATCCTTTAGTATGCAAGGTGCTAATGGGTATTCGGTTGGTCCATTCCCCTCAACCCAAATATTCCCTGTTATGGGATGTTGATGTAGTTTTGCATTTTTTCAGAGCTTGGCCCGCAAATGATCTCTACTGCAAACAGTCTCATTTCATGTAGACGTGTTTCAGATGTGAAGGCCCTGGATTTAGCAGATAGAGTATTTACTCCCTTCCTCAAGGGTATCTTTCTCTAGTTTAAGGCGTACTGAAACTGCATCGCGTTGTATCATTTAGCCTGCTTTTCCTCATAATCAAAAGTTATGTGTTGTTAAATGTCTTAAGTCTTACAAGGAGTGTACCCGCGAGTTTCATAGAAACTCAGCCGGTCAACTACTCATTTCGCTACATAAACTTTCCACTCGGTCACATTGGGAACTTTGGCTTGTTGGGATTAATGGCTGCTGGCAGAAGCTGGCATAGATGTTTCCCTTTTTAAGAGACATTCTGTGCGTGGGGCTATGGCCTCTAAAGCCTTTTCAACTGGTTCTTGCTTGGAAGTCATTACGGCTGCGGCAGATTGTTTTTCTGATTCTACCTGCAAGGAATTTTATCATACACCTATGTGGATGTTGCATCGATGGTGGTGGCACAACTTTAAACTAGCAGAATCCGAAGCCTTTGGTCCTGACATAGTGTGAAAAACATTCTAGCTGACACATCAAAGAATTTTCAGTTTTGTTAAGGACAACGGAGGTGAGGATTATCCCACCCTCAGAGATTAAACTCTGTTTAAGTGTATAGGATGTTTCCAATGTTATGGCTATTGCTTTTGTTGCACAGCTTTATTATGGTTATCTATTTGAAATTCCCAATCGAGATTGTTTATGTGGTCTTCAAGGGACTCATTATTATTTGACGTTTCTTTTTTCTCAGGAACAGATAATAAAGCCACGGGAAGACGACACAGGTATCACTGCGCATTTCCTCGTTAGTGGCGCCCTGAATGTGGAAAGGAGAAACCTGAGACTAATCGAACGGAAATGGAGACAACACCCAGCATCCCCTCAACTAAAACTTCTAAGAAAGACCAGAAATGCATCCAACAATAGCCTTCTCAAATCAAAAAAATAATTCTTTAGATTGGAACGGGTGGACGCTCAATGTATACCACCGAAACTCTTTGAAAGGGTAAAACTACAGACAAATAAATTGGCTAAATCCTCTAAAGAAGCGACAAACGCCTAATAAATTGTGAGGAATTCTCGTCTTTCTTCACAGACAAAGTTAACTCATTGAGAAGTGAGCTTAATGCAGTCGCTAGCAACCTACCTTCCCTATCAGTTTTGCAAATCAATGAACCTGCACACTCCTCTCAAGCAGTGCCCAAACATGAAGCACAATGGTCCTCTTTCAAGTTATATGACGACATCGACATATCCAAAATCCTCTCATCTACAAAGCCCAAAAACCACTTCAATAATCCCCTCCCTTCGAAACTCTGGACGACAACCACCAAATTTGTCATACCCATCTGGACAGCGATAATCAACATATCTCTGTCGCAAGGCTCATTTCCAGACTGCCTAAAAACTGGGCAAGTCATCCCCATCTTAAAAAAAATGACTTTGAACGCTACTGACCAAGATAATTTCAAACCAGTATTCAATATTCCCCTGTTAGCAAAAGTGCTAGAAAAATGTGTACATCACCAACTTAACCATCACACCTCTAAGTGTAATCTTCTCGATGGCTGCCAATCTGGTTTCAGACCAGACCATAGTACGGAAACCACAATACTTCATAAAAACAAAGTCCATGTATGCCACGATCTATGCATGCATAATAATGTCAATATTAGCAAAGACGACATTGATGTACACTATGACAACTGTCCACCCAATACTGAGGATGCCAGTAAAAATGATATCAATGACCACCACATTATTTGCAGAAATTCTAATGAAATCATATAATTGCTGACGGATTCCCCCAAGATGACCTGCCCATCAACCTAAGTCAGAGGTACGTGGTCAGACAGGCCCTGCGACCGAAACCCACGCCTACCAATTGACAGGATACAGGTGGCGTCTCACTTAACCCAAAGACAAACGCGCACCAAGGGAAAATCCTGATCGATCCCACAGAGAGACAGTTACACCACAAACAGGTCCAAGGAGAATGGCCCCAATTAAACATGTTTGGCCAGAGGCACACATTCTCCAAAAATACCACAAAGCAAGATACCACATGTAGTTAGGAACACTCAGCCAATCATCACACGCAGTGATCACGCTCTCCCCACACCGGACATCTGGACACATACAGACTGGCCCACACTACCTCTCCCTGAGGTCGAGAGTCACCTGTGTCCCTTGTCAGATGACTGTTTTTTATTTACAACTAGAAGGCTTTTCCAAGAATGCAGAATTCTTTAATTACCCCCACAAGATGTATATATTGTAGGACGAAACGCCTGTACAGTTAGAGACTTTCTGCAGATGCAACTCTGTTGATACTCTCTCAGCTGCTGCGTTTAATTAAACCAACTTGGTTCTATTTTGACAAACGCTTCTTGTCTTCTGAATTTTTTAAGGTAAGTTCAGATCTAAGCAACACTATGAAAGTTTATTAAATTGTGATACAGAAGGTGAAATATAAAAATTAGTCAAAATGCATAGTAAATCAGTATAGGGAATAGGAATAAAGTTCAAACAAATGCAGCAAAAAGTCTAAAATGAAGTAAAGTCTCAAAGCAAAATATTCCAAGTCCTAATCAAGAGACAGACTGACAAATCTGCTCCATAAAGTCGGAATAAATCTAGGCAAGGCTCACCTCCAAAATCAACTCCTTATATTACAAAAGACACAGTGAAAACCACAGTGTAAGCAGAAGGTGAGTGCACCATTACACAAATCAACAAATCAGAATATGAAATATAATGCAGCATCATCCACCATCATCCCAACAACACCCCCTAATAGAAAATGTATATAGCCCATTTTGACCATGTCAGTACAAATCTGATTACACTCAAAACAAAACTCAAAACAAGTCTCATAAAATGAATAGGTCCACAGTAGCACAGGCAGGAAAACCCTTGGAATGTAGCAAAAAACTTCTTCCAGAGATCTTCCAGAACAGCATGTCAACACAGAGCATTATACTGGTGTGATTGGAGAAGATATTAAAACACACCTCATGGCTGCATTAATATTCAAAATGGAATTTAGGCCTACTTTGGGCCTAATTTTATCATGCACAGAAAAAACACAAAACATTCAGTGTGCAGTCTTGTTGTTTACATGCAAACAAATTGTATTTTTTTGTAATATTACAATGTATCATTAGGCTTAAAAGGTTAATAAATCAGATTCATCTCTCTCAGGGGCCTGACTTGTAAGTTGATTGGAAAATACTAGACTGCCCTCCGAACAGCCTGGAGCTCTTTTGAATGGGAAGATATACCAGTCTATGCCATGGAAACCGGTCAGAACCAGAAGAGATGGGTGCAGTTCCACCCCATAGCTCAGATAATCATCCTTCGTGAGATGTGAATGAAGAATTTGCAATCCAGGAACTAGGGATCTCAACAACTGAGAACATTCTGTATCAGGGTATGCAAATGTAACCTGGTGTCCTGAGAAACTATTTGGGGTTTACACCCAGCTAGATTTCCTTAGCCTCCAAAGGAAACTGTAAGCCTTGTGGAGAAAAGGAAAACAGACAGGTGCTTCTTAGCTCTACCTGAGAGGTTGTTTGGAATCCGACAAAGCTGTCAGAATCTTCAAAATAAGGGCACACATAAACGTTGATGTTATAAAACAATTATTGTCTGCTATTTGTTATTCTTCTGCAAATCATATGCATAAGAATTACCATAACGATGTGTAGTTCTCACTAATCCATAGTACCAGCATTCTTGTTGGACGGCATAAACTTTGGGTGAGGTGCCAAGACCGATTACAGGCATCCCCGCAGGAGATGTTGGCCTAAAGAGCAGCTAGCTCACAGTGGCACCATAAGCCCCCCAAACTTACCAGGAGGCGAAGGATTTCTGGCAACTACTGAACATGACAACCCTGATGCCTCAGGGATCGTGGAAACAGATCCAAACCTTTCGCTCAGTCACTCGTGCGTATGTGTGCTCAGAGAAATATACAGAATACACAGTGGGATGTTTTCAAAATATTTGTATTGAACTAACATTATTCTTGTATAGAATACATGTGCAGCAATAATCAGAAGACAAAAGCAGATGAAAGTGATTATGAGCACCAAAAGAGTAAATAGTAGGTACTGCTCTACCATGGTGCTAAAACAGTGTATATATGCAGGCATATAAACAAGGCAGTAATCAGGCATACTCCTACTACGCAAACCCTTCTCTAAGTGTACCTAGAGTGTATGTAGGGGTAGAGCCAAGAATCTCCCCTAGGAATGATCCAACCCCATTACCTGGCGGGAGAGAATTAAGGTCCCCATCTTGGTCACAAACTGGACACCCCTCACGAGATATCAGATCTCTGCGTGGAGAAGTCTCAGCATGCAGGGACCCTCGGTGTGAGCTAAAGTGCCTCCTCTGTTAATCTATCGGGATACTCATTATTTATAATAGAAAGCAGCCTTGCTCTGTAAGCTGTGAATTAGCAATGTTATGGATATGTAGATAGCTCTGTCGCCCGTGGATGATGATAGAATGAAATTTGTACATAGTGCTTAAAGAGGCTTTGTACATAATGTTTGGGGCACTGTGATAATGTTGTGCGAAGCTAGATGTGTAAACAAAGTGGTTTCAGAGAAACAAATCCAACTTTGTCTTGCATGCAAATATGTGCAAAAGTTCATGGACTAAATATTATTGTGAAAAAGAGGACTATGTTAGAAATGAGTAGCTTCGCTACATGGGCCTAACCCGGGAACATAACAGATGGATAGGTCAGCAGTGACAAATATTACAAAAGTGATCAGGAGATATACCGCAGACATTGTTCACCACACAACCCTAGTGTATTAGCCTACGTTACCTTGTGGCATTTGTTCATGATCTAATTTGTTTGCAAAGCTATGCAATGCTCCTTGCATGTTTGTGCATTAGATGCTCTTCAATGCATTGTTTTGACTGACTGCATCACTCGCAGTAATCATTATCTCTCTCTAGCCCGTCCCAAACGAAGGTGAACTTTAATACCTTCCTTCCTAAGCCTGTCTATGAAGTAGGTGGATGCTTGGTCACTCAAAAGCCCAAACACCAAACTGGAAACAATGATTCCATCTAACACATTAGAAAAGCATGAGTCAGTCACTTTCACCCTGTTAGATATGAAAGCTAAAGCCTCCTTCATGGAAATTTCTGCAGAGCTGGACTGCATCCCCTTTTTGTATTTGAGTAAGTGAGTGGTGAATTTTCTCCTATCTAAAGCAACTGAAGATGAGGCAATTATGCGCACACTCATCGTGTAAGAAAAACAGTAAGAAAATTACTTTTTTTTAGGTCTCATTTTTACGTAGTGCATAAACAGTGACTATGTTAAAATGCACTAAGGCATGTAATCAGTAACTAACGCTGTTAAAAAAAAAACTGAGTGGTTGGAGAGTCCGAGGTAATGACGGGACTAGCAGCGAAAGGTATAATTATTCCTTCTTTGTCACAGTGATAGAGAGAGAGAGGGGTGGATTGACACCGAGGTGGGATTGCTTGATTGCTGACGGCTTGATTAAGTTTATTTAGTAGATTTGCATGTTTTAGTTGTTGGTTTTTGTATTGTTTTACTAACATTTATAAAATATATTTAAAAAACAAAATACAAATAAATTAACTATAGACAAGCTGATGCTTGATCCAGACAATTACCAGCTGAATATAGACCTACATCCTGGGGAAGGCAGGTGAACTCTGTGATATAGCAATTGTGGAACACTGGCAACACCCAGTCATATGAAATAGAACAAACACTGCTGAATATAAAGAGCTGATCCCAGACTTGGACAGACCTGAGCAGTGGACTTTCAGAGTACAACCCCAGATACCATACTTTCTTTAAGTTACCAGAGGAATGGCCTTTGAATTAGTGGTAAGATCCACTAAACCAGAAGCACCCTTCAAATCTGGAGCAGGGAATAACTGGTGTTAGAACTGGGGGTCTCTAGTTGGCAGGGTAGGTACCACTGTCAAAGTAGGGACCCTTGCTTCTAGTCAGGGAAAGGGGGATACACTGTTAAGATAACCCCTGCTCACCCTCTAGGTAGCTTGGCCTGAGCAGTCTAGGCTATCAAAGGCAATGTGTAAAGTATTTGTACCAACACTCACAGTAACACAGTGAAAACACCACAGATTTACTCCACACCAGTTTTAGAAAAATAAGGTATCTTTACTAAAAACTTCACAAGACCAAATACTACAGAAAAACCAACATACAATTAAAAAGGTTACTTTAAAGATAGTTCAAGAGTTTGCAGAAAGTACTCCAGGATGTAAAAATCAGTGTCCTGCACAATGCGACTCTCAATGCACAAAATACGACACTCTCGTGCCCAACAGTACCTGTAGTTGCGATAAGGTTCCCAAAAGCTATAACAAGGAAGATGGCAAAGGCGATGCGATACTCCTGAGATCTTGGGGAGGCTTTGCAGCAGCCCTGCTTCACGCAGCAGAGGTGGATGCGCCGGCTCCGATCTGTAGGGAAAGGATGCGATGACTTTGGCTTTCGTTGCGTAGGTTTCTTAGGGGGAAGCTTCACGCACAGGTACGATGCGACGATCTTCGATGCGGCGTGATGCGGGGCGCAGCGCTGACTTCTGGCGCTGCAACCTTCGATTCGTTGCGGTGCGCGGCGTTGACTTCTGGCACCGCAACCCTCGATGCGTCACGGGACGGGACTCTGCGTCGACACACGCAGCGACTGGATACTTTCACGCACCGGCAGTGGTGCGGCCTGCAAACTGGTTCTGCGACGACCCTCGCAGCGTCAGGAATCTTCACGCACCGAGACGATGCTCGACGCACTCGGCGATGCGTGGACTCCGGGTGCTGCGATTACGCCGCGATGAAATTCTCCTCGCACTCTCGTTCTTGCGACTCGCAATCGGATGATGCGTTGGGTACCAGTTACTCTTTTTCACGCTTCTGCTTCCCAGCTCCCAAACACAGCAAAACGACCTCCTGAGGCCCCAAGACTGGGCAAGCACTCCAAGGCAGGTCAGAACTCCCTCAGCAGAGTTCCAGGGGAGCTAGTGGTGAAGTCCTTGGGAGTTCTTAACAGGGAGCCAGCTCTTCTCAGGCCCTAGGAGATCAGAATCAAAAGAAGGGGACACAGCAAAGTCCTTCCCCTCTCCTTGGCAGCAAAGCAAAACAGCAAGCAGGCAGTCTTCTCCTCTTCAGTTCTTGTCAGCTTTCTCCTTGGCAGAGGTTCCTTCCTAGTTCCAAATTGATCTAAAGTTTAGGTGTCTGGGGTCCTCTTCTTATACCCCTCCAAGTCTTTGTCTCTCTTTGTTTCAGTGGGGGGATTCCCCTGCTTATACCGGTTCCTGGGTGTGCTCTGCCCTGGAGCACCTGGTTCCTTTCAGAGTGAGGGGCAGGGTCGTTAGACGCTCAGCAGGAGGTGGAGCCTTTTTTGTGCTGGCAGAGGCAGATACCTTAGCCTGGCCAGCAGGGGCTGGAGCGAGCATTGTGCTGGCAGAGTCAGCCCTACTCAAACCCAGGGGCTACTCCTCCCACCCATCTAAAGCAGATCTCCCTATTCACCCTGCTGCTGACTCATCCAGACTCCTGGAGCCACCTAGCCCATCACATGACCCAGTCAGCCAATCTGCACACAGGCACACAGGAAGGTTAAACAGGAGAATAGCTACTTTCTAAAAAGTGCTATTCTCACACAGTGAATTTAAAAACCATCTTGCTAAAAAGATGTATAATTAAATTCTGAACACAAAGATACCAAACTTGGATTTTCTATCTTGCCTTTAGGGGAAGATAGGCATGTAAACAGCCTCCCCCATTCTGTCCTATGGGCAAGATAACCTCTCAGCAGTGAAAAACGAAAATGGCTGTAATTCACTACCAGGGTATGTTACACACCTCAGTACATGCCCTACCTTTCAGATACACTGCACCCAGCCCAGGGGGGTACCTAGGGCCACCATAGGGATGCCTGACATGTACAGAAAGGGAAGGATAAGGCCTGGTCTGTAGTTGCACTGGCCAGGTCGACATGGCAGTCGTGGACTGCACATAGGCCCTGCAAGCAAGCCTAAGCCATCATTTTAGGGCTACTCCTGTGGGTGGCACAATCAGTGCTGCAGCCCACTAGTAGAATTTGAATCACCAGCCCTGGCACACTCAGTGCACTTTACTAGGGGCTGACGGGTGAAACAAATATACCCATCATGGATAACCAATCAGTATAACAATTTACCTAGGGAGCACTTGCACTTTGACACTGATCAGCAGTGGCAAAGTGCCCAAAGCATCTAAACCAGCAAAAACGAAATCCAGCATCGCATCAAAAATACAGGTGGTAGAGGCAAAAAAGTCAGGGGTAACCACGCCAAAGATGCCAGGTCTAACACGTGTCCCCTCCAGCTGAAAGTGGGGAGAACTACCCACCCTCTTGGGAGTTCTCATCGCTAAGGCGGAAAAACCTGGACAGACCATCAGCGTTGGTGTGTTCTGTACCGGGGCGGTGTTCCACCGTAAAGTCCAACCCCTGTAGGGAAATGGACCACCTCAACCGCTTAGGATTCTCACCCCTCATCTGCATCAACCATCTAAGGGGCCTGTGGTCCGTCTGAACCCGGAAGTGAGTCCCAAACAAGTAGGGTCTCAGCTTCTTCAGAGCCCAGACCACAGCAAAAGCTTCCCTATCAATCGCACTCCACCTCTGTTCCCTGGGAAGTAGCCTCCTACTAATGAAAGCTACAGGTTGGTCCAAGTCCTCATCATTTAGTTGTGAGAGCACAGCTCCCACTCCATGCTCAGAAGCGTCTGTCTGCACAATGAATTCCTTGGAGAAGTCAGGCGCCTTGAGTACAGGTGCTGTACACATGGCCTCCTTCAGGGCATCAAAAGCTTCTTGGCAGGCACTGGTCCAAATCACTCTCTTGGGTAACTTCTTGGAAGTTAGTTCTGTCAAGGGACCAACAATGGTGCTATACCCCTTGACAAAACGGCGATAGTACCCGGTGAGTCCTAAGAAGGCTCTCACCGCTGTCTGGGTCTTGGGGGGTTCCCAAGCCCGGATGGTATCTATCTTGGCTTGTAGGGGCGCCACCTGGCCGCTTCCTACCTGGTGTCCCAAATACACCACCGAACCCTGCCCTATCTGGCACTTACTGGCCTTGATAGTGAGGTCTGCACTGTGCAGAGCCTTCAACACTGCGCAGAGGTGTTGCAAGTGTTCTTCCCAAGTGGAGCTGAACACAGCAATGTCATCCAGATATGCGGCGCTGAATTGCTCCAGCCCGGACAGTACCTGGTTGACCAGTCTCTGGAATGTGGCAGGGGCGTTCTTCAACCCAAAGGGCATGACACGGAACTGGAAGTGCCCCTCTGGCCTTGAAAACGCAGACCTCTCCTTGGCCCCATCAGTTAAGGCAATCTGCCAGTACCCAGTAGTTAAATCGAACGTACTGAGGTAGTTGGCAGCTCCCAACCGATCCACAAGCTCATCAGCTCTGGGGATGGGGTGTGCGTCAGTCTTCATGACCGCATTGAGCCCGCGGTAGTCCACACAAAACCTAAGTTCTGGAGTGGCACCTGGCGCAGCAGCTTTTGGTACAAGTACCACTGGGCTAGCCCAGGGTCTGCTGGAGGGCTCATTCACCCCTAGTTCCAACATCTTAGAAACCTCCTTCTTGATGCTGGCCCTGACCTTGTCAGCCACCCGGTAAAACTTTTGTTTCACAGGCATGCTATCTCCCGTGTCCACATCATGGACACACCAGTTGGTGATACCGGGGGTCAGGGAGAACAGAGATGCAAACTGACCCAAGACATGGCGACAGTCCCTCTGCTGTTCTGGGGTCAGGGTGGGCGAGAGGACCACTCCATCCACTGACCCATCTTGCTCCTTAGCTTCCAGGAGGTCAGGAAGAGGATCGCTATCCTCCTCCATCCCTGCATCTGTAGCAAGTAGCATTGTTATTTCAGACCTCTCAAAATGGGGTTTGAGGCGGTTCACATGTAGGACCCTCATGAGGTTCCTGGGAGACCGCAAGTTGACCAGGTAGGTCACTTCACTCTTGCGCTCCACCACCTCATATGGCCCAGTCCACTTGTCTTGGAGCGCGCAAGGCTCCACTGGCGCCATCACCCACACCATCTGCCCAGGTTGAAATTCCACCAGAGTGGTATGCTGGTCATACCATCTCTTCATCTCATCCTGGCTGGCTTCCAGGTGCGCCTGAGCGAGGGCCCGGAAGTGCTGTGTCTGGTTGCGGATGGCCAGCACATAGCTGAACACATCCTGGGGGGTTTTCCCAGGGGATTTCTCCCAACCCTCCTTCACCAGACTGAGAGGTCCTCTAACAGGGTGCCCGTACAAAAGCTCAAAGGGACTGAACCCTAGACACTTTTGTGGTACCTCCCTGTAAGCAAATAATAGGCATGGCGAAAAGACGTCCCGCTTCCATCTCATGGGCTCTGTCAGCCCCATGATCATGCCCTGCAGGGTCCGGTTAAACCTTTCAACCAACCCATTTCCTTGAGGGTGGTAAGGAGTGGTGAACTTATAAGTTACCCCACACTCCTCCCACAGAGACTTCATATATCTGGAGATGAAGTTGGTACCCCGGTCAGATACCACCTCTCTGGGGAAACCCACACGGGAAAAGATCCCCATCAATACACGGCCCACCACCGGGGCTGTGGTTGTCCTGAGAGGGATAGCCTCCGGGTACCGGGTGGCATGATCCACCAGGACCAGGATGAACCTGTTGCCCAAAGCTGTCCTGGGGTCCAGTGGCCCCACAATATCTATCCCCACCCGCTCGAAAGGGGTGCTCACTACAGGAAAAGGCTGGAGAGGGCCTTTGCACTTCCCTCCAGCCTTGCCACTTGCCTGGAAAGTCTGGCATGATCTACAAAAGGAAGCGACGTCCGTCTTCATCCCGGGCCAGTAAAAGTGGGTGGCAAGCCTTTGTCGGGTCTTGTCCTGCCCGAGATGTCCTGCAAGAGGCACGTCGTGAGCCAGACCCAGTAGGAAGTCTCTGAACCCTGCGGGTACCACCAGGGTACGTGATCCACTGGGCTCAGCAAACCTAGGCTCACTGTACAACAAGTCATTCTCCCAGTAGAGAAAGAAGTTCTTTGGATCAGCACCTGCTGCCTGGTCTGCAGCCTGGTGCCGCAGACCTTCAAGAGTAGGGCATGTCTTCTGCGTTCGGCAGAATTCCTTTCTGGAGGGACCACCCTCATGCTGCCAATGGGTCAGCTCAGGTATGTCTCCCAGCTCAGCTACCTGTTCCCCTGTAGGTTCCAGGGCACCCCCCGCAGGGTCTGCTCCTTCCTGGACCGTGGGAACAGCGGGGGTGGACGCACCACGCCCCTTGCCCTTCCTCTTTCTGGCAGGGACCTGGGCCACTGTTTCAGGCTCCAGGTCTGCTTCACAACCCTGTGTGGCTGCCATGGACCGAGTGGTCACACAGACCCACTCAGGCAAACCCAACATCTCCAAATGAGCCTGGCGTTCCACCTCCTTCCATGGGGAACTCTCCAGGTCATTACCTAGCAGACAGTCTACTGGAATGGATTGACTCACAACAACTCTGAGAGGACCTGAGACCCCCCCACTCAAAGGGAACATGTGCTACCTTGCAAAGGCGCACAGAGTTGTCAGCTGACACTACAGGGTTAAGTACATCGGGAATGATCAGCTCCTCAGGGACCCACTGACACCTGACCATGGTCACACTGGCTCCAGTGTCCCTGAGAGCCTCCACCCTCTTCCCACTGATGGTCACCCACTGCCTGTACTTCTTAGTGTTATCAGGGACAGGGGTTTCCTGGACCATCTCTGTGTCTCCTAAAGAGACAAGGCCCATAACTGCTAATCCCTCCAAATCACTAGAAATTAAATCCCCACCAAATGCTACACTAGCTATACCCGGTGTTGGAGCACCAGAGGGTGCCTGGGATTTCTTGGGACACACAGGGGATTTGTGACCCAACACCTGACAGTGATAACACTTAATGGGACCCTTGTTATCCAACCTGCCCTTAGGGGGCCAGGTTGGTTTGAGTTTTGACTTGGGGGGCTGGGACTGGTTACCCTGGGAACTGTTTTGGGGCCCTTGTGAGAACTCTTTTTGGTAACCCTTGTCCCCCCCACTCTTCTGCTGGGGACCCTGCCCACCTTTGGCTATGGTACCCACAATTCCTCTGTGGACCCTGGTACTGGTCCAGCGGTCCGCCTCCTTAGCAAGCTCAATGGGGTCCGTCAGCTTGCTGTCTAAAAGATGCTGGCGCAGCTCTGGAACACATAGACTACTCAAGTGCTCCCAACTAATTAAATGTAACAACCCCTTATAATCAGTTACCTTGCTGCCCTTCATCCAACCTTCCAGCGCACGTGAGTACAGATTCACACACTCCATCCAAGTCTCAGACTCTTTCTTCTTGGAGTTCCTAAACTGCAGTCTATACTGTTCTGGAGTAAGTCCATACCTGAGACATAGGGCCTCCTTCATATTGGGATAGGTCATGGTACCTGATAATTCCAAGGGCTCTAGAGCACTCCTCCCAGAAGCCTCAAAATGTTTCCACAGGCCCGCCCCCCAATGCTGTTCAGGCACACCATTCATTCTCAACGCAATTTCTTACGAGGTAAACCAGGCATAGATATCCTCACTCCTATTATAATTCTGTACCAAATCCTTGGGGATATATACTTTACCCCCCTGCACTGGCTGTGCGCTGCCACCATTGGAACCGGACTCCGCCTGCTTGGCCTTGATATCCAGTTCTCTCATGCTCAACTCATGAGCCAGAAGCAATTTCTTCTCCTCCTTGCCATTTCCATTTTCGTTTTCGTTACTTCCAGTTCATGTTCTCTGATTCTTTGATTCTCTTGTAACTCCTCTGCTGGGGAGAGACCCCTGCTGGAATGGTGGCTCCCCGCTCCTCTGGTGGGGTTGCCCACTGGCAAATCATTTGCCCCAAACCCATTCCCTTCATTATTATCATCTGCTCCTTCAGCCTCTTTAGCCTCCCACCAGGTTTTCAGAACCTTCTGCAACTCTTCCTTTCTGAAGTTGCTTTTTATGGGACAACCAAAATCCTTGCAGAACTGCTTGAGCTCCTCCACTTTGTACGGATACAAATCCTCAATGGTGAACTCTAGCTCTCCTTCTACACTGGCTGCTTTCTCACTTGGAGCCATGATATTTCAAGAGTTACTTCCAAAAATAGAACCAAAGATCAACACTCAGCAGTATGTGGCTGTGTAATGGTCTGCTCTCCTAGTGATGTACACCAATTACTGTGGGTCAAGTACAAATACAAGTTCAATCCTCACCGCTGACCACCAATGTTAGATCTGGGGGTCTCTAGTTGGCAGGGTAGGTACCACTGTCCAAGTAGGGACCCTTGCTTCTAGTCAGGGAAAGGGGGATACACTGTTAAGATAACCCCTGCTCACCCTCTAGGTAGCTTGGCCTGAGCAGTCTAGGCTATCAAAGGCAATGTGTAAAGCATTTGTACCAACACTCACAGAAACACAGTGAAAACACCACAGATTTACTCCACACCAGTTTTAGAAAAATAAGGTATCTTTACTAAAAACTTCACAAGACCAAATACTACAGAAAAGCCAACATACAATTAAAAAGGTAACTTTAAAGATAGTTCAAGAGTTTGCAGAAAGTACTCCAGGATGTAAAAATCAGTGTCCTGCACAATGCGACTCTCAATGCACAAAATGCGACACTCTCGTGCCCAACAGTACCTGTAGTTGCGATAAGGTTCCCAAAAGCTATAACAAGGAAGATGGCAAAGGCGATGCGATACTCCTGAGATCTTGGGGAGGCTTTGCAGCAGCCCTGCTTCACGCAGCAGAGGTGGATGCGCCGGCTCCGATCTGTAGGGGGAGGATGCAATGACTTTGGCTTTCGTTGCGTAGGTTTCTTAGGGGGAAGCTTCATGCACAGGTACGATGAGACGATCTTCGATGCGGCGCGATGCGCGGCGCAGCGCTGACTTCTGGCGCTGCAACCTTCAATGCGGTGCGCGGCGTTGACTTCTGGCGCCGCAACCCTCGATGGGTCATGGGACGGGACTCTGCGTCGACACACGCAGCGACAGGATACTTTCACGCACCGGCAGTGGTGCAGCCCGCAAACTGGTTCTGCGACGACCCTCGCAGTGTCAGAAATCTTCACGCACCGGGACGATGCTCGACGCACTCGGCGATGCGTGGACTCCGGGGGCTGCGATGACGCCGCAATGAAATTCTCCTCGCACTCTCGTTCTTGCGACTCGCAATCGGATGATGCGTTGGGTACCAGTTACTCTTTTTCACGCTTCTGCTTCCCAGCTCCCAAACGCAGCAAAACGACCTCCTGAGGCCCCAAGACTGGGCAAGCACTCCAAGGCAGGTCAGAACTCCCTCGGCAGAGTTCCAGGGGAGCTGGTGGTGAAGTCCTTTTGTTCCTGGGACTTCTTAACAGGGAGCCAGCTCTTCTCAGGCCCTTGGAGATCAGAATCAAAAGAAGGGGACACAGCAGAGTCCTTCCCCTCTCCTTGGCAGCAAAGCAAAACAGCAAGCAGGCAGTCTTCTCCTCTTCAGTTCTTTTCAGCTTTCTCCTTGGCAGAGGTTCCTTCCTAGTTCCAAAGTGATCTAAAGTTTAGGTGTCTGGGGTCCTCTTCATATACCCCTCCAAGTCTTTGTCTCTCTCTGTTTCAGTGGGGGGATTCCCCTGCTCAAACCGGTTCCTGGGTGTGCTCTGCCCTGGAGCACCTGGTTCCTTTCAGAGTGAGGGGCAGGGTCGTTAGACGCTCAGCAGGAGGTGGAGCCTTCTTTGTGCTGGCAGAGGCAGAGTCCTTAGCCTGGCCAGCAGGGGGTGGAGCCAGCATTGTGCTGGCAGAGTCAGCCCTACTCAAACCCAGGGGCTACTCCTCCCACCCATCTAAATCAGATCTCCCTATTCACCCTGCTGCTGACTCATCCCGACTCCTGGAGCCACCTAGCCCATCATATGACACCAGTCAGCCAATCTGCACACAGGAAGGTTAAACAGGAGAATAGCTACTTTCTAAAAAGTGCTATTCTCACACAGTGAATTTAAAAACCATCTTGCTAAAAAGTTGTATAATTAAATTCTGAACACAAAGATACCAAACTTGGATTTTCTATCTTGCCTTTAGGGGAAGATAGGCATGTAAACAGCCTCCCCTATTCTGTCCTATGGGCAAGATAGCCTCTCAGCAGTGAAAAACGAAAAAGGCTGTAATTCACTACCAGGGCATGTTACACACCTCAGTACATGCCCTACTTTTCAGATACACTGCACCCAGCCCAGGGGGGTACCTAGAGCCACCATAGGGATGCCTGACATGTACAGAAAGGGAAGGATAAGGCCTGGTCAGTGGTTGCACTGGCCAGGTCGACATGGCAGTCCTGGACTGCACATAGGCACTGCAAGCAGGCCTAAGACATCATTTTAGGGCTACTCCTGTGGGTGGCACAATCAGTGCTGCAGCCCACTAGTAGCATTTGAATCACCAGCCCTGGCACACTCAGTGGACTTTACTAGGGGCTGACAGGTGAAACAAATATACCAATCATGGATAACCAATCAGTATAACAATTTACCTAGGGAGCACTTGCACTTTGACACTGATCAGCAGTGGCAAAGTGCCCAAAGCATCTAAACCAGCAAAAACGAAATCCAGCATAGCATCAAAAATACAGGTGGTAGAGGCAAAAAAGTCAGGGGTAACCACGCCAAAGATGCCAGGTCTAACAACTGGGAAGACTGCTCGAACTTAGGAAAAGATTGCGTCTCGTGTTCTTGCTCAAGTGTCTTCAACAAGTCGATTGCGAGCTAGCAGTAGCTCACAGACACCTACAGTGTAGCTCAAAGCCTTGAGTTAATTTTTCAATCAGTACATGGACACAGTTTCCTTTTCAAGTTAAGAGAAGTCTGAGTTTATTTTATATTATTATCTTTAGGCTGCAGATGGCAGGGCCTGATAATGAGCAGTGCTGGATTCAGATGTATGCCCCAGGGTGCAGAGGTGAAGAACTGAAGCACTAAGGTATTTGCATTTGAAATAAAAGTCCTTGTGAACTCAATATTGGAGCATGAGGACAAAATGATGTTTCTGAATGCTTTTAAATGGGAGAAAATTAAAAAGAAGAGTCAACTTAATTATTAAGTTAAAACTTAATTTTAATTGTATCCCATTTCAAAGTGCTGAATTAATAAATACTAGACCTCTTGCTTCCAGTGGTCATAAACATCCTATATTTATAACTGAAAAAGAATGTGATGTTTTTCAAATGGGTGGCTACAAATATTACTGCCAAACACTGAGTCAATGTTTTTCTCCAATTTCAATTAAGCCAGTTACATCTTAATATTTTATGAAGCATGTTTCCTCACTTTAAATTCCTCCTATTTAAACAAATGACTGTATTTTTCTGTTGAAAATATGGCACCATGTCTACAGGGCATTCATCTTGCTCCCAGTGGCTGGTAGACGCAGTGTCATATTTATAACTGAAAAATGCAGCCAAGTGTAAAGTGCAGAAAAATGTTCCATATTATAAAAACTGTTTTGCAGAACATTTTTTTGCACTTTAAATTTCTCCCATTAAAGACAAGGTTATATGTTTGTGCTATACATCTAGCAGTGCCATAACTGGCTGTTGCGCTCTCACCCCCCAGACTCGAGCCGCGACAGTCATACAAGCATTAAATGCAAAAATCAAACATCAAGAATCTAAGTTTTTTCCATGTAATCCATAGTAATCCATGTTTATTACAATATTCTTCAATAGAGGCTTGGGATTCCAAACTTATAACGCTAAAGAAATGCCCATCCAGGCTTTTCTCTACAGCACATAAGAATTCACATTATAGCTCCTGTTTAGCCATACAAAAATTCACCCGATACATTTCAGTCTCAAAGCCCTTCATCAGGTGTCTGTAACATAAAAGAGACCCATCGATAACCACACTCAATCATACCACACAAACATAAATAAATCTTTAAGCTGCATTCAACTTGTACTCCCCGAGTGAATCCACAGAAACGGCCCCCACAACATGCTGCAACCACAGAAAACATGCTCAATTTAAAGCCAAAATTGAGATAAAAGCATGTGCTGACTGAAATGTCCCAAGTTTAAAAATATATGCATAATAAATTGAAAAACAATCATGCCCATACCAAACTACCCTTATGAATGAACACAATTATATAACATCAACTAAATTATAAATGCACCATGCTACACATATGTGAACTACATCTCTATTGTCTTCCTGCTGGCAGAGTGACCTTTTAAATCTGACACCAACTTAGTTGTACACAGTCTTGGATAGTCTTAAATAAACCAAATGGGAACTTTACAGGTGAAATCAATCGATTCAAACATGCCGTAAAGTCTTCGAATGCATTGAAGCTTTACATCAAACCGATGAACTACATAAACTGATTAATTAAATATGCTATAAACATCAATCCAACCATGAATATACAACCTGAAAAAAGGATGTAAAAATAAGCATATTGCAAAATTAGTTGACTCAAGTGTTTTTCATGTTCACATTAACATGAAATAAACAATGTTATTTGCATGATTATTCTACTTTTTGCTGAAGTAATGATGGCACCCAATGATGTCATTTGAGATACCGTAGGAGTGTATCATAATCATGAGTAGTCCGCACTTGAACATATTCTGTATGATTAATGTTACTAATGAGAGTGGAGTACTGCATATTTAAAGTACTCCATATGAAGATTCTGTGTATTGAACATGATTTATAAAGGTCTATGTAACATTTATATATTAATGCGGCAGGAGACATTAACAAAATATGTACCATTGTGAGGTTAATAAATCAGAATTTGAATGTTTAAACAAACGTTTGAGATTTGGACGTGTAACAAGAGTTATTTTCATGCAGGTGCATTTACAATGACATCTTTGTAATTCTTTACAATTTATACATGTATTAAGAAGCTGCATTTATTGGGTGTAGAAATGTGCCCGTATTATGTAACCCGGTGCACTGTTAAAGATGCCCAGAGTGGACCCCAAGGAACAGTTCATTCTCACATTAAAAAGAACATGTAATTCATATTTAACCTTCAATGCAAAATGCCTTTTTTTGCATATTGTTCCCACTGCAGGTATGGATAGGACCTCATTACCTAGCATAGAAGGGTTTTTGTTTTCATTAGACAGCAAGGTATGAGAAGACGAAATTGGCACAGTAATGAGCAAGGAGGTGAGTTCTCATGGGAGGGGAGAAGAATGACCAAGGATGAACGAAGTTGCAACTTATCGATGTGGGAAAGCTGGTGGAAGTATCCAGTTGTGCCGAAGACATGAAAAATCACTAGCACGGGTCACGTGGGATTATCCTCCCTGAATGCAACTGATATTTTATGCTGAACATAGTGAGGGACAGGGAAGTCATCCATGGATTTCACAGAGAGGTGCGCCATGCTTCTGCAGCTTTATGCTACTTGACCCATGGTTGGAATACCTTCTACTAAACACTCTGACAGATTAATCAATCAATCAGGTTTTTTTTTAAAGTGCATTACTCACCCGTGAGGACCTCAAGGCACTGGGGGGGGGGGGGGGGGTTCTGCTGATCGTCTGGGTGTGGAGGTTCGGTCGAAGAGCCAGGTCTTGACGTCCTTCCTGAACTGGGTCAAAGGCAGTGTGTTCCAGGTCTTGGCGGTGAGGTAGGAGAAGCCGAGACCTTTCTGATTTCACCTTTACCAAATGCTTCTTAGCTTAGGTATGCCCCTTTTAAGGTAGTGTAGAGAGATATAGCTTGCTCATGCTTACTTTGGAAAATCCTATGATGAAATGTAATACTCAATTCCTTTTCCTGACCATTTGTATCATCATAAGAGTAAGTTATGAGCTTTGTATTATATAGGGTAAATCTCCTCAGGAGATTTTGGCTTATCTTGAGCTTTCTGTATTTGTATTTCTATATGATCATGTTGAGATTGGCCAATATTGATTTGTTCCTAAATTTATAATTAAACCCTACTAAATTCAGATTAAGTTGTCGCATGGGTGTTTGTGGGCCACATTGGTTACACTGTATCAAGACATTAACAAGTGATAGTTTTCTCTCTTTACCTCTCATGCTGCTATAAAAGTCGTCGATGTGGAGATAAATGTTTGAGGGGGCCCGAGCTCCATCAGCTGTAGCATTATCGAAATGATTAGCTCTTGAAGTGAAGGGAGATAGAACCTAACCTAGAATAGTCTAGATCCCATGCCAGTGGCCATAGTCCAGAATCCAGGATCGAGACGTTAAGGATCAACGGAGTTCCAGTGGCATGCCTTGAAACAGCAACAGCGAAGGGATTAGTTTCAGTAGGGATGTGTGTATGAGGATTATGCTTAGCTAGTGGTACAATATTGATTATGTGATGTTTGGCGGAGAGTTGTTATCGAGTCCAAAGTGACCTAAGATCCCAGGATATATAACAAAGTTGCAGAAGACACTGTGTTGTAATTGTCTGCTAAGGTGTTGTGGGGTTTGTTGTGGGAAGTCGTCGATGGACCACGAGATAGGGAACTTTCGTATGCAAGACAGAGTTGCAATTAGTGTGGTGAACCTGTTAGCGCAGGAAGGGAACTATACTGATTTAAGTGATTCCCTGCTGGTCGAGGTTTTATTTGTGAATGTGTGTTCTTTGGGTGGTTGATTCTATGGATACTTTTAGCGGAGCAGACAATTGTCAGATGTTGTTTCAGTATAAACAGAAGAAAATCGAGAGAGAGAGTGTGGGAAAGATGGGGAAGGAGACAACTTCTGAGAGGAGCGAGAGCGACAACAGAGTGAGCCATGCTGGGATAGGTTGGTTTGTGTAACAAGATGCTGGGATTGGTTGAAATTTTCTTCGGATGCTGAGGTGCCATTGGTTATCATATTAATGCAGTTACTTGAATTTGTTTAGTTTAGATTTGATTTTAAATTGTTGAAATAAAAGGTTAAAAAGATATGATACGGGAGAAGCAGGTGTGCCTACAAGAATTGGCAAGGAAGCACCACAGGGGGATATGCCAGCTCATTATATGGCAACGAAAGTAGGGCTCCATACTATTATTTGGCTTCAGAATTGACATAAGATCACAGAGAAGAAAGGTGCATTAATGTTTCCACGCTACAGTACTTTCAATTTAAGAATAATTGACCATTTGAAAGGGATATTGTTTGCAATGAAACCATTACCTAGAACTACACAGTTTGAAGCTCTTAATGCATGGAAACATGCCATGCATGTAAAACAAAGAGACCACTATCAAGGGAGGATGAAGAAAACAATGCGTGAGTACGCAGACGCGAGATGGGATGACCAACAAAAGAGGTGGAGAGTAGACATGATTGAGCAAGCAAGATTTTACCCTGTCATAACAAGTGAGGAAAATGATGCTTAAAGAAGGAGAAAGGAAAAGAAAAAGGAGGGAGAAGGACATGCATACAGTAACTGTGATGCAAGTGACAGCCTTTTGAATGGACTGTTAGCTGAACGTCAACCCCTACATAATCAGATGTATATAGAAAGTGGGGGAAATACAATATTTTCTACATGCTATAACAGTTCCGGTTACCATTGGACCTATAGTCCCTATGTACGATCCTAGTGCTGTTGGGAATGCAAGTCAGAAAATGCCTGCCTCTACAGAAGTGAGGGTACCAGAAAGAGGAGAAGATAAGCAGAGGATGCAATTTGTCATGTTGGTCCCAATGAATGGGAGCGCATTGTGTGCATCAAGTGCAGACCCTTATGTTGTAAAGAATGGATTCATGCCTATAAGGTCTTTCCCTGGACTGGCAGGTATGGGATTCTCCTGTAAGGGAAACTCTCCAGAATGTACGAAATAGTAAGCCCCAAGACAGCACTACACAAAAAGGGACTTTTGGAAGTCAACATCTATATGATGTTTAGGATTTAGAGCGATGGTTGAAGGAGCTTAATAATAATTATTCTAATGGGAATTGGAGTGCAGCGGTGAGTTAGGGAACTATAAAATCAGCTGTAAAGGTAGATTTGATAGATGTAGTTAAATTGAAAACTGAATTGAATGAAATTATAACTGGGAGTTTGGATCTTAATCAAATAGATGCCTATCAACAGAATGAATTGTTATTTATGAGTAAAGATGTTACTAGGAGAGCGAGATAGGCTCATGACAAATTATCTGATTTGGCTCAGAGATATGATGTTCATATAGAACAAACACATTCTTTACAGAAAAATCATAGACTTGCTTTTTAAAATCAGGACATAGAGAATCTAAGATTACCAGGATTGAAGACCCAAATTCGAGAATTAATTCTAAATATTCGGATTTGGAACACATTAGACAAATGGGAAAAAAGATGGGCAAACGGTTCTAAAAGAAAAGGGGAACTTTCTCCTTTGGGAGAAATGGGAATGGGTGTCAAGGCTTTCCCCTTGTGGGAAGTACCGAGTGGAGGTTATGTGCATGTACCTTGGAGTAGAGGTGATCTCGCTGCTTTTACCAATGATTTCATGAGGCTGAGAGAAAAGCCTCTAGAGTGGTACACATAGGTTGATCGATTTGTGAAGATTTCAAAAGTGTTGTGGATCGATCTGAATACGTTGTTCAAAATTGTAGTCCCCAGTGATCTGTGGTCAGCATAAAAAAATAGCTATAGAATGGCCCGAAGGTGAACCTGAGAGAGATCCATTAACACATGGTCTGTCACCTATAGGGATGAGGAAATTTGAGCAGATGATTACTTGGTTGAAAGATAAAGTGGGTAAAGATTGATAGGACGACTCAAGGAGATAATTCATGCATTTTAAGGAAGGTTGTTGCTGGCTTTCAAACAGGATAGTAGGGTGGACACCTTAGAACCCAAGTGTATGGGACAATTTGTGTCCCGATTTGTGACTAGGTTGAGACCTGAAATTAGTATGATACAACATTTGATCTGTTGGCAGAATACGTTTGTAGATGAAATTCTGCATTGCGCAAAATATTGTTGTGACGAAATTGAGATGAAGCACAAAATTTAAAGGAGAAGTTGATGGCAGCACAGATGAAGGATGCTCAAAGGGGTCAGGGACAGCCTTATGTACAAAATACTGCCCTTATGAAAAGAGTCTATCAGTCTGGAAGTCCGATGCAACAAGGTGGAGGATTTCAGGGACAAGGAAGGTGTTGCAAAAATCCCCAAACTGGAGTTAATGTTGCCACTTTAAAGAAATCAAATCCATGTCACTTTTGTAACAAGCTGGGGCACTGGCAGCGTGAATGTTGCTTTAATCCTGCAAATCAGGAAGAGAATTGAGGGTTCAGTCAACCTCAGGGTAATGTTCTGCAATCCCAGACTGTGCCCTGATCGAGATTCCAAAATTCCGCTGGTTCCCTAGGTCCAATTATGCAAGAGCCACAGCCCTGATGCCTAATTTAATCAGAATACAGACATGAATGTAAATCAGAGAATGTCCAACATGCTCACCCGTACCAACAGTTTCCCTTATCTGATGCATCTAATGAGTACAGCACCGATCAGTCCTTATGACACTGCCTGCGGGGGAGGAAGACTGTATACTTGGTGCAGTTTTAAAGTAAGACCAGAGTGGACCATGCATTGATGCTGATGTAAATGGCCACAATGTAACTTTCCTGATTGACACTAGTGCTACCAGCTCTACTGTGAGAACAGCAGAGGTTCCAAACCCACCCCTCTAGGGAAAAACAATCTAAGGTGTAGGAGTTGCAAATAAACGATTGTCAAACCCCCTTACTGAAGAAGTGCCTGTGAAGATAGGGACATTTGAAGATAATCATAAATTTGTGGTGTGCGATTCTAGTCCTGTGTGTGTTAGGACGCGTTTGCAGTGCAAGTTAAATTAGATCATCTATTGCACACCGAAGGGTATTGAGCTGTGGACAAACTCCTGGTCAGGGTAACTGTTCTCCCTCGCGCGGCTCTGTTGACAAGGTCCTGCCCCCAGCAACTTCTGGTCCCCAGTCCCCAGTAGGTTTTCGAGGCCCTCCTCCACCTGCAGGTTCCTGCCTGTGCTTCATCCCTGGAGGTCCAGTGGAAGAGCCTGCTCTTCTGCTGGTCCGCTATGTGGTTGTCAGCCTTTTTCTGTTTATTCTGTCTTTGCCTTTTTAATCTGCCTTTTTTGCCTTTATTATTGCCTGTTTTTCTTGCCTTTTGCCTTTCTTTCTGCCGCTGCTGACCCTGTGGCCCCTTCCCCCAGCGTGTTCCCACTCCCATCACCACCTCCCAACTGCTCTCCCGACCCCTACTTAATGGCGGCCGCTGCGCAACAACGCGAGCAAGACCTCTGACCTCCTGGTCAGGGTAACTGCTCTTCCCTAGCGCACCTCCATTGTTAAGGCACTGCCCCACACCTTCTGGTCCCAGATAGGTGTTTGAGGCCCTCCTCCACCAGCAGGCTCCTGACTGCGCCTCATCCTTGGTGGTCCAGTGGAAAAGCCTGCTCTTTTGCTGGTCCGCTATGTGGTTGTCAACCTTTTTCTGTCTTTTTCTGTTTATTCTGACTTTTTCTGTTTTACTGTCTTTGACAGCGACCAGCACCAGGGACACTGGTCCCCCGACCCCCCACCGCAACGACCCCAGCACTTTCAACAATCGCAACCCTGGATGCAACCACTACTAGCTCTCTACGCCAAGCTACTCCAAAGGCCCGTTCTCCTGCCGACACTGCCGCCACACCTTTATCCACCTCCGGACCCAGACAGCCACCCCTATCCCACCAAGCTCCAGCACACACAAACCCCTGAGCTGCATTCTCCTCAATGTGCGCTCCCTACACAGACACTCAGTAGAAGTTTGGGACCTCCTCAACACTCACTGGCCCGACGTCACCTTCCTCACAGAGACCTGAACCAATTCCAGCTCCACACCTGACATCACAAACGCCATCCCCGAAGGATACAAGATCCTGAGTAAAGACCACCCCAACTGCCACGGAGGAAGCCTCATCATCATTCACAAAAGCCCTCTCCGACTGAGAACCTCCAACTCAGACGACGCCTCGCTCCCCATGGAACACATCCACTTCTGTATTAAGCCCAGCCCCAGAACGATACTCTGTGGAACACTCGCCTCCAGACCACCCGGACCTCGCTTCCCGTTCACCAACGCCATCGCAGACAACATTGCTGCCCAAGCCCTCGCCTCCACAGACTGCATACTGCTCAGAGACCTGAACTTCAAACTAGACAACCTCAGCGACCCCAACACCACCACCCTCCTTAAGAATCTCACCAACATTGAACTGAAGCAACTCGTCTCCCACATGGCAGGACACATTCTTGACCCCATCTTCCCCAGAGGAAACAACGTTTGCTTCAGTCACACCACTCAACCTCTCTGGACGGACCACCACTGTGTCTATTTCTCCTTCTCGAAACCCACCGCACAAAAGCTCATGCCATGCCTCCTATGCAGAAACTGGAGAAAAATCACAGAGGAACACCTCACCACCGCCCTCCTCACCCTGCCATGACAGACCACAACACAGCAGCACAGCAAATGACCTTCACCAATGGATCGCCAACAGCACCAACACTCTCGCCCCCCTTCAGAACTCTGGAAGACGACACAACACAAAAGCCACCTAGTTCACCACGGACTTCCGAGAATCCAAGCGCTCGCGCCGACGGGTGGAAAAAGCATGGAGAAACAGCGAAACGCCAGAAACATGCTCCGCCTACAAGGCTGCCATTCAGGACAGAATCCTCTCCAACTCCCACAACTCTGAGGAACTCCTCACCATCATACAAGAATTCACCAGACCCCACAGAAAAACTACCGACGTGCCTCCCTCCTAACACCTCTGCAACAAACTCAGCTCCTTCTTCCACCACAAAATCAGGATGCTCTATGACAACTTCGATGACCAAGACCCTGACACCGACCCTACACCCTCCACCAGCAACACCACCCAGCGGACACTCCTCACCAGATGACACTGCAAAGAATATGAAAAGCATCCCCACCGGAGCACCCACTGACCCCTGCCTGCCGCACATCTTCCACAGGGCGGCCACAGCCATCGCACCCGAACTACGACAGACAAGCAACTGTGCCCTAGAAACAGCCACTTTCCCCGACTGGAATCACGCCGAAGTCAAACCCCTTCTCAAGAAGCCATCTGCGGACCCAACTGACCTCAAGAACTACAGGCCCATCTCTCTTCTCCCCTTCGCCACCAAAGTCATTGAGAAAATTGTCAACACCCAGCTAACGCACTGCATAGAAACCAACAACATCCTAGACTCCTCTCAATCCGGATTCCGCAGCAACCACAGCACCAAGACCACCCTCGTAGCCGCCACTGACAACATCCGCACCCTCCTCAATCAAGGCCACACTGCAGCCCTCATCCTACTAGACCTCTCAGCAGCCTTCAACACGTCTGCCACCGCACACTAGCCACCAGACTCTACAACGCCGGTAGCCAGGGAACTGCCTTAGACTGGATCCAATATTTTCTCACAGACAGAACACAAAAAATAAGACTCCCGCCCTTCCTCTCCGAACCCACAGAGATCAGATGCGGAGTACCCTAAGGATTCTCCCTCATCCCACGCTCTTCAAAGTCTACATGGCCCCCCTTGCAACCATCGTCAGAAAACACATACTCAACATAGTATCTTACGGCGACACCCATCTCATTCTCTCCCTCTCCAAGGAACTCAATATCACCAGACACAGTTTCCAAGAAGGAATGAAGGACGTTGCATCCTGGATGAGCAGCAGCTGAATGAAGATCAACTCGGAGAAAACGGAAGTCCTCATTCTCCGGTCCATCCCCTCTGCAAGGGACAACACCTGGTGGCCCCCCGCCCTCGGAAACCCACCCACCCCAACGGACCACGCCTGCAACCTCGGCATCATACTTGACTCCTCACTCACCATGAACCGCCAGATCAACGCCGTGTCCTCCACATGCTTCAACACCCCCTGCATACTCCGCAAGACCTTCATATGGATCCCCCCTGACTCCAGGGGTCACCCACTCATCACCAGCAGACTTGACTACGGAAACTCCCTCTGCTAGAATCAACAAAACACTGCTTTGTAAACTCAAGACCGTCCAGAGTGCCGCAGCCAGACTCGTCCTCAGCATCCCACGACATGACTACATCACCCAGCAACTCCCCGACCTCCACTTGCTCCCCGTCAAAAAAAGAATAACTTTTAAACTGCTCACACATCCCTACAAAGCCCTCCATAACACTTGACCCCAATACCTCAATGAAAGAATCTCCTTCCATGCACCCAAGAGAAACCTTCGCTCTACCGACCTAGCCCTAGCCACGATCCCCCGCATCCACAGGGCCAAAAAGGGTGGCAGATCTTTCTCCTACATTGTGGCCAAGACCTGGAACAAACTCCCCCTCAGCATCAGAAGAAGCCCGACACTGCACCTATTCAGAAAGGACCTCACGACCTGGCTCTTCAAATGACCACAGATCTGCCCGCACCCCACCCACACCCTCAGCACCTTGAGACACTCATGGGTGAGTATATAAATCCCTGATTGATTGATGAGGATATTGCCTTCAAACTGGAAAACCAGAACTTATACGTCTCACTGGTCCCCATGTTGACAGTGTGAGACTTACCGTTAGAGCTTATAGATACAGTGAGAGATCTAATTTGGGATTTTTCTGGAAAAGACATTGGACTCATACAAGGGGTTGAGACAGTTTGTATGCAAGTTAAGACAAATGCCGAATACCCGAGAACACCACAGTATAACCTGAAGCCCGAGACAGTTGCTGGATTACACCTGTAATTGAGACTATGATTAAGCAAGGCATTTTGAAAGATATCCTGGGGAGTCCATGTAACTCACCTATTATGGGCTTGCAGAAGCCGAGCAGTATGTATCGCATAGTACAGGATCTCAGGAAAATATATAACATAGCGGTCCCTTGTCCCATGGTACAGAATCCATCTGAGATATTTTCAGATTCCATGTGAGGCTGAATGATTCAATGGTATTGATCTTTGACAAGCCTTCTTTTCCATTCCACTCAGCCCTGCCAAGTACCACGCATCAGGCGTTAGACTAACGCCTTTCAGTCTGGTGGTCCGCATCGCTGCACTAAATGCAAAGTCACGCATATCAGGCATAGCACCTGCCTTTTCTGTCAAGCCACGTAGCACTGCTCTGCCGACCAAAACTAATTAAAGCTTCAGAGGCAGTGCACCGTGGTGTGCGTGCTGCTCCTACCAGGTTGGGGGTTGGCTGACCATTAGCACTGCGGGGCACAATCCGATGCGGTAGTAGGAGCCGTGCTCCAGTAGGTAAATGATCCTCATGAGCCTGGTGCGCTGCTGGCAGAGTGCATCACAGCGGCCTGCTCAAGCATTGCAAACTATTATCGTTAATAAACAGAGTTGGCATCGTGCCTTGGTCCTGCGCCTGGCTACATTCAATGTACAGTCTCACTTTCAGCCCGGCTGCGGTGCAGCTTCACTTGACGTGGCTGTCTCAGAGAACAACTTGCAACAGAACCTCATCCGATGTGATCAAAACAGCCGGTAGTGTGCATGCACTGAATGAATTGGGGGCGGCGCCTTGCCTTGCTGGTTTTCCGGCAACTGGCGCCAACCCTGCATTACCATCAGTTTGTGTTGTGAATGGATCATGGTGGCCAATGAATGAGAGGGGGCAAATTAAACTTTTGTTTCCTTCTTTTGCCCCCGCCCCAGATAGAGTGTGAGGCTGAGATCCTTATGTCCATGTGGAGCCTAATTGGCAATTCATTGCGAACGTAAACAAGCATTTACAGGGTTGTAGATGCATGTGATAGGCACCCTGAAGGATGTTTTTAATTTTTCCATCCTGCCTGCCCCCTGGTAGGCATCGCTGCGGTTCAAGGCAGGCCTGCCAGAAAACAACAGTCACATGCAGGGTGTCCTCTAATCACAGAAAGCTTCCGCCAGCCAGAGCGAGACACTTGAGTGACTCGCGGTGTGCTCTGAGACAGCTTTAAACAGCAGCTGCAGCCCGTCACCCTCCTCCCCAGCTGAAGCCCTGAGACACGTCACAGCTCAAGGCTGTGTAAATAAAGCTAGGTCTGGTAAAGCGCTGACACTCAGCTAAATTGAGACACAGGCATCTGTGGAATGGCTGCACTGGGGTAGGTCATGCATTGTGCCTGTGTATGACACCTGGCACCGGTGGAATGGCTGCACTGGGGTGAGTCAGGCATTCTGCCTGTGTATGACACCTTTCCAAGAGAAAATTACTGGTCTTTAGTTGTTGTCAAGAGTGTGCCAAGGCCTGGAGGTGACTGATACTAAACTGAACTGGAGCCAAAATTGCATTAGTTAATTTATAACGTGCAATTTCTGTATTTGTTTACTTTAAATATTAGTAAATGGGTCAGCTCGAGTGCACATTTATAAGTGCTTTCTATTTATATTTGCTCTATGAAGTATGTACAGATAAAGGGTAAACATATTTACCAGTTGTGATTTTGCTTATTGTTCTACTGTTTGGAACATCAAAATATCTGCCCTGTGTTTATTTGATCTCTGCAGCAGGTGCTTAACTGTATTAGGGTGCAGTAAATTGCAATGGCATGGGGGTGTGAGACGTTTTATGATGATTGCTTTACTTTCATATCTTCTTGATACACTAACAGTTTTGTGTCAGTATTTTATTCTTCCATTTTAGGGGGTTCAAAGCAGTTTCAAGATATTTCAGGGCTTTTCATTGAGCCAAAGGGTGTCATTTCTAATATTTAGCTCTTTCCATGCAGTTCATTACTTGGTTTTACTCACAGGAAAATGTCACACCAAGTGTCACATCTGGCAGTTGAGTGTCACTCATAAGTGCAGTGAAACATGGAAATGTCACACAATCTGAAAACTTGCCAGCTATGTGTATGAAGCTTTCAGATACCCCTCTGCTTCCCTCAAAAATCTTGAAACTTGGGCCTGGCTGCAGCGACAAATGGCCTCCAGGCAGCACCCCTATATAAGGGCACTAAGTTAGTGCCCTTCCGTCTTGGTGCTTTGCAGTAGCTTTAATATCATCTTAGAGTATCTCACTGCTCAAATGGGTGTAATTTCTGTTAATTATATATGTTTCCCTCATCTTCATTGCTTGATTTTGCTTGCGAGAAAGTGTCAGCCATGTCACTCATAATTACACTGAAATTATTAAAATGTCACAGATAAGCAATCTGCAACCATGGCAGCTATGTTCCCTCCATGAGGAAAGCCAATTTGTGCTCACTTTCCAGCTGGTGAACAGTGTTTGCAACATGGTGCAATGTCCCTCAAGGGTATATGGAGAGCCCTTCCATTTTCAACCAGATCGTGAAGAAGAATCTGGAGTCTCTGGTCATGCCCTGGTCCAGTACATCAATGACCTTCTGGTTGCATCGAACACTCAAGATGCCGATAAAACTGATACAATTGCCCTACTGAACCATTTTGCTGAGAATGAATATAAAGTGTCCCCAAGCAAGTTACAGCATGGTAAGACTGAAGTCCTCTACTTATGACATCACATTGTGAAAGGTGTGAGAAAGGTGTCACAAGAAAGAATCTCATTGATCATGCAAATGAATCCGCCTTGCACACAGAAAGAATTCAGGATGTTTCTGGGAATAATGAGCTATTGTCACCAGTGGATACCCAACTTTTACCTAAAGGCCAAGTCTCATCAGAGGTCGACACACAACGATGCGTCCAATCCAGTACTCTGGGACAATGATTGTTTGAACGCATTGCTAGAGCTGAGAGAAAGCCTCTGTTGTGCTCCTGCATTAGGAATGTCAGATTACAGCAAGGTGTTTTTGCTTTTTTTGTAGTGAACAAGAAAGTAGTGCTCTCTCAATATTGACACAGAATCCTGGAAGTGCCCGTAGACCAGTTGCCTTTTTTCTGGCTAGTCTGGATCCAGTAGCATCAGCATTGCCCAGAAGTTTCAAATCTGCAGCTGCAACAGGTGTCAGCATAGAGAGATGCGAAACCATTGTAATGGGTCACCCTTTGACTGTCTACATACCACACCCTGTTGAGCTATTGTTGGCGCGAACTCGTACTCAGCACCTAACCGATAGTAGGCTCCCGTGGTATGAACAGACAACAAGCAATTTTGGCAGCTGAGAACATTACCCTGAAAAGATGTTCGGTCCTAAAGCCTGCTACGTTGCTTCCTTTTCCTAATTGTGATGTGGATGATATCGAAGAAGAGCATGACTGTCTCGATGTTTCTGAAATATGAACCAAGCCACGTCCTGACATTTCTGGCAAACCATTGGCTGAATCTGATTACACTCTGAGGGCTGCTTATGCTGTCAGTACTGTTACGGGAGTGGTGGAAGCTGCCTGGCTTTAAGGACTATTCTCCGCACAGGTGGCAGAATTGATTACCAGAGCTTTGTGCGTTTCAGACCAGCCAAAAGTGACAATATTCACTGATAGTCAGTATGGGTTTGGTGTGGTTCACCATTTCAGACAGTTATGGTCTCAGTGGGGATTTATGACCTTTTCAGGGTCCCCGATACGCAATGGAGAATGCCATGCAGATGCGAGCACAAGCTGCTGTCATTAAGTGCTGTGCTCATTGTAAAGGAAATGATTTTGTGGCAACTGGTAATTGCTATGTCTACAAAATTGCACATTACAGTGCACTAAACGTTTGCACTTTCAATGGTGAATACACAAATGAGGGTACAGATGAAACCAATTTCAGCCTTTTGATGACAATTAAAACATGGGAGGAAGTGAAGAAGTTGCAGGAGGAAGTTACTGAAGAGGAACAGCAAGGTGTGTGAAACGAGATGATGACATTTGGGTTTCAAAAGATGGGAGAGCCTAATAGTTTGTTCTCACCAATGACAAGGTACTTTCATGGGTCAATGAATGTAGGAAGGGATGCCATGGTGAGGTTGTTTAGGCAGACTTGGTTTAACCTGAAGTTCGAGCGATGGCTGAGGCATTGTGTCACCTATGTGTGATTTGTCAGCAAATGAATGTGGGAAAGCGAACTGCTGTTACACTGAGTCACAAAGGGAAATCTGCAGGTCCTTTCAACAGAAAGCAGCTGGATTTTGTTGAGATGCCAATGTGCAATGGATTCAGGTACATTTTAGTAAGTGGTATGCATTTTTTCAAGTTGGATGGAAGCCTACCCAACTAGGAGATGCGATAGTCTCACTGTAGCTAAGTTGTTATTTAGGGAACTCATTCCAAGATTCTGATTTCCAACCTCTTTAGAGTCAGACCGTGGAGCTCATTTTAATAATGAGGTCCAGACAATGCTATGAGCACTGTTATAAGTGGAGCAGAAATTACTTTCCAGTTATCGTCCAGAAGCTTCAGATATCGTAGAACAAGTCAACGGAACTTTAAAATCCAGACACGTGTGTGCTTCAACATCTCTGAAATGGACTGATGCTTTGCTTTGTTGCTGATGAGTCTTTGCAGTGTCCCATATCGAAGAACAGGACTGACGCCTCAGGAAATAACCAGGGGAGGGCTATGCGAGTGCCTGCTGTGGCTGCAAATATGCTTGTAAACATCACAGACTATTTGGCTTGATTACTGTAAAAGACTGGCTGAAATGTATCGTTCTGTGTCTCACCAGGTTGAAGCAGAAACAGCACTGCCACATCAGGAGCAGTGCCACGAACTTCGACCCGGTGACTGGGTCGTGGTGAAGAAACATGTGAGGAAGAACTGTTTTGAGCCTCGTTGGTGTGGTCCATACCAGGTGATCTTGGTCACTACGACTGCTATGAAGTGCATGCATCCCACACTGGTAGAGTGCTGTGTCTCCTTGAGCAAGAAACAGGACCTCTCCCAAAAGAGATGCCAGCAGTGGTCGATAGGCCATTAGAAGCGGTCAGCCAAGTGGGGGTCTCGACGAATCTGAAGCCAATTCTGAACTCGAAGAACCTGATGCTGTGCTGGTGAACAAGACAGATTCTGACATCAAAGAAGGAATTAATGGTGTGGGATCATGAGTGGTGTTGGAAGAAGCTGGCCAAAGAATAAAGAGAGGAGAAGGTTGAAGTGTTGAAGTTATCCTCTGAAAGAGCTCTTGCACCCATACTGGAGGCATCTGGTGAATCAGAGCTGAGTGGAAGTGAAAGTGAAGGATCAAATCTCAGAAGATCCAAAAGATCGAGGGTGCCTTGTTGGAGGTACTCTTCTCCTGAGTGGACGTATCTTGCTACTAATGACAACGAGAGTGACTTCCAGACAGGGTTTGAAAAAACGAAGTTGGCAAGGAGAAGTGTGATAATGAGCAAGGAGGCGAGTTCTCCTGGGAGAGGAGAGGAATTGCCAAGGACGAACAAAGTTCCAACTTAACGATGTGAGAAAGGTGGTGGAAGTATCCAGTTCTGTCAGGGCCATGGTAATTCACTAGCAAGGGTCACGTGGGATTATCTACCCTGTATGCAACTGATAAGTTATGATGAACATTGTGAGGGACAGGGGCGTCATTTTAGGATTTCACAGAGAGCAAATCTATGCTCCTGCTAGTGTGGCTTTCTGCTACTTGTCCCATGGTTGGAGTGCCTTCTCATGAAGACTCCGAGAGAGGACACCTTTCTGATTCCACCTTTACCAAATGCTTCTTAGCTTCGTGTTGCTCCTTTTAAGGTAGTGGAGGGAGAGATAGCATGGACCAGCTTACTTTGGAAAATCATCTGGTGAAATGTAATAATCAATTATTTTTCTTGATCATCTGTATTGGCATTACAGAGTTAGTTGTCTGCTTTGTTTTATATAGGGTAAATCTCTTCAGGAGTTTTGGACTTATCTTGAACTTTCTGTATTTCTATATGATCATGGTGATATCGGTGTATATTGATTTGTTTCTAAATTTAATAATTAAACCCAACTAAAATTAGATTGTCAAGTGGGCTATTGTGTGGCCGCATTGGTTACACTGTATCAAGACTATAACAAGTGATTGTTTTCTCCCTGTACCTTTCATTCGGCTATAAAGGTTGTGGATCTGGAGATAAATGTTTGAGTGGGCCCGAGCTCCATCACTCCAAGATGTTGTTTAATTTCTTCTTTATTTTTCACGTCAGGGTGCAAACGATCAAAGAGGTCAGCAAATTGCAAATGCCAAACTATAGTGATAGAATGCACTTCTTATTTTACTCTTGGTCAACTTTTTTTTAGAACTGCTCAATGCAAGATTTTAGCATGCTGACTTGTCTTGTACCTTGTCCCAGTATCACGGAAATAGCATTACCATAACTGGTTGGGGGGTCATCACACTCCAGACTCGTGTCAAAGCCATACAAGCATTAAACACCAAGAATCCAAGTTTTTTTTAAATGTAATCCATAGTAATCCATGTTTATACCAATATTCTTCAATAGTTTTTAAGTTCGCACAGAGACTCATGATTCCAAACTTCTAAAGCTAAAGAAATGCCCATCCAGGCTATTTTCTGCATCACGTAAGAATTCACATTATATCCTGGGCAGCCATCCAAAATGTTTACCCATGCATTTCAGGCTCAAACGCCTTTCAGGGGTCAAAAACATACCAAGCTCAAAGTGCAGAAAAATGTTCCATATTATGAAAGAATTTAGCATAACAAACATACACATGAACCATGAGGCATATTTCCTTCGCTCAAGTATTACGTATACCCATAACCACCACCGTGAAAGATGACATTCAGGATTCAACAAACATCACACCTTACACAGTGTAAAAATAACAACTCAGTGGATGGGGCATTTGGGGCACCACACACGCACTTGCTCCCCTACACACTTTCCAAGACACACATCGAAAGAGACCATGCAAGATGCCGCACACTTTCATTCTACTTAGTTGTACCACCAAGCAGGCAAAGTGGCTGTGCAGAAAACCACACACGGCACTCCGTCCTTACACAAAGTGCACACTATGAACAGACCTTCTCAGGGAAAGAGGTATGCATGACGTCACGCATTGCAATACCGCGCAAACAGAAAGTCTCAGAAAGAACCAAAATTACCAGTGGCGACTTGAAACCGAGTTGCTTTCATCCCTTTGCATTTTTCGCTTTCAAATTCTGACGCACCTCGTCGTCATTGCAAGCATGAAACCAATGCCGGGACTCAAAGCCAATCAGCCTGGCATCGGTATATCCTATTCTCGGTAAGAATGCCCATGGTAAGAGGTGTGCATTTCTTTCTCTTCCAAGTGGTCATTTTAAATGTTAGCAGAAGCACGAAGCATATGCTGCGATGACAGCAGAAGGCCCACAATTATGTGTAGCCCCGCCTACCTACCGCGTTATTTAGTCCGGGTCTCTTCGTGCAGGGGAACTTGCGAGATTGCCGCGTGGTGTGTCGCAGCTGGCAGAAATGTGAAGACGTCGGCACATCTCTCAGCCTGGCCTTCAGTTGCATGAATAATTTTTAGACCATGCTTACTGCAAATTTGAAATAAATTGAATGTTATCCCTCTCCCGTCGGTGGCGCTGTCATTTTGGGTTAATAATAGAGGACAGGTTCATTTTATGGCCGTTCACTGTTTGTGTTCATGTGCTCTGTAGCTCACATTAATATCAGTGGGAGAGACTTTATTGCCAATCAGGAAAAAACACAGCAAGAGAGGCACGAGGGACATATACTTCTGGCTCGTGAAAATATGCAGACTTATTTACGTCTGTTGCGTATTCCGATTGAATGATCACCAGCTCAAAGATCTGAAGGACAAAGAATCAAACTTGACAGAGCTCGCTCAGCCTTTCATCCTTCTGATGCTCATAAAAAGAAAGTCATTTAGATTAAAACCATACCTGTCATGCAGCTGCCAAGAGGCAATTAAATTTTGATGCGCAATAAAGTCATTATATGAGTTGAATTAAACATCATGCTGTGAAGCACTTGTTCTCTGAAGTTCTTGCCTACAAATGCCCAGAGGTGTTGCGTACATGCGAGCGTGCTACTCAAATACCATCTAGAGACCAATACATGAAACTGATTTACTAGTGTAACCCCAGTCCTTAAATATTTTGGAGTTGAACTGTTGTAATTGAGCATCTCAATGCAATCCCAGTGAACAATTCCCTGACTTGGCATTTGAAACCAAAAAACTAGGAATACCAAATAGTAAGGGCTAAGACTGGGAAATTCCATAATACACAACCTCTTCCGGCTGCATATGCTAATACTGTTGTTCAGTGCTTCACTTTTTTTTTAAGTGACAGGGCCCTATTCAGAAGGCCACTGAAGCTTTCACTACCCACAATTCAGACTATTCCAGTCCACTCAAATATATATTAGCCTGCCCAGCAAGTATTCTTGACGTTTTAATGCATATTGCATAATAAACTCTGTTGTGCTCATCTCAAAATTAGACAAACAGCGCTGTCATGTGGTGGACTGTCATAAGTGCTGGTATTGAGAATTAAGTGACAGTGCCGAGAACCGGCAAACCACCAGCACAAATTAAGGACTGCTATTGCTACATGAAAGTAATTTCTTCGACAGAGGTCCTGATTACAAGATGTATAGAACAGTGAAGGGTACATACCACCCCAAGAAAACACATTAGCCCGGATGGGTAATTACCGGGTGCAGTTTATACTTCCTCTTCCAAGATTTCCTTGTAGGAATGGGGTATAACAAGAGGAATGCGTACTCATTGCTCCAAATTCTACAACTTTTACTTTTTTTTTTTCCATCCGTGTTTCTTTGCATGATTTGTGGTGGCAAAATCTGTCAGAGGAATTGTGGTTATACTAATACTTGTACAACTTGGGATTTTCTACTCTCTATACAATCTCCTGTTTTCACAGGGACGGGGATTTTCCCTACAACTCAGAATAGGCCTGAGTGTCTTTCAAACTCCCATCGGCCTCAGATTTATTCAGACCAGTGGCAATCGAAAAGAATGAACAAGGGTGTGAATAATTTCCGTATTTCTTTAAAGGGTAGCTAATCCCTTTACTACCAGAAAAATGTACGTATATCCGCCCTATATTCGCTTATGGCAAATAAGCATACCAAGGCCACATGACACAATTGTCATTTAAATGTTCCAGCTACGTTTCCATAAGTTTACGGCACACATTGGCAAATTGTCTGGCGCAGGGATGACCAAATGCCAGGGCTTTAACTGAATTAAATGCGAGGATCCATTTAATGAAATATTTTAAGTAAAATAAAATCTGTTCTCACTAAAAGCAAAATAAAAGGGGTTTCATGTCACAATCTCTGGAGGGCTGGCAGGTCCTACAGTTGATCCAATAAGTTATGAAATGTATGTTTAAGGCAAATTCCCTAATGAGAGAATTGTGTAAACCCCTACAGGGACACATAAACGAGAAATGCAGTGTTCCATTCAAAGAACATATTTGAGAACTACTGGATGGTGCATAAAGTCCTCCAATTTACAAGAATTTATGTTTGTATATAATGTCCCAATTACCGGTAACCTGCATTACTCCAACCACACTTTTCTAGTGTCAGTACTTATTAAATGAGATACCCCACCAGGCACCACGTGAACCAGCTAACAACAATGAAACTTTATAACAACCTAACCTCAGCCTGCCAATCGGATTGCCCCCCCCCCCCTTCCCTGGGCAATAATAGGAGGAAGACCCCGCACACGTACCTTTCTTTCTGTCTGCTTCCTGCAGACAATCATCACAAAGGCCGGGCGGGTTTATGGTTGTCGCTCCAGTCCTTGAAAGCCTGTAAGACCTTCAGGTAAAATTCTGGGAAGCTGGCACCGTGTTCAAAGTCAAGGCTGTCCTCCTTGGTAAGTAGGGTGACATACTGGGCATGAAGCAGGGAACAGGTTGAAATTTTAAATTTTATAAACTTTCTTGCATACCATGGAGCTGGGGAGGAGGGGACTCTTCTATATTTTTATTTTTGTTGTTGCAGAAAGTAACACTTTTACCTTAAGTAAGTTTTTGGCAGGCCCTGTGGCTTATTTTTAAATTTGAAGCCAGGCAAAAGACAAAACTATATCAAGAGGATCATCACAGAAAACGTTATACACAGTTAACTGTTACACACGGATTCCTGTCCATTGTGAGTCTGCTGCTGAGTGTAAGAGTCAACAGGTTGGTGTGTGCAACAACCTGTGATTAGCAGCTCAGTGTCCTGCCGGAGGTACCGGAGATGCAGTTATTCTCCCTACTTAATAATGCATGCTTGTGGAGCAGACTGTGATTATGAATGCACTGTTATGCAAAAGTGCTCACTGAGACAACCCTAGGGAACCAATAACTACGTTAGTAGTAAATACAGTACACATTAAGTATAAATAATTAATAACTAGCACTAGCAAGCTCCGCAGTTGTAAAGCTCGATGAAAACGAGAAGTTTATTATGTATGGTACCTATACTCCAGTATTCCTGATCCCAATACACTCATTAGTTTAATTAACCAATAATCACATTCATTTCTATATTCCTAATGGATTATTGAGAGCGCCGCAATTGCAAAAATATAACTAAAATCCACAAATGACAAACTCTGCTGTAAAATGCCCTCCCTGCTCTGTCTGTTTTTCTGGCTTCTCTCAAACCCCTTTCTTAGCACCCTAGACCTCGTGATCTCGCTACACCAATCCCTTTTCAGCTGGGTTCCTCTAATACCTAGCAAGCGACCATCCAAGACTGAGGACCTTGCACCGACTCCAGGGTGTTCAGCTCCCGTACTTTATCCATGATATTGGGGATGCTGGTATAATGTTAGGACCCGTTGTAGGGGCACTGACGTGTATAGGTGGGACAGGTCAGTCAGCCTCCTTTTCCCACATAGGCAGAGAAACTCCTCAGGTAGGGGAAGAGAGAAGGAAAGACAAGTACAAGCCATATTTTACCCATCTTTCCCGCGCCAGCACACTCTACATCTGTCATGAGGGAATTACGTCAAAAAGTCCAATGAGTATAACTACCAACAAGAAACCTAGCGAAGTGGAGCTTTACACATGTACAATTACATAAAAAGAAAAAATTGTAAGACAAAACAAGAACATGCAAACTATCTGCATGTATAAGAGTGAGGGTTTTCTGAATGTGTGTAGAATTGTTGTTCATCGTTATTGAATTCCCTCAATGAAGAACTTACAATAACAAAACTATTGCAAGGTAATGTTTACCTGATATATTTTATACTTAAAGTGTTTAAATTTGTGTCCTAACATAGAGGTCCACATACACAAATACATGGACATACAGGCGTAAGGATAGCATAAGAATGCAACATGGTGTCCTTACAATCACAAAGGCTCGTTCGTAAAGGTCTGTGCAGTAGAAAGACAACCTTGTGTGCCTATGTATCCCCTGTGAGCGCGGAAATCTTTGCGCAAAAATACATATTTATCATGTGTCAATGTGTGGACTGGGGGAATGGCCTAAAGATGGGAAGTATCTGTTACAGATTGGAAGGAAGAGTACAATCGAGGAGGGGCAAAGAGAAGTCGCCAGATCCCTCGATTTACCCAAAAGACATCAAAGAACTTTAATACACAGCAGTCAATAAACAAAAATTCCTTCTAAGAAACCAATCTCTTCAATTACAGACCTGAAATGTGGGGTTGGGGCGCACTGACAACATCTTCTTTTATGAGTTTTTACTCACTTTAGAACACATAGAAGAGCATTAAATTAGTTTCAAGCATATGGTTAGTTATCAATCCTCATCAACATTAATCTGGAAATGACATATGATCAATGATACATAATGTCAATAGTCTATTGTTATAGGTAAGGGTATGTCTTGGTGAGTCCACTCCTCCCGACCCCCCCCCCCCCCCCACCCAAGGGTCGGGCACGTCCTCCGCCACATGAATCAGGAGGCTTGTCAATTCTGTAGCTTAATTTGCCTCGATAAGATGTGGGAGGTTGCAGTGTGGTATTGTAGGAGCAAAACTGTACCTCAAAATCTGAACACCCTAAAATGTTACCTCATCCTGTTCTTGCACAGATTAAAATGAGTGTTAAAGCACTCCCTAGCCATCACTTAGCAGACTGAAATATTATAAATAAATAATGGAGCCCATTCAATAATTGTGTTTAGATCAATTAAAAGGTAAATAATTTAATTGCAAAATAAAAAAAATAGGTGGTACAGAGATAATGCCATAAAATCTCTCAAGTACAAAGTTTTTTAGAGTATGCAAAATCAAACATTATTCTAAGCCCCAAATGTTTAGCAAATTCAAAAGGAAGTTGGACAGCAACCCCAGTAGAATAGGAAAGTCTTCAGGCGCACACACCCCACATCCTCCCCATCCCCCCATTCAAGGGATTCTTATACACAATTCTTCTTGCATAACAAATTAGACAAACAGCGAAATAATCATGGACTGAGCAAAAGTATAATTTCTTCAGCAAATCAGATTACAAGAAAAATAAATGTCATTACCTTAACACATAAGCACCATCCCATTTCTGAAAATGTGCCCAGCAGCCTTTATGCTAAAACCATCAGAGATGTTCTATTATGAAACATTTAAACAGCAAGACTTTCAGTGACTTAATGGGTAGTATCTATAACGGAAGGAGGCGGAAGGGACCTTGATAATGTTTCAAGTCATGGGAAACAGGAAAGGCTCACCAAAAGCATTGTAATCACAACAGCGGAAATAAACCAGTGCACGTCAGCTTGACTATGCTCTGTGCGAAGATGTACGCAGGGGAGGAGATGTATGCAGGGGGAGACATTGGAGTGAGTGACAGACATGGAATCCATCTTGTCTAAGATGGCGTTTATCTGTAACGTGGCATACCTAAAATACATTCATAAACACACTTCGACACATCATATAAAATTCGTTTCAATTGTAATCATTTTAATTCAGCCTATATATGCAGAATTAAATGTGAAAAGGCATAATAAATATCATTATTAATCCACAAAATACAAACCCTCAAAAAATTATAACACCATACGTCTCTGATCTCTCACTGCATGTAGCCAGGTCTTTCAGTCAATAGTCCTTCTTTGTTGTAGTTTGCCTATACCAATTTATGGCAACCCTGTGTGTTATATCTTGGTACAGTGTGTTTCTTCCTATTTACTTCTCCATCAGTGGAACACTGGGTGATGATGTCATGTGGAATGTTGATCTGTGAAACACACAGTTGGAGATGGGCTGAGCGCCTTGCTGGCTGCTCCTGGTGGGGCTGGATTTCATCTGATTCACTGCTGAATACTGCTGTACAACTGATCCTGTAACTAACCTGAATAAATCATCTTGAATAATACCAACCAGCGTGGACCTGATTACTACATATTTTTGGCGACTAATTGAAACTAAGAACCTGCTTCTGCTACCTCTGAGGACATTAAGAGTACCTACTCTGAAGATAAAGCAACTCCTCTGTCTACAGCTGCATTTACTTATCTACTGGCAACACGTCAGCCCCACCAGTGACCATTACAACGGTCGCCCTCAACTCTACATTGCCAGTTCCAGTCTCAACTGCAGCTCAAGTCTGCTACCAGTCTCTGTTTGCTGTACCTACAGCGTCTGTTCTGTGCAGCCCATGCCTGACACTCTACAACGCCTGTGTCAGGTGCTGTGCCCTCATGAGAGGGTAAGCCTGACTTTATATAACGTTTAGTGCTGTGCTTTCAAGACAGGGTAAGCCTGTGCTGTGCCTTCAAGAGAGAGTATGCCTATGATGTGCCCTGAGGAGAGGGTAAACCTGACTCTCTATAAAGTTTTTTTTTTTTTCATGTTTTGTGTCTTCAAGAGATTTAAAAAAATATGCAGCACAATTCTCTGTTTGCTGTTCCTACAGCGTTTGGTTCACTTGCAACCCAAGCCAAGTCTTTCGGTAAAGGACCTTTAATCTGAGAACAAAAAGTTATCTACTGGTTTCTACTGTTTCCCTGACTATTCTGCTGAGCTGTGTGCTAAATGTGAACTTTATCTGCTTCTGACAAGATCGGGGAAAATTTAAAGTACTACCTTCAAGTTTCGCAAAGAATGGTTGTAACCTGAAAAATGCACATGATAAGAGACGGTTTACTTTCAACTCATGTTAGAGTCACTAGCGACTGCCAGTGTTTGTATCTCAAGTGAGGGGCCCTGACAGCGTCAAACTGTGAAGGACTGCCAAAACCACACCGTTTTTCTCTTTTCATTGCTGGCGGTTGTTTGTATAATAAGGTCAGGTCACACACCGGGTCTCAGCTGGGGCAAGAAGAGGTGAGACATTGCATATGCGTGTTGGGATTTGCTTTGACTTTATTTTTGAATTTTTCGTGAGGGGCATTGTTAAACAATTTTTGCTTGTCTCTTCAGAGACATGGACGGTTTAACAGTCTCGTGGAATTTCGAAATTGAAACGCGAGCATTTCTTTAGCGTGCGCACTTACTTTTCTGATGCTGCCTCCCATGGAGCCCTTGTGACGTGTTGTTGTCTTCGTGGAGAGTTGTTGGGGAGCATCTGCATGCTGGAAGCCACCCGGTAATGCGTGAGTAAACGTGCCGCCATGTTGGAGTTTGGAGTAACTTTACATGATTTCCTATTATAGGGGGTCATTTTTGCCAACCATCTTTGCCAACCACGTTTTAAATAAAGTTACTGCAATGTTTTTGTCACCGGAGTCGTCGTGGGAGCATAGAATACGCTTTCTTTGTTCTTGTGCCTGCTCATGGTTTTTCACAGAAGTACAACATGAAGGCTACGAGCACAGGTGACTTTCATTTGACAGCAAGGATTTGTTTAATTATATGAGATATTTTTTTTTTTTTTTCAAAGTTCCTCATGTGCATAAAATATTGGCAGTGACTCATTTTTTTTTGAGGTGGCATTCCTTACTTGTGTGCAGCGTTGTATTGCTAAACATTGTGAAATCTTCTTTTCATCTATTCATTTGTCAATGTTCCGAGTTGCGCTGCCATCTAGTGACATTTTCTCACATTGTGAGTTTGAAGGTCCATGTGCAATATTCTACCATTCTGTCTTTGTATGCAATCTTGAGGGTTTAGTCTATTACAGCTTACAGTTGTTCACTTCATATAAGGTCGTGGTTTTTTTTACACAGTTTGTGTTGTAGTTAACTTGATGTTTTCTAGAACTGCTCGATGACATTTTAATTGTGTGATGTGTCAATTTCCAGAACCAGTTAGGTTGCTTTTGCGGTACATGTGAGCAGTTGTCACACAGTGCACATTTGGTGTGTCAGTAGGTTATTAAATTACCACACAGTGCACAATCGTGCACAATCTATGTACCTCTCCGTGAGGTGTGTTTTGGGGTTTGTCCCACTTTTGTGTGCACATTAGTTTACCTCTAGTTGAGGTGCGTCGCACGGACGTGTGTCCCGTGTTACTTGGCACAGTTTCTTGACCTCTCCGGAGGTGTGTTGTGGGGTTTTTCCCACTATCATGTGCATGTTATTTTTGTCCTGGGTGTAAATCGCCCTGCGTCTCATGTTTGGACTATGTGTAATCCGCCCAGCGTCTCATGTCTTTTGTTATGTTTAAGTCGCCCTGCGCTGCATTTGTTCTCTATGTATAAGCCGCCCTGCGCTTCATGTGTTTTGCGTTTTGTGTGTAAGCCGCCCTGCGCCTCACGTTATAGTTGTGTATAAGTCGCCCTGCGCTTCATGTTAGTATAAGCCGCCCTGCGCTTCATGTTTTTTTTTCTCTTTTGTGTGTAAGCCGCCCTGCGCATCACGTTACTGTTAATGTAAGTCGCCTTGCGCTTTAACTCCATGTTCACTGGGTGCTAAGATCTTTCTCTGTTGTTTTGGGTCCTAAGATCTTTCTTTGTTGTTTCACCCAGTGCTGTTAAAATAATGTTTTGTTATCTTTAATTCTATCACAGGGAAGCATGATTAATCTTACGCATTCTTCGTCTTCTCTGTCATGTTGTTCTTATTGATGTGATTGCTCTCTCGCACACCCACCTGGCCAGTTGGAGTGCAGAGGGAGTACTCATTGATGTTTTTTTTTCTCATTTGTAGAAAGGAGGATGGGAAACAAGTTAGGTTATTTGTTTCTTTAAGACCTTTGCTTGTTTTCTGTTTCCTTAAGAACTTTGCTTATTTTCTCTTTTTCTACCTTCGCTCTGTTCGCCCTTGTATCCTTCTATTTAGTTTGGTTCTTCTGAGCTCTTTATCTGATTCTTTATTTCTTTGTTTGGTTATTCGTTTGGAAGGAAGGAGGATATGTTATATCTTGGTACAGTGTGTTTCTCCCTATTTACTTCTCCATCAGTGGAACACTGGGTGATGATGTCATGTGGAATGTTGATCTGTGAAACACACAGTTGGAGATGGGCTGAGCGCCTTGCTGGCTGTTCCTGGTGGGGCTGGATTTCATCGGATTCACTGCTGAATACTGCTGTACAACTGATCCTGTAACTAACCTGAATAAATCATCTTGAATAATACCAACCAGCGTGGACCTGATTACTACACTGTGCTTAATTAGTAACAGTGCAAGTGCTGCAAAACATCTGTCATCGTTATGCACGGGTATAATGGGGTGGGTGGGCTGAATTGACCATGGGACATCGAGTGACTGTTGCTGTGAGGAGCAGACACATATTGACACATATCCCACATACAGGATAGCTCTTTTAGATATGGTTGGCACCTGTACTGGACCTAAGCTGTGTAACACGTGATACTAAGCCATGAGGCCATAGGTGACGTTGCACTATCAGTTTGATCAACACTTACAGTGGCCTCAAAAGCAATGACAGATAGACTGCTTTTTCTCATGTCTACTCATCAGACCTCCATTCTGGACATGATATTGGGGCATTTGTGGGTTTGAGCAGTAGCATTCATATGGACTTAAAATGGCGTAACACTGAATATCGATTTGATAGGTTACACGCAGGATGCAGAGGCATGAGAACAGTGGATAAGTGGCTGTAATGTATTACATTTTACATTAAAATAAATGACCACTAGGACAAAGAAGTATATAATGCCACTGAGTAAATTTGGTTGCTGTTTTCAATTAGAATACTTTACTTCGGTCATAGACCATACAATTCCCAGGTCAATAATACAAAACATTAAACCAGTGAATAATATATTAATTAAAAAACAGTTTGTTAAAATATAATTGTAAATACATAAGAACAAGAACATAACCTGTGCCATAAAAGTCAATAAAACCATATGATAAAATTATTTGCTGAAGATAGTCATATGCAGAATTAAAAAAATTCATAAATTCAGTGTCACTTAGGAGATAGATACACACAAGCAAAAGTAAGTCACATTTAAGAGTAAGCAAATCCGCTGAGGCTAAGTTACTTCATGTGACGTTGGTAGTGATAAACTGCTTAAACTTAGATTTGGTGTAACTGGTGTCTAGCGAACTCTGTTCTTTTGGATGCAGCTGAGAGGAGAAGATCCTAACCAGGAGTGGCAAGAGGGTTTTATGCTGAATATTCTCTAAGAACTTAGCAATTGATAAAACAATGCATGGAGTGGTGTCGGCCCTACAAATTCTGAAAGTGACCCTGAACTGCCGAACACCTACTAGACTACATGGAAGAGCAATCCAACGCTTATGCTGTTTGGAGTATTGGGGCCAAAACACAACTGATGGGCATCGGTTTCCACATGCCCCTTGCATGCTGGGCAAGATTTACTACGCACCGGATCGCCTTTCTATTTAGCTGTAAAGAAGGCTAGTAGGAGAGTGCCTACCCTAATCCTGATATAAAGGGCTCTGGTATAGGAAAGATCAATATCGTCCATATAGGCTTCAGGGGCAGGAAAGAACATAAACCCTAAGAAACATTCAGTGAGACGCCCCAGGCCTTGGTGGTTAATCAATATCATCTCTTCTTATTCCCAATAGAGGGACTTCAACCTTTTAGCAGAGGAGGTTGTGATGGTGGATGTGTCTAGCCAGAACTCTGACAAACCCATGGAGAACAGGGTCTGCTTTACATGATCCAAGCATCATGAGAGGGTGGCACTCTTTTTAGTCTATCTGGGACATCTTGTAGGCCCCTCCTATAGTATGACAGCTCAGGAGTGGGCCAGACTAGCAAGAAATATAATATAGATTCGAGGTGCACTAAAAAGAGTGTACCAAATACCTAGATCTTGCTTAAACATCAAAGGGGTGCTTTAGGGTAATTTCATAGTTGCCCTCAGGAACCTGTTTTCCGATAGCCCCAGTGCATCAGTGTTGATGTGGCCCCAAAGTTCTGGGCGGCTGCTACAGCTTTAGCTCTCTAAACTTCCGAAAGTGGAGAAACAGGATGGAAAGAGGTCTTATTTGCAAATCCTAGGATGGTAGCCACCCTGTGATTCAGTGTGAGGAAACTTTTTGGGATTTTACTGTCCCATGAATTGGAACTGGATAACCCAATGCGAAGGTAATCTGAAGAGCTGGTATTTTTGTGCCCCCGAGCACTGGGTAATCATTGTCGCAGTCCATTAGGTAATCACCACAGCTCAATGTAGGACACAGCCTTGCCTGACTCCCTTATCGACCCTAAAGTGGTCAGTGGTTTCCCGATCGACTTTTCTGCGGATTTGAGCACAATTATCACAATGGAGGCGAGTAATGAAATCATAGAGGGGACCAAGGAGCCCTAGCTCTTTTAAGGTACACCAGAGTTTGTTTCAAAAGCCACTTTAAGGTCAATAAAAGCAATGTATAAGCTTCTCCTATTTATGTCGACCTCTTTCAACCTGATAAGTTGGAAAATAAAAACCTGTTCGACCGTGCTGGTCTGACAGCGAAAACCAGCCAGGAACTGAGGTTGCTGCTTTCTAAGCAACGCTTAAGAATTTGGGACAACATTATTATTCCAAATGTATTCAAGGTTCTTATGTGCTTTAACCCCAGGGTGTCCAACTTCCTGCTACATTTTACGACTGAAACGCCTGTAAATTTATTGCTAAGCAGATTTTCTTTTATAACCTGATTACTTGATTTGATAACAAATATATCTGCTACCCTTTCAGCTGTGGGAATGTAGATTTCCACTACTAAAACTATTTCCTTGGAAAAACTAAGATTGTCCATCATGGCACTCCACCTTGAATTCCTAAGCAGTAGAATGTGTCCATGGGTACTTGAGGTTTCCTTAAATTATTTAATATCTAATTTGAAAATCACCTCAAGAGCGTAAACTTGCCTGTAAGGAAGTAACTTTTTCAGATATTCATTTAAATGTAGCCAATTAAAAACTAATATTTCATAGTAAAGTATATTTGAGTGAAATTACAACCATTAATCAGCATTTTTTTAAATTAAGAAATAGAGACATACCTAGAAATATATGTTGCACAGATGTCAATACCATAATCCTTGGATTGAAGAGGAATCAAAAAGCAACAGACAAAGAAAAAATAGGACAGAGATGGGGAAACTGCCCATAAAACTGACCACCATAACATGGATAAAGTACTAATGTCAAAGCAGGACCACTCTCACAGAGTTATAGGGGGTTAATGCAGCTTCACTACCATCTGATATTCCACATGCTATGTGTCAAGCTCTTCCTACCATCAATGTCAGAACTACAGGATATGCAATAATTTCCATTGCTTACCAATTATTACCCTACCGACCAACAATGAAGTGAAACATAAATTCTCTCTACGGTCAGTGCTGAGGCCAAGAGGCATACATTCTAGAACAATGAAAGATGTTTGCTGATCCAGCACAAGACCAAAGTATCCTCTTAACAGTGCACGGTTAGCAGGCAAGTGATTAGAGTCTGCTAAATTGGGTCCGCGTTGTGGCGTGGTGAGGAAATCGTGTACCCATCAGTGAAGTTATCATTTTAGCACTGCTACAAAATAAAACATAAATGGCCTTCTTATGCTGTGCCTTGTAATTAGTAATTATAGACAGATAACTTGTGGACCCTAAAGATAGAAGAAACAAAGGTTTGGGATGAGTGGGACTGCTGGCCTCTAAGACCACGACTGGCCATTGCGCTAAGTTGTGTGGGAGGGAGGTTCTTTTTAAAAAAACATATAACACTGAAATCTTTGTAGGTAGAGATCAGAGTAAAAGAGATTAAAGGCTACATGTCATTGCATTGTCTTAATTGAAGATATTTGGAAATATGGGAACCGAAGAGAGGGTATTGAGTAGCTATGCAGAAATGACCACACTGTGATAAATCTGAAAAGGGTACTGAAAGGCAGATTCAATGCAGACCATGCAGTCCATGGCATTAAAAAAAGGGAAATGTAAAAACCCAAACTACTATTGCAGAACAGAAGAGTGAAATATCTTAACATTTCATTCAAAGCAGTGAACAGGATCAACAAGGTTTTAAATTGATTTATTTACAGAAGTAGTTGGTGCCACACTTTAGGTATTGAGCCTTTTTCTGAGAAGAAGGAAAATGCCAAAACAAAGAAAGTTTGAGAAAAACGTTATTGCAGCAGCATCAACCGTAAGCATTGAGTTGTCCGATAATGTAGGTTCATTTGAGGTAGAGTCCACCGTTCACTTTCTAAAGGAAGGTGAAGAAATTGTATGGCCGTCCTGAATATCGTATGGACTTAGATAAAGTAGAAGACAGCACCTAGACAAGTAAACGAAGACCACTAGAGCCCTGTGTGGTTGTTCTGGAAGAATCTTAATTTTTATGAAATGGATCTGGCCTGTACATGAACTATGCTTAATGTCCTATTTCTTAAAAAACTGTTGGCAATTTAAATGAAGAATGACTTACTTAATTAGCATCAAAGGCTGCACCAAGGTGGGGATACGGCTCATATATGCTACTTGATCTACAAGTGTAGCATCATCTACGGTGCATTCCTCACTCAGTACTAGCTGAGTATTAGCAGGCTTAGTTTTGCCTAAACTCCAAATTGTGAAGCTACTTGTTCAAAATCCGAATGGGCTAGTGTCAGAAAAGTGGAGTATAAAGCCACAGCTATACAAAAAGGGCATACAGTACATTACATTGTTCACAGTAATTTCAGAAGAATAGTCTCCCTAAGAATGATGGAAATTAAGAGTTCCATGTGGAGTAACTATGAAAAGGGAACAGAGAGCACCCTTTGTGAGTACATCTTGAAATGTCAAGCACTCTAGGTGTGTACCATTACAAATGTTTGCATGAATCCAGAAGGTCACCACATTGTGTGCTCCCAGCATCCCAAACTAGCGTCCTTCTCAGAGTACTCCTATTGTTTATAATAAGCTATGTGTAATCCCTGGTTACTTTAGAGAGCAGATGGCATAAGGACTAAGAATGCAGTGTGATACACAGAGTGGTGTAGTAGGGAGTGCTTGTCCAATGAGGCAACATGTAGCCTATATCTAATATCCTGCTATCACAGTCCCTTAAGAGTCAATTTTGAAAGCGAATCTAGCTTACAACTGCTGAAAGGGATGTAAAATACTTATCACATTTGGAAGCTTGTACCTTTAAAAATCCAACTCCATAACTCAAAAACAGAATATTGTTCTTGGAAAGCAGACTAAGGCTGGAATACTAAAGAATAGATAGGGATAGAAGGGTGCATGTTTTTTCGAAAGTATATATCTAAAGTTTAAGTACAAGAGCAATCTAAGAAAAATGAAAAAGCACAACTTTGTGTAATTTTTTCTAGACTATATTGTTCTTGATATTCACGTTAGGTTTTCATGACATTCCTTGACTTTATGAACACTTTATTGGTAGCCTGAACCAGCCTTAGACATTTATGACTTGCTTTTGGGTAAAGCCAGTGACTTGTGGATTGTGGGTGGTAAACAAATTGCGAATCAAAAGGAGGCTGGACTCAGGCGTCCTGTTAGAGAAATCCCTGTTCTGTATTATTTAGATGTGTTTTGTGGAGTGAAAACCAAATCTAAATTTCTAATTAGAGCAGTATAGACTCTACTTGAAGTGAGTATGTATGGCTAGTTTGTTAGTGTGTGGGCTTGTCAGCAGGTTGCAAGGACACCAGATCATATGTAATAGGATCAATGAATAGTAGTCACATTTTTTGGCAACGATTTTGTCCAGTGAGATATAGTTTAGGGTAGTAATGTGGATAGGTCCCCATTTCAGCGCTTATTCACTGTATAGGAGAAGTCTAAGGGCTCAGAATTCTACAGAGGATGTAACTTCTATAGGCCGCATTAATTTTCAACAAAGCGTGTCAGGAAAGGCTGGAAAATCTTCTTTGAAGCCAATCCTAGAACAGAGTCTTGGATTTAATAGCCCTTGACAAATGTGAAAGGTTGTGTACCAGAGACTGAATTGTAAAGGAAATTATGTTATTGTATGGTTAGCCTTCAACTAGATACTTTTTAAAAAACATATTTCTTTATTGATTTACCGATGAACATTCAAAACTCTGTGCATAGTGGGAGGGTCCAATATCTTATCGCTTCAGTGCAGTGTGCAATGCAGTGACAACAGTAATAAAAGCGAGAATACAGTAATGATACAGTGTACAAAATTCCAACACACATTGTATAATTTGAGCAATAGCCTTCAACTAGATACTTAGCAGGATTTGTTGAACATAGTTCGGTATCGTTCTGTGAGGATGTTGCTTTCTTTTAAAAAATTTTAATGTCCTCATTTTGCCCAATATCTTGATGGGTCATACTCCTAGTCTCTCTATGTCTTATCTTGGGGACCCTGGTCGTAGACCCTAAAAAGAGACCCAGAGGAAAATAGCCCACAAGTATACAGCTGTTTCCAGTTCCATCTCCGCATACTAACTGTACCAACCAGAATGCCAGGAGATAATATGGCCAACAGAGTAGGTGGCATAATCATTGGACTCACACGGCCTTATCTCTCCACTTTATCAACGGAGCCCACACCCTCTCTCGAGTTATTTGATCACATGCCATATCAGATTCACTAATATATACAATATTCCTGAGGCATTCAGAAAATTTTGGGGGTCCCCGAATTTCCATAGTTTACAAATTGCCCGTCTTGCCAGCAAAACAACATAAAACAAAAATGTGGATTCTACAGCAGACATTTGCACTTCTTGATCAGAACTTAGTCCAAAAAAAATTAAACTTAATGTTACTTTCAAATGTACCCCCATAGTTTCTCCCAAAAAAGCAATTATCATATTTCAAAAAGGGACAATTCTGGGACATGACATAAACATATGTGTATCGTCAGCCTCTACCTGCGTGCACCTGGAGCATATATAGATATTGCCAGTGACCTTAGAGAGTTTTACAGGGGGCCAATATACCCAACATGTGGTGAACAAATGATTTTGTTTCAGTGGTGCTGATTTTACTACTTTTCGCAGGGTAGTATATGATTTACTCCACATTTGCATTGGAACCCAATTTTCAAGTTCTTAGCCCCACAATTTTAGGATTTCATTTTCAATAAGTCCTTCTGTCTCCACAAAGGCACAATACCAAAACGATGTTTCCTTACGCCACTGACCGGTTCTCATTACTTGATCAGAGTTAGCGTCCTCAACCTCTGCCCAGTCTTGCGTAGCCCACCAAGAGCTGAGTTGATAGTATTTGAACCTTGTCAACAGACCGTTGGTACAGTTACTCAATGCGTCCCAGCTCATTAAATCTGTACCAACCTTAAGGTCTGCCCAACGACAAATACCTCCAGTTTTCAAAGGTTGGCTCAATTGATCCCTCAAACACTCCGGAGTACCAGGAGAGTCCCAAATTGGTGCCCATGATGAGAAATATGGGATTTTTAAATTTTTCTGCACATATATCCATACCTTCAGTGCCGACTTTAAGATCTTAAGCCTCACTTTAAAAAAAAATGTAGGGTCCCCATATTTAAAAAGAAAACTAATTTGACCTTGTGGTACGTCTGTCAATAATGCTTCAAAAAGTGCGCCAATCATTGAATTATCAACCTTATTGGCCAGCCTACGAACGTTCTTGAATTGGAAGGCATAACAGTCAGCTAGTATATCTGGTAGAGACAATCCTCCAATTTCCAGTCTCCTACGCATTTTTTTCCAGGAGATCCTGGCACCTTTTGATGCCCAAATAAAGCTTCCTATTCTTCCCTGGAGTTTTGCTATATCTTTCTTTTGGAACGTCAGTGGAATAGAAATAAACATAAATGTCCCTTTTGGCAAAATAATCCTTTTTATAAGGTTAACCCTACCGTAAATATTAAGTGGTAAATTCACCGATTTAGAGAGCAAACCTATAACTTCATGGCTAACTTTCTTCCAGTTTACTTTTATGATGTCTTTAATGTTCTGAGTTATTTGGACTCCCAAATATCTTATTTGATTCTTCGCCCCGCTACTTGCCACCCCCTGATTCCAATCCATGATCTCACTTTTACCTGGATTCACACTATAGCCTGAAATGCAACCAAAGGCCTCCGCCTTCCTCATCAGATTTAGGATTGCTTCTTGTGGATTGCTTGTATAAAGCAGCAGGTCATCTGCATAGAGCCCTAACTTCACTTCATAGTAATGGGATTTAAAAGGGGAAATGGCCATATCCGCCCTGAACAGATTAGCTAAAGGCTCGATATATATATTAAAAAGGAGCGGGGAGAGGGGGCAGCCCTGCCTTGTTCCTCTAAAAATATCAAACCAATCAGACAGCCTCCGGTTTATTAAAACGCTGGCTTTAGGGCCGTAATATAAAGTTTGAATCACGATTACCATGTTCGGCGGAAAACCAAAACTCCACAAAGCCTCCCATAGATATGGCCAGTGCACCTGGTCAAAGGCCTTGGCCGCGTCCACTACCATTATAGTCAGAGGTATTTTCCGAGCCTCTGCCAGATCTATTGCTCCCAATAACTGGAAAGTCAACTCATTTAGTTGCCTCCCCGGAATAAATCCTCTTTGGTTAGGGTATTGCTTTGGCCACCCGAGATGCAATAATACCAGAAAAGATTTTGTAACCCGTGTTCAACAATGAAATCGGCCTATATGAGTCTATCTTCCGTGGATCCTTATTAGGTTTCTGAATCATGGTGACTGTTGCTTCAAGCCAGGATTTAGGAACCTTTTTCCCACCCATGTATATCCTATTAAATAAACTGTATAAAACAGGAATTACAATGTCTAAGATACACAAGAAAACTTCCACGGTAAGCCAACCGGTCCGGCTGCATTTCCCTTTACCATTTTATGACACTGAGCTTATCTGACTCTCCTTAATCTCACCTTCTAAGGTTTTTAATTGCTCAGTGGATAGCTGGGGAAGAGTTGTTAATCCAAGCCACTCCTTTATATCTGCTTGACTCGGTGCTGTGTCCTCTCTGTATAGTTCTTTCATATATCGACAAGTCTCCTTACACATATCTGAGTTAACATTCAGAAGGGCACCAGATTCTCCACTAATCAACTCTCGTATTGTATTTCTTGCCTGATCCGCTTTTACTTTCCAGGCTAGTAGAGCTCCACAGTTCTCACCATAAGCAAAATGTTGAAATTTGCTTGCCTTCCACCTATCCATTGATCTTTTATCCATTTTTGCCCGAAATGCATCTTGTAGCCCCTCTAACCCCTTACTTAAAACACACACTCTATTTGGATCCTCTATGGATGCCATCTGTAGCTCCCCTCTTTATTTTTATTTTTTTTAAAGAAACCTTTATTTGACTTCAAAGAGTTACAGACATGGGCCTACAACCACTGGGGCCGGCCGCTAAGTAGTACGAGAAGAGTTAGTTCATCGTTATACAGCCATGTCAATCAAAAGATCCCGTTAGTCCATCCGCACTCTAAGTGAAGGCAGCAGTTGTATCCGAATACCACTATAAAGACAGTTTCAGGTTTTAATTTAAAACTTATAAACATTTCACACGAACAAGGCAATAAGAATTATAAGTATCAGTACGTGCTCCCCGGGGTAGGATAGTCCCCTTCATATAGTAATCACGAATGGTCTGCGACAGAGGAGGGGGGGGGGGCACGGGAGCGGAGAAAAAGTCAAACTGTAACATACTCATCACATAGCAAATTAGGAATGTTCAGCTAGGGGGACATCCAATACTATCGCCAGAGGAGGGGCGCAGATGTCTCCGCGATAAGAATTCCACGGACCCCACACCTTAGACCATTTCCTGGGCTTGCCTCTCGCCACATACACCGTCTTTTCTCTAAACATGCACCAGTCCATATTCTCCTTCCATACCGAGATCGTGGGTGACCTCTGAGAACCCCATAACTGTGCGATGTCGCGTTTAGCCACCATATTCCCCAAAGTCGCCCACTGCGTCTGTGCCACATCATAATCATTTGGCTCCCACACGTTCAGCAGACACCTTCTAGCTTCTGGTAACAGAGCAACGCGTGTGACCTCTTCCATTACCGCATGCACCAGATTCCAAAAGCGAGCCACCTCAGGACATTCCCATATGACGTGAAGGAAAGTACCCAGCAAACCACAGCCACGCTTACACAGACCATCCACGGAAAGACCCATGCGCATCAGGCGGGGCCCAGTGACATACACTCTATGGAGTATCTTCAATTGTACGAGCCGAAGGCGAGCCGGAATTGCCACCTCCCTCGGGGATGCCACCGCCGCTACCCAGTCCTCATCGTCTAATACCAAACCGTCAGCTACCCAGACCTCCCTCAGGTGGGTCAACAGGTCCGCCCGGTCGTTTATAAGCTTTTTGTAAATCAAGGAGATTGTGCTGTCAGGCACGTAGCCATCTAGCACCCTGTCCTCCAATGGGGAATATTCCGGGATAGCAGTAGCATCAAGAAAAACCGAACACAACGCATGGCGGACCTGAGCATACCGGAAGTACTCCCTATCGTTCAGCTTATATTCCACTTTCAGCATGTCAAACGTTTTAAACTTCCCTGTCACCCAAAAATCACTCACCTTACAAATGCCAATCAGATCCCATTTCTCAAATCTTTTGTTTTCCACAAACAGCCCAGCCTTTCTGAAGCGTACAGCGGGGTCGCTCGAGTCAGGCGGTCCTTCCATCCCATCGCAGCATTCGCAGCATGCCACACACGTACTGCTATCTTTGTTGGGCCTGTCAACTGCACACCGGGAGACTTTGAATAAAGTGCCCTATTGTAATCCCCACCAGGCAATAACATTTTATCCATTGCAAACGCCGGGTTCATGGCCGGTCCGTACATCCCGTGATTCACCCACGCCAGTTGGGACGCCCAATAATATCGCTTAATATCGGGGAGTGCAATACCCCCATCATAACAGGGGAGTGTCAATTTTGTGAGGGCGATTCGCGATCGCCCGTCCCAGAACAATTGCCTCTGCAAACTCTCCACCTCACGGAAATAGCGGGCCGGTATAACGTCAAGCGTGTTTTGTAGTGCATACAGGAATCGTGGTAGTGACATCATTTTAAACAACGCCGCACGTCCGAGCGGTGAAAGCGGAAGCCGTCGCCAACCCAACACGTCGTCCTTTAGTTGCTGAAGTGGGGGGAGCAAGTTCCGCACATAACGGGCCACAGGGTCTAATGTTATGAAGACTCCCAAATATTTAAACCCCGATTGCGAAATCTGGATAGGGCAGCCACGCAGGAGGAGAGGAGCATCACCCGAGAGAACGTAGACACATGACTTAGTCCAGTTAATGACCAAGCCGGAGTTACGACCAAATGAGTTTAGAACATCGACTAATACAAGTAAAGACTGCCGGGGAGATGTGAGGTACAGGAGAATGTCATCCGCATAAACAGAGATGCGGTCCTCAAATTCAGGCGTCCATCGAATGCCCCGCAAGGAGGGCTCCCATCGGAGCCAGGCAGCCAGAGGCTCCAAGGCAAGGGCGAAGAGAAGAGGCGACAACGGACAACCCTGCCGCGTGCCTCTTCCCAACACAAAGGGTGTCGACACTCTGCCATTCACTACCACCTGAGCCAATGGTTCATCATACAACAACTTCACCCAACCGATAAACCCGGGGCCAAAACCAAATTTCGCGAGTGCCGCCCAAAGATACGGTCACTCGAGAGTGTCAAACGCCATCGTCGCATCCAGAGATGCCAAAATGGCCGGCTCACGTAGGTGCGCCGCTCTGGCGAGCACTCCATGGAGACGCCTCAGGTTCAGAGCCGTGTTACGGTGAGGTATGAAACCAGACTGATCCGGATGGATCAAGTCGCCAACGACCCTAATCAGACGATTAGCTAAAACCTTAGCTAGAATTTTGGGCTCCGCATTCAACAGTGAGATAGGTCTATAAGAGATACGTCGATCCCGCGACTTCCCCTCCTTGTGAATCACGACTATTGTGGCAAGACGCTGGTCATAGGGGAGGGAGCCCACTTCTCGTGCTTCAAGGAACATTGCACGTAGATGAGGCGCCATCTTGTCCGGACGCAGTTTATACAGTTCGATGGGAAGGCCATTAGGACCCATGGCCTTGCCGGAAGTGACCGAGCGAATGGCCAAAGTAATCTCATCAGGCGACAACGTCACGTCCATCAGTATCCTATCCAACTCTGACAAAGACGGCAACTCAATATCTCTCAGCAGTAGATGAGAGTCATTCTCAGAGCGATCCGAGACTGGAGAATATACTTCGCGGAAATAGTCCGCGAAACATTCAACAATTTCCACAGGGTCAGTCCAACGCGCGCCATCCGCTCTCTCAATAACCGGTACCACTCGACTCGCTCTCTCTTTTTTGTCCAACCATGCAATCAACTTTCCAGCCTTATCCTCCACATCGTATAAGCGCCCTTGTTGCTCTCTACTCATCACCTTGGCGGCATCGGTGACCAACGCTCTATAGTCAAACTGCTTGAGACTGAGAACGTGCAACTTATCATTCATAACACCCAGCTCCAGGTCCCCTTCCAACTCAGCTATTTCATTCTCAAGGCGAACCACCTCCTCAATCTTGCTTTTCTTGGTGTGGGAAATTAGGGAAAGGGCTTGCCCACGGATCACCGTTTTGAAGGCTTCCCACAACGAGACAGCAGATGATACTGACCCCACATTTTCATTAAAATAGTGTTCGAGAGACTTAACCAGTTCCGCCCGGATTTTAGGATTACGCAGGTACCAAGGGTTAATCGGCGCTACCCTCCCCTCAGCCCCGGGAATGACCTCCATGTGGAACAGTAGTGGGGAGTGGTCAGAAATACCCCGGGTCAGATGTCTTACTTCCCTAACCATCACAGCTTGGGCCGCCGGCATAAGGACATAATCAAGTCTCGATAGACTTCCCTGAGCCCTTGAGTGGAAAGTGTATTGCGCCTGTCCCGGGTGCAGTAATCTCCAGCAGTCTATAAGTCCGAGGGTATCTATAAACCCACTCAGCCAGGTCTGCGCCCCAGGGAGATCCCTGGGAGGGTGACGATCCGCTCTACCCGATACGACAGAATTAAAATCGCCCCCATCACCAGAACCCCCCCCGGGAGTCCCAGGACCATGCGCCCTAAGTCAGCAAATGTCACAGTCTGCAATCCTGGTGGGACATACACAGAAACCAACGAGACAGTTCTGCCCTCCCACCGTCCTACGAGTGCAGCATACCGCCCTCTGTCATCATGGATTATATCGTCCACCTCCAGCGGGAGAGAGGCTCTAACCAAGATGCCCACCCCCCTCGAGCCAGAAATGAAACCGGAGTGAGCAGCAAGACGATATCCCCGCCTATTCATAGCATGGCAAGAATTCCCAATTAGATGCGTTTCCTGCAGAAAGACAATGTCTGGCGAGAGCTGTTTCAAAAACTGCAGCACTACCCCACGTTTAATCCTGTCCCCCAAGCCATTCACATTCCATGAGAGTACTTTCAATCCCCTACCCCCCATCCCAGCCTCGTGCACAACCCCCTCCCCCCAGAGAACATGACCCCAACCACCAGTCATGTAGCGTTACGTTGCCTTGTAAAACATTCAAACATTCCCCAACCCCCCCCCCTCCCCACCAACATTCCGGTTACAACTGCCCCCTCCCTGCACCCCTGCGTGAGCCCATGTAGCCCCCCCAACTTGCAGTGTGCCTGTCGCCCTACCATTGACTAATCTACGAAAAGAAACCCCAGAGGAGGAAAGAGCCTCACTAAGCACCCCACAACCCCCGGGCATGTAAGAATAAGGCACTGAATAGAAACATCGAACCAAGGTATTGAAGTGTCATCGCAATGTTCAGTCACAGGGAACCTCCTGCCCTATCAAGCCCCCTCCGTTCTCTTCAGTCTGTTCCTCTCGACTGCGTCGCTGGGGCAAAGTATCAAGTCAATCTCCAACCACCTCCGGCCGATCGAAGAAATGTGACCGATCCTCAAACTCAACACGCAACCTGGCCGGAAAGAGCATCGCATATTTCAGCTCCATGTCCCTCAGGCGCCGTTTAACATCCATGAATCCCTGTCTCTGCTTTTGGACCGATTGTGTGAAGTCCGGGTAGAAACTTAAATTAGTGTTCTCAAACTTCGTCGGCCCACTCAACCTCGAGGCCTGCAGGATAGCGTCCCTGTCCCTGAAATTGAAAATTCTGGCAATAATAGGCCGTGGGGGAGCGCCCGCTTTTTCGGCTTACCACCTGGAACTCTATGGGCCCGCTCGACCGCAAAAAATTTGCTCAACCCTTTGGGTGCAAGATGGTTGATCACGAGGTCTTCCACGAAGAGGTCGGCCGCAGGAACCTCCGATTTCTCCGGCACCCCTATTATGCGCACATTATTCCGCCGAGCCCTACTTTCAAAGTCCTCCAGCCGACGGACAAATAAATCATTGGATGTCCGCTGATTACGGACCTCGGTTTGCAGGTCGGACACGTCTGTTGTCAGGCTCGACGTTTTCAGCTCCAAGGATTTGACCTTTTCATTAGTTTTTGAAAGGTCCGCTCTGACTAGATTAACGTCGATCAAAACCGTGTCCAAATTATGGGCCAAGGTGTCGAATTGCTAACTAACCACAGCTTTCATCTCGTCGATGGCACCCATGACATCCTGCAATGTTAATTCTATGGACGATCCCGGGTCCTCCTTGGGTCTCTCCGGTGACTTATGCAGTCCACTAGGAGATCCTTTTGACTGAGCATAGCGGTCCATGTTATTTGCTTGGGTATAACCTCCCCGCCTAGTCGTCTTGGATTTTTGTTTATCTCCGTCCGATCTAGCTGCCATTGTCTGAGGGCCACCAAGGTTGTCGTCCACCAACACGATTAGTAATCTCTGGACAGCCGATCTGATGAGCCTCGGCGATCCCGAAGTGCAGGCCAAGCTAGTGTCCAAGATCCAGTCAGGATTCCCAATCTTCCCACTATCGACGTGTCGTTGACAAGCCAGAGTCTCTCAGCCAGTTTCAGCAAGGAGACCCGAAACCGAAAGTGAAAGTGCGGGGTACACACCAGCCCAGGTCCTGCATGCCGTTGTTGTTCACTTTCTGCCCGGGCACCACGCCAATTCGAGTCCGGGGCAAGGCCAGGAGTAGGCCGCCAACTTGAAGCCAATGCTATCCCGGTTCCTGAAGTCCGATTTAAATTTGGACAATGGGTATCACCTCCGCTTATGTTCACCTATAGAAGCCCGTCGATAGAATCAGGATTTATTCAGGATAGACGTGAGAGGTTGCGGAGGCCCTCGGGAGCCCTGAGCCTACGTGGCCATCTTGGTTGCGCGCTAGGCTCCTCCCCCTCTTTATTCTTAATATCCAAACTCGCATCTTCCCTATCCTGTTTCTCTGCTCGATTTTTCGCTATCATACTAAATTTTAGGGTTCCCATTAGATATGATTTAAAAGCATCCCAGACTGTATCTTCTTCTGTTGAGCCCTCATTAGTAATAAAGAAGCCCTCAGATTTCTCCCTTAAATTTTCAACTACCATCTCATCCAAGAGAATCACCCTATCCAAGGTCCATCTTCTACACTCCTCTATTTGGTGATATCTTAAAGAAAGTGCCACTGCAGAATGATCGGATACTATTGCTGGGATTTGACTCACATCGAGAACATTTCCACATATCTCCTGATCAACCAAAAAGTAATCTATATGTGAGTGGTGTCCATACTTTTACTATAAAAGGTGAATTCTCTCTTATCCTTTTTAATTGTACGCCATATATCTACTAAATTAAATTCTCTCATTATAGTTGTTAGTCTAGAGAGAGTTTTCGGCAGGCTATTGTATTTTGCTTTTGAAGTCCTGTCCAATCCTTTGTTTAAAACCAAATTAAAATCCCCCGCTAATACAATAGGGGCTGCTGTCTCCAATAGACAAGACTCTAATTTTTCCAGAGAATCTGGATTGTCGTTATTTGGCCCATAATAGACAGCGCTTATCAAGGGCCTGCCATGCACTAAAAGAGTTGCCACCAACCACCTACCCGAAAATCTGATTCATATTTAAGTACTCTTATTTCTTGGTTAGTTTTAACAATTATGGCCACTTCTCTAGTACTTGCACTCTGGTCTGAACATACCACCTCCTGTATCCATCTAAATTATTGAAAGCCCTGTTTACATTCTAGCCTTTCTAAATGGGTTTCTTGCAGTAGTATTATTTGGGCCGCGCTATCCTTACAAAATTCAGCAGCACGAGACACATTTTTCATAGATCTTAATCCATTAACGTTCCATGTTAATATATTTATTATTTTAGCTTTATCTATGCTCATCTCATTGAATAAAGAGAATCCTGTATCCCACATACAACATCAACCCCATCTCGTTCCTCCCCCAGGAAAAAATTAGAACCTACATCAATGAGGACAAATGTTTTATTTTTTCCTCCCACTGCACCCCACACCCAGTGTCCCTCCCCCACTCCTCCCCCCAAGGAAACCCCCTCTCTACATTTTGGGTGATACACTCTGTCCTTCATGAGCCCCCATCTCGAGAGGACCGAGACAGAGGAGACCACCTCCAAAAAAAACAACAACAAAAAAAGGAAACTAAGCCAAAACTACATACTACTCCTAATGTATATTTTCCTCTTTTCTTTGTTTCTTTTCTCCCTTTGTTTTATCCTACCAAATGTGCAATAACTTATTTATCTATCTGTTGAATAAACATATCAACTTCCTCTGGATCGCTAATATTATGCATCTTATTTCGCCACATGATTTTCAACATGGCTGGAAATTTTAATTGCATCTGCGCTACTTTTCCTCGAAGCTCATTCATCCTTGTACCCAGCTCCCACTGCCACTGAGCTGTCCTCTTGCTTAGATCTGATCTTATCTGGTACGTGAAACCCTCATGCCTCAAAGAACCCTCTTTATATGCCTTCCCCAATACCAACTGTTTCAGAGTAAAATTCTAAAAGTTAATCAAAATTTTCTTAGAGTTTTCCTCTCGGGGTTTAGCCTAAAGGGGTCGCGATGTGCCCTCTGAATTTCACTCTCCCATTCAATATCCGATCTATCAGGCAGAATTTCTCCTAAAAGGGCACAGATAAAGGTCTTAACATCTCCTCTCTCAGCCCCCTCTTGGATTTTTCTAAACCTCAGGTTATTACGGCGAGATTGTGTTTCTAATCTTTCTATATCTTCATGTAATGTTCTGTTCTGTTTCCTTAACCATTCAATGTCTTTTGAATTTTCAGAAACAGTCACTGACAGTGATTTGACTTCTCCTTCTAAAGTACAGGTACGTTGCACAAAATCGTCAAATTTTTCCTCCAGAGCTTCACATTTATCACAAATTCCCTTTTGGTTGGACTCCGATATCTCAAATTTCTCAAGAATATCTTGCTTTAAGTCCAGAAACTGTCTTTCCATGGTTTTTCCTTCGCCTCCACCTCTTCGATCTGTCGTACCCTCTTCACGATTGCCCCCTGTTCCAATCTATCCATCCCTCCATGGGGAGATTCTGATCTTAAGTGAGCCATGCCTGGAGGGGCTAGGGCTAAGACCCAAGTTAGAGCTAGAATTAGAGCTGGCATCGGGGCTCGGGCATATACTGAGGCCAGAGCCATGCTCATTAGTTGGTGCCTTAGCATTATCAGACTGCTGCCCATCCTCATTAAGGGTCAACCCAACTAAAACAGAAAATCTATTTTCCACAGGAAGGGGGGCTGGAATCATGTGCGTTGGGGCTTTCTGCCCCTTAATTTGTGAGCTTGCAACATGTTCCATAATTTTGAAGTATGACTTTAAAGAGGGAGGTGGTTTCGCTGGAGCACGTACCTCCTTCTGCCCACACTGCCGAGATTTTTCCTGTGCCCTTTAAGACTTTCTTTTTGGGTGAGACTGAAGTGACAACAATAGTCTCCCCAGAAAGTTGATCCCGGACCACCCCTCCTTTCTGGCCTTTACATTTTTTTCTCCCATCTGGGAGTGATCTTAACTGATACCGGCTCCTCACTTGGGCCTTCGGCGCTAATGGCGTGGTATCCGTTACTTTCTCCAATGACCCTTGCCCCAAATCCTGCCCGGCTAGAGGGATTACTAAAGGGGAATTAGTTTATCAATATTCTTTCCACTTTTGTGGGGAAGAACGGTACCGCTACTCCTACGTTGAAAATTGTGATCAGTTTCAGCGGCTCTAGGGGACAACTCTTCCATCGACCTCCTCTCTTTTGACCCCCCACCCCCCCGGTGCCTGTATAATCTTTTTCTTCTCCTCCCTACTCACAACCTACCACCATTGGGAGGGTGCACTCGGTATGTAAGAAAAAAAAGACTTAGCTTTGCATCCACTGCGTCTGCTGCTTTTACGGACCTCTGCCGATACTTCCGCGTCTTTCCCCTAAAGCAACTCGCATCGAGGTCCATACACGCTTCCTCTATCGACCCGGAAGCCGATCGTCAGAAACACGGCTCTGCTCTTACGCAGCAACCCAGCCGCTCGAAAACAGGCTCCGTGATCTGCCTCCGCTGCCTCCAGTGCTAGACTCATGGAAGCCGGAACTGAAGTAAGATACTCGTTCTTATGTTAACCTAAATCGGGTAAAAGATTCTTTAAATCATCATATTAAATCTCCGCATGAGGCCCTGCGATAATCCATGTAATTTTATCCGGTTCTGTTTTCTTTCCTCCTCCTCTCTCCTTTCTGCCCGGGAGCTCCCACGACCGGCATCAGCCATGTTTCCCCTGCATCAGGATGTTGCTTCTTGCCTTAAATATGTTTTTTTATGTTACAAAAAAACATTCAGAGGTGGGTTGTGATGCAGCATTTAGGGCCTACCCTCTTAACATAAGTCCTTCATTGGACCTTTTTATCTGACAGAGAGGTACGGAGAGTTAACATTACATCAGTCAATTTCAATTAACAGTGTAACCCACTTGGCTACACAATAAGGACCTGGAATCAGTAAGTAAGGTTAAGAAGATTTATTACAAATTAGCAATCAAATTAAGGTACACGAATCTCAGTACCATGCTATAAAGATACAGAATAATAACTGGGAAACCTAACCTCCTAAAGACATATAGGTGTACCAGTATTAAACAAACAAGGATTTCAGTCCCAGCAATACAAAAGATTAACATTAAAACCTGATGTTCAGAGAAGAGTTTTCGGTTCTCTCTACTATACATGAGTAAAACTAGAAATGTTGAAGTTAAAGTCCAAACTAAGAGGATGGTTCACTAGTCTAAGGAATCTCAAAATTCAGGGAACTGCAGAAAAATAGAAGAATCTAGGGAAGTAGGAAAAATAAAGTATAGACTCCTCGCTCTCAATGAACCGCTAAATTAGCTCCCTTTCATCCTCCTGCTTCCACATGCTCCAACTCCTTTATAAGATCTTCAAGTGGCTCCCCACGGAGTCCAGGAAAATGGTCACCCTTGCGCTCGTCAGCAGCAGACTTAACTACAACAATGCACTCTACGGTGGCACCACGCAGAAACTCCCCAAAAAACTGCAGACTGCCCAGAATTAAATAACTGCCGAGGCTACGCATGTGTCGGCGATCGCTGCTCTCTGTGGATTCATTTCAGGCTTCTGTTTTGTGCATCCCCGGTACCGCATGCAACACAACTCTACAGAAGCGTTCCTTTTTGCAGTGCACAGATAGGTCTCAATAAAGAATCATTAAGTAGCTACAGAATGGGTCTGTTGAGGATATACATTCTTGCTAGAGTGCTCGAATTTGTCTGGTGTAGGGTTGTGGCCATAAGAAAAATGCAGGCTCCGACATGGTCTAAATGTAATGGATTTAGCTAATAATAAAGCAGTTTTCGAGATTGATCGGTAAAATGCAAACCTCAAAATAAAAACACTTTTCTAAGTTTCGATATAATGTAAAGCCAACTCTGGCTTAAAAGCACCGCTGATTACTCTCAATTTCAGGTCAAGCCTGTCTTTCCCTTTCATATAGTCGAGCAATTAAAACCTTCTTGTTTTTAAGACTGCAGTGTTCCGCCGATGGTTCATTGAAACTCCGATGCGAATGAAATTTCTCTAGCAGGCGGACTCAGAATGTAGACTCAGCCCAGATGTCAGCGGGTGTCAATTGCTTTTCCAGGTCGCTTATTTGGCAATGTTTTTTCATATTGACTGGAGACATTCTGTGACTGTAATTCATTCGCATGCTTTATGGTTGTTTCATCAGGGGCGGCCTTAGGCATGTGCAAGCTGTGCACCTGCACAGGGCCACCAAACCCCAGGGGCCACCACGAGGAATCGGATACAATACATATTCGTGGCGGCCCCTGGCAGGGATTTGGCGCATGAACAACTGAGGCGTGCTAAATCCAATGTGATGCACGCTGAATGGTTGTTCTTATACTCTTTTCCTTTCTAACCCAGTCTCGTCTTTGTGTGGGGTCGGCCTTGTTTCGGGCTCTTCTGGTAGGTCTTGTGCTTGTTTAGAACTTTTTTTCCAGGAGAATCGAGCTTGTTTTAATAGTCCAGATCTGGCACCTCCGGAGGCTCGCATGCGCGCGCATGCGCAGTGCCCGCGAGTCCTGCAGCGAAGGGGTTACAGAAGCACCACGCATCACTGGCGGCAGGAGGGGTGGCAGCACCCGTGCCCGGCGTGCAGCGAGCAGCACCCAGACCGGCCGAGGCCATGCACCGGCGCGCCTAGGGACCCTGGGCAAGAAAGGCCGCCTTGCAGAGGATAGCATGCCAGTGTGCAACCTTTTTGTTGCCAGCTGCGAGGTGAGCAGCCCGAGGGTCAGGGCATGGGGAGGGGGAGTGAGGAGGTCAGCGTGTGCCACTGCAGAGTGAACCCGAGGGAAGGTGAGCCATTGGACGAGGTGTGGGGAGCCCTGGGGAGGAGGGCAGATCAGGCGTAGGAATGTATCCCAGCCCGTGGGGGTGAGGAGCCGGGGGCGTGGGGAAGGTTGAGTGAGGATGTTATTGTAGATGGTGTATGCTTTGGGTCTGGGTGTAGGTAAGCCATGTGAGGTGGCGAGCTGGAGGTATTCTGGTGGTCATGGGAAGGGAGGGCATGATGAATTGTGAGAGAGAGCCTCTCTCTCACGATTCATCTCTGAGAGGGCGCGGGTCGGAGAGGTGGTCACCGTGCACCAGGGGTAGGGAGTGGTACAGATCGGCGCCGTATGTTGAGGGAAGAGTGAGTCAGGAGTGCAGGGGCTGTGTTTACTTGTGGCTGAGGGGAGGCATGGGGACTTTTGGAGGTGTAACTTGGGAGGCACGGTCGTATTGGGGGGAAGAGGAGAGCAGGGTACAAGGTGTTAGACGTAATGTTAAGGATTCATTAAAATGATTACAATTACTTATCAACAATCATGAAAACAGAGTATGAAGCTGATACTTGTGATCTAATGAGTGGATCTGCCTGCACAAATCTTTTAAAACATAGAGTGTTCGAATGTACTTGGCATTTGGTTATGTCTGTTTATATGGTGCTGAGGCAGACATGAAATGCAAGCACCTATGGATGGACGCATGGAATAGGATGGCAGTGCCTACCCATGTTAACTCAATCTAATGCCCTTTTGCAGAGACCTTGGTAGGAGACTGGCTTCTTGATCATTTCTTTAATTACATTCCAGTACTTGTCATGTGACTAGCATAGAAAACTAGTTTAACTAGTCCTCAGTTTGCAATTGGTGAAGCAGCCTTCTCTGTCCATACTAGGGGCATAGTTACCATTGGTTCAGCAAGTACAGTGGTACTGAGACCTAAAACCCTCAGGGGCCCATTGAACCCTGATAATTGCTATATTTTACTTCCTGAGCAGCAGCCAAAGGGGCCATTTTCCTTGCTTATGCCACGGCCCATGGGGTCGTTGGTACGCTGTGCTAGTGATTCGTACGTCTGCTTGAAAGTTGTCTCCTGACTGGATGTTCCTTGCACATTAATTTTGCTTCAGTGAACCTCTAGTGCCTTTTCATAGCCTTAGGACTCACTGTAATTAACCATATTAGTGCCCATTGAAAATCCTTCAGTGCCAAGCCATTTAATGACTTTTTGGAGTGCTTTGCTTCAACATGCTGTAGTTTGTGTAATTATGATTATAATGTTGGGAAACTATATATTTTTGGTTTCAGTACTTCTTGTGCTATTATTTTATATATAAAACTTACATTTATAAAACACCCTGAAGTCACATGACACAATTCAAGATGGCCGCCAGGTGACTGTGAAAATGATAAGAAGAAATGACCGCGTTGGTAGGGTAATAACAAAAATAGTGTTTTCCAAAAGCAGATACGCAGAAATATTTATTAGTCTGTTTGCTCACCTGGTAATAGGACAGATTTTGATTTTAATTTTGTTTTTGTGTTTTTTATGGCTCTTTGTCATACAATGACATAGATATAAGGCACATACATTTTTCATGTTTTTCTATTGTTGTGCAGAATCTAAACTTATATAAGCCTAGCAGAATTGGTTCACAGAAGTAAAATGGATGTTTCAGAGACTACTGTTAGTAAATATATGAAAATACATATTTTTCCGCCTTTCACAGCACTTTACATGCTACAAAATGGCCGACATGTGGTTTCGTCTGTTGATGTTTTTCATATAATGATCTTAGTCTTGTTATTGGACACATGTTCAACACCTCAAAATGTATTTTCTGACTTTTATGCACACTAGTGATGCATATTTTGTGAATAATTGGCATATGATTTCATGTATATAACTCCTGAAGGTCACAGTCCTTGACCTTTGACCCTAAATGGTAGCTCCTGGAAGGGTACAAAGGATATATCTTTGTAACAGTGAAATTGTTTTTGCAAAGTGAGGTATCTAGGTCATTGTCTGGTCTCACAGGTCAACTAGTCAATTTTTATAAGAGGTGAAAAAAACTTGACCTTTGACCCCTAAATACACATTTTTTTAACCTTTTTTCTCTTTATTCTGTTACCCTTGGATCAATTTCAACAAGTGGGGCATTATTGGACTCAACATGCAAAGTACTATTTTTTTCCTTCTTCAAATTATTGTAGAGGTCATAATATTTGACCTTTGACCTCTATTTGCCATCATTGTAGGTGTTTTAAGGTGTTTATTCCATTATGGTGAGACCATTGTTTACAAGTGTTGCAGTGTTTGAATTGTAATGATAAGTACTTACATTTTTGTTCATTAAATTGGTGGGAGGGGGTCATGTAATTTGACCTTTGACCTCTATTTCCACTGTTCTAAGTGTTTCATGGTCATTAATCCATTACTGTTAGATCATTTATTACAAGTGAGGCATTATTGGAATTGTAATTATGAGTACCTACATCCTCCTTAGTTACTGTGTTGGAGGAGGTTATGCTTTTTGACCTTTGACCTCTATTTATACTTGTTTAGGTGTATCAAGGTCGTTATTGCATTACCCTTGGATCATTTGTTACTAGTGTTGCATTATTGTAATTGTCTTGATAAATACTTGCGTTTTCATTGGTTTAATTGGTGTCGGGGGATCATGTCTGTTGACCTTTGACCTCTAATTACACTTTTCTAAGTCTTTCAATGTCATTAATGCATTACGACTGGATCCTTCCTGCCCCTATGACCCCCTACACCTCTACTTAACTCTGCTATCATTGGTCTCTCGCCTGCAACCTCCAGTACCACACCTGTAAACTGTTTGTCAAAAAAAGAAACTCCATTGAGAAGCATTGGGCGCCTGGCGTTTAATTGGCACCCTGCACTTGGCAACCCTATGCCCCTGGTGGTGTATGTTTGGTTCTGCTTTGAAGTCCCCCGTGCTTGAGCTAACCCCCAAAGCTTGGCACCGGCAACTGATCTACTTATCTGCAAGCAGTGTGGCTCTAGGCACTCCCAGTCTCCATTGGAAAGCATTGGACCAACCTTCAACTTTGACCTCTGCAACCAGCCGCCCCTGTGCCACTGGTGGTGCAGTTTTGGTACTCTCCTTACCCTTTGCCCTAGCTGACCTTTGGTCCCGAAGACTGAAACTGCAAATGTGGTACTTACCTGTTTTACTGCTATATTGTTTTCACCATGGGATATTGAACTGTTCTGAAAATATTCTGTCAACTTATGAAAGTGAAAAGTATTTTTATTTATAAACGTACTTACCTGATTGTGAAGATCTTAGTCTTAAAATAAAATACAAACAAAGTATATTTTCTAAAATTGTTGTGGATCTCCTTTTTGAGTCATATGTCCTTTATTGATCACGGTTGTGCAATACATGTTTTACAGTCCTCTGTGTTAGGCCTAATGCTGCTTGCTAACACTTCACTAATAGAACATTTTGGGTTCAACATTGAGCCCTGTACTCTTGGAGACCCCTTGGACTCTCTGCATGTTATCACCTAGTGGCAATATAACATACGGAGCCAGCTTCCTACACTTTTTCACATAATTCACTTTGAAAACTCCTTGCACTTTGCATTCAGAGAAAGAAATATAAACACCAATTCTGCAGCAATTTGTCAGAAGAGATAGCCAGACATTTGACCTCTGCCTTTAAAGCACTTGCAGAGGTGACAAGTTAAACACAGAACTTAAAGGCATCTTTATTTTTTCTAGGACTTTCCCAACTTTCCAAAATGACACAAAGTATGATTGAGGATGACACCTTTTCATTGGGCCATTCACTTATGCCTACAATCAAACACCAATGTGAACAGACACCCATAGATCCCACTGCTTTAGACATACCTACAAGTTGAATATTGTTGACAAATGAATTGCTTGATTTATCCCTACAGAGAACCCTTTCTTTGCAATATTGTTAAATGCCCAGGTTTTAGACAGGTTATTCACCCCCCCCCTCTAATTTGCTTAATATCATCCCATTTAGCAGTCAGGTATGCAACTCCCTCCAGGTGTCAAAAAGCACCCACACCAGGCAACATGTCACAATTCCCACCAAAAATGTCCACAGACAGATTGAACATCACCCTGGACCGATTGGTATAGTAGTTTGCTTCAGGTACATAAGAGTTCACAGGTGGCCTTATCACCTGCGACAGCCTTCAGAGGCTGAGACAGGAATAGTCTTGCTCTGTGAAGGTAGGGTGATGCAGTTGTACAACACAATCCCTATGTCAATTCAATGCCACCCTTACCCATGGCATGCGAAGCCGAGTTGAAAGCATTGTCAGCCATATCCAGATAAGAATCAAGCAAAGGTAGCTATAGTGTCCCTAACACAACACGTCACCAAAAAATCTTTTCACAATTGCTTCAGGTTTTCCATATCTTCTGAGGGTTGCAGAACAGAGCTCAAAAAGTACTTGTGCCAGGATCGTGTTTATTTAGGTCAGGTGAAGCTGAGTGCACTAACTCAAAGCACAGAATCATGATTGACTCTCTACTCCACTAGATCCCACTCTGTCAGGCGATCTTGTTCAAACACGTCTCCCTTCACGACCTACTTTCCACTTGTAACTCAACTTTCAAACCAGTCTCTTTTAGCACACGCCATATTTGCTTGTACCTCCAATTCACCTCTCCTGCAGCTCCACCTTGTCTTTTTGTACTCCCACTCTAGATAGCTCGTTGGAGGATAAGGAGAAGATTAGCTGGGTGTTATCCGCCTAAGAAAAGATAGACAACCCAGCTTCTTCGGCAATTGTAGCTAGCGGGTTAACATAGAGATTAAATATCACTGGGCTAAGGATCGAGCCCTGTGGTACCCCATACAGAGACGCATGGGTCTTAGAGCTAGAAGATGGGGAAAAGACCTGAAAAGGCCGACTGGTGAGAAAATCTTTAATCCATTTAAAAGCTGAGTGCTATGAATATATGATTGGAATGGATGTTGTAAACTGGCAATAAAAATATGTTAAAAAAATAACATTCTTGGCAGAGTCAGGAGACACAAAACAAGAGCGAGGTTGCCTTGAACCAACTGTACAAAGTGGTTCTGTGGCTCTGCTGGCAGCAAACGCACCTCAGTGAGGGCATTACCTCAAGGAAAGCTGCAAAGCATGGACCTACAAGCTGTCCCTAGGCTAAACATGTCTAGTTGACGGTTGTCGAAGTTCTGGTCCACCTAGAAGGGGAAAAAGAGAGAGAGTGTGCCTACAACCTGTCCCTGTTCTAAACATTCATGGCAGAGCCAGGTGATACAAAACGAGAGGCAGGTTGCCTTGAACCAACTGTACAAAGTGGTGCTGTGGCTCTGCTGGCAGCAAACGCACCTCAGTGAGGGCATTAGCTCAAGGCAAGCTGCAAAGCATGTACCTACAAGCTGTCCCTAGGCTAAACATGTCTAGTTGACGGTTGCCGAAGTTCTGGTCCACCTAGAAGGGGAAAAAGAGAGAGAGTGTGCCTACAACCTGTCCCTGTTCTAAACATTCATGGCAGAGCCAGGTGATACAAAACGAGAAGCAGGTTGCCTTGAACCAACTGTACAAAGTGGTGCTGTGGCTCTGCTGGCAGCAAACGCACCTCAGTGAGGGCATTAGCTCAAGGCAAGCTGCAAAGCATGTACCTACAAGCTGTCCCTAGGCTAAACATGTCTAGTTGACGGTTGCCGAAGTTCTGGTCCACCTAGAAGGGGAAAAAGAGAGAGAGTGTGCCTACAACCTGTCCCTGTTCTAAACATTCATGGCAGAGCCAGGTGATACAAAACGAGAAGCAGGTTGCCTTGAACCAACTGTACAAAGTGGTGCTGTGGCTCTGCTGCCAATAAACGCACCTCAGTGAGGGCATTAGCTCAAGGCAAGCTGCAAAGCATGTACCTACAAGCTGTCCCTAGGCTAAACATGTCTAGTTGACGGTTGTCGAAGTACTGGTCCACCTAAATGGGGAAAAAGAGAGAGAGTGTGCCTACAACCTGTCCCTGTTCTAAACATTCATGGCGGAGCCAGGAGACACAAAACAGGAGCTAGGTTGCCTTGAACCAACTGTACAAAGTGGTGCTGTGGCTCTGCTGGCAGCAAACGCACCTCAGTGAGGGCATTAGCTCAAGGCAAGCTGCAAAGCATGTACCTACAAGCTGTCCCTAGGCTAAACATGTCTAGTTGACGGTTGTCGAAGTTCTGGTCCACCTAAACAGGGAAAAAGAGAGAGAGTGTGCCTACAACCTGTCCCTGTTCTAAACATTCATGGCAGAGCCAGGAGACACAAAACAGGAGCTAGGTTGCCTTGAACCAACTGTACAAAGTGGTGCTGTGGCTCTGCTGGCAGCAAACGCACCTCAGTGAGGGCATTAGCTCAAGGCAAGCTGCCATAAACCTGCAAGCTGTCCTTAAGCTAAACGTGTAGTTGACTATTGTTGAAGTTCCTGGTCCACCTAGGAGGGAAAAAAGAATATGTCTATAACCTGACCCTATGCTCCTCTTGTTGAAAGAGTAAAAACTAGATCCGGATTCCTAGAGTGTATACCAAGATGCTTCCCAGGAGGTCCACAGATTTGGTATACCTTCTAGTCACCGACTTACCTGAATGATGTTTCTTTGGCAACATCCAACAGTCTTTCCAGCGTGACGTGATTGTTCATCTTCTTCACCTTCATCGCAGACACCATCAAAGTGTTCTCATGAGTAAAGTTTCCACCATGTGAAGAAAATGATTAAATACTATTAGTTACAAATCCCCACAAACACCTACAATCAGCCCCACCAGCCAGGTAAAAACATTCACACCACACACCCTAAACAGCTAAATAGCGTCCCAATGGCCCTGAAGACACTACGATACACTCAGAGACACCCTCATACACCCAAAGGAACAAAGACCAAGACCTCAGACATGACCAACATCACAGACGTCCACATGCATATCCACAGAGAACAACACCAAGTCTAACATATCACAAACCAGTAGATATAAAGCAACACTTATGAAAACTCAAATACTCTCACAATGAATATACTGTGCTATTTGTAATGGAAATCACCTTCAGCATAAGGGTAGGAAGAGGTTGATGGGGCGAGGCACAAGATCACAGAAACTCACCTGAGTGATAAAACCACCTACCTTTTCACCAGACTCTCCTTACACAACACAGCCTTGTGAATACATAGCGCCTTCCAACCCAACAAGGTCTGAAAATTTTAGTTGGTGAGCATGTTTCATTTTTGAAAAAATGCTCGATTCCCACAATAATACATTTTCGAAACCTGGGAAAAGTGCAGGTCCAGCCTGACACGTTTCCTTCAAATAAAAACATAATACTGCAAAGTGTACCTTGAAAATATGCAGCAGGAGAATCCGGCTGCCCATTTGTTTCATTCAAATTGTAAATATGCCTTCAATCAATCAATCAATCAATCAATCAGGCTTTTGTTAAGCACAACAACTCACCCGCAAGGGTCTCAAGGTGCTGGGGGTGGAGGGGTGCAGGTTCCAGTCCATCAAGGAGGGGGACCGTCAATGAGACAAGTTTGAGGTTTCTTAGGAAATTTGGAAACGATGTTGTCTGTCTGAGTTGGAGTGGAAGGGCGTTCCAGGCTTTGGCCAAGTGGAAGGAGAAAGAGTGGCCCCCTGATCTGGTTTTTCTGGTGCATGGGACCATGGCATAGGAGAGCTTGTGGGAGGTGGGGGGTTCAGTCTTCCCACCTGACTGCCCTATTCTCTCTTTTTAATGTACATGCAAAAAAGCCTTTGCCAGGCTGACAGCAGTTTCGACTGAGCTGTTGTCAGCACAGAAAGTTATACCCTGCCAGGTCTGGGTGCATACAGAACTGTGGCTGAATGGGAAGACCGTCACACAAGCACTCACCGCTAGCAGGCTAGACAATGGTACGGCAACACTCTCTATGCTGGAATCTCCAAACAACTCCTACACAGTCTCCAGACCATCCACAACACTACTGCAATACTCATACTCGACCTTCCCCATCACACGCTCCTAAGGAAGCTTCAATGGCTCCCCATTCACAAACGCAGTCAGTTCAAACTTCACACGCACACATACAAAGCCCTACACAATGAAGGACCAGAATACCTGAACAGACGCATACACTTTCACCAACCCACCAGACACCTACGCTCTGCCTCACTCGCACACATTTCCCGTATCTGCTAAAGCAAACTTGGAGGTCACTCAATCACCTACATTGCACCCAAGATGTGGAACGACCTCTCACAACACATCAGAGCCTCCTCCTCACTTCTAAAGACATGGCTCTTTGTATAAGCACTTTGGGGCCCACAAACCTACACACCTTCCCAAGCACCTGGGTACCCTCTCAGGTGATTAGTACATTATACAAATCAATATGACATAACATAACATGATAATTGAGTGTATGCTGGATTGCATGTGCGTGCCTGTGGATGGTACCTAACATGAAGACGTGACCTGTGGGTTTTATTTTGGAAGCCCATGGCCTGCAGAGGACTACAACCCTCAGATTGGAGATGTGTGCTGCTGACATTCTTGAGAGCTGGGATGGGGGACACATGCACACACACACTGAAGAAAGAGGAGCAGGACATACTCTGTGCACATCAAGGGGCTATTTGATTCCAGGAAGAGATACCGGGCAGTGGGGCCTGGGTTCATTGTCAGGGATATGGTGGGACTGAGAAGGCTGGCATTACCATGGAATATGATAGAGAAGGCAGCTTAGTCCTTTGAACTTTAGGGGGCATATTTCATGTTAAGGCTGGCAGCCAGGGGCAATCCCTGGTTACTCCCTTGGCCTGTGTTGTGGGTCACTCAGAATTAGAGCCATGTCTTCTGATGCAGACTGTCCTTTTGACAAAGGCAATGCAGAGGAGAAAGAAATTCAAAGGAGTCAACAACCCCAAAAAGAACTCTAAAGGTGAGACACAAAATCACATGTGTGTCTGAGTATAAAGTTGGGAGCCCATGCCCCAAACTTTGTTGAATAGCACCGCCTCATCAGGAAACGAAAGATCACCAAGACTTCTTGCTACTGAAATCAGGACCAAGGCGTGTCAGTCTCCCATAGAGGTGAGGGGCCATCGCCCATGAACCAAGAATACATGCCCTGTGCCTGGAACACCGTCAGGCTGCCTACCAAGACCAGCGGATACTGTGAGGAAAAGGAGAGAACCTGGAGGGAGCGAGGCCCAGTTGGCACCCTGGCAAGTGGATCTAAGTCAACAGAGTTTGATGCACCTGTTGCAGTCAGGACTGGTATTGTGAGATAGTCTTTTGTTCTCTTGTGGAATTCAGCAACTACACCATCACTGGTGCAGTGAAGTAGCGGGCAGTTACCCGGTAGCACTTATCTTGTTGAGGTCATTGCCTACATCTGTGACCCTGTGTGGTGGGCCATCGTCCATACAACTGAGATTTTGGCTGTTGCTCATTCAACTGAGACTGTGGGCTATCACCTGTGTCTGTGATCCAGCTGAACAATGGGAAGGAAACAGTGAGAGCCTCTTGGTGTGGAGCACAGGCTCCTAGAGTCGTCTGAAGACCGCGGTTGGTGTAAGATGGAAGCAGGGCCATAGTGAGAGACTTGTTAGAGCTCGTCGATGATTTGGAATCTTTCCAGGCCAAAGTCAGCCTTTGATGCACATCACTAGTGTGGGCAGCACCTGGGGTTACCTCCTAGAATCTGCCAGAATATATAAAGAAAGCACAGTGGGAGTACCCATGGGGGAAGCACCGCTCTAACAAGTTCTAGCCTTGAGCGGATACTGTGTGGATTATTTTGTGTGCTGTAGTCAGGTAACCCCTGTCACAGAAGAAGAGATAGAAGAAATGAAGTGTGATACCATCCCTTCATGAATCTCTCCCCTCCTATATTTACAGTCCCCCTTCGCCAATTGGCCTTACTACTATCAGCAAGACATCAAGGAAGAAAAATGGGCAAGCAGCTCCTTTAAACAAGGAGCAAGCAAAGACCAGATGACTGACGTCATGTGCGACACGCCTCAGGACGGTGAAGAGAGCACGTTAAAAAGACTTCTGGGAACACAGAGGGCGGCGGGCGAAAGCAAGAGCATTTGCGAAGAGGAATCGTGAACCGAGGAAGAGACAGCACCTTTGGGGAAGAAGACTCCGGATCGGAGTGAAGTGTGGAAAACCCGAACCTGACGGTGGTGAGAAGACCGAAAGAACAAGAAGCCAAACAGCACAGAAGAACGCAGAGACTCCTTGCCGCGGTCCCGGAGGGACGTGGCATTCCCAGGTGCGTGGGCACCTGCGGGGATATTGGAACGTAGGGATTCAAGGAGAGACGTGAGGGGGATGGGATGAGAAAAGAGACCTAAAAGAAGGGACAGCCTTAAATAATAAAAAAAGGGAAAAAACAAGAAGAGTTAAAAGGACTTTGAGAACTTCATCGCTATTGATTATTTCTTTCTTTTTAGTTACTCCATCCACCTATTCCTCTCACATTATACTACAGTTTCTTTTGTCCCCCACACCCTCCCCTTTATAATCGAGAATACGCAAAAACACTTACCTGAGCCTTTCTTTTGTCCGAGGGACAACGGCAGCCAGGACTCCACCTCCAAGGGCCTTAAGCAGAAGACCCTGCAGAAAGAGGAGACGGAAGAGAAGCAAAGAAAGAAGGATGCATTAATGCCTCATTGTGCCAATAAAACTTAAACAGAAAAGTAATATCACTCGTTTTATGTCCCCTTCGTTACCAAAAAGTCTATAGCTGTCTAACAAACGAAATAAACGCTGCTTTTTACTCTAAGTATTAACGTTGGACTGCATAATCATCATATTAGAGTCACTGGTGAGTTTTTTAAGACATGAGCCTTGGTTTATCCTGCATCTACTGCCCACGAGGAGCGTTGGACTGCTCGGCCACAGCGATCACAGAGTCAAGTGCTAAAGGAGTAGTGCTTGGCCCAGTTACTCTGGACCCATAGTATGTTGGGTCCTGAGCATAAAAGTAAAAGGTCACCGGCACTGCCTCCATGGTTGTGCCCAGTAGCTCACGCTTACCCTTTGGCCCTCTGAGAGGGGTTCTGACAATAACAAAAAGGATAGAAAGAAATAAAAAAAACACGCTCACACACATACCAAACAATAAGAAAACATAATAAAAAGATTGAAGCAAGAGACATAATAAAGTATATGTTATAACAACTGAAATATAATGGTAAAAAATTACAAACAATGCAATGGAGAGGATGTTCTACCACATAACTTAACAGTACCAAATCACAACTAAAAAGTGAAGATACATAAAAAAAAAAATATTGCAAGTTAACTTATTAGTTTTCACCCAGTGTGGAACAATTCACAAGTTATAAGTGGCTGAATTCCCTACCAGAATTCGATGTATTAATTTATGGTCTCATTGCTTTTATACTACACAACTCACTAGATTTACCCTGCAGTGTTCACAGGACTCAAAACTCTAATAACAAAATCAAATAGTCCTTGAAGTAAAATAAACTATGTTAACACAAAGGTTTTCAGTTGTGGAAAAAAATGAATTTTGACCACCTTATTAAGAATATTGCGCCATAATTTTTTGTTTCTGTTTTACCGTTCAAGTAGTGGTGTACCTTTTGGCAATTGTGGTCTCAGTGGTACCTGTACTCTGGACACACAAGACAGTTATGATTCCGCACTCATCTTGCATCAAGCTCAACCTACCAACATAGACTTTAGCCTCGGTTAGCCTTACCTCTGTCTGCCATTGGCAGCACTAAGCTGTCCGAGACCGGGGCATTGAATGACACTGGCCTGTTTCAAAAGATCACAAGCCATTCTTCCTTGTCCTACCATGATGGCCTGTATGCCTCAATCCTAGATAGAGAATGGAATCGTCAGAACCCAGCATTTTGAATGGTATAGCTGGCAAGAAGATTAAGTCATATCGGTCTATGGTGGTCCCAGAGGTCTTTCAAAATTGTAATAAATGTTCCGAAAAAATGTGAAAATTAAAGATTACACACTGCAATTATCGTGTCAATCGTAGTATGTGGGATTCTTGGGGAAAGCAGTCCTACATATCTGTAAGACAGGCACAGCACTGATGTTCACATTAGCTGTATAGAGACATAGGCATGTGGCATAAGGGAAGCTCAGGAAATGTAGTTCTGCATACCACTTCATAGATAACAGATGCGTCATCATTATTGGTCCACTTTCTAACGACATATCACACAAGTGTCAGGTATTAAAACTTCATTGCCGTGTTTTTGTGGCATTCCAGCAACAAAAACATGGCAATGTACAGGGCCGGCTTTAGTGCTGGTGGCGCCCTGTGCGACAATGTTAGTTGGCGCCCCCCCAATGACCACCTCTGCCACGGATTCCCTCATTAGCACCCTTTAACAGTCACCAAGTCACCATAACCTCACTCTCTCAGATACATTGAATTAGTTATATAGCGCCACTCATACCAGTGTAGGGTGTCCAAGCACTTTGCATCACACACACATTACACAGAGACAATCAATCATACGTGTGTAAATCAGTGTATAGGAAATGTTACATAAGCCAAAGGACTGAAAATGTAGGAGTCACATGTCATCCATACTGGTAGGCAGTATAGTTTAAGAGTGCTTGGTGTGGAGAAGCACAAACGCAGAGTCGATAAAGAAACAGCATAGTTGGGAGTTTTCTTTAATAATACGAATTGATTTCTAGCCAAATTAACCCTTTTTGCAACATTAATCAATGTTCTAATAATGTATACTTTGCAGTGTGTATGCAGTTCTGGGATGAAAGTTAATAGCTCACTATTCTATATTAGGACTTTAAGTTATAAATGGCAAGTAACAGAAGGATGTCTCTTTTGAAAGCAGTAATCTGTTTACATCATATGCACTCTGTAATCTACTTAGTACACGTTCTTTGCAGCAGGCATATTAACCCTCTGCACTAACTTCACACAAGTCAAAACCTCAACTATACAAAATGCTGCTCTCTCTCCAGGAAGATAATTAATCACTCCAGTTTTCTTGACATTTATGTGAGGCCTGGTAATTGAAACGCTGCAGCAGGTGCTTCAAAAGCTTAGTAAACTTGCAAACACGGCGCCCCCAGGAAGCCAGCACCCGGTGCGGTGGCACCGGTCGCACCGCCCTAAAGTCGCCCTAAAGCCGGCCCTGGCAATGTAGATTTAATTTCTCGCACTTCGGCACTTGCTTTACCTCTCTGCAAGAAATTAAAACTACAATGCCTCGTTTTGTGGTATACCAGCAACAAAAACACAACGATGATGATTTAATTTCTTGCACTACGTCACTGTGCTTACATCTCTGCAAGAAATTAAAACGACATCGCCGTGTTTTTGTGGCATACTAGCAACAAAAACACAGCAATGTAGATTTAATTTCTTGCACTAAGTCACTGCCTCTACATCTCTGACGACTTTGGAGCTGGGGTTTGAGACTCGGCTTCGGCTCATATGCAAATCACAATTTCCCCGTGCCTAGCAATAAAATAATGCGTGCATGTCTAATGTTACTGGTTCTCATGTAAAATACCTTTTGGGAAGAGTTCATCTGCAAATAATAAAAGCAGATCATGGTATTTATGCTCTCTTGCCTGTTCCGTGCTGCATGTGGTGAAGTAGTCGAACTTACTGTGCAGGTGTCCCTCGAATTGGAAGCAGGCTCAGTCAGCACTGTGACCCAGGCTCTTCAGAGGGGTGGCGCAGGCTGTTGTGCTCCTGCAGTGGCGGTGAGATGAGACCGTGACTGCAGGCCTCGTCGTCAGCCGGCCTGTGCAAAATTGACTTCAACAGCCCTAACTCAGATAAAGGCTCAATGCAATTTTATTACGTTCCGGAAGGCTGAAACTAACAGGAGAGTGCTCCAATTGGCAAACAGGAGCACACATGGAGCAGCGGACTGACCCCATATTAGTAACGGTGGCCTGTCTCAACAAAGAAATGGAAATACGAGTGGGAGTATTTGGAGGGTGGGGCTAAAGAGAGGATAATACAAAAAACGGACAGCATGTTTACAGCAGAGTCTCAGTGTCACCAAAGATATTGTTTATGTAAAATAAAATGAGCCGTACCTGCGCTAGTTTTAAAATTGTCTGCAGTTCAACCCCAAAACTCACAGTCACGATCCAGTCAAGTCACGCGCCCACACTGCACTGTCTCTGGGGCTCACGGCAGATTAGCGCAATGTCTCTATGTGCGCCCTCTAGTGGCGCAAAAGGTCCTATGCAGCTCTGAGCAGCCTGGTTTCCTTTCCGTGAACAAGATTTCGCCGCAACTTTTATAACGTAAAATATCTGCAACTCGGCCAGAATATGCAGAACTAATGCTCAGTGAAGAAAGAGGGATGTGTTCTTGAGGGGAATGAGAGGTTAGTGTCCATTTTTAACAGGCATAGCAGGGAATAAACCCCTCCCGAATGAATGTCAGCTCATGGGCCGATCAGATCGGCCTGAGCGCTTTCACTTTTTACACAGGGCCGATTAGATCGGCCCGTGGCACTTCTTAGGTTAATCCTTGTTTAATAGGTGCTCAGAAAGCGAGCAGAACTGGTTGCTGGAATATGGCACTATACAAGAAACCTTTATTAAATATATTGTATTTTGTCTTTTGACAATGTGGTAAAGTGGACGAGTCTTTGGTTACCTGTAGGCTGTCTTCTGGATCAGTTAGTGACGTACTGAGACAGGTCTCTGTGTGCCATGATTTCAAGGTAGCTTACTCTCTTCCTGCTAAGGTCACTTCCCAAATAGATCATGAACTATTCTCCAGGCTCTACTGTTCTCAGTGGACTGAGAAAACAGACCTTGTATGCCAAGTCACATGATCTACCCTATAGTTTTATAACACTCTTCAAATAAACCTTCCATATGTGGCTAGTCCTCATAATGTGTCATACATGTAGTGGGAAGGGTAATTACTATCAATCAGTCAGGGTTTGTAAAGCTCAGCTGCTTCACACATAAGGGTCTCGAGGCGGTGTGGGATTCATGCTGCTGGATCATGCTACTTGTTGGTTGAACAGCGAGGTCTTGTGGTCCTTCCTGAACTGCTGGAGCGATGGTGAGGCTCTGAGGTGCAGGGGGAGGGTTTTCAGGTCTTCACTGGCAGGTGGATGAAGTAGCGGCCTCCACTGTTTTATCAGCGGCTGCATTGGGTGGCTGCTAGGGAGATGGTTCTGGAACATATTTTCCTGGTAGGTTGGTGGAAATTCACTCGTTCATTAAGGTATGCTGGTCCTTCATTGTGTAGTCCAGGGAAGACATGGCTTGGCAGTTCGGGCTGGACTGTTCCCATGAGGCACAGGGTCAAGGCTGATTTGCATATGGCCATGTCTGAACTGGGGTGGTGTGGTGAGCAAAAAAACGATGGATTTAGGCCCAGATCTCTGTAGTGGGGTGAATGTATGACATTGTTCTGCATTCTGTCCATCAACTGTTGTTTTTGCAAGAAAATAAAAATGACACATCAAAATCTTTCAGCAGCCGCCACTGCTGATTGTCTTCTTTTTTTCCCTACCCACTGCTAGCCTCGCCCGCTGCATTGCAAGCAAAATGAAGAGAATTCGAGTACACAAATCTGGTTATTCGAAACGAAAGAGAAAGGTGGCTCAGCAGGCTTTCGTAGTGTCACAGGAAGGAGCAATCCTGAACTTTATCACCCAAGGGAAACCTAAAGATGGAGAATCCTCTGGCCAGAGTACTGCTGATGCACTAGGTAAAACAGGCGCTGACGACCATAAAGAAGAACAAAAAAATGATGATATCCATGAGCAGAATGATACTCATGAGCAGACCAATGAAAATGAACAAGGTGACTCTGAAATTGATACAAACATGCAGCAATTACCAACTCAGGATGAGGATTATTACAAAAGACCCTCAGACAGAGAAACTGAAACATCATTCATCGGTCCATCAACATCTGGCATTCTGAAGGAGGTTCAGAGTTTACAGACGAAAGATGCTGGTATTGAAAAGGAAGCCAAAGAGCAAGACCATGTTACAGACCCGTGTTCTGAATATGATTTATGTGATTGGAGGGATCCTGCTTTGTGGCCGAACTCTCTTACGGATGTGCAACGTGTTTTTCTTGTTGAAAGGGGTCCCTCCAGGGACCCAGATTCTAAAACAAAGTATCCAAGTGATGAGCACTCAAAAAGTAAACGTCGTTTTTCTGTTACCATGTTACTGGTCATCTAACGCCTTTTCTGGATGTTTATTAAAACACCTTCCTGAGCTCCGCCCCGCCCGGACCCCCTCTTCCGGGGCCCCATACCTGCGCTCCCTGCACAGGGCCACCATGAGCCTAGAGCCGCCCCTGGTTTCATCCTGAAAACAATTTTAGAAATATTTTTTGAAGTCAATCAATCAGGATATATAAAGTGTGGTAAATCACCGGTAACGGTCTCTAGGCACTGGAGTTGCTAGCTGCTTTGCGGAGAGAGCAGTAAAAAACGAGGCAAAAGCAGGAGAAAGCACTCAAAAAGGGGGGGGAAGGAAGGAGGAAGCAGTAAAAAACAAGGGGGCAGGTTTCCCTTCCTATATAAAAATATTCATCCCCGCAACGCAGGCACCCTTGCACCATGGTGCAGAGGTGCCTGCGTTGGCGCAGGCAGCCCATTGTGCGCCGGCGCAGGGGAAAAGGACAGGAATGCGCCGCATTTTATAGATACGGCGCATCCCTGCCCTTTTCTTTTGCCATAGGGAAGCGCAGCAGGAAGGCCTGCTTCGCTTCCCTACGGCAAAACCTCATAAATCTGCCCCAAGGTAAGAGCAAGAGAAAGCACTCAGAAAAACGGTGGAAGGAAGGAGAAAGCAGTAAAAAGTGTGGGAAAGCAATGAAAGCACTCAGAACAAGCATTGGCATACCAATAAGTCACGCCTTTGGGACTTTATAAGTGTTTATCCATGCAACAGTTGATGTTGTTGCACCAAGGATATTGTGCTGGATAACTAAACACTTATAAGGTCCCAAAGGCGAGACCTATTGGCTATGCCAATGCTTGTTTAAGCATGTGGTCTGTTTTGTGAGATGTATACTCTGCCGTCGGTCCCAAGAGCAAGAATGCAGAGGGGTGGGGCAAGGTGGAAACGCCCAGCAGCAAGCGTTGGAAACCAGACTACTTGGTATTGGCACCTCCGACATTGGTAGCGCCGGCAAAGGGCGCGTGAACAAAACTTTTGGCCCCGGCACTTCGGGGCAGATTTATGTTGCACTTGCGCCACTTTTGCGCCGCCGTTGCGTCACTTTTGTGACGCAGCAGCGGCGCAAATCCTGCGCCATGGTGCGGGGTATTTATAACGTCACGCATCTGGGAGATGCGTCACGTTGTAAAGCCCTGCGCCACATGTAGGCGTTCCAGGGCAGGTGGGGGCGTTCCGGCGCAGGAACGCCTCCTAAAAGTGGCTGAGTGAAATCTACAAGATTTCACTCAGTCACTTTTAGGCCCATGCTGCGTCAAAACCCTGCGCCTGCTTGAAGCAGGCGTAAGGATTGACGCAGCATTGTACAGATAGGGCCCCCCAGAACATTGCTGGAGCTGCGTCGCGCTTGCGACGCAACTCCAGCAATGCGCCACTTTTGCGGCACAGATGCGTCACGCATCTGTGCCGTTTTTGCCCCATGGTGCGCCGCATTATAAATACGGCGCATCCATGGTGGCGCAGCTGTGGCGCATAATAACTGGCGCATCCCTGCTGATATGCAGGGATGCGCCAGTTAACATAAATCTGCCCCAGGAGCTTTAACCTGGAAGGCTGCCCAGAGGTCTACCCTTCCGCCTACTTGTGATTCTTGGCGCCTTGCGCTCGTGCTATTAACCTATCGAGCGCTCTCGCGCCAGTCTAGGAACGAACAACAACCTCGCTGGAGCTTAGATCGGAAACGCGTAGACAAGACGGTGAAATGGGAAAAGGGGGAATAAAATGGAAGGAACAGGTGGAACAAAGTTGAAAAGAACCAATCAAATATAGAGACAACCGAGGAGATGTAGAAGCAAATGAGAGAGATGCAAGTTTGTAGCTTCCATTGATGCAGCAGGTGCAGTGGCACCGGGGCATTGAATTATTGCTGTATTTTATCATTGAACCATTAGCTGGGGGGCATTTCCTTCCTTTCACTAGGGCCCATAACAACTAACTGGCCATGTTACTAGAGACGCACAGTAACATCTGAAGTTGAAGGGGTTTAGGTGGCGTGAATAAATGAGGAAGAAGAAGATCAGGCGCCACGTGCTGTTGGTCCAATCAGAATTCGGGACGGACGAGGTACAGTTGGATAAATGAGTAAAATAGACCAAGTGAAGCAGATAAAGCAGGAGTAGATGAAACAAAGGGAGCCGGGAATGAAACGTCACAATGGGCACACAGGTGTTAACTTGATCTTTTTGTAGCGCTGGACTTCATCTTGTGAATTCAAGCGCTGTAAAAGTGTGCCTTGGAGCTACAAAAACCATGACATTAAAACACCGAAGACAGGGAACAGAAAGAGTTTGTGTGTGTGTGTTTGGGGAGGGCGGCATAGAATGTTATATTGTTGACAGCACAAGATAAAGAAGAGGTGGGATATGGAGGGGTTTGAACGGAGGGCAGAAATGGCAAGGTAAAAAATGTGACAGGATAAGGTGGTGAGCAAAAGGGTAAAGCACTCAGGGCACGAGTGACAAGAAATTAATTGGAGGGGAGGGGGTTGGGCGTTAGAACAGTAAAAGAAAATGCTATTATACACAGTGAGAAAAAAAGGAAAGAAAAAGGTGGGAAGTTAGAGAAATATTCTAGTCTTTCAAGGATTTGAGTCCGTGAGGTAGGATGGTGGGTTAATGCATCTGTTGAAGTAAGCTGCGCGCAGCCTTTAGGAGACAGTTTCGAACCCCAGCGTGTCCGATCGACCACGCACCCCCCGAGCCTCAATGCAAGGCCCGCGACCAGGAGGTACTCTAATACGACTCACACCAAGCGTTAAGAAGCGTTAAGAAGCAGAATCAATGTGATAATAAGCGATGTATAAAAACCGAGCTATCGTTGCAAGGCTAGACGCGAGCGGAACAATTTGGTGTAAGGGCCAGGCAGAGTCATTCTAGGAAAAGGGGACTCAAAGGACAGAGGATGAGGACCTGTAAACCGGCCTTATTTCACGTTGGGAATGCAGTCCCCCCCCCTCTGCAGCCCCCATGAGTGTTCTCCGACATAGCCCCGGGGCTCCCGGATCACGGAATGTTAAACAAGCACTGCATTGCAGCTCAGATAAGCCAAAGGAGTCGGCGGGATGGGGGCTGTGTGGGAGCGGCAAACCAGGGGGAGGGGTGCAGTGGACCCCTGTACATCTAGCATTAAATCACACACAGCATCCCTTTAATCTGTAAACTCCTTCTCAGCGCGCTCCTGGTTTGCGCTGAAGTGTCAGAGCATCATTACTTCCCTGGGGGCATGTGGCGGTGCCCATTACTAGCCCTCGGTGCAGAGCTGAGCACATGTACGTCTGTGAATACATAATGCATGGCATTAACAAGCGCTTTAAAGAGAAGCTATCATCCCAAAGGCTCCCTTGCAGTACAAGCGAGCGATGCGCTTAATGAGCTATGACGACGGAGTGTCCTGCGAGTGGCGCACGCCCGAGAGTGAACACCAGGCCATATATTTTGAATTATCGCGCCCGTGTCTGGGCACGATAATTCAAAACATGTGGTGCCCATGCGGGTAACCGCAAGCAATAGGCCACACACGCACGAGCGTGTGTGTGGTAAGCTTTTGAAAGCCCCTTACTAAAAGTCTCGCCAGTGCAGCACATGCGCGCTGCTACAGGCTCGACCTAAAAATGAGGAGAAAAGCAAGCTGTGCCTTGGCCAAGTACGTCGCAGAACCCATAATAGTGAAATGTCTATAACTGTAAAAAACATTTGGTTGTCAAATTGAAGGTCGCACATGCACATTGTCAAACTGGATGCAGAAATTTTGAAGTTTCATAATTAGCAATGCGATTTCTAAAATGTGTGTTATACGGGAAACAGCCACTACAACGTGATTGATTCCACGAATATCCTTAAAAACGCATGCATTACAACGCATGCATGGTTACAACGCATACCTTTACAACAAATTAAGTTGTAAAGGTATGTATGGTAAAAGTATGTGTTTGACAGGTAAACACCGTTACCATGCAAAGCCTTTATCACTCATGCCTTTACAATGAGATATGTAGTAAAGGCCTGTGTGTTAAAGGTATGTGTGTTGTAAGGGTGGTGGAGGCGATCGGTGTTAGAGGAAACAAAGACCCTTCTGCTTCCTCTTTATGACATGCACCGCACCTCACAAGAGGTTGGAGAAGAGACGTTGTGGAGAGGAAAGGGGGATTTTACTTTATAAATAAAACTAATATTTGCAAATAAAGGGCTGGGGGTGTTGGGTCGCGCAGGGGGCTCTTTCTAGTGTTCTTTCATATATCGACGAGCCTCCTTACACATATCTGAGTTAACATTCAGAAGGGCACCAGATTCTCCACTAATCAACTCTCGTATTGTATTTCTTGCCTGATCCGCTTTTACTTTCCAGGCTAGTAGAGCTCCACAGTTCTCACCATAAGCAAAATGTTGAAGTTTGCTTGCCTTCCACCTATCCATTGATCTTTTATCCATTTTCGCCCGAAATGCAGCTTGTAGCCCCTCTAACCCCTTACTTAAAACACCCACTCTATTTGGATCCTCTATGGATGCCATCTGTAGCTCCTCTCTTTATTCTTAATATCCAAACTCGCATCTTCCCTATCCTGTTTCTCTGCTCGATTTTTACCTATCATACTAAATTTTAGGGTTCCCCTTAGATATGAGTTAAACGCATCCCAGACTATATCTTCTTCTGTTGAGCCCTCATTAGTAATAAAGAAGCCCTCAGATTTCTCCCTTAAATTTTCAACTACCATCTCATCCAAGAGAATCACCCTATCTAAGGTCCATCTTCTACACTCCTCTATTTGGTGATATCTTAAAGAAAGTGCCACTGCAGAATGATCGGATACTATTGCTGGGATCTGACTCACATCGAGAACATTTCCACATATCTCCTGATCAACCAAAAAGTAATCTATATGTGAGTGGTGTCCATACTTTTACTATAAAAGGTGAATTCTCTCTTATCCTTTTTAATTGTACGCCATATATCTACTAAATTAAATTCTCTCATTATAGTTGTTAGTCTAGAGAGAGTTTTCGGCAGGCTATTGTATTTTGCTTTTGAAGTCCTGTCCAATCCTTTGTTTAAAACCAAATTAAAATCCCCCGCTAATACAATAGGGGCTGCTGTCTCCAATAGACAAGACTCTAATTTTTCCAGAGAATCTGGATTGTCGTTATTTGGCCCATAATAGACAGCATATATCAAGGACCTGCCATGCACTAAAAGAGTTGCCACCAACCACCTACCCGAAAATCTGATTCGTATTTAAGTACTCTTATTTTGTGGTTAGTTTGAACAATTATGGCCACTTCTCTAGTACTCGCACTCTGGTCTGAACATACCACCTCCTGTATCCATCTAAATTTGTGAAAGCACTGTTTACATTCTAGCCTTTCTAAATGGGTTTCTTGCAGTAGTATTATTTGGGCCGCGCTATCCTTACAAAATTCAGCAGCACAAGACACTTTTTTCATAGATCCTAATCCATTAACATTCCATGTTAATATATTTATTATTTTAGCTTTATCTATGCTCATCTCATTGAATAAAGAGAATCCTGTATCCCACATACAACATCAACCCCATCTCGTTCCTCCCCCAGGAAAAAATTAGAACCTACATCAATGAGGACAAATGTTTTATTTTTTTCTCCCACTGCACCCCACACCCAGTGTCCCTCACCCACTCCTCCCTCCAGGAAACCCCCTCTCTACATTTTGGGTGATACACTCTGCCCTTCGTGAGCCCCCATCTCGAGAGGACCGAGACAGAGGAGACCACCTCCAAAAAAAACAACAACAAAAAAAGGAAACTAAGCCAAAACTACACACTACTCCTAATGTATATTTTCCTCTTTTCTTTGTCTCTTTTCTCCCTTTGTTTTATCCTACCAAATGTGCAATAACTTATTTATCTATCTGTTGTATAAACATATCAACTTCCTCGGGATCGCTAATATTATGCATCTTATTTCGCCACATGATTTTCAACATGGCCGGAAATTTTAATTGCACCTGCACTACTTTTCCTCGAAGCTCACTCATCCTTGTACCCAGCTCCCACTGCCACTGAGCTGTCCTCTTGCTTAGATCTGATCTTATCTGGTACGTGAAACCCTCATGCCTCAAAGAACCCTCTTTATATGCCTTCCCCAATACCAACTGTTTCAGAGTAAGACCCAAGTTAGAGCTAGAATTAGAGCTGGCATCGGGGCTCGGGCATATACTGAGGCCAGAGCCATGCTCATTAGTTGGTGCCTTAGCATTATCAGACTGCTGCCCATCCTCATTAAGGGTCAACCCAACTAAAACAGAAAATCTATTTTCCACAGGAAGGGGGGCTGGAATCATGTGCGTTGGGGCTTTCTGCCCCTTAATTTGTGAGCTTGCAACATGTTCCATAATTTTGAAGTATGACTTTAAAGAGGGAGGTGGTTTCGCTGGAGCACGTACCTCCTTCTGCCCACACTGCCGAGATTTTCCTGTGCCCTTTAAGACTTTCTTTTTGGGTGAGACTGAAGTGACAACAATAGTCTCCCCAGAAAGTTGATCCCGGACCACCCCTCCTTTCTGGCCTTTACCTTTTTTTCTCCCGTCTGGGAGTGATCTTAACTGATACCGGCTCCTCACTTGGGCCTTCGGCGCTAATGGCGTGGTATCCGTTACTTTCTCCAATGACCCTTGCCCCAAATCCTGCCCGGCTAGAGGGATTACTAAAGGGGAATTAGTTTATCAATATTCTTTCCACTTTTGTGGGGAAGAACGGTACCGCTACTCCTACGTTGAAAATCGTGATCAGTTTCAGCGACTCTAGGGGACAACTCTTCCATCGACCTCCTCACTTTTGACACCCCCTCACCCCCCCCCCGGTGCCTGTATAATCTTTTTCTTCTCCTCCCTACTCCCAACCTACCACCATTGGGAGGGTGCACTCGGTATGTAAGAAAAAAAAGACTTAGCTTTGCATCCACTGCGTCTGCTGCTTTTACGGACCTCTGCCGATACTTCCGCGTCTTTCCCCTAAAGCAACTCGCATCGAGGTCCATACACGCTTCCTCTATCGACCCGGAAGCCGATCGTCAGAAACACGGCTCTGCCTTACGCAGCAACCCAGCCGCTCGAAGACAGGCTCCGTGATCTGCCTCCGCGCCTCCAGTGCTAGACTCATGGACTCATGGAAGCCGGAACTGAAGTAGATACTCGTTTCTTATGTTAACTTAAATCGGGTAAAAGATTCTTAAATCATCATATTAAATCTCCGCATGAGGCCCTGCGATAATCCATGTAATTTATCTGTTTTTGTTTCTTTTTCCTCCTCCTCTCTCCTTTCTGCCCGGGCGCTCCCACGACCAGCTCAGCCGCCGCCATGTTTCCCCTGCATCAGGATGTTGCTTCTTGCCTTAAATATGTTTTTTATGTTACAAAAAAAACATTCAGAGGTGGGTTGTGATGCAGCATTTAGGGCCTACCCTCTTAACATAAGTCCTCCATTGGACCTTTTTATCTGACAGAGAGGTACGGAGAGTTAACATTACATCAATCAATTTCAATTAACAGTGTAACCCACTTGGCTACACAATAAGGACCTGGAATCAGTAAGTAAGGTTAAGAAGATTTATTACAAATTAGCAATCAAATTAAGGTACACGAATCTCAGTACCATGCTATAAAGATACAGAATAATAACTGGGAAACCTAACCTCCTAAAGACATATAGGTGTACCAGTATTAAACAAACAAGGATTCAGTCCCAGCAATACAAAAGATTAACATTAAAATCTGATGTTCAGAGAAGAGTTTTCGGTTCTCTCTACTATACATGAGTAAACCTAGAAATGTTGAAGTTAAAGTCCAAACTAAGAGGATGGTTCACTAGTCTAAGGAATCTCAAAATTCAGGGAACTGCAGAAAAATAGAAGAATCTAGGGAAGTAGGAAAAATAAAGTATAGACTCCTCGCTCTCAATGAACCGCTAAATTAGCTCCCTTTCATCCTCCTGCTTCCACATGCTCCAACTCCTTTATAAGATCTTCAAGTGGCTCCCCACGGAGTCCAGGAAAATGGTCACCCTTGCGCTCGTCAGCAGCAGACTGGACTACGACAATGCACTCTACGGTGGCACCACGCAGAAACTCCCCAAAAAACTGCAGACTGCCCAGAATTAAATAACTGCCGAGGCTACGCACGTGTCGGCGATCGCTGCTCTCTGGGGATTCATTTCAGGCTTCTGTTTTGTGCATCCCCGGTACCGCATGCAACACAACTCTACAGAAGAGTTCCTTTTTGCAGTGCACAGATAGGTCTCAATAAAGAATCATTAAGTAGCTACAGAATGGGTCTGTTGAGGATATACATTCTTGCTAGAGTGCTCGAATTTGTCTGGTGTAGGGTTGTGGCCATAAGAAAAATGCAGGCTCCGACATGGTCTAAATGTAATGGATTTAGCTAATAATAAAGCAGTTTTCGAAATTGATCGGTAAAATGCAAACCTCAAAATAAAAACACTTTTCTAAGTTTAGATATAATGTAAAGCCAACTCTGGCTTAAAAGCACCGCTGATTACTCTCAATTTCAGGTCAAGCCTGTCTTTCCCTTTCATATAGTCGAGCAATTAAAACCTTCTTGTTTTTAAGAATGCAGTGTTCCGCCGATGGTTCATTGAAACTCCGATGCGAATGAAATTTCTCTAGCAGGCGGACTCAGAATGTAGAACTCAGCCCAGATGTCAGCGGGTGTCAATTGCTTTTCCAGGTCGCTTATTTGGCAATGTTTTTTCATATTGACTGGAGATATTCTGTGACTGTAATTCATTCGCATGCTTTATGGTTGTTTCATCCTGAAAACAATTTTAGAAATATTTTTTGAAGTCAATCAATCAGGATATATAAAGTGTGGCAAATCACCGGTGACGGTCTCTAGGCACTGGAGTTGCTAGCTGCTTTGCGGAGAGAGCAGGAAAAAACGAGGCAAAAGCAGGAGAAAGCACTCAAAAAGGGGGGGGAAGGAAGGAGGAAGCAGTAAAAACAAGGTAAGAGCAAGAGAAAGCACTCAGAAAAACGGGGGAAGGAAGGAGAAAGCAGTAAAAAGTGTGGGAAAACAATGAAAGCACTCAGAACAAGCATTGGCATAGACAATAAGTCACGCCTTTGGGACTTTATAAGTGTTTATCCATGCAACAGTTGATGTTGTTGCACCAAGGATATTGTGCTGGATAACTAAACACTTATAAGGTCCCAAAGGCGAGACCGATTGGCTATGCCAATGCTTGTTTTAGCGTGTGGTCTGCTTTGTGAGATGTAAACTCTGCCGTCGGTCCCAAAAGCAAGAATGCAGAGGGGTGGGGCAAGGTGGAAACGCCCAGCAGCAAGCGTTGGAAACCAGACTACTTGGTATTGGCACCTCTGACATTGGTAGCGCCGGCAAAGGGCGCGTGAACAAAACTTTTGGCCCCGGAACTTACTGTTTTACAAATTAAGCATTGACCCGCTAACCAAAAACAAATCTGCCAAGGCCCTATTAGGAGTCCATTCGCAGTCAGCCATCCACAAGGATTTATAACTGATGCTGCTGTGGCCAGCCTGCTTCACCGTATGTAGACACCGCAGAATCCTGTGCTTGTTTTCTCTCGTACATAACTGAGGCCTCTTGTTCACCTCAGCGCTCCACCACACTCACTCTGACTGAGTCTCTCAAAGCGAGGAGCATAAGGCTGCCGTAGAGAGCGCATCCGCTCGCTGATCGGATCCTTAACAGATATCCTTTACCCCAAATTGGAGTTCCGAGCACACCTCGAGCATAATAAATTCTCTGAATGCCCCCCATTGACAAACACGATGCTGCCAGACTCCGCTCTCTGGAGAGGGCGGGGGGGCATCAACGCCGGCCATGGTACACCACCAGGCAATCTCGGGCCCTGTGGTAGCTTTTGGCCACCAGAGCCTGAAAAATGATGCCTTCATCCTCACTATCCCAGTAATTGATTCATTTAAATAGCGCTTGCTACCCCCCTGACGAGGCGTTAAAGCGCTTTAAACCAGAAAGCACGCTGCTCCTGAACCCAAGGGTAGCGATACTGATGTCTCAAAGGGGGAGTTGGTGTGTCTATGCCGCACTCTCTGCAGCAGCTCAGCCGCGGCGTCCTGCGGTCCCGGTAGGACGGAGGGCAGACACGAGCCGTCCCCGCGTGACTATCATTGCAGGCTGTCACTTACGACTGGGAACGACCCGGATGTACCGATGTGACTGCAAAGATGGCACTTAAAGCAGAGGAGCATTGCCTCACCGGAGGCGATCATAAGCGCTCATTTCACCTGAAATTCAGGAGACAAATTACAGTGTGGGTCTAGGGTGACCAACTGGCATTGGTGCAAATTCAGGACGGTGAGTGTAAAAATTCAGGACAAAGGGTCAAAATTCAGGACACAAATTCAGGACAGGAGGTCAAAATTCAGGACAAAACTTCAGGACAAAAGGTAAGTTTTACAGACACATCAGAGGAGGTCGCGCAATAGTATATAAGTAAGCCCAGCCATATCCAAATATATTCAACCATTTGCAAACCTATCCATCATGTATCCTTCCATCTATCATTTCACTCATCCATCCCTTCATCCATCCTTTCACTCATCCATCCATCCACCCTTTCACCCTATCCATCTGTACACTCATCCATCCACTCTTCCACCCATCCATCCATTCACTCATCCATCCAGCTATTTACCCTTTCACCCATCCAGCCATCCTTTCACTTACTCATCCATCCACCCAGTCACTCATCCTTCCACCCATCCACCCTTTCAGTCATCCATCCATCCTCCCTTTCTCTCTCCATCGACCCTTTCACTTAGCAATCCTTCCTTCCATCCATCCACCCACCCATCCATCTACTCATCCACTCGTGAATCCATCCATTGACCCTATGACTCATCCATCCTTTCTCTCATCCATCTATCCTTTACTCCTTCACTCATCTATTCATCCTTTTGTCCATCTACCCTCCCTTTCACTCACTCATCCATCCTTACATCCACCCTTTTACTCATCCGTCCATCCATTCACCCTTGCACTTATCAATTCATCAATCCATCCATCATTTTACTCATCCATCGATCCACTCACTCACTCATCATCCACCTTTTCACTCATCCATCCTTTCACTCATCCATCCAGCCTTTTACCCATCCAGCTACCCTTCCACCCATACATCCAGCTATTTACCTTTTCTCTCATCCATCCAACCATCCTCTCTTGTTTTCCATCTATTCAATCGTTCATTCATCCATTCACCCTTTCACTAATTCATCCAGCCATCCACCCATCCCTTCATTTACTCACTCGCCCACCTTTTCATATTAATTTTGAGCTGAGCCTTTTTGAGAAGAGGCCCATCAAGAATTTCACCCTCGCTGCAGGAGCTATTCCAGGGCTGGGACAGAGCCACCCAGGATGGAGACAGGATCCACCACAGGGTGGCGGGGCTGGAGCCATCACAGGCGGGGGGGGGGACAGAAGCCACCACATGGGGGGACAGGAGCCATCACTGGGGGAGGGCAGAAGCCATCACAGGAAGGGAACACAGAATCCACCACGGGGGGGACAGGTGCCATCACAGGCGGGGGAGGGGGGCAGGAGCCATCACAGGCGGGGGGACAGGAGCCACCACATGGGGGGACAGGAGCCATCACTGGGGGGGGTAGGAGCCATCACAGGAGGGGGAACAGGATCCACCAGGTTGGGCACAGAGGTGGGCATGCAGTATTCTAGTATCATCTTGGTCTCTTCCAGGGTGGGGTTGAGCTCCTCACCGCCGGCTGGACAAGACAAGGAGAAGACAGGCTCTCTTTCCAAAATGTTAGTTTTGCCATCCCCCACTGTGATGTAAAAAAGCAGAAAGATTGTGGCGGAAAGATTTCGACCCTGAGCAAAAGAAAGACTACAGACTGTCGATTCTTGCCTATAAAAAAGCCTTGAAAGAAGCACAAACCGCCTTCTTTCAAGAGAAAATTAATGCGGCTTCCCACTCATCAAAGGAAACCTTCCAAATTCTCAAACAACTCCTATAAACACCAGAACCAATAGGATTTGTCGACCCTTCAGACAATCAATGTGACAAACTGGCTGCCTTTTTTGATCAGAAAATTCAACACATCCTACAAAAACTTCCCCCCCTCGCCAACGTGGATCTTCCTCTGGTAATGGCAGAACAGACCAGCACGCCTAAAACTGGACTTGATTCATTCACCCTTATAAATCCCGACACTCTGGCGCCTATTCTTCAATCACTCAAGAGTGGCTCTCCCTCAGACCCAGCCCCAGCAAGCATCTTAAAACTTGTTACCCCGACTATCCCCGAACCACTGGTTAACGTAATCAATGCCTCTCTGATCAACGGAACAGTTCCTCCCAGCTGGAAAAAGGCGAACGTTAGGGCTCTGTTGAAAAAACCGAATCTGGACCCTCTTAACCTTTCCAACTTCAGGCCAATCTCCCTTCTTCCACTCACTAGTAAGTTAACAGAAAAATGTATAAATTCCCAACTATCCAACTATCTCGAGATCAATCAACTACTCAAATCCTCACAGACAGGCTTTCGCCCGGGTCAAGGCACCGAAACCAAAATCCTGACAGTGGTCGAGGAGGCCAGGAAGATCATGGACGCAGGAGGATCAGTGGCAGTGATCCTCCTAGACCTAAGTGCGGCCTTCGACACTGTCAATCATCAAATCTTGACCCAGCGACTCAGTGATCTTGGAATTTCAGGCCTTGCCTTATCCTGGCTGAACTCATTTTTGGCAGACCGCTCTTTCCAGGTTATAGAGGGCAACCATGCATTCAAAGATACACCTGTTCGCTGTGGAGTGCCCCAGGGCTCTTCTTTAAGCCCGACACTCTTCAACATTTACATGTCCCCCCTTGAACAGATAGTCACTCCACATGGGATAAAACTCCTTACATATGCTGATGACACGCAGCTGATAGTTTCTCTTACTCAGGAAAAAATCCGAATATAGATCTTTACTCATGCCTGACCGACATCGTAAGCTGGATGGACAGATCCCATTTAAAGCTTAACGGCGAGAAAACGGAGATCATGGTAATGGGGAATCAAGCTCACCTCCTCACAGACTCCCTCTGGCCGCCTTGCATGGGCAAACTTCCATCCCCCAAGCCCGAGATTAAAAGCCTCGGTCTATGGCTGGACAATAAACTCACTATGCAAACCCAAGCAAGAAAAACTGCTGGAGCCTGCTTTGGCCTCCTGCGATCTACCCGAAAAATCTTACCTTTACTCCCTTTCCAATCAAGGAAATTGTTGTTACAGGGTCTCATTCTATCAAGGCTAGATTACGGCAATGCACTATACCTTGGTGCACCTCTAAAAGCCATTACCAAACTTCAGGTAGTTCAAAACGCCTCTGCTAGGATTCTGACTAACAACAGGAATCGCTGTTCAGCCAAACCAGCCTTGCGTGCTCTGCAATGGTTACCCATCATGGAAAGAGTACAGTTCAAATCACTCTGCCTCACACATAAAATTCTGAATGGCAAAGCCCCCCCCATACTGAGAGATTTAATCATTCCCTATAACACCTCCAGACCCCTTCGATCATCCAATGCCAACCTTACTAAACCACCCAAGATTCTGCGAGCACGCTCAGGAGGCCGGCGCTTCTCCTACAATGCGTCAAAGATGTGGAACGCCCTCCCTCCCGTCCTCCGCGCCCAACCTAATCTTCTGGCATTCCGAAAATCCTTGAAAACATGGCTCTTCCCATAAGCTTCTCTCCCTTTCTTCCTATCAGAATCTGTTCAGCGCTGGGACGCTCACGGGCAGCTATGCGCTCTATAAATCCGATAACATTAACATGTACAGTACTTAAAGGAGATACTCAAAGAGAACTGATTTAACTGATTGTTCTCCATACTTTGTTAATGAGAGTGGGTGCGATTGTGCCATTTCTTTATTTTATTACATTATAGACTGCATGTTTGAAGAACTGAGGTTTGCTTACAAGTTAGTGACAGTAGTTACGCTCTGTGAAGAGAACCACGTGCTACCTCTGGGTAATCAGGGCCGGTTCTAGGATGGATGTTTGGGGCCCTGGGCAGAAAGGGTATGTGTGAGGCGCCTCTAAATTGCAGAGACATGACACATTCAGGGCTGTTTGCATCTGAATAGATGCCCCTCCCTCTCAGTCACCTTCAAGCACCTCTTACCAGCTCACCAAGGGCAGAAGGTGTGAGGGTTGCCATCCCGCTGTGACTTTCCAATGCTGCTGGGGATCTGAGCTTTGGTGCTGCATCGGAGTCTGTTACACCCGACCTCAACAGCATCGCAGTCAAGAAGGGAGGTGGGTAGAAGCTGTGCCGGCTTTATGGTGGTGCGACCGCTGCCCGGTTAAAATTACGGACAAATGGCGTCCGTTAAAGAATCCTTCACGGACTAAGGACAGACGTCCGAAATTACGGACTATCCGTGAAATTTACGGACGGTTGGTCACCCTATGTGGGTCAGGTATAACGCCTTGAGTCCCTTGGCATTTTGCATCGGGTGTTCTGTTAAACTGCATTTTCGAAACCGTGCAATCCCATCTGGGAACTAGAGTGCTATATCCAGGGTCAGTGGAATTATGGCATTTTACATCCCCAGCGCTTTCTGCATAGTTATGAATTTGCTGCATACTCCATCACCTGCTGCACAATCTCCCCATTTAGACAAACATACATTTGTTTCTAGCTCAAACGGATTCAGTGGCACTAACATCACGGCTAAGTTGCTCCGCAGATGATGGCCCTCCGCAAAGGTTGACTGGTCCACGTTCTGTTGATTTTTGCTTTGGATGTCAGAATGGCAGGGTTGGACTGGGCAAAAAATAGGGCCGGGCACCGACATTAAAGTGGCCTCATTTAGCGGACACTTCCTGATTGCCCTATGCCAGTACGACCTGGTAGACTGGCACTGAGGTAAATCCTTTGCCCAGATGGTGATAACGTGTTAAAATCACAAAATTAGGAGGTACCACTATTAAAAAAAATGTGCCCCATAATTTGCCTTTTCTTCCCACATAATTTAATAACCTCTGCTGCGTAATTTGGTCCTCCTCTGCCGCATAATTCCAGTAGTCCTGGCTATACTAATGACCCACATTTCTCAGTTGCAGCCTGGTGTGCCATGTCCGTGAAAATGACTCCTTATGTGTCTTTCTCCCTACAAGTGGTCTCAGGCCTTCTTGGAGGTGACTTCTCTGTCTGTCGAGCACAGGCCGCGACTGCTTCATTCCAGGGAGGGAGTGTCTGTAGCAGACCCGTGCCTACAGCCGAGCTGCCCTCTCCCCTCCTCATAAGAACAGGGCCAGCGAAGCACTCGGTAGGATGAGGGGCAGGTAAATCGGGCAGGGCCTTCGACTGCCACTGCCTGTCCGGTCTAACGCCAGAGACGGCCACCAGCCTTACCATTCCAACGAATATGAAATGTATTGAATGGTGTGGAATATAATCTTGGGTTGGCAATGGGAAATACCAATACGAGTACCTTAGAATTAGTCATGCGGTTACAGAATGCTCGCTGCAGCAGGTGCTTTATCCTACTAAGAAATTATACGTAAAATCTAACCAGTTCAGCTTTAACATTTTAAATTGATGCATTTAATCTCGACGTTACGTTACTAGGATTGGAACGCGCTACCCATCTCAGCTAGTTAACGATCTCTACTGACATATGTGGTCTACAGGTCCACGTTTGAATCCTAAGGCACATCCTGCCCACCATCTTTCCGAGGTCAGTAAATTCAGCACCATTAAATTCGGTGATTGTAGCATCAGTTATCTGTAGTGCTTAGAAGCTGCTGCAGTGATATATATTGTTTTAAACCATTTTAATATGTTCTGACTATTTTGTACATATATACATTTTTGTACGCTTTTATGACAATTGTCGAATAAAGCTTTCTTAACTTGACTTGATATACAAGCGCTATATAAACCTAGTGTTATATTTCCTGCGGGTGAATAGCCAAAGCATTCGTCTGATTCCAACTTGAAAGCTGCACACATCTTCGGAACAGGAGCTTTTACCTGGAAGCCTGCCCACAGGTCTACCCTTCCGCCTACTTGTGATTCTCGGCGCAAGCGCTCGTGCTATTAACCTATCGAGCGCCAGTCTAGGAACGAACAACAACCTCGCTGGAGCTTAGATCGGAAACGCGTAGACAAGACGGTGAAATGGGAAAAGGGGGAATAAAATGGAAGGAACAGGTGGAACAAAGTTGAAAAGAACCAATCAAATATAGAGACAACCGAGGAGATGTAGAAGCAAATGAGAGAGATGCAAGTGTGTAGCTTCCATTGATGCAGCAGGTGCAGTGGCACCGGGGCATTTAATTATTGCTGTATTTTATCATTGAACCATTAGCTGGGGGGCATTTCCTTCCTTTCACTAGGGCCCATAACGACACACTGGCCATGTTACTAGAGACACACAGTAACATCTGAAAGTTGAAGGGGCACAGTAACATCTGAAGCTTAAGGGGTTTAGGTGGCGTGAATAAATGAGGAAGAAGAAGAAGAAAAGGCCCCCCGTGCTTTTGGTCCAATCAGATAAAGGGACGGACGAGGTACAGTTGGATAAATGAGTAAAATAGAACAAGTGAAGTAGATAAAGCAGGAGTAGATGAAATAAAGGGAGCCGGGAATGAAACGTCACAATGGGCACACAGGTGTTAACTTGATCTTTTTGTAGCGCTGGACTTCATCTTGTGAATTCAAGCGCTGTAAACAGTGCGCCTTGGAGCTACAAAAACCGTGACATTAAAACACCGAAGACAGGGAACAGAAAGAGTTTGTGCGTGTGTGTTTGGGGGGGGGGGCGGCATAAAATCTTATATTGTTGACAGCACGAGATAAAGAAGAGGTGGGATATGGAGGGGTTTGAACGGAGGGCAGAAATGGCAAGGTAAAAAATGTGACGGGATAAGGTGGTGAGCAAAAGGGTAAAGCACTCAGGGCACGAGTGACAAGAAATGAATTGGAGGGGAGGGGGTTGGGCATTAGAACAGTAAAAGAAAATGCTATTACATACAGTGAGAAAAAAAGGAAAGAAAAAGGTGTGAAGTTAGAGAAATATTCTAGTCTTTCAAGGATTTGAGTCCGTGAGGTAGCATGGTGGGTTAATGCATCTGTTGAAGTAAGCTGCGCGCAGCCTTTAGGTGACAGTTTCGAACTCCAGCGTGTCTGATCGACCACGCACCCCACAAGCCTCAATGCAAGGCCCGCGACCAGGAGGCACTCTAATACGACCCACACTAAGCGTTAAGAAGCAGAATCAATGTGATAATACGCGCTGTATAAATACCCAGCTATCGTTGCAAGGCAAGACGCGAGCGGAACAATTTGGTGTAAGGGCCAGGCAGAGTCATTCTAGGAAAAGGGGACTCAAAGGACAGAGGAAGAGGAACTGTAAACTGGCCTTATTTCACGTTTGGAATGCAGTCCCCCCCGCCCCTCTCTGCGGCCCCCATGAGTAGCCCCGGGGCTCCCGGATCACGAAATGTTAAACAAGCACTGCATTGCAGCTCAGAGAAGCCAAAAGAGGCAGCGGGATGGGGGCTGTGTGGGAGCGGCAAACCAGGGGGAGTGGTGCAGTGGACCCCTGTACATCTAGCATTAAATCACACACAGCGTCCCTTTAATCTGTAAACTCCTTATCAGCGCGCTCCTGGTTTGCGCTGAAGTGTCCGAGCATCATTGCTTCCCTGGGGGCATGTGGCGGTGACAATTACAAGCCCTCGGTGCAGAGTTGAGCACATGTACGTCTGTGAATAGATAATGCATGGCATTAACAAACGCTTTAAAGAGAAGCTATCATCCCAAAGGCTCCCTTGCAGAACAAGCGAGCGATGCGCCTAATGAGCCATGACGACGGAGCGTCCCGCGAGTGGCGCACGCCCGAGAGCGAACACCAGGCCATATGTTTTGAACTATCGCGCCCGTGTCTGAGCACGATAATTCAAAACATATGGCGACCGTGCGGGTAACCGCAAGCAATAGGCCACACACGGACGAGCGTGTGTGTGGTGAGCTTTTGAAAGCCCTTTACTAAAAGTCTCGCCAGAGCAGCGCATGCGCGCTGCTACAGGCTCGACCTAAAAATGAGGAGAAAAGCAAGCTGTGCCTTGGCCAAGTACGTCGCAGAACCCATAATAGTGAAATGTCTATAACTGTAAAAAACATTTGGTTGTCAAATTGAAGGTTGCACACGCACATTGTCAAACTGGATGCAGAAAGTTTCATAATTAGCAATGCGATTTCTAAAATGTGTGATATACGGGAAACAGCCACTACAAGATGACTGATTCCACGAATATCCTTAAAAACACATGCATTGCAACGCATGCATGGTTACAACGCATACCTTTGCAACAAATTAAGGGGCATATCAACAAGGGCTTTATCTCTGCTTTTTTGGCTTTAAAAGCCAAAAAAGCAGAGATAAAACTAGCGCCCTATCAACAACAGGGTGCTAACATGCAAATTTGCATGTTAGCACCCTTTTACTCTACGCTTCCCCTTGCATCTCTAATGAGATGCAAAGGGGGCGTTCCAGAGTAAAATAATAGAAGAAATGTCGCTAAGCGACATTTCTCCTATTATCAAGAATGTCGCTAACCCTGTTAGAGACAAAAAAAGCAGCGCTAACCGCGGTTAACGCTGCTTTTTTACGTCTGGTATTTTTCTGACTTAGCCATGATATCCTATGGAAGGAGGATATCATGGCTAAGTTTGCCTGTCCCTATCAACAAGGTAACGTGAGATTATCGCTGGGTTTCCAGCGATAATCTCACGTTAGCCTGTTAGCGTGAGGATTTTTATCGCTATTGAGATAAGCGTTGCTAATAGCACGCTATCTCAGCGATAAAAATTCACGCTAGCCGGCGATAATTATCCTAGCGCTAAGTGCGCTTAGAGATAATTATCGCCGGTTGTTGTTGATATGCCCCCAGGTTGTAAAGGTATGTATGTTAAAAGTATGTGTGTGACAGGTAAACACCGTTACCATGCATAGCCTTTATCACGCATGCCTTTACAATGAGATATGTAGTAAAGGCATGTGTGTTAAAGGTATGTGTGTTGTAAGGGTGATGAGGCGATCGGTGTTAGAGGAAACAAAGACCCTTCTGCTTCCTCTTTATGACGTGCACCGCACCTCACAAGAGGTTGGAGAAGAGACGTTGTGGAGAGGAAAGGGGGATTTTACTTTATAAATAAAATTAATATTTGCAAATAAAGGGCTGGGGGGGGTTGGGTTGCGCAAGGGGCTCTTTTTAGGGTTCCGGGGAGGGGTATTTGTTAGAAGGGTTAGACTAATCCTCAACCTGCCATGACACTGCCACATCACCCAGCACCTGCGCATACTACACTGGCTCCCCATCAAGGCAAGAATCACCTTCAAGATTCTCACCCAAGCCCACAAAGCCCTCCACAACACTGGACCAGCATACCTTAATAGCTGACTCACTTTCCATGCACCACGAAGGATCCTACGATCAGCTCAGCTCTCTCACGCCGTGGTTTTTCGCACTAGGAAGTCCAGATCAGGAGGACGCTCCTTCTCCTTCCTCGCGGCCAGAGCCTGGACGCCCTCCTGCTCCACCTCAGACAGATGACATCACTCCCCAACTTCATGAGGGACCTCGACATGGCTCTTCGATAGACAGGGCCCTGCACCCCCTCCCCCCAGCGCCTTGAGACCCTTACAAGTGAGTAGTCGTGCTCAACAAACCCATGATTGATTGATTGATTGATTGATTGAAGGGCTAGGTGGGCCGGTCGTGGAGGGGTCAGTTTCTAGGGTTCATGGGAGGGGTATTTGTTAGAAGGGTTTGGGGGTGAGAGAATCGCACAGGTGTCCATTTTTAGGTTTCAGTGCAGGGGAGGGGTATTTGTTTGAAACGTTTTGGGGTGGGGGAATGGTGAAGGGGTCCATTTTTAGGGTTTAGGGGAGGGGTATTTGTTAGAAGGGTTTGGGGTGGGGTATCGTGCAGGGTCCATTTTTAGGGGTCAGGGTAGAGAAGGGGTATTTCTTAGAAGGATTGAGGGCCAAAGGGGGGATGTCACGCAGGGATACAGGGGAGGGGTATTTAAAAAAAAAAAGATCTGGGGGCTGAAGGGGGGAGGGCGTAAGGGACCAGTTATGGAACTTGGGGCAGGGGTCCGAGATAACCTTTACTATGAACATGCCCTTACATGCAATTCGTTGTTAAGGTATGTGTGATAAAGACATATTCGTGGTAAAGGTTATGCGTGGTAGAGACATTTGCATTGTAACTCATGCGTGGTAAAGGCATGCATTGCAACGGTACGCGTTGTAACTTCACACAACTGTGCTAAATATGATAAGAACGTATTAAAATATTTGGGGCCAGATGGTAATCGCAAATTAGCGAATGCAAAGCCAAGGGTGTCCGGCAGCCTTAGGCCTCCTAAAGCACCCCCAAATATATAAATTGTACACATGTAAAGCGCACACATGCCCCGGCATGTGTGCGCAACATGGCACTTTGAAAAATGCATTTTTGTGCTTTTTTCAAAATTCGCACATGGTTGCCATCAACTTGAAGTTGATGGTAATTATCGTTTCCTAAATGCACACTTCGCATTTAGGAAAGGCTTCTTACATATGCATTAGGGATTCGCACATAGTGATTCCCTATTTGAATGCGCAATTAGAAAAAGCCTTTTATACAAAAGGAAAGGCCATTTTGCATTCACAAACAGCCGAATTTTGCGATTCGCACCCTTTGCGAATGCAAAATGCTTTTATACATCTGCCCCTTTGTCTTTCTGTGTTACATAACGATGGGCTGCATGAATGTGTGTGTTCGTTCAGCATTCAATGGTACGCCTATATTTATGCTATAAAAATTTTTAAAGCACATGCATTTAACTCTGAATTTCGCTAAGTTACTAAGGGCCAGATGTACAAAGCATTTTTCCATTCGCAAATGGCCCGATTTGCAAATTGGGCCGTTTGCGACTGGAAAAATGCTTTTTCAAATGTGCAAAATGCGACTTGGTAACTAGTTACTGAATCACATTTTGGATTTGCGATTTGAAAGTGCCGTGTTTAGGGCATCTCTTCCAAATACCGAATCGTTATGACATGTATTATTGTGTTGCGGCCAAATTCCAGTCGCAAAGCAGTAATACTTGAATACATTAAATACCTTAAACACACCAACTAAACATTTATTTACAAAAATGTGTGATATTTCTATTAATCAATTTTTAGACAAACGTGAAAATAAAACCCCACCACATTTCATTTTTATTTTTCAATTTCTAATCCATATTAGTGTGTTTCATTTTAAAGAAACACATCATAAAAACTAAAATAAAAATACATAGTAACCACAGTTATGCTCACAATTACACCTACTCTTTTCATGTGTCAACATAAACATATTAAATCAAAGTTAGAAATGAACTATGTCAAGTTTACTACCTTGATTCTTGTTATTATAAAGTTGTCTAAGCATATCAGTAAAAATTATGACATAGTAATGTTTCAGCCTCTGAATTAAATTACATCATCCTTTTGTCGGGATGTACAAGGTGTTCTGAATGGCATCAACACCGTTTTATCTCATAAAATAATTTACATGTTACCTTTGTCATCTCAATAAATGGGTTTCTGTGGCATTCAGAAATCGCTGTTTATTCCCCAAGTAAAAGGATCAGAAACAACATGACATATACAACTTTGTTTCAAAGTTCTGTGTAATTGCATAGGTGTTCTAGGTATTAGAAAGACTATGCCTCAAGCATATGAAGTTGTGTTCCATTTTGCTTACGCTAATAAAGACAAGGTAAATGCAGTTTTTCTCAACGTGTGAGAATCAAGTTAACGCAGTACAAAACCCCTGAATGGCCTGATGAATGCTTACTGTAATTCTTTGCAGACACTGAAACTATTTTGTCTGTCAAAATTTGTATAACTACTTGTAGGCTATTTAAAAAAAAATATTTAGTCTAGAGAAAGTATAATAGGAAAACAACCTTTACATCGCCGTCATTAGACCGTGATGCCTTTACAACGCGGTCGTTACAAAGAGCGTGTTGTTACAACGCGATGCCATTACTACGCAAGTCATTACATCGACTTGCAGTAGATGGCGCTCTAACATAAGGAATAGTATAATTTACTATTCCAACACCTTCCTACTGTTGCGTAGGCTGGAGATGGAATAGTAAATTATACATTCCTAATGTTACGACGCCACCTACTGCAAGTCGATATAGTGACTTGCGTAGTAATGGCATCACGTTGTAACAACACGGTTGTTGTAACAACCGCATTGTGAAATACCGTGTAGTAAAAGCATGCCTTGTAACATGCTATATTCATATAATACGGTCAATTTAAGTATTATCACTAAAGCATTCACTTAAGTTACGCAAAGTATTGTAGAATTGATATGAATGAGCGATTGTCGTAATATTGTAAAATGTATAAAGTGAACTGAGGTAATGCATATTGTACTTTTCTAAATATTATCAAATATTGCAGTTATTGTTCACTGTAAAAATCAGTGTTCCATTCTGATGTTTTTGAAAGATTAATTGAACTAATTTGAATATTCACAGGCTCACAGTTAACGTTACCATATACAAAAAAAAAAGAAAATTCATGGTGTTCTCTCACAGATCCAACTTTAAGTCAACATCAGCCAGTGCAGCAAACTAATACCTGCTACTGTTACAAACTAAATATATGCCCCTTTTAATGCACGATCTGTTCAATCACACGCTTGCAAAATCTCACTCTTTTCACAAACCTCAAATTGCATCTTCCTGTCGCAAACAGATCTGGTTCCCTCCTATTTCAACAACATTGTTTAGCACTCTATAGAAAATATGTTACTCCATCCTTCACAAGGACAGACATGTTAAACAGTGGGGGCATTATAATACTCTCAGATAGTGTAGAATTCAACCATTGTTGCATTTTTGACATTGTCCTGTTTTAAATGCATCTTGCTCACCGTACCTTAGAGCATAACAATTCTTGCGGCTTTCAGCACAACACTTTCCCTGAACAATTTGAAGAACTAATCATTCTAATAAAAATCAACTACTCAATCAACATATTTTTAGGAGATTTTAATATTCCATATAATATACAGAGAAACCCAATCACCAGAAACTGGGGATTTATATGAGTTTGAGAAATTCGCAAAATTTGCTTTTGCTTATTTATGCAAAATTTCCGAAAACTGACCAAAATTGCACTTAAAAATTATTAAAAAAAATATTACATCATTTAGCACTATATTTTAGTCTCAAATGCATCCTCACGTCAGTTTTTGATGGGAGGACACATTTTGTGCTTTAAAAAGTGCAAGAAAACAAAAGCATTGCAAAAAATAGCTGCTCGTTTTCTGTTGTTTCTATACATACGCTGTACATTTTTCCCCAAAATGGTGCACATTTGCACAATGTAGCATAATGATGTACTTTTGGGAATTTTATGTAACCCGCATAACACAAAATTCCCAAGATTATGCAGCATAATTTAAAGTTAGCGTAGGCCTAATATGTATGCCATGAACACACTTAGCATAATATTTTCTCCGCCCATCATTATGCTAACCAAAAATACATTCAAACCTGAGAGGTCCAACCATCTTGTTATAATGTTTTTCAAATCACAAACTGTCAGAAAACAAGTGAAACAAAGCCCATGAAAATTTGAAGAAGAGTACTAAGGGACATATTGTCAGAGACCTTTTCAGAGGGCTTCGAGGCAAACAGGAGATACTGTGCTCAAACTTTGGGGTTGAGCCCTTTTACTTCTGATGTTACAACTTCTGGCTTATTATGAGCTCTGAGCAACTGGTCGAGGTACCCCTTTTAGCACTCAACTCTCTAGGCCCGATTGAGAGCCTGGCATTCCAAGGACTGCCAGACTTGTGGTGGCACGGTGGAGGAGGATCCACCTACTGCCGCACCAGAGGTCTGACCACCCCATTAGGAGTTGGACAGTCGGACCGCCCTGTGGTTGCCGGCCCTCCAGGGAACCACCGTTCCCCGGCATTGGAGCAGCAGTCAGAGGCCGCAATAAGCTTGCCAAGCATTTTACGAGTTTCCTCTCCTCCAGGGTTTGCATGGAGGTTTTTCCTCCATGTAAACCTTGGAGGAGAGGCAACACAAAGAGGGCCCCCTGAGCCTCAACCACACGTGGATGCTCATAGGGGAGCATATCATGTGCCCCCCTGTGTGCATGCAGATAGGTTTCTGCACAGCATGGACTTTCGAGTCCATGCCGTGCAGGAACCTTTAAGAGCAGTCCCATTGCAATGCCTTTTTCAAAGCACCACGGCCTTGAAAAGAGGCACCGCCATTGAACCGCCCGCCTGCCAGACCTCTTAAAAGTCGTTATCTGGTGGGTCGGTGGGCGACCTTCGGCAGAGCAGTGGCACTGCAGTTTGCACCGCCACACCACCACTCTGCTGAAAGTCGAATTTGAGGCCTTAGTGGTAGTGTGGGTTGAGCAGTTCAAGGCTACTCTGGGGGAGGTAGGTGTAAAGTGAAGACAGGCTCACTATTCAAAATACACCCAGCAATACCTAATAAACCATGGTTCAGTCAAATACTTGCTTTTATATAAAGGGTAGTGTTTATATACAATATGAATTATAATACAGTACAACACAAATAATCCACAATCTTCTCAATTCAGGCCCAGAGTCAGCTTCTTAAGTCCCACCTCCCCTTCTAGATTCGTGAGGTGACATCTAAGCTAGACCCCGTTAGTGAGTTCACGTCGTAGAAGGTTCACAAAATGGCTTGGCGAAAGTTAAAGTGGGTCCGTGCTGTAGTGGGTAAGTCTGAGAAAGTTCCCCCTGTACTCAGTCTTAACGGCTCCCACCTGAGTGTTGGGGTGGAGTGTTTGAGCACACGTGTGTGGGTCTATGATGGGCAGAGATCTGTATCCTACGGTCAGGTTTGCAGGCCTCCACAGCGCTCTTCTGATCCCACAATGAGGCTTCCTCATTCTGGCGACAGGCATTGAGTGCTTCTGGTTCTGGTAACTGAATCATTGCTCTTCTTCCAAGGAGTACAGTCCACTTTTTTTTCAATTTCACAGCTGCAAGATGCCTCAAGGCGACAGCCCTTTCACTTTACCACCGCCCCCCCTCCTGTCATACTGGGAGTCGCAAACAGCGGCACACCTGGTGATGGTCCCTTCAAGTCACAGCAGTGCAGAGGGCAACAGCCTTCTTCTCGTCACAGAGATACACTAGGGCGATGAGCCTCAATCTTCTCTGCTGCCCCCACTTGACATACGGGATCACAAGAATTACCGATAAGTTGATAGCCCACCTCAGGTCACGGCGCTATACACATACCACGCATGATTGAGCAGAGGGAGAAAAACAACTAGAGCTGAGTGGTTTATCGCCTCTCCCACCCTCCCTTGCCGCATGGCAGACATTCAGTAAATGTGCATGCCCACAGACCTAAATGTCTAAAGAAAAATATCTACCCTCAGCAATAGGTAAGAAGAGTATGAGTTCAAATGCCTGCTGTCACTATTGAAAGGAATCTTCAAAGAACAAGTTATAATAGACAAGAAATCCAAAAGTGCAGCAGGTATCAACTTACCGCTATATTATATCACAAATGGTTGTAATACTTTAATGTTTTACTAAAACAGATGATTGCGAGAAGCAATCTATATTGTGCTGTCGGGTACATATAGGCTTTCTTTTTTTTTACAGTTTCAGCTTGTTGTGAATTCTGGTGGATTTTTGTTTCTAAACTCATACTAATCAGAGGTTTTCAACGTTTTCATTTTGTTTTGCTGTAAAAGTCCACAGGAATGGCGTTTTTCCACTACTTCCTTAATGACTGTGACCACCGCTTTGGATCAGGATTGGGTTTGGGATTCCACTCGACCCAAAACGTGTCTCCCTGATTGTCTCTCTTCTTTGCTTCGCAGGATTGTGAGCCACAGAGTAAGAGATTTGGACAAGTGGACAACTGGGAGTTGTGAATAATGAGGGATTTGCAAGAAGATGAGGTGGCATGGGGAGTGAACCGAGTATAGCTCTCTCTTCCTAACTCTCTCTCTCTCTCTTTTGTCTTCTATAGTTGTGACTTGCTGGGCAAGAACATGGAGCCTCAAGCGGACAACTGAGCATAGCTACTAGTGAGAGATTAGTCAGCAGTGTGCAAAAAGAAGAGGGAAAATCAGGAGTGAAGACCATGGGTGTTCCTCTCCTGACCTTTTTCTTCTCTTCTGTGCCTGTTAGCTTTGTAACTGGAGGAGCTGCTTCTGGCTGCAGCCACTGATTAGAAAAACATGTGTACGTGGTCTGGAGAAGGGTCTGGTAGTATCTGTATGGGTGGGAGAGAAAACGATCATGGGAAAACTAAGATATGTTAATGCTGTTGCTGCCGCACAGAAGAGTGCCAGCCGTTCACCTGAGGTTTTAACTAGGCCTGGGTGAAAATTTCGTTCAGTTCGCGAAAATTGCGATAATTTGACATTTTCGCGTTCCGCGGAGAGCGCGAAAATGTCAAAATTTCCGTATTCTGCAGCTTGGCGATAATTTGTATCTTGCTCGCGCTGTAAAATAATACATTCTCGCGCGCGCGCGATCGCCTTACCTGAATCCCTGCGTTCGCCGACAGGTTTTCTTGATCCGGTCGCGTTCCCCATGAGATGTTGTATTGTTTTTAGCCATTTGCGCTAAGGGTCCGTAATCGGACCCTTAGTGTGAGAGTTCAGGAAGTCAGCTAAAATGAGAACAGCATTTACCCGCTGTCTCTTTGCCAATTTTGTTTGTTTAGTGTGATTATGAGACTGCAGAAAGCAAAGAAAAGAGCTTAATAAACAGCTGAAGAATCATGTTGGTAGTAGCATGATTTCTAATCTGACTGGCAACAACTAGTATACGATCAATCTCCAAAACTCATGTGAATTGTACAAGGCAATCAGTAAATTTGCATACGATAAGCACCAGATTTACAAACTGTGTTTGTAGTATGTAAAGCAGTGCTAATTTAGGACTATCCATGTACTGCAAAATGCAAATTGCAAATATTTGTCTACAAAATCTTCACCTCTGCCTCTCCTAGCTTTTCTGTGAGGAGCTTTCAGCCACGGTGGCGGAGATCTAAGGACATGTAAGTATATGTGTTTGAACTGAATGGGGGAGAGGCCAGGGGAGTTGTGGGAAAATGGGGAATAATTACTCAAAATGGGTGTGGTATAGGGAAGTTTAAGGAGAGGGTTGGGAGCAACATCCTACTACAAAACAGACACCCACTAAAGAGTAAGATCATTGCAATTCACAGAATAAACTTCTAATGTTACTACAGCCCTAAATCAGGTATTTAAAGGCAGGAAGCTGACATTAGGACTTTAAGTGGCCAATATGTACTACCAAACTACCCATGAAATGCAATGGGTGGATTGTGTTTTAGTTATAAAAGAAAAAACATTATAGGAAAATGATTTCACTTTTAATTATATTATCAATTTAAATTGTTCTTTTTGCTTTTTGTGAATTTTAATTACTTAAAGAATGCATTTAAAATAGTGGGTTTCAGTATTTAATATTCCTTAATTTTTTTTAAATCCACATTTTGAATTGCTTTAGTAGTTTAACATTTTCAGAAGATTAACTTGCACAAAGATGTGATTCTTACAGTGATTCTTACTTATTTAATTCAAAATAATTTTAAAATTATTCCAGTAAAACAATTGAAATGATCCTAGTGTCTATTTTGTAAAGATAAAAATGTACCCCATCCCCCAAAAATATATGCCCTTTTAGTTGGGCTGAAATTAGAATGGTTATTCTGACTGCAATGAATATTTGCACTTCCATTAATTTGTGATGGGCTGGGTCTACAATAGTAAACATGACCGCCCCCTCCCAGCATGTGCACTGTAGGGGGTTGGGTTCTTGTTGCAGATATTTGATGCAACTTTGACTGAAGTGTACTGTGTTCGTGCTAACCAGGTCCTTAGAAGCAGTGTTCTTTCCCTAAACATGTACAATGTTTCCCCCAATTGGCAATGCCTTTAGTACCCTCTTTAAGTCCCTAGTAAGTGGTACCCCTTGTACCCAGGGCCTGAGATACTAAAGTCAGTCCCCAAATGGCTGCAGCACTAATTGTGCCACCCTAAGGGACCCCTCTCCAAACTCATGCAGGGCTCCTATCGCAGGCTGCATGTTTTTGTGCAGACAAAAGTGAAAACATGACATGTCACACATGCCTGTGTACCATGTCCCTTAACACTGCATGTAATATTTGTAAGTCACGCCTACAGCAGTCCATAAAGCCCTAAGGCAGGGTGCTGAATATGTGCAGATATGTCCCTGATCAGTTCCATTACTGCCAGCGCAAGTGGAGAGGAAAGCCATTTTAGAACATGTGCTGGAAACTGGTGAAAATGAGTTACCTAGCTACATGATGGCTTTACTGAAGATAGGGATGTTTGGTATCAAACATCTCATATTGATAAACCCACACCAATTCCAGTGTTGGATTTACCAATACATGCACATAGAGGGTATCTTAGAGGTGCCCCCCGAAAACCGACCAGCCTCTGGTGGGCTCGCTGACTGGTTTCTTCCAGCCTGCCACCCGAGACACTGTCCTAACCTCCTAGGGTGAGAGCCGTTTGCTCTTAGGAGACCCAGAACGAAAGCTTTCCGGGAAGAGGGTGTCATTCCCGTTCCTACAGAATGACTTGCTGATTGGCCTTCCTAGGACACCAAGTTTCAAAATCTGCTGCATTCAAAATGCAAATCTGGCTGCCCTCACAGGAGAGGAAGCCGACTCCCTTTGTCCAGAGCACTCTTGACACCTGAACCGGTGGGAAAATGAGCTAGTCAGGTAGATGTGCCACCCCCTGGCTATTATTACCCCAAGGTGGCTAAACTGAGATGGATACAACTTTTCAGAAGTAGCCATCTTTGTGATGGCAAACTTACAAATTCTGGGACAGAGCTATGCCCACCTCCCACAGGAAGTAGTCTTATTGGGGGCATATTGACCCCAATGGACAGTAGCCCATTGACAAATACCCTAAACTCCCCTAACACCCCTAAATTGAGTATTTAGGGGAGCCCCTGGCACCAAAAAAGCAGATCCTAATGACCTGAAGAAAGAAGACAGATGAGAAGAGTCGAACAAAAGACCCAGCAACTGACTTGCACCAACCCTGCTGGCCTGCCTGCTGACTTTGCCTACTGCACCAAAAGTCAAGTTGTCCTGTAGCTGCTGAGTCCCCAAAACCCGGGAGACCTGCCAACCTTCACCCTGGAACCAAAACCTCCTGAGGGACAGCGGAACTGTCCCTGCATCCTGCAGACAGCAAAAGAAGGATGAAGAGGATACCGCCCCGCCAAAACCTGATGCCGCTAAGCACCAATTCGCGTTAGCCCCCCAGCCCTCATCGAAGTGGGCCAAAGGTGTCAGCATGGTCCCCAGGTCCTCAAGGTACTGAGTCCACCGGGGAGTGACTTTTCGTGAACTCCCCAATGTCGCCTGCAGCCTTTGTTGGCAGGCCCCCTAATCTGCAAGTGTTGTCGGATGGAGAAACCCGACACCCCAAAGACCCTCTGCACCTGAGGACGGCCCCACGTCCCCCAACATCACAAAAACCGAAGTCACTCATTGGTTTGACCGGACCGGTCTCTCGGTCCCCTCCTGCAGCCTCTTTCTACCCAACCGTTCTCCATAGAATAACATTGGGCAACCAATGCTGTTTTGCACCCCTGCACCCAGCTGCCCTAGTACCTCTGGTGGTGTTCTGCTGGTGCTGCCTTGGGCCTTACCCACCACTTACCTTAACTCCTGGAGAAAGGTCCCGTAAGCCGCTGACAACCACTAGTGAACCATATTTGATTTTCGTTCCGTGGGTTAACATTGCAGAACTGAAAAAGAATTCTCTTTAAAAACGTACTGATCTTGAACAATTTTCTTCTAATGCCTGAACATATATAAAGATGCTTGCTATTTTTATAAATTGGTGTGGATCTCCTGATTGAGTTGTGTGTCTCATTTATTGACCATTGAGGAATTCTGGAAGGTGGTGAAGTCCCCGATTTTGCAGGAAGAGGGAGTCCCCTCTTTAGATACACATATAGGGGAGAATGGATGGGTCCTACACTTCCAGAGCATATTTAAAAGTCCCACCCTAAGTATTGGTAATACTGCAAGTATAAAAGTTCAGCTTTCTGCACATTGAATTTTTGATCTGGAAGAAATAGAGTGTGCACTGGCCCAGACTAATCCCCTGAAGACGCTTGTTGCGGACAGGGTTCCGACATGTTTCTTTAGAAACGAAGGCACGGTGGGGCCCTGCCTTGACTAACGTTTTTAATGCTGTAGCTAAACAAGGCCTGCCAAGTTCTTGGAAACACTCCGTAACTGTCCCAATCTATAAAAAGGGAGATGGCAGAACCAAACTGCTATTGACCCATCTCCTTAATTGACAGCACGGCTAAAATAATCGTCAGAGTGCTTTTAAACAGGTTAGAGGAGTGGACAAGGGACAACAGAATCTTGGCAGAGCCATAGTATGGTTTCAGAAAAGGTAAGGGCACAATTGACCAGTGCCTAAATCTAACAATGATCTTCTCAAACTATACCAAAGCCAAAGAGGGGCAACTTTGTATGGCTTTATTGGATTTTACAGCTGCCTTTGTCTGTGTGGTACATAACAAGTTATGGGTATTTCTGGAGGAAATGGGAGTGTATCCCCTAATCATCTGGTTTATTTGGCAGCTATATATAGGAGCTACAGCAAGTGTCCGCTATGGAAGGCAAGGAGAATGCACAAGGGCTTTTAATATTGAGAGACGGGTGAGGCAGAGATGTGTACTTGCCCCTTTCTTGTTCTTCCTGTATACTAACGGCTTTGAGGCAACATTGGCCCAGATTTCGAAAGACGTTCCCTATGTGAAGGCATCCCCCCTTCCTATACTCATCTAGGCAGATGATGCAGTCCTCCTGGCAAGGACACCAGTGATGCTTTAAAAGCTAATAGAGGAGTACACAAGATTTATGGCTAGCCTAGACCTAAGTGTGAATGTGTCCAAATCCTTTGTTTTAATTGCAGTAACATGTTCAAAGAAACCTTTTAACTTTCGTATGGGGGAGAGAACGATGAAAATGGTAGCAGCTTTCTCTTTTTTAGAGGTATTATTCGACAAGAATTTATCCTGGAAAAATATGGTACTAAGCAGAAAGAGCCTCTTGGAAAATGGCATTATGGCCCTTACAAAGCTTTAAAAAAACTGGGATCTAAACTGATCACAGAAATGTTAAATGTCTACTGTGAGAAACCAAGGGCAAATGCAATTTATGGGGCAGCAATATGGGGTGCGATAGATTTAAGCCCACTTCAGTGTGTGGTGGATGACTTTTGTAAGAGCATCCTGTCGCTACCACGATCTTGTGCAAACTATTCTGTACACACGGAGTTGGACTCACCATATGTTGAGAATGAAATTAGATTAGGCCTTCTAACATTATGGCTATCAATATGGAAAAGAGAGTGTGTACCGCTAAATCAGGCAATCCTGAGGATCTGTTTAAAACTGGAACAAGCCCAGAGGATTCTGTGGATAAAGTATGTGAAGGATGCTGCCTCTGCATTAGGACTTTGTGCTTTATTTGATACTCCGAGCTTATGTGCTAATTTCCCTAAAACAAAACAAAAAAACATATTGTTTGCAAAAGCTGTGGGGGACAGATGGGAAAAGAATAAAACAAAACCTACAGTACTTGCTTATAGCTTGCTCCCGCCAGTCATAGACATACTAAAATCGTATTTTTTATTTGTACAGAACCCTCAGCACCGGTATATATATTGATTACATTTCGTTTTAATTATATCCCTCTAGTGTTGGCTTCCCGGCTAACATTTAATTGGTGGATGATATACTGCCATGTCCCTGTGACGGGGAGCAGCATAATCAACTTTACATATTTTATTCTTCTGTACATTTTATGGCACTCAGAGGAAAACCTTTTTAGTCCCTATGCTTCGCAAACACAAATTTGTCCAATATAGACCTGCGCTGCATTTTATTCAACAGCTGCTAGATCCCTTTGTATGTTAGGCTGTAGCATCCTTTTTATGGAGGGTGGAAAGCGCAGACGTTTATAGCCTTAGATGTTCTACTACATGTGTTATTTTGGTTGTCATTTTAAACATATGAATGTAAAATTAACTTCTTTAAAATTATGTATGTTTTTTTAAGGAATTTTAATGGAATAACATTTTAATGCATGACTGTTTGTACTTTTTATGCATTGAAAAATGTGAAATAAAGTAAATAAAGAAATATCATTGTGTATATTTTCAGATGTCTTGCACTCCTCTGCAGCCGCGGTCGGTAGTAGGAGTTCCTGCAGGGCGGTGACGTGGGGAGAGGGAGGGGCAGGGCGGGGGGTAGTAACCTATGGATTACGGAGGTTTACAGGTAAGTAAACATATACATTAATAAAACAAATTTCGTTGCGTGCACTGCATCGCTTTTGGGGATGCAGTGCACGCAACGAAATAGCAAATCTGACCCCCTCAAACATGAACTAGCAGAAATATTTGTGGGAATGGAGTTAGAATAGCATTTGTATATTACGAAGTTTACATATTTGTAAATTATTATGACAGATTTAATAATTAACCAATATTTTTAAGAGATATTAAATATACATTTAGTTTGATGAAGAATTAGAACAACTTTTTAGAAATTAAACGTTTACTCTTTTTATCAAAAAGCACAACATAATGTGAAGTAGTGTTAGAAAAATAACTTAACATTAACATGTATATTTAAATGATTTAATATTTTAATAAATATATTTATTACTGTACATCTGTATGAGGCATATAACTTAACATTAAAAAACCTTTGCTGTCTATACTAAACATTTTCAAAAGTACAGTCGAACTGTTAATAAAAATGCAAAACGTTTGCTGAATATATTTTAAAATAAACACAAGTGAGCATACATATTTAAAAAAATGTTGAACAATTGTTGTAGCACTTAATACAATTATATACTGTGTTCAATTCAGTATAATGTATTTGTAGTCTATTTTTCATTTCTATTCAACTACGATGTATATTTACCAGTAATATTAATGTAAAGTCATTTTTCAATTTTTTTTACAGGGCGATGGATAGTGAGGGCAAAGGAAACAAGAACCTTGCTCTTCAGACAGGGTAACTAAATTAAAGGTTTGGTAATTTAAAGTTTTTAAAGTATTGTAGTAGGAAGTGTTGTATTTGATAGGTTGTGTTATTGTATTTAGTTGCATGCCTATTAATGTTTTTTCTGGTGTGTATGTGTTTTTTGACTGAATTGGAGGGTTTATTGATGTGTATTTGTGTTTTAAAGGTTTTGTGAGATTTGTAGGTTTGTAATGTATTGTATTACAGTGTATAATGTATTTTTGTTACAGGAGAGGACACACAATGTTACTGATTGGATAGTGTGGGCCAATTTTATTTTTGGGATTTGAACTTCAAGGGATTTGTGTTGGTTATATATATCCAGTAGGTAGTTATACTTATGACCAAAGTTTCCATAGGAAAAACGTGTTTTGCTTTGCCAATAACATTGGCACCGCTTAACGAATCTCCATGAACTTTTCCCCAAACTTCCCCTTTTTGGTTCAGCGGCTGTGTTGAAAGTTTCGGGGTGATCCGTCAAGTGGGGGCCGAGAATAAAGGGGGTCCCAAAACTTGATTTCCCCATGTTAAGTCTATGGGGATTATTCGTTTTTTGAACAAGACTACAGCCCGAACTGCAGAATGGAATTGCACCAAATTTGGCAGAAAGCTAGATGTTAGTCGAGCTTTTTGTGATTTGGTGTAAATCCATTCAGTAGTTTTTCAGATACCTAACTTAAAAAAATATAGATATCTGGGGACGCGAGTCCTTGCAGTGGACTTGCGGATCCTACCACAATTTGAGTGGCTGCCAACTCTTCAACCAGGTCTAATATGAACAATTCAGTTTTCTTAGTTAATTCACTCATTATTCTTTTCTCTTGACGTTACATGCCAATATTAGGTACTACTAAAAAGAATATTTTCACACGTTTTTATTTTCAAACAGATTAATATGCGTGTCACTTTTGTTATTCACGTTCTGTCACATATTACTAAGGTAAAACTGCAAATCTTTGTACTGTCAAGCATCTTTAAACTAAACATTTCAATCATGTTTCAAGTGTTTTTATTACCTAAGCATTCTTTTCATTTATCACATTAGGTAATCAGCATCACATTTTCTATCTTAATTTATCTTTAGATTTCTTAAACATGTGTTTAAATTGCATAGACAACTTTTTCTCTCTCTTCATTTATCTCTTTCACATTGGCATGTTTCAGAACATTTCTGCATGCTTTTACGATGCAGTAGAAAGTCTTATGTTTTTCATTTTCAACCATTTTGCAAATTTGTATCAAAATTATTGTCATAAATCTCATTTGATGGTGAGAATTGATAGAGGCAATCCTCTTTAAACTTTTACGCTCAATCAAATCCTCCTTTGATAGCGAATTAAGCCATCACACAATCTTATCTTATCTTAACTTTTAATCTTATTCTGATGTTACATTAGAATGTAGTTGTCTTCATGTGTTTCAGTCTCATTTGTTCCAAATTTTTCATCTCATCATAAAAAACACTCTTCTAATTCAATGTCTGCTCTATTTCTTTTTTGCCCTCTAGTTTCTTTAGAGCTTCTCTTTTTTTTAATTATCGATATATAAGTATTGTTATTAGTAAGCCAATAGAGTCATTGCAGCGCATGTATCTCTGTTTTTATAATCACCCTCCCTATGATCCGATGGAGGAGTTTTCATTTGTTTTTCAGATTTCTTTTTTATTTCTTCCCTACGATCTTCTACAGAATTCAGAAATTATTTTTCTACACTATGAAAAGCACAGGTAAAATTGTGTTGATGCGCATATACAGTATCTATAGGTGATGTAGGATGAAAGAATTCCCCCATTATTTATGCATCTCGTGCATCAGGCCCTATGAAGAACCGGGGTTTAACCCAGCGGCGTCAGGGGCCCGTCTAAGATCTTCGAGTTCACCTGTCTTGGTATACAGAGACACAGAATACTTCTGGATGGCATCAGAGACCAAGTTTATTAGCTTCAGCTAGTAACAGTGATCCTAGAAATACATCACGGTGTAAATTCTCAGGAGACTGCTCATTTTACTAAGGCAAGACGTCTCCTTTTATACCTAGTATTCACATTATAAATGTACACCCACTGCACAAAATTCTAGCCAATAAGGTACATTTTCAAACAAAGTGTCACATAACAAAAACTCTATTTACAGTATCCCAACCCAAAAGTTAATTATTAGGAATGTCCCAAATTCAATCTCCGCAAGCCGGACAAACCTATAATTGAAAGCATAACTCATGTAATGAAGAAACATAAAAAAAGAAACGGTAACAGATGCTGAACAAGATAAGGCATGTGCAAGGAAACTAAAAGTTAACGATGTCCTGAACATTGATTGGCAATCTCAGACAAAGATCGATCAGGGAAATTGGCTTTGCGGGGTCAGTTTCAGGTGCAGAGGTCAGTTTCTTACAGTTCATTTCAGAGTCAAAAAGAAACCTAGTTAATGTATACATGAACTAAGAAGGCCAGGCCACTTTATTCGCCAGGCTACCTTCACAGGCCTACGTGAGGGCAACACAAAATGGGGGCACAGAACAAAATGGAGTCAGACTCGAGAATTACAGAACCTCACCTATATTTTAAATTTTCTTTATCGGAACTCTTGAAAAAATCAAGTCATACTTAGAGTTATAATATTGAAATTGTCCTTTACCATAAAACAAACTTGTTAGTACACTACAAGATATACTATATGTTAAAGGTAGGTGATGGTATGTCACCCCTTCACACACAGAAGTTTGTAATTGCATGCACACATAACAATCTCTGGTATCCATAGTATTTACATACTCTTAGAGCAATTCAGTAAACACATTTGAGGAAAAATCATTAATTGAACAATCATGATGTAAATCATCACTTGTTAGATCCTTAGTTATTACTACTCTTTCTTTTTTTTCCCTCATATGACCTCCGTAGCTATAGCACCCATTCAAACTGTACCACCTATAGTGCATACTAACTTGGTGATTCCACTCTCAGCTGATGTTCTTAACAGGAAGTACCCGTAACACACAACCTGAGCTGACCAGAGGCTTTAATCATTGGACCCTGTCCTATCCCTAAGCTTAAACAGAAGCAGCATCATCCAATAGATTCCAAAGCAATCCCTTGTCTGGCCTTTCTCTATAAACATTTACTCTTTGATCAAGGATTCTAAAATATCCTACAGAGTTCCACCAAACATTCCCAGAGGGAGGTACCGTCTGGCGCCACAATTTGCAGATCTCCCTCTAGCCAGCAGTATCAGGTAAAACACCAGTTTTTGTTGGGAGCCTATCGGGCCCAGCACTCCCCCCAATGCAGGAACAATGCCAAATATTATAAGAAATGGGCTTACCTCCACAACGCTGGAAAATGGCAGGCAGCTAGCTAGCAGGTCGCGGGTCGCTCGTCCTCCATCCTGCATTATGAGATTACTATGAGATGCTGGTGTTCAAAAGTTTGCCACAAAACCCCCTGAAGCCTTCTTTTTTTTGGAATCTTGTTTTCGGCCTGGCGTACCTTATTTTTGTCTTGTCCGCTCTGTTTGGGTGGCCGGCGGGATGGCTTGATGGCTTGGGAGCTCGGTGTTGGGGTTTCCCGTAATCGTGTCGGGGTTACTCTCCCCTGCTCCCCAGCGGCTGCTCTGAGCGATATCTGTTGTGGGGAGGAGCTGCCGTGGCATTGCAGACAGCTGCCTGGCTGCCGGTTTGTGTAATCAGCGGGGGGAATCAGGAGTCAGGAGGGAGTGAGGTCGTGGAAAATCGCGACGCTGGAGCTGGATTATGCTCTGCAGGGTCAGTAGGGGTGGTCACTGCTCACAACTGTTTTTTTTTTCAGTCCCTGAATGCACGGCAACCTACATTTCGCACTTCTTAGGGTGGCAGGGGCACTCGCTGAGCACCGCCGTGCCCGGCTTCCCTGTGATAGTTTGTCAAATCCCTGTTAAACCCCTATATCGATACAAAGCAGGGGGAGTGCTTATGGTGTAGACTCTATCGCCACCATCGGAAACCATCCAAAGTTGGATCTGGATGATGAGTTTAGAGACATTCCAGGAACAGGGCATTTGGTGCAACGCCATGTCACAAGCTCTGATGAATTAATCAAGGTAAATGAGATAAGGAATGAAAGCTCCCCCTGCCCAATGGAGCTAGTAATACAGCAATCTGGTCAGCCTGAGTCCAGCCTATTGAGGGAGGCTTGGCCAAGTCAAATAAACCAGAGGTGTCTCTAGGTAAGAGATATAAATTGAGATCACGTACCCTTTTAGGTGGGGAGTCCTTCCTGAACAACATGAGCAAGCCTGTCAAGCTTCAGCCACTTCAGTAATGACAGTAACAAACCTTAAGCAAAGGAAGGCGTCCAGCAAACATGGGAAGCCAGGGAAATCCACTACTGTGAAGAGTAGAAAGAAAAAGACTCAGCATCTAGTTAATGTGACTCCTTCTCTTAGGTCATACTTTATGGCTAATACTCAGGACACTGGGAAATCTGTAATTCAGGCAGTGCCGGAGCCAGTGTCAGATGAGAACCAGGAGTTAATGGCCGCAATTCCTCTTCCTAACCTATTTACCCCATTAAGTGAGACTACTATGGCTCCTTTGGTAGAGGGTGGCAGTCAGATTGAACTAGATGAGCCAGGTGACACACCCCTGACTTCAGCAGCACAAAGCCCAGACTCTCTACATGGAATGTTAAGGCAGCTATCGGTGGAGATTGGGGATCGTTTCTCTACTTCTGAATCTAATCAAAAGAAGATTCAAGACACTTGCACTAGTTTAGAGGAAAACCTATCAGCGTTGATACTTCGGATGGAGACCCTTGAGAGCAAAGTAGATGAATTGGGTCTAGAGGTTAAAGACAATTCTCATGAAGTGCGTAGGCTGAAGGAAAAAGAGCGGGATTTAACAGAGAAGCTGGAGAGGCTTGAAAACATCTCGAGGAGAAATAACATAAGGGTTTTAGACCTAAAAGAAGGTATGGAAGGGGATAACTTAAAGGCTTATGTCATAGATCTTTTGATTAAACCCTTCCCCCAGATCGCAACATCTAATATTTGGGAAACTGAAATCCAGAGAATTCACAGGGATCCCTTTAAGCTGAATCCTGCCCGGAAAAAGCCCAGGAAAACTTTAATTTACATTCAATCTTATTTGCTAAAGGAGCAACTATTGGGTGCGGCTCTCAAACTTAAATCTATCCAGGTCCAGGACGTCTCCTTCAGAATTCGGTCTGATATTTCCCGGGTTACAGAAGATAGAAGATGGGAACTGGGCAAGAGAATGGATGAATTGAGGGACCAGGGAGCTCAAGTGCAGTTGCGATTTCCCGCCTTTCTAACAGTTTTATGGGCCAATAAGATGTAAAACTTTAGATTTCCAGAGGAAGTAGATAGTTTCCTGGCACAGATCAAAGCTAGCTAATTCAATCTAACCTAGTGTATAGCTTTCAGCTCAAGTGTAGTTGTGATTTCCCACCTTTCTAAAAGTTGTATGGGCCAATAAGAGGTAACATTTTAGATTTCCAGAAGAAGTAGATAGTTTCCTGGCACAGACCAAAGCTAGCTAATTCAATCTAACTTAGTGTATAGCTTTCAGCTCAAGGTATTTTTTTGGCACTAATCACTACTAAACTTTACTTCCCTTACTTTCTTTATCTAATGTTTTTGGAGGCTGGAGGGCCCGACTCGAATAGGCAATAATTTATTGCCAATGGGTAATCAAGGAGGGTTCCCGTGGGTGGGTGGGGGTTGTGGGGGGTTGTAATGGTTTTCACGATTGTTGGTGAGGAGCATTAGGAAAAAATTTAAAAAAAGATGTATCAAATATTTCATGTGACATAATAGCCTTTAGTAGTTACAGCAGTGGGTGGAGACAAGATAGTGATGGGGGATAGACCTATAAGGGGAGGGAAACAGCACCTTGATCTGCTATGCTGGAATGTAAATGGGCTGAGGGTGAAAGGAAGACAGCGTTTGATTCTTCAGTTCCGAAAAAACAGCTCAGCTAGAATTTTAATGATTCAGGAGACCCATCTTCTACAATCAGAATGCAAGGCACTATTTGGAAAATTAAGATGGGTGGATAAGATTATAGCAACAGATCAGCAATGTTCCTCCAAAGGGGTTGCCTTGATAATCAAAACAAATTCAGGAGTAGAGTTAGTTAAGTTTCAGGTTGATGTTAGAGGGCGCTGGGTTATAGCAGCAATCAAGTGTCGGGAGACAAGGTATACACTAGTCAGCTACTATGGACCTAATGAGGATGAAATAACTCCCCATAACAACCTTTGTCTTGCATTAGCTGACTATGATTCACCTCTGATTTTGGGTGGAGACTTTAATGTACTTCTAAATAATAAATTAGATAGGTCTTCCCCTAGAACGCAGGTAGCAGTCCCGCGTGTTGAAGCTCATCTCCTAATCATTTTGAACAATGTTAGCCTCTGTGATGTATGGCGGAAAAAAATGGGAGAGAGAAGGGAATATTCCTTTTATAGCAAAAAGAACTCTCATTATTCCAGAATAGACTATATGTTTATGGAGCATTCTGATTTTGATAAAATTAGTTCAATAGAATACCTACCCATACATATATCTGACCATGGTGCTATACTCCTGAAATTAGAACTCCCCCAGAGTCATCACTGAGGAGGAGGACTTGAAGTAGAAGATTTCTTTTGCAATCCTCAACTCCTGGTTTTCTGAAGTCAGAAACAGCCTGCTTCTTCCGGGAGAATTTGGGGTCTGCCAGCGTACATGTGGTCTGTGACACCTTTAAGGCCTGGTTGAGAGGGACACTAAAAGGACTGGTTGTGGGTTGGGATAGGGCTGAGAGGAAAGAACTAGCTGACCTGGAAGCATAGATTGCAGGGGCAGAGACAGATTTAAAGGCGAGTGGTCCCTTCGGACAGACAATAATAACCTAATTAGGAGAGTTGAAGAGCTGCAGCTGAAGTTTAGAATTATGTCTAAGGAGATCTTACTCCAAAAATGGGGGGCAAGCAAAAGGGGGGACTTTGAACAGGGGGAGAAGTGTGGTAAACTCCTTGCTATGAAAAGTAGGGTTGATAGATCTAATACCTATATCACCAAGATCAAAGTCGGCACTCAAATCGTAGAGGATAAAGGCAGTATAGAACAAGCCTTTGCACAATTTGTTCAGGAACTCTACCAAGAAGATCTTCAGGTAGCAGAGGAGCATATTGATGAGTGGATTAAAGAGAAACAACTCCCAAAATCTACTGAGGTCAGCCAGGAAATCCTCACATCAGAAATAACAGGGTCTGAGATATTAACGATCTTAGATGCAGCAAAGAAAGGGAAAGCGGCAGGTCCCGACACTATTCCGATAGAGGTCTATGCTATTTTGAGGGAGGAGGTTATCCCGGTTTGGCTGAAATTGTACAATGACATATTGGATGGTACATCCCCCCTGCCTGATTCTTGGAGTGATGCAGTTATTGTATTGATCTTAAAGCCAGGGAAGGACCCAACTCAATGCCAGTCATACCGGCCAATTTCTTTCCTAAATACCGACTATAAGGTCTTTGCTGGAATTTTAAACAATCGGCTTAATAAGATCGCGGGGTCAATAATCCACATGCACCAAAAAGGTTTTTTACCGGGGTGGCAGATGTCCGATCTGGTACATACCTTAATTGGGTCGGTTTTTTTAGCAGAGTTTTATATAGCGCAAACTTGACCTGAATCCAATCAAGTATCAGAGCACTTTTCATAGGACCAGTTATGTTACATGAGGACACACATTCATTTTTTTTTTTGTTAGGCATGGGGAGATTAAGTGATTTGCTCAGAATCACAGGAGGTTTAGCATTGTTACCGAGACTTGAACCCAGTTCCCCCAGGTCCCAGGTCGAGCGCCCTAACCGTTAGGCCAACTCCTCTCCCCAGTTGGTTGACTTGGCTTCGTCACAGAATCTCCCTCTTTCAATTATTACTGTCGACACAGCCAAGGCCTTCGACCGGGTGAACTGGCACTTCCTGGATAGGGTCCTGCAGATCTTTGGTTTTGCCGAAAGATTTAGGGAAGTGATGAAAAAAATATATAAGTCCCCCTGGGCTCAGATTTTAGTTAATGGCAATCTTTCCCCTGTAGTTAAGATAGGGCGCGGTACTAGGCAGGGCTGCCCGCTCTCCCCCATTTTGTTTGATTTGTACATAGAACCACTAGCCCAGAGTATAAGATTAAATGAGAAGATCGTCCCTTTTCAAACAAATGGGTTTGTACAAAAGTTAGCATTGTACACAGACAATTTTATTATCATCAAATGTTAATACCGCACTTCCAGAGCTTCTAGTTGAAGCCCAAACTTTTGGGAGTTTATCGGGCTATGAGATAAATAATGAGAAAACTGAGATCATGGCCTGGAATATCGTCGATCAGGAGGGGAATTTTGCCAAAGAACTTAGATATCTTGGAGTTATAATAACTCAGGATCCCGCCCAAAACCCTAAAACTAACTAAGATAGAGTTTCAAAGGAGGTAGATGTCCTTTTAAAAAGATGGCAGAACATCCCACTCTCACTCTATGGGTGGGTTAACCTGATCAAGATGCGCGTCCTTCCAAAATACACTTACCTTTTCAATAATATCCCCTTAGAATTTGCAAAAACTTATATCCTTAAAATACAGGGCAAGATATCCTCCTTTATCTGGGCAAGCAAAGCGATTTGGTTATCCTGGAAAAAAACTTAGACGTAAATTTCAGCGAGGGGGCAGATCTTCAGCTGTACTGATGGGCCTACCAATTAAAGAACTGCAGGATGCTATTGCTTTCCCCAGACGACTCATCGATAGGCCGCATGTTTAAAGCTATGCTAGTAGGGCTAGGTGAGCTAGGTTTTATGTACAAATTCGGCTCTCCTAACTGCTTAGGACTTTCCTATTATAGTGATTGGGCTCCAGTTTGGGATTCTCACGGCACACCGGAGTGTCTTATGGACACTCTTGCTTATCCATTAAAAGAGGCAGGAGTCGTACATTGGAGGGACCTCGTACTGGGTGATAAATGTCATTCTTGGGACTATTAGAGTCATATTACTAGCGGAACTCTGTCAAGGTTTAAGTTCTATCAGCTTGCTTCCTGGTGCAAGAGTCAATGCTGGCCACTTTTGGGAGATTATAGTATAGAAATCGAACTACAAGACTTAGCCCCTAGGAAGAAAGAAGTGGCGCAATGGTACAATCACCTCTTGGCAGCAACAGACAGAAAGATGGAACAGCCATATCAGGTCTGGGAGAAATACTTGCCAAGTGAGCAGCTGAAAATCTTATGACAACTATCTCTAGACATTCTTATCCCCTAATTAAATCTGCTGCACTCAAAAGAAACTAGGATTTACTGGTCCCCACTTAAGGTATCCAGGATAAAGGGTGGTGGAGAAGCCAGCTGTCTGAGATGCGGCCGTCAGAATGCAGATGATGTCCACGTATTTGCTTCTTGCTCTAAGATACAAGAATATTGGATAAGTGTGGGTAAGACTATTTCCAGGGCCCTGGGCAGCGTTGTGGAGGTAAGCTCATTACTACTCTTTCTTGCATTTTAGTCACTTCAGCAGTTGTTGATACATGTAAATTAGTATCCTAACTTATGTAAACATAATGAGGCAGATTTAGTATTATCAACAACAGAAGAAGAATTAGAACTAAAGCAGTTAGAAAGCAAGCACACATCCGCTTGCGTTTTAGTGAAACTAGAATTCGTTTTTCCATCTCAGGGTTAAAGAGATTCATCATTTGTTTTATTTTTTATATACATAATTTATTGCAATAGGCTTTGTGCAGTAGCTTTTGAACAGCATCTGGTCACACCCTTATTCTTTGTTTCTCTTCTGGCTTTTTTGTTCTTCATTTCTCCTTTTTCATAACATGGCGGTTTGTATGCGTTGCAATTTTTAGAGCGAAACGTGAAGAACTTTTTTTCCCAGTTGTTTGCGGCAGCTAAATATGTCCACTCTGGAGCTGCAAATCTTTGGCTTGCTGTCCATGCTCTTTTTGTTCTTCGGACTGTAGGCTCTTCACTGTATTTGGCACTTTGCTCAGACTGACTAGAGATTTCAATCACAGTGGAAGGTATTCTTCCTGCACTCAGTATGTGTCTCAAACTTTCAGATTTTCTGGGCAAACGGTCTCCTTTTTGCACTATCATTTAAGTCGACATTTCTAGTACTTGAATCCCCTTCACTTTGACTCTCGATACCAACCGGGATCAACTCTCTTTGACTCTCATTTACAACAGTGTCTCGAGACCCTGTAGCTGGTGCCCTCTCTACTCTATGCTCAGTCGGAACAGGACGTTTCTCTGTTACCACCGGTTTGTCAACCACAGACCCTACACTTTCAAGAGGACATGGGACTCGATGAGTGTGGGCTGCATGCACCCAATTAGGTAACCACCACATTTAACAGCAGTTGTGGTTACAGGAATCACTTGATAAGGCCCACGGCAACGAGGTTCCAAACAGGATTTTTGCACGTGCTTCTCAACAAGTACCCAGTCGCCTGGGCACAAATCGTCGCTCTGCCCCTGTTGAACGGTAGTTGTAACTTCTCCAACCTGGTGAGATACAGAACGTACCACATCAGCCAATACTTTACAATAATCGAGTACTAAAAAAAAATCCTTATTTGTAAAGCACAAACTACTCACCCTTACGGGTCTCAAGGTGCTGGGGGCCGTTGTGGAAATTAAGTGAGCTATTGCCCAGAGTCACATGGTGCTGAGCTGAGCTGCTGCTGGAGTCAGGGATCGTACCATGACCCCTGTGCTCCGAAGTCAGCTGCCCTTGCCACTGCACCACACCTCTCCACTAAGTCATCAGAAATATTCACAATATTCACAAGCTGATTTGCTGGGACGGTAAGCTGCCTCATAGATTTCCCCATAAGCATCTTGTGAGGGGACAGTCCAGTTCTTCTGTCTGGGATACTTCGCAAACTCATCAACACCAAAGGCAACGCATCAGGCCATTTCAGGGATGTGGATGCACACACCTTTGCTTGTCTGGACTTAATTGTTCTATTCACCTGTTAGACCACAATGGAAGCCTCCAGGTGGTATGCACAATGTAGCCTTTGCTCAATTTGTAATGCAGCACAAAACATTCGTATTACTTCATTATTGAAGTGAGTTCCTCTATCTGACTCTAATGAGACTGGAAAACTGGATCTAGGCATCAATTCTCTATGAAGCAGTTTAGGCACAGTTCAGCTGTCATTACGCCAGTTGGGGTAAGCCTCAACCCAATGAGGAAACAAACACACAATCACAAGGACATATTTCAATCCATTGCAAGGGTGCATCTCAATGAAGTCCAGCTGCATGCGGGTAAAGGGACAAGGGACATCCTGATTTTCCAATGTGACTCATTCTAATCACAGTCTTCCTTTCTGCATTTTGTTATTGACTGATTACACATCTTTGACACAGACTGGGTTGTACCAAGTTTGACAAAAGAGGCGTGGCATTGCATCTCTACCCACATGTGCAGGTCCATCGGTGATAGTAAGCTATCTGGCAACACAGGTCTCCCATCCGTGTAAATCCAAACCTCATCTTTCTGTCTGCGATTACACCCTGTTCTGATCCACCTTTCTCTTTCTGCCTGTGGCACTGAATCTTGTAATACTCTGATTTCTTCCCAAGTCTCAACAACTGAAAACATTAATCTGCATTCCATATCATCAGAGTGTTCCTTCAAAGATTCCCCATTAAATGGTAAGAATTTACGGCGCAATAACGCGCAATCTCATCGGCATATCTATTGCCAATGGTGACATAATCATGTTCAGTTTGGTGGGCAGTACACTTCACCACCGCAATTTGAGCCGGCAGTTGAAGTGCCATTAAGAGGTTTCTTACACACTCTCTGTTTCGGATAGGTGAACCCAAAGAGGGCATAAACCCATGCTGAGACCACAACTGGCCGAAATCAAGCACCACCCCAAAACCATATTGACTATCAGCGAATACGGTTACTCTAATTTGTTAGGTAATGCTGCAAGCCCTGATAAGTGCGATCAATTCAGCCACTTGTGCTGAATACACTCCTTTTAACCATGATGCTTCCAGCACACCCAACACAGTACAAATCGCATATGCAGCTCGCAAGGTACCTCTTGAATCTCTCAGGCATGATCCATACACAAACAGTACAATGTCTGACTCTGGCAACGGGATATCTTATATGTCAGGACACGGTTTGGGACACATCTCAGTCACGTCAAGGCAATCATGATCAATTTCTTCCATCACAACTTTGTGTCTGGGCATCAAGATAGCTGGATTCAAACTCGTACATCTCATGACAGTACCATTCTCTGCACCCAAGATTACCTGTTTATATTTTGTTAACCGACTACTCGTGAGGTGCTGTGTTCGAGTTTGTGTTAACAAAATCTCAACTGAATGTGGCACATACACTTTCAGCGGATGTCCCATCACAATGTGCTCACACTGTTCCAAACTCACACATATTGCAGCAACAGCTTGCAAATATCCAGGAAAAACAGTAGCCAAAGGATCCAATGTAGTTGAAAAATATGCAACAGGTACGCGTGCAATTTCATGCATTTGTGTTTGAACTGATAGTGCACAACCTTTGCGCTCACTGCAAAACTCTTGGCATTCCCAATGCTGGTGCACAACACAAACTGTCTCGCAGTTCAACAAAAGAGTTAATGCATTCCTCATCCCATGGAACAGGATCTGACACGTCTTTGTGTGTCAATCTCTGAAAAGGCCTGGCTATCAAGGAAAAGTTCAGTATCTACTGCCTGCAATAGGCAACCATTCCTAAGAACTTTTGAACTTCCTTTTGTGTGCTCGGTGGATTCATCTGCAATATATCAGTGTTCTTGTGACACTTTCCAGACCCCCTTTTCAATGTGATGTCCCAAATAGGGAACGTCTCTCTGTCTCTCTTGCTAAACTGCAGTTGTACTGGTGACACCTTATGCGCACTCACTCCCAAATGATTCAGTAGGGCCACAGTATCTGTAACACATGCTTCTTCAGTTCTAGATGCCACTAACAAATCATTAATGTACTGCACTAGCACAGAGTGATTCGGCATTTCTAGTGACTCCAAATTTCTCTTCAAAATCTGATTGAAAATTGAGGGGCTTTCTGTACACCTTTGTGGAACTCTGCACCATGCCAAAACACGGTTTCCGAACCGAAACGCAAATAAATATTGGCTATCCTGATGCAAGGGCATGGACAAAAATGCTTGACACAAGTCAATCACCGAAATCATTCAGCTCTACATTGAATCTGATATAGAATTCCGGCAGGATTTCGTACTATTGAACAACAGGGTATCACAATCAGATACATTTTCCGCAAATCCTGAACTATTCTATATTTTCCATTTGGTTTTCGTAGGCCCATGATAGGTCAATTACATGGACTGCCCAAAAGCTCTCTCAAAATTCCTTGTTCAATCAGAGTCTCGATCAATGGGATTATTCCAGCAATAATTTCAGGACTATGGGGCACATGCATCAAGATAAGGAATTGCGAATCCTTTGTAGCGATTTTTAAGGAATCTCTATTTAGGAGTTGCAATCCCTTATGCATAGGAATCGAAAAATAAATAGCGATTCCTGCACATTCCCTAATAGCAAATCGCAAATTGCGATTTGCTATTAGGGAATGCATTTCCTAGAGGCCCATAGGAATGAATGAGAAAGCATTCGCAATTTGTGATTACCAAATAGGTAATCGCAAATTGTGAATTCAATTGCAAGGGTGCTAGGGGGCCTAAGGCCTCTCCGATGTACCCCCAAAAAAGGTAAGTGTGCACATGTGGCGTACACACATGCCCTAAGGGCATGTGGCGTACACACATGCCCTAAGGGCATGTGTTTGCGCCACATGGCACTTTGAAAAATGCAATTATGTGCATTTTTCTAAGGATTTGCAAATTACCACCAACTTGAAGTTGATGGTAATTTGCGAATCCTTAATGCAAAGTCGCATTTTTAAAATGCTTCATGCATTACATTTAGGGAATCACAAATTGCGATTCCCTAAATGCATTTGCAAAATAGGTAATCGCAAAAATTGCGATTACCTATTTTGTGAATGCCTTGAGGTTTGATGCATTGGAAATTGATTTTTACCAGTCGCAATCGGCCCGTTTGCGACCAGTAATAAGCTTGATGCATGTGCCCCTAAGATTATATGCTAGAGTTCTCAGATATTCTGCATTTGGTTTCGCTGTGATTTGAATTGGAGCTACTCCTTTCATTAGTCCAAAATCTTTATCTGAAAAATCCCACACTTCAGGCAGGGCCATCTCTTTCAATACAGGAGGTAAATCATTTTCAGTAAATAAGGGATACAAACTCTTCAATTCTGTATTTTGTCTAGCCATTTTAAACACTACATCCTCATCTTTGGTATGAAATTCTATACCTTCAGGTGTACAATAAATGTAACAATTCATTTTGCACAATAAATCTTGTCTCAACAGATTCCCTGGACTTGTGTCACACACCACAAACGTTTATACATATCCTCAATGTTCCAATCTGTACATGCACTAGTTCTGTCACTGGGGTTGGAATTAATTTATTCGATACTCCTACTACTTGGATTGTTTCTCCCGAGAGGGGTAGATTGGGAATTTCCACAGTTCTCTCAGTGGATCAGGTAGCACCAGTATCTACAAGGAATGAAATAGGTTTTTAATTTACCTTGCCGTCCACATAGGGACCATTCTGGTCTACCTCTAGGGATGCGTCAAGCACTCATTCCTCCTCCCCCTGAGGCACCGTCTTTGGGAAGTATCTTAGTCACTGTCATCCATCTGTAATAAATATAGTGAAGCCACTTGTACATTTGGATTTACTTGATCATTGGTATGAAAACCCATATTCACATTGTATTTCTGTACTTGTCTATTCACATTTTGCATAGGAGCTTGAGGCATATTCTGATTCTGACCCCTTACATTTAACGTTGACTGATTTAACATATTACTAGTCACCTGTGATTGCATTAATTCATCTGCACCTGTCACAATTGCTTGTTCATTCACCTGATTAGCCAATTTAGACTTACACTCGCACTGACCATTTCCCTGTATCATGCCTGTAAAATCTGAATCAAACCCATATATCCTTTCTTGCCTGCCCTCAGCTGTGCCAACATCAACTTCTTTTTCAACTTCTTATGTCTCATCTCAACGTCATCTCCACAATACTTTTCATAACACAGTATTTTATCTATTGACTTGCTCTGCCAACAAATCAAATGCTGTTGAATCATAGCACTATTCTCAGGTCTCAAACCATAAACAAATTGATACTCAAAATGTCCCATATCTTTCTCCAGCACATTTTCAATTCCACTATCCTGTTTGAATGCCTGCAAAAGCCTCTCATAGTAGGCATGTACTGTTTCTTTTAGTTCCTGGGTAGTCCTATCTATTTTTACCCAATCTGTTTCTTTCGGTGAAATCTTTCCATTCAAATATGTAATGGACTGAATGTATTTTTTCATCACCTCTGCTGATGGTGCACCTGTTTTTGGATCTCTAGCCTATTCTGTTCCTGGCCAATCAACTGCAATCTTACATTCCACCCACAAGTCCGTAGGGACCACAATAGTGCATAAAGCATCAAAATCCTTCAACAAGATCACAAATATTTCCACTTGCTTGTACCATTCAACTAGTTTCTCCCTCAACCTCGGGAAATCATTTGTAAAGGACAATAAGTCCTGTCTACTCCAGGAGACATGTACATACCCTCCTCCTGGGACTTCTCTCATAAGAAAGGCCAACGCATCTGCCTTGTTCTTTTCTTTTTCCATCATCGGATATAGAGGCAGTACCACCATGGTATCTCCCTTCTTTTTAGCCAATCTGCCTTTCCATTTTTCTATCTCTCCCCATCGCTTCAGGATTGTTATTAATTCTTTAATTTGCAGTCTTTTTCCAGAGGAATTCAAACTCTCCAAATATTTGTCACTAAAATCCAATCAATAGGTTTTCTGTAGAGCCTTGGACTTTTCTACATACATGATTATTTTTCACTTTCAGGGTTATATCTTTACACATGAATAATAATTATTCATCACAATATTTTGATAGTCTCTTCCCAATATAATTTCTTCTAATTCCACTTTTAATTTGCTCACATCTCTATTCATGCGTTGATTTACATTAGTCAATGCATTTCCAGTAGGGGCTATGTCTCTTATCCAATCATAAAGTTCTTCTGGGGATGGCCCTATTGATGTACTTGGTTCTGATCTCTTTAATTCTGTACTCCTCTCTTCTGGCTTCATCAATATTTGTGAATCTGTTTTCTGACTACCCATTTGCAAAACTCTCCCAATAATCATTTACTGTCCTCTACTTGGCATTTCAAGAGTCTTCTCTGAAATATTTATTAATGACTTAATTTCCCCTTCCATGGTGGAATTTGTTCTAGTACACTCTTCTGCACTATTCTCATGAGTCTCCACTCTTCCTGGTGTACACGTTCCCTGACCTCTCACAATCTCTCTAGCTCCAGGCAAACTATGCCTTTCCCCTACAGTTTCACTTGGGACTACTATTCCATGAATCTGCCTAGCTCCTCGCCCTGTATGATAAAAAAGAACAACCCAACCAATTGTTACAGGTACTGATAATGCATCAGGATTATTTGTCATGGCTATATTGAAAAATTCTGCTTTCTCAGGGGTCTGATTTTCATCTAAAATATTCTTTTATAAGTTGGATTTAAATCGGTATGGTAAGGTAATTTTTTATTATGTGTGATTAATTAAAACCATTGCATACAAATCATTAACGATAAAATCAAAGAGCATTGCACTAATACAAAAGTTACAAAGATTAAAATGAATTACTTTAGTTTGTAGATAAAAACTTAAAATTATTCTCAAGGGTACTACATCTCTAACACAGTTAAAGCACAATTTGTTGAAATCTGTTTGTTAGGAGCTATCTGTTTGGATGGACAAGGTATTCCCGTTTAACAAGTAACGGCTCCTTGTTACTCCTAATTATGATGTCCTAATATCATTATTAAAAAGCCATTGTGATCATTACAGGGCTGGCTAAAGTCATGCCCAAAACCGTTATACGTGGCAAGATCTTAACTGCTTGGAGTAGATTTTTTAGTCTCAGTGCTGTTAAATCAAACAATTTTGTAAGACAGCAGGTTAGCTGAATTAAAGTTGGATTAAAGCACAGCATCACAGCCTGCCTGCAGGACCTTACTTAAACAGTGGCTTTAACAACGTTTTCCGTATGTCCTTTAGCTTGTTGCAGATGCATACAATATGAACAAGATTCTCCGTGTCGCAGGCACACAAACGGCATGCCTGGTCTCCTCCTCTTCTTTCCCAGGGTGGTAAAAACGGATTGATTAAACCGACTTCCAAACAAAGTCTTAAAATGTTTTCCTTAATCACAATCTTAATTCCAGCCATGAGATAAGGCTGGGGTTTGAGGACATCGTAGTTATTGAGTACAACCCAGCCATGAGCTCGTTTGGATAATGCTTTTTTGTCCTCTATGGCTGATATGAGTCTTGTTGACTTTGTTACTATTTTTTTGAAGGCCGGGTGGCCCATTGGAATATTCCAGGCGCCTGTCAGACCTAAAGTGTAAATAGATTCCTGAAGGTACACATTGGCTGGCAATTTTCCTGTTCGAGACAGCTCAGCCCAAAGATGGTTATTCAAGGACCCTTTTTCAGTGGTTCTAATTTTATGCCAGATTTTTACAAAAGCTCCCTTTCTTTCGATCACCTGATTTTGGAGGCCAAATTCCAGCCTAATTTGGGCCATTGAAACGTACTTGGGAAGCTGGAAAATCGCTTGATACAACGTTTTTATTACGCTATTAAGTATTACTGCGTCTCTTCCACCCACAGACTCACTCCAGCAGGTGATCGTAGGCTGCAGTTTGGCTCGCAGGACTTGTAAAAAGGGATCAAGTGTCAGGTCCGGCAGCAGCTTCTTCAGCAGCTTCTTCAGGGGTTTTAGTCCAAGATAGATCATTGCTCCCTTCCTCCGTAGGGACTCCAACTGAGGCTTAAAGGAGTTGCTTTGATCTAAAAGCAAATTTAAATCTGTAGGTGGAGCTTCTGGTCTTAAACCTACAAACGGATTGGTCACTGAATTATTCTGTTCTTCGTTATAAGATGGGAGTCTATTGAGCAAAAGTTAATTCAATAAATTGTCATCTATATCTTCTAAATTCTCATCTGCTCCCAGGAGCACTTGAACCTTTTGATCCTCTTTATGTTTCCTCTATTCCTTACATTTCTCTCCTTCCTTTTGTTCTGCTACCATTACCGGATACATTCGGGCTCCTAAAGCAACATTTTGTCTCCATATCCTTTCTTGGAATCCTATCTTGCCAGTTCATATCTATTTATTATATTTCTATATCTTCCCTGACTTTTCTCTTTTTACCTCCGATGTGCATCCCTCTCTTCAAGGGCTTCATACTGTATAGGCCTGGGGCTAGGTTTCAGATCATTCATCTGTCTTCTAAAATTCTCTATAATTCTAACATTAAATTCCCCATACAGTAGAAACGCTAAAGGACCATCTTTCTCGATGTATTTTACCCAATTCTCTAACCAAATACAAGTATGATATCCTTTCTCTAATGACATGTGCAGAGCAGGTGACCTTCGGGAGCCACAGGAACTCCGTCCCTTGTTGGCTCATCTTTACGCACTAAAGCTTTTAAGAACTTAAAAAATGTCATGATTTCTTTCCTCTAACTCAATCTGTTGTTTAAATCACTAAATTATCTTCTGTATTATTATTTACTACCACCAATCACAGTTCATTCTCGTCCACAAATACCAGCGCGGCCTTGCACCAACCACCAATACCAGCGCGGCACTTTATGACATCAGTCTAACTCCTCACTGCAACAGACCCTGCCTTCACAATTTGTTTGTCATCTTTTCTCTCTTCTTTTTAAACAAACTTCATAAACAATACAACATAAAACAACTTTGTCTGCTCAACTAAAAGAATTATAGATATCCACTCATTCAGAAAATCTCATTTGCTTCCTGCGAAAACCTCGACCAGCGCGATTTCACTCTCATTAAGTAAAAACTCATAAGATCTCTCCTGGTGCGCTCCCAGAAGAAATCTCAACAATTTCAATTTGTCATGCATCAAGTTCCCTTTCTTAGTACAGGCAACGTCTCATGCACAGTACTCACAAAATAGCAGACAAGCATACTTAGTGTAGGCCACGGGATCTTGGGCCTCGACGGACCCATGCTCACTTAGGCTTCGACGGACCTTAATTCAATACAACATAGACATACAATTTTCAAAAACGACAATTTTCTGTGATCACAAGTCCATTTAAAAAAATTTCGGCAATGTCAAAACGTAATCACCTGCCAAAACCCTACCATTCTCTTCCCTACTATTAATTCCCAACACTTTTTAATCATGTCTCTTCATATCCTATTTTAATTAGTCAAACTAACTGTCCGACAAGCTACCAAGAAACTGATACAGCGTAATGTAATGCAATCGGGACACTTGTAAAGTGCACCTGTCACTCCGGGGAGCATCATGGCACTAGGTGGATCGCTGAGTTGGAACATAAACTGGGTATCTGAGTGGGAAAAGAGGAGTTCTATAAGTGCTCTGCATAGGGCGTCATGGCTGAAAAGATCCATGTTTTTAGGGCCTTCCTGAAGAGAGTTTCAGATTGGAAATGACGGAGGTGGTTGGGGAGTTGGTTCCACGCTTTGGAGCCTATCACTGCAAGCGATTGTCCACCTTTTGAGACATATCTAAACGCTGGTGGTTTTAACTGATTGGCGTTAGATGATCTAAGGCTCCGGAGAGGTAGATAACGCGCAAATCTGGACCGGAGATATTATGGTCCTGAGGAGTGAAATATTCTGACGGTGATGATCAGAATGTTAAACAGAACTCTTTTATGGATAGGTAGCCAGTGTAGTGTTTCTAGGGTCACCAATGCAGATAATCTCCTGGGCCATTTTAGCACTAAACGGGCTGCTGCATGCTGAACCATTTTGAGTTTGTGTAAGACTGACTTGTTGGCCCCTGCATAGAGGCTGTTCCAGTAGTCCAATCTAGACGTGATTAGGGCCACAGCAGTTGTCTGTCTAGCTGTAATGGGGAGCAAATCGGAAACACAATTGAGTGATTTTATAATATGAAAGCAGGTCCCAGCTACTGCTAATGATTGTTGGTTGAAGGATAGTGCAGCATCACATTTAATTCCCAGATTTCTAGCTATCTTTACTGTATTTGGGGGGAGGGGGATCAGCTGGCCACCATATATTGGGAGAGAAGGCATTCCCTTGTCCCAATGGTAGGATTTCCATCTTTTCTGAGTTGCACTTTAGATGGTTGGTTTTCATCCATTGGAAAGTTGCAGTGAGACATAAGCAGACATTTTCTTCCGCCTGTGTGGTGTTTTTATCTAGGACCAGGATTAACTGCGTATCATCCGCGTATGAGATAGTCTCGATGTTAAAGGAAGATGTCAAACTGATCAATGGGGCCATGTAGGCATTAAAGAGCACCGGGCTGAAAATGGACCCCTGAGGGAGCAGGTGTTTTTCTGTTGACTTGTATTGGCCAACGGTGATCACTTGTCTGCGATTCTGCAAGAACCCTTTAAGTCAACCCAGGGCTATGTGGGAGATGCCGTAAGATTCTAGACGGTCTAGGAAAATGACGTGTGAGACCGTGTTGAATGCGGCCGATAGATCTAATAAAACCAGAACCGCATTTTTTCCTTGATCAAGGGCGGCTTTGAGAGATTCAGCCATGTACAGTGGGGCTGATTCTGTTGAATGCTGGGGTCTGAAACCAGATTGGTTAGGGTGTAGGATGTTTGCTTCTTCCAGGTAATTAGTGAATTGAAGGTTAATACGTTTTCGGTGATCTTGCTAAGCATGGGTGTAAGGAGAAGGTCGGAGATTAGTGAGGATGGTGGGGTCAGCAAGTTGTTTCTTTTGTAATGGCTTGACTGCTGCAAGCTTCCATTCTGTAGGGATTTTCGCTGATGAGAGGGAGGCATTAATTATTTTGTTTATGATTGGATTTACAGTATCAATTAGAGCATGTAAAATTGAGGGAGGACAGGGGTCGAAGGGGAAGCCAGATTTAATAGCAAGAATCGCCTGGCGGGATTGGTCCAGGCTAATAGACTCAAACGTTTGTAGAGTTTATCTATGCCTGAGACGACGTTGTTGTTGGCGGAGGGACATGGGTATACAGTAAAATCTAGCTGTAATGCTTGAACCTTCTGTTCGAAGTAGTCTGCTATGCTATCGCAAAGAGACTGCGATGGGGGAATTTCTTGTTGCAATGATTTTGGGTTAGTTAAAGCGTTAACTATCTTAAAGATAGTTTTTTTATTTGAGTTTGCCCTTTTAAGCACTTTTGTATAGTCGGCTTTTTGGCTATTTTAATCTGGGAGTGGTAATTTCTAAGAGCCATTTTAAATTTGGTTAATTCAATCTGCTCGTAGTTCTGACGCCATCTGCGTTCTAGGGTCCTACAATGGGTTTGTAATTCTTTCAGAATTTGAGTATACCATGGGGCGGAAGGTTTCTTTTGTGGGCGTCTGTTTCATGGACCTGGAGCTGTGAAACGGTCCTTCAAGGTGTACATCCATTGCGTGAAAAGTTGACTGTCAACTATTGACAGGTTTGGTCTGCAGATTATTGCAGCTCAATGTATGTCAGGGTGGGCTATCATCTCCTTCCATCTGGGTTTGGCTTGTTGGAAGGTCAGGGTGCGCCCCATGGTGTTTGACGTGCGCTGGAATCTGATTTCTAAGGGAATCAGCTTATGATCAGACCAGGTTAGGTTAACTGGGCCTTGACTGTCAGGGTTTTAAGGTTGGAGCAAATACTGTCAAGCATGTGGCCAGCGTTGTGGGTGGTGGTAAAAATCCGCTGCTCCAGGTTCGAGTGTGTCCATGATTTCCTTAAAATCTGTTGCCCCTGGGTCATTGACTGTGTTAAGGTGGATATTGATATCTCCTAACAAGGTAAAGTTGGAGTATCTGAGGATGAGTGAGCTCACGATGTCAGCAATAGTATCCAGCGTGAAGCTGGGCAAAAACTATTTTCATTATACTTGCATCAATATCATCATCTCTCGAGCTATTTCCTCTCTGGGCCGATATCATAAACACTAAATTGCCATTGATCCTCTGATGAATGTTTTATATGAGCTAACAGGTACTTGGATATTTTGAGAACATGTGGCAAATCCTTATAAGGACCTAGAATAAGAAGATGCCAAATTCATGCTAAGAACAGATGTACAATGTCAAGGTTCTGAGATATGCAAAGAACAAAGCCTTATTATTGTTCTTGGAAATTGAGGTGGACGCTAATCTTAGTCATCTGACCAGCCCAGCAACAAGAGCCTAGAATTCAAGAGAGGCAATAGGGCAGCACTAATCCATTATGTTTGTGATAAATGACAGATTATCTGTTAGGGGTAGATGAAGAAGCACATTTTCAAGGACCTCTTGAATTTGGCTAATTTTCGAGTCTCTAATGTAGTTGTACTTATATGTAGGATACTTGGACATGAGGTGAGATCGTCCACCTAATTTCGTCTATATGGTCTGCTGTTTTGGGAGTAGGCTATGATTGGCAGATCTTGTGCTCCAACAGTGGTAGACAGGGAATAAACATATTTGCTAAATAACTTGAGTAAAGACAATGGAGAGAAGTGTGAATGGGGCAGAGTAATGCGAAGTGTGATATCCCTAAGGAGGGACTTTACTGCAGGTGTAATGTGTTTTTCCTGAGCTGCAGTCTTACTCTTTCAGGCAAAGTAGTAGTCCAGCATCTTGGTTCAGACTAGATGTTACATTTCTAGGACTGCATCATCAATGTACAATAAATCACAAGTTTCTTGTTGTTTTTCATCAAATCAACTCTGGTTAATGAATGTCCTTCATATACTGTCCTGTAAACTTCTGAAGCCAATTAGATATATATTTAACCCTAATGCTTAGGAATTTCTAGATATTTCTGGGGATATCTGAACACCAGATTACACTGTTCCATCCTACAAAAGTGATAGCCAATATTGAAGGAACCCTGCCAGATAACCCCTGACTAGTCCTTTACCAGTTGATCGTTAGTTGATTTCCAGTGTATATACTTAGGGCCTTATTACGACTTTGGCGGTCTTCGCTGTGACTGCCACCGCCGTTGTCCCGGGAAGAGCTCCAAGGCTGTGGTGAGCCCGCTCGCCGGAGTATGACTTTAGATCACGGCAGGCAGGCGGTGCTGCAGCAGTCTGACGGCGTTAGTATGTTAGGCTTATAGGAGAGCCTAAAAAGCATACTGCTGCCGGTAGAGAGCCTGCAGCATGTTCCTGAACCATGTGGCATGCACCATGTCATGCATCCTACACAATGCAGGAACACGGGGGCAATTCCAGGAGGGAACAACATATACCCCACCACCCCGCATGCACCAACAGACCCAGAATCGGCTGGGGGCCTTGTTAGGGTCCCCTTATCTGTATAACACCCACGCTTTTCATGGCAGGATCCCTGCCATGAAAAGTGCGTTGGATATGCAGGTTCCGGCATCTGCACCGCCAGCATATTCAGGCCACTGTCATAGCGCCGCGGCAGCAGGATCAAGGATCCCAACAGAAGCGGAAGTCTTGTGGCAGTCCTACTGCCACACTCATACTAGGGCGGATGGGTGGTGGTGGTACGGCGATCCTAGGACCGCCATACTCATAATAAATCCCTTAATCTCTGGTAGGACTTCTGACCTGCTGGACCAACATTGGACACCCCTGCCCTGGGCTGATCTTGAAACTCTGTTAATCAGTACTGTCATGAGCAGAAAGATCAAATCCTGCTATTAATTCTTCGAGCACAGAGATCATTGTAAAGAAGCAGTGAAAAGTGCGGAATAGATGAAGTGGACCATTTGGCAGCGCAAGGACGTATTTAAGAACGCATTCCATTTGTTAAACTAACTCCTCGCAGGGCGGGGGTTCAGCCGATGAAGGCTAAACATGTGAAAACAGTTCCCGTGTTATTCTTCTTCTAAGAGGCTTTTTTTGTCCCAGGGTGTAAATGATTAATGCAGGATATTCTAGAAGCAGATGTACTGTTGCCACAGTAACCGTGACGAGCTCGCTGCGAACGTGTGTCCACAAGCTGAATACTGAAATGATATTAATGTGAACTGCAGCTATTTAAGCCCTCACACGCTTCTCTTTAATTATTAACGACAGAAGGGCCTAACCTGGAGGGAAAGGTATAAATGAACCCAAGTTTAGGAATAATAGCTTTCTGTTTTTTTCTTTCCTTAATCGCGCTCTCTAGATGCCATCCAACTGCTTGGAAAACATATCACACTGTTAACTTACCGGAGTCGTTTATTAATAGCTCAGATGTTTTCAAATAATGCTTATACTATCTGACTCCCTGGAGACGGCTTTTTCTGCTGGCACAGACGTTGAGTTAATAGTTACTTTTTAAACACTTGTTTCAGCTCCACCCAGCACAGGAATTCAGTGTTTCTCATGCTGGGATCTCAGGAGTGCTTAGCTGGCAGAAGATTTCACATTCAAGGTATGAGTACTATTTTGGAAGGTAAATCCTTCATTACTTACTGGTAATCTCCATTCTCAGACAGGTTAAAGTGTGATAAAGCTGCTGGTCGCAAAGGAGAAGAACGCATAACCAGACCATAAGAGTCGACACAGAATTAGCGCTTATTGAACAGCAGAACCACAAGCTCCCCAACCGATAAGAGAAATAAATAGATTGCAACTCATGTTGGGTAAAATGGTGGATTTTGTGAGAAAATGACAGCTACTACGCAAATTAACCTTTGGCAGTTGTCTGCGTCAAACTCAGGGAGGTATGCTGTCAAATCAAAAGTCCTGCGAGATATCATTGCAAAGGGCCTCATTTATGAAAAGTGACGTATCGCTGCGTGAAAACAGCGATGCGTCACTTTTCATTGGGCCCTCCTTGCAACACCAATGATGCGTCATATTTACAGTATGACGTTTCATGGTGCAAGGAGTTACAGATATGTCAGTATTTTTGACGTACCTGTAAGGGCAAAAAGGACACATTGCTGGAGTGTGTCACAAAAGTGACTCAACTCCAGCAATAGGTCATTACACATGGGCAAGTCCCATGTTAAATGTGCCTGCGTCAGTCTTACGCCTGCCATGAGGCAGGCGTAAGATATTTACGCATTTGCGTCCTAGAAGTGGCGCAGTGAAATCTCATATATTTCACTGCGTCACTTCTACGTCCCTTTCTTGCGTCGGAACACCCTCCCAGCATACATTATACCTGGTGCAGGTATAATCTGGCGCAGGGGTTTACAAAGTGATGCATCTACCTAGGTGCATCACTTTGTAAATATGATGCAACATGGTGCATTTTTTTACGCCACTGCTGCGTCACAAAATGTGACGCATCAGCAGTTCAAAAGTGACGCAAGGGCTCATAAATAAGCCCCAAGTATTTTCCAGTTCCTGCAGTCACGTGGGGAACGTGAGTGCAGCCTACATGGCAGCAGCAAAAAATTATGTTCACTGTTCGCAGTGGTGTAACCAACTTGAGCCCCCCCCCCTGCAAAGCTCACATAGGCCCCCCGCCCACACTCAGGACCCAGTCAGGAGGTCTCAGGCCAGGGGTCCTCCACCGTGCACAGTGCCGGGGGGGACCCCTGGAGCTCGTGGGGCCACTCACACTGCGAGGGGCTAATGTTAGGACTACTGTTCCTGCAAGTCATTTTCAGTTCGAACCAACTATACCACTAGTACAAATTAAATGGACAGTGTAAGCATAAGAAACTCAAAAATGACATGAAATACATACAATCCAGTAATCAGGATTTCAACAGATATACGCTCAGCCCAAGTGAATCAAGAAAATCAAGCAAGCATTCTCTAAGAAATTAAAAGGACGACACCACATGTTTAACCTGGAGCTGAGCCGAAGCACAACCCTAGAGAAATCCGACGGCATAACCAGAACTGGAGGACAAACCTCCCAGGAAGTTGTATGTCATAATATCAAGGTCACTCATATTGATCTGCACATATATTGACTCCTCAACTGTGTGGTCAAGGTAAGGATATATTGAGAAGCATAGATTTACTTTTATAAGTTTAACATCTCTTACTTTACCATCTACTTACCTTGATGATTCAGTACAAGTCAATATTGACTGTCCACTGTCGACCTCTGGTGCTGCAGAGCACTATCTTAAGCAGACCTCCATGCTGCTTGGTGGTCCTATCTTGTTAAGCGCTTACATTACATCCAGGCAGCATCAGCTGAACTTGCGCTTTCTCTGCCTCCATAATCTTCTACCTCAGCAGCCTTTGACTCTCTCTCTGGCTTCCCATAGCTAAGTGTATCAAGTTTAAATCCCTGTGCAAAGCACATAGTGCCTCTCATCATAGGATACCGTACCCTCTTCAATACATACTACAGTGCTATTTTCCATCTAGATGACTATGCTCTGCGAATGCTAATTTGTTGAAGGTCCCTAAATTTAAGAAAGCTGCAAAGGTGATAGAGCTTTCTCTCTACAGGCGGTCAGCCTGCAGAATAGTCTGCCGGCAACCCGCCACTCTATCAACAGTCTCTACGACTTTAGGAAAGTCTTAAAGACCTGCCTGTATTAACTCTAGGGCTTGCATACGTTTGGATCGTGAATGTGATAAAAAGCGCCAAGATGCCTGTTTTAGGTAACAGTTTTGCAGTTTACAAGTATTGCTAATAATAATAATGATATTAATAATAATAATAATGTTGTGGAGATGATATATATGTGGAGGCTCATAGTACAAATTCCGTATTGTGTCTCCCCATCTTCCCTTCTAGGGAAATAAAGTAGCAAACTGATTGCTCAGAGATGATAGAGCCAAATGCAACCAAAAACCATCTCTCAGCAAAACAAAGTTGTGCATGGCATTGCATGAAATTGGGAAGATGGAATAGCTGAAGTGCGAAGAGCTTCGGGAGCAGATGAAACCAATAGTTTGTAATGTATCGTAGAAGTGAAAGCATTTCTGGACTTACAAGATCCCACTGTATTTCAACAGCCAATAACAATTGGGCCTTCAGGCTGTCAGCAGCAGACTTAATTGCTAGGTTTAACAAATCTTGAGGCCCCCCTGCCAAGTACATGGAGGGCCCCCCCCTCCGGACTCACTCAGGAGTGCTTGGGCCAGGGTACTATCCAGAGGAGGCCCCCCAGGAGCTCAGGCCCCCTCGCACTACAGGGGCCTTTGTTACGCCACTGGCCAGAGGAGAGGATAGGCATACAGAAACACTGCCTACTCCAGTCTGATTCACAGAAATAAAAAGCAGTGAGGCAAGAGCCACTTGGTTATTATAGTGCTACTTGAATTACTGCCATATCCTCCCTACTATGCCTGGAGAGTACCCTACTGAGGAGAGAAACGGAAAATATGCGATCAATAGACCCTGAGGTTAGGAGAATGAGAGTGGAATGACAGGGAATCAACACCCCACAAACCACAGGCAACAGAACACAAGTGCAAAAAGCCCAGAACACATTATTGTGTGGGGATGCAAGTACGTGCAGCCATAGCATGCTCACCCAGGTCAAGTTCTCCTGAAACATAGGAAGAAGGTTACACTTATCTAAGGAGGAAATAGGATCATCGGTGTATCAACGTGGAGATATTCTTCCTGCTGAAGATACAGGTTTTGAATGGAATGCGGCTTGAATTCTGTCACTCAGGGGATAATGAGCCATTCAACCAAAAAAACAAAAGCTTGTTCCTTCCGGACTATTTATGTATGTTGCTCACCATGTTGTTTCTCCATACGGGAAGGGATCACCAATGGGTTAATACAGAAAAGGCATGCAACACCACCCACGAAGCATGTAGCTCCTTCCACATTGATGATATAGAAAACCTATACATGGCCCACAAACCTTGAGAAGTGTTTGAGTTCAATGTAGTACCCCTCTGCTCGCATACATCATCAAAATCCGCTACGTCATAGGTCAAAATTCCATCCTCATTAACAGATTGCCTAGAACAAATAAACAATTAAGGGAGAATGGCTTTATAACTGGTGGAGACAGGCTGTAGCCAAGAGAAGACACATAGAAGACACAACTTCTCGATTAGTAGCCCTAATGGCAACTTGCCCAAAGCACCATAAACATTAAGGAAGTGATGTCTTCCTGAGACGGCAGCCACAACAAGCACGAGCCACTTGGTGACAGAGAAATCCCTTCAAAAATTATATCAATTTCACCACTCTGGGTAGTAAAACATTTGTTAAAAAGGCTCTGATATATTCTTTCCGCTAGAGAAAAACTAAACCTCCCGCATTCAGGTACCTTCTGAAGGACCAATGGAGAGAGCAGAATTTACAGGTATGCTGAGGAGCTAAATAAAGAGAAGCAGCATGAAACAATCACTTATATATGGGTGGACTAAATCTTCCTCAAGCTGAACAGATCAGGAAGACCAATCAACACTTTCCTAAACACTCCCGTGGCTGATTTAAACTAACAGGGCAGGACTCAGAGCTGGTAATTTATTTTTGAAACAGACTTTTATTAAGTTTCATTGTAAAGTCAATCAAAAGGAAGTATGATCAACAGCCCAACAATCGCAGCCTAGACCCATATCTAACATTGCATAAAATATCCACATTACCCTGCTGCCCGCCGTACATGTACCATCCAATGCAACAGAGTGGAACATCAGTCCCCCCACCCTCTCCCCCCTACTCAAAAACGTCCCCATCAAAACCCCTCCCCAACCACCCACCCAAGCATGTCGCCAGCCACTAAGTTATTCACTAGGGCAGATGTACCTCGCAGTCCACCTCCCCCACTCCCCACCACATACGACACAGCAATGAGTCGGACAAAAACATCGGGAAACATCACCTCTCCTGAACCCATGACCCAGGTGTCTCCCCGGCTCCACACTCCCTCCTGCGGTGAAGAGTCGCTCAAGTGTCCCCTGCCACGCCCCTCTCCTCAGAACTCTCCGCACCATCGTCCGGAGGGTGTTTGAGCAACTCCAGGATTACCACCCATGCTTGCGCCATTTCCTGAGACTTCTCACTGCCACTACGCCGGGCCATCTGTAACCTATAGTTCCCTTCACTCTCGGCCCACTTCACCATCTCCTTGTTCCAACGCACCAAACAAGAATTCTGCCTTCCCTTCCAATGGGAGGTAAGTTCTCGCTTAGCCAGGATCAACCCCAGGTCTATAAACCGGCTAGTAACCTTAGTGTGCGGGAACCAATGCAACAAGCAGGGTCCAGGCGACATCACTAGCTCTCTCTCTGTCACAGTCAGCAGAGCAGTCATCACCTCCCGCCAAAAGTCTCCCACCCGCGGGTAGTCACAGAGCATGTGCAGAAGGTTTGCCCCACCCTGAGCGCAACGGGGGCAATCACCCGACCCCCCAAAGTACTCAGCAATTTTACCGGGGGTGAGATAGGCCCTATGAAAGATATAAAATTGGATGAGTTGGAACCTTGCATTCCGAGAACATTTCCACGGCCGCTCCACAATCGCCTCCCAAGCCTTTTCTGCAATGGGTTCCCCTAGATCCGCCTCTCACTTGAGATGCAGCGCCGTCAGTGGTTTGCGCATGTCGCTCGTGATCCGACGATAAAGGCGGGTCACCGCTTTAAAAGTGCCCGCCGCCAGCACTACATATTGGCAAGCGAGAGACGTATCTGGCTCCACCAGCCCACTGCGCCAATGCTTCCTAATGGCTGCAGACAGCACAGCATGCAAAAGAAAATCCCCCCGCGGTAGTTCATGGCGCTCACAGAGGTCTTGAAAGGGAAGAAGACCGCCGTCCTCATAGAGATCACCTATGGCCGTGACTCCCGCTTCCTCCCATGCCAGCAGCTGACTCCAGTCTCCCCCATGTGGCAACGCTTCACACATCCGCAACGGGATCTCAGGAGCATAAGGTGTCCCCCCATGTGCCCTCCTGATCAGTCGTGCCCAACATTGTCGGATCGTTCCCAACTCCGGCGGCAGGATGGTAGCTCTCAGTGGCGCCCGCAGCAGCACCCAGGACAGAAGGTGCCAACTTGGGTCCGACCCGTCCTGTTCCTCCGGCCGCCTAATGTGACCCGCCACCCATTTCGTGAACCACTGAAGTTGCGCAGCATGATAGTAAGCCTCAAAGTCCAGCAGCGCAGGGCCCCCCTCCGCCCTGGGCCTTTGCAGGGTAGCCAACGCCACCCTCCTTCGGCCAGTTCCCAAAAGAAACCCCGTAATCAAAGTGTTCAGCTGTGTAAAGAGCCTGCTCGGAATCCAGACGGGGAGGGTCCCAAAAAATTAAAGAAACCTAGGCAAGATGATCATTTTCACCAAAGCAACCCTACCAGCCACTGACAGCGGAAGGGTCCCCCAAAAATCAAAGCAGGACTTTGCTCCCTGCACTGCCCGCCCCACATTACCCTCCAGCAGGTCAGCGGGGTCATGACTCCCACAAGACATTCCCCACCCTCGACCGATACCGCTCCCCCGGTCTGACAGGGAACAGACAGGACTTATTCCAATTCACCCTGAGGCCCGCCACCCTTCCCAAGGTCTCCAGCAAGACTTGAATCCCCATAATGCATCCTCAGTATCTGGCAGAAACAGAAGGAGATCATCTGCATACAGCGCTATGTGGTGTACTCCTCCCTCCACAACGAGCCCTGGGAAATACTGCCCTGCCCTGGCGTGTGCCGCCATGGGTTCTATTGCCAGGGCAAACAATAAGGGGGATAGCGGGCAGCCCCGTCTTGTTCCCCGAGCGACCGTACAGGTGCCAGAAATCAGACCCACCCCGTCCGTACCCGTGCAGTGGAAGCACTGTAAAGCAGCGCCGTCCACTGCACAAAGTTTTTTCCCAATCCAAACTCTCGCAATACATTAAAAAGGTAGGGCCACTCCAGGCTATCGAAAGCTTTCTCGATATGAACCGCAAAAATACAAGCTTCTTCCTTGTCATAGGTGTCGGACCCCAAAATGCGTAGGAGTCTGCGGACATTCATCGCAGTATTGCGAGAGGGAATAAACCCAGCTTGGTCCACATGAACCAACGCCGTCATATGAGGCATCAAACGACTGGCCAAGATGCTGCTTAAAATCTTGTAATCGAGATTGAGCATCGCTAGGGGCCTATAGGATGAATGATCCCAGGCAGGCTTGCCCGGCTTGAGAAGGGGGACTATGAGAGCCTCTCGCGTGGAAGCAGGGAGGACACCCTCCCGACGTGCCGTGTTATAGAGTGCCACCAAATGGGGAGCAATAGCATCCATATAAGCTGCATAAAATTCAACGGGGAGCCCGTCTGTCCCCGGCGTTTTGTTCCTGGCCATGCGCTTTATGGCACTACGTACCTCACCTACTTCAATATGACAGCCCAGGACCTCAGAGGCGGCAGCCTCCAGGCGTGGCAACTCTGCTTTAGACAAGAAATCCTCATCACCCGGCATCCCAGGTCCCAATCTGCTTTGATATAACTCCGCATAATAGTGCAGGAAACAAGTATTAATGCTCTTCTGGGTGAGAAATGCCTCCCCTCCCGGTCCCCTCAGCTCCAGTATCTGTGTGCCCCTACGCGCCGGGTTAGCCAGCCAAGCTAGGAGCACCCCCGCCTTATCCCGCTCCGCATGCGCCTTATCTGTGTATGCCTTGAAATCAAAGCATCTCAGCCTCTCAAGTTGGACTGCAAAAGCCTCTCGTGCCTCAAGCAGCCCTGCATGTCTGTCCGGGTGTTCCGGGTTCTCCTTCTCCTCCTCACGCAGCCGCTGCTCTGCCTTCTGCACCTCATCGAGCAACACTCTGCGGGTTCCCACCACCTCGCCTATACATCGCCCCTGAATTACTGCCTTGAACGCATCCCATTCCATCCCCCTAGACAAAGCTGTTCCGACGTTAAGTAGAAAATAGTCATCAATAGCTGACCCAATAGTATCCCGGAACACCGGGTCCTCTAAGGTGTCCGGACGAAGTCGGCAGGTGGGAATGGCGGGACGATCCCGCAACCAATGCAAGACTGTCAACAGAGGATTATGATCCGACGCCGTCCTAGCTAAATATTCACTTTGGACCAATGCCCCGTGGACATTTGGGGAGCTAAGGTTTGGGTCCAACCAGACATGTAAGGCATGTAATGACGAGAAGTAGGCATAATCCCTATCAGCCGGGTGATGCGCTCTCCATGTATCCGTCAGCCCCCACTGTTGCTGCCACTCCTGTCTCACTTTAGCCAACCGATGGACCGGAGAGTCCAGGAGAGGAGGATGGGAATGATCCAGCAAGACATCAGCAATACAATTAAAGTCGCCACCCAGTAGCACCGAGCCCGTCAGCCAGGGAGCCAGTTTGCCAGAAAGGCGTGCAAAAAAGGAGGACTGGTCTGAGTTCGGAGCATCGATGCTACCTAAAACAATATCCCTACCATCTAGCCGCCCCGGAACCGACTCAGAGCTGGTAATGTTGAGAGGAAACCACAAATGGAATGACGAGGAGGTAGAATTTGAATGTGTGAATAGGAGTCCTCCAGGTAAATGGGGTAGAGGAAGTCCCCAGTTTACACCATAAGAATGATCTCCTGTAGGAATACCTCCGGGAAGGAGATTGTATTGATATATTGATTGACCCTTTTCACTTCTACGAGTGGGCACATTTTCCCCCTGGCTTGGGCACAAGAAAAGAAAGGAAAAATGCCTATTTTATGAATTCCAGTTATTAGTTGAAGTAGATGTGGGTCCTTTACAAGTCATAAGTACGCGATCTCGAATTACTTGGAACCAAGTACCCCTTTGTAGCACTTAACTCTTTCATGATATAAGGCAGAGCAGTCCAAGGCATACTCAGGGGAGGTGGTGTGGTTTGGTACCTCAGTCCTTAATCACGCAACAACCAACACCCAATAAATAATTGTCCAGCCATTAATTTTATTTTTAAAATGGAAAAGTAATTTATTGCGCACATGCTACTCAATACTATGCATTAATATATAAATATATACATAAGGGTAGGTGAAAATACCTATTACGACACCATCTTAAGAGTTTCCACCCATAGCAAGCCCTAAACATAAACCCACAACCCCACATCTCATAGATACAATAAAACAGAGGGTAGCCATCAAACGTCATATCTACTATCTTCATCCAGATGTCAACACAAAAATAAAAACAGAAGCATGTCATAATAAACCAATGCAGCACTTCTGAGATTTGATTTACCTCTAAAGTGTATCAATCTGGTAATCTTGTTAAAACCATTGTTATACTGGGTGCAAATCTGGTCAAACTTGGAGCTGACAGCCTGTCAGGATTCTTCAACAGATCTATTGGCCTGCTACAAACAAGTTTGCTCCCCATGGTTGAAACAAGTTAAAAAGATGTACGAAGAGCTTAACATGAAAGAGATTTGGGCATTACCTGCAAGAATCGTAAAAGGAGGCACTGAGAAACTAAAAATAATTTATTCAGAAAAGCATTTGGTACAGGCATGGAAGGGGTATTCAGACAAAATATCAAATCAAAAATATAGTCATACAGAAGTATTGTGTACAAAATATTGTGATACAGAAATATCTTGTGCAAGAATATTGTTGTCAAGAATAATAATTTTAAGGTAAGTAATATCAATTTTAACAATATTAAAATCATTAATGTCATTTACAAAAATATAGTTATTAATAATATTGTTTTTTAATCAGTTTTATATGCTTTAGTTTATATTTTGATTGTATATATTATAAATTGTTTGTATAACTATTGTTAATGTTTTTTAGTGTAGTTTTTAAATTTTTAGTAGTTTTTATATTTATTATAATTCTTTTTTGTTGTTTTTAGTACGGTAGCGGGTTTTGGGGCTTATAGGGGTACAGGGTGGGAAGTAAATTAATTATAATTATTATACATTTCGTATTAATATTAAATGTTTAATTGATAATCATTTATCTTAATTGCACCCATAATTATTGTGAATTGTAAGTTTTAGGTGCATGTTGTGGTTTTTGTAAGAGTATAGTGTGGGAAGTCAATTAATAAAAAATATTGAATAATTACTTTTTAATTAATATTAATCATTTAATTCATAATTATTTATGCTAATGGTATAATTAATTTTTGTTTGGTAAGATTAACTTTTAAGTGTGGGTTGTGGGTTTTGTAGGGCTGTAGGGTGGAAAGTTAATTAATTTATTTAATTGATAGTTATTTATGTTAATTGTATAATTAGTTTTTATTGAAATTAGGTGTGGGTTGTTGGTTTTGTAGGGGTATAGGGTTTGAAATAAATAAATTATAATTATTTAAGAATTAATGTTTAATTCATATTAATAACTTTATTGATAATTAATAATGTACATTGTGTAATAGATTATTTTGTTTATTTTTTAGGGTGTGTGTTGCTGTTTTTGTATGGATAAAGGGTGTGTAGGAAATTAAGTATATTAATTAATAAATAATGTTACTTTATAATAATTAATTTCATGACAATTAATTATGTAAAATGTGTAATTAAGATATTGTTTAAGATATATATTAGGTGTGAGTTGTTGCATTTGTAGGAGTAAAGAGTGGCAAGTTAATAAATTAATTAATAATATTAATAGTTTAATTGACAATTAATTATGCAAATTATGCAATTAATATATATATATATATATATATATATATATATATATATTACCTACTGGCGGTCGCCAGTAGGTAGTTATAGTTAGGACCACGTTTCCATAGGAAATCCGCAACATTCTATTTTGAATAACTTTGGCGCCGGTCGACGAATCCTCGCGAATCTTTCAAAATAGGTGGGGCGCTACGCTCCGCTCCTACCCTGAAAGTCTCGGGGGGATTCGTCAAGCGGGGGCTGAGATAAAAGGGGGGTCCCAAAACGCGTTTTTCCCATGCATTTTTCCATAGGACCTTTAGACACAGCTACAGCCCGAGCGGCTGAACAGAATTACTTGAAATTTGGCAGAGAGGTAGCCATAAGGTCAAGGAAGTGCCTTTTGCAGGTCTGGTGTAAATCTGTTCAGTATTTCCTGAGAAAATAGCATTTAAAACCATATATATATGTGGGCGGAGCCTAACCACACATCTCATCCTGAGATCTGATTGGCTGTCAGCACTTCATCCAAGAAGTGTTGGCAGCCATCTTGGGACCAATATACATGATAGCACCTCATTAAAAAGCATTGCAGTTAATAGAAGGTTTTAAGACTTTAGTTACAATATAAATCATTTGTTGATGGTACCATACTCATTTTAGGAATTGTGGTATGTTCTAAGGTGATTTCACCATGTGAAAAAGCCTTCTGCTGGGATATCATGATTGAGAGAAAAATATTTTCTCATGCTTTTACCACAGAGGTTTGGAAGGTGATCTATAAACTAAACTGAGAGCTTATTTTCTGTAAATTCACATTATCTTTCTCAGTCATGTGAGAATGAAGTCTGACATTCTCAGTAAAACATGTACATCCAACAAGGGCAGAGACTGTCAGTTGATTCCTTTGTGTTCTACTGCAGCTTCCCAGAGTGTTCCAAAGAACTACTAGAGCGCTAACAGTCCTACCTATGATAAACGTATGGCACACCTGAAGCCATCTTGCTTGGAATAAAGTGGTAACTCTTAAAACATTTAATTTCAAAAGGAACAAAATGAGGGGGTTCATTTTTCCATAAAAAGTATGATTAGTGCTGCAGAAAGAAAAATTAGGGCACATTTTGAGTGACTTCTCAAATCCTCTTCTATTTCATTAAAAAATTCTGACATGCAGACTGAAACATGCACTTTCAATACCAGCAGCAGTTTTCCCTGGTCAGCAGTAGCTTTACTACAGTGATCTAATGAGCAAAAAGAGTGCTAACATTCTGAATTTATGGCAAATGTGTGACACATCTGAATGCCTTCTTGATGGAATCAAAGTAAAAAACTGAAAGTATTTCCTACTGAGGAGACTGCAGTAAATGAGGAAATTAGGAAACTTCATAACAAATAAGTCTCCCAAGATGGCCACCAGAGACAAAAGAGCCCAAATGTAGCCCAAATATCACCCAGATGTAGCCCAAGTATAGCCCAATGACAGAATGTCCCAGAATGTTCTTAAAAACAACTAGAGCGCTTACTGTCTTCATTATGACAAAAGTATGGCACACCTGAAGCCATCTTGATTGGAATAAACTGGTAACACTTAAAACATTTAATTTAAAAAGGAACACAATGAGGGGGTTCATTTTGCCATAGAAATTATCATTAATGCTGAAGAAAGAAAATGAGGGCACATTTTGAGTGACTTCTCAAATCCTCTTCTATTTCATTAAAAAATTCTGACATGCAGACTGAAACATGCACTTTTAATACCAGGAGCAGACTTCCATGGTGAACAGTAGTTTTACTACAGTGATATAATGAGCAACTAGAGTGCTAACATTCAGAATTTATGGCAAATGTGTGACATATCTGAATACCTTCATGATGGAATCAACGTAAAAAACTGAAAGCATTTCCTACTGAGGAGACTGCAGTACATGAGGAAATTAGGAAACTTCATAACAAATAAATCTCCCAAGATGGCCACCGGAGACAAAAGAGCCCAAATGTAGCCCAAAATCACCCAGATGTAGCCCAAATATAGCCCAATGACAGAAGTGTGCAAAACACTTATTATTTAGTGTTTTTGCAGTGTTATATAGTGCAGACTTGTCAGGTATTGGAGTGCTTTACATGAGCATTGGTTACATCACACAAGCACAAATTCATTTTGGTTGTAGACATGGGGAGACTAAGTGATTTGACCAGAATCACAGAATGTCGAGCTGAAGCAGAAACTTCAACCTGGTTCCCCAGTTGCAAAGTCTGCAGTTCTGGAAGTAACACCACATCCTCTCCCCTAAGTGCAACATTTAATCAAGTGGTCAACTGGATAAAAAAAACATAAAGATAACAAATAATTTAAAAGTGCTTTGTCGCTATTTGAAAACTCAGACAAAATGTCCTTATTTTAGTCTTTTAGAGCACTAACCATAATTTTGATGCCAATAAGACCCTCTCATATATGTAATTTCTAAAGGAAATGCTCTAGGTATTACAGTTTTGATTACATCAAGATGATGTCAGGCGTTCCACACTTTTGTAATAAATATAGAATGTTAGCAATCTAGTTGTTCATTGGGATACTGTTGAGAGGCAAAGGCCAGGGGCACGGACTCTGAAAATTGAAGGCAGGTAGGAGAGTGCAAAGGCAACAATTTAACCACACTGAGCAGGCAGGAAGGGCCGTGGAAGCACAACAGACTATGGAGGGCAGTGGAAAGGGGGGCAGGGGCAACAAACCAACAATACAGGACTTGCAAGAGAGGCTGTTGGAGGGAAGATCTATTACGGGTCAAGGAAGCTAGAGGCGGTCCCCAGAGCCCCGGGAGCCACCACAGAACTGAGCAGGAGAGTGAGTCAGGGACAAAAGGGGCACCTTAATTTGAGCCGGGGTGCCTAGGAACGCTTGCTCCAAAAATGAAGAAAACAGACATATGAGACATGGAATTGGTGGCAGAATACAATGGCAGTTTAATGAGAAGATACAACTTCAAAGAAACCGCAGAATAGAGACATAAAGTACAAAATACAGAATCCAGATAATCATACAGCTGTCATGATATTCTCTGTATCTTAATTAATGTACTGACAGAGAGAGAGAGAAAACACATCTATAAATGCATCATGAGAAACAAGTTACACCAAGGAAAATGTTACCTAGGAACACTCACGTTTACTCTTAGAGCAAGCATTCCTGCAATTACAATACAAAATCTTTTAAATGCAAAAGTAAAGAGAACAATGGTTAAACATAACATGACATTTCATATAGGTAAAATAGAATAAGATACTTCAAGCAAAGCAGAGCAAGACATTTTAAGCAAAGGAAGACAAGAGCTCCCAGCTCTTGGGGAAAACCTGCACAGCCTGTTAACCTACATACAGACGGCGAGGTAGTCCGTCGATATCTGTGGGTGCTCCCTTTTTATATCATTTTGTGGGCTCCTTTGCACGCTACATCTACCTACGTATGCTACCCAAAAGCTTCGTCTGCAGATTTTACCAGACATTTCGTCATTTACCCACTTAATGCTGACAATGGACTGGGTGAAAAGGTCAGTCTCTCAGGCCAATCGCTTATCGTAAGTTCCATAGAGCAAGCAGAAAATAATGGGTATTGTACGGGAATTCAATATATTCATGTACAAAATCTCCTCAGTTCTCCTAACTTGACGCTCTGCGGTTGCCACTTCCTAAAAGCGGGAAACCTGCCCAGGAAGCAAGTACCAGTCCAGGATGCAGCCTACTGTATGTCGACAGCTTCAGTGGGATGTTGAACTTTGATACCGAGCACGGAGCACTCGGGTAGGGTGGGGGCTACTAGTTTGGAGCAGAAGGCCTCGCAGACCTGCCTTCAGACTGCTATACACTAAAATTGCAGAGCTATGGTCAATTTAACAAAGAGGCCTACATATTGAACAGAAGGGCCTACACAGGGGTTTTATGCTGGCTGAGTGGTAAGGATGTCTCAGGATAATTCTATAGCAACACAGGACCCGCTGGTCAATTTAATACGGCCTACAAATGCGGCTGGCAGGGCAAGGACAAGGGTCTCATACTTCAGGTGTGGACAGAACGGGCCAGGGGCCCCCTGTGATACAAAATCTACCCTCCTTCAAGGCTGTGGCAATGTAATAGACCATTGTGGGCAGAAGGAAGAGGCAATGGTAGTACAACCATACATGCCAACAGACCCGATTCAGCCAGGAAACGTCCAATGTTTTTAAGCTCAAATGGGCTTTATTTGATCTGTCTCCTGTCTACAATATCCTCTTTTTCAATGTAACTCAAAGGGGAAAATCAATACCCCAGTTTTTTTTCAAAATCTCCCTCTTACCAAGTTCAAAATGTTCGCAAGTATGGTACATTGGATCATGGAAGGAAATGGGATAGGGACATGGACTTGGATAACAGAGGACAAGAGGGGCATGGAGAGGTGCACCAAACTGACCCTGCAGGGCAGGCATCAGGGTTTGCAGCAGCACAATACACCACACAGGGCATGCAGGACGGGAGTGCAGCACAACAATCCATAGAAAGCAAGAGGGAGGGGACAGGACCATGCACATGGACAACAGAGAACAGAGGGGCAAGAGGCAATGGTAGCTAGCTGACCATAATGGACAGACAGGAGAGAAAGCTGCAGCATTACAGACCATAAAGGGCAGTAGGGATGGATCAGGGGCATTACAATGGAACAGACAAGCCAGGAGGGAGGGAGTAGGGGTCTTCACATGTAAACAGAGGGCTGGGGGCAAGGGGGCAGGGCAGGAGCAGCAAGATAGCCATGGAGGTCAGGCAGGATGGGCACTAGAAGCAAGACACACCATGAAGAGCAACAGTGAGACTGTGATGGCATACACACAGACCATGGAGGGAAGGTGGGAGGGGGTCAGGGGCAGCTAACTGACCACACAGGGAAGGTGGGAGGGGCCATGGCAGCACAGAAGACCAATGGCTATGATGGGCAAGAAGGAGGGTGCAGGGGCATGCACAAAGGACGATGGAGGATAGAAGGGAGGGTCAGGACCTGTGCACAGACAAGAAAGTTCAGGGGAAGGGACCTCACAACAGACCACACGGGGCACGCAGGAGGAGCAGTTGCAGCACAACAGACCAGGGAGGGCAGAAGGGTGTGGCAGTACAATGGACCATGTAGGACAGGAGGAAGAGGAGAGGGGCATGGCATGCGGACAGGCAGGGTGGAGGTGGCAGGGACAGGTTACAGTCATCTGACAATGCTAGGCAGGTGGGAGGGGAGTGGCAGCTCAACAGAACACTCAGAGTAGATAGGAGTGGCAGGTCCATGGGACATGGTGGGCAAAAAGGATGGAGCAGGGGCATGCACAAAGACATCGGAGGGCAGGGGGAAGGAGAATAGGGGCAGCAAGCTAAGCACAGAGTTTAAGCAGGAGGTCAATGATGGGGCATAGAATTGGGCAATGGAGGGCAGGAGGAGTGGACTGGTACATCATACTAAATTGAGGGCAGTGGCAGCACATCAGACCATGCATGGCAGGAGGGAGGAGGCTATTCCATGGATTCACACAACAGAGGATAGGGAGGAGGGGGATGGGGCAGCAAGCTAACTGTTCAGAGAAGGCGGGTATTAGGAACTTTATTGTTTTTAAAACATTGAGTCTGTGCGAACTACTTAAAATATGAACAAGTATGCAGCATAATCTCACTTTTATTCAGGAAGAAGAGGACGTTTGTGACTGTGACTCCGGGCCCACTTGGCAGAAACACCCCCTGACCCTCCACCCCCTATCGCAAAATGTAATGCCCGTGAAAAGGGTAGGTGAACACAGTGTTATATAGAACATAGTCCTGAGAGCACGATTGAAAATGAAAACTAGATATAGTGTATGGTATAAACTATGCACCAAAAAGTGTGATATAAGATGAACCGGGCGTGAAATATAATATGCAATACATTGTGCGCAATGACAGATTCATTGGAGAGCGCGAGATAGCACAGGCACTAGCGCGTGCTATGCGATATGCGCCTTGGAGTGTAATATGCACAGGGCAGTGTTGTGTAACCTAACTAGTCTCTAAAGTTGTAATATAAAATATGTGCTGGGGAGTGTAACGTTGCATATGCACTGTGACACAGATATGGATCGCAGATTGTAATATGTATGGCATAGCACTGTGCGTTATAACATAGGCATCGAGGAAGGCACGTTAGATGGGGCAATATAACCCGTGCGAAGACAAGTGTGGCATGACATATTCACGGGGTGGTGTTACAGTGCACATGGGCTAGAGAGTGTCATAGCATATGCACTAGCTAGTGGAATACAACACAGAGGTGTGTGGCACTCGGCAGGCAATGGTGGGTGTAACACAGTATTGGGCTCTGTCAGGAGCGCGCTGTGACTCTCAAGTGATGTTCATCCCCTTTCCAGAGAGTAAAATAAAAAGTATTACACATCCGGCAGTGGATGTGTGTTTTATTAACCGTGAGGGGGGTTTCTTGCATAGTTTTGGTCGAATTTTTGTCGAATCCCCTTTGAATGGCTTGGTGTGCATGTGTAATAAATGTGCCCGTCAATAGCTACCCATGTTTGTATAAATAAACGACAAGGGTGTCTACCGGGATTAGGCACGGTAGGGCATCAGACATGTCAGAGCTTCACTAGTAGTGTAAATAAATTCCACGTGGATTCATTGCATGCATAGTCGCCTTTTAATGAATATCCCGCAAATCGTCATGGTGATAGGTACGTACGGTTTGTCCAGCATGTCCTAGGTGTGTCTATAAATAAATATTTTTTTAAAATAATAAAAAACAGTGGCCGGCCCTAGGGATTGGGGTCAAAAAAATATAATTAGGAGACAGGCCCTGGGGGATGGGGTCATCAGGGCCAATAAATTAGAATAAGAAGGGGAACCACACAGCCCCCCTTCTTAAAAAATTAAAATAAATAAAAGACTGGCATCGTGCCGGAGGCCATGCCCCCTCCGTGCAGCACTCTGCAAACGCGCCCCCAACAGGCATCTCCAGTATGCGCCAGGGAGCTGCGCTGCAGACAGGTGTTCTGAGGCCAAGCCCCTTTTTACACCTCTCTGCAACGCAGCTCTGTGGCGCTTACTGGAGGTACCTAGTGGTCTAGTTTGACCCTAGGGACCCTTAGGATTCAAGGGGACTTAATCTCTCAACTTAGAACAGCCACAGGGCGCGTTTACACAGTGGTGAAGGGAGGGGACGGGGCCTGAGGTGACGTGTGCAAACACGCACTATGGCACGTTTTAAATTGGGGATATAATTTCCCTTCAATACTGAGGGCCCCTGGGGGCTAACTAGCCCACCAAGTGCTTCCAGTAAGCGCCACTGAGCTGCATTGCAAGGAGGTGGTCCAGGCCGTGCCACTTTTTACACCTCTCTGCAACACAGCTCTGTGGCATTTACTGGAGGTACCTAGTGGGCTAGTTGGACCCTAGGGACCCTCAGGATTCAAATGAACTTAATCTCCCAACTAAAAATGGACACAGGGCGTGTTTACACAGTGGTGAAGGGAGGGGACGGGGCCTGAGTTAACGTGTGCAAAAACGCCCTGTGGCCTGTTTTAAGAGGTAGTTTTAATCCCCATGCCCTATTATGTACTAGGGGCTTACAGAGGAGGTCATGCTAATCACAGGGGGACCCCAACGCATAATGTTCCCTAGTGTATGTAGGTGTTTTCACTGTATTCTAAGTGTCTTTTAACATAGCACTGGCTAGTCAGACTCAGTTACCACCAGTATCCGTCTGAAAAAGTTGAGGGTACAGGATGATTTTGCAACAAGGCTTCTTTCTGCTCTTCTTTTTGTTCTTTCTGCACGTTATCCTTCTTCCTGCACTTATCTTCGTATTTGAGGACTTCTGTTGCTTCTTTCTGCACTTCTTTTGTTTCTTTCTGTGCATTTTTTCTTCTTTCTTCACATGTCCTATCTCTGTAGGCATAGTTAGAAATTAGCATTTAAAAAACCTTGCAAATTCACTGAAAAAACCATGGGTTTCACACACGTTATAGTTAGGAATTAGCATTTAAAAAACCTTAGAAATTCAATGAAAAAACCAAAGGTTTCACACATGTTATAGTTAGCTGGACATTTCACTCGTAAAAAACCATTGAAATTCCCCCGTTATAGTTAGTTCAGCTAACTATAACTCGCGCGCCCGCAATGCACTGCTGATGACGTCACATATTACATCACTCATGACATGGTCAGTGACATCACTCATGACATCACTGATGACATCTCAAATGACATCACTGATGACATCACTGATGACATCATCCTTGTGATAGAGTGGCAGACCTCCTCTCACCCTAATATAACCTTTGATACACACATTCAAAAATAGAGACTAACATTTTCAAAACAATGGACATACCAATACCAGTTACAACAACCTCTTCAGTAATTCTAAGATCCACATACACATCCACTCATTCACCAACAGTCCTATACAGTCACTCATACATGTACTCACTCATCATATGTACTCATGCACCTATACATCCTGTTACACAATGCCACTCATCCATAGAGTTACTCACACACATAGTCACTCATGCTAATAAAGAATCAAACATACATTTACTTGCATATACAGTTATACACACACCACCACACTTACTTCTACGGAAACTTACACATACTTAGTCTTTTAAACAATCACTTATAGAAACACATACTTATTCATACAGGAACTCTTTCAATCTCTCACTCTCACATATACCTTACTCACATATATACACCAATAGTCACATATACTAGTTTAAAACATATGTAGTTACTCATAAAGACACTATTGAGACAGTCATTCACTCACTAACACACCCATACACACACTCATCCACCCATACAGTCCTGCACACATGCTGTGTTCAACACATACAAACAGTGAGTCACTCATTCATGCACCTATGCACTACGTAATACCCCCCACCGAACCATGCAGCCACTCAGACTGATACTCAAAAAACCAACTAATAACCTATATAGACACCCATGTAGCTACTCACCAACCCATGCAGCCACTTATACACAAAGTGAGAGACTGATACAGATATTTACATATTTAAACATTACTCACTAAGCCATGTATTCACTATGATACACTTAATCAGTCAGTTACACAATCAATTTTTCAAAAACAAATCATCCATTTAGACACTTATATACCCATTTATTCTTCCATCGACCTTGAGATATACATATATAAAACATATTTAATTTTCAGAAAAACACACATTCACTGGATGATGTCATCAGTGATGTCATCAGTGATGTCATTTGAGATGTCATCAGTGATGTCATGAGTGATGTCACTGACCATGTCATGAGTGATGTAATATGTGACGTCATCAGCAGTGCATTGCGGGCGCGCGAGTTATAGTTAGCTGAACTAACTATAACGGGGGAATTTCAATGGTTTTTTACGAGTGAAATGTCCAGCTAACTATAACATGTGTGAAACCTTTGGTTTTTTCATTGAATTTCTAAGGTTTTTTAAATGCTAATTCCTAACTATAACGTGTGTGAAACCCATGGTTTTTTCAGTGAATATATATATATATATATATATATATATATATATATATATATATCAGCAGAACGCTCGCTCTACTTCTCCTTGCTGAGCTGCTGGAAAAAGCGAGAATGGACCCAATTTGGTGCTTAGTAGATTTTAATATGCAAGCACACCTTCCACCATGACGCGTTTCGGCAGCTCCTCTGCCTTGATCACATGACAGCGCTTACACGGGGAGGGTACATTTTTAAAGTGAAATTACATGGTCACATGGTGAGTAAACATGGAAAACATTAAAACATTACAACAGTGTGTAATTTTAAAAGACAGACCTATAGGTTTTACAATTTTTTATCGCTAACAAGCCTTTTATAAAATTACCCACTTGTCATGTCAATTATTGGTAAACTCATATACCTTCATAATCATAGAGTCCTATCAAACGATTAAATAATGGCTTAAATGCCTAATACCTATATGTTTTCCGATTGCTTGTATAGATTGTTTTGCATGGGACCTGTGTGAAACTAAAATATACCCGTGTAATAAATGTTTTGAAAATTAGTGAAGGAACCGGTGTTAAATTTTTTTTATTTTAAGTGCAAATAAGTGCAAAAAGTGCTTAAAAACTTGTGCTGAGGGACTGTGAGACTATATAACCTCCCTCAGCATTTGGTTGAAATAATAGTCACAAGATTTGTTTTCTTATGTCACAGACTATTCGATGTCTGAGCTGACTCTTATGATAGATTATATCGTGGACTGGAGATGTTCATGTGCCATGCATTTGCTGGTTGAGACTGGTGTGGTATTATGAACAGACAACGTATGTACTGTAGGAGATTGGATGACTGCCAAATGTATCAGATCTCTGTTTGGGTATACTTTGACAAAGGGCAGTCGAAAATACATGTGTGGAATTAAGAAATATACCAGTATATAAATAAATAAATAAATAAATATGAATATAAATAATTGATTTCTAAAATATACACATGTGATCCGTTAAAACAAACCCTCTCCTTGCATAGTAGGTAAAATACCAGCACAATCAATCCATCATTATTGTCTGTACCAATTCAAATCAATCAACCAACAGTAAGATATTAACTCTAAAATCAGTGAAGTAAAAGGGAGAGACATAGATTCATATAATGGTGGTAAAATATGCAGAACATAAAATGTAGGTATTTAAAAATAACTTCTTTCATATAAATATTGAATAATATACAATAAACATTAAATATTAAATATTAAATATTAAATATTAAATACTAATACCAATTATTGCAAAAACAAGATGTTTAAAATTATTGGTTCATACCCACAAATCCATATTCTAACATATGTCACCACCTGCCCACTGGTTAATATTCATTTCTTGACAATGCCTGCTGGAGCAACTAAAACGCCAAAATCAGATTAATGCGCAATTTCTAGTCAAGGTATGTGTGCAAATCCTCGCTAGTATTCAGACCCCCTGGAAATTTGGTATCTAACTCTAAAATGTAGCGTGTTTCGAGGCGCCTAAGTTTTTGTTCCCGATCCCCCCCTCTGCCGAGTGGGGGTATCGCATCAATCACAAAGTATTGAAGATGTTTTAAGTTATTTCCATGATGTGCCTTAAAATGTCTAGCTACAGGCTAGCTTGTGTCACTGTTGGTGATGGCTCTAATGTGTTGCAATATGCGCTTATGGACTTGCAACTTCGTGCTACCTATATACAGTAGGTTGCAGGAGCACTGCAACACATATACTGCAAACTCAGTGCGACAAGTCAAATGTTGTCTGATCTCTCTTGTCGCACCACTAAATGCTGTCTGATAGGTGGTTCTATTTAAAGCATAGTTACATGCTTTGCATACAGAACATTTAAAAAAGCCCTTCCTTGCCACCAACCATCCCACTTTCTCACTTTCCTCAGGGTTTTTCTTAACTAGAACATTGGCCATTGTAGCCGCTCTTCTATATGTGATAGCAGGCTGTTTAGGCAAAAGTGTACCAATTATGGGGTCATCATGAACTATTGGCCAATTTCTTCATATTATAGTTCTTATTTGCTGCTCTTGCTTTGAGTAAGTCAGAATAAGTCTGGTGGGTTCAGCATGAGTCTGTTCTTCTTACTTACTTCCTTTCACGCTTTGTGTGAGCTCATGTCTAGCAAGCCTGTTAGATTTATCAATCGCATTTTTAATTGATGCATTTGTGTATCCTCTATCAAGGAATCGCTGTCTACATTCCTGTTGCTTAATGTAGCAGTCTTGTTTCTCACTACAAATTCTCTGTATTCGAAGCATTTCCCCATAGGGAATGCTATGTATTAGATGCGGGGGATGGGCGCTAGAGGCATGAAGCAGAGTATTCCCTGCTGTTTCCTTACGATGTAATGAAGTGTTCATACTGTTGTTTGTTATATTCACTTGAACATCTAGGAAAGTTATATTTTTGTTGCTTATAGTGGATGTAAACTGCAAATTTACATCGTTGTCATTCAATGACTTAACAAATTCAATTGCTTTATCCTGGGTTCCCTTCCATACAATAAAGAGATCGTCTATGTAACGTAACCAGCATACAATATTTTCTTTATAAGTCTGCTCATATGTTTTCATGAGGACCAGCTCCTCCCACCAGCCCATGAACAGGCATGCGTAGCTAGGGGAGAAGCTGGCCCCCATAGCCACACCTTGAATTTGCTGGAACATTTGATGTTTAAACATAAAAAAATTATTCTCTAGGCAGAACCCCAACATGTCCATTATCATCTTATTGTGTTGTACATAATGCAACGGTCTGTTAGTCAGAAAATGATCAACTGCTTTTAGCCCATCCTGATTCCTAATGCATGTATACAGTGAGGATACATCTAAGGCCAAAAGAAAATACCCTTCCTGCCATTGGATGTTAGCGATTTTCTTGATAAAATCCCCAGTGTCCTGCACAAATGATTTTAGTTTCTTCACATGGTCTTGGAGAAAAAAGTCAATATAGCGGGACATATGTTCAAGTGGCCCGTTGATAGCTGATATTATTGGTCTTCCGGGGGGCTTCTGAATATTCTTATGGACCTTAGGAATAAAGTACATGGATGGAGTCTGTGGGTGTTCTGTCTTTAAATATTTAAACTCTTCCATGGATAGCAGTCCCACACTTTTCCAGGCCAATAGTTTTGAATGAAATTGATTTATCATAGTCTTATATTTTGCCGTTGTACTTCTACGATAACATTGCACATCATTCAACTGAGAATAAGCTTCTTCCAAATATTTATCCATAGGCCAAAGTACAATGTTTCCCCCTTTGTCGGAGTTTCTGATAACTATTTTGTTTTCTTTTTTTAGTTTTGTCATAAGCTTGTTGTATTGTCGTTCATGGTTGGTCATTTTCCTTTTTTGCTTATTGATGTTAATGTTCAATTTCTTGATTTGAGCCACGACCTGTTCATTAAAGACGTCAATGGAATCACGAGACATAATGGGCATGAATTTAGACTTTACTTTGAAAGGAGTAGTAGGTTTAAGATTAGTGTCGGTTTCCAATGATCGATCCATTGCAAGGTATTCTGCAGACAGGCTTTGGCTTGATGTGCCCGCAGGTATATTCGATTCCTTCGCCAAGTCCCTCAGATTTTCAAGGGTCTCTAAGTCTGCGACCAAAAGTCCACAAGTTTCGTTGGCGTTGATAGCCACATCTGTGGTTTCCGTTCTGGACCGGGATTTGAGTTCATGGAATTTTTTAAGTTTCAACTTACGAATAAATTTATACACATCCACGCGGGTCGTCGGGTAATCAAAGGCAGATTGCGGACAGTAAGACAACCCTAGGGATAGTAACTGCTTTTCTGCCTGGGTTAAGTTGATATCTGCCAGATTGATTATAGTTTTGGCTGTTGATGAGGTAGGAGGGAAATTATTTACTGCCTGTTCCTCCATGCTCCTCGCCGTCCTCTCCCCCTGTTTGGATGCTTGTTGTAGGCGGCGTTGCCTTGCTTTTCTCCTTTGCCTTCTGGATATTGTTCGTCGTTTTTTGCCGGTTGACTGCGGGGTCTTAGTGTTTCACGTCTACTCCTTCTCATGTAATCAAGTTCCTCCCCCATATATATATGGTGTGGGTTGCTCGTTTTTTATGAATAAAGGATGGGAAGGGAATTACATATAATAATTTTAATATTAGTTAATTAATAATAATATTTTAATACATATGTGATTATGAAACATGTGTGAACATAATTTGAAACATACATTTTAGATGTGTGTTTTCTAGTTTGTAGAGGTGTAGGAGAAACAATTATTTAAATAATAAGAAATTTAAAAATAGATAAATATTTTTTATTACATTATGTAATGTATTATTGTATTAATTGTATTATTATTTTTAATTCTAAATAATATTGTATTTATTGTTTGTTATTGATTTGAGAATATAATTTGGTATCTTAATGAAAATAGTACTCGTTTTTATTTATGATATATATTAAAATTGTAAAAGATAGGTAATTAGTGTATTTTGTTGAAGCATTTTTATATATAAAAAAACTATATTTTTTTAGCATACTTTTGAAATTATTATATTTTTTAAGGGAATTAGTCTGTTTCTAATATTGCACATAGTAGTGGTGGGAGTAGTACATTTTACCCCTTTACAATCCAACAATTTCCCTAGTTTTGCTCTGAGTAGAGAGGGAATAGAAAATATTACACATCTACAATCGAACACTTTCCCTAATTTTCCGCTGGAGTGGGAATAGTAAATTTTATCCCTCCACAATCCAACACTTTCCTTACTGTTGCACTGACTGGAGTTGGAAAAGTAAATGTTACTCCTCCACAATCCTACACTTTCCCTACTCTTGCACTGACTGGAGTGGGAATAGTAAATTTTACCCCTCCACAGTTCAACACTTGCCCTACTTGCCTAGCAGTTTCGTGCCTAACTCGTTTCGGAAAGAACTGCTTGTTCTGATGAGTCACCAATGGGAATGAATCAATAGCTGATGACTGCTGCATTTGCTATGTGCTTCCTTTGAGAAAGGAGATGTTATTTTCTGAAAGATGTTAGGCATAAAGGGGCACATGCATCAACAATGCCATTTGCGATTCCTTATTAGCGAAAAATAAGGAATCGCTAATAAGGAATAGCAAAAGGCTATGCATGTAGGAATCGCTATTCAAATAGCGATTCCTTAACTTTCCTTAATTGCTACTAGCAAATTGCGAGTAGCAATTAAGGAATGCCATCCCAATCATTCCTATGGGCCTCCAGGCCCATAGGAATGAATTGGAGATTGCATGAGCAAATAGCGAGTACCAGTAGGTTCTCGCAAATTGCTCATGCAATTTCAAGGGTGCAAGGGTGTCAAAATGACACCCTATTGCACCCCTGAAATTGATATGTGCACATATGTTGCACACACACATGCTCTAAGGGCATGTGTGTGCGCAACATGAAACTTTGAAAAATGCACAAAAGTGCATTTTTCAAACTTTTAGCAAATTACCATGCAGTTCATCTTCATGGTAATTTGCTCCCCCTATTAGCGATTTCGCTAATTTTTTAACTTTCATGCATTGCATTTAAGGAATCCCAAATTGAGATTCCTTAAATTAAGGAATCTCAATTTGGGATTCCTTAAATGCTATCGCTATTTAAGGAATCGCTATTTAAGGATTCCTTAAATAGCGATTTTTGCTTTTGGGTTGATGCATTGGGATTGGGTATTTTTAACTCAATACCGGGAGCTATTAGCGAATCGGTATTTTACCGACTGGATTTTGGCTTGATGCATGAGGCTGTCAACTGCTTTATTTTTACAAACTTACCAAGAAAGCCTCCAGATAATAAAACTGCATGTTCTGATGAGTGCACTTCGCCTGGGGGTAACTCTGCTTGTCTTTATAATAGCTGCCAGCCCAGCCGTAAAGTGCATCACTACAAGATCCATGCGGGCCCCAGCGTGTTTATTGGGGCTGCAATATGTACATCATCAAAAATGCTACAACTTGGGACAACTGGTGGGGGCAGCTGCCTGAGCAGAAAAACTGGCACACAGGAGTGAGGCAAACCCACATGGGCAAGATGAGGACTACCGATCCCAGCATCATGCCACTGGCTTGTGCTCCCCTTAGGATTATAAAGTCACAAATGGGAATGAATCGGTAGCTGCATTTGCTACCTGCTGCCTTTGAGAAACGAATTTTTTTTTCCGCAACACGTTAGGTACGAAACTGCTTTGTTTTTACAAACTTACCAATAAAGCCTCCAGATAATAAAACTGCTTTTTCTATTGAACTCACTTCGCCTGGGGGCAACTTTGCTTGTCTTTATGATTACGGTGGCCCGGCCGTGAAGTGTACCACCGCAAGATCCATGCGGGCCAGAGTGTGCTTATTGGGTCCGCAATATGCGGATCAGCAAGATATTACAACTTGGGATGACTATTGGGGGCAGCTGCATGAGCAGAAGGACTGGCACGCAGAAGTGTGCAAAACCCACATGGGCAAGATGAGGACTACTGATACCAGCATTCATGGCACTGGCTGATGCTCACCTGAGGATTATAAAGACACCAATGGGAATGAATTGTTATCTGGCAAATGCTATATTTCCTACCTGCCGCCTTTAAAAAAGGAAATGTTTTTTCCGAAACGCGTTAGGCACGAAATTGCTTTGTTTTTATAAACTTACCAAGAAAGCTTCCAGATAATAAAACTGCTTGTTCTGATGAGTGCACTTTGCCCGGGGGGAAGTGCACTCATCAGAACAAGCAGTTTTATTATCTGGAAGCTTAGAAATTCAGAGAAAAATCAAAGCTACAGGGACCTTATAGTTAGGTTCAGATTTCACTCGTAAAAAAACATTAAAATTCAGCAGTTATAGTTACCTGAGCTAACTATAATTTGTGCCCCTGAAATGCACTGCTTATGACCTCACATATTACATCACTCATGACAATGTCAGTGAATTTCTAAGGTTTTTTAAATGCTATTTCCTATCTATAACGTCCCTGTAGCCTTTGTTTTTTTCAGTGAATTTCTATTTTTTTTAACTACTTGTCCTGTTTGCCGAGTGGTGGAGAAAAATGGCCCTAGGACATCCTTTGAGGCCAACTACCCCTCCAGTTACCTCCAGTAAGCCCCACACAGCAGGTTTGCTGAGATCTGGTAGGAGGCCACGCCACCACTTTGCAAACACACCTCCTGGCCTACTACTCCTTGGGAGCCAACTACCCCTCATGTTACCTCCAGCCAGTCCCACACAGTGGGTTTGCTGAGAGGTGTTCGGTGGCCGCGCCCCCTTTTTCCACCACTCTGCAAATGCACCTCCAGGCGCACTACTAGTTGGGGGATGAAGTCCACTTGCCTCTTGAGGGTCCTTGGGGAAACTAGCCCTCCTGTTACCTCCAGTAAGACCCACACAGCTTGATTACTGAGAGGTCATCAGAGACCATGCTCCCTTTCCCCACCACAAATGAGCCTCCTGGTGCACTGCTGGTTGTGGGAGGAAGTGCACTTTAGTCCTAAGGCCCTCAGGAGGCAGGTGGACAAAATTCCCCCACCAGCAGTGTGCCGAGAGGCATGTTTGCAGTGTCCTGGAGAAAGGGGACACGGCCTCTTGCGACCTCTCAGCAATCTTGCTGTGTTGGTCTTACTGGAGGCTATCCCCGGGGACCTGGCCTTTTTATTTTTATAATTGAAAGGGAGAGGGGCCAAGTGGCCACCCTCCCGGAACATTTCCTGCCCCAGGGACCTCACCCCCCGCCCCCCGGGCCTGCCCCTCTTTTTAAAATTATTTTCATTTTAAAAACAAGGGAGGGGGGCCACACAAACCCCAGTGCTTGGCCCATAGTGTGGGTGCCCTGGTCTTACCCAGGACACCCACTTTTAGAACATTGGGGACCATGGGGGAGCCTCAAGGCCCCCGTGGTCCCTGCTGGCTCTCCACCTCCTGCAGGAGCCAGCATAGCTTTGAGACCCAGGGAGCTGCTGAACATGCAGCTCCCTTGATCTCAAAGCATTTGTATGTTTCCATGTTTTCTTGACAGCAGGCAGGGAAACGGACATGCTCTGCTTTTAGCATGCAAGAGCATTTTCTGCTTATGCTTGTTGAAAGTAGGGCTGAGTTTGCTATGGCATGGCAGGGGCAAACTGCAATGTCCCAGGGGTCGGCACCTGGGACATTGCTGGAGACGGCACTGGGAGGTCGTTGACCCCAGGGCCATTTAGGCATCTACAAGGGGTCCGCACGGCCTCCTTCTTTCTTCTGTTAGGGCCTGCCCCAGTGCAGTGGTCGTCCCTGGGCCAAGAACAGTCCTGAAGGAGATGCTATGCAGCCCCCCTCCCATTTTAGAGTTTGGCCCCGGTAAGGTGGTGGTCCCTGGGACCCAGGGGGGCCCATGAGGCCCCCCAACCCAAATATAAGAAGCCATGGTGAGGTGATGGTCCCCGGGGGCAGGGGAGGTGTGTGAGGCCCCCCCACATTATTGAAATTAGCACGGGGAGGCTGGCGGTCCCTGGGCCTGCCCACATACATAATTAAGAGTGCTCCGGGGAGATGAGGGTCCCCGGGCTTCAATAAGCAGGGGGCATGTGCCCTCTCCTAAATTTATCACATGCTCCCAGGACCTGGCACACCCGGGGGGTATTGAAAAGCAAGCTTGGGAGTACACACTTGCTTTTTTGTTTTCACTTTGCAGCAGATTCACAGATCCACCCACAAGTCATGGCGAAATAAAAAAGAAATACTTTTTACCCTCAGTGTGGTCCTTGATGGACCCACCCCACCCATATCTAGGGGTCAGGGTATTCCTACCCTACCTCCGTTCCTTTATTTTTTCTTTTTTTTTCTGGGACTCGGCTTCCAGCCGAGTCCCAAGATGGCTTCCAACACATCCTGGTTGAAGTCTTGGCAGCCAATCAAATTTTAGTAGAATCCGCAAATCCACTGCAAGGACTTGTGTCCCCAGATATCTATATATTTTTTTTATATTAGATATCTCAAAACTACTGAACGGATTTACACTCAATCACAAAAGCACTCTTTCTGGACCAAACATCTAGCTTACTGCTAAATTTAGTGTAATTCCTTTCAGCAGTTAGGGCTGTAGTGGTGTTCAAAAAATGAAAAATCCCCATAGACATAGTATAGGGTATACTCGTTTTGTGACCCCCCCTGTTTTCTTGGCCCCTGCTTGACAGATCACCCTGAAACTTTCAACACAGCAGCTGAACAAAAAAGGGGACATTTTGTGAAACTTTTGTGGTGAATCGTCAAGTGGAATGTTCCAGAAGATGTGTGCCAAGTTATTGACAAAACAAAAAACGCTTTTCCTTAGTAAACTTTGGTCCTAACTGGCGACCGGCAATAGGTAATATATATCCAATGCAGCACTATTAAAACCTCTCAGGATCGTACCATCTTACAATGACATTAATTAATCCATGTAATGATTGACAGTTAACTTTGCAATGAAGTGTTCCATATTCATGAACTGATGCATGACTTTTTATTCTGCTTGTAAATATGCTGCAAAGCAGCCTTAGAACCTAACATTAAAGATCCCTGTGCCCTATTGCCATAAGGTTAAACATCTCTGCTCCACAAGCATTTGAAAACATGAGACACCTCTACCAAGGTCATCTATAAAATCCCCTGGAAGAGGGCACCATCTGAGGACTGTGGGGACTGCTGCACTCCTGGCAGCCCCCAAACCATTCCTAAACTGTTGATGGTGCCCCTGCCCTTCTTCAGGCCCCACATATGTTATTTGTAGGACCTTCGTAAGCCTCGGGTACGCCATTACCCCAGCTGATCAGCACCTATGGCAGCCCCTTTGATACAGCCAGCATAGGAAAAACTGTCTTTTTTTTAAGGGTGCTGCAGGCCACCTCCTGACCTCAACTGCTCCCCGTGCCAGCACAGCTCCTGTAAAGCTATCATGGGAGCCAGGTACACTTTTGTATCATGTCTGCAGTTAGTGCTGGTGGGGTTAGGGTATGCAGCACAATCCTCTCCCTCAGACACAAGCAAGTTGGGCACTTCCTTGTTGGTCCCTGGAAACATTAGAATTATCTGAGCATGATGGCGCTCATTGTAACTTTTTTCCTTGTGCCTTGCTGTGTTTGTCCCATGGTGGGGATGGGGGCACTAGGAAATAATACTGAAACGATGGAGGATTCCATGTGGACCCACTTAGGCCATTTTCCCTCAAGGTTTTGGCCCTCCTCAAGGAGCCTGGAGAGCTGGGAAAGCAGGACTCTATGCATGCCAGATCCCAGCTTGTCCCCCAGGAGAAAAACTTCTCCTCCAGTTTCTCTGGCCCCCTTGGGTGGTATACACTGTGAAATTTGGGTTTTGCTCCCGATTGTGCGCTCCAGCCACCATAATGATTTCTTCAGGCTTCCTGATTATTGTGAAGCTTCTCAAAGCTCTTTTTTTGGATGTTCTCCCTGGAATGAGGGAGCGCTCAGGACCTTCCCTCCTGGTTAAGAAAGAATCAGTGCTCTTTCCAGCATCCAGAATTCTCCTCAAAGTAGAATTCCAACCCTGCCTGCACTTTTGAGGTCCCATGACTTCCTCAGGCCACTTGCAGAGAATCTGTGTGACGAATGAAGTCGGGCTGATCCCTGTAAAGAGGGTATTCCCTCCAGAGACTCGGTCCTCAGAGTTCAAGAGAACCCTTCTGCCTCAAAGTCCCCCAGCAGGTGCATTCTTCTACCATCCCTCTGAGGATGAAAGGGGGCAGCGCACTTGATCCTGTAAAGATACATCCACATATTCCCTTTTGCTCAAGTCCAGGGTGTTCCAGCACTGCAGATGGGTCGAGTCTTCTTCAGAGTCCCGCAAAACCCATCTTCTTTCTCACCCTTGCAAAAGTTTTAATGGTGAGTGTAAAGGTCCAGAAGGTGTGCACCATAGCACATTAGGCAGACACATTATTCTTCAACCCCATGCCAAACCTTTCTGCACATAATTTCGGGACATTCCAACATGCCTGCTTGAAGTAGTCCTTTGAAAGACCTACACTCCAGCATATTAAATGAGAGAGCCCATATACTGCTTAGCTCCAAAGGTCTGGCTGCGCTTCTTTGTTCTACTTAAAATGAGCTCTCCAAGGCCTAGTGTAGCATGAAAGGGTCATCAGCACATTTGATTCTGCCCCTATTGTTTTCTCTACCAGGAGCAGGCCTAATCCTGAGGAATGGTTGTCCTGTGTGGGGAGAGTGTCAGTCATTTTCATACAGTTGTCAAATCATTGATTAAAGCATAATCATGAATCTGAAGGGAATTGTGTGTACATCAGCATATGACCTGCTTGGATCGCTAACAATACCCAGTTATCCAAAAGGTGGTCATTTTAGACAAAGACGAAAACTGAGAGACAGCCTTCCAATAGAAGGAAAAGCCTCAGGTTACCATTGGAGTAGTCTTGTGTACTCAAAAAAGACCTCTAATTGGATCTATACAAGTAATGGCCTTTACTGGATTGATAAGATCCTCTCTCACTAGGTGGATAAGGGAGTTGGAGATAAAGGGTATTTAAGGATGATATCATGGACCCGGACATCGTCATGGAGCTGTGAATGAATTAGCCATCTGAACATAAAGACGATACCAGGATCGGCACTACCAACTGTGCTAATTCCATTTGCATTAAGTTGCTTGACAGCCTGATGATGTGTCCACGGAAGCAGCCTGTTGTGCCTGTGCCCCTACCAGCATCTTCGAGGGCATCTATGTCATCCAGTTTGATGTCGTCCAATTGCAGCCATTTTAACTCGGTCCGCGGAGGTGCTCTGCCTTGACCTTTGATCCAGCTGAGGTGCTTGTGGTTTTGGTCAGACAAAGGTAGAGGTGGGAAAACTACAGAAAGCTTGAGCCTGGAACCTGGCTCTAGCTCGGCTTAAGGTCCTGTTGGAACCTCGAGCCCATAACAAGTCGAGCTTTCATGTGGCTTCTGCTTGCCCCTCTCCCCCCACCCAGGATGTGCCATTAGACAAGAGCTGCCTCCTTTTAAATGGAAAAAAAGGTTTAAGTCTCAGTGTTGGCTGATCATCCTGTAATTTTGGGCAAATCACTTAATCTACTTGTGCCTAGAAAAAATGAATGTGACCTTCTATAATGTACCTTCTGCTCATAAAAAGGGCTCTAATACTTTTGGTTTGTGTTTGCACTATTTAAAACTACAAAAAGAGGACAAAACAAAGCTTTAACATAAGGAAAGATGAATAGATAACCAATTACTGGCTGAATCGTACAAAGTGAAACCAGAAAACCTCGATAAATCAGGGCTTCCACGCTTAAATTGTGTGATCTCAGGCAAAAATGTATTTCACCAAAACTTCCTTTTCTCCATTATCACGTTTGAAAGCAAAAACTAATTGTATTTGACTTAATAGACTATTAAGTTGCTCTATAACACTCTGGGCCATGTCCAGAGCTTTACATCATAACTGCCTTTCTTCTTAGTACACTTATGGTTCATGTTTTAGAACTATCACTTGTAATAAGTGCTTCTTAGGCAGTTCTATACTGTGACATATCAATGTCAAAGCTTCAACTTGCTAAAGAAATACACTTTTTTGAATTTTTGAAGAGACTTTATCATATTTTACATAATGTTTGTTGTATGATTTACATAGTAAACATTTTCAGGGCTCAACTCGTGCCTGAGCTCTAAGAGCCAAACCATACCTTTGGCTCAGCTCTGGCTTGGATCTATCTCCCTGTTAATCTGTTGGCTCAACCACCTCTAGGGCCTCATTTCTGAAAAAGTAATACATCAATGGGGAAACCAGTGAGGCAACACTTTTCATAGCGCCATCCTTGCGACACCATGAATGCGTCGTATTTACTGTACGGCGCTACTTGTGACAAGCATTTACAGGTATGTCAGTATTCCTGACGTATCTGTAGACACAAAGGTGCCGATTAGGATCCTGGAGAAACCGGTTACGAACCGTCGGACGGAGGGTTTTCTCCGTCCGACTCGTACTCGGTTGTAAAACTTTACAAACATGCAAGTACGATTCGCACGGAAACACTATTTCCGTACGATTCGTACAAAACACCAACCGACGAAAATAAACATACAAATGACATCCGGAAAAGCGCCGACGTGACGTCGGGACGTATGCAGCCTGCGTTCCACGAACCAGGAAGTACGATTCGCACCGACGTCATCCCGCACGGAGAATATTTTCCGGCAGCCAAAAACTGCCGGGAAATCAGGACGACGCGCACAAGGAGCACCTGTACACGACGGACAGAAATGGACCCGAACCTACGTGTCATCCCAGCCCTCATAGCAGTCGACCTCCTCTACAGGTACCGACGCAGACGCCGCAGAAGGTCAGAACAACACCCAGGGGCGAAGGGGGGGGGCAGGGGCAGGACACAAAACCCCCACCCAAGTCACACAGCACACATGCCCTGGACATACCTGACCTCCAGGCCCTGGTCACTTCGAGGGGGTGGGGGCGTGTCCAACAACGCCAGCGTCCGCCACAACGGAAGTGGGCGACGACGCAAACCGGCAACACAACAATACAGGTACGTACCGTACCCATGCCTTAAGAGCGTGGGTACGAGTCGTACCATGCCCACACCCACGTCACCCCAACAATGGCGGTACGGCCTGTACCCATGTGCCAAAGGCCTGGGTACAGGCCGCACAAGCATTCCACAGCGTGGGCACGGGTACGTACGGCCCGTACCCCCACCCGTGTATGTATGGAGCGTACCCCCACCCCAACAGTGTATGTACGGTCCGTACATACACTGTTGGGGTGGGGGTAAGCTCCATACATATGCGGGTGAGGGTACGGTCCGTACGTACGGGGGTGTACATGCACGGGTGGGGGTTCGGCACGTACATATGAGGGCTGGGGGGGTGGTTGGGCGCGTACATACGGGGGCTGGGGGGGGTGTTGGGCGCGTATGCGGGCACATGTCTCCATGGTTGCTATGGGAGTTCGGGGCGGACGGTGTTTTTTCCATACAGTTGTAACATCGGACGCACGGGATGGATCGTACTTGCGCGGTCGGACTTCACTTTTCACATTTGTATGGTAAATCGTCCGGGGACGTGTCGGACACGTTTTCCGACCCGAGGACGTGTGGGGAATTATTCCCAATGCGATTCGTATGGACTTTTTCCCATGCGAATCGTACTTGGCAGTCTGTACGGCACTTGTACGATTCGTACGGTAAAAAGACCGGATACGAGTCGTACGGGGAACATTTTTCCAGGATCCGAATCGGCACCAAAATTGTCTCATTGCTGGAGTGTGTCTGAAAACACGCAACTCCAGCAATGTGTTCTTTCTCATGGGACAATCCCATGTGAAAGGGCCTGCAACACTCTTACACCTGGGTCAAGCAGGCATAAGGATTTGACGCAATGGCATCCTAGAAGTTGCATAGTGAAATCTCATACATTTCACTGAGCCACTACTACGAGGCTTTTTTTGGCGGGGGATGCCCACCCTGCATGCATTATACCTGATGCAGGTATAATGTAGCACAGGGCTTTACAAAGTGACACATCGGCCTAGATGCGTCTCATTGTAAATAGGGTGCAGTGTGGCGCATATTTTACGCTGCCTCAAAAAGTGATGAAACAGTGCTGTAAAGGGCTCATAAGTAAGGCCCCTAGACAAGGTTGACATAGATGCAGCTTTTTTGGGCTGCGAGCTGGTTGAACTGGCTGTTTGAGCTGAGTGTTGCCGCATTAGAAAATATTCTGGAGCCTGAGCATAGAGGAGTCCCCAAAGCGAAGATGGCTCAGGTGTGGTGCTAAGTGTGTAGAGTCGGGCTGAAGATTGTTCACAAGGGGTACTACAGCAACAACAGCAAGTAGAAGAGGTCAGAGTGTTCGGAGGAGGTAGGCACATAGCTAAACAAAGCAGAAGATCACTGAATTGAGGTGTGGCCACGAAAAGAAGGGCCTGCCCCTCTATCTGTTTTTTCACTAGGAATTAACTCCTATAATAAAAGCAGTTGCTTCATGTTTCTGCTTCTGTAAAGATTATAATTTTGACTATTCACAGATTAAATACAAACACTAGATTGGTTGCTCATTAGTAAAGAAAACTGAAGGGTAGTAGATGTATGGGCGGTATGGACTGTAACCTTTTAGCCTGAATTCTTCCCACTTCGTACCCTCCTCCTCCCCTCCCTTCCATTGTTAAGTAGAACTTTCCCACAGAGAGGTTGAAATATGCTTGTGAGGCATGGAGGCTGTGACAGGAGTGAAATAGTGGAGATGATGAATAAAGCCTAGCTGAACCCACCTGGATTCTGTACTTCTTCTGCCTGATGACCATCTTTGTAACACTGCCGACGAGCTGGCTTGTGTAAGGGGGCAACCTTCATCTCCTCCCCTTCTCTTTACTCCACGAGTCACATGCTGTTGTAGTCTTCATGAAAGGTACTGTGTTGATTCCTTTACTTCTGGCTGCCTCACCGTTGAATCTTGTGGCACGTTATCTCTACTTCCGACTTACTCAGCTGAATTTCAAAGCTGCTGCGCACATCTCTGGTCATGACGTAGTATTCAAAAGGGATGTGACAAGTAACCCTCCTTTGCGCTGTCCTTCTGTCATTGAGCCTCTAATCTTGTGGAGAGAGCCCCGTATACTTAGTGTCTGTGGAGCTGCAATACTATTTGCCTCGCCTCACAGCGCCAGTACTGTGGCTTCTCTCAGCTGTCTGTTGGTAACGAAGCCGGGAGAAGTGGTGCACCAGCCGTGGTGAGCTTCACTGTCTCCCTCGCCAGTTATCTCTTCACTGAACATCTGTGTCTGGAGGCATTTCACTGCCTTTGCGTTTCCGAGGTGAGCCGGAGAAGGCGCACATTGCTGTCTTTGTCAGACCGTGACCAGCTGAGTGGGGGAAGCGGCTTTCCTTGTATCGCCGTGACCAGCCGTGTGGAGGAGCGCTTAGCAGTCTCTATCGGACCGCGACCAGCTGGGTGGGGGAGCGGCTTTCCTCTTAGAGGCCGTCAGCTGCTTGGTGAAGGGCTGCCCCTTTTCTCCCCTTTCCTCTCATTGTCGCAGAGGATTGGGCGCTTTGGGTCTGCCCCTTCCTTTTGATCGGACGGGGCTGGTGGGGAGGAGGGAGCCTCCCCTCATTGTCTCGAGCATCAACCTTACAGTTATTTTTGAGGGCAGCTCCCAGGAAGTGCTCCAGTGGAATACCGCCACTTTGCGGTCTCCTCATGGGATTGTGCTGACAGGCACAGCTGTTGCTTGTCAATTATCATCGGAATCCAGCCTCTTGGGGTCTCTTCACGAAATTAGACTGACAGGCACAGCAGTTGCTTGTCATTGATCGTACCATAGAAATTTCACTGACAGACAGAGCCTGTGTGTGTCCAGCGCACCACTCTGTTCTGTGGGTAGTTGCAGTAACATAAAACTTCTGTAGCCTTCGTCACGCATCGTTTCTGTGCTGACTAGCACAGCTTGGACTGCTGGTCTTTCTCGTTCCCTGGAGGAATCTCAGGTGACATTCCCCCTTTTCTGTGCCACATGTTGATAATCTCAGCTTGCCCTTCCTGCCTATCAGGGCAAAAGTACTCTGTGCTCATTTTCTTGCATATTTACCTCTGCTCTTCTCAATTATTTCTCTTATTTTTGGATGGTTTGCAATTCTTGTGGGCCCTGCGTTTGGGAGGGGATCTTTCATTCACTGGTTCTTCTGGTCATTTTTAACATTGAAAAGTTATCGGGCGTTATTACCCTCTCTCATGCCCTTCTTTCGCAAACATGGCAGCAGCAGGCATGTCCCAACCAGTTCCATTTTTGAATGAGGTGGGAAAACCAAACATCCCCTGGAAGGAGAGGGCTAACATTTTTTAATCGTATTTAATAGCAATTGGGGGAGAAAAGTTCAGTTCCATCAGGAAACGACACATTCTTCTCCACAATTGTGGGGCACATGGTAGAAAAGTTTATAATTCTTTACCTGACCCTGTGTTTGAGGATGATGAGAGGAGGATGAGGCCAATGAATACAGAGTTGCATTCCTCAAATTGAAGAAGCAGTTTGGAGACAAAATTAATGTTGTTTTAGAACGGCACAAGTTTTTCTACCGCGTTTAAAGTAAGCAAGAGAGTATCTTAAACTACGTGGCTGCTCTGAGAGGATTGAGCAATTTGTGTGACTTTAGAGATGTAAATGATTCACTCATTAGAGACCAAGTAGTAAGATGCACCAAGATAAGAATCCAAGAGAAATTATTACAAAAATGACCAGACTTGCAAGAAGCGGTAGAATTTGCTAATCTTTTGAGCACACCACAATATGCTTGATATGTCTGAAAGAAATTAGATCCACATCCTCCAGTGAATCGTTTTCAGAGGTGAATACAGAAGAGGAAATATACAACATTAGGAACCCTAATGGTGCCGGATCCAAAATCGAAAGCGAGCAGAGCGAACTTAAATGCTATCGCTGTGGGAGTAGCAATCACCTTACCAACTCTCCATTTTGTCAGGCCAAATCCAGGAAGTGCAACAGAAGGGGACACTTTTTGAGAGTCTGCCAGGACTCCTTCCACAAAGAGAAACACAATGAAATCAGAGAACAGGAGGAGGTCACTCAATCGGTCAAGAAAATAATTTTACAAGTGGGAGACCTCACCACGATCCATGCTGTCAGCTATCCAGTCTGTGACATCAGCCTAGATGGAAACCCCATCAAAGTGTTCACTGACTCTTGCTCTCCCTACACCTTCATCAACTCAGCAGATTTTAGCAAGATGAGAATTGCTAAGGAGGAAGATCTTCCTCTCAAGGGAATATTCAAATCTCTCATCACCTTTAAAAATCACACTACCGTAGGCAAAGTCTACGTGGTCCATGAAGGGTTCAACTTATTGGGGTGACAACACCAAAAGGAATTGGGGATTAAATTATATCCCAATAACCCAGAGCAAGTTCTATTGATCAGTCAATCCATTACAGGGGACCGGATCTGTAGAAAAATTCAGAGAAATAATCAATGATAGACTGGGCCTACTCAAAGAGTTTCAGCACAAAATTGAACAGAGAAAAGGCTCCAAACCTGTTGTGCACAAGATCAGACCCATTCCCCACCTCATGGATGAGCCATTGAAGATGGAACTATGGAGCTGTGTAGGTTACAAAGTCAAGGGATTATTCAACCGGCTGAGAGTTCTGACTGGTTGGCGCCCATTGTGATCGCTAAGAAAGACCAGGGCAAAGGGATCAGGTTGTGCGTGGACCTGCGTGACCTCAACCGTAACATCTGGATTGACAGACATCCTCCTCCTCGAATCCACGAAATGTTGAGCACCATGGGCTAGGGTGTGTGCTTCCCAGTTCTCGACCAGTGTAGCGCGTACCAACATGTTGAACTTCATCCGGAATCCAGGTGGTTGACGGCTGTCACCACACCGATGGGATCTTTCATGTTTTGGAGAATGCCGTTCGGTCTAGCGTCTGCAGCTGTGGTGTTCCAAAAAATTATGCAAAGCATCCTTGAGGGAATCCCTAAAACTTCCAGGATGATGTTTTAATCTGTGGGGCCACGGAGGAAGAACATGACATGTACCTAAGACAGGTCCTGTGTAAGCTCAGAGATGCGGACTCACTCTGTGAAGAGAGAAATGCCAAATAGGTGTGAGAACGGTGGAATACCTGGGTCATTTTATTTCAGACGATGGATTTAAGCCAAAGATCTGCCTGTTGAAGGCTGTTCAAGAGGCAGTAGCTTCAAAAAAACAAAGAGGGGCTGAAGTCCTTCTTAGGACTAGCAGAGTTCATGACAAAATATGTCCAAAAATGTTCAGATCTTACTCAAGAACCATACACAATTCAGTCGGATGGAGGAACATCAAAACGCCTTTGATAACATCAAAAAAGCCATTCTTTCTGGCCCATATTTGTGTAACTTTGAGCATAGTGAGAAAACGATTCTCACCACAGATGCCAGTAGCAAGGGCGTGGGAGCTACCATTTCACAAGTCATTGAGGGAAAGGACCGAATCGTGGCCTTTGCATTTTATGCCCTAAACAAATCTGAAGCTAACTACTCTGTGGTAGAGAGAGAAGCCCTTGCATGCTTTTGGGTAGTCCAACACTTCAAATTTTACCTGTGGGGCATCCAATTTGACATCCAGACAGACCATAAACCCCTCTTTCACATGTTTTTTACAAAAGAATCTTAAAACGGCACGCCAAGAATAGCTAGATGTGTGTTGGGCCTAGAGAGCTTTTGCTGCAAACTGGAATACGTCCTAGGTAACCAAAATACGGCTGCGGGTTTCCTCTTCAGATCTCTCTTAGAGGAAATGGAAGAATTTGAAACATGTGAATACCCTATCTTGGCCATCAATCTCCCAGCCCTCACTGATGAAGAGTGGAATGCAGCTATTTCAGAGGATGGGGTGCTTGCCAAAGTCAAAGCTTATGCTCTTCAGGGATGGCCAAATAGCAGGAGCGAGGTTGAAGTAGAGATAAAAGCATTTTGGGAGGGAGGCTTAAAATAAATACTAGCAATAACCTGATACTCAGGAGTGACAAAATCATACCCCTTCAAGGTTAAGGGACCTAGGGCCATATGTATGAAGCTAAATTGCGATCGCAAACGCTGAAATTTGCAGAATTTCAGTATTTGCAATCACAATTTAGGCAGTGAGCAATGTAGCACACAAAAAGCCACTCGCAAAATAAGGAATCGCAAAATTTGTGATTCCCTAATTTGCGAATACAGTTAAGGAATCCTAATTGTGATTCCTTAAATGCAATGTAGGAAGCACCCAAGTTGTGCGATTTTGGCTTAAGGAATCGCAAATTACCACCAACTTCAGGTTGGAGGTAATTTGCGATTTCTTTGAAAAATGCACTTTTTTGCATTCTTCAAAGAGCCCTTAGGGCATGTATGTGCGCCGCATGTGCACACATGCATATTTCAGGGGTGCAACAGGGTGTCCTATTGACACCCTTGCAACCTTGAAATTGCATTCTCAATTTGCGATTCTCTAATTAGGAATCACAAATTGAGAATGTCTTCCCATTCATTCCTAAGGGCCTTCTAGCCCATAGGAATGAATGGGAAGTTATTCCTTATTTGCGAATCTCAATTTGTGATTCGCAAATAAGGAATATGCAGGATTCGCAAATTATTTAGCAAATCATACATACATTGCATTTTGCGATTCTCTAATTGCGATTCCCTAACAATCGCAATTTGAGAATCGCAAAATGCGTTTTTCATACATATGGCCCCTAGTTATCAATCTTGCCCATGAAGGTCACTTGGGTAGAAACCTCACCAAATCCTGGGTGAGGGAGCGCTACTGGTTCACGGGTATGGACGCCATGGTCGAGGCCAAGGTGAAAGACTGCTCAATATGTGCTAACAGCGACAAAGCTAAGGTTGTCCATCGTGCACCCATATCCCCAGTACAGGTTCCCGAAAAACCTTGGGAAAAGGTGGCTCTAGACATCATTGGTCCTATCAGTAGGGCAGGGGTGACCAAACGCTACGCTCTAGTCATGGTAGGTTACCATTCTCATTGGGTGGTTACAAAAATGGTTCACCAAATAACCACTGAGCACATCATACAATTTCTGAAAGACTCTTTTTACTGAGAAGGAATTTCCGCCACTATCATAACAGATAACGGAGTGCAATTTACGTCTTCTGCCATGATGGAGTTTCTGGCCCATCTCAATGTTTCCCACTTCAAGACTGCTTTATACTGCCCAAGGGCCAATGGGCTGATGGAGAGAATCAACTGCATGGTTAAGGAATGCATCCAGTTAGCCTGGGCAAACCACCTGGATGTAGAAAATGCTTTGCAGGAAATATTGTGGGCTTTCCATACCATTCACAGCTCTGTAGCAGGAGTCTCGCCCTTTATGGCCCTTAAGGGAAGAAAACCCTCTACTAAAATGTTTCTGAGTTGGTTGGGTGGGGGGGACAGAGCTACTCACGATCCCAACCTGGTCAAAGACAAAATTGCACTCCACCAAGCCAAGTACGAGAGCCAATACAATGGCAAACATGGTACCAAGAGTCAACTATGGAATGTAGGGGACTGGGGGTATGTAAAGAGGACGGTTGGCATGGAAGGGTCCATGTCCAAATTCTTTCAACCCATGCGCATTGCTGCAACTCAACTGAATGTAGCCATAATGGATAATGGACAATGTTGAAGCATGGACAGACTGGTTCGCCACGACCCTCGTAAATTGCCCACCAAGGAGAGTTTTTCAAGTGGGAGCGAATCTAGCCTCCGAAGCAGAGAGGTGATGGCTTGACGAGAAGGCAAAGTGCCGGTCTGGCATAAAGACTATTTCATGGACACCTGAATAGTTTCCTTTGGAAATGTCAGCCTTCTCTATAGTTACTTTCCCGCTTTTTCTCCATTCCTTTCCCTGCCCTACCCCCCTTTCATTTCCAGTGCACCGAGGTTCTTCTCCTCCCTTTTGTTTCCCTAAGGGGAAAGATGTGTTGTTATTTGAATTCTTCCCACTTGTTAACTTCCTCCTCCCCTTTCTTCCATTGTTATGTAGAACGTTCCCACTGAGGGTTCTCAAGTGTACCTTAGAATGTTGAGATATGCTTGTGAGGAATGGAGGCTGTGTCAGGAGTGGAGCAGTGGAGACGATGAATAAAGCCTAGCTGAACCCACCTGGAGTCTGTACTTCTTCTGCCTGATGGCCATCTTTGTAACACTTCTCCTTTCTAAAATCTTGACTTTTCACAGATGAAATACAAATACTAGATTGGTTGCTCATTAGTAAAGAAAGCTGAACGGTAGTAGATATATGGTTGGTATGGACTGTAACCTGTTGAAGCATTTTTTTGCTAATACTTTGACTGAAATCTGATATTGAATTTCGAACATCTGCTTGCTGATAACCTGTGATTAGCAACCTGCCATTCAGTCTAACTTTATTAAGGTAATGAAAATACTAACATGGTCACAAAAACACTTTCGGGGAGTGAAGCAAATAACAAGTAAATATCTTTGGCGCTTTTAATCTGGGAGAGCAGGGAAGCAATTGAACACAGGAATTTCTAGCTGCATCACAATGTCTCGTTAACAAATGTGAAAGCAATCAAAAACCACAATGGTACTAATTAGCAATAATGATTTGTCATAAGCAGTAATAGATTCTGACTGAATCTATGGCCATATGATTCTGTTAATAAAATGAATGTAGAATAGTACAATAGTGTGGTGAAAAAGGTGTGTAGAATTTTAACTATTACAGACTATATTAACGATAAAACATATTTTAACTTTAAAAATAATGGTGCATTTTCAACAAAATATGCTTGTAACCAAAAAATATTTTAAAAGTCTAACTTAAAAACAAAAAAGCAAATATATATACCTTAAAATAATGAATGTAACTTTTAAATAAATGAAATTATGCACAAATAATAAAAAAATGCGAATTAATTATATGAACACTAGGGTGCTGATTCCGATCCGTTAAAAATTATTTGTGTACGACCGGTATCCGTATTTTTTTACGTACGAGTCGTACAAGTACCGTACAAACTGCCAAGTACGATTCGTCCGTGAAAAATAACTACGAATAGCGTCGGGAAAAGTCTACCAGAGTGCGTCGGAAAGTGTTCACGTCCGAATATCATCGGGAAAAGTGTACGAGAGTGAGCCGGACATTTTTACGTGCAAATCGTAAAACACAAGTCCGAGCGCGCAAGTACGATCCCGACCGTCCGTCCGAATACACAATCGCACGTAAAAAGGCCCGTACGGAGCCAACGCAGGAGCACACATGTACACGGGTAAACCATGCCCGTGTATGAGCCGTACAGCCCCCCCACCCCCAAATATGTCAGCACCGTACACCACCCTGTCCGCACTGTACCCCAGCCCCGCAACTGTACGCCCCGTACCCCCCCATGTACGTGCCGTACCCCCATGTACGCGCCTTACCCCCCGTCCACACTGTACCCCAGCCCCGCACCTGTACGCGCCGTACCCCCCCATGTACGCGCCATACCCCCCTGTAGGCGCATGACCCCCGCATGTACGCGCCATACCTCTGCATGTACGCACCGTACCCCAGGGCCACACGTGTACGCACCGTACCCCCACCGCATGTACGCGCCTTACCCCCCCATGTACGCACCGTACCTCCGCATGTACGCGCCGTACCCCAGGGCCGCACGTGTATGCACCATACCCCCACCGCATGTATGCGCCTTACCCCCCATGTACGCGCCGCACCTCCGCATGTACGCGCCGTACCCCAGGGCCGCACCTGTATGCACCGTACCCCCACCGCATGTACGCACCTTACCCCCACCGCATGTACGCGCCGTACCTCCGCATGTACGCGCCGTACCCCAGGGCCGCACGTGTACGCACCGTACCCCCACCGCATGTACGCGCCTTACCCCCCCATGTACGCGCCACACCTCCGCATGTACGCGCCATACCCCAGGGCCGCACCTGTGTGCACCGTACCCCCACCGCATGTACGTGCCCTCCCCTCCATGTTCGCGCCCCCCTACCCCCATGTACGCGCCTTCCCCCATGTACGCACCGTACACCAGGGCCGCACGTGTACGCACCGAACCCCCACCGCATGTACGCGCAGCACTCCAACACCGTACCCCAGCACCCTCACCCAGCATCCCATATGTACGGATCGTACCTACGCGAAAATGACTCTTACAGAACCAGAACACTGTAAAACAGCACAAGGAGGGTCAATTCGACTCGCACAACACCACAAAACACGTCTACATGACAAAATACTTCTCAATGACTGACCTGGCACATCCAAACAGGCAAACAGAGGCCCCAAATCACAACCACCACTTATAACACACCCACCAAAATTCAAACACAGCCACACCCAAAAATGGACCAATAAAAAGGGCCCACACACACAACCCATGAGCCTTTGCAACAGACCCACTGCTGCCAGACCCCACTGAGAAACAACTCCACATAGAAATTACTCCACATCACTCATACCTCCACTACACCTTCACTCACACACCTTCACACAACCTCCTCCACAAACATCCCCCTCTTCACATTCACACACACCCCGTCACATTCATACCCACACACCCACAACCATCCACACCCACACCCACACCCCACACCATGCCCACAGAAAAGAATCCAAAGTTCACAACGGCGGAGCTGAACCTCCTTGTCAACGAAGTCATAAGAGTCGAGCCACAGCTGTTTGGAACATTGGTCAGACAGACCAGCATAGCTGAAAAATCTGCCATGTGGCAGAGGATTGTCGACAAGGTGAATGCTGTTGCGCCCATCCGAAAGACCAGGCATGAATGCCAAGCCAGGTGGTACGATCTGCGCGGGGCGGTCAAGAGGAAAATGAATGAAGAATATGCCCAGACTAACATCACTGGAGGTGGGCCGCCCTGCAGACCCGTACACTACCATCCCTGGGAGGAGAAGGTGATGGCCCTGCTACCGCCGGTGGGAGTACACGGAGTCGAAGGAGTCGCAGAGCCTGGTGAGTACACAAACAACTTACGTAACATGGGGGCAATGGGGTCCACACCACATATACACCAAATGCGCGCAACTTCCCCCAAGCACTCACCGCAAACAACCACACTCAAAAACCACGCACATGCCACTAACGTCACCATGCACCCTTCACATATCAAGGCAAGGCCATGTCCAAGCCTACAACAACCACAAACACAAGACTGGATGTCCGGGAGGCTGGGAGTGTGGGCCCCACACAACACATTGTGAAAATGAGACGCAGACACCAATGCCCTCAGCCCATATGGCATAGGTACATACCCATGCAAAATGCACAGGGACTGGCAAAGTACTGACAAGGTAGATGACACTTGGCCCTGCTGTATGTAGCACAAGGCCCTCCTGGGACCACTGTATACCCAAACACCAACTCCACAAGCACAGGTATCTAGCACAGGAACTCACACTTACTGTCATGCCAGCATGCACCATGAGGGGACAGACACATCACCTGGGAGACCCAATGACAACTTACACTACACACAACAGCAGGCCCGGTCACAAACCCCCCCTAACACAAGCACACACACCGGGGCAGGCAACAGATTTACATACTCCCACAATTGACATGTGATACAACAAGACCGATCCACAGCCAAATAGGCATCAGAGCAAAGAATCTACAGGTCAAACACTCAGGAGAACATCCCAATCTGTCCCCCGCAACATACCCATCCCCAAGTGGACATTGAGAGGAATGCTAGGCATATCCAACTACCTGGAGGAAATGTGTCAACTTGAATATGTATGAAACATAGATGTCGCATGAAACACCATTAACATTGTCTCTCTCTCACACACAGGGCAACGTCGTTGATCTCCCCCCAACACTGGGGGGGAAGAATCACAGTCCCAGGCACCGCATGAAGACGATCCCACCGGCAGCGACGACTCTCACCACTCCGTGGATGACCCCGACCAACCTGGACCCTCTGGTGCCCAAGCCCCTGCAGCACCTGCGTCAGGTACATCTGTGCCAAACACCACCCCAATTCCTGCCACATCCCAGGACACACCCAGGAGCCCTGCTCACACTGAACAACAGAGCCAGTCTGACCAGGAGGGACAAGGTTCTCCGGGCACCCAGGAGGAGGCAGGCAACCCTGCAAATGCCATCCCTCAGGGGTCCCGTAGACCCGATGTGCCCACAAGGGCAGGCCAGGCTCAAGTGGGCAGGGGTGGTGGGAGTGGAGGCAGGCGGAGGCGCGAACCTGACCAGCCAGCTCAGGACCCCGGTATGTCACACATACGCAACATTCTGGACTCATACCGGCGTGACACCAGAGGCATCAACCAGGTCGTGTCAAGACTCTCCGAGATGCAGGGGACCCTCGATGACATTAAGAACCTGCAGGTCGAGCATCATGCCAGTCATCAAGGACGGATGGAGGCAAGACTGGCTGAGCTCCTGGCGGTGCACAGGGACGTGAGCCAATCACTCCGTCAGATCGCCCAAAGCCTGGCAAACCCTCCCTGTGCCACCAGGCGTAGACCAGCACCAGACACAGGGAGGGAGGAGGAGGAGGATTCATCTGACGGAGCATCCCCAGCATCGTCAAGGCCTGCATCTGAGGGTCCCCGGAGGAAGGTGGGTCGTCCACGGAAAAGACCGTGAGAGTCAGCGGACCATCCCCATCTCCCAGGTCACCTGGCCTGGCACCTGGCCCTCTGTGCAACAGCAGCACCTCATCCAATGACATTCTCTGCCACATGGACTTGCTGGTCACAGTCTGACCAATGATGACCAACACTGTGGTCTGGACTCTGATGAACTCCAATGCCAAGGATACCATCTCCCCCTGTGAACTTTGGATTCTATTCCCCCGGTACAGCACCCAATTGCATCTACCAAACCACTTACCCCACTAAAAATAAATATTTCACTTTGGACATGAGACGTTCCTGTCATTTTGCATCATTCAATGACATATGTGTGTGGAAATGTCAAACTATGGCTGAGTGTTGAACCAACTCCAGCCATCCATACCCTGGGATCAGAGTCTGGTACAGGACACACATGGGTCACAAGGTATCATTCAATGTAGGCATGGAGCACAACACTCACCTGTGATGGCTGCTGGCTGCTGAGGGGGGGGCTTGCTAAACTGTGCGGAGAGACCTATTTGGGAGATCATCATCAAGGCGTAGAGGTCATGGCTCATGTGGAGGTTCCCGGGGAGGGAGTCCCAGGTATGTGTGGCCAGGTGGGAGAACAATGTCCTGTATGCTGGAGTACGGTGGATGTGAAGAACGGTGGCCAGGGCAAGGTTGGATACACGGAGATGGCCCAACGGGATCTAGGATGACAGACGTACAAGGTTGGTTGGGGGTCGAGGTTGTGGACTGCCTCCTGAGTGTGGGTGGGGAGTGTGAAGGTCACCCTGCAGCAGACAGTGATCCATTGCAGCTATCCATGGTGGACGGTGTGGTGGCTGGGGCGCAGGCTGTTGAATCTGAGGTGTGCAGATGCCCCCTGGAAGTGGACCAGTTTCCTGGGAGTTTGGATGTACTTGCTCCGTAGAGGGCAGGGCAGTATTTGACATGTTGTCATGGACCTGGCGGATGGTCTGTCTTTTCTTGGAGTGGATCTATCTGTGGATCATGTGCATAATGCAGAGGGTGTTGCAGCATGAGGTACAGATGCTGTGGAATAGCATGGCATATGTGAGCGAGCCAAACATGATGCACACCATCTTGTGTGTGTGGTACTGGGTGCTTGTGCAGGGCTCTTGCGGTTGGGACACAGGCACTTGACCCAGCTGGAAGGGGACAATCCTCAGATGTTCACCTCAGTCCTGTACAATTCCAGCCTCAGGTGGCTCGTGTGCAGCCATCCATCAATAGAACTCATGCATACTTGAATGATGGAACTGCCAATGTCTGTGTCTTTGTTGAGGGTGAGGAGCACCTGGCTGTCAACGGCATACGAGCTGATGATGAGGTGCTGTGCGCATGTGATGGTGGAGAGGGGGGTCCTGGACACTCTGTAGATTGACATGCTGAGAGATGATACCTGTGCCATGTCCCAGACGATGACACCATACTACATGCTGAAGTCTTGAGTCCCACTCCCATGGCCTTGCTGGGCTACAGAGCCGGTGGGGAGTATTAGGGACGTGACCTGGTTGGTGTGACAGGGCCTGGAAGGGGGGGCAGCGCAGTGTAGGCAGTTGGAGTTGCACACTCAGCATGCAAAGGTGTCGTGTGTGTGCCCAGGGTATGTCTGACTGCAGGCGTTAGATGTGCGGATGGACATAGCTCAGAGTGTGGCTGATACATCAGACTGTAGTGTGATGTGGGTAATGCAAGGACAGGATGGTGGTGCAATGTGCACCTTGCATGTGCTGATGGTCCAGCCTTTGGCACCGCATGGCGGCAACAGTGGCATAGACAAGCTGAGGACAGCAAAATGAATGGGTGGAGGGAGGAAGTGAGGAGCATCCTGGAGGCGTGTGTGTTGCCAAATCTGGATACTCTGTTGGCCCTTGCTGCAGGGGCGCAGCAGCAGGCGGCATCTCCTCGCAAAATGACAGAATTTGCACACATAGACTAGGATGTCAGAAGGACAACTGCAACAGGCGCGTGTGTAAAGTAAGGAGTGTCCATTGTCACATGGCGCACCCAGAGACAATGCATGCACAATCACCAAAGAAGCATGACACCGGATCTGGAAACTGAAGGCCGACCTGCGTACAGGAGACACACCCTCAGCAGCTGTTGGTGGCCCATTGTGCGGACCAACATGCCAAAAAACATACACGACCATGTACTTCATGCCCAATAGGGAGCCTAACCCATGAGCAACTGCATGCATGTTGCTAAACTACACATGGACTCCTATGCATAATCTTCCACAACTATGCCAGATATGCCGCATGCAAAGTGGAAAGAGACCTGCATTGACAGCGATGAGGCACCTTGGAGTGTGACAAACACCTTTATTACTCAGCCGCACACTAAGGGAAATGCATCAATTGGAACAGACTCACAGGTCATTTGGCTGACCATGTGTGACCTACACTGGACACCCCCTTCAACACACAGATGTGTAAATCCTACTGAGCTGGCACACAAGTGAAGGGGTTGAGCCTAACACCCCTTGCTGCACACGGAGAGTCTACAATTCCCCATTGTGCCTCATATGGGGATGTCCGACACTATGTCCACCATTAGCATCCCGTATGTTCCTTGGAGCCGTTATACACACATTGATGCCTTCATCAAAATCCACACACCATTACAGATGAATGTCAGGAAGGGTGACCATCAATTCATGGGAGCCATGCAACACGTCATGTGGCCCATGGTGAGTCGACATGTATGCATGGTAACACAACATGCACAGGAGCAGTCCCCACATATCACAAACACGTACCACCCACAAAATGCCTTGCTGCACTCCTTACCCCAAATGACTTTTCACCATGTCTGTGCATGTAACTCTGATCCAGCACACGTTGCATTACTCATGAGGAATAGCAGGAGGGCAATGATGACATGAGCAGACGACAGCCGCAAGAACCTGGGGAGGCCAGACACACAACAAGTCAGCGAAGAGCTAGTAATCCGCAGACATGTACATGTACTCTACAGGAATGATGTTGTCACCATGCCCTTAACAAATTTAGTGTCCCAGCTAACATGTGTGGAATGACATCATCACTTGAATGACACATCAGAACACACCTCCAAGTCACTTAGCACACAGTCAGCTTGACACACACATTGCAACACATGCCACACAAGGCTCAAAGCGTGCACACTCAGACACAGGGACTCACCATCATGAGAAGAAGTTGCGGATAAGCTGACTCCGGATGTCCTCATCCTCATCCTCACTTGCCCCGTGCCCGAGCCCTTCATCCTCCACGGGTGGATGATCATGCTCATCCGGATCAAGGATGAGTGGCACGGCCTTCTCCACTGTCATGTTGTGCAGCATGCAGCACACAATGAAGATTTTGCAGACCTTCACCGGGGCATATGGGAGGGCGCCGCCGGTCTTGTGGAGGCACCGGAATCTGCTCTTCAGGAGTCCAAACGTCCTCTCAATCATGCGCCTCGTCTGCCCATGGGTGTCGTTGTACCGGTGTTCTGCGGCTGTTCTGGGTTTGTGGAAAGGCGTTATCAGCCATGGCATGTTGGGACAGCCAGAGTCCCCTACATGGAAACATCATGTGAAGAAGTGGGTCAGGAGATGCCGTGAGATACAAAGATAGCGCTGAACACAGGACTAACAGAGTATACCCACCAACAAGACATGCTCGTTCCGCGTGCAGCTGCAGCATCATTTCTGGCACCCTGCTACGCCTCATGATGTATGCATCGTGTGCGGACCCTGGAAAACGTGTACAGACATGGGAAATCAGCATGTTAGCAAGACACACCACAAGGGCATTAATGGAGTGGTAATGTTTACGGTTACGGAAGGCTACCTCCTGTGCCTGTGGTGGTACCAAAGCCACATGTGTCCCATCAATGGCCCCAATTACATGAGGCATCCCTCCCAGGGCATAGAACTCACCCTTGACACCTGTCAACTGCCCACGAGTGGGAAAATGGATGAATTCATCCAGGTGCAACAACATGGCTTCTATAACATCATACAGGACACGGCTGAACATAGTCTGGGACATGCCACCGACATCAGCTATGGTCAATTGAAACGTGCCGGTGGCAAAAAAATGTAGGGCTGCCATCACCTTCACCTTGGGGGTCAGAGCTGTAGGATACCTGTGTTGTGGTTGGAGGTGTGGTGCAAGCCGGCGGGTCAAGTCCTCTATCAACTCTTGCGAGAATCGGTATCTGCGTATGCAGTCATGTTCACGCATGGCATCCAGGTCTGGCATTCGTCTGGGGAGAGGCGGTGCTCTGCAGACATTTGGAAGGAATAACGAAGAGTGAGTACATTACCACACCAATGTCACTGAGGTGAGCACATGTTCAACAGCTAATACACATCTGCTTAATACAGAGTCTGTGCTGTGCAATACATCCAGGACACGTGGGCCAGCCAGGTGATACTCCTACGAAGAGCCAGCCACAATAGTTGCATGGCAATGTTGACGTGACATGCCATGAAATAGCTGTTGGCCAGTGTAAGTGACAAGCCAGACACATTACATGAGTGACAGACATCCACATATCAGCATTAGAAGGATTTCATCTCATACAGACAGCTGGCGGGAGTCTAGACGCACAGGTCACATGTGATCTGGAAATGGACAGATGACACACATTACCATTAAGGGGTCCATGTCAAAAACTGATGTCACAGACATTGAGACAACGCAGACATTGCCTCATGTCAGGAAGTCATCTTCGAACCATCATGACACATGTAACGTGGTGGTCCACATGTGGCATGGTGTGCGTATATGTGTGTCATGCACAAATGCACACATACACATGTTGGATGCTGCAACAGCAGATGGAGTTGACGGAACACCAACGGAAAGCTCATGGGAACACATGACACACACATGACATAGTCACATCGTGGCACACTGGGAGTCACATGTGAGGTGTAATTATCTGTGTACCTGCCATCAGGGGACAGTTGCGGGTGTTGCTGACTGTGCCATACCAGAGATGCAGTGCTTGACACGTGTGTCGCACATGCACACATGTGCAAAGTGTGAAGGGGAAGTGTGCCACGTAATGCCCCATCACACATGACATGTGTAAGCAGCTCATCACACATCTATTGTGCCACAACATGAGGAGACATGTGCCACATCACTGCCGACACACCTAGGCCCTGCACATGAAGGACTGCACTGACAATGACTTGATGTACAGCCTTGTGCGAGTCTGACACCTCCATTCCTTTCGTGTGCGCCTCCTATCACCAGTGTTAGCAGTGAAACGCAGTACACACGCTCTGAGGGCGTGTGTAGGGCCCGTACTCACACGTGTAAGGGAAGAAAAACACGTGTGAGTACGTGCCTATCACTATCATTGGGGTACCGTAGGGCCTAGTGATATGGCACGTACTCACGCGTGTACGGCCCGTACATGCGTGAGTACGTGCCGTATCACTAGGCCCTGCGGTACCCCCAACGATAGTGATAGGCACGTACTCACGCGTGTACGGCCCATAAACGCGTGAGTACGTGCCGTATCACTAGGCCCTACGGTACCCCCAACGATAGTGATAGGCACATACTCACGCGTGTACGGCCCATACACGCGTGAGTACGTGCCTATCACTAGGCCCTACGGTACCCCCAACGGTAGTGATAGGCACGTACTCACGCATGTACGGCCAATACACGCGTGAGTACGTGCCTATCACTAGGCCCTACCGTACCCCCAACGATAGTGATAGGCACGTACTCACGCATGTACGGCCCGTACACGAGTGAGTACGTGCCTATCACTAGGCCCTACGGTACACCCAACGATAGTGATAGGCACGTACTCACGCGTGTACGGCCCGTACACGCATGAGCACGTGCCGTATCACTAGGCCCTACGGTACCCCCAACGATAGTGATAGGCACGTACTCACGTGTGTACGGCCCGTACACACGTGAGTACGTGCCTATCACTATTGTTGGGGGTACCGTAGGGCCTAGTGATACGGGCCGTACACGCGTGAGTACGGCCCGTATCACTGTAGTGATGGTGCCCTAGGGGTACGTCCGAAAAGCGCCGTACCTGTGTGTGGATTTAAGAATTACAATGGGGACACATGAGGGACAAGTATTAGGGCCTAAATGCATGCTGGTTGTCATGGATACCGAGTTTCAAGTTCAAAATTTTACACCATGTGATCTGGAAAAATCAGTTGGCCACATTTAACATTGTTGCAAAGTGGTTGTTGACTTGACATGATGCTGCAAAATTGAAAGATGCAAAGGCTGTCACTGGTGTATGTTTAAAGGGATTGGAGGAAACGTACAATGCAAATGAGTCTGACCAATCACTAACCCTGGGCGTAGTTCGCGAAGTCGCACTTCGCGAAGCTACGCAAAGTGCAGTTCGCACTACACGAGCTACGCGTAGCACTTCGCGAACTGCGTAGTACCTTGATCGCACTGTGCCAGATATCGTTTTCAATGATTGCACAGTGCGGACAAGCAACCGGCACTGTGCAATCATTGAAAATGGCATATTGCACAGTGCGAGCTGTAGTTTTCTGCTGCTCGAGTAGATTTTTACTAGAGCGGCAGCTTTCTCAACGCAAACTGGTAGTTTCTCATCGCGAGCGGTCGCGAGCATACACGACCACTCGCAATGAGAAACCTGACCTCCTCACGTTGGGAATCTCGCTGGGAGGTTTATTTTCCATGCTCGCGATCGCCAACTTGATGTTGCTGATCGCGAACAAGGAAAAAGTCTCGCCGGGATGTCATTTTGCCTGCTCGCGGTCGCCAATTTGACGTTGAGGACCTCGAGCAAGCAAAAAATGACTGCAGCACTACGCAACACTACGCTACGCGAGTGTGCACTGTGCTACGTGCAATTTGCGTAGTGCGAAGTAGCGCGAACTTCGCAAACTATGCGAGCATAGCGTAGTGCTTTGCCCAGGCTTACCAATAACTCTGTACTCCTGTATATGAATTAGGCCAGCAAGGCAGATATAAGGCAGGCAGAACCCATGAGAGGGCACTTGCCTGCACAACATGTCAGTCGATACCACTGCTGCTGTATTGTCTCCCTCTGGCACCATGTCAAGGACTGTGGAGAGGGCCCAGCCTTTCACCCAGGAGGAGAACGAGGCCCTGCTGGATGTGATCCTCCCACAGTACCCCATGCTGTATGGTCGACCAGGGGAGCAGGTGAGTGCTGACTCCAGTACCTTTGCCTGTGCACCGTTATTGTGTCTGTCACTTCTGGCATTGTGGCCAGGTGTGACAGACATGCAATGTTGGGTGGAGTGGGTCCCGGGGGGGGGGGGATGGCTTATGTCTCTCATGCAGGGCTTGATGTAGTTCATGTGTGCACTCCTCACTTGCATTGTGCTTTCTGTGACATTCACTGCATAGTGCATGGCACACTCCTCCAGTCAAATCCTCTTGGGAATTCTTGTTCTATTGTCCTGCAGTGATTCAGTGGTCACCCCGGTGTGACAGGTGACTGCACCCACAGATGTGTGTGAGAGTTGAGTGGAGCTGTGGTGAGAGTGGTGAGAGTGTCCAAATGATGTGTAGGCTCCCTGGACATTGATGTGTGTGAATGTTTCTTGTCATGTGGATGAGTGTCTATGTGGAGTGTTGCATCACATCTGCATGGAGGAGGCAACTGCTCAATCAATCTGATGTGTGAAGTAAGCCGTGCTGTGTGTCTGACTTGCTGAGCTAGCCCCACACCTGTGACCCCCCCCCTGGCAAGTGGCACAAGTGCAGAGTGAGGTTTGCATCCGTTGTTGCCAATGGCAGGTGATTGAGGTGTGCCTGTGTGTGTCTGTGTACTCTGCTGAGGTTTCGTCAGTGGCCTGGCGCATGTGACTGCTTTGCGTTGCTGTCCATCAGCCTTGTGTTGCTTGGGATGCACAGTGTGTGCCATGATCAGGGATTGGTTTGCACCCCTCATGCCACCTGTGTACTTACTATGCCATGTAGTGCATTGCTGCGTCCCCAGTGGAAAAAGTCCCTATGACTAAGGTGCTATTACTTGCCAGAATACTATGCCCTGTTCTACAAATCTAAGATGGTCAACTGTGTGTCTCTGTGACATGGTGCAGATGTAGTGATGTTGTCCCACTTTGTCATCCACACAGGTATCCCCCTACCACAAGGGGAAGATCTGGAAGGACGCCGTCAAGGCTGTGCAATCGGCGGAGGGTCGCAGTCGGCGCCTGCCACAAGTGAGGAAGAGATGGCAGGACATCCGGTGCTGGACCCGGAGGATCGCCCGGGTCATGCTGAAGGAGGAGGCTCCTCACAAGCATGGTGGGCACCGGCGCCTGACCCACTAGATGCGGCGTGTCCTGGCGGTGGTCTTCCCTGACCTGGATAGGCGGATACAGGAGTTACAGCAGCAGGAAGGGGGTAGGTACATGTGTGTTTGTTGTGTGTTGCAAGCTTTTGTTGCTGCTCAGTCGCCTGGAGACACTGCCAGGGTATATATGTGCAGTGCATATCCTGTTCCCCCACAGTCAACCTGTGCTGTTCTTCCTCCCTTCCCCTCCTTGACATGTGTTACCTGGTCTGTGTGTGATCACTATTGCACATGGTCATCTAGGCTGCCAGTTTATCAAGGTGCACACTGCTTTCAGCATCATGTGTGGGGGTGGTCTGCCTGTGCCCTGTCCTGTACAGTCATTAGGGGGTGCATATTTGTTGCCACTGATGCTGAGTCCCAACATAGGAGTGTGAGGTTTCAAATGAACAGACTTGCTGCATGCATTACCAATGTTGTGGCCTCAGACATGATGTGCATGAGTGGGATATATGCATAGTGCAGGGACGGTTGCTCCTGTAACAGTCAGCTCATTCCAGGACCATGGAGCAGTGTGCACACTACAGTCCCCTGTCACAGCCTGCCCTCCTACTCATGTGTGTCATCCAACACTGTGCACATTCACTGTGGGTTCATAATGGCTCTTCCTCTGTGGCATTGTTCCCTGGCCTAGGTAGTAGTTTTCACATGTTTGATACATTTGCCCACTGGACAGGGATACACCAGTTTGCTTGTGCATACTCACACTGGGCAGTGCCTGTGTGGCGATTCACAACAATCTGTTGATGTTTGTTTGTGACCAATATGTTTTGCCAGCCCTACAAGGTGATGTCGTGTTAATGAAGCTAGTTTTCAAGCACAGTTTTTGTAACCCTGAATATGAGCTCTCACTTCTTGATTGGTATCAGTCACATTGACTCAGGCATGGGTGGGTGTGCGCGGGAGTGGGCGTACATGTTCAACCCTGATGTTTCATTGCCAGTTCTGACTTGTGTGTGATGATTCAAAGTACAGAAAGTCATCGTGCAGGGCCCCCGTGATGTTGGCCAGTGCTTGCTGTTGGTGCTTCATAGCCTGTGTCAGTTATTGGCAATCATGTATCCTGCTTGGACATTTTTGGCACCTGTGTGTGGTTCAGATGCTACACAGTTGTGACTTTGTGTGCTGACATCTGTGCGTACATTCTGGCTTGCCATGAGGGGGAGCCCACAGTACAGCTAGGCTTTTTTGCTAAACAATTGCAGGCCCATTAGCTTATGCATTGCCCTGGGTGTGGACATGTGTGCCACTCAAGATGACAGTCAGTAGGTCATTTGTGTAGCCAACTGTGTGATCAGGTGACGGATAGCCATGTGACAAATGACATTATTCAAGTTGTTACTCGGGGAAAATGTCCATTGGCAATCACTACACCTGTCAACATGTCTCAATGTTTCATATGCTTGACCTTGTTGTTTGGTTGTGAAGGACAATGATGTGCCTGCATGACAGATGTCTCCCAAGGAAGTGCACAAGACACCACCTTTACACTTTCCAGGGACACGCTGGCACATTTTACAGTAATGCACAGTTTGGACAACACTTGTTTGGAGTTCATACATATACATGTTCCCACAGTGTGCTAGCATTTGGGTTAGTCCTTGGTTGTTGCTGGTACCAAATTACGAGTGTCAAGTCATCCAGCCACCCTGGTGCCATGTATATGTACTTACTGCTACGCCATTTCTTCCTAACAGTGGCTGATTTGAATGAGTCTGGCAGCTCAGACAATGACTGTGTACATGTAGTTTGGTGTGCACCTCCTTGTGTGACTTCTGCTATACAGACACATGTGTGTTGTGTTCACAGAGTGCCACATTCACACATGCTAGACATGTCCATTTTGTAAAGGGTTGTGATTCTCCAGGAGTCACAAAGTATTTCTTTGGGGTGTCAAAAGTACTCACAGGTCTCTGAGTATGGGGACACCTTCTGCATTGGCATGTGGTATTTGGCCTTGGGTGCGACAATACTGTTTGTTTCCCAGTGAACAAGAGGTGGCATGCCTTCATAGTCTTGCTGTGCTCAACTGATCCCAGACACCAGCTTCTCATGATCTTGTGATTTCGAGTTATTTGCTGTTGTGTCCTAATTTACATTGTTTGCAAGTGGCATGGTGCGTCAACCAACTGGGGAGTGCAGGGCTTACATATGTGGGGAGTATCCTAGATGTTACTCCTGATGCCTTTCCTGATATGCACTGTTGCCTGTTTTGTTTGGACTCATGTGTCAGATGTATACAGGTGACTGATTTTTTCCTGTGTCTTCACCTTGCCCACAGCATCATCGGAGGACACCGAGGGAGACACCGGCACGGACGTGGAGGAGGGATCGAGCAGTGGTGCCACCACTGCTGTGGAGTCGGTGGAATCTAGTGGCACGGAGGGCGAGGGGAGTGAGGCGGAGGACCTGCCCAATACCAACACAGACTACGAGGCAGATGGGTCCGAGGCTGAGCTCCCAGAGGGGGCGGAGGCTGCTCCCAGAGCTGAAAGCAGCAGTACATCTCTCGCCGCCCCCTCCATTCCCATCACCGCCCTCCCACTTGCTCGGGTCCCTTCTGTCCGTGCTAGGCCACACCGTGTCTCCTTCATGCCAGGCACCGCACCCCCTGCCCCTGTCCCCCCTGCTGCCCTCACTGCCAAGTCTGTGGACATTCAGCGGCAGTTGCAAGTTGGGCAGACATCGATCCTGACTGTCCTCCATGGCCACACCAGACTGCTGACCCAGATGGTGTCGTACATGGAGGGCATGTCATCAGCGATGTCTGGCCAACGGATGTTGCTGAGGTCCCTGGACTCGTCACTGACGGCAGTAGCGAGTCACCTGCAGCGCTGCCTCCCCCCCTACCCCTGGCCCATCCACAAGTCCAACACCCATGCCTGTCCCAAGCACACCCAGACATCCACACACACGTACCCCACCAGACACAAGCTGGTAAGGGCAAGCGCACACCTCCTGACATGCACACTCAGGGGGTAGCAGGCAAACCCACTGGGTCTGGGGCACACAGGCAGGCACGCAGCCACAGTCCTCATCCACATGACTCACTCCCCAGTCCCTCCGATGTCACTCCCCTTGGCTCCCCTGCCCCAGATTCGGAGAAGGAGGCCTACTTTGCTGGGCTGGGCCTCAGCCCCACTAGTTCACTTGGACGCAAAAGGTCAAGGCACTCCATGGGTAGGGGAGTTAAGTCCCCCAGCCCGTCCACCACCTCCCCCAGTAGCGCTGCAACCCATCCCTCTGACCCCCCCCCTCCTTGGGGCCTGTTGTTTCTCCGGGTGCAGGGGAGACGCTTGAAGAACTGGCAGAAGTGTGCAGCGCTGAGCTCGCCTCCACCTTTGGCGCTGCCCCACCCCCTGTGGTGGAGTCGTCCATCCCTGCACCCACAACACCTACCCTTCCCCCTCCTGTCCCTGCGGTGCCTGGTCCTTCCCCACATGATGCCCCCCCCCCCAGTCGACGAAACACTCTTGTGATGTGCAGGCAAGCTAGGGGAGACGCATGGCCATGTGTTTCCCCCCAAGGACTGCTGATATGGACTGGCCATTGGCCTTTGTGAATAGTCTCGTTTACACATTATTATTTTCATGCTGAATAAAGCATTTTCTTTTTCTTTGGAAAAGTCTTGCATTTCAGGTATTGATGTTGATGCTGATGCTACAGGAGTTGGGGTTGTGGGCATGTGTTATGTTTCAGGGAAATGTTGTGGTCTGCTGCTCATGGGGTGGAACCTGGTATCTGCGTGCCATCACGCGATCTCTGCAAAGATTCTTTTTCGTGTATGCTCTTTGTGTTTGGAGACATTGTCCCAAGGGGTGTTCCTTCCTCTGTGGCACCTGACATCTCCCCTGCAGAGAGTTGCACAATTGTTGTGTTGCCCTGTGTCTACATGTCCTTTGTTGGTTATGGATCCCTTCAACTCTGGACATGCCTGCTCAGCAATGTGTCCGCCTGCATTGTCTGTGCCATCCTTGGTACTCACTGTACTTGTGTATAGAGTATTTTGCCATGCCTTCATGGATAAATGGTCCCTTTTCCGCACAATGCATGTGTGTAATCCCAGCCTAGTACACATATGGTACTTGTTCTGCTGGGTATTTGAACACCTGACTCACAATTGTGGGCATTGTATCTGTGGGAACTCCACACTATTCCTTCCATGACAGACAACATCTTGGTGGCTAGCCCAGCACCTGAACATTCCTATCAGTCCTGGGATGTGCGTGACAGTGTGTGTTCTCTTTGGCTCTCTTAGTTTGTTAGGCAGTGACATGACTATACAGTCTTGTGGCATGATCTCAGTGTGTGTATTGTGCTGCATCTGCCAGGGGTGGGTATGCATGTGTTATTTGTCCTCACACCCACATGTGGTGTGTCATGCAGTGGGGGGTAAGACCTCCTTCCTCCTGGGAGTGGGACAATGCTGTCAGTGATGTGTTGTTATGGCACTATCCTCATTGTCCTAAGTTAGGGATACGTACATTCACCCATGGAGCTGTGGTCATCTGATAATGATGTACACCCCCCCATGTCTCTGTCCACTGCTGGGAGTCCTCTGCACCCACCCCTCACATGTCTGGGCACTGCTGGAGTGATAGGCACACACCCCTCATATGTCTGGGCACTGCTGGGGGTCCTCTGCATCCACCCCTCATATGTCTGGGCACTGCTGGGAGTGATAGGCACCCACCCATCATATGTCTGGGCACTGCTGGGAGTCCTCTGCACCCACCCCTCATATGTCTGGGCACTGCTGGGAGTGATAGGCACCCACCCCTCATATGTCTGGGCACTGCTGGGAGTCCTCGGCACCCACCCCTCACATGTCTGGGCACTGCTGGGAGTGATAGGCACACACCCCTCATATGTCTGGGCACTGTTGGGAGTGATAGGCACCCACCCCTCATATGTCTGGGCACTGCTGGGAGTCCTCTGCACCCACCCCTCACATGTCTGGGTACTGCTGGGAGTGATAGGCACCCACCCCTCATATGTCTGGGCACTGCTGGGAGTGATAGGCACACACCCCTCATATGTCTGGGCACTGCTGGGAGTCCTCTGCACCCACCCCTCATATGTCTGTCCACTGCTGGGGGTCCTCTGCACCCACCCCTCATATGTCTGGGCACTGCTGGGAGTGATAGGCACCCACCCTTCATATGTCTGGGCACTGCTGGGAGTCCTCTGCACCCACCCCTCATATGTCTGGGCACTGCTGGGAGTGATAGGCACCCACCCCTCATATGTCTGGGCACTGCTGGGAGTCCTCTGCACCCACCCCTCATATGTCTGGGCACTGCTGGGAGTGATGGGCACCCACCCCTCATATGTCTGGGCACTGCTGGGAGTGATGGGACCCCACCCCTCATATGTCTGGGCACTGCTGGGAGTCCTTTGCACCCACCCTCATATGTCTGGGCACTGCTGGGGGTCCTCTGCACCCACCCCTAACATGTCTGGGCACTGCTGGGAGTGATGGGCACCCACCCCTCATATGTCTGGGCACTGCTGGGAGTGATGGGCACCCACCCCTCATATGTCTGGGCACTGCTGGGGGTCCTCTGCACCCACCCCTCATATGTCTGGGCACTGCTGGAGGTCCTCTGCACCCACCCACCCACCTGCGCCCTTGCTGTGGTACACTGCTGTCCTGGCCATACATCACCCCAATTTACAGCTGATGTGCTGCACCAAGCTGTACACCTACATCTGTGGCGTGTGTACGCCTTGTATCCATCATGTATTGGGGCTGTAGGGGTACACGTGTACGGCCCGTACCCACGCTCTGGGGGAGTGGGTACGGTCCGTACACACGTACACCTACATCACCACTGCAATTGTGGTACGGGCCGTACCCATGCTCTGGGGGTGTGGGTACGGGCCATACCACCATTGTGGCGGTGACGTAGGGGTACGCGTGTTACGGCCCATACCCACGCTCTGGAGAGCGTGGGTACGGGCCGTACCACCATTGTGGCGGTGACGTAGGGGTACGCGTGGTACGGCCCGTACCCCCGCTCTGGAGAGCGTGGGTACGGGCCGTCCACCATTGTGGCGGTGACGTAGGGGTACGTGTGGACCGGCCCATACCCACGCTCTGGGGGCATGGCTACGGGCCGTACCACCATTGTGGCGGTGACGTAGGGGTACGCGTGGTACGGCCCATACCCACGCTCTGGGGAGCATGGGTACGGTCCGTACACGTGTACCCCTACATCATCACTACAATGGTGGTACAGGCCGTACCCACGCTCTGGGGGGCATGGGTACGTCCCGTACCACCATTGTGGTGGTGACGGGTACGTGTCCACGTCCACTTCCGTTGTGGCGGGACGTGGGATTGGTGGACACGCCCCCCGAAGTGACCAGACCATGGAGGTAATTAATGTGCAGGATGTATTAGTAATTTGTGGGGTGTGGGTTATGTTTCCTGCCCCTTGCAAACCCCCACTCCCTTTGCCCCTGGGGGTTGTTCTGACCTTCTGCGGCATCTGCGTCGGTTTCTGTACACGAGGTGGTAGGCTATGAGGGCCGGGATGACGCATAGGTTGGGGTCCATCGCTGTCCGTCACGTACTGGGGTTCCTTCTTCGCGTCATCCTCAATTTCCCAGCAGTTTTTGGCTCCCGTAAAAAATGCTGCGTGCGGAGTGACGTCGGCACGAATCGTACTTGCTGGTCCGTAGAACGCTGCCTGACTCCGTCCGGACGTCGCGTATGCGCCGTCCAGAATCAGATTTGTATGTATTTTTTTGCCGGTTGGTGTTTTTTACGACTCGTACGGAAATGGTATTTCTGTGTGAATCGTACTTGCGAGTTTGTAAGCTGTTTTTCCCGGGTATGAGTCGGACGGACAAAACGCTCCGTACGACCATTTGTACCCGGGTTTTACCGGATCGGAATCGGCACCTAGATATTAAAAAATAAAAAAATGCCATAACTATTACAATGCAAAAATAAGTGAAGAAAAACATATTACTACTATGAATAATACAATCCATTTTAATTAAACTAACTTAAAATAAAAAATAAAAAATATATACTAAAACAATTTAAAAAAACAGGTAAAAAATAGAATTGGAGGGTCCAACTCAAAACTTCGGACCCAATTCACAAAACTAATCTGAGAGAAAATTCTAACTTTATATCTTTCGGTATTCACAATGGACATTTAGGAATAGTAAAGTTAGGAATCGTAACTTTACTACTCCTAAATGCCCTTTGTGAATACCAAAAGTCATAAAGTTAGGATTTTGTCTCAGTTAAACTTAAGTTTTGGTCTTAAGTTAAACTTACAACAGCAAGTAAATTGTTGGACTTTGTAGGTGTCAGATTTATTATTCCATTCCAACGTTGGAGGGGTTAGATTTGCTATTCCCACAGTGACTTAAGCAACAGTAGGGAAAGTGTTGAATTAGGGAGTGGCGAGATTTACTATTACCACTCCAAGCTGAGGAATAATAAGGATAGTGTAGGATTTTGGGTGTGGGGGTCCGGTTTAATGTTACTACTCCAACCTGAGCAAAAGCAGGTAAAGTGCTGGACTTTGGAAGGATCAGATTTTCTACTACCACTCCAAACTGAACAACAGCCCAGAAAAGCCCAGATTTAATTTTCCCTATCATAAATTAATACTATATATATACATATTTATGTATATATTACACAGTGGCAGTTGCCACTGAGTAGTTATAGTTAGGATTGAGTTTCCATAGAAAATGCATTTATTGTGTTGCTAATAACTTTGGCGCTGTTTGATGAATCTCCATGAAACTTACCAAAAAAGTGCTACTTTTTGACTAGTTTGCTCCTGAAACGTTTTGGGGTGATCCATCAAGCAGGAGTCAAGAAAAAAGTAAGGACCCAAAATGCATTTTCCCCTTTCTTTTATACATAGGCCTAAGCCGCTGAATGGATTTACACCAGATTTAGCACACAACTTGATCTTAGTCCAGAAGGAGTGCAGTCTGTGTTTTGGTGTAAATCTCTTCAGTAGATTTTGGACAATTAATGCTCAAAACTTTTTATATCTGCGGTCGCTGAGCCTCCACAGATCCCAACAGATCTCAAGCTGAAATATGATTGGCTGCCACCACCTCGACCAGGAAGTAGGAGTCTTAAAAAAAGGAGGTCCTGTAATGCTGTTCAGAGAATGCAGAAGGCTGCTCACACCAAAACAATGTATGAGTGGTGGGTTTACCAGAGGGAGCAGATGCCATCGCTTACATTGAGCATCAGCTGTTACCTCAGGAAAGGGTTTTGCAATTTTTCTTGATGGAGCACACCCATCATGTTCTGGTACTCCAGCTGTAAGTGGGCTCCAGTCCCAGGCCATTTTTGTTCCCCTCATTACATTACTGTGACGGATACACTATCTTGCACATAAAAACTGTGAAAGATCACGTTCGACACCACAAAGATAATATTTTTCCCTGATTACCCTGTAACGGTGCAGAAACAACTAAGCTCCTTTCTAGTAGTCGGGCTTCCGTGACCTTGAAATTCTGTATTTTCTCCTCTTTTCGGAGCACCTGGCGGCAGGGAGAAAACACACTTTTTCGGTTCCCCTGAGGATGCATGGGATTGGCAAGATACAAAGGGGGTCTCAACTACTGATTGGTCTGTACGGACTGGTGCCACGACCCATGACAGGATCGCTTTGAGGCGGCGTGGCCATTGTCCCTGATCGCAACACTCTTCACAGATTGCGACACTCTTCTCAATTGAAAAATGCACCCAACTTAGAACAAGCCATACGAGAAAAGCGTCAGGTTTTGCAGAGTGCTGCAGCAATATGTGAACACGTCCAGTGATCAGAGCCAACCATGACTTGGTTAAGTCAATCAGTGACGATGGCTCCTCAACTTACAGGCCATGTAGGGCGGGCTCAACAGCCCCGCCTAAAGTCACACCACAAACATCCTGAGGACATAATCTGACACCCAGAATGTCTGATTGCTTATGCCTGACATTCCCACTATGACCACGAGACATGATTTGTCACGTCCTCTCCTGATAATAGGTAATCTGTTTGTCTTTCTTTTTCCGGGAAGAGGGATCATCGTTGCTTTGCCACTGCCTGGCCTGATTCTAGGAAACCTTCCTTTCACATATATTTGACTCAGTCAATAGATTTTGGATGATCTGATACATGTGTTGGTATCTGTGAGTCCAGTCTCAATTGTACAGGGTGCAACCTCATTAGATGCCCAGCTTGCCCCCACCAGTTCCATGATTGGTTATCTCTTGCTGAGTGTAGTTATTCAACTGTTTGGGCGGAAACATGTTGTACCTCTGCTGTATTGGTATTCATGGTCTCATGTTAATGGTTCACATTTTTTCAGTTACAACCCGCGGCTCCTCATGACCTAACTTTCCACTACAGGCCGTGATTATGCACATCTTACACCATTATACCCTCGCTGACAACTGCGCACTGCCCAGAGATTAGACGACATGTCCCACCATGCATGACCCACTTTGACATACTCAAATGAAACGCAAGGGGCATGTCTACTCCAACCTGAAGTGCCACTCCACACATATTGCATTGTTACAGGAGGCTCATCTCATACACTCAGAAATCACTAAACTGTAGAGACGCTGGCATGGGCAGGTCTTTGCCACCAAATATTCTACCTACACCAGGGGAGTGCTAATGTGGGTCATACCTGGGATCCCATTTGTGGCAGATGACATAATGCTACACCCAGAAGGCCAGTACATCATAGTGAAGGGCCAGCTTGACAGCTGCTGCATTCCCCTGAGTTCTGTTTATACCCTGAACTCTGTTCAGATCACCTTTTTGCATGAGCTCTTAAAGATATTATCTCACTGGAGCTATATGCAGTGGCTTATGGGGGGGATTTCAACAGAGTTCTAGACACCACCCTTGATCACTTCTTTCCCCCACTGCACCACAACCCTGCGACCTCCAGTGCACAGATGTTGCAAGATTGGATCCAACATTGACAGCTGGTAGACATATGGTGTTTCCGTAATCCAAATACAAGGTTGTACTCCTTTTTCTCCACTCCACGTCAATTGTATGTCTGCATCAACAGACTGGTGGGCAAAACATATTTACTCCCCTCTTGCACAAGTGTGGAATATTTGTGACTTACACACTCTGATCGCAATCCACAAATTTTGCAACTACATTGGGAAGTCAACCTGCCCCCCCACCTACCTGGTGTTTGCAGCCTGCACTGCTGGAGTACCCCTTTCAGAGCCTCCCTTGGGTCAGAGACTATAGAATACTTCAAAAACAATATTAATACGGCCTCCACCAAATTATTAGAATGGGATTCCTTCATGGTAACAACACAGGGACACTGCCTGGATGTTCCGGGAAACATGAGGCAAATGCTTAACAAGGATATTTCAAGGTTAGAACACACACTTCTGGACCTGGAAACCCAGGTGGCAGATGACCCCCAGTAGCAACAATGAACAAGTGGATGCACTGTGAACATGTGATGTTATTAGAAAGACTGGGTTGCCTTAACTATGCTGCACACTCAGCTCGCACACATTCCTCAGTTGACAGATCACAACAGCTGTTGGCATGACTTATCCATCAGGACCAGCCTCAACAGCCCATAATGGCACTTGGCTCTGCTGGAGGCTTAATCCTCTATACACAACAAGTCATATACGATGCACTGACATAACACCACACGGGTGCATCAGTCAGTTACGGCTGTGAGCCCGGCTGACTAAAACTCCGTCTTTACCATCCTGAGACTGTCCTGCATTCCCATGGACCACCGAACGGAGCTTGATGGCCCGAATACACTGATCTAAATTAAGGATGTAATCAAGGCATTTGCCACTTGCATGTTCCTGGGGCCGTACTCTACAACCAGAGCTCTACAAAGCATACACACTTCAATTAGCCCCACACTTGCTGACAATGCACAAAGTGGCCCTCTCCATCGATAGTCTCTCTGACTCTCAGACAGAGGCAACAGTTATCGCTCTGCCCAAATCAAATAAAGACCCCTTGCTCGTTAGCTCCTACAGACCATTAGCCCTGCATAATACTGATTAGAAGGTCCTATCCAAAATATTTGGGGGCCGACTAGCACCCCTGATCCCGAACTTGATCCACTCAGATAAAAATGGGTTCATCCCCAGGCACTGTACTTCCCTACACCGCTTTTTTCAAGTTGTGACCTACGCCTGTCAAACCTGGCCTCCTGCTGTATGACCGGTCTTAGACCTTGAAAAGATCTTTGACTTCTTGGAATTGCATTACATTTTTAATATGCTACCCAATGTGGCATCGGCTACCACTTTTTACGATTCGAAAAATTATTATACACTAACCCTCTTATTGGGGTCAAGCTAGGACCCCTTATTTTAGGATCCATTACCATACACAGGGGAACAAGGCAGAGCTGCCCACTCTCGCTACTGTTGTTTTCCATGGCAATTGATCCGCTACTACTGGCTATGCAGATCCTTGGCACGCCATGGGGCATCCCATAAGCAATGGGACAAGTGATATCTTTATATGCCGACAAAATGCTGCTCTACCTCAGGGACACACACAACATCCATGCCACTTTGTTTTTTACTCGGACTCATTTTAGGACCATCTCCGGGCTCTAAGGAAACTGGACTAAATCTTGCCTATTCCCCATTTCCCCTGATGTCCCCAATGCACGATTTGTTCTCAATGGTGCACAATTAGACTGGCAGCAACACACATTTAGATACCTGGGGGTGAGGGTATACCATTCCACAGATGATCTGTTTGATGGCAATGTCACTAGTGCAGTGACATCATTGCGTGCCTAGATGGCCTTCTGCCACACGCTGCCGCTGCTGGTCGCAGTGAGGATGGTGTTATCAAAAATGGTGGGTTTGCCCCACCTCCTATATTTCTTTACTAACCTTCCTTTTTATATCCCAACTGCATTTTTTCTAGTGTTTAATTGGAAGATTTGAGAAGTTATCTGGAACAAGTCAAGGTGCAGGGTAGCTCTGCTCGCACACAGATAAGGGAGGTCTAGCTGCACCACATTTCAAGCAGTACTACCTCACTTCTCAATTACAATGGATTGTTAAATGGCTGGCGGGATTGCACCTGTCAGTCATGGCCACATCCTCACCTAGTTGCAACTTGCCCACTATTCTGCATCTGTTCCACCCTTGCACACAGATGTGTACAACAGACTCACTGCTGCTGGGGGTTACGTATTGCTGCTATCGTCAGTGCCACCACAATACTAAACACATGATCCACAATGTGCAGCGGTTGTTGGCTCTGCTTGGTACCCCTAGGAACGATGGGCCCACATCAGCAGCCGAACTGACAACATGGCACGTTGCGGGCCTGCACACTCTAGGGGACCTATACAGGGAAGGCACTGTGGCAACATACGCAATGCTGATGTTGGAGGATGGCCTACCTCCCGGCCAATTTCTACTCTACAACTCACTGATCTCCACACTGGGGAACCACTACAGGGACATGACCACCAAATTGCCCATGCATCTCAGGATCCCATATCTTAACGTGATGGACATGGGTAGGCACCTCATACATTGGTTCGCTGATTCTTTCTGCTCCCACGCTACTCCACTGCTTCTAACTCTACAACAACGCTGGAAAGCAGACTTAACAAGTCCTTGCACTAATAAGGAATGGGCTGCCTTGTTTAAGGGCCCAAGACACGTGCCACATAATGCCTGATTTAAGCGTATTCAGCTTTATATGGTACACAGGGCTTATCTCACACTTGCCAATGTCAATCAGTATTATCACAGAGAGGACGCAGTTTGCCCCCACTGTGCCCAGATAGACGCAGACTTGCTGCACATGCTATGGGCCTCCCCTATTTACCCAACTACTGGCCCAGTATCTTATTAAGTGTATCTGCAATGCATGCACTGGGCGCCCGAACCTGCATAAATGGGAAATATGCCTCTTGGGATTGTATCGCAGACACAGGAAACATTGGGTTACTTACCACTTTCTAGACTTGGGTTTCAAAGTGGCTAAGCGCCTTATTACCTGCAGATGGAAATCCTCTGAACCTCTGCCATTTGTGGCTTGGGAGCCCTCAGTGCTTAATTGGGCACAATCCGAAAGTGTAGCCCTGCACAGAGAAGACACATTTGGACTGAGGAAGAATCCCAATGCCACTTATTGGGATACTGTCTCATCTGAATCAGATGATAGCGATGACTCCTTGCTAGGTGACCCGGAAATGCAGATGAGGGTTACTGGCTGATGCTAATTGCTCTTGTTTACCATGCAGCCCCTCACTCACACACTCTCTATGACTTAGCAGTGGGTAACTAACACGCACCTGTTAGAGATGGTGGGTTTGTGAAGTGGTGTAGGGTCAGCAAGTCATGTGGTCTTCTAAGTTACCACATTAGAATTACCATTGTTCTATTTCTATCAAAATGTATGAATCTGCTCCCATTTTCATCAATGTTCCCCTGGCATTCTGCCTCTATTGGTTTTTATTGCATGGGTTGCCATACAGTTGTCCCATTATACATGTAGAGATGTAACTTTTAGACATATGTCCTTGTTCAGTGTCTACCGTCCTTTATGGGTTTACTGGAGCGCACTTACCACTATAACCTGACTATATATTATTGACACAATGTTTGTCTTTCAGTGTGTGCTATACTAACCGTCATTTGCATTATAATTTTGTCATATAAATGAAAAACGTAAATAAAAAGATTCAAATAAAAAAAAATAGTTAGGTAAAATATTCAGTAACAACATAATTTTTCTAAGCTCTAAAAACCACTGAAATATACCACTTGTATTAATCTCAAGTAACCATAATTAGTGCCCTAAGGTAATGCATTCATGCCCTAAGACCATGCACTGCTAATCAACCCGCATATTACATCACTCATGACATCTTCTATAACATCATTGATAAAATCACTGTAACATTTGCAGATAAATTATTGATGAGAAGCCTGTACATGGGGGTGCTAGTTATAGTTATATTTGGGCATGAGTTATAGTTACTTGAGATAACTATAACTGATGAATTTCAGTGGTTTTCAGAGTTTAAAATGTCATATTGTTATATATATATGACCTACTGACGGTCGCCAGTAGGTAGTTATAGTTAGAACTATGTTTCCATAGGAAGAGCATTTTCTGTTTTGCCAATATCTTTAGTGCTGTTTGACAAATCATCATGAAATTTTCCAAACAAACATGACACTCACTTCCGTTGGTTTCTGGAAAGTTTCAGGGTGATCCATGAAGTGAGGACCAAGGAAAAGGGGAGGTCCTAAAACGCATTTTCCCCATGTTAATTCCTAAAGGGGTTATGAACGTGACTACAGCCCGAACCGCTTAACGGAATTACACCAAATGTGGCTGAAAGGTAGATCTTTGTCCAGGGAAGTGCGTTTTCCTATTTTAGTGGAAACCCGTTCAGTAGTTTTAAAAATACGTATTAACCGAAATCCAAATTTGTATATCTGGGGACACGTATCCTCCAAGGATCTGAGAGTTCTTTTGCTGCAATCTGATTGACTGCTAATACTTCAAACAGGAAGTGCTGGTAGCCATCTTGGGACTCGGCTTCAGCTGAGTCTCACAAAAAAAGTTGCAATTATAGAAAAGGGAGCAGAGTAGGAGTAGCCTGACCCACTCGATGTGATGGTGGGGTGCCAGGGGAACCCCGCTGCCGTTCTAAAACATATATTTTTTCAATTTTACCATGAAATTGTCGGTGGATTTGTAGATTTCCAGTAAAACTGAAAAAAAAACAAGTGTGTCTCCAGCTCTTGTTATTATTTAAGCCCATGGGTGGGCCAGGTCCCGGGGGAATACTTGCTTTATTATATTTAAGGAGGGGGATGTATGTGACCTCCCAAAAATGGGGCTTTTTATGCCTCAGGGACCACCACCTCCGAGCGGCATATGTTTTTTTTACGGGTGGGCCTTGTGGCCCCACTGGGCCACGGGGACCACCACCTTTCTGGGGTTTTAATTCTCAAAAAAGTGCTGAGGGCTGCAGGAACCCTGTGGACCACCACCTTCCTGGGGGTTTAAAATATAAAATTATAGAGGGGGTCCTCGCTGACCCCCCCTGGGGCCTCAGGGACCACCACCTCCCCAGGCTATCTACAAATAAATCGGGGGGGCTCATATACACCCCATGCCCAGGGGACCACAACCTAAATTGATAGAAATGGGGGCCCCATAGACCCCCGGGGACCACTACCACGATTATACTATTTTTAAAGTGAGAGGGGGCCACGCGGCCCGCTCCCAGGCCATATAGAGCCCTGAAGACTGCCACCCCCAAGAGCCGGCTGATGCTATGTCCTGGGATACCATCCCTGGGACATAGCTGTTTGCTGTGATTTGGTGAGAGCTTTGACATCTCCTGCCAAGTTAGAGCAAACTCTGCTTCCAGCAAGTGGGAGCTGATGAAACAAATGCTCTCACACACATGGAGCTGTATGTTTAGCAGTACCCTGTCTGTGAGAGCAATGCCGGCTCTAACAGGAGGCAGGGAGCCAGAAGGAACCACATGGGCTTTGAGGCTCTCCCTCGGTCTCAGGAAAAAGGAAGAGTAGAAGGAGGCAGAATTAAAGTCTGAAACGAGCAGAAGGAGGCAAAATAGGGACCTCATACGAGCTGAAAGAGGCAAAATGAAGGTCAGAAACCAACAGTAGGGCATATTTACAAGCCCCTATCGCCACAACGTCGCTGTTTTCTGACGTTGTGGTAGCGATAGGGGCTTCGCCTTATTCACAAGGCGGTGTAAAAGCCACTTCACATGGCTTAACGCCGCCCTGTGAATAAAGCCCCCTTTCATGCTTTACTTAGCGTGAAAAGGTTTGACAATGGATGTTGCAGTGGGTGTTCCAATGCAACACCCATTGATTTTGACGAGGCCCCATATTTACCAGGGCAGCGTAAATATGGGGCAGCGCCAACATAAAGACCAGGGAAAACCTGGTCTTCAACAGGTGCAATGAGGAGAAATGTTTATCCTCATTTTTGCTGTTTCTATGTATGCTGCGTTGTGCGGCACGCATGGAAACATCAAAAGGCCATTCATTACGTATCCATGTAATTACAGTGCAGCCCTGCGTTTTGGAAGTGGCAGAGTGCGGCATGAAGCCAAGGTGGCTAACGCCGCGCTCCGTCACTTTTTCGTAAATATTCTCCCAGAAAGAGGCAAGATATAGGTCAGAAACAAGCAGAAAGAGGCAAAATAGAGGAATATGTCTCATTTTCACGCATGCCGTCACCCCGCATGCAATTACAGCGTGGTTGTTACAATGATCGCGATGTAACAAAGCAAACCATTACCCCCAAGTCAGAACAACCACTTGCGGAGGGGGGCGCTGGATGTTGGAATAGTATAATTTACTATTCCAACTCCAGTCTGTGCGGACAGTAGGGAAGGTGTAGGATTTTCAATCCTACACCTTCTCCCCCCTCTGCAAGTCATTGTTTCAACTTGCGAGGTAATAGTATGCGTGGTTACCACGCGGTCTTTGTAACAACCGCATTATAATTGCACGCAGCCTGACGGCTTCGTTGTGAGGGCTGTTTACCAAATAGAGATCAGAATCTAGCAGAAAGAGGCGAAATAAAGGTCAGAAACAAGCAGAAAAAAAGCAAAATAGGGATCAGAAATTAGCAGATAGAGTCAAAATAAAGGTCATAAACTAGCAGAAAGAGGCAAAATAGAGATCAGTATCTAGCAGAAAGAGGTGAAATAGAGGTCAGAAACAAGCAGAAAAAAGCAAAATACAGATCAGAAATGAGCAGGAAAAGGCAAAATAAAGGTCAGAAATGAGCAGAAAGAGGGAAAATAAATGTCAGAAACGATCAGAGAGAGACACGATAAGGGTCAGAAACAAGCAGTAAGATGCAAAATAAAGCTTAGAAACGAGGAGAAAAAGGCAAAACAGAGGTCAGAAATGAGCAGAAAGGCATAATAGAGATCAGAAATTAAAAGAAAGATGTAAAATAGAGGTCAAAAACAAGCAAAAACAGGCAAGATAAAGGTCAGAAATTAGCGGAAACAGGCAAAATAAATGTCAGAAACAAGCAGAGAGGCCAAATAGAGGTGAGAAACGAGCAGAAAGAGAAAAAGAATAGGTCAGCAATGAGCAAAAAGAGGCACAATAAAGGTCAAAAGTGAGCAAAAAAGGCAGTAAATGAGCAGAACCCACTCAGGCCCTCATGCTTCCACTCACAGAACAACTCAGACACACTCACAGTCACTTGCAGCCCTATTTAGACACCTGTGCACCGACTCACAGACCAACTCACACTTACACCCACCCAAAGACCCAGTCAGACACTCATGCACCCACTCACAGAATCATTCATACTCTCTCTCACCCACTTATATATCTACTCAGAGACTCATGCACCGACTCACAGACCCTCTCAGAGAATCACAGACTCACTCAGCAACACACACCCACTCAGACATTCATGCACAGTTCACTGATAGAATATCGATGCCCAAAATATCCCCATACACAAATATTGAGACATAAATATCGATGTCAAAAATATCGACTTCCTATATTTATATCGAGAAAAAATATTGATGTGCAAAATATCGTTTTTTTTATATATGTAAAAAATAATGTTAAATATATTAAATACTAAAATTAACTTTCAATTTTTTGGGGGATTTAATATACATTTTGACAAATATAATATATTTAATTCATTTTTTAAAATAAATATATAAAAATTTACAAATAAATATGTATATATATATATACATACACCTATAACATAAAATCTGATATAAAACATTTTATTATCAATTGAAACATTGAAATATTTAATAGTCTTTAAACTTAAATGTTGCACCGCCACCGAAACCGCCAGCCATGCGGTGGCGGTCCTTCTGCCATCGGACCGCGTGTTTCCCCAGGCACATAACAATGGCGGGAGGGGGATCCTAACTGCTACCAAGGCGGACGCAAAGACCGCCCGCCACAGAACTGCCACAGGCAATCGTTTCGATTGCCTGGGGGAGCGCTCTGCATCTATAAAATGGTGGCGGTGCCTAGCAGGTACCGTCCGCCAAATAAGAATGCTGTCTTCAGCCAACCTTTCCATGGTGGGTAACCCGTCATTGAAAGGGTGGCGGAGATTGGTTTTGGCGGCCCGTTGTTGGCCCCCCTTCTGTCTATGGGTTGTGTTTGTCCACAGGGGGGTACCATGGGGTACCCTACATGATTTCACTGCACCAAGTGGCAGGCACCGTGTGGTGCCTGCCACGTAGTGCAGTGAAATGCACAACATGCATTTTGAACATTGCGGCGGGTGCTGCAGTCAGCAGCACCCACTGCAATGTTAAAGTGCAAAAAGCGTCCGCCATGGTGGCGGTCACCTCCTAATTGGGTGCGGGAGATCGCCGCATGTATTGCGGACGGTCCCGGTCACCACCATGATGGCGGACGGACTCCAGTCCGTCCGCCATCATAATCGGCCCCAAAGTTCCTTCCTTTTATCTATATAAAGTAAATGCTTCTTTGTTTGTTAAACATGTGCTCATAGTCTTCACAATCAGGAAAACATCACCAAATTTTTAACGGAAAGCACTGGAGGCCTTTTGGTACTCTGCACAGCATCTTGGCAAAACAGGAAGGGTTGTGAGGTGCGTACAGTAATATGTTTCTTAAATGTATGTATTTTTTTATTTTTTATTTAGAAGTCGCAGATTTATCGCAACATTGAAGTCACGACTCTGCAGGGATTTGGCAGTGCATAAACAGAAATATAGACACTTTAATGGTTTTGTTAAGGTAAGTGGTCTACTAATAAAATATTAAAAGTAGTACAATTATTGTAGAAAAACATTTTAAAGGTTGTTTCAATCATTTTTGTGGAGTCGTGACACCATCACGAACAGTGCTGTCACATATTTCCACATTTTTATAGTAGTAAAACATATATATAGACACTTTAAAAGTTATTTGTAAGGTAAGAGGTTACTTAGAAGCTAGGAAAAGTACTATATTTGCAGTGAAAAAGCACTTTAAAGCTTGTTTAAATACATTTTACGGAGTCAAGACATCACCGCGACGTCACCGCATCAGTGGCGCGAAGCGCATGAGACACAGAAACAAAGTATTTCATAAGTTAAACATCTTTCTATCAGTACTACAGGAAGGTCCCACCCCTTTCCTCCATCTTTTAAGAGTGACTGTAATTTTTCACACTTTCCCATTGCCTCTGATCCTTTTGTATTTCTTTATGTTTTACTTATTTTTTTCTGGTGTTTGAAGATGGCGTCTGCTCCTGAAGACCATGCACATGAACAAGATAACTCAATCCTAGAAGAAGATGAAGTGCGCCTAAAGAACGATTGTATCATGTGGCAATTTTTCTCAATTCGTCCCGGAGAAAAAAAAGTAAATGCGAAGAAGGTAACTTGTAATCTCTGTCAGAAAATACTATCTCGAGGTACTGACAGGAAGTACTCATATGGTACTTCCAGCATGATTAAACATCTGTGCACAATGCACTCCGCCCATCTGACAAGAGCACAAGCCAAGAGAGACAAGAGACAGCAAGATACATCTGCTGGTGGAGCTCAACAACCAGATAAATCATCTGATGAGCAACATATTCAGGACATTCCATCAATCTATGCCTACTTTGATAGACATCATTAATGAACAAAAGTGCTATTTGCACTTATTGTGTGGTTTTTGTTCCTAAGCACAATTTTTAGGTTTTTGTGAGAACAAAAACCACCAAATTCAAAATTTTTATAAAATACTAAAAAACGTTTTTAAATAAAAATGGTTCTTGTTAGAACCACCTGTTCAATTTAAGAAATAAAATGTATATGTTAAGTGTATGTTTGTAAAAGTGTGGTAACGTCTTGTTCTCTGTGTTGGTTTGTGAATTAGTGTATAGATGATTGACTGGATATGTGAGTAAATGTATGGGTGAATAAGAGTGTGTGAGTGGCTGTATGTCTGACTGGGTGGATACGTGAGCCATGTGTGGGTCAGTGAGGGGGTTTGTGAGTAGTTGTATGAGTGAGGGAATGAGTGTATGGGTGTCTTTATAGAAGAGTGAGTAGATCTGTGAGTGGTTATATGGCTCTGTCAGTGTTTGGGTGAGTGAATGTACGTGTGAGTGGGTTTATGTGTGTGAGTGGATGTGTGAGTGTCTGAATGGTTGTTTGACTGGGTGTGTGAGTGACTCCATGAGTGAGTAAGTGGTTGTGTCAGTGAATGTACAGGTGAATGAGTGCATGTTTTAGTATCTATATGAGTATGTTAAGTGGGTGTCTGAGTATCTGTTTGGGTCACTGAGTGGCTGTTTGAGTAAGTGTGTGAGTCATATGAGTCTGTGTGTGAGAATCTGCATGGGTGAGTGAGAGGGTGCACGACTATGTGTATGGGTGAGAGAGTGGATATCTGAGAATATATATGGATGAGCGAGTGAGTGAGTGAGTGTAAACAGTTGTGTGGGTGAGTGAGAGGGTGCATGATTAGCTGTATGGATGAGGGGATGTCTGAGTATCTGCATAGGTGACTGGGTGGGTGGGTGAGGGGTTGTATAAATGAGTGAGTGGATGTGTGAGTAGTTGTATAGGTGAGAGCATCAGTGGATGAGTGGTTGAGTGGGCCTGTCACTGGATGTGCCAGTAGGTGTATGTACGAGTGGGGGTGTCTGAGTGGTTGCATGGGTGAATGAGTGGTTGTTCCAGTGCCTGTATAGGTGAATGAGTACATGTGCTACTATATGAATGAGTGGGTGACTGTATGAGTATGTGTATGGATGACTGAATGGATGTATGAGTGAGTGGCATGGTGTGTGAATGGTTGTATGGGTGAGTTAGTAGGTGGATGAGTGGCTATATGGGTGAGTGAGTGGGTGTGTGAGAAGCTCAATGGGTGAGTGAGTAGCTGTATGAGTGAGTGAGTGGATGTCTGAGTGACAGTATCGGTGAGTGAGTAGGCATCTGACAGACTGTCTGGCTGAGTGAGTGAATGGGTATGTTAGTATTTGTATGAGTGAGTGACAGTGTATGTGAGTGAAAGGGTGCGTGAGTTCCTATAAGATTGAGTGAGAGGTTGTATGAGTGACTGTATAAGTGAGTGAGTGTGTGAGTGCTTGCATGAGTGAGTGATAGGGGGCATGAGTGGCTGTCTGAGTGAGTGAAAGGGTGCATGAATGACTGTATGAGTAAGTGGGTGTGTGAGTATCTGTATGGTATGGGTGAGTATGTGAGTGAATGGCTAGTTACATAGGTGAATGAGTGCTGTGTTTATTATCTGCATGAGTAAGTGGGGGTATCTCAGTATCTGTATAGGTGACTGAGTGGTTGTGTGATTGGTTGTATAATTGAGTGAGAGGGTGCATGAGTGGCTGTCTGAGGGAGCTGTGAGTGGCTGCATGGGTGAGAGAGTAGATTTGTGAGAGGTTGTGAAAAATCCATAAATAAGCAATTTAAATGGCTTCATGACAGTAAAGGAAATACATCAGAGGAAACAGTATGGCTACCAATTACAAGCTACGTGTCATGTTGCATCTGTTGTATAACAAAAGGTTCACTTAATACCAAAACCTCACCAGGGCATAAGCAAAAATGGGCCAATATAACCATCTACAAAATGCTATGACCTTGACGGACAGTCCATCTAAGCAGACCCTTCAAACAGATCAAAGTCAATGGCTGAAGGGGGCCGACATAAAACCCCCTCTCTTTCTTGCTGTTCTTAATATTATATGTATTTAAAGAACTGATGGCATATAGTCTTCCCGGTTAAGGCTGTCTGCAGCCAAACCTAAAACGGATAGCTACAATGATGCTGCCTCGGTCGTAATTCATGAAATGAAGACAAAGGAGGGAAGTTTTGTTTTTGTGAGCCAGCACACCATATGGTCTTATGGAACCCAACACACCTTTCATTACTGAAGATCTAAAGTCAGTAGGACAAAGTAGGAAAAACTAAACTGTTAAACAGATAAAGCATCTTGGTAACCTTTGAACAAATTATTTTCTTAAGGTCAATTAAAACAATTGACAAAAACTGGCAAGGTTTGGAATTGATAGGCTAAGCAAAGAAATTACAAAGTAATTTTATATGCTTTTTAAAATTGCAGCAATTCATCAAGTAATGAACTGTGAAATGAAGACATCCTGCTAATACCAACGGCAAAGGATCGCTTTTGCTGGAAAGGCATTACGTTTTAGTACCAAGCCATATGTTATCAATTTCAATACTACTATGTGAAAGCTCTGCAGAGAAATAGAATCCATACTTTGAACTTAGAGATTTAATGAGGAAATGTAAGAGTTATCAGTCCTGAAAGAAAACTACTTTTGTAGCATTTAAAGTAGTACTACAGTAGTACTACTTGCGTACTATAATATGCAACTCACAAACTTACAAGTGTAAATCTCCATCTCCTATCTTTTCTATGGAGAGTCTCTCTCACATGCAAGTTGACTACCAAGGTGCCGATTCCGATCTGGTTCGGAATGCTCTCTGACCGAGCCGGATCCGGAGTGTTTTTCGACCGAGCCGGACTCCTGCAGTCCGCCTGAGCGAGTACGATGCGGCCGCATGCTGCCGGACTCGGTTCGGTCGGACTCCCATAGAAGTCAATGGGAGCCGGTCGTACAATGCGTACATGGCCTGCCATTGACTGAATGGGTACGTCTCACACAAGGGCACCCCCTACAGTGGGTATGTGTCAGTGCCATCCGCACCATACATGCCTGTGTTGGGGAGACTCTTGGGTCTCCCCTTGTGTCCGATTCGTAAGGCTGCGGGTGACGGGAAGTCCGACGCGGACCCCCAAAGGCAGCCTTCTGGACGTTTTGCGACCCGGAAACTTTGGCTCGATCCGGCTGCCCAACGCGTGCATTGTACTGGCTCGTCGGAAATCGCCTCCATTGCACGGCACGCTTTGCTTATGGACGAGACGTATGGAGCCGTTCGGACCCGGAAACGATTCAGTCGGCGAATTTCGCGTTGCTCGCATCGTACTTGCTCGCTCGTACAGCTGTATGGTTCGGGCAGAGAACATGCGTACGGCTCGTACTTTTTCCGTCCGGATCGCGATCAGAGCCCTTCCAAGCAAGATCGGAAACGGCCCCCAAATAGTAAATGTAGAACAGTGAGAGTAGCTGGTAATGAGGGCATACTTACTACTAATTGGGAGGTGTTCAGAGAATAGTAAGGAGGGGTTTTGGAAGGTTACGGAGGTTCCAGGAGATGTGCACCCACGTATAAAAAATATGCCCAATTTCAATTCACAATCTACACTTCTAAAGGTAATGCAATCAAAATGGACCAAAAACTTTAGTAAATGACCAACCACTGGTACTGCAATACTCTCCCATGGAAAATAATGGGATGTAGTGACCTAAAAGAAAACCCCATGGGAAATAATGCTAAATTAAATTATAGTATTTCAAATTGTTTAAGAATATAAATAAATGTAATTCCATACATCACTTTTAACAATTATTATTAGACAATTTATTTTTTTCGCTAGGTAGGATTATTTTTGTTCAAACTTCAGAAAAATAATTTTAATGTAATATATTCTTAAATAATAATAAATAATATTTGAAATTTAAATTACCTTAATAGTGCTGTAGCATTTTTTTATTTTGTTTATATTTAAAATAAATATATATAATTGACACTAATATTTAACATAATAATTTTTGTACTAGTTTAATAAACTTTTTACTTTTCCCTATACTTTACCAAAGGAGGATCTCCGACTCTGGAGAGTTTTTATTATCATACCACAATATTTAGTTTGTAATTCAATTTAACTTTTTAAACATTTTAATTGACTAGTCTTTTGATACAAATGGGCCATGTTTTAACTGTTTGTTTTTCCGAGGTGTGATGCTTACAGTTCATTAGTTAACTCGTTCAGTGAACAAGGCAGTGGATGAACTGCAGACAGTGCACTTTTTCAGAAACAGTTCTATTCCGTGCCATGCATTCACTATACAGGCCCTAAACTATGTTTTCATGCATTGAACAACCCCGAATTTCACAAGAATTCAGAATATTTTTATTGGAGAAGAGCAAGCTCCCTCTAAGGTATCTACAGCTAGCATAAAGTAAAACACGAAAGGCACATGCGTTTTCTTAGACCTGAATGGCTTACTCTGGTTTGGTGTAGTGGGGTCTGGCTATATGCTTCGTTATATTTCTATAGACTTTGACACCAACAAATAGACAAGTGGCATATTTCGTGTCTTTCCTCAGAGCTCTTCTGGCATCCGCATTAAAGTGTGATGAACAGGGCGTTCGCATGCTCTGAATTACTCTTAGTTTCTTCGCTGTAATTGTGAGGTTACAGAGCTCACAGTTGATGCCAGGAGCAAAACTGCATTATGCAAATTAGGAGCTGCTGATTATGGAAAGAAAAGACAATCTACCTTATTAGTCTTGTCACTGCCTTCATGTGATGTGATGTTGATCACTGAAGGCAGCCATTTGCCTCGAGGTTGCCCGAGTTTCCCTTTTCAAACAACAATTAGCACATAAAAGAAGACACAGAAAATTCCACAATTAGCATTCCTTTAATCATGTTTCTCAAATTCTTTATATTTCAGGGAACGCTCAGATTGAATGAAACCAAAGGATGAGGTTAAAGAGCTGGAACCAGATCACATCAACTTCTGGGGGGTATATATTGCAGCTAAAGTGCCATTTATCACCATATTACATATTGTAAGGATGCGCTATATTTGTCCATTTATTTCTGTGGCATGCAATGCTCTTTTTTTGTAGCAAAACTCGATGGGGCAGATTTATGTTGCACTTGCGCCTCATTTACGCCGCCGTTGCGTCACTTTTGTGACGCAGCAGCGGCGCAAATCCTGCGCCATGGTGCGGGGTATTTACAAATGTGACGCATCTCCCAGATGCGTCACGTTGTAAAGCCCTGCGCCACATGTAGGCGTTCCAGGGCAGGTGGAGGCGTTCCGGCGCAGGAACGCCTCCTAAAAGTGGCTGAGTGAAATCTACAAGATTTCACTCAGTCACTTTTAGGCCCATGCTGCGTCAAAACCCTGCGCCTGCTTGAAGCAGGCGTAAGGATTGACGCAGCATTGTACAGATAGGGCCCCCCAGATCATTGCTGGAGCTGCGTCGCGCTTGCGACGCAACTCCAGCAATGCGCCACTTTTCGGCACAGATGCGTCACGCATCTGTGCCGTTTTTGCCCCATGGTGCGCCGCATTATAAATGCGGCGCATCCATGGTGGCGCAGCTGTGGCGCATTATAACTGGCGCATCCCTGCTGATATGCAGGGATGCGCCAGTCGTCATAAATCTGCCCCGATGTTTTTATTTTAAAATTTATATTTACCACCAAAACACAGTATTACCTGCCGCAAAGGAAAACTGAGCAATATGGTAATATCAGACTCTTCAACACAATTACCTCATTTATGGTATTTCCAAAATGTTTCAAGATTTCTCTACATGAGGCGCATAGCCCACATAACAAACTCTTTCCTAAAGCACAGTGGCATAATGATACTCATGGGGACCCCTCTGCAGAGTACATAGAGGGACCCCCCACGTTCCAGACGCAGTCAGGAGCTCTCAGCTGCCGAAAATGCACAATGTAAGCAGCAGCACTCTGGAGCTTGTGGGCCCCACCCCTGAACCGTGGGAGCTATTGTTATCCCACTGATAAAGCATCTTTTTTTTGGAAGCTTTTGGTACAATTAAATATATTCCCATTTGCTCTCAGTAACATACCCTTGGAGCTAGGCGCATTATATATCTAAAAATGGAAAATAATTTCTAATAAAGTTATCAAAGTGATTGGAAATTACATAACCATTTCTATGAGCAGCGATACACTCTGTCTCTATGCTCTATATGTATTGTTCAGAGCCTCCATAATTTTAAGTTGCCATTGTATAGTTATGTCAGAGTTTCCATAGGAAGGGTGTTTTTCTTGCTTTCCATAGGAAGAGTGTTTTTTCGTTTGCTAATAACTTTGGGCGTGTTTGACATATATTCCAAACAAAGTTCATACATCTCAGCTCCTTTTTTAGAAGTTTCAAGTGTACTGCTGGGAGGAGGGGTGGGAACTGAGAAAAAAGAGGGTCCTAAAATGTGTTTTCTCCATGCAAATTCCCATAGAATTTTAAAAAGTGATACAGTAAAAAACGACTGAACAGAATTACACCAGATTTGACAGAAATCTAAAAAAGTTCTCAGAAAGAGTGCTTTTTGATATATGATATAAATCTTATCTGCCATTTTTGGAAAATTTAGCTTAAAAATATAGTGATAACTGGACAGTTGGTCCTGCTGTACTCTTCTGGTACCGTAAAAAAAAAATTAGGGCATCCTGATTGGCATTGAGAGCTTTTTTTATCCTTTCGGCTGCTTCAGTATCACAGGACCAGTACCGATCCCATGTTGCCAAACAATCTGATTGTCTGGCTGCAACTTCAACAGAAATGTTGCGAATGCCATTATAGGATAGGGGGAGTCTGCCCCTGTGTCATGAAGTTTTAAAAAAAATGGTATATGGAGTCCCAGAGGGCCCAGGGGCCAATAGTATATATTGTATTTCATTAGGTGGGTCCAGTAGAACTCCAGCTGGACCTAGCAAGACCCTGTCTGGTACCGCAGGACACTAGCCGGACCCAGCGCAGCACTCCTATGCAGTCTTGTGGGAGTTCCATGAGGTAAAACAGGACAGCAACTTCAAATGCCGCTTGTGCAGTGGTACTGAAGTAACCTGTTACTGCAAAAACAAATAATTGAAAATGCAAGGTGGGTGCACGTGGGGGCTGTTGCACAACTGTGGGGGTGGAAAGCAACAGAGCATTGGCCGCACACAGGGGGTTGGGTACAGGGACAAATCAAGCAACATAATTGATGACATTACTGATGATATCATACAATCATTGTGACACCATCTTATAGGTGTTGGCCTTGAAAAGATTCAACACGCTGCAGGTGTGAGCAATTTAATTTTCACCTTACTGGGATTATTCACTTAAAAACTTCAGGTGACCTGCAATTTTCAGTCAAGAGGTTGACAAGTATGCATTTGCCACTGTTAGGACGCTTTCTTGCAGGCCCTATGGATTACACTCCTTAGTTCAATAAGATACACTGCACATGTTCTTGAGAAGGACACAGTGGCATACAACCTTACAGCCATGGTTACAACACCAATGGGAAGTAAACCACCTCTAAATCGGAGAGACCTATATTCTACATCATTCAACATCTCCAATGCCTCAAAATCCTCAGAAGTGGCGGCTCCTCAGCTAAGGTGGAGGAGCGTCGCCCCGCTGTTTTTTTCAGCATTATAAGAAAAAAATAAAATGATATTAACTCAATTATTATCATTTTCTTTTTTCCTTTTTGTTGCACGCCAGCTCTGCGAGGCTGGCTGGCTGGGGCTGACAGAGCAGCCGAGGAGTGGTTTGTCCCCACTCCCAAGTACACAATGACTGTTTGGCCAGCCCTCTCGGGTCGCCCAAACTATTCATGTGCACTTTCCCTCGTCTCCACCCAGGCTGCATTACAGCCTGGGTGGAGAACATACTCAGGCCCCCATGCCCTGTCTGAGCTCAGAGCCAAGGCACTCAGACATATCACCATACGGCATTGCAGTGTTGTGATTGGCTCTGGGGAGCCTGGGTGGTTCCAGGCTGCTTCCTGTTCCTGCCGGCAGGAGGAGGAGAGACGGGACCAGGAGGAGCGGTAAGGAGGACGCGGCGAGCAGGTAAATTATTTTTTTTATTTAACCTCCCCCCATCACCCATGCTGCTCCCCCTCCAAATACCCCACCGCCCTTCCACTCCTGATCGGTGCCGGCCACCTCTGTTCCTCAGCAAAGTTCTGGCAACAAATATCCACATTTTACAAACGACTTTGCTCAATAGAATTTGTCTATAGCACTGCATTGCAACTATTAATATAGGCATGTGCCCACATATCCATTCTTAGATTATCTATTGTGAACAGAAGGGCTGTCCTTTCTCAGAGATTGTTGGAACACACTTTCGCTTTAAGCCTCAGCCTCAGCCTACTTTCAAACATAATTCTGCAACCCACATTAGGTCTGCTGATTTTGTTTAACAGGCACCCCAAACTTGTAAACAGTGAACCCCATAACTTTCTAAATACACCATCACGCTTGCCTACAGCGTGTAAGCTATTTCTGTTCAATGGACACACACTTACACTCATTGGCTCTATGCTGTATATGACTATGGTATTATCGGTGATGTTATATATCTATCTATCTATCTATCTATCTATCTATCTATCTATCTATCTATCTATCTATCTATCTATCTATCTATCTATCTATCTATCTATCTATCTATCTATCTATCTATCTATCTATCTATCTATCTATCTATCTATCTATCTATCTATCTATCTATCTATCTATCCACTGAAAAGAACAAAGATTAAAGTGAAGTTGTAAATAGTTGTAATAATTTTGAAAGCAAAAAGAACACTGAAATTCACAAGTTATGTGTAACTGTGCATCTCCGTAGATTTCAGATGAATTATTGATGTAATATGTGCAGTTATAAGCAGTGAATCATAGCAGTGCAGGTTTTACTTATGTCAATTATGAATTAGTTTAAAAACTCGTTTTTTTATTATTATAAGACATATGTATAACTCCACTTTAACATTTGTTTATTTTAGTGAATTTCTAAGGTTTTTTAAACGTACCTTAACATTTTAATACCTTACTTATGTATAACTCCACTTTAACCTTTGATATTTTAGGTGAATTTCAGTTTTAAAAAAATGTAAAGTAATATATAATTAATACACGCCTGTGGCCAACCTCCCACATACAAGGCCAAAGTTGGTGCGCAGTGAGGGGTGGCCTGGCATGTGGCTAGGCCTTGCAGCCAACTCCCCGCAGATAGCTAGCACCATCTCCCTGTGAGTTGCCAACAGACCCTCACCGCACATTCTCCCTCTTTTAAAAATTAAATTGCGCTGTGGGAGAAAAAGGAAAAAAGGGCGGGACACCCTTTTTCAATAAAGGGCCCAGAGGACTGCGCATTCTTTATTTTTTGTTACATTTAAGGAGGGGATGCATGTGTGGGGACACTTCCCAGAAGTCATCTTTGCCGTCTGGGGCCCTTGCCTGTTGGAAGGGGTCCTGAGACCCATCACCCAGACAGCGAGAAACATAGTACGAGGCTGGGGCACTGCTTCACACCCCTCACTTTGCCCTCCTGCTACCCATGACGTGGGGGAGCAGGGCACACACCGCAGATATACTCCATTCCCACATAGACAACAGCAGGGAAAAGGAAGCTGCTGGCTCTTGCCGCCAGCAAGGTATGTGCTGGCGGGTGGGGAACTGGCTCACAGCACGAGAATAGGTTTCTTGCGGTGCATTAGTTAAACAAGCATTGGCATAGCCAATAGGTCTTGCCTTTGGGACCTTATAAGTGTTTAGCCATGCAACAGTTGATGTTGTTGCATGTGTTGCATAACTAAATTCTTATAAGGTCCCAAAAGCGAGACCTATTTGCTATTCCAATGCTTGTTTAACATGGTCGTTCTGTTGGACATAATGCGTTCTTGGTCATATATAAGGTAACAAAAATGCTTCTGGCACTTTTTTATTACAACTTTTCAGCATGCTGCACAGCAGCCACACTTCTCTACAGCACAGCTTAAACACATTGCCTAAACACTTAAAAGGCCCCAAAGGCGAGACCTATTGGCTATGCTAATGCTTGTTACACTTACAACCCTTTTCAATTCACAGCCTCCCATGCACCAAATTCTTCAAATAATTCTTATTTTTAAATGTTTGTCAAGGCACACTTTTTAAAATGCGTCTTTAAAACAAAGGAGTAATTGCATGTAGACACATTTTAAGTGTCTACTGGATACCGAAAAAAAGGGAATTTCGCCTCCAGTTCCCTAGATCGTAAATTCACTCGGAAACTCTATGTAAAGCCCCGGGGAAAACTCTTAAAATGAGAAAGACAATGTTTATAAAAAATACCAGAAGAGAGGAAAGGGCACAATAAAAAACACACGTGCTCATGCACTGCATAGTGAGGGACACTTCGAGGCGCACCCCAGAGCATGGCGAGTAATTACTATGCTGGGACACCGGACGGAAACGGCTTTTAAAAAAGCTCCGCCCTTTCCAGAAAAAAACACAACGACAGTATAAAATGGTATAATACCGAAACAAACTCTAAACTCAAAAAGTGAAATTTCTAATTGTAATGTTAAAACAGATCACAGACCACCTTTTAAATATATATAAAAAAACATCTTGATTCAAAATATAAAGCTTCCAGTGCGTATTTTGAAATGAAAAATGTGCTTCGCTAAAGGGAAAATGCGCATTTTCAAAGCCCTGAATTGTATTTTGAAACAATGCGTATGCATTATCCTATGAAAAAAAGCTCATTTTAAAGAGAAACGGGCATTTTACAGTAGAAAGGTGTGCCTTTGTGCGATGCTTGCAGTGCTGGGATGAAAGGTATTTTTTTCGGGCGATGCTTGCACTGCAAGGATGAAAGGTGTGTTTTCAAAGGCAGAACTTGTCATTTCAAGGCAGAAGTGCCTCCTTTGTAAGGAGAAGTGCGCGTTTCTTCTGCACAATAAAGATCAATAAATAGTTAAAATGCAGATTTAATGTCCATTTCCCTGGTTTGTTTTCCTTAGCAGCGTCCACCCCTAAGACGCACAAAGACACAAGGTGATCCCGTGGATCTGGTCTGGTGGCCTGTTGCCACAGAGATCCTCTGGTCTGGACAGAGAGGAGATCGCAAAAGAGTGCTTAGATGCTCCTTCTGTAGGGCAGGGAGGCTAGGAAAGGGAGGGGAGCTGGTCGCCCCTCCCTATCACCCCCATTTACCTCACAGAGCCTGGGCAGGTTTAAGATTAAACCCAAGGTGCGCGCGGTGATGCTGGTGGGTACGGGGGCAGTGGATCTTAGAGGGGAAAGGGGTAGAGTGGGTGCTTTGGGGTCCACACTGCCCGCTTCCCCCATAAGAGGGCATTTTACGGGTAAAGTTGGTGGGACACACTCTTCCTCAGCTCATAAGATTCCCAAGGAATATAAAAACACACATTATGAAAATAACAACGTTCTATTTCTGCTCACTCAATGTGGTGTTTGAACCCGGTCGTCCTGGGAAGTGTCGCTGAAACGCTTACGGTAAATCACAGCCTTCTGTCCCGGGGAATGAGGGAACCACCGAGGGGGTGCAGAGCCCTGTGGTGAGTTACTGGAGAGCGCCTTGAGTGCTGCGCACAGCTCGGCGGTGCCAATGCCGCCCTGCCAAGGGCTCACCGATCTTTATCCGAGGCTAATCTCAGCATTTCCATAAGGAACCCCGTGTGCCGCATGGCAGGTCCGCCCCCCACATACACAGCACTGGCCGGTGTTTAACCACACTGTGCCCTCACTCCAGCAATGTCATGGACAGGGCACACAATAATATTATTCACACAAATGCACTTACCCGGGGCTCTCTGCTGCGGGTGGAGGGCAAATGCAACAAGCAGCATGCGCTGCCCACCCCTCGCACGCACCGGCTGGCTTTTTGTTTGTCTTGCGCATGCGTCGCTGCCATGTTTAGGTCAGGCAGTGATGCGCAAGACAAAGAAAAGGTCCGAACAGTGCAGACTAAAACTGTCGTTGGTGGCCGCTGCTTCCGGACTACACGGAAGTCAGTTTGGCCACTGAAAAACAAGGTAAGAAACAGTACGCCAACACTAAGCCAATGGCGAGCAGCAGGAAAAACTACCGGCAGCTTGCCAACATAGAGAGATTACTTTAGGTCTCGCTGAGACAGCGCATGCAGCGCATGCGCTGCCAAGGCGAGACCTAAAAAAATGGTCTGGGTGCCCCAGGTGGGACTTGGGAACCCAAAACACAAAAAACTAGCACTGTATCGCAGGAGTAAGCTCTATGCACTGCCATTTACAGAAAAGGTAGGCTGTGAGTGCGGGAACAGTTTTCCCAGACCATAGCTGCAAAGAGTTTTATGCAGTGCTTTCCTCTCTCTAATTGCACTCCATAACATGCATTATTTCATGTGCTTTTGGCTCAGGTCTGAATGCCTTTCCATCTGATTAAATTGGTCTCTTTAAATATGATGCTTAGTTTAATTCAGTGTTTTGGTTGTCACCTCATTTGCTCCCAGTGCTCTTAAAATAAAAATCCATTTCTAAAATTGTTCAAGGCGAGAATCATATAGAAAAAATAATTGCCATTATCTCTTTCTTAAATTCCCTCTCCTGCGTGGCAGCTAAACTATTACCCAGCATGTTCTGTTCCATTGCACATTAGCATTTTGCTACAGGGCAATGTATAGACAAAATGACAGCCGTTTCTCATGCTTATTGGAAGGAAGCATGCTCAGTCTCAGCTGCAATAATAATTAAAGCTAGGTAGAAAACTAACAAAGTCGGCCCCTGTCAAATGTAACAGATAAGATTTCACCATGAAGCAAAGCGCCAATGTAACCATGCACGTGCGAACGAAGGATGCCCCCCGATATCCATTAGGCACGGCCAGACCCTCATTACATCAATTCATCATACTGTAACCTAGATAAGGAGAACGGCTACCATGAAGAGAGAGAATGTACTACTGCAGCGAAATGCGCCTTCCCTTCTGCACAGGGGGGCAGGGCATCAGAAACAGCTGTGCTTTATGCAACATCTGATCACATTTGTCAAGCCTAACCGAATCTGAGCGGCGTCTCCCTCCGGGTGAAGGCTTTTAGCAGACATCCAGGTTGGTTCAGAAAGAGCAAAACTCTTTGGTGTTGTCTAGAGGCTGTGGATGGACAGAAGGTGTTGGGACTCACTGTTCGAAAAGATGTCTTCATGCGTTGGTTAAGCTTTACACAATAACTAAATGGACTGATTCTGTTCTGATGATGCACGATGCAAGTAGATTTGTTGCTGACTGTCAAGAGCCAGGCCACTCTTTCTACTCCTAAACTCTTTGACACATCTTGGTGAGTGTGAATGTATCTTGTCTGATTGTTTGTCGCTGCATGCCAGCGTGAGGTGGACTTCTTTATTTCAGTATTTATAATCGAAGTGATGGGGCTACTGTTTTTCCATGAACTGCACTGCAAGGTGGTCCCTGAAACCTGCTGATGCATAAGTAGCAGAGGCTGTTTAAGAGTCTCTGTCAGTGTCTGCTTTTGGAGTAATAGATAACTGACTATATATACATACTCATATTTCTAGAGGTGCTGCCGCCTATGTCCAAGCCACCAACATGCTGTCTACTGCTAAGGCATATTTCACTCGAATTCGAAGTTATCATGCAGCACCCCGAAAAACAATCAAATCAATCAAAAATTGTTTTATTTGGTTAAAAGATAACCATAAAACAGCATACGTACCAATATTTACAGATCATAATTAATTAATAATCTTCTATGTACGCTCTTCTTTAAAAATTTCCCCATCGCATAACAAACCTCAATTGAATGCAACATTTGCAAATATAACAAGCATTAAGAAAGCCAATAGTTCTTGCCTCTGAGATTATTGCCTGTGGCTTTTCCTATGCTTTCTGTGGAGTGGAATTATTTGTTGTGGTGTGGTGTGGAATTATGTGGTGCACGCAGGAATTAAGTGCTGTGGTGTTGGTTTGTATTGTGTGGCATGTAATGGTGTGGAATTGAGTGGCGTGGAATTGTGTGGCATTGAGGGTAATTATATGGAGTACAATTATGTTGCATGGTGTGGAATTAAATTATGTGGACTGTAATTATGTTGCATGGAGTTGAATTTTGTGGAATGTCATTGTGATGTGGAGTGTCATGGATTGGAAACATGTGCTGTGGGGTTGAAAATGTTTTGTATGGTGGAATTATGTGGTGTTGTGTGGATTTAAACTAGGTGATGTAGACTGTGTGGTGTTGCGTAAAATTTTGTAGATTGGAATTATGTGGCCTGGAGCAGAGTTGAATTTTGTGGAACATAATTATGTGTTATGGAGTGGAATTATGTGGATAGAAATTATGTGGCATGGTACAAAGTGGAATTTTGTGGAGATTAATTATGTGGCATGAGGGGAGTGAAATAATGTGTGTTATGGAGTGAAGTGAATGTATGTAGTGTGGAGTTGAAATGTGTACTGTAAATATGTGGCATGGTGCAGAGTGTAAATGTGGGGAGTGCAATTATGCAGCATGGTGTGGAGTTGAATTATTTGGTGTGACGGGGACTGGAATATTGTGCTATAGAGTGAAGTGGATGTATGTGGTGTGGAGTTGACATGTGTACTGTAAATATGTGGCATGGTGCGGAGTGTAATTGTGTAGAGTGCAATATACAGCAAGGTTGGAGTTGGATTTTGTTGAGTGCAAAGATGTGTTTTGGAATTCAGTGGATATATATATGGAGTGTAATTATGTGGCATGGAGTGGAATTATGTGTAGTAGAATTGTGATGTGTGTAGTGGAATTATCTGAGTTGAATTGTGTTGTGCGGGGTGTAATTATGCGGTTTGGAGCAGTGTGGAATTATGTTGCATGGAGTGATAATATGTTATGTTGAATTATGTGGCATAGCGAGGAATGGACATATGTGTCATGGGATTTGCTGAATTGTAATTATGTCGCAAGGAGTGGAATGATGTGGAGTGGAATTGTATGGAGTTGAAATGTGTGGTGTGGAACTAAGAGATGTTGAAATGTGTTGTGTGAAGTGGAATTATGCGGTGTGGATTTGTGTGCTCTTGCATTGCATGGCATAGAATTGTGTGGTGTTGTGTTGAATTATGTGAAGTTAAATTATGTGAAATGTAATTATGTGGAATGCCGTGGGGATGAATTATGTGGTGTGGCATTGTGTAGCATAGAGTGGAATTGTGATATGAGGAGTGGACATGGATGGGTGGCTGGTGGGAGAAGAAGAAAGAGGGATGGGGCAGGAGGGGATGGGTTAAAATACAAGCTTCCCAGTGGAAAAATAAATAACTTCAGCACTGCCTCCGCCGACATACCCCTTTGCTGCACCCCTTCATATGAAACTCCTCCTACTGTGACCCATCCCTTCCATTCAAGAATTACAGATTCGAAGCCCCCCTCCCCCTCCCGAGCTAATCTCCCTTGGTCTAGGACACACTTCTAGGTGTGAGGAGGGACAGGCAAAGCTGAGATGTCCTATGCATCACGCATGCCCCTTCTGTCGCTTCACGGCCTCCTTGCTATCTCCAGAGAGACTGGTAGTGGAAACTATCAATTAATCACAGACTGCTTACTACAAAATACTTCCTGGATGTGGCAGTCAGTTACGCATGATGTCTTGCCAGGTTTCGTTTGCCAGACCAGCTATTAAAATACTAGTTGGATTGGGAAAAGTCAGTCACAAGTCGAACCAGTGCCCCTCAAAGAGTGGGGATACGTTCTCACCTTCTCTCCAATGTTAGTATGGTCAAAGGTACTGCCAGTCAAATTGTTGCGTGCTTGTGGAAGTGCGTAGGGACTAGGGAAAGGTAACAATAAAAAATCAAGGAAAGAGAATATTGGAATGAATCAAACAGACTTATGTAGTTGACGTGGTGAAAGGTAGTGGCCTAATGGCTAGCACTATAGATGGTGGAACTAGGGAACCAGGCTTGAATTTCACTGCCAGCTCAACATTCTGTAATTCTGGGCAAATCACATATCTTCCCGTGCTTACACAAAATTAATTTGTTCTTGTGAAAAGCCCTCCAACACCTTCCAGTCACATTCGCGCTGTATATAATATCTGCAACACAAACGAAAGTCAGAGGACGGGACAAATGAATCTGGGCTCCATCTCATTTATTATGCTGTGTGGGGGCAGGGCAATGGGAGGGAGGGGGAACCAGCAAACACAGACAAGGGAAAGGAGCAGAAGACAGAGTCAGCTACAAATGATGGACTTTCTAGAGTGGCTCTACAAAAAGAAAAAATTGGCTCCCAAAAGCGTGAGCAGTGTAAGGGCACACATTCTTGGGCTATGGTCTAGGGGTGGGAGACATGCAAAAAGAGGGAAGTGGCCACTGCAGAGCTGATTAGCAGGAAACAAGCAATTGAGAGTGGCTTTGAAGCAACCCAAGGGTAAGTAATGGGAAGACTCCATGCCCACAAACAGTAAACAAAATGTCTCGAAAAAACAGCACATATGCTATCTAGCCGAGACCTAAAAATGAAGGGCGATTTGAAATAAAGTTCAATTAACGAAATAAAGCCACAATTAATTGTATACGTGGAACTTTAAAGATATTACAAAAAATATAAAATGCATCATAGATTGGCTTGAAAATCCTTCACAATGACAACATTCAGGCTGACAGTGAAAACACAAGGTTATTTTGAAAGTGAGAGTGTAACATAATTCCCATTCTAAATCTGGTAAGTAAACTTTGCTCATAAGTACTTTCCACCCAATAAAAGCTTGTCCCAAGTTAGTGTCAATACTGGACTTTGACTGAAAACTTGGACAATTCTGACTCTTCTCTGCGAGATAACACCAGCAAAATAAATTGTTGCTTACTTTACCTTTTATCCAGTTTTGTAATATTCTGTGGACTGGAAAAGAAGTCCGGTCACCCAGTTTTTTCTAAATGAATTCATTAAATAGATCAACAATTTGACCTTACTAATTGTGCAAAATTTAATACAATCAATGATTCTTTGTGGCATCAAGTCTGCTTGGGCATTCAACCAGGGCTGGCTTTAGGCGACTGTTGTGGGTGCATTAAAAGCAGCTGATGCAGAGTTCCTTGCGTGGCCAGATTTCAGGCAGCAATAAAAATGTCAAGATAACTCTTCTGCTAGAGATTGGAGTTTTTTCTAGGGGAAGTTTTCTTTCCTCATAAAGAAGTGCCGATTGTTAATATACCTTCTACAAAGAACAGATTTGTATGTAAAGTGGACAGTGCTTAATTTGTAAAAATAAAATAAGCAAGGGGCCCTCCTGATGAGGCCACTGCAGTTTTCATCACACATTGACACTGCCAGCGCGGGTAGTGACAGAACTCACACAACTACTAACCATCACACTGCTACAAGTGTGACAATTAAGACTGGAGGAGGCCCACAAGCTTTAAAAATGGTTTGGGTGGCAGGTATTACTTGTTTTAAGCATGTATCGAATTAATAAACAACAGTTTTTCTGCTTATTTTTCAATGAACAGCTGTCCTAAGTGCTCATGCCAGAAGTTAAGTGCCAGTGTCAGCAATTAAGTGCCGGTGCTGAGCACTGGAAACCACCGGCTCAAATTAAGCAATGAAAGTGGATAGCTGAGTGGATTCGTAAAGCCAACCTTTGCCCGCATTTTAAACAAATGAAATGAAACTGATAGAGGGGCTATGGAGAGATGAGGGACCCTTTTGCTGGCTGGTAATGAGGGTATCTGAGGAGGAGGTCAATGGGGGGGGTGATTAAAAAGATTGTCGCACCGGGCGCCACCAGCACTAAAGCTGGGGTTCATTCAACCGAATGTAAATCTAGAGCAGCAAATAGGCAAGATAGACAGTGTATTCTACAAAGGAAAGACCCTGTTCTGTATGATAGCTGCAAGACTGAGCGGATTGTGGTAGCCCTAAAGTTGACCATTCACTGGGACCATCCCCCAAACTCCTTCTCCATATACTACAGCAGTAACACATTTATTATAATTTATAACATCTACACGCTGCTTTGGTTTCAATTGTCTTCTCAAAATTTAGAATGGTGTAACAACCTTAATAAAAAATAGTTGCTTTTGCAGCAACAAATCTGACCAATTGGCGGTATTATCAAAGCTGAAGCCTAACCACTTAAAACAGAGTTCTTTGTTTAGCACGTGATCATTAGCAAAAAAAGTCCTGGACTTAGTAGACATTGTGTCTAAAATTAAGATGTGTGTTTAGAATGATTAATTCTTAAATCTAGGTTCACATAAAAAAAAGATGCAAAGTGATGACAGTATAGTATAGAGTATAGAGTATTTTATTTGCACAATTAATTCAAATCATTGCAATTTGTACAAAAACAAGTTAAAAACACTGTTCATGTTCTATTTAAAAAAAGGAATTGATGAAAGCAAAGGGGATCATTGCTGGCAGGGCAAAGATTCTTGACGGTTGTCTACTGGTAACTCGGAATTGAACTCAAACATGAATTTTACAAAACTGGCAGCCATCTGAGCTGAGTCGCCCCTCATGCACTCCTCTAGAGCTTCTTGGCATTTCCAGACATTCAGGTTCCGCCAAACTGGGCGCAGCCAAAAAGTTTGCAAAGGGAGTAAGGTTCTGCAGATGCAGAGGACGTGGATTACATTTCCTTCCCCCTTGTTAGAAAAACAGCACTGTGTGGGCACATCTTCCTTGTACCTCCGGCCATACTTATACGCCATCAACGGGATTAGACCAAAACGTAATCTCATTAGGTGGTGTTTTACACGTGGTTTCATGGATGATGACAAGTAGTATGGCAGGGTTTTAGGGACATAGTGTTTTGACGACCAACTGTCATGGGAGAGATTTTTCACGGCTAGCGCATCATGTTCCAGTGACAAGATCTTTGCTTGTTTGGTCAGGATTTTTGCAATCGACCCTATGGGCAGCGAGCTTGCCCATATATCTTGAGCCTCTTGTGCGTCCAGGCAGAATGTTAAGAATTGGCTCCAGGAAGTACTAGGGTTGTTTAACAAAGACCATACGCAACTCTTTAATGTGAAGTCACAAGCCGTTTTGTTTTTTAAACAGTAGGCGATAAATCTTGCTTTCATAACCCAGTGTTGAGATGACAAGGAGAACTCCATGCGGATTTGGGCATGAGAGGTCGAGTTAGGTAGGTGGAACACTCTGTGAAAACACACTGACTGCACTCTGTCAAGCCAGGTGAACATTTTGTCTTTAAAAGGTTATGTCGCCAAAGGCTATTGTCGGCAAATATTTGACACCTACCACTCTGATTAGCGGCGAAAAATCTGGAGAATGAAGGGCTTTCTTGGTTCTTACGAAAGGCCCCTCCAAGCTGCGGGACACACTCTGCATTGCGGTGATATGCAGCACCGGTCTCCCTTTGTGATCCATCCAGATACACAGATACTTGTATGCAGTCACTATCTCTATTGACTTCCCTTCAATGTACCAAGAGCGCTTTCTGGCTCATGAGCGCAAAACTATCATCACCTTAGTTTTGGTGATGTTGATCTCCAAAGCGTTTGTTTTGCAGTACAGGGCCAGAGAATCGAAGAGTCTTCGAAGGCCCACCTGGGTTTGATCAAGAAGGATAATGTCGTCAGCATATTGCATCGATTGAATTTTAGTGGATTCAATTTGAGGTGGAAATGCTCGGGAGAGGGCCAGCCACTCGGGCAGGTCTGCTAGATACAGATTAAAGAGTAGAGGAGGCAATATGCTTCCCTGCTTTAAGCCTCTATTAGTATTGATTTTGTTGGTGGTTGACCATCTCGAGGAAACTCTTATTTTTACCCAGGTGTCAGTATATAGGGCTATGAGAGCATTCAGTGGGGGGTGCGGGATGCCCCATTTTGTTAATTTTGCCCAAAGTTTGGGGCGATCGACCCTGTCAAAGTCTTTTCGGAAATCAATGAATCCCAGATATAGCGATTTTCCTTTGGTAGCGAGCATACTCTCAATCCTGTGAACTAGAGAGATCAAATTATCTTCGATGTGGCAGGCCTTTTGGAATCCGGTTTGTGTGAAGGGTATTCATTTACGATCTTCCACCCAGGTAATCAGTTCTTGTAGTAGGACACTTGCATATGCCTTCCCTTCCACATCAAGGAGGGCAATCATCCGGTAATTGTCGGGGTTGGACTGCGGGCCTTTTTTGTGGATGGGGACGAAAGGAGATCCTCCCCAGGAGTCGGGGATGGGCCCACCCATTCTGGTTGCCTCAAATAAGAAGGCCAGCAATGTGGCCCATTTATGAGTGGATGCTTTGTATATCTGTGATGGTATGCCATTTGGGCCTGGTGCTCCCCCTAGGATGAGAGATTTCAACCCATTAACAATTTGATTACAAACGCATCATCAATGTATAATAAAACTTGAATTACTTTCCTTCCGATTTTGGAAGGGTCCCACTTTAGACTAGATGAAGAGTAGTTCATATAAAGAAAACAAAAAACAATGCACCCCTTTCGGACTACCCTAAAAAATTTAAAGGAATCACTTAGAGTCCATCCTCGCCATATTTCGTCTAGGCACATCTATCTCATGTTCAAATACTCCACTATTGGTTGATCAACACCAGATTCCTTCAGGACTAACTAAAGGTTTTTGCTGTTCACCCTCTCAAAAACTGCAGTTAAGTCCATGAAAGTGAGGTGGAGCGATTCCACTTGCACATGAACGTACTTGCTAATTATGAGATTAAGATTTAGCCATTTTTGCACAGTACTCAGGACATATTTAAAACCATACTGAACATCAGCTAGAATGTTATCATTGGATACCCAGCTCTGTATTCTGGCCAAAAATACTGTTCCCTAAAATTCTCATTGTAGAATCAATTGAGGATATAAGCCTTAAGCATGTTGGATTGGACCTGTTTCTCTTCTTTGAAAATGGAGACAATGGTGGTCATCCTCCAATAGCTGTAGAGCAACTAGCATTCAGCATGTTTACTGAAAATCTTTGCAAGAATTAAATAGGTCCTATTGGCTGTTAATACTTGTATTTACTCCAAAGTGAAATTAAGTGGAGGAAAGGTCAAACACTGAGGGCTTTCAGTCTCCTTAGGGGTTTGCATTATAAATACTTGAACAGTGGGAGAGCCAGTGTTCTGGAGGAGTTACTGACTTCAGGCCCTTTACACTGACATCATTGGGATTTAAATAACCATTTATTAGACGCCAAAACTCTTTACGACTCCCATTGGAAGCTACTATACTGAGTTTTCCCGCAGATGGCTGCAGATCTGCCTTAGGTATATTTATCATATCCTTATATGTCAATCTAGCCCCCCTCACTACTACTTAGTCCTTTGATTTGGGTTTGAGTATCACTACAGGTTGAATCCAACCGTCTCTTCTCGCTCACCGTACTTGTGCTACCAACAGGCTTAATAAAACTGCTTTAATTGCAATTGTTAAAGCACTGAAATGTATCTAATGTATATTAGGGTCACCTTTATTAAAGCAAGGTCTCGCCACCAGCTAGAAAAAGCAAGGTTTTGTCTCAGTGCAACCTCCGGGTCAAGTGCCCACCACTGAAAGTGTCCGTTCTGCCCCCCACCGCCGCCCCGGGTTTCAACTTCTAAACAGAGCCATGCATCTAATATAGAACTGCATGGCTCGCACAGTTTAAGATTAAGTACAAGAGAATTATGATCACTGAATGGCTATCCAAAACATAAACATTGGTAAAAGAGCCAGGACTAGTATCTAACAAAAATAAAAATAAAATCAGTTGTATTAGTTTTGCAGCGTAAGATAGTGCGGTTTCTTTTGTTTGAAATTAATAGTGACAATCAATAAATTCTAGGCTGCCAACAACTCTGCAAAGCCATAGATTGTGCATTTCATGCTTCATTGTAAAGGGTTGGACAAGATGATCTGTTAGGATATAATAGGCTGAAATCAGTTCTACCCATCATCTCCCCAGAGTTTATTTTGAAATCCCCAGCAAAAATAATATAGATGTTAGATCTCGCTGCAACATTATAATTAAAGCAGCGTTCGATGGGATGATAGACCTAAACTTGGAAATATTGGTAGCCCTGTATTGGTTAAAATCGTTGTCATAGAAATTATCAATTAACATTGAATATCTTCTCTCAATTTTAAGGAATAGTGCTTGCAGATTTGTTATTATAGATTTTAGCCTCGCATTTCAAGTCAAGAGATATTAATGCAATCAGACCTCCTTTAGTCCGACCATGTAACAAAGAGGTGGGAAGAAAACACTAAGAAACACAACCCTCTAGAAACCAGGTTTCTTGTAAAATGCACATATTGTAATTATTAATAAACGTCTTCCAGCTAAGGTCAGCCAATATAGAGCATAGTGGAGGGAAATCTAAAAGTGTTTGCTTAATATTAGCAGAGTTGGAGTGTTGGCAATCTAATTCTTCCAGCTCCGATAAAGTGGCAAACCTATTAGTTCCAAGGCAAGTGCTACTGATGGTTACAGAGATTGCTGCAGGAGAAGCAGGTACATTACCTGCCATTCACTGTAATGTAGCATTGCCAGCAAAGGGATATGAAAATGGGGGGCATTCTGGGATTGGGAGAATCTTCCTGTGAGCCAATGTTTGTGTATCAAGTGTTTTCTTCCCACCTCCTGGTTAGAGGGAATACCCAGACAAGATTGTTGTGAGTGCCCAGAAGAGAGCACACAATATTCCTAGAGATTCCCTTCTGGAAACCAATTGCACATTGAATAACAACTCTTTGATTTTTGTAAGTACATACAGCTATGCATCTAATGCCATCAAAAAGATTGTGAATAAGCATTGGTGTATTCTCACATCTAACAAACTGAATTTCAATAAACCCCACTTGTCAGTTAGAAAGAACAGAAGCATAAGAGACAGACTGGTTCATAGCAATATGTGGCAGGGAAGCACAGAATGTCACACAACTCTGTGTGACCTCCCTCCAGTTATGGGACATTACCCCTGTGGTAACTGTTCAGTATGCCACCTTACATCACAGTCCAAAACAATTGACCTTGGCCTAGTCCACAATAATTGTAACAGCTATAATGTCATCTATATCATCACTTGCCCGTGCAGCCTGCGCTACATAGGAATGATGACAAGGAAGATTAAGATCCACATTAGCGAACACAGAAGAAACATCGGATGCAAAAAAGCCCCTACCAAGTTGACAACCAATTCCCTTGAGAAAAATCACAAGGACACTGATTTACACTGGACAATCATCGAGCAACTCACTGCTACAGCTGGGATTACTAACAAACTGTTGATGAAAGAACAGAGATGCGCAGCAGCGGCCAGTGCAGGTAAGAGCGGTGAGGCGGGGTGGGGGGGATGTCAACAGATGACGGAATAAGGAAAAATAAATAAATCCTATTCCATCATCTGTCGACATCCCCTCTGCCACACCCCACCGTGCTTACCTGCATTTGCCGTTGCTGGAGATGGGTCTATAAACTCAAGATACATTAACAGGGGCTTAATGACAAGATTCCGTGGAACCAGCTCAACACCCGCTAGTATCTTGTCGCACATGAGACACTGAGTATAGCTTTTAGTATGAATGCGTCCAATCCTGTAATATTTGCATACACCATTTAAACTATGACGGTTCCCCTCTCAATATCTCAATCATTTTTGTTGTTGTTGATATTTTGATACCTGCAAGAGAGTTGCAAGTATTCTCCATGACAACGCCTGTGTATCAATACATGAGGTATTTGAGGGCCCCATACATATAATGCACTAACTCCTCCAGAATGAGCAAGTGCCTGAATACAGTCAATGGGGGGGGGGGGGGTTCTCTCAAGCAACTTGTTACCAGTAATTACATTTCTGACATAAAGATTATACAAATTATAAACTTTATTTAAATTTCATAATTGTAGTTTGTTCAAAGATATTGCCCACACACTCTGTGGCGCCCAATTCTGGTCCCACTTTTGGATTTTCACCACTGTGTGGTCACGTGCCAACTGCACTACCGCTGTGTACCCATTATACTACAATTCCCAGTGTTCCAGAGCTATCGCTTATAGATGCACGTGCTGGCTCAAATGTTGACAGTACAGGTAGTGCTATTCTCCCACAGCTGACCGCAATCGTGTTTGGCCATTTCTCTTCTGACTCAGTACAGCTTGGGATGATTTTTCTGATGATGACACATGCAACCTGCCAAATTACTTTCATGTGTTCCAAATTAGCTGGTTCTGGCCAGGCCTGGAAACTGAAAAAACACTCCACCACTAACAATCCTTTGCCACAAGAAGGGGATGAGGAATTTATTAAGTTACGAACCCCTCTTTTTTTAACAGTCTACATATGAGCTCCCTGGGATAAGGTTGAGCCCAACCTGGCCTTTAAGAGGCAGGGTGGATCTGATGATGAAGCATGCCACTACTAGAGTGGGTGAGGGTTATATCCAAAATTGACTTTTTTCTTTTGCCACTTATATTAAAGTGGAACTTAGGTTTGACATGTGATCCTTCTAGTCTAGAGGGGATACTTTTCAGGTCATAAGTTTTTTGGGGACGTTCTAAGGCTCATAAGTAATCAGACCTTGGGGATGGGGTCCTTCCCCGTGGCAATAAAGGAATTTGTCCGGGGTAATGAGATCCCCAGGGCCTTTAGAAGGATTATGGGATGCACACACCCCTCCCAAATGCAAAAAGTAATCAGCCCCAGGGGATAGGGTCATTGGGACCTTTAAAAGGCTCAGCAAGGGCGGCCCCACGACATGCTCTCCTTTAAGAACGTGATCAGCTCTGGAGGATGAGGCCCCAGGGACCATGAAATGGCTCATGGAGGGGTGACATGTGCCCCCCAAATTATGTTCTTTAAAGCAGCAGTAAATATGAAATGAGAAGAGCAGCCACTCATTTCACATTCAAAGCTCCAGCTTTGGAGTGTCACATAATACCCTGCAAGGGCTTTTTTTCCTAGCAGGGACAGGGGCACATCCAAGCTTTATATAAATGTTGTGGGCGGCTGCAGGCAGCACAGCAGCGCTGTTAACAACATTTTTTTTTTAAACATAGAAAGTCTCCTGGGCCATTGAATCCAGGACCCAAGGAGTGCTTATCACTTTTTAGTACTCAGAGCTATATACTTTTCAGCTTGAGTGAAGGGACCCATCCCCATCTTCCTGTGTCCTAACGTACTTTTGTTTAAAACATAAAGGGGTGGGGTAGGGACAAACTAGCCCCCTTGTACTTGTGAGGGGACCCAGAGGGACACCACCCCCGGGGGGATTTTTTTGTGTGGTGCTGTGGGTACCATGGTTCTCCCGTGGTACACAGCACTGCCCTCCCGAGTGTACTGCAGTGCTACAGCACCCCCGTGGTACAATGCAAGCTTCTGTAAGTGAAGTTTGCACAGTGGCGAAGTACAATATAGATGACACTTGTGCACAGAAGTACTGTTGGACTGCAAAAAAAGCTAGTAGAATCAAAACAATGTTGGGGCTCTGGAGGGGGATTGGTGCCCATGAGGGAGGTGGGCAGGGCCTGCGGGACCCCATGCTTTGTACAGCCAAAGGCCATGCACTGTGTGGGGTTGGCACCCTCTGGGTTTGGCTGCATGGCCTGGCCACTGGCCTAGCCCTGCTGCAACCCACCGCTGTGCATGGCCAAAGCTTTGATCAGTCAGGGAGTTGGTTGAATAGAATAAAAAGAAAACAGAAATTCACTGGAAAAACCAAAGGCTAAAGTTTCATTTATTTATGGTAATAAGACCTTACCTTATGCTATCAAAACCTTAGACATTCACTGAAAAAAAGGTGAATTTGATGTTATAGTTAGGTGTTGAAATAACACAAAAACTAATGTTTAAAAAACAAAAGAAATTGGCATTCTCCATTTAAAATTTGCTGAGCTAACTATCTATGTTGAGCCTATGCCATGCATTGCTTATGACATCACATATTACATCACTCATGACATGTTAAATGACATAATTGATGACAGCGATTTCCCTTCTGGACTAACCGTTGGTTCTCCCCCTAGTTTCATGTTTTAGACATTTTAGACTGTCTTTGTTTAGCAAGGTCTTATTGTCTACGATGCTATTTTAGGAGTGAGACTTTTATGTTGCTTTTTTCACCAGCCCTTTCCCTCATGTAGTCTGCACATATGGTACAAGGCCAAAGCATATAAAACAAGATAGTGCACTGTTATGTATGCTAACTTCTAGACACAACATTGTGCCAGGGCTGTTTTCTAACGCAGTGGTTTTATTATATAAAAAGTGCCTTATGCCATTTTGGATCAGGGGGGACCTTTCCGGCTGTGATGACTGTTCTTGAACACCTGCAGTACTCAACATACAGCCCTGCGCAAGCTGAGCTTACATCGCAGAATGAGGGATTTCCCAATTACCATAATACCCAGGTATGGGGGCTAAGGCTAATCTCAGAGATCATGACGATAACACTATCACTATGCTGTCAGAGATGGGGTAGATATAGATATGGGTTTGCTTTTACCACGGTTGTAATATTCATTCTCTTTACCATGCTCATAATGCTGGTTATTTTATTCTGCTTATTATTCTGCTTCGTTTGCCTAATAATCGCAGCTCATATATTGTATGCCAGATTACGATAGTTGCCATAAATGTACTGTAAACTCTCTTTGTGTCTTTCTTGTGTTCACCCTGGGCATGCATGAGGCACTGTGAGCTAATCAGGAATTGGGTAGACAGGTTCACAAGGATGTAAATGGGCACATCCTGATGATCTGTCTTCCAAATACACAGTCTTACTTTCCTATAGTAGGATCCGTTTAACAACATGACTGATGACATTTCAAGTGCATTGTTTCCTCTACCTTCTTTTTCCCCTCACTCTATATTAATATATAAATACTCCCACTCCAGCTTTATTACCCTTTTTAAACCTCATTCGCTAACCACCATCTAGCAGCCAATTTACTGTGTCTCTCTTTCATATCCATTTCTACCCTCTTCTTCGTCGTTAGTTCTCAGTCTCTCTGATCACAATTCATTGTTGTCAGACTGTCTATGTTTCCTATTGAGCTAAACAATTTTCATGTTCTTGGAATTCTATTTAAATGTATGGCTTTTTTTAGTTGATTTTTATTGGTAGTGGTTTGTTAAAAAGACAAAGTTACATTGTTCTTTTGGCAAAGGACACTGACACCTACTTTCTAGATTTGCTCTATCGGAATATATTAAATATTTAAATACACACATAACAAGGCTTTAAACGGGTCTTAGAATTTGCCTAAGGATGCCATAGTGAATTCACCTGTAGGATTTGAGGTGAGGGTAAATTGTGTGCCTCTTAAGATTACATCTGAATTTATAGTAATTAAGATGCACTCAGTAAGGAGCTAGCCTTCAGATAGCTCCTCCACAAAGCATATGCTACTGTTCCTGAAGATGTCTAAGTCATGTACATTGAAGATACTCAACCAATGGTGTGACAGGAGAAGGCAAGTGAGAGTTCTGCAGGATGCAAACTTTCTTACATTACATTTTCAGATGGAAAGTGAGTAAGCTAGGTTCTGTAGTTAAGGATACAGAATACTTCCCTGATCCTTTTACTTGACCTGCCACTGCCAACCTGTGCTGAATCTTCAGTGATAAACAACATTGGCGTTTTATATATTTTGTAAAAACTGATCATTAAAAGTTTTATAATTTCTCACAAAGTACGACCTTGATAAGGGTATCGGTCCTCTAACATTTGAATTAGGATGAGGTTCGATTATGTGAATGTTGCCAATGGAGGTTTCCTACACGTGTGTTGGGTAGACTTGAGAAAGGGTAGACCCGAGTTACTAGTGTGATTTACAAATTGCCCTTCCTTGAGACAGAAAGCAGATCAGCCATATTGTCATTGGCTGACTCCATCTAAGATTTTCTTTGTATGCTCATGTAGCCTCGATAGGGTTATTCACATACAGGGAAGCCTGACTTTAGAACATGAAGAACCAAGCAAGCAACCCGTGTGATTATCATACTGTATAACAATGTTGCATTTCTGCACACCAAGAGACTACATCGGCTGCCGGTGAAGCAAATCATTTATTTCAAGGATGGCACATTAAGGAGCATAGGGAAAGGGAACTATGGGCCTGATTCACAAAGGTGATCTTACATGATTCTGTAAGTTTATGTTTGTTTTGGAATTCAATCAATGATCATTATTTCGATTTAAGAAACCATAAAATATTACATTCAATTCATATAAAAACATCATATTATAGCATTCCAAAGGGTACCCCGCCAGACTAGTATGCAGTTTTTGAGAATCTGTGTCTCAATACAAGACCTTTCTTAGGCATTAAAAATACAATAAATATAAATAAAATCCCATCATTAAATACATTTGGTGATAAGATGGCATTTGAGCAATAATTAAGTTCATACATTCATAAAACTAATACATCTTTTATAGTTTAACAATTCTAATCTATTAATGGACCTATTAAAAATATACAAAATTTCCTAGCATGCACCTGGTATAATATATAATAGAGCATGGTCCCACTAGTGCAAAACCAGGAAGGCATAAGCCTATATATAGATTCAGAGAAGCACACACAAGTTCCTATAAATGTCTAAAGTTTCAACCCTATCCTCTTTCTTATTAAATTTACACCAAAGAGATATCTACTAACACTAAAAACTACTGCTTGCGTCGTAACTGATCGCAATATTCTTTCCGCCTCATAGAAGGATCTAATGCTCAATAGCTGACAAATGGGTTTTTATTCATTCCCTCCTGTAATATATGTAAGCTGGGCAGAAGAATAAAAGATGCAATTCATTTTCTTTTGGACCTGATTGACATATAGCACAACAACCATCGCTTACATCCCCATCGCTACGGGCCCGTAGCGGAATTTCAAATAAAGAGATTTAGCCAGCTGTGGTTGTATCTCGTCCAAAAAGACTCAAATTTCCCATTTAGGGGCCGATTCCGATCCTGTATTTTTTTTCCCCGTACGACTCGTATCCGTATTTTTTTACGTACGAATCGTACAAGTACCGTACAAACGGTGAAGTACGATTCGTACGGGAAAAATACATACGAATCGCTTCGGGAAAAGTCTACGAGACGTCCCCGGACAGTTTTACGTACAAGTCGTAAAACTGAAGTCCAAGCACACAAGTCCGATCTGTACCGGCGTTCTGAATGCACAAGCGTATGGAAAACGTCCCGTACGGAGCAAACTGTGTACGACCCCTACCCCGGGTACACTTGTGCCAGGGGTATGAGTCATACAGGCCCCCCCACCCCAGCCCCGTATGTACGCGCCGTACCCCCAGCCCCGTATGTACTCGCCGTACACCCAGTCCTAACTTTACTACTCCTAAACTGAGAAAAATCCTAACTTTAAGACTTTCGGTATTCACAGAAGGCATTTAGGAGTCCTAAAGTTAGCACTCCTAACTTCTGTGAATACCGAAATGAGTAAGTGCCTTCTGTGAATACCAAAATGAGTAAGTGCCTTCTGTGAATAACAAAATGGTAGTAAGTTTAGGATTTTGTCTTAAGTTAGTTCTGTGAATCGGGCCCTATCTCGTTACCTTGTCATGAAACTTATCACAAAGATAGCACCCTCCCATGCGAAATCCATTGCATCATCCCTCTCCCTCATCCAATTTACATTATCTAGATCCTAACCCCATATACACAGGAGAGTCAAACCACAAACTCCAGCCCTTTGCCCCTACAGCTCCCATGAACTCCTGAATCACTGTTCCCCAGTACCCTACATATAGAGTCCTGTGGGGTGTCTTTCAACCAGATTCATTAAGGTTCGATCATATCATCCATGTCTCTCAAATTGCTCCCTCTGAGGTGGTTGACCATTTGCAAATGACATTGAGTGCAACAAAGTGAGTCAGCTTCAGTATCCTGCATACAGAATACTTGTGCTCCACATACCTTAAAGAGCACTGCCCACCATGAGTAAAGTAGAACTTCACCTGTGGATACCAGCTTATGGAAAATTCAGGGCCAAGGCATTTTGTGGGAGTGTCCCCTGTATCTAACATTTTAAACCATCACACTCTGGCTGTCTCCTGACCTCCGGCTGTCTCCTGACCCACAACTCATCAAAAGCAAACTGTAATCTGATCTTGTCAAAACTGCACTTGATTGACTCATGAAGCTCCACCCAGAGGATGAATCCGAAACTCTTGCTCACCATGCCCACTAGCTCTTGTGTCCTTTGAAAATGAACAAAAATAGTAAATCCTTATGTACAAAGCTATTATGTGGTTGCAAAGACTCAAATTCACAAAATCTGACTTTTGCGACAACAAAATAGCTTTTGGCCATGTACAAAACCCAAAGTGCATTTCGGTAATTTACTACAGAATCGCAAAAGTAGGTCTCCTGGTGCATACCTAATTGCAAATTGAAAGCAGAGTGTTTAGGGTATCCTTCCAATTTATGATTACTTAAGCTATGTATTTATGGTTTACCATTGCTTTTGGGGCTGCAAAAAATTGAAAGGTTAACAACATCTCAAAGGAAGTTGTAACCCATTCACGAATGGGAATGCGTCCCAATTGGACATTTTTAGGAGTAGACAGTGGTCCATGGGACTACTACCTACTTTTAAAATAGATTTGTGACATTTTTCACTTTTTTTGTTTTAAACACAACCCATTTTTAAGGAAAATGGGGTGCATTTAAAAAAAGAAGTATTTCTTTAATTAAAAGCAATCACAGAAATGGTGGTCAACTGACTCCAACAGGCCACCATCCTTATGATGACAGCAAAATGTGGTGGGTTACAATTTGTGACCTACCTCTGTAATATTCATGAGCGAGATCGAATTGCAACCCACCGTGATCCGTACTTTATGAACCGACCAATTAGTACTTAGGTTCATAAAATTCGATTGCATTCTGTAAAAGTCGGTGGGCTAATTGCAACCTGTTTTACCAAATACATTCTTTGTACATTTCTTTGGCCTCTATTTCCCTAAAAAAGTAAATGTGATCGCTGTTTCTTCTATCTTTTTCATAAACGACAACGTTCTCCAGTGCCCGCATGGGCTAATCCATGCTAAACCAAGCCGCACACTAAATAAACAATTAAACACATTAGTAAACAAATAAGTACATGCACAGAATTTGGCCTGCTTTCTCTAAAGCAAGATTGACGACTGTTAAAAATTTTTTTTTTTTTTTAAAATGTAATCTAGAAAAGTACATAATTCTAATAAATTGGGAAAACATGTAGATTTAGTTTATGTATGCCAAATGCACATAATGAATACTATTGTGGATTGTGTACATGACAAGCTGACAAACATGAAATGCACCCTGAATTGTTATTCTGTGTTTACTGATCCTGTCTGTTGTACATTGGCTCTACAAGATTCCAGTGCGACTGACATGAGCTCTTAATTATTCTGATAAAGCAGACACTGAATATTCATATCTCCGCAGCCTTCTAAGCCAATCAGATTGTATTGAAACATTTACACTGTTTATTCTTTGAAGTCTATCCCAGATTATAAATACATCATCAAAACTAGCAGTTAATAGACTTTACTGCTGTTCGGCAAGCATGAACAGGCTCATGAAACAAGGGGTTCCAGCCAATTGGAGCCTCATCTAGGCCTCCTTTCAAATCCATTATATTTACACGAAGTGTTAAAGCATTGTTCGGTTAAGTCACGCTGTCTCGAAAACAATTAACTGGGTCTCACAAGAAGAAATTAATCTATCCTGCCCAGCTCCCACCCCGCCCCCCCACAAGAAGGTACAATAAAATACCTCGCGCTAGATGATGTTTATAGGGAAACTCGAAATTAATTAAATGTCGTTTCCCTTCCCTGCAGCTTCACTCAACCTTTTTATATCAAAAACGGATATGAAATGCATCTGTGTTCATTTATTAAAAAAATAATAATCCTCCCCTTGCCTTTTCCATCTCCATTTAAATTAAAAAGTGACTTTGCACAGAGGATGACAAAAAGCTGCTTGTATAAAAACACAATGAATAATGATCTCCCAATCTCAGCTGCATGAAAGCTTGTCAGCTTCGATATGTTTTTCCGTATGACCTGTTTCGCCTGCCATCTAATTATTTTATTTTTGCTGGCGCTGGGTTTGTAAGTTGTGGCAACAAACTCATTTTCTTGATGAAAAAGGGGTTCTGTTTCATCTTCAGTATTTCTCAATCTACGCGTTTTTAAGAGGCCTTCAGTTCGCACAAAAGAGCTTTGTGGATTTCAGATGTGTTGCAGAGAGTTCATAACGAGGGACCACTGGCTGTCTCTTTCCTGAAGGGTGATACCTTCCATCCATTGGAGGAGCGTCTGTCTTTTGAAGATACACATACATTATTTTCATCAAATCCAACTGTATAACGTATGCACTCCATCTCTGGCAGAATAAGGATGCTTATTATTTTATCTGTATTTTATATCAAGCTAAAAAGCAGTAGGTTGGCGCTATCAGTGGTTAGCAATGAAGACCATATGTGCTCAAATTTTGTTTCCTTAATTTGTATTTGGCGTGATGCCCAACCCCATCTTTCGTACGCCGCTGAGTGACAAAAACATAAATAAAAACATAAACAAAAACATATGAAACAAAGCGGGGGCACCCACTTTTTTCTAGAGTGGGTTACATCATGGTCAATCCTAAATAGGTGGGTGACACGAATTTCATCGTCAATCTCGCTTTATTCGACAATTTGTCATAAAAACAGTAAAAATACACCCAATAGTACATAAGCAATAAAATGTACAGATACAACAGTATAAGAGTCAATAAAAGATCATAAAAATAATTTTATGACCATATATCATAAAATGCATTTAAAAGAATCCTCAAAGTGCTCATAGTCAACAGTAATAAAAGAAATCCACCAGGGGAGATCCCTGAATCCGACCCATATGTAGATTTTGTCAGCTTGATGGCCAGTGAGCAGTTACAGGAGAAGGACAAATAATACTGGGTATCAGCACTTCCCATGCTAGATGCTGCAGATATAGCTAATTTCTATTAACATTTTGGCACAATCAAAGATATCAGGAGCAAACAGCAGGTGATCATAGCTTTGACTCTAATGACCCACATTTTCCCCTAGAACTTTGCACCTTCACGAGCACAAACCTAATTTGGATCCGGTCTTAGGATTCTTAAAGCGACTAGGCTTCTTCTTGTGCCCAGTAGCCCGCAGACTGCTTAAACCCCTTCGCTGCTAGGCCTCCCCCGTGCTAAGCCTTTTTTTGGCTATTTGGGGTAGTGCGCACTTAGGCCCCTGTAACTTTTTCACCACATAAGGTATCTAAGCCAAAATTGCGTCCTATTCTTCCAACATCATGGGGATTGTAAAGGTACCCAGGGTTTGTGGATTCCCCTGGAGGGGTCCAAGAAATTAGCCAAAATACAGCAAAAATTTGTTTTTAGGGGGAAAAATGGGAAAAAAGGGCTGCAAATGAAAGCGTCTGGGTTTTTCCCTGCAAATGGTATAAAAAAAGTGTTTGTGGGGTTGAAATCACCATTTTCCCAGCTTTTAGGGAATGACAGACTTTTGTCAGAAAACCAACATTTTTTACACAGTTTTGGCATTTTTCTGGGACATAGCCTATTTCTGCTAGTTGTTGTGCTTTCAACCTCCTTCCAGTTAATGGTAGAAATGGGTATGAAAGCAATAATGGATCCTGGAAAGCTATACATTTTAGAAAAGTAGACAACATTCTGAATTCAGCAAGGGGTCATTGTGTAGATCCTTCAAGGTTTCTTTATAGAAACTAACAGTTAAATATAGGAAAAACTGAAATTTAGTGTCAAAAAACAGCCTTTTGTGTCAACGTTTTCACCTGTAACTTCTTCTAATTATGATAGCTCTTTGAAAGCAATATACAGTTACATCTGCTGGACCTTTCTGGTTGTGGGGATATATAGGACTTGTAGGTTCACCAAGAACCCGACAATCCCAGAGTCAAAAACTGAGCAGCAACTTGCAATGGCTTTTTACTATGTACCGGGTATATAGCAATTATAGTGGGAAAATGTATACATGGAAAAATCGGTATGAAAGACACCTATGTATTTCTGAAATGGAAACAAATTATAGAGTTTAGAAACAGTAGATATTTGCACGTTTTCGAAATTGGGAATACTCATACTAGCTTGTGAATTATCGGTCATTTTTCGAAACAACTTCTTTTTTACACGTCTTTCATTTGGAAGGCAGAAATGCATCGAAAGTCAATAGGTAATAACAGTTGATTTACAAATCTGAATTACCCTAAGTCTCCCGATAAAAATGGTACCTCACTTGTGTGGGTAGGCATAGTGCCCACGACAGGAAATGGCTCAAAACACAGCGTGAACACACCACATTTTCACAATGAAAAACCCCCCTTTTTTTCCAAAGTGCCTAGCTGTAGTTTTTGAACCCTAGCTCTGCCGGCACCTAGGGAAACCAAGCAAACCTATACATTTTTTAAAACTAGACAACCAGGGAAATCCAGGATGTGGTGACTTGACTGCCTCCCATCAGGTTCTGTTACCCAGAATCCCTTGCAAACATTAAAAATTGTCAAAAAAAACACATTTTGCCCAAATTTCTGTGGTGGAAGGTTCTGGAATCTGCGTGGACCCACAAATTTCCACCCACCCCGCGTTCCCCAAAGTCTTCTGAGAAAAATGGTACCTCATTTGTGTGGGTCGGTCTAGTGCCCGCGACAGGAAACGGCACAAAAGGCAACGTGGACACAACGCAATTTCGCAGTGAAAAATGACCCTTTTTTTGGCAAAGTGCCTAGCTGTAGTTTTTGAACTATACCTCTACCGGCACCTAGGGAAACCTAGCAAACCTACACATTTTTGAAAACTAGGCACCCAGGGGAATCCAGGATGGGGTGACTTGACTGCCTCCCACCAGGTTCTGTAACCCAAATTCCCTTGCAAACCTAAAAAATTGCCAAAAAAACCACATTTTGCCCACGTTTCTGTAGTGGAAAGTTCTGGAATCTGCGTGGATCCACAAATTTCCACCCACCCCGCGTTAACCAAAGTCTTCAGAGAAAAATGGTACCTCACTTGTGTGGGTTGGCCTAGTGCCCGTGACAGGAAACGGTGCAAAAGGCAATGTGGACACACCTCAATTTCGCAGTGAAAAATGACCCTTTTTTGGCAAAGTGCCTAGCTGTAGTTCTTCAACCATAGCTCTGCCGGAACCTAGGGAAACCTAGCAAACCTATACATTTTTTAAAACTAGACATCCAGGGGAATCCAGGATGGGGTGACTTGACTGCCTCCCACCAGGTTCTGTTACCCAGAATCCCTTGCAAACCTAAAACATTGTAAAAAAAAACAGATTTTGCCCACATTTCTGTGGTGGAAAGTTCTGGAATCTGCGTGGATCCACAAATTTCCACCCACCCCGCGTTCCCCAAAGTCTTCCGAGAAAAATTGTACCTCACTTGTGTGGGTTGGCCTAGTGCCCGCGACATGAAACGGCACAAAACGCAACATGGTCACACCTCAATTTTGAAGTTAAAAATGACCCTTTTTTGGCAAAGTGTCTAGCTGTGTTATTTAAACCCTAGTTCAGCTAACACCTAGGGAAACCTAGCAAACCTATACATTTTTTAAAACTAGGTACCCAGGGGAATCCAGGATGGGGTGACTTGACTGCCTCCCACCAGGTTCTGTTACCCAGAATCCCTTGCAAACCTAAACAATTGTACAACAAAACACATTTTCCCCACATTTCTGTGGTGGAAAGTTCTGTTATCTGCGTGGATCCACAAATTTCCACCCACCCCGCATTCCCCAAAGTCTTCCGAGAAAAATGGTACCTCACTTGTGTGGGTTGGCCTAGTGCCCGCGACAGGAAACGGCAGAAAATACAACGTGGTCACACCCCAATTTCGCAGTGAAAAAAGACCCTTTTTTGGCAAAGTGTCAAGCTGTAGTTTTTGAACCCTAGCACTGCCGGCACCTAGAGAAACCAAGCAAACCTATACATTTTTGAAAACTAGACACCCAGGGAAATCCAGGATGTGGTGACTTGACTGCCTCCCACCAGGTTCTGTTACCCAGAATCCCTTGCAAACCTAAAACATTGTCAAAAAAAACACATTTTGTCCACATTTCTGTGGTTGAAAGTTCTGGAATCTGCGTGTATCCACAAATTTCCACCCACCCCGCGTTCCCCAAAGTCTTCCGAGAAACATTGTACCTCACTTTTGTGGGTTTGCCTAGTGCCCGCGACAGGAAACGGCACAAAACGCAACATGGTCACACCTCAATTTCGAAGTGAAAAATGACCCTTTTTTGGCAAAGTGTCTATCTGTATTATTTGAACCCTAGCTCTGCTGACACCTAGGGAAACCTAGCAAACCTATACATTTTTGAAAACTAGACACCCAGGGGAATCCAGGATGGGGTGACTTGACTGCCTCCCACCAGGTTCTGTTACCCAGAATCCCTTGCAAACCTAAACAATTGTACAACAAAACACATTTTCCCCACATTTCTGTGGTGGAAAGTTCTGGAATCTGCGAGGATCCACAAATTTCCACCCACCCCGTGTTCCCCAAAGTCTTCCGAGAAAAATGGTACCTCACTTGTGTGGGTTGACCTAGTGCCCGCACCAGGAAACGGCACAAAACACAACGTGGTCACACCTCAATTTCGCAGTGAAAAATGACCCTTTTTTTGGCAAAGTGTCAAGCTGTAGTTTTTAAACCCTAGCTCTGCCGGCACCTAGGGAAACCAAGCAAACCTATACATTTTTGAAAACTAGACACCCAGGGAAATCCAGGATGTGGTGACTTGACTGCCTCCCACCAGGTTCTGTTACCCAGAATCCCTTGCAAACCTAAACAATTGTAAAAAAAAACACATTTTCCCAAATGTCTGTGGTGGAAAGTTATGGAATCCTCGTGGATCCACAAATTTCCACCCACCCCGCGTTCCCCAAAGTCTTCCGAAAAAAATGGAACCTCACTTGTGTGGGTCGGCCTAGAGCTCGCGACAGGAAACGGCGCAAAAGACAACGTGGACACACCTCAATTTCGCAGTAAAAAATTACCCTTTTTTGGCAAAGTGCCTAGCTGTGGTTTTTGAACTATACCTCTGCCAGCACCTAGGGAAACCTAGCAAACCTACACATTTTTAAAAACTAGACACCTAGGGGAATCCAGGATGGGGTGACTTGACTACCTCTCACCAGGTTCTGTTACCCAGAATCCCTTGCAAACCTAAAACATTGTAAAAAAAAAACACATTTTGCCCACATTTCTGTGGTGGAAAGTTCTGGAATCTGCGTGGATCCACAAATTTCCACCCACCCCACTTTCCCCAAAGGCTTCCGAGAAAAATGGTACCTCACTTGTGTGGGTTGGCCTTGTGCCCGTGACAGGAAACGGCACAAACCGCAATGTGGTCACACCTCAATTTCGCAGTGAAAAATGACCCTTTTTTGGCAAAGTGTCAAGCTGTAGTTTTTGAACCCTAGCTCTGCTGACACCTAGGGAAACCTAGCAAACCTATACATTTTTGAAAACTAGACACCCAGGGGAATCCAGGATGGGGTGACTTGACTGCCTCCCACCAGGTTCTGTTACCCAGAATCCCTTGCAAACCTAAAACATTGTCAAAAAAACCAAATTTTGCCCACATTTCTGTTGTGGAAAGTTTTGGAATCTGCGTGGATCAACAAATTTCCACCCACCCCGCGTTCCCCAAAGTCTTCAGAGAAAAATGGTACCTCACTTGTGTGGGTTGGCCTAGTGCCCGTGACAGGAAACGGCGCAAAACACAATGTGGACACACCTCAATTTCGCAGTGAAAAATGACCCTTTTTTGGCAAAGTGCCTAACTGTAGTTTTTGAACCATAGCTCTGCCGGCACCAAGGGAAACCTACCAAACCCACACATTTCTGAAGACACCCAGGGGATTCCAGGGAGGTATGGCTTGCATGGATCCCCAACGTTTCCTTTCCCAGAATCCCCTGCAAACCTCAATTATAGCTGAAAAAATCACTTTTTTCAAACATTTTTGTTTGGGAAAGTTGTGGCATCACCGGTGTAACACAAATTTTCTACCATCCAGTGTTTCCCCGGGTCTACCAATAAAAATGGTGCCTCACTCGTGTGGGAGGCCCAAGTCCCCGCGAAAGGCAAACGTATTGAGTCAACATCAAAATTGCCTATCACAAAATGTTTTGGGCCCTTGCCTGTCGCGGGCACTTGGGCCTCCCACACGAGTGGGGCACTATTTTTATTGGGAGACCCTGGGGAAGAGAACAGCGGGGCCGGCATCGGCCACGCAAAAAGTATCGCGGTCGAGCCGGCCCCCCCTCCGGAACGAACAGCAGGCGGGCCTGTCGCGCAAATTAGTGACGGGACAGGCGCTCCTCCTCCTCCATAGGTCCCGGCCTGGAGGCATGACCCGGAAGTGATTAGAATCACTTCCGGGTCACATGAATGGGCGACGTTGGGTCTAACTGGCCTGGCACCTGAGGCAATTAAAGGCTGGGGAGCACAGGAGTCTATCTCTTTGCTCCTTGCTTCCCAGCCTGCCCCCAGCCTCGATAGGCAGCTGTAATTTTCTTTTGTTTTTGTCTTCCAGGTGTTCATCGAGGTAGCTGAGGGATCGGGACCCTTCCTGCCTGCGTCTTTTGGTGAACGAGTAATGGTGGAGGAGTCACGTGCTGAGGGGGCCGTCTGCGGAGAGGTCGTGTGCCGGCGGGTCCAGGGCCCGTTGGGAGAAGCAGACGAGAATGCCTGCAGGAGTTGCTGTCGACGTGGGTGTTCTTTAACGGCTGCCGGTTCGGAGATTACTGAAGTTACAGGTACCAGGTTGGGGTTGCGCAGGTACTGTTGTGTGGCGCACACCCCTCCGGTTCGTGGCGGTGAATTGTTTAAATTGATACACCACGTGTGTAGTGACCCATAATAGTATTAAGCCACCGCGCGTCAACACCGGGTGCGTCCGGTGGGTCTAATTGTTGGTTTGTTTATTTAGAGCGAGCGCTCTCCCCCCGGCTGCTTGTAGAACGCGTGCCGTGTGCACAATAATTGCTTATCGTGCCTCATTTAAATTTCCTCATCGCGCGTCGGCAACCGGCACCAGCACGCGCGTGGGGAGCGTTGTAGGTGTTGTATGTTGCATTGCAATAGGACATTTCTTGCCTCCTTCATAATAGGCGCGCGTCAGGTCTGTTTTGGGGGCAATTTGTTATTGGTTTCGTTGTCCTAATTTTAGCATTCTGAAAGCAATACTGTTTGTTGACTGTTTTGCATTCTTTGGCTGGGGGTGTCTCAGTACAACATTTGGGGGCATAGGCAGTGCGTTTTAAGGTTTAAGTGTTGAAGGTCTTTGGCCCTTACTATCATGGTATGCTACTAATGAATGTTGCTTACGACTTACACTCTCTCCTGGCTTAAGTCAGGCCTTTTTTACTTGGGTTGCTGGGAAGGGGCATTGTGCTAACACTGTTAGCTGAAAGGTTGTGCTCTGATACCCTAACTCCCAGGGTTGTGTGCTAAACTCACCTCTCTTCCAGAGTCCAGGGGTGTGGGGTCAGTGTTTAGAGTGAGAGTACCTTAGTGACTGTTGTGAGCAATTGCGGGAAAAGCAAAGAGGGGTGACCAGCGCTCTCGTATGGAGAGGCTGATGGAGGAAATGATGAAAAAGGTGGACGAGCTAGGACATGGCCTTGCTAACCTTAGGGAGAAGGTGGAGGGGCAAGAGGGGCCAGATGAGAGGGCTAGGCGCACCAATGTGCCCCCCAAGACAGCTTTTCCCACACTCCCAAAAAGGGTTAGAGCAAAGAAGCGAGTGGGGAAAGAACCTGCTACACCCATCCCCCAGGTTCCCAGGGGAGGTGATCCTGCTGCGCCCTCCCCCCACTTTCCTCAAGTGCCACTTGTGCCTCAGAGTGAGGTCCCTCATGTCCCCACCCCTGTCCCAGTACCAGAGACTCCGATGGCACCGGTCCCTGTACCAGCTTCACCTGTAACACCACCCATCCTGGTGCGAATACTTGCGCCTCCAGTGGTGCCACATACCCCAAAACCATTGCCTGCTCTCTCTGTGTCTCCATTGCCCCTACCCACCCCCACAGGAGTGCCTCCCACTGGCACAGGGGTCCCAGTCGCTTTTGCACAGCCCCCATGGGAGACACCACCGGGGGGGGATCCCAAAAGACATAGCGTCACATTTGGCGGCAATCTTGCCATGGTTGGGGAAGGCAGGCATCCTCGCTCCAACTGTGGGGGCTAAGGATTTGAGTACCGATGCTTTGACGGAGACAAAGCAAATTGTGTCTCAGTTTAATGCGGGCCTGTGGAAAAAATTGTTGAAGGGCCAGCGGTACCTTTACCTATCATTACAGGGGGTAGTACCAGCACACTGGAGAACAAGGGATTGCCCGTTCCCAGTGCGGTAGCAGGGAAACAACAAGAGGCACCTGGGACCACAGCAGCAGCTAAAATGCCAACATTGCCAATGTTGGACATAGGTGAATCCCGCTCTGAGCGTGAATTTTTAGGCAGACATGTTTCTCTGGAGTTAAAGAACAGAATTTGGGCTGTCGAATATGTCAATATGTTCTCATTGCTGATTTGCGAAAGAGAAAGGGAGGAAGCAAGGAAAAACAAAGATTATATGCTTCCCAGGGAATGGGCCAGTCAGATGTCAAAATACAGGGTGGAAGAGAACTTACTCAACTGGATCAGAGCTTTTTCCATATTTATGGCAGTAACGGTGGAGCGCTTCCCAAATTTGCAGGCGCAGATGGCTTGCTACCAAAACAGGATAGTTCTGGCCCGCGATAAATTCACAGGGGGCGGCGGGGGGGGGGGTTTTGGTTGGAATATAACAAAAATTTCAGGCTGGCCAAGGCATCCGATCCATCGCTGTCATGGGACCGAATAGACACAATAGCATGGTTGGATCTTTTCGGGGGTGAAGGACATAGTACTACAAAGAGCCAGTACCCCTAGTCCTCTCAGTCCTTTCATTCCTTTCGGTCACAGGGTCACAAAAGTTACACCAATAATTCGAACGGCACTGGGGGGAGAAATGGGACGTGCTGGGATTTTAATAGACGGACGTGCACCAGACCGCAGGGAATGTGCAGGTTCAAACACGCATGTTCCATTTGTGCCAACCAATCTCACTCCGAATCCAAATGCCTAAAAAAATCTAGCGACAAGGGTAAGAAAAAACAGGAGTGAATCGGTGACCCCGCTCAAAGCTCGGTCTCCCATTGACGTAATGGCATTGACACCATGGCAAGAACTCTTTTGGAGGGTTTCAGGGATGGTTTTAGGATACCAGCTCTAGGTTATGTGGGATCACCTGAGTGCAAGTACCAACTCTCTGCGCTGGCCAATCCAGGTATAGTTTCCACAAAGATTGCCAAGGAACTGCGCCTGGGTAGAGTAGCGGGCCCATTTGAGTCTGTACCTGTTGTGAATTTTGTCTGCTCCCCATTGGGGATAGTGCCCAAAAAGGTGGAGGTAGAATTCAGACTCATACACAACCTGTCCGCCCCCAGGGGAAATTCACTGAATGATACAATTGATGATGAGTTTTGCAGTGTAAAATACGCTTCTTTTGACCAAGCAGTGGAGATGCTCGGGGGTTTGGACCCTGAAGCATTCATGGTGAAATCAGACATAGAATCAGCTTTTCGCTAACTCCCAGTACATCCAGTCGATTACCATCTGCTTGGTTTTAAGTTTCAAGGAAGTTTTTAAATGGATATGTGTATGCCAATGGGCTGCTCTGTGTCATGTGCATATTTTGAACGATTCAGTTCATTTTTGGAATGGGTTTTCAGACAGAGGACAGGACATCAGTGGGTCATGCATTACCTAGATGACTTTCTTATCTTGGGGGCATGCGGCTCTCCGGAGTGTGGGTGGGCGCTGCAGGAGTTTTGCACGCTCGTGCAGGCTTTTGGGGTGCCTTTGGCCCCGGGGAAGACAGTCGGGCAAACATCAACGATAGAGTTCCTGGGCATCGAGTTAGATTCCATTCAGAGGTGCTTTAGGTTGCCCATGGACAAAGTCACCAAGTTCAGAGCAGCTTTACAGCTATGTTTGAGCAAAGAGAAGGTGACACTCCACCAGCTGCAGCAGACAGTGGGGCAACTAACTTTTGCTTTAAGAGTTATTCCGATGGCTAGACCATTTTCCTGATCCATCTCACAGGCCATGGCAGGGCTCAGGGAGAAACACCACCACACAAGGCTGTCAGCTGAGGTTCGGCAGGACATGTGAATTTGGAAGACATTCCTGCAGGACTTCAATGGCAGAGTGGTGTGGCCCGGTCTGCCCACTGCCTCCGCGGAGTTGGGTTTAATGACTGACGCCACGGGCAGTGAGGGATTATGTGCCATACTCGGTACCGAGTGGGTGGCACAACGGTGGCCTGCATGGTGGGTTGAGATTGGCTTGATGGGTAACATCGGTTTCCTGGAGCTCTTCCCTATCTGGGTGGCATTGACGGTATGGCCTGAGCAACTGCGTAATCAGTCAGTAGTTTTCTGGTCAGACAACATGACTGTCGTCGAATGCATCAACCAGCAAGCAGCCCGGTGTAAGATGATTCTCCGCCTTTTGAAGGAGATTGTTCTCAGATGCATGAAGCTGAATATACAATTTAGAGCCTAACAAGTGCCTGGTGTCCTAAATCATGCTGATGATGCACTTTCTCGCTTTAAGATGCAGGTCTTCAGGGCGCACCTCCCAGCAGCGGCGGTCCACGCCACCAACTTCCCAGATCGACTCTAGCAGATTGGTGCCCCCATCTACCGGACCTCGTGGCAGCTATCCTAGCACACAGGACCAGGAAAGCATACGAAGGGACGTTCTGGCAATATTGTTCATTCTTGGGAATGGGGTGGGCCGAGAGATGGCATGACACGGGGGCGCTCCTTCAGTACCTGGGTTTTTTACAAGGCGATGGGCGTTCTGCTGCAGCAGCTAAGCGGCATGTGGCGGCGATCTCTTTCTTTGCCCAGATCAGCGACAAAGGGGATCCCACTAACAGTTTTATCGTTAGGAAGGCTCTGAAGGGTTGGCAACACCTCCAAGGGTCAGCCCCAGACACAAGGCAGCCAATTGGGGTGGAGCTCCTGACATCATTACTGGGGACCCTCCCCGCAATTTGCAAAACCTCAGGGGAAGTATAGTTGTTCACTGCAGCATTTTCATTGGCCTTTTACAGAGCATTCAGGATTGGGGAATTAGTGGCCCAAAACAAACTTGATGTACACGGCGGCCTACAGTTTGACCGCATTAGGGTGAAGGGTGACAGATTACTAATATCAGTTAGGAAGTCCGAGACGGATCAGGAGGCACGAGGTGATGGGGTGGTACTACACCGGGCACTTAGTACCCCATGCTGTCCCCTTTCACATGTGGAGAGTTACCTGCAGGTTAGACCCTGTGACAAAGGGGGGCCTTTGCTGATACACGCGGATGGGATCCCCCTGACACGTTTTCAATTCAAAACAGTACTGGACATGGCAATCCAAAAGGCAGGTTTCAACCCAGGCAGTTTTGGGACACACTCTTTTAGGATAGGGGCTGCCACTGAAGCGACAGCCAGGGGTCTGCCTAGCAACAAGGTGCAGAGGATTGGGAGATGGTCCTCCAATTATTATAAACGCTATTGGCCCGATTCACAGAAAAAACTTAAGACAAAATCCTAAACTTAGTACCATTTTGGTATTCACAGTATGCACTTACTACTTCGGGTATTCACAGAATGAACTTACAACTTTTGCGATTCACAGAATAAACTTACTACTTTTGCTATTCACAGAATGGATTTACGACTACTAACTTTACGCTTCCGGGCCGGAGGCAGAGATTCCGGGCCGGAGGCGGCGCTTCCGGCCCAGAGGTGGAGATTTTGTCCATGGCTAAATCTCTGCCACTGGCCGGAATCCCCACCTCCGGGCCGGAAGCCCTGCCTCTGGCCCGGAAGCCCCGCCTCCAGGCCGGAAGCTCCGCCTCCGGGCCGGAAGCTCTGCCTCCGGGCCGGAATTTCCGGCCCGAGTGCGGACGTAAAGTTAGTAGTTGTAAATCCATTCTGTGAATACCAAAAGTAGTAAGTGCATTCTGTGAATACCAAAAGTAGTAAGTGCATTCTGTGAATACCAAAAGTAGTAAGTTTAGGATTTTGTCTTAAGTTAATTCTGTGAATCGGGCCCAAAGTGCGACTACATATGCTGTGAATGGGATAGTTCACAAAACACTGATGCATGTGTCTTTCTCTGCTTTCATTACAGTTTCTCAAACCTGTCATGCAGGGGGGAAACTGAGGACACCACAACAGCGGCATTGGGCAGGGCAAGGACCATCAGCACCAAATGAAAGACCACAGATTGTTTGGATTGTTGGCCATTCATATGGAAGGCGTCTGTCCAATTTTTTTCATTGCAGGCAATTATAGGGACAGGGCTCGGCAGGCCGGCTTTCATGTAACCTTTCATGGGCAAGGGGGGCTCTGCTTCAGTCAGTTCAGAGGTATCATACTAGATCTATTAAATAAGGGGGGGCTCCTCCCAATATTATCGTGCTGCACTTGGGGGGGAATGATCTTGCAAAACTGGGTAGAAGAGGGTTGGTAGAAACTATTATAACAGAAATAGGCTGGTTAGCCAAGACATTCCAGGGTTGCACTATCGCGTGGTCTTAGATGATACCCCGATTCCAATGGGGGGGAGGGGAATCTGTAAAGGCGTTGAATCACTCCGCGAGGAGAATAAATAATAAAATAGATAAACTTTTCAGGGCTCCCCACCTTCAGACCATCGCCCATGGGTGCATTAGGGGTGAACCATGCTTCCTAAAAGACGGTGTGCACCTGTCCAGAGTAGGCAATGAGGTGTTCTTGAGAATATATTGACTTGGTTGGGTGGCCTTAGTCACAGGGGATGACCTTCTAGTGAGCACAGGGGGGGGCTAGATAGTTGGTCAACTATGCTAGCCTGTGGCGGTAAGGTCATGATTGGTGAGAAGTGAATTTAAGGTCCTTAGAGGGCGGCGCCATTCTTGAATGGGGTCACCCAAGTGGGAGGGACAAGTGGTCTCTCCTAGAACTCCAGGGGCAGTTGGGTGCGGGGGAGGAGGGCGTCACGCTTTTTTAGGCTGGTTGGCCATCCCGCACGTGCACAACGGCGCCAGTAAATGGCACACAGCTGCAAGGGCCCCTTTATGGAGATCAGGTACAGAGCGTGGAGGGCGTGGTTAGAAATTCATAAGGATCTGACACCAGTTAGTGACCTTGCTGTAGGCTCAATTCAGGTATGCAGAAAATAAATAATGTAATGATTATTAAAGATATGTTAGATATGGATAGGAAACCTTTGTATTAGAGTTATGTTAAGGTTAGCCACCTGACATCTGTACTTATTAATTGTAATCAGTGTAATGTATATTTTCTGCTACATTATGTAAATATTGTAAATTTTGATAAATGTTTATTAATCTTTGTTTAATAAATATGGCCGGGGGGTGTTACGCTCCCTGCATCCAAACTTCTCTCCTGTCCATTTCTGGGCCTTGAGTGGGGAGGAGGGGGTGTAGGTAGTACCTGGCCATAGAGAACGGCGGGGCCGGCATCGGCCACGCAAAAAGTATGGCGGTCGAGCCGGCCCCCCCTCCGGAACGAACAGGAGGCGGGCCTGTTGCGCGCATTAGTGACGCGACAGGCGCGCCTCCTCCACCATAGGTCCCGGATCGGAGGCGTGACCCGGAAGTGATTAGAATCACTTTCGGGTCACACGAATGGGCGACGTCGGGCCAGTTAGCACTGGCCTGGCACCTGAGGCAATAAAAGGCTGGGGAGCACAGGAGTCTATCTCTTTGCTCCTTGCTCCCCAGCCTGTCCCCAGCCTCGATAGGAGGCTGTAATTTTGTTCCCACCCACCATCCCCTTAAATCAAGTTGGTTGTTAGGCGTATTAATTAGGTGTTAATATTAATTTTAGTAGTATGTTGATGATGAGATATATTTGCATGGTTGTGTAAAGTACACATTTGTTTCATCCACAGGTCTTCAATCGTCGTATTTATGATTAATGTTGGTCAGGCGGTAAGGTCATAATTGGTGAGCAGTAAATTTAAGGTCCTTAGAGGGCAGCGCCATTCTTGAATGGGGTCGCCTAAATGGGAGGGACAAGTGGTCTCTCCTAGAACTCCAGGGGCAGTTAGGTGCGGGGGAGGAGGGAACCAAACTAGACCAAAGAGAGACTCTAGCTGTATAAATTCTAAGGGTGCTTTAAGTCACCTATTTCCGTTAACCGCTCTTGCTAAGCCACCGCAATCAATAACAGTATTCAAAGAAGCATAGTCATTGACTAATTTATTATTTTTTGACTTTTCTGTACATAAACATTAATACATTCATGAGGACAAATCGTGACTATACAGTTTCAGTGAAATTCATCGGATCCCATTGACAAACAGTTCATTCATCAGCATACAATCACTTTCATACCCACAGCATACTCACGCGAAATCACCAATACATACATCGCATATATACAAAAGCAGCATAATACGCACTGAGTCCCCTCTCACTGTGTGTTCGTGGACAATAACAATTATTTCAAATAGGGGGATATCAGAATACACAATAAAGGGATACCAGAATACACAATATGTTTTTCTGATTTTAGCCGGAAGTTTGGTATCATAACACAAAAATGTTTTATAAGTTGATTACATTCAAACAAAACACAATTCCCAAATCGAAAATCAAAATGCAGAATAAATGAATGGAGGGGACTGGTCCGGAGCGGCCAAAACATTTTTGTGTTATGATACCAAACTTCCGGCTAAAATCAGAAGAAAGGCGCTCCGAACCAGTCCCCTCTGTTCATTTATTCTGCATTTTGATTTTCGATTTGGGAATTGTGTCATACCTCCCTGAAAAGCCCCGGCTGTCTAGTTTTCAGAAATGTGTGGGTTTGGTAGGTTTCTCTAGATGGCCGCCGAGCACAGGGCCAAAAATCCAGGTGACCCCCCTTGCAAAACCAGGTTGAATGGTGATAATCAATTTTGATGTCGCCTCAATACGTTTTGGACCCCTGCCTGTCACGGGTACGTGGGCCTCCCACACGAGTGAGGCACCATTTTTTTCGGAAGGCTTTGGGGAACGTGGGATGGGTGGAATTTTGTGGATCCACGCAGATTCCAGAGCTTTCCATGACAGAAATGTGGGGAAAATGTGGTTTTTTTTACACATTTTTAGGTTTGCAAGGGATTCTGGGTAACAGAACCTGGTGAGAGCCAGTCAAGTCACCCCATCCTGGATTCCCCTTGATGTCTAGTTTTAAAAAAAGTATAGGTTTGCTAGGTTTCCCTAGGTGCCGGCAGAGCTAGGATTCTAAATCTACAGCTAGGCACTTTGCCAAAAAAGGGTCATTTTTCACTGTGAAAATGTGGTGTGCCCACGTTGCGTTTTGGGCCATTTCCTGTTGGAAGACTTTGGAGAACGTGGGGTGTGTGGAATCTTGTGGATCCACGCAGATTCAAGAACTTTTCACTTTAGAAATGTGAGGAATTTTTTTGCACATTTTTAGGTTTGCAAGGGATTCTGGGTAACAGAACCTGGTGAGAGCCAGTCAAGATACCCCATCCTGGATTCCCCTGGGTGTCTAGTTAGTAAAAATGTACAGGTTTCCTAGGTTTCCCTATGTGCCGGCTGCGCTAGGGCCCAAAATCGACAGGTAGACATATTGCTAAAAACAACACCATGCCTAGTCTGCTTTCAGTTGTCCTGGGGGGGGATATCGGGGGGTGGGGTTGCCCTGATATGCCCCCAAGGGGGACAGAAACACTGTGGCTATTTGTTTGGGGGTGGGGGCATTGGTATGCCCATTTTAGGCAGGCCCCACCCCACACATAAAAAGCCAGCCTAATCGTTGGAGTCTAGTGGGCTTTTTGCCCCTCGGGGGGCAGATTGGGGGCTACTGCCTCCATCTGCCCCACAGGGGGAGCAGAAAGCCTACTAGACACCAGGGATTTTTTTGAGAAAATGTTAATTAGGGTGGGTGTTGCATAAAACGGGCATGCCAATGCCCCCACCCTAATTCAAATTTGCCCCCAAAAAATACCTGGCGACTAGAGGGCTTTTGCCCCCCCCCGGCGGGGCAGATTGGGGGCTAATGCCCCCATCTGCCCCCCAGGGGGAGCAGAAAGCCTACTATACACCAGGGATTTTTTTGAGCAAATGTTAATTAATTTGCCCCAAAAAATCCCTGGTGTCGAGTGGGCTACTGGCCCATCTGCCCCCCGGGGGCAGGAAGGCTTAAATTTTTGCGGGGGAGTGGTTGGGGGCATGGGCATGCCCATTTTGGGCTGCCCCACTCTAATTCAAATTTGCCCCAGAAAAAATCCTGGCATCTAGAGGGCTTTTTGCCCCCCTGGTGGGGCATTAAAGTTAATGGGGTAACCCAGTAACCCTCAGAACCTGGGTGTATATGTAAAACAAAAACAATGGATCTGTTAGGAGTCACGTAACCTTTGTTTATAAAGTACTTAATACATGTAATCAATGTTTCAATGATCATTCAATGAAGGGGACAAAAGCACACACATATCAATACAAGAGATTCTGAAAATGAATTACTTTTTACTCTTTGTGTAGATCAAAGAAATATTTACAGGGCTGTCCAAAAATAAAACACATGGACCGTGAAACAATTAGTGACTGATCGTGCTTAGTGACATTGTGCTTAACACAGATTAACACATATAACACATATTTACAAAGATGGACGCGGTTTTACAAAGGAAGTCCAACATAAAATACATAGACCAAACAGGATATAATATTCCTTATTCTAGTTGTGGGGTTGCGTGGACAAGTTGAGCAAGCAACGTCGACGTTTCGATCCTAGGATGTAGTGCAGATTTGTAAGCATCTAAAACGGGTCTTATTCAATAAGATACAAGGCAGCCAAATAATACACTTCCTTGACACCAGGCTGTCATATCCCTTCTTGTCCTGATGAAGATTGAATTGATATGGGTGTGCTTTTGTCCCCTTCATTGAATGATCATTGAAACATTGATTACATGTACTATTAAGTACTTTATAAACAAAGGTTACGTGACTCCCAACAGCCCCTGGTGGGGCAGATTGGGCTAAAAGTCCACTAGACGCAAGGGAGTTTTTGGGGTAAATTTTAATTAGGGTGAGGGCTGCCCAAAACGGGCATGCCAATGCCCCCACCCTAATTAAAATTTACCCAAAAAATCCATGGTGTCTACTGGGCTTTTTGCCCCCCCCCCCCAGGGGGCAGAAAGGCTGTAACTTTTGCGGGGAGAGGGTGGGGGCATGGGCATGCCTGTTTTGGGCAGCCCCCACCCTAATTCAAATTTTCCTTAAAAAATATCCCTGGTGGCTAGTGGGCTTTTCGCCCCCCGGGGGTGCAGATTGAGGGCTAATGCCCCCATCTGCCCCCAGTGGGGACAGAAAGCCTAATAGACGCTAGGGATTTTCTTTAGAAAATTTTAATTATGGTGGGGGTTACCAAAAACGGGCATGCCAATGCCCCCACCCTAATAAAAAAATTCCCCAAAAAATCCCTGGTGTCTAGTGGACTTTTTGCCCTCCCGGGGGGGCAGATTGCTGGCTACTGCCCCATCTGCTCCCCAGGGGGGGCAGGAAGGCTGCAATTTTTGCAGGGAGGGGGTAGGGGCATGGACATGACTGTTTTGGACAGCCCTCACCCTAATTCAAATTTTCCCCCAAAAAATCCCTGGCGACTAGTGGGCTTTTTGCACCCCCTTGGGGTGAAGATTGGGGCTAATGACCCCATCTTCCCCCCAAGGGGGGCAGAAAGCCTACTAGACACCAGGGATTTTTTTGAGCAAATTTTACTTAGGGTGGGGGTTGCATTAAACGGGCATGCCAATGCCCCCACCCTAATAAAAATGTGCCCAGACAAATCCTTGGTGTCTAGTGGGCTTTTTGCCCCCCCCCCGGGGGGGCAGTTTGGAGGCTACTGCCCCATCTGCCCCCTGGGGGAGCAGGAAGGCTGTAATTTTTGCGGGAGAGGGGGTAGGGGCATAGGCATGCCCGTTTTGGGCTGCCCCACTCTAATTCACATTTGCCCCAAAAAAAAAACTGGCGTCTAGAGGGCTTTTTGCCAGATTCCTTCAGGAAATGACACGTCCAAAGGAAGAGGAAGAGTGCAGTCCCCAGTCTATTAGCTGTTTCATTGGATTGGCTTTCATACAGAATATGGCAGTCCATTGCGAGGTACAAGGTGAGTGTCCCAGAGTGTATCGGGGGACAGTGGAAGGTGATGTTGCAGAGGGCAGAACCAAGCTGATACCGGCCATATTGCAGAGATGAATGCTACATTTTTCTCCGTAACAGTAAGGTGGTTTCATCCGCATCTTTGTCCCATGCTGTCTCATGTGCCTTGTGTGTGGGTGGTGCTGGCTCATAGCAGTGATAGCAGCAGCATGCATCTGTGCCAGGTCTTGTGGCAGCAATGCCATGAGGATGGTTTTGAGTTCATTGTGGAACCCAGCTACCTCTTGCTGGTGTGCAGCCATGGCAGCTACTCTTTCCACATTGGCCCGCTCTATGTTCTCCATGAGCCTCCGCATGAGTCCCAACTCCCGGGCGAGCTCGCTGGGGCCACTCTGACTAGACAGTCATTCTTGTCTCAGAGTCAGGACTCTGGCGATGTCAGCCATGGTTCGTTGGATTGCATGGAGCGGACTGTGGGTGTCCGTTAGGGACTGTCAGTGGTCCCTGATGGGACTTAGACACCCACGTATGACATCTAGTTTGTCTGCCATGCGGTCAAAGCCCGCCCGCACCTGTTCGGCCAGCTGCTCCTGGCATCCCAGCACACGGCGTTGAAGGCCATGTGTTCTTCGTGGGGGTCCTGGGTGGCAGCCATGCTGGTGGGTGCTGCCTGTTGTGTGGTCTGTGCAGGGGGTGTGGTGTCCCCGTTGCAGCTGGGCTGCCCTCCTCCTGGAGGTGGGCTGCGGAGACAGTCAATGAACTCTCGGAGGGCATCGGAGTCGAAGCTGTGGTGGTCCTCTTCGTCATCAGAGAAGAGAGGTTCGGGCTTCTCTGCAGGAGGTGTTGACTGTCCCTCTGCAATGTGAAGGGGAGATGCAGTTTGACAATGTGTTCACATGTGTTCTATTGGCTTGTACATGTTCACATACAGCCTGCGTGACTGTGTACATCATGGCTGTTTTGGAGGGGCTGCCTATTTGCTGATGGGACAGTGGACATTTTGACAAAATCACGGATGTGTGTTTCAACTTTTACATTGTCTACTCACATTTTCCTGCAATGCCACTTGTGATTGGCCAGTGTCTACACCCAGTAGGCGCCAGTTGTGTCCTGTGTTCTGTGTTGTGTTGCGGTTTGTGCCACTTTGTTGTCAGTGTAGATGTGCTCTGCATGTTATATGTGTGTGCTGGATTGGGGGGTGGCCCCTGCTGCTCTGTTTTGCTGCCCCTTATCCCTTTCATGCGGTATGTCTTTGACTTCTGTGCTTGTACAGTACTGAAATGTAGCATACTTGGGTACATTGTTCTCTTGGTGGGAGTTTGGGTCTGGGGCATGGTTTGTCCGCAGTTGTGCAATGCTTAATTGTGCATGTATGCCATTGTGCCCATCTCCCCCCGTCCCCCAGTCCCTGGTCATTACTCACCCTGGTGCTGTTGTGTCCAGTCATGTTGAGCAGTGTCCGGTCCCCCGACTCCAGCCACCGACTCCCCACTGATGACTGTGGACACCATTTCCTCCATGTAATCCAGCTCCTCCTGTGGCGCAGGACTCCCAACTCCAGTCTGCATTGCTGCCTTCAGGTTGTTGGTGAGTTTCAGCTTTGTTTTGCGCTTAATGTCATTCCAGCGCCTCTTGACCGCTTCCATTGCCCTCTTCAGCACTCCAACTGCATTCACCTTGTCCACGATGGACTACCATAGTCCATTTTTTGTTGCCAATGACACAGTGGAGGTGATGAACAGTTCTTGATGGTGTTCGACCACCTCCGTTATCAGGATCCTGTTTTCCTGCGGACTGAAGCGCTTCTTCCTACTCTTCATCTCCTTGCCCTTCCCTGACCCCGGGGTCCCAGGCAGGTCCTCCGGGGTTCTGGTTCTCCTCCGTACTTGCTCCGGCAACATCCATTGTGCTGGCTGTTGTTTGGCATTTGTTTGTCAGTTTTATTCTACTTTTATGGTGATTTTTCCCGCACGTGTGAATTGCAGGCCTGTAGCTGGTTTTTGCAAATTTTTGTATCGCGATTGGCCTCATCGCAGATTTTTTTGCATTTGCGTTTTGCATTTTTGCGGTGTGGCGTTGTTTTTAACGCGGTCAGTTGACACGTTATCTGGTGACTATCGCATGGTACCGCCGTGTTGTGAATACTTGGTTAACACAGCGTAAATTTCCCACGATAGACTGCGATGTTGTAGGTTGCGTTAAGTTAATTTTGCGATGATTATCACACGTTCTTGAGAATATGCCCCAGAGTGCACTACACAAACAACTATATTGACTTAACGACAATATGGGGAGAGCAACATATGAATATTTATTGTATAAATAAAGCAATAAAATAATGTGTTCATTAAAATGAAAAAGAATAAAACAATACAACTAAGTAAGCAGGGACAGAATTTGTTTATTTAACCCCTTCGATGCTTGTGACGGAGCGGTTCCGTCATGCGCGACGGTCGCGCTGTGCGCATGACGGAACCGCTCCGTCACGGCCCCGCCCACGCACGGAACCTTCAGCACGGCGCGGAAATCCGCGCCGCGCTGAAGGGGTTAAAAAACTAGACCGATTTGTAAAAATTATAAATATAATGTACTAAAAGTGTAAACACATTGTTAAAATGTATAAAAGATTTGGAAGAGGAATAATTTAATTATTTCCATGTTTAAAAATACCATACTATATGTCAACATTTGCAAATTTTTCAAACCGTTATTGAAGTATTTAGTAAATATTTTTCTCTTTGCTTATGTGCCTTAGAATAATGTCTTTAGTGCATTTCTTCAGTAGCGGGAGCAGCATAGAACAATTTGGATGGTCACAGTTAGCTTGTTGCAGATAAGCTATTTTTTTCTTTCCCTGAATTAGTTATTTTAAATGCATTGTAAGAGATGGGGTAATTTTATTTGTTGGAAGAATTTTGTGATGTTTTGACAATTTCTAAAGATGGACGAGTAACTTGACAAGATAGAGTTTGGACTTTTATATATCTTTAATGAAAATGTAGGTTCTAGTAGGTTTTTCCCGAGAATTGTATTACTCCCCTTTATATTTCAGTTCATACTGAATGCACTTTTTTCAAACATGTTTTTGGGCTTTTATTGGATTTTAAGATTGTTTTCTGTTTTTTTAATATTTTCAAAAGGGTTAAATCATCAACTCACGACTATTCCGATAATTCCAAATTTCCATAGAAATCATATTTTCTGGGTTTCATATTTCAGGTGTTTTTATGTTTGCCATTTTTTGGGGGCGGTGTCCAGGATGTGGTTTAGATTTTGCTGGAACATTCCTGGAATAATACGGGAATTTCCTGGCAATTGTGGGTGCATATTTTATTATGTATGTTTGGTGAATGGTTGCACATTAATTGTATTGACTGAGCCTAGTGGGAACAGGTTGTTCTATTTATGTAGATTAATATATATGTTTGAGTATTGTATGTTGACAGCCAGCAAAGGTTCTGAATTAGTTACTGTTAGAACTGGGGGTCTCTACTTGGCTGAGGCAGTTGCTTTAGTCCAAATAGGGACCCTTGCTTCTAGTCAGGGAAAGGAGGGACACCCTCTTTGATAACCCCTGCTCACCCCATGGTAGCTTGGCCCGAGCAGCCAGGCTTATCTTCAAGCCAATGTGTAAAGTATTTGCAACCACACTCCCAGTGACATAGTGATAACACCACAAATGGACACAACAGTGATGTATGTAAATAGCCGTATCTTTATCAAGAAGAAAAATACGATAAGACCAAACGATAGAAATCCAACATATGCGTATTAGTAATATTCCACTTTGCCGGTTATTTGGCCATCAAACACTTGTAGGTTCTTGCGGTATTAATGAGCAGTTCACGATGTTCAAATGCAGTCCAAAAGCAATGCTATGCAGTTCGTTATACAGTTTGTATTGTCAGACTAATGCAGTTCGTAATGCAAGAATAATGCGATCCTCAATGCAAGTAATCAGGCAGTTCGTTATGCAAGGATAAAGCAATCTTCAATGGAAGTAATCAGGCAGTTCCTAATACATGAATAATGCAATCCTCAATGCACGTAATCAGGCAGTTCGTAATGCAAGTATAACGCACTCCTTAATGCAAGTAATAAGGCTGTTCGTAATGCGAGAATAATTCAATCCTCAATGCACGTAATCAGGCAGTTCGTAATGCAGGAATAATACAATCCTCAATGCACGTAATCAGGCAGTTCGTAATGCAAGTATAACATACTCCTTAATACAAGTAATAAGGCAGTTCATAATGCGAGAATAATTCCATCCTCAATGCACGTAATCAGGCAGTTCGTAATGCAGGAATAATACAATCCCTAATGCAAGTAATAAGGCATAATGCAGGAATAATACCAGGCCAATCGACACGATTAGCTCGGGCACTACTAGGCCGCAACCACAAACAACAGTCCTGAACTTCCGAGAGCAGCCTCGGTACTGACGGGCAGGTCCGGGCCGTTCGGGGACTCAGCGCGTCTAACGTGATGCAGCGGGAGAGAGACAGGAGCTCTCCTGTACTCCTCCTGCATGCCTCCCCAGGCCACACACGCTTGTGGCTCCCGACCGGAGTCCAAGCCTTACTTGGGGGATACGCTGCCTCGCTCTCTCTCTCTCCCCGCTCGTCGGACATCCTGCTGGGCGCTACCATTGACAATGCAGCTCCGATGTAGCCGGACAGGTTACGGCGCTGTCTTCTCTGTTGCTGACGATCTTGGGCAAATTCCTCTTGTGAACAACGATTACTATTACCTCACGACTTCCTTAGCTTTACAAAATCCTTTAGCATGTTGGGGCTTGGGCCGGCGGCGGCGATCTTGATCCGCAGCCTCAGTTACGATGACGGCTCAGGCCACAAACAGCTGCACAGCAGCATGGACAATGATTCACGCTGTGGGGGCACTGCAGTCACGGGGCACTTTCCAACCAGCACCACGGACCCCACGGCAGTCTCAGGCTGCACAAGCACACTCACAAAGTGCGCTGAGACTCGGTTGGTCTTCGGGCCACACAGTCCCGGGGCAATGCTTACAAAAGTCTCAGGCTGCAAAAAGCACATGCACACAGCGTCGCTGAGACACACTTGGAAACTTTGATGTTCCCGAGTTTCCACAACAGGGAGCCAGCTCTCCTCGGGCCCTTGGAGACAAGTTACTTCGAATCACCGAACACAGCAAAGTACTTTCAAGCAGGGGGACAAGGCACACAGCAAAGTCCCTTAGCCTCTCGTTAGTTAAATCAGCAAACTGACAGGCCAGCCCCAGAACAAACAGCAAGGGTCAGTCCTTCTCTTTATCTCTTCAGCTGTTCTTCCTTGGCAGAGGTTCCTCTTGATCACAAAGTAGTTTCAATCCTTTTCAGCCTTGATCAGTCCAAAGTCCAGGGGTTTCAGCTCTCATAGTTATACCCCTAAATGTCTTTGAAGTCTTTGTGTTCAGGGGGAACCGACCCCTGTCCAAACCAGTTCTGGATGTCTCCCTGCCAGTGACACCTTCTTCCTTTGATAGTGGTGGTCTGGTTCCTCAATCACTCAGCAGGAGGTGGAGCCATTATTTTATGGCAGCAGCCCAGGCCTCTTCACCTCCAGGGGGCTACTCCTCCCCCCTACACTCCATATGCAGGTCAGCCTGTGGCTGTCTCAACTACTCCTCTCCTGGGTCAAGACATTTCCCAGATCTTATCACATTCAAATCCAGACAGTCAATCCACAACGCAGAATTGTTAGAACAAAAAAAACAGCCACTTCTAAAAGCGTGGTTTCTAAACACACAATTCAAAAACCACCGTCACAAAAAGATGTGTTATTAAACTGTGAGTTCAGGCACACTAAACTTCACCTCTCCATCATAAGCCTAGGGGAAGATAGGCTGGAAACATATTACACAGCCTTCCCCATTCTGTCCTATGGGCAAGATGGCCTTGCAACAGTGAAAAACGAAATGGAGAGTATTTCACTGTCAGGACATGGTACACACTTCAGTACATGTCCTACCTTTCACAGACACTGCACCCTGCCCAGCGGGGTACCTTGGGTCTACCATAGGCATGTCTGATGTGCAGGGAAAGGGAAGGGTAAGGCCTGGCAAGTGGGTGCACTTGTCAGGACAACATGGCAGTTAGCAAACTGTGCGCAGGCACTGCAGTGGCAGGCCTAAGTTCTCTTTTGAGGGCTACTTATGTGGGTGGCACAATTAGTGCTGCAGACCCATGAGTAGCATTTGTATTACTAGCCCTGGCACACATAGTGCATTTTACTAGTAAAACAAATATACCAATCATAGAATCACTAATCCATACTACTTTATACAGGGAGCACTTGCACTTTGACACTGATCAGCAGTGGCAAAGTGCCCAAAGCATCTAAGTCGGCAACATTATGTCAGAAAAAGGTCTAGGGGGAAGGCAAAACGTTTAGGGAACTTTAGCCAAAAAAGGCCAAGTCCAACAGTTACATTTTCATTTCAATTTTGCATAGGTTTTTTAATGATTCATTTCTTGAGCAAACTACTAGACTCCAGAAAAAATGTAGAGAGAAAGTAGGCGTTTGCCTACTAAGGAAGCAAATAAATTGTGCCACCCTCTTCAGGCACTTTGCTACTGACTTTGGGGCTGTATTTTTGGACTGTGAACCATCAGGTGACCAGGTCAGTAATGGAAGGGTACATTTAGTACTGTGTAAGAGTGGCCTTGAGTAACAATCTACCTGTTGGCTGAAGGGTGGTTTGAAAAAATTCACTATAAATTTATGTTTAAAATTTAGCAATGAATAAACTGATTGAACATTTGCGTGAGGATTTAAAGAATTATATGCAAAGTGGTGCAGTTACTCCCTGCTTATTTACAAATTGTGGACGCACCAATGAGGAAGAGCATATAAATGTGTGAAACATCCCTGGCCATAAAAACTTCACTTACCACCGTTGTTTACTCTAAATAAGCAGGCCGTGTTCTTCTGCTACAAATTATTTGGCAGTGGACAAATCCAAAGAGGTACATTTTTTTCAGTTTGTGTTGTAATTCACTAATGCCTATGTACACATCTATGGGTGGTCCTCGAATTGCCTGTGCAACAAAGTAAACAGCATCTGGGTTGCAGGGTACACTTTTTAATTGTTATATTCTTGGGCAGCTCAAAAACGATGATATATTGAGAAGTACTTTTTTGGGGGGACTGTTTAAGGATCAGTGTAGGTATTGAATTGCTTATTCTAGAGTAGCCTATATATCTGAGGTATGTTTTGTTCTTGTTACTTCCTATGCTTGAGATGCCTGTAGGTGAAAAGTGGTGGACATATTTTTTTTGGACAGCATGTATCATCCGCTTCAAAGCATAAGGATACAAAAGCACCACCCTACATACCAATTGGTCACAGATCCCATCTGTTGCTGGCGCACAACCCCATCAGAAGCTTCCGATGTGGACCTGTCAGTCTGGAGTATTCCGACCTAGTCCTCCATATCTTCTGGTGCTTATGAGGGTAGCCTTTGGATCTGTAGATCACCTCCTCCATTTTTGCGCACCGGTCCATTGCCAATCGTCAGTCCGAAATCGTAGGTGGGTCGGTGTGATTATAATAGCATGTTATGTTCCTTTTGCCCAGTAGTGTGGCTAACCCTATCAGTGTACGTTCAGCTCTTGTCATGAAACGCCCATAGGTCCATCTTGCTGCTGCCCTGTCATCTCACCCTGTTTCTCTGCCATGTGGCAAGCGGCACTTTTGGGGTCCTCAATGGTGGTGGCTTTCTGACATCTGACATCTGACATCTGCCTACTGACTGGGCACCTCTAGAATTTCAAGGCACATGGTGGAGTGGGAATTGTCCATGTCAAGATTGCAACCATCCTTGAGACTAGGCTAAGATGGCCAGTGGTGCAAATAATATTTTGATTGCAGTGAAACTCATGCTGTTTGGAATAGAAGATGTGTAGTGACTAATACTGCCTGCATCTCATTCCTTTTATTTTCATGATTCTTGATTTGCATATCTCCTGAAGCTAAGAAGAGGCCAGACTAAATGCATTTAAGAAGTTTGATATATGCATGTAATTTCTTTTGCAGGTCTCCTTTCCCACAGTACCCTTCCTACTTTCCCGTCCGCTCGTCTAGCCACTTTGATACTCTGTGGAATACCAACCAGAGTCGAAGCTGCTGGAAGGTGGGCTTCTGGAAATTACTCCTCCTGAGGATCATCTGTTCGTGGCACTCTTGTGCCTTCAGTAAAGGTCAGTGCTCTATGTAATGTGAGGCTATATCTTTTACTGTCTCTGCTCTGGGTTTCTGCAGCTAAAAATGAGTCATTAGGCTCAGTTGATTTATTGACATTGTTCCCTCTATTAATGCCATTTTTATGCACTAAGCTGTGTAGTAATTGGCACACTTTCCTGTGTGCCTTTAGTTTGAGGGATTGTTCTTAGAACCTATTTAAAAGAAAGAAGTGGATTTAGATTTTAATGTAGTAGCAATTTTGTTCCTCCCCAAACATATGTAATAATGGGAAATTAAAATGCATATTTTTTAATTAATAGGTTTTACGTATATTTGCATTTGTTTTTAATAACTAGCTTGTGTGTGTTACTTTATTGATGGTGTACAATTTTCTTTCTATCCTGTCAGGTTTTGTTGATATTGCTGTTCACTTTTTGCTTTCATAATCTTAAGTATTGGTCCAAACACAAAATTATTTCTTCCACTGAAAGTCATTGAAATGTGGTTGTGTAGCTTGTACTGTATTTCTATTAAAGTATATTTTTATATTTCCGTCAATTTTTTACTGCTTATATGGTGATGATGTTTTTATATATTTGATGCGTGAATGACATTGGACTGTTTGTGAGAGTCGCTGTGAAAGCTGTGATTCCCTGTCACTGACTGGTCTTCTCAGTAGTGACGTTTCTTTAAATTATTACTGTTTTCAGTTGTTTTATATAAGGTGTACAAAATTTGAAAGTATAGCTTTTAATATTTTGGAAAGTGTCTTGTTTGACTGATTTTATGATAACAATAAATTTTTATGAATAGTGAGAAAAAAGTACACTTCTAGCTCACAGCTATGTATTTGTACCACAGGCCCTATTCATAAAGATATTTTGGAGTATAAAACACACTAATCTTGTGATACTATATAGAATGTGAATAGAATGAGATTATTCAGGGAATATTCATAAACAATTAGTACAAAGAAAAAGGACTGTGCCACCTTTGCACTTTTACGAGTAGGGAGGCATGGGTGGAGTAGAAGATATGAGATTTACAAGTGGCAAACTTGGAGTGGGAGTTGGATCAATAGTAGTTAATTTTTGAGGCCAACAAAGAAAAATAATGTTATCCTAACAACAGTTATCGCTGAGCAGTGATGGATCATAATGTTTCAGCTTTCGAACATCGGCTATTATGTCTGAAGAAGTCATGACCATTTATGAATGTTTGATAAGCTTGAGTAGCTAGTTTTGTCTTACAGAGGTTTGCAGTTCTGTAACAGAAGTGAAATTCTTGATTTTTTAATTTAGTATTCCTGCTTCAATATCACATTTAAATATGTTCTATCTTGAAAACTGTTTTCTTATATACAATCATAGGTGTTTTTTTTAATAAAGAATATGAACAAAGGTTCTGAAATACTTTATAGATGCTGATGGAATTTCTCCATTGATAAAGGAGATGACAAAATGGCAGCAATTTTATCATCTTCAATTCATTCATTATAGATGATGTCTCTGAGCAAAATGCAATAGTGTAATATTATATTTAAGTGATGTCCAATTTTACTTATGCAAGGATCCTCCAGAGACTGCAATATTGTCTGCTTTATTTAACCAACAGTAATTTCGCATTTCTTCTTCTGGGTTATAGCAATAGATAGTTACACATGAATCAAACAATGTACAACTTCTGCATGGTTATGAAATAATTCTCTGGTGTCTATTGTTTCCTTCAACTACCTTAGTCTTTAAAGCCGTTGTGAAAATTGCCTATTTTCTGTTCAATAGCTGACGTTGGTGTGTATAACTTGTATTGATATATTCCTGCCATGTCGCAAGATATTCCCTGATGGATTCTTTGACAGAGCACTGCAGATGTGTGATCCCTGATTTACCATGAAATGCAACTTAAATGCATTTTGTGCAAAACAGAGAACTGAAAAATGCCTACCAAACAGTATTTGCATAGAACTCCAGATGTTTGTACCACAGACACATTTTAATTTTGCTCAGACTATTTAAACCGATTTGATATCTACCAAATTTCCATAGATAATTATACCATAACACAATACCTAAAGGGTGAAAAGAAATCACTTTCAACACTACATTCAATCCAAAAAGGGTTACTAATTATTAGGCCTGGATGAAAATTTCCGTTCCGCTTGCGGAAGTTGCAAAGTTTGAGCGTTTCCGCGTTCTGTGGAGAACGCGGAGATGTCAAAACCTCCGCGATCCGCTGCACAGAAAGTGGAAGTATTTCCTTGTTTGCGCTTTAAAAATGTGTTCTCGTGCACGCAGTTGCGACTTACCGGATCCCTGCATTCGCCGACAAGTTTTCCTATCCGTTCGCGTGTGCCACGAGATGTTGGATTGTTGGTAGCCGGTCACGCTATCGTGCGAGAGTTCGCGATCGCAAACACGTCAATCGACCCGGAACAGGAAATAAGCATCGCGAGCAAGAAGGCCGCGCCCATTAGCGACCACATGGGCAAGTTAGAGATCTATTTCCCTGTGAGCATGCAAAAACACATCGCGAACGGGCGGGAAAAGCAATCTCCGCATCTTCACGAAAGTTCCGCGTGCTCGCGGAGATTAAGAGCAATTTTGCGGTAATTTCCGAAAGGCAACTACGCAAATTCCGCCCACCCCTACTAATTATGCTCTACTTTTGGTAAAATTCTCAGACAATCCAGTTTTGGATACTGTTTGAAATATACTCAATCAAGATTGGAACATCTGTTGCACAGTTTATTGTTTGTGTGATTCCAGTTTCCAATGCCCCATCTTCCGCAATTTCCAGGCCTTTTCATCCCTATGAGTAACTCAATGTCTGAATGGTGTTTGAAATCTGTGTCTAAATACTGGCAGCTGGAAAGCATTCACTAAGGTCATTTATTGAAACACCATACAAAAACTACCACAGGTTGATGAAAGATACATTAATTTGGAAGAAAGAGTGGCAGTAAACTAAAAATGCACAAAAGAGGTGAAAGGCTTTTTGCACAACATAACACAAGTAGAAATCATCAATATCAAAGTACCTTCATGGTTTCTCAGAGTTCATAAAAGAAGATGAGCATTTGATGAAGATAAAATGTGTCATATCAACAGCGTGAAGTTTATAACTGAATTGAATATTCATGGAGTTTAAATTAGGCAAAAACGTCTTTCACAGAACAAAATACTCCCAACGCAGAAGTGTAATCATGCATTTAGTGGAACACACTGATCAAATTAAACTGATTTGCTTTCTTGGGAAGGGAACAAAATGTTGCAATTGGACATAAACTTTCAAGATACGAATTTTTTTCAAATGTTTTTGCAGCAGGAGAAAAGAAATGGTTCAGTTCAGGCCATGACTTAAGTAAAAGATGCTCATCGAGGTCTTGTTCATCATTCCATTTTTAAACAAGCCACATGCATAGAAGAAAAACTTTTTCGCGCTCTCCGCGGAACGCAAAAATGTCAAATTATCGCAATTTCCGCGAACGGAATGAAATTTTTGCCCAGGCCAACTAGAGATGTCAGATCCATGTTAAAAAAGACGTTAAGAAGTGACCCTCCCACAACTATCCCAGTAGTGCTTATGATAAGAAGCCAGGATATTTATTTATTCTGTGTTGCATAGTATATTTTATTTTTTTGTCCTCATTTGCCTCAGATTCACGTTCCATAGCACGCCTGTCCAAAAGCTTGCCGTTGTGCCGGGGGAGGCACTTCTGATATTGCCCAGTAAATCAAGACCTTCCATCTGCACTTATCTTATCCACCAAGCTCCCCTGCCAGGTGGAAAGAAAGAAAAAAGTGCCCAAACTGAGGTCTATTAGGCTTAATTATTGAACCGATTTTTCAAAGCTCTCACCCCTCTTTCGCCAACCAATCTGCCAACGGAAGCCAAAAGGCATATCTTTTCTTCCCTAGTGATACTGCATCCAACCTAGATGTATTTTTCAAGGAGGCCACATAAATCATTATACGTAGGAGGGTTTATGCTAATCCACTTCCTGCAAATCTCTCTTCGCGCCAACAGCATTGAGTAGAAAATTAATTTTGACTTCTCTTTATCAGTCTCACCCAGTACAGTAAACAAACCAAAGAAGACAAGGGGTGGGCTTTCCTGGATCTGGACTTTTAAGATATTGGTTACTGCCTTACTCACATCATTCCAGAATGTCTGTATTCCGGGACATTCTACAAACATAGTTTGCCCACATTTGGGATACACTACCACTCCTCCGCTTCTAAACTTCGACAGTCTGAGAGGAGTCCAGTACGCCCTATGTGTTTAAAACAGATCGTTCCTTCTTAAATGGGCCAACTGAACCACTTGATACAGCATAGAAAAAGATACTTGCCATAAATTCTCCAGCGTAGACTCCGGCAAGCATCTTCCCCACAACTATTGCGGTTAGAGTAAACTTCCCATCTGCCTCCTCAATCATGAGCCATATTTCCTTCTTCTTTGGTGTATCAAAAAACAAGCTTTCCTCCAGCTCGTTTGAGCCCCCAATCTTTGTAGAAAATGACAGAAACCAGTTTTGAATTTGTAAGAATTTGAACCTTCATAACATGTGGTTTGTTCTCTCTCGGGACTCCACCCATGATATCAATCATTAGTAAAAATGGTCATACTCCCAAAGTTTACCTTTCTTTTTAATACAATATCCCTACTTTTTAAGGGGGCGTGGTTTGGGAAATTGCAAGGAAAGATCAGCAGTTTTATTTGGGCAGCTGAAGGGCCACATATTGCTTGGAAGAAGCTCAGGAGGAAGAGAGAGAAAGGAGGTTTAGCCCTTCCAGACTTTTAATTTTATGCCTGGGCTTTTTTGCTTAAGAATGGTTGAATGCTCTTGGACAGACCCCTATGCTCTGAAATTTGCAGGATGTTTTTAGAAATACTAAAGGGAGTCAAAGGAGGTAAGATTGGATATATGTTGAAGTTCTCTGATCCAAGGTACTTTCAAAAGGTGAGACTGAAAATCCTACGGGGCATGGCAGAAACTTGGTATCGGATTAAAAGGAGCTTGAATCTACCATATTATAGTAATCTGGCCCCAATTTGGGACACACAAGGCTCTCCGGATTGGACAAAAGATAAGTTGCCTTATCCCCTGAGGGGGGCTGGCATTTTAAGATGGGAGAATCTGTTGCACAATATATTGTTTGTGTGATTCCAATTTCCAATGCCCATCTTCTGCAATTTCCAGGCCTTTTCAGCCCTATGAGTAACTCGATGTCTGAATGGTGTTTGAAACATGTGCCTGAATACTGGCAGCTGGTAAGCATTATGGGGCAGATTTATGTTGCACTTGCGGCACTTTTGCGCCGCCGTTGCGTCACTTTTGTGACGCAGCAGCGGCGCAAATCCTGCGCCATGGTGCGGGGCATTTACAAACGTGACGCATCTCCCAGATGCGTCACGTTGTAAAGCCCTACGCCACATGTAGGCGTTCCAGGGCAGGTGGGGGCGTTCCGGCGCAGGAACGCCTCCTAAAAGTGGCTGAGTGAAATCTACAAGATTTCACTCAGTCACTTTTAGGCCCATGCTGCGTCAAAACCCTGCGCCTGCTTGAAGCAGGCGTAAGGATTGACGCAGCATTGTACAGATAGGGCCCCCCAGATCATTGCTGGAGCTGCGTCGCGCTTGCGACGCAACTCCAGCAATGCGCCACTTTTCGGCACAGATGCGTCACGCATCTGTGCCGTTTTTGCCCCATGGTGCGCCGCATTATAAATGCGGCGCATCCATGGTGGCGCAGCTGTGGCGCATAATAACTGGCGCATCCCTGCTGATATGCAGGGATGCGCCAGTCATCATAAATCTGCCCCTAAGAGTATATCAGTTGTTGGAGATATGCTGAAATGAAGATCTTTTGAGGCGAAAGTGATTATTATTAATCTAGGGCCATATGTAGGTAGGCTGTGTTTTGCGATTCTCTAATTGAAATTTTTAGGGAATCGCAATTAGAGAATAGCAAAACGCTATGTAGGTAGGATTAGCAATTTTGTTTGCGAATCCCACCTATTCCTTATTTGCGATTCTCTAATTGAGAATCGCAAATAAGGAATACCTTGCCATTCATTCCTATGGGCTAAAAGGCCCATAGGAATGAATAGGAAGACATTCTCAATTTGCGATTCTCAATTAGAGAATCGCAAATTGAGAATGCAATTTCAAGGGTGCAAGGGTGTCAACATGACACCCTTTTGCACCCCTGTAATGAGCATGGGTGCACATGTGGCGGACTTTGAATAATGCAAAAAACTGCATTATTGAAAGAAATCGCAAATTACCATCAACCTGAAGTTGGTGCATGCAGATTTGCCTTCCTACATCCCACTTAGCAAAATTGCGATCGCAAACGCCAAAATTCGGCGAATTTCGGCGTTTGCGATCGCAATTTTGCTTTCTACATATGGCCCCTAGTGTTTTTTGTATGTTAAAAGTATTCTTTTTGGATAAGTTTATCTTGTGTCATACTGACACAATGTCTTGTTGCAATTAATAAACTACTGCTTACAAAACTATACCTAATGAATTGCTACCTACATTGCCTAAAGTATTATTTAGTTACTTTACTCTTTCACTTATTGCTTAATTTACAATTATGAATTCATACTTACGTTTTTTTTTTCTTTTTTTTTTTTCATTTCAGAAGATTTTTATTGATTGTTTCCAAAGCTAACTAACTAACTAACATGCTAACTTTTAATAAGAATAATTTACAACTACCCTCCTCTGTGTGAGTTACTGAAAATAGTTTATGTTTTTGCAGCTACAAATACTTACCATGCTGTGTTACTTTTAAACACGTTATTTTATGTTGTTATGTTAGGGGATTTTCTAAAGTGCACGACTCACCCTGGGGCATCTCGGCGCTAAACCTAGTAATAGTCCGGGGAGGAAAAAGACGAGTCGGGAGGGAAATTACCGATGATCAGAACAGAAAGACTTTCAATTGTTTCCTAAAAGTACTGAAAGAGGTACATTCACGAAGGGCAATAGGTAGTATATTTCAATAGCGAGGGGCAAGATACGAGAAAGCCTTTCCCCCGGAACAGGAGAGACGAATTCGGGGGACCGTCAGAAGTCCAAGGGAATTAGATCTGAGGTTGCGGGTCGAAGTCTGTTTAGCGAGCCTTCTTAGCAAATATTTGGGGCCTCTGCCATTTAAGGCGTTGTACGTGAGGCAGCAGGTCTTGAAGTTTGATTGCTTGCAGACCGGAAGCCAGTGGAGGTTTTGCAGCAGAGGGGCTGAAGGAGAACCCGCAGGACGGTTTAGGATCATTCGGGCAGCGGTATTTTGAATGACCTGCAGTTTTTTGAGCAGCTTCAAGCCTATTTTAGCCAACAAAGCATTTCCGTAGTCGAGGCGACTGATCACCATGGCCTGGACTAGAGTTCTGCGATGCTTGATGGGAAGGTAGGGCAGAATCCTACGTAAGAGACGAAGGCTAAAGTAGCTGGAGCTAGAGATAGCTGCTATGTGTTCTTTCATGGATAGAGCCCGATCAAGTTTAAACCCCAGGTTTTTCACTGATTGTTTTGGGGCAGGGGCGACTCCCAGGTGGGAAGGCCACCAATCGGGCGTCCAGAAAAGAGGGGCTTTCCCTATTAGCATGATTTCGGTCTTGCTTGGATTCAATTGGAGACAGTTTCCCCTAATCCAATTTGAAATGGCAAGCATGCCTGCAGAGAAACGTAGGTTTTCTGATTCTACGTCAGGGTTAATTTTGAACATAAGCTGGGTGTCGTCAGCATATGAGACTATCTCAGACCCAAGTGGCTCTACTACTTTAGCTAATGGGGACATATAAACATTAAACAGCATTTCTCTGAGCGGTAGGGCCCTAGCATTATCGTTTGATGTCTGTCAGAGAGAAAGTTCTGCAGCCATTTTAGGGCTCGGTCTTGGATGCCGCAAGAAAGTAATCTCTCCACCAGCTTGGAGTGCTCGATGGTGTCAAATGCAGCGGAGAGATGAAAGAGGACCAAAATTAAAGATCAGTGTTGATTTCTCACCTCTGTGAGTCGGTCACTGCCAGGATTGCAGTTTCGGTGTTATAGCCTCCTACACGGAACCCTGATTGTGATGGGTCCAGGAGGTTGTTGGACTCCAGGTAGAGGCTCAGCTGCCTGTTTATGGTCATTTCCAGTTGTTTACCAACAAGGGTAGCAAGGATATGGGACGGTAGTTGCTATGTACCTGGGGGTCTGCAGATGGTTTTTTCAGGATAGGGCGAACATATGCTTCCTTCCAAGTGGGGGGAATTATACCTGAGTTGATTGAACAATAAAAAATTCTTTGGATTTCCGGGGCACAGTATGATGCTAAGAGGGCCATAATTCTGGGAGGGCAGAGGTCGCTCGGTGAGCCAGATTTTACCGAGGATAACAGATTTGTGACCTCATCTATCAAAATAGGTTCAAACTGTTTAAGGGTGCAGGCGGTCGGGAGGCACCGTTTTAAGGATCTTATGGGTGGAGCTGTATTCTGGGATAGGGAAGTGGAAAAGTTGGCATAAATCTGAGTGATTTTTTCATGAAAATGGGCTGCAAGGGAATTGCAGAGTTCCTGTAATTCTATTGGAGGAAGTCTGCAGGCTTGGGGTGAGACAAAGTTTTTGACTATGTTAAATAGAGCTTTAGATGAGATGGTGGCCTGGTCGATTTGATTCAGAATAAAAGTTTTTCTCGCCGTTTTTATGTTTTGATGGTAGTTTGACAAGGATAGTTTGTAAGTCTGTCTGTCCAACAAGGTTTTACTGGCTCTCTAGTGTCTCCCCAGGGTTTTGCACCTGGATTTTTCAGTGCGAAGCTCCGCAGTGTACCAGGGAGCTGATAGTCGCTGTTTGGAAGGACAGAATTTTTTAATGGGAATTATGGAGTCAAAAGCCGACATTAAGCTGCCGTTAAAATTCTCCAGCATCCCAGAGACATTGAGGTCAGCCGAAGTATCTGCCGGTGTATGTGGGCGGAATACCTCCTCGAATGCCTCCAGGGATAAGTTACTTCAGGGTCTACGTAATTGCTTCACTCGTGCTACGGGTCCAGTTTGAGAGTTCATATACTGACATCGGGTGGAGAATAAGACCATGAAATGGTCAGACCATGTTAGGTCTAACTTTGTTTACTTTGATAAATATAGGTAGTAAATCACTCTGGTAATTGTTAGTCCAATACAAGGGTTCATGTGTATTTTCTTTCTCTTGGTTTTTCTGCAATGTTTTATTCTTTGTCTCATCCAGGGGTCTCCAACCTTTTCTGTAGCAGGAGCTAATTATGTACAATGAAAGTTATCCCAAGCTGCTAATGATATTAGAGTTGTAATAGTGACCATATCAAACCCAATTACAGCAGTTGCTTCCCCATCAAAGATTGTCAACAGTGATCACCTCAGTGTAACAGACAGGGTTGCTAGCAGGAAATTAATAAGCTTTATCCATTTGGTATTTCCTCTAAATGGGTGATATAGCACCATTACTGCGTGGCCCTTCAACTTAGTAGTATGTTTACCTGACGTCCAATGATCTATCAATCATATTAGCTTTAAATATATTTTACAAATTCAACCATTTTTACCCAAACATCAGTTTTTAAAAAAATGTTTATACTTCAAATATACGCTTTTCAATTTTGGTATACATATATTAATTAAACCAAGCAAAAGCTTCTCATTTATTAGGCTTCGAGAGGAGAGCTAATTACAGGTAGCTGGAGAACTATCAGTAACACACACGCTACTCACTGGAGAAGCCTGATCTGCACTGAGTTTGTTGCTGGGTAGGGTTCTGTCTATGTGAAATATTTTCATCAACACCACCTGGTCCAATTTATATTTTGCACATGCTACCCAGCCAGAGTGTATAGGCTTATATTTTCTATTGATTAAGGTTTAATTTATTTTCTCATATTTATCTTAATCTTATCTTTGTAAGTTGAGTGTTACTTTTTATATAAGCTTTTTTGTGGATGTATCATATTCCTTTGAGTATTACACTCTAACAATGTGGACGGTCAGCAAGATTAAAATATTGTTTAAGGCTTTTTCTAACTTTCCTATAAATATAATGTAGTAGGTCAGGTACAAACGATTTTGAAGGAAATGCTATATTTCATTTTGCAATGTTAGCTGATTCTATCACGATTATTCAAGAAGCACACTGTCCTAATTTGGAAGGTTTGAATTTATATATAACAAAATCTGGTGCTTTTGGTCTCATTCACAATAACAAAACAGTGTGCTATACCAGTTTTGCAGTGCCTTACATGTTTGGATATAGAAATAATGTCCAAAGATTATGATGAAAAAGATAGTTTGGTTTTGGAATATCTTAAAAGTGGAACCTAATCTGTCTAGTCAATGTGCATGGTCCTGTTAAATTCTCTACTTCAATTTTGATTGAGACTAATCTTGGAGTTTTAACATAAACATTTATTTATAGGGCGAGATTGTAAGAACATATTCAGTGGACTCTTGGGTGGCTTTAGAATCCATAAATATTTGAATATACATATTTCCTTATCTCAGTGAACCATTTACTATATCTTACATAGGGAAAATGTGACTGAAAACTATACTCAGCCTGTAATTGTTTCTATTTTCATCTAGCTCATTCAAAAAGTAATTGAGGAAGGGCATTTGACTTATATATACTCAGGGATAATCCATATGTATTAGTTTAAAAATATAGGTGTGCTTCTGCAGGTTGCTTCGTAGCTTATGTTTCAAACCAAAAACAAGGCTTATGGTAAAAAGAAAAAGTAATGCAAAATGTGGTTGTTAAACAGAAAACTACTGAAGTTTCTTGTGGGTTCCTTTTTAGACTAGAAAACATGTTTTATTGTCACCACAATAATGTTTTGAAATCATTAGCTAATTAAGACAGGAGGATTCCTATGCCCTGAGCCTATGTAACAATAAAGATTCAGTTATGAAATGATAAACTGCTTTGCCGAATTTTATCAGACATACACATTCTCTTCAATTAACACTATCAGCCACTAAACTAAAGTAAAATTATTATCCTATAAAAAAATATATATATTAATAGGCATTATTTCAAGTTAAATACATCATTTTATGAGATACTTAGGGTAAATTACTCTCTTAAAATGCCAGGTTTGATTGTTCTGTTGATTTTTAGCGATTTTCTCTGAACACCTGACACTGAACTTCATGAATTGTATAAATACTTCTCTGACACAGGAAAGGCTAAGAAAGTCTTTCGAGTGCCATTGCTATTTTAGCCAAAGGCAACCCTTTAGCTGACAATTGGAGTTCTTTTTGTTTTTGCCTTAGAAAAATTGATTGGATAAATTAACGGAGTGGCCATAATTTTATTTCATGCAGAAAAGACAATTGATTGCCTTTAAAGGGATATATATATATATATATTTTCACAAATCTTGAACAGCATGGACTTAGATTTACATTTGTTAATATGTTTTTAATATTATATTACACCCCACGAATATGCACGGTTTCTAAATTACGTTTAATCTCTGTAATGCAAACAGAAATATTGTCCTAGATAGGGTTGGCATCTTTAGCTCAATTGTGTGTGCTGCCATTAAATGATTTGTCACTAAATTTATCTTATTAGGGGTTTTAGAAAAAAGATCACAAAAAGGGCCTTGTTTAGAATTTAGCAGACTCGATACCCATCACGTTTGTCGTACAGTATTCATCTGCCAATCTCTAAATCAGACTCTTCTTATGCAGATACTGCCCTTTCAAATCTAGAGGTGTCTATGAAGTTCTATTTTGTAGAAGTAAATTGTTGTCTAAAATTTAATATAAATTAAGCTTGAGAACACAGAAATATTACCTCTTGCTAACATGTAGAGAAAAGAAGAGTGTCAACCCAATGTCTCCTGGGACCTGGGTATTGTTGCATAAATGAGTAAGACCATGGTTCCTTCAGGGTCATTAGTAAACTACTTACCCTTTCAAGGCTGAAATAAATTGAACTTGTAGAAAGAGTATGAGGATGAGTCAAGTTGATGAAACAAAACAGGGGTCAAATGAGCAATATCTACACATTAAATGTATTTGGTATTAACAATACTGCAAACAAGGTCATACCCACAGGGAAAACAAGTGACAGCTTGGTGCACAAGTGTATCAAGCATGAAAAACGTGGATAAAAATGGGTAGAGCATGTAAAACTGGTAACAATTAGCTAACAACAATTTTGCTATTAAGTCCCATTGAGGTCCCTTGAGGGAGAGTTAAACATAGTTTAATTGTGCTAGTGAGTGATGTATCAGTTGGTTCGACTTAAATGCATTTTATTAAGCTTTCAGCTGCAAGCCCTTAACCAGGCATTCACTGACTGATGCCAGTGTAGTGTTCTGTTGCATATATGTGCATTTGCTATTTAATTGTGAATCAATAAAATAATTTTGCATAAGATTATGGGCACTAATCTTTGTTGGTCCTTGAGGAAGATTTTTATGGCTCATCCTACTGACAAAACAACATCATTTATTAACTGACTTTTGACAGTATGAGCAAATCCATCTTTTGCTGCATTGCCCTATTTTATTTTATTTTTGCCTTGGAAAGCTGATGATGATGACCACTGCATGAGCTGTGGTATGTTGATCAGGTCTGAGTTACATGTACTATTTTTAAAAGGAGAACCATATTTATATTAACGTTGACAGATCTACTTCTTTGGTAAATCAAATGTCTGTGGGCAAAGATTTTTACCAGTTGTACACATGGCATAGCCAACCCCTCTGAGGGAGCTAGAGCAGGCGGGAACATTGGAGCTGAAGATGTTGTTTTATGCTTGGTAAGAGGAACTGGACAGGTCTAGCATGCAGTGTGAAAAGAGAGGAGCTCAGCACAAAAGAGACAATCACCCAAGCAAAACAGTTTCTATGGCAAAAGAGACTTTGAAATAGCTTTTTACCTGAAAGCAGATATCTGAAACAGTAAACGGGTCACATTGTTTTAAACATGGGAGGAAAAAGCTTAAGAATTGAATTCTTTTAGTTAGAGCTCATCACTAATAATGTCTAGTGTAGCATTTCAGTATGTCATTCTTAACCCTACTATCAGTAGAAACCTTTGTTAAGGCAAAGAAGTTAAGTGCACTTCCATACTTGCACCACAGAGTATGTAAGTTTACCTCAGAAAGAACTGTAGAATGCTCTGTCTTGCATCTCTGTAATGCTAGTGGCACTCTTGTGGTTTGAAACCATGTGATGAGCTTTGACTACTATGATTTTAATTGACTTTTGGTGTTTTATTTTACCCTAGCCTGAATGTAGGCCATTTTTCCCTGCATGTGCTTTTTTCCATGAAGATGTCTTTTGTATCTCTTGGTAGTTTTAGCAAAGTGGGAGCGGTCACAGTGTAGAACAGCCTTGCCAGGAACAGAACATGTGGGATGCGCATTTGAAAACATGAGAGAGAGAGAGAGAGAGAGAGAGAGAAAGAGAGAAAGAGAGAGAGAGAGAAGGAGAGAGTTGTGGAATGTTCTTTTTGTTCTCGAAGTGTAGTGCAATGAGCAGTAGTGCTCAAATGTGCATTATGTTGTGCATTGAGAGATGGAGCGAGTGATGCTACAAGCAGTGATGCATGAATGTGCATTATGTTGTACATTGGTAGATGAAGTGTGTGATGCTATAGGCAGTGGTGCACAAATGTGAATTGTATTGTACATAGGGAATTATTATGAAGTTCTTACTGTTGGCTTTTACATGCCCTCATGTCATCTTGAATTCTGACTCTGTTTTGCTTGAGCTTTTTGCACGCACAGGCAGGACCCCAGATTACTCAAGTTGTTTCAAGGGTGCTTTGTTTTCTGTGCTTTTGGAGATTGTTGAATGTACCGCTGGAGACTTTCGTAAGCTTCGTTAGGATAAAGGCTGGGACACAAGAAAATGCAGAAGGAAGGTGAGAACTCCTTTGACTTGAAATGCTGGCATGGAAAGTGGCCAACTCCAGTGAGTTTCCTTGGCACACGGGAAAACCTCTTGGAACCTTCTACTGTGTTTCGAGACTATAAAGCTGAGGCTTGTTGACTTCGAGACCGGGATTGTTTGAGCCTGAACCGTGGATGCATCGTCAGTACAGGCATCTGGTTGCTGAGTCTCTTGACCCTGGCTGTGAATCCCCCAGTCTGGAGTGGGCCAGGATGAAGTTTGCACCAGGTGAAGTGTTTGATTTTTGATGGTTGCTATAACAGTCATTGTGATGCGTGACTGTCTGTGTGCACCTTCAGTTTCCAGTGGCTATAATCATCTGAGATGTTTTCTTTGAATATTACTTTGTGATGTGTGAAAGTCTGTGTGTACATCCAAGGTAATCATCTGATGTATCTAGTGTATATATCTTTCTGATTTCTTGCTGAACCTTCAGCATAATCTGCTTGTGCATTTTATTATCATTATCCATGCAACTAACAGGTGCATTTGCCAAGTGCTTTGCTTGTATATATATATGTGTGTTTAAAGGAATTAGAAAACTCAAACTTAAAAAATACCACCTTCTTAAAGAAACAACAAACAAAGAATCTAACGATGACACAGAAACTATGTCTCCTCTTTCCTGTTCCCCCTCTATTTACAATTTAACTAGGGAAAACATGCCACTCATGAGAGACCTTCATGTGCTACCACAAGCAACCGGAACACAGGATGAGGCCAGCCGAAGCTCAGCTACAGGTGCAAATACTAATGTCACCACTCAAAGCAAAACATTTAAACCTCGTTCAACATTTATTCCCATCATGCCGAGAGATTCAATTGATCTATTCCACGAACAAGTCATTACGGGACTCAAACAACTGAACCACAAAACCAACAACACAAAGAACACCAAAAAGAAGAAACAAGGGGGAACAACCTTTACAACGCAACTTTTACAACGCACTACACTTACAACGCATTTTTTACAACGCAAAATCCATTACAACGCATTCCATTACATAGCATGACACTACAACGCATTTTTAAAAACTACCTTTACAACGCATTCCATTACAACGCATACTACCTTTACAACGCATACCATTACAACGCATAATATTACACTACACTATCCAACACTTACCCTACTGTTGCACCCCCTGGAGTTAGAATAGTAATTTTTACCCCTATACTATCCAACACTTACCCTACTGTTGCACCCCCTGGAGTTAGAATAGTAATTTTTACCCCTATACTATCCAACACTTACCCTACTGTTGCACCCCCTGGAGTTAGAATAGTAATTTTTACCCCTATACTATCCAACACTTACCCTACTGTTGCACCCCCTGGAGTTAGAATAGTAATTTTTACCCCTATACTATCCAACACTTACCCTACTGTTGCACCCCCTGGAGTTAGAATAGTAATTTTTACCCCTATACTATCCAACACTTACCCTACTGTTACACCCCCTGGAGTTAGAATAGTAATTTTTACCCCTATACTATCCAACACTTACCCTACTGTTGCACCCCCTGGAGTTAGAATAGTAATTTTTACCCCTATACTATCCAACGCTTACCCTACTGTTGCACCCCCTGGAGTTAGAATAGTAATTTTTACCCCTATACTATCCAACACTTACCCTACTGTTGCACCCCCTGGAGTTAGAATAGTAATTTTTACCCCTATACTATCCAACACTTACCCTACTGTTACACCCCCTGGAGTTAGAATAGTAATTTTTACCCCTATACTATCCAACACTTACCCTACTGTTGCACCCCCTGGAGTTAGAATAGTAATTTTTACCCCTATACTATCTAATACTTACCTTAAATGCAATTTAATATTATGCGTTGTAATGGTATGCGTTGTAAAGGTAGTATGCGTTGTAATGGAATGCGTTGTAAAGGTAGTTTTTAAAAATGCGTTGTAGTGTCATGCTATGTAATGGAATGCGTTGTAATGGATTTTGCGTTGTAAAAAATGCGTTGTAAGTGCATGCGTTGTAAAAGTGTGCGTTGTAACGACATACATCCAGAAACAAGAAATAGAATGTTATCAACTTATGAAGAAATTGACAAATAATGAAGATATAATCATAAGGAATGCTGACAAAGGTGGAAATCTGGTAATTTGGGCAAAGGAGGACTGCATCAAAGAGGCTACAGAACAACTGGCAGACCTCCAATGCTATCGCAGGAGTGATCAAGCAACTCTAAAAGCAACATACGACACCTACTATAGCAAACTTATGGCTTGGAAAAGTTTGGGTCTGATTTCCAAGGATGAATACTTTTTCCTCAGGAACAATACACCCACAACTCCGGGGCTGTATTTCATCCCCAAACTACATAAAAATCCGGTCAAACCACCTGGGCGCCCTATTATCTCCACCAAAAACAGTTTAATTGAAAACACATCTCAATACATTGATCATTTCCACCAAGAATTTGTCCAATCCCTACCATCATATTTAGAGGACACAGGTGATTTCTTGGCAAAAATGCATAATTTCAATGGCAACCCAACTTTCTACTGATGACAATAGATAGGGTGGGAGGAACTGGTCCTGCACAGAAAATTTGAAAACACTCTGAAGTCCAATGTGAAATGTTGGTGGCGTTATATTGATGACTTACTTGTAATATGGCAGGGGTCAAAGACAGAGGCCACGATGTTCATTGAGAAAATGAACCAAAACAAAATCAATTTACAGTTTACCGCAAACATCAGTGCAGAGAGTGTCATATTCTTGGATGTGGAGGTTTATATTGATAGGGGCAAAGTTGAGATCAAAATACACAGGAAACCCACAGCAGTAAATTCAGTTCTGCACGCGACAAGTCTGCACCCAAAACATCTTATCCAGAGTATTCCCTATGGGGAAATGATTTGGCTCAAAAGAATCTGCAGCACTGAAAAGGAGCTTCAGGTAGCCCAACAAAATAGTCGAACAAGATTCATAGAACGGGGATACAACAAAAGATGTATTGATGCCGCTATATCCAAAAGTGAGGCAATAAATAGGGATACCGTTTTGAAATTAGGGGAACCAGGGAACTATGCAGTCATAACATCAGATGCCCCAGGCCCACCCACAAAATCGGCAGATGAGGAATTCAGGATGATAGTGGGATATAGCAAACAAAATAAAGCTATTAACCGCATCATGCGGAAAAAACTGGGCGTTGGTGAGGAGTGATCCTGTGTTAGGCCACTTACTACCAATGAGCTCTCCATTACCAACAGGAGAGCACCACACATGAAGGACAGATTGGTACAAAACAATCCAGTAGACAGACTCAAGGGCAATTGGCTGACTCAAAGGAAAGGTTTTTACAAATGTAAATCCTGTTAGGCCTGCCAACACGGCGTCAATACCACAGCATACAGAACAGCCTTTAGTGTGTCGTACTTTAATCTCTGTGTCCGCGTAGGGGACAGGGCCCCACCCCTGTCTATCTTGGTATTGGAGAACCGCAAATGGTTAATGCGGTATGTACAAGTGCTTTGTATACCGTTCTAGCTATGAATGCACTGTGTACACGTTATTCTGCATCACTACGCGGGTTCCATTTTGGAAGCGGTGGCCATCTTGTGATTGCCCTCACATAGGCTATAATGAAGCAAATACGGGCCTCACAGCACATTTGCCTTTCCATGACTCTTCTGTGACCTGGGCAGCTTGGCTCTGCTTCCCCAGGTCAAACTGGTCTCACAAGCTCCCCTTCCTCCGGCCACCTGTGATTAGCATCAGGGCTTGACACGCCATAAAGTCCTTTCATCCCACACAAGCCTCTGGCTAATCTCTTTCACACCTGACTGTTCCTGCTTTATGACTTGTTTCTATCAACAGGAGCTGCCCGTGTTTTATTGGGGCCTATCGATATCTGATGTGGGATCTGAACCTTGCTGTGTAAATAATTGTGGGCTGGCTTAACTGGAATGTGGGATGGTCATCATGACTCTGCCTTTTCGTTTGTAATGTATACTTTAAATGACCATATCATAAACCTAGGAATGTATGCCTGAGGCAGGAAAAACTGTACTTAAGGAGAAGCCCGTTTCTATGATTTTTAGCAGTCTCCTGAGAACATACACGCTGTTGTACTTCTAGGATATCTGTAATTGGTCTGCAGCCAATAAATGAATCTTTGACTTCACCCAGAAGACTCTGTGTTTCTGTAGGTCTGGAACAGGGTGAACCCAGAAGTCATAGGGTGTGTGCCCCTGCACCGCTGGGCTTAAAATACCCAGTACTTCAGTTTGGCGCCCAATTCGGGACGATTTCAGCGGTACCAGTCCAAGCCAGAGGTTCGTGAGGAGCTTCGTGTGGAAATTCCGGAGGAAGGCCGCCACTTCATCGACCCCTGCATGTCGACGTGGTCCGAAAGTCTTTTCTGCGAGGTTCTCCGCGTCCCGATGGCTACGAAGGACTGCTGCCCTGATTAATCGACCTGTTTTGGACCCTTGACGAGTTTTGATAGAGCGAAACAATCGAGAGAGTCTTCTGGTGACGCCATTGATCATCAATATTCAGTTAAGTATAAGTGGAGCGTCTCCCATTTGTTTGGTATCCCTCGGGATCGTTTTGATTTGGAAATTTGGAGTTTGCAAACGCCAAAGCCAGAGGACTCGTGTATTCACGAGACTATCGTAATTGATAATCCTTTGACGTTTAGATCTAGACTAGTGAGTGAAGATGCCTGGTTCTAGAATATTTGGTAGAATATTTTGTTTGGGTTGTGGAAGAGATTTCCAGCTGGAGGAATCATGTCCGGTTCCTCCGGTTGGAACTCCAACTTATGAGCTCTATGTCAAGCATGGCGTAGGCCCTATTGCATATAACGAAGTATGGATCCACTACACCAGAAAAGACGGTGTTTTAAAATGGCCCCAAAATGGTAGTTTTGATACCGATATTTTAGATAATTTGGAGATTAAATTGTTTAAAAAGAAAGCCCGGCCGGCGATGTTTGATTCTTTCCGCTTATGGCGAAAGGAAGCCAAACAGAAGGAAATTAAGCTAGCGAAAAAGAATAAAAGAGAGAAAGGTATGACAGTAATGCAAGCAGCTGTACAATTCAAAGACAATGAGGAGGAACAGATGACTGAGCAATTGCACAGGCAGCGTAAGCTAGGGATCGACAAATGTTACCCAGCTTTACCACACTCTAAGCAGAATGAGTCCAAAGAAAAGGAGAAAGATCCCTTGATGTCGCATTTGTTGAATTCGCCACCCCCGTATGCTCAAAATGCCACGGCGCCTCCCCAGCTTGTGAATATGCCACCTCCAGTTAATATACTGCAAGCCTTGCCGCTACCACCAGCTGCTTTGCAGCCGGCTCCTATCCCTATAGTGCAGCCCTCTCAAGGGCCGCCAGTTGTGTTTCCAACTGCCCCCGCGCTTCCTGCGACTTTGTCTAATTCAGCAGCTGCCTCCCCTGACACTCTTCCTTGCACCACTCCAGTACCTGTTTCTGCATCCTCTTTTCTCCCCTCTGTTTATCCCCCTGTTTTCGCCTCAACTTCTCCTTCAGCGCGACAGCGTTTAGCTAATGTGGTTACTACGTTAATGTCACCTCTCTTTGAGTCATCCGGTGCGACTCCTGGCTTACAGCGTAAGCAATTGCGCAGTCAATTGCCTAACCCCGATGAGAAGAAGGTAATATATCGCATGGCGCGTAGATGGATTGTTTTCCCTTCACTATATGATGTGGAATCAGTTGTCAACGTTTTCCATCAATGGGATGCCCCAAAACAGAGGTATGTCTTTGAGAAAATGTGCGAAATTCTCTGTGAGGAATTGGAGGATAGTGGTAAAGACCCAAGCCCGCAGGAGTTGTGTCGAGTAAGATTTGATTTTGGAACTGGTACCATTGTAGATCGCGATGTAGATAAAGCAGTTGCGGTTGTATTATCCTTCAGGAATGATGATTGTCAACAGTCGTTGTTTGAACCTGATGTCCCTGTGGGAAAAAGGGTAAAAGCACGCCAATATCCGATGCGTGAGGTTCCCCCAGTTTGGAGACCTGCTGATCCAAATGCTAATCCACCTGTCGTAGCACATTTTCAGCGTATTTGGGTACATGTTCCATGGAAAAGATCTGAGGTGTTAGCACTGAAGCAGACATTGCCCGATCCCCGTAAAAACCCTACCGGTTATTATAAGGAGTTGTCACAAACTGCAGAATCCTGTGTAATGAATCTGGCTGATATAGATATGCTGTTTGGGAATGTGGTTCCACAGCCTTTGTGGGGATCCATTCGTAATACGGATCATGCTGCAGAACTAGGGGACACATGGGCTAACATCATCGCTGCTGACGCTAGACAGATTGGTGGCGCGAAACCAGAGCCTTTAATAGCAGAACTGCCTGGTAGAATCATCACATATATGAAGACAATAATGCCCGCGATGCGCGTAAATTGGGACAAGCTATCTGCATGCAAGCAGAAGAAAGATGAGACAGTGTCAGACTTCTTTACCAGGTTTGAAGAAACGTTTATTGATCACAGTGGGCAAGATATGAGTACTGAGGGTGGCCAACGGTTATTTGTGGATAAATTTGTGCAGAATTTACTTCCTGACCTGTGTAAAAAGTTAAAAGATTCAGAAAGTTCTTGGGCTGTTTCTTCTTCAGCGCAAATACTGGCTACTGCACAGTATTATGAAAACAGAGATAAAGACGAGAAAGATAGAACAGAAAAGAAAACGAAAGAATTAAAAACGAAGGTCCTTTTACAGCAGGCCTATCCGCCACGTGGAGGTCAGAATAATTATAGGCAACTCCAAGGTGTCTACCACCAACCCCAACAATTTCAGAACAGTCAGCAAATGAATGGGTATTATCAACCACGTGTCCCTGTAGGTCCCAATCAATGCTCATACTGCAAAGAGGAAGGTCATTTTAAATATAGTTGCCCTAAATTGATGCAGCGTAACGGCAATATGTATGGCACGAGAGGAAGGGGTGGTCAGCAAGCTCCAAGAGGCAGAGGGCGTGGAAATGTTCCACAGAACGCGCGTCCTCTTCCGCCTCAAAATACCATCAATAGCTTTGATCAGCAAGCCAACGCGACTAGTAATACAGCTCAGTACTACAATAATGATTATTATGCAGAGGACGGCGATGCAGAAAATAACGGTTACTAGGACAGCCGTAGACAGAGAGAGGGAGTTGTTTCAGTGCCAGTGGATCAGAGCGGACCGTATGTTAAGGTGACTACAGCAAATATAACGGAGCCCTTTCTGCTAGACACTGGTGCTGCAAAGAGTTCAATTATGCATTCAAAACTCCCTGGCGCACCTTTGTCTGGCGATATAAATGTTTCAGTAGGTTTTTCTGGCGCCCCAGTTAGAAACCCGATTTCTAGTCCCATGTCACTTTCTATTGGGCCTTGCGAGCTGAAAGCACCTCTGATTCTAACAACAGGTTGTGGTGAAAATTTGCTAGGGTTAGATTTGTTAAAAAGATTGCATGCTACCCTGTATTGTTCACCGTCAGGAGTACAACTCACATTAGGCAGAAAAGTGATTTCCCCGATGTACTTATCTAAAAATACAATGCCGCCTGAATTGTCATCCCTTCCGGATGTTCTTTGGGCTACTGGTCCCAATGATGTGGGCCTCTTGGAGATACCGCCATACGTGGTAACTTTAAAGGCTAATGTCAGACTGCCACGTATTCCCCAGTACAAGATCTCTAATGAAGGTCAGAAAGCATTGTTAGAAATTGTCAGTGACTTGATTAATAAGGGTGTGATTGAAGAGACAAGAGGCAACGTTTGCAACAGTCCGATTTTACCTGTCTTAAAACGAACGGACCCTTCACAGCCACCTGTTTACAGATTTGTGATTGATCTTAGAGAGGTTAATAAGATTGTTGTGCCCCAGTTTCCAGTTGTCCCTGATATAACTGCCTTGTTAACGATGATTCCAGCCTCGGCTGCATGGTTTTCAGTGATTGATTTAAAGAATGCTTTCTTTAGCATCCCAATTGCAGAGGAGAGCAGAGACATTTTTGGCTTCAGTCTGGGAGGCCGAAGCTTCCGCTTCAAACGCGCTCCCCAGGGCTACTGTGAAAGTCCATCAATGTACAGCCAAGCTTTGAAAGCGCAGCTTGATGCACTTGTTTTACCAAGTGGCGCTATCCTGATTCAGTACGTTGACGATTTACTAATCGCCGCGGATACTGAAAAGATCTGCAAAGAAGCCACATTGTCATTGTTGCGTCATTTGTCTGCTTTCCATCACAAAGTGTCTCTCTCAAAGCTGCAATATTGTCGACAAGAAGTGACCTACTTAGGTCATCTCTTATCGAAGGAGGGAAGGAAACTGACCCCAGAGAGAATTCAAGCCATTGCACAGTTGAGTGTGCCAAGAACACAGAGAGAAGTGCGTGCTTTCTTGGGCATTACCTCATACTGTAGGCACTGGATCCCAAATTTTTCCCTGTTGGCAAAACCTTTGTTAGCATTAACATGCAAAGACACACCGAATCCTATCCCATGGTCTGAAGAGTGCCAGAAAAGTTTTGTGGAATTGCGCAATGCATTATGCTCAGCTCCTGTGTTGGGTACCCCTGACTACAGTAAGCCTTTTACATTGTATGTTCAAGTGAAAGATGGTTGTGCATTATCAGTGTTAACACAGCCTTTTGGCGACAGACCGCGCCCATGCGCATATTTTTCATCAACCTTGGACCCTGTAGCGAGGGCATTGCCAAGCTGTCTGAGAGCGACAGCTGCTGCAGCTATGTCTATCCGACAATCTGCTGGTCTGGTAATGTACAACACATTGATCGTTATGGTTCCACATGCTGTAGACACATTATTAAACAGAACCAAGACACAACACTTGACTAGTGCGCGATTATCAGGCTATGAGCTCACACTGTTAGCAAACCACATACACATAAAGAGGTGCAACACGCTGAATCCAGCTACGTTATTGCCAAATCCAGCAGACCTAGATGAAATTGAGCAACATGACTGTCTGTTCAGAACAGAGGAAGAGACGAAAAGGAGAGTAGATCTAAAAGATACTCCCCTGACTGAGTGTGATGGTACTTTATGGGTGGATGGTTCGTGTTTCAAGCTCCCTAATGGTGACACGACTGCTGCATATGCTATCACGACTTTACACACGGTTGTGGAAACTGCACGAGTGCCACATAATTCGGCCCAAGCAGCAGAATTAATCGCCCTCACGAGAGCATGCGTGTTGTCTGAAGGAATGAGAGTGAATATATACACCGATAGCCAGTACGCCTTTGGCGTGGCTCATAGTTTTGGGCGATTGTGGAAAGAACGTGGGTTCCTGACTTCGCATGGAACTAAAATTCAGAATGGCAAGTTGGTGAATGATCTCGTTGAGTCAATGACCCTACCGTTACAAGTTGCGATCAAGAAATGCAGTGCGCACAGAAATGTCACCGATGACGTCGGACGTGGAAATGCGTTTGCTGATGAGATCGCAAAAGAAACAGCACAGAATGTAAAGACTAGAATGTATGTTGCAGGCCCCGCAAGGTGGGTTGATGATGCTGGAATGTGTGAAAACACGATAGAGAGTGTGAAGTCGCTTCAAGCTGAGGCCACAGAGAAAGAATTAAGCAAGTGGAGAGAAAGTGTGGGTAAGTTAGATGAGAATGGTTGTTGGATTGATCTGACAGAACATAGGCGATGGTTGTTGCCTGATGCATATGTGCTCCCAGTAGTTACAATGGCACATGGAATGGCGCACATCAGTACGAAAGGAATTTGTAAGTTGTTGGCTCCAGTATGGCAGAATGCTGGAATTCCCAAGTGTGCAGAGAATGTGGTCAAGAATTGTATGGTATGGTTGAAATACAACCCTGGTAGGGGAACCCCAACTCCAGCTGGTCATTTTGCACCCCCATCATACCCATTTGAAGTTTTGCAGCCTGACTTTATCCACATGGAAAGGTGCAACAACCTGAAATATGTACTGGTGGTTGTTTGTGCTTTCTCGAAGTGGATAGAGGCTTATCCTCTGAAAGATAACACTGCCCTGTCCACAGCCAAAGCTCTTGTGAAGGAGTTTTTTCCCAGGTTTGGAATGCCAAGAATGGTGTGGTGTGATAATGGAAGTGAGTTTGTGGGTAAAGTAATGAAGAATGTGTGTGAGGGTTTAGGCATCAAGCAAAAGTTCCACGCTGCAAATCACCCACAATCAGCTGGATTAGTAGAGCGCTACAACGGTGCTCTAAAACTTAAACTGGCCAAAATCCAGGCGAGCACCAGACTTAAATGGCCTGACGCTCTGCCTTTAGCACTCCTATCCACCAGAATGACCGTACACTCACGAGTGGGACTTAGTCCTTATGAGGTCGTTTTTGGCCGCCCGGCTAATGTATGGGGTGTGCCAAGACCGGCGAAATTCAGTGAGATCGAGCATCCAGTACTACTCGATTACTTGTATGATTTGACTGTTAAACTGCATGTTTTACACCAACAGGTGCATGATACTCTTCCCCCGGCTCCTGAAACTCCCGGACACCCCATCAACCCTGGCTCGTGGGTCCTGGTCCGAAATTTCCAGCGCAAAGGCAACGACGAGCCTCGCTGGATCGGCCCCCACCTTGTACTTCTGTCGACAAGATCAGCGGTTCGAGTGAAAGGCAAGAAGAACTGGATCCACGCCACCCACGTGAAGAGGATCCCTTTGCCTCTGCCATATGACCGGTGGGTCCAGGAGGGTATCGCATACTCTGAAACAGACACTGTACCTCGTTTTGTACCATTCAGTGATGCACACATAAGAGACACAGCTTCAGACCAAGAGAACAGCGATATTCTGCAGGAAGCTGTGCCACCATCAAATCGATTGGACATCACAGAGCCTGAGCTCTTGTTTCAGGATCAAACAGCACCTGGCTGTCTCCGCTATAATTTGAGACCAAGGCCTATGGACAAATAAAGATTTCCTCACTATCTTTTCTTTTTTGACATTATAAGCTCTCCCATCTGAAGGACTTTCTTGATTTTTGTTTTTCGAACCACCATCCGGGTTCAGCCGCAGGGTCGCGGTGCCAAGACTTTGGGGTACAGGCCGAAGACGTTAGGTCAACGGTTCTGGTTGGTCTAGGGCGTTTCCCTGGACTGACAGGCGTACTCCTTAGCAGAAGAAACTCACCCGCCGCGAGCGGCACGATTAGAGGATGGAGTTTTGTAAGATGGAGAGATCCGCTGAGGAAATGAACTTTAAAGCGAGAATATGTACGATAATGAAAAGTAGATGTTTTGTATTCTTGTGCCTATTTATACTATGTAGTATAATGATGTTCATCGTTGGATTTGTATTTTTCTCCTTTCAAAAGCCCATTGCACCCACTGTACAGCCTATACCTCTTTCTACTGCCTACTCACACTCTTTTCACCCTCTGCCTGAACACGAACAAACCAGACGATCAGAGTTTGTAAACAACTCGTTTATTCAGCTCTTGCACCAGCACCAACTAGTCATGAATACAACCAATTGATGGGTGTGTGGGTTAATGCCACATACCATTAATAAGGGTATTCCTTATTTGGTGCTGCCATTTAGTTACAATGGATCGTCATGGGCATTCCAGACCATGTTCCTCTATGCTCTAGATGCCTACTCCCCGCGACAACCGCGTTCCATCAGACCTAGTACAAATAATAAAGCCTTAGTGAGAGGAATTTCCGATATGAGTAGGGATATTGATGCATACTCATCCATTCCCAAAGAAGTGCTGAGAGCCTATGTAGGGTGGAACGCGACGGGGTATAGTATTAGTCTGGGTGAAAGACAGCGAAAAATCTCATCTCCAATCTGGGTCGTACCCCACATAGGTCGGTTCTGCTTACAGGGTAATGGTCAGAATCCTAGAGCTCAACTGGGGAGAAGTGACTGTACTGAAACGTACACTTTCCCATCACAGTTTTCTCCTGCGTTTTTGGCTGCCAAGGGCACATATTTCATCTGCAATGACCGAGCATATACATGGTTGCCCCCTGATTTCTCGGGCACATGTTATATTGCGAACTTGCTACCGCCAACATTTACTGCTGCCTCTGACTATCACAAGACTAGAGTTGTGAGGGGCGTATTTAGTAAGGAGGATACTGCCGGTCAGGAAGCGGGAGACTTCTTCTTGGGTTTCCTGCCGTTTTGGGGACCTATGGTAAATAGTAGGAACCTGAGACAACTGACTCGTGTGGTTGAATCCACTGTCAATGTAACAGCTGGTGCCCTCGGTAATTTGACAGCTGAGCTCAAAGCGGATCGCCTCATGACTTTGCAGAACCGCATGGTTCTAGACGTTATTCTTGCAGACCGCGGTGGGGTATGTAAGGTTATCCAATCCAGTTGTTGCATTTTCATACCAGATAATGCTCCAACAGTCTATCAAGCCATCTCCAGACTCCATAAAATATCTGAGTCCATACACGTGGATAAAGGAGATTGGTCACTGGTGGGGTGGTTCTGGGAACTGATATCTGCCTGGGGTTGGAAAGTTCTGATGGTCATTGGAATGATCTTAGCCATTCTTTTCCTGTTCTGTCTGTGCATACAGTGTGCTCCTGCGATATGTGGCCTCTGTGCTACCCTATGTGTAAGGAAACTTGTATCGAGGGACGAGCTGAGTAATAGGATGATGCTACAGCAACATCTCCATGACTTTGTGAACATTGACCTAGACTCGGATTAAGATGAGTATAGTGATTGCCTATGTAAGGGCAAAAGGAGGGTCTGTCGTACTTTAATCTCTGTGTCCGCGTAGGGGACAGGGCCCCACCCCTGTCTATCTTGGTATTGGCGAACCGCAAATGGTTAATGCGGTATGTACAAGTGCTTTGTATACCGTTCTAGCTATGAATGCACTGTGTACACGTTATTCTGCATCACTACGCGGGTTCCATTTTGGAAGCGGTGGCCATCTTGTGTTTGCCCTCACATAGGCTATAATGAAGCAAATACAGGCCTCACAGCACATTTGCCTTTCCATGACTCTTCTGTGACCTGGGCAGCTTGGCTCTGCTTCCCCAGGTCAAACTGGTCTCACGAGCTCCCCTTCCTCCGGCCACCTGTGATTAGCATCAGGGCTTGACACGCCATAAAGTCCTTTCATCCCACACAAGCCTCTGGCTAATCTCTTTCACACCTGACTGTTCCTGCTTTATGACTTGTTTCTATCAACAGGAGCTGCCCGTGTTTTATTGGGGCCTATCGATATCTGATGTGGGATCTGAACCTTGCTGTGTAAATAATTGTGGGCTGGCTTAACTGGAATGTGGGATGGTCATCATGACTCTGCCTTTTCGTTTGTAATGTATACTTTAAATGACCATATCATAAACCTAGGAATGTATGCCTGAGGCAGGAAAAACTGTACTTAAGGAGAAGCCCGTTTCTATGATTTTTAGCAGTCTCCTGAGAACATACACACTGTTGTACTTCTAGGATATCTGTAATTGGTCTGCAGCCAATAAATGAATCTTTGACTTCACCCAGAAGACTCTGTGTTTCTGTAGGTCTGGAACAGGGTGAACCCAGAAGTCATAGGGTGTGTGCCCCTGCACCGCTGGGCTTAAAATACCCAGTACTTCAAGTGAGCAAGAACAGATGATTACAAAAGCTCTGTCGAGTAAAACAGAATTTGTTGTGTATGTCCTCAAATGCCCCTGTGGGCTTCGGTACAAGGGAAGTACCAAGCTGCAGGGGCATAAGAGGATTTTGCAACATATCAGAACGATAGTCAATCATGATACTGTGTACCCAGTAGCCGGCCACCAGTCAGATCCCAAGAATCTAAAATACTACATAATTGACAGTGTACCTTTCAATAGAAGGGGAGGGAACAGGGAGAGAACCATATGCAAACTAGAAACTCACTACATTCTACAATTTGACTCCAAAAGACCTATGGGCTTGAATACAACTGAGGATTTATACACTTGTCTCTAATGATGATTATATTTTGTGAAAAGAGAAGCCCACAACATAACCCTAGACAGAGCAATTTTTCTAAAGCTCGTGAGAAATAGATAACAAGCAGCAAACAAGCTTAAAGGTCAATAAAAGCAAGAATAGGATAAAGGATTTTACCCTAGCTTTTAACCACCATTTCTTTAGTCATAAGTTATTTACGAATAGTTTTTAACACTGGATAGAGGGCGGCACTAGCACTTTAAAATGTATTTGCACGTATTGTACTTTGCCAGTCAAATGATGTTTACATTGCAACAGAAAATGTTTCTGTTTTTAATGATGAAGTTTACTGCAAGGTATTGAATAGGATATGAGCACGATCCAGCAAGCATAAATATGTACAGGGGAATGTACAGTCTATTAACATACTATGTGATTTTATAGATAATTTTAGATTAAGGTTTTATTAGGAAAACTGTATCTATCTAATTATCTTTTTATTTATCTATTAATTGTATGTTTATATGTAGTGATTATCCGGAAACAAGATAGGCTAAGATAAGAGGGGAAATGGTATTTGAACCGCTATTGAATTATTTCCCATCCTGTAACTTTGTTTTACCCAAATCTGTATTCAAATTGCGAAATTTGCACAGATTCCAAGTGGGTTGTTGTTTTAATTACCAAATGATCGCCTGTATGCGAATATGGAGGAACAATCCAAGGAGTCCCAAATGTTGCTCCAAATGCTCGTGTAGTTAAACCACAACACGAACATCACGTTGGTTGCTAATGGATATAATCACAATGCTATACGAATTGTAATATATATAAATCATCTTGATTCTTTCAGGGTATGTAATGTTAAAAAGTACCATCGAGACTGGTTCAAAGATTTATTGCACTGTCACTTTGACACAAACAGAAAAAAAAGGAAAAAAATTGTATAAATAATATCAGCTGACTTCCAAGCGTGTCATGTGATCAAGGCTCTCCGGAGCCGAAACGTGTAATGGCCGTCTTACCAATGGGTGAATAAACTGATTGGATGCACCTCATTTGTGGTCTGTGCTCGATTCTTCCAAACCGAAGGGCCAGTGGCGGTGACTGCAGGAGTGGAGTGCTCTATATATAGCAACAACCAAAGGAAATGATGGATGGAGTGTTGAACATTGCAAGCACTCACCCCCAGTCAACTGATCTGGGTTTAATCCATCACCGTTCTTTAGCCCACTCTGCCACCCCAGTTCAGACATGGCCATATGCAAATCAGTCTGACCCTGTGCCTCATGACAACAGTCCAGCCCGAACTGCCAAGCCATGTCTTCCCTGGACCGAAAACAAGCTTCCTAGGACCGGTTTCTGGCATTTCAGCCGTCTTCAGCCAGGCTTGCTTGAATCCAGTGGCAAAGTGAGCAAGTCAGATAGCTACTAAATCCTCCATCCAGACAGTTATATATCCACTCAATCTTCAATACAGATTGGTATATATATATAATACATATTTAAATTTCAAACTAAACCACATTCACTGGATGATGTCATCAGTGATGTCATCAGTGATGTCATTTGAGATGTCATCAGTGATGTCATCAGTGACGTCACTGACCATGTCATGAATGATGCAATATGTGACATCATCAGCAGTGCATTGCGGGCGCGCGAGTTATAGTTAGCAGAACTAATTATGACGGAGGAAATTCTATGGTTTTGTACGAGTGAAATGGCCAGCTAACTATAATACCCCTGAAACCTATGTTTTTTTCTGGGAATTTCTAAGGTTTTTTAAATGCTAATTTCTAACTATAACGTCTCTGAAACTTATGGTTTTTTCTGTGAATTTCAAAGCTTTTTTAAACGCTAATTTCTAACTATAACGTCTCTGAAACCTATGTTTTTTTCAGTGAATTTCAAAGGTTTTTTAAATGCTAATTTTTAAGTGTGATAGTAGTTATACCTATTTTTTGTACTGATTTTATACAGTTTTTTAACTGTTTATTTATACATTTTTTATTCATTAAATACCATTAAATATTTTTCTGAAAATTGCAAAAAAAATGTAAAAAAAATTCAAACTGAAATATTGATTAATTTTCTTGTTTTCATTTTTCATTTTAAAATATTAATATTATTTTCTTTAAAAAAAAAATATTCAATTTTTTTTCGGAGTCGCGCACTCAAAGCGTACACATCACGGTGAGTGCGCGCATTCTAGCTGACATTTTAGAAAAGTCGGGAAGGATCCGCGTATGGTGTGCGACAGCTGCGTGTTTTTCAGTTACATCATAAACATTTAATATTACGTTTTTTGCGCGATTGGTATGCGACCAGTCTGCGACTCCTGCTCCCGCGCATTCGCGACACATGCGCATTACGGTACGAGATGCTTGCGTGGTTGCGGGTCCCGCGTGATGTCCTATACGTACTGGGGCACGCTGGGTGCGCGACTCCCGCAAAAAAATGTATGTTCCAAAATGATATGTATGTGTCTTTTATTTACATATTAGGGCAAGAAATTATCTAAGATATTCATAAAAATAATATATTTGTAATTATAATAAACTTACATTATTTTTAAATATATTTTCACGAAGTCGGGTGCGTGCATCGGGAGTGCAGAGAACCAGGTCAGCAGAGCTTCTGTAGAGCCAGAGAAACCAGGTCAGCAGAGCCGTTGTAGAGCCAGAGAACCAGGTCAGCAGAGCTGCTCTAGAGCCTAAGAAGCAGGTCAGCAGAGCTGCTCTAGAACCAGAGACCCAGGTCAGCAGAGCTGCTCTAGAGCCAGAGACCCAGGTCAGCAGAGCTGCTTTAGAGAGAGAGAGAACCAGGTCAGCAGAACTGCTTTAGAGCCAGAGAACCAGGTCAGCAGAGCTGCTCTAGAGCCAGACAACCAGGTCAGCAGAGCTGCGTTAGAGTCATAGAACCAGGCCAGCAGAGCTGCTCTAGAGGCAGAGAACCAGGTCAGCAGGACTGCTTTAGAGCCAGAGAACCAGGTCAGCAGAGCTCTTTAGAGTCATAGAACCAGGTCAGCAGAGCTACATTAGAGCCAGAGAACCAGGCCAGCAGAGCTGCTCTAGAGGCAGAGAACTAGGTCAGCAGAGCTGCTATAGAGGGAGAGAACCAGGTCAGCAGAGCTGCTTTAGAGCCAGAGAACCAGGTCGGCAGAGCTGCTCTAGAGCCAGAGAAACCAGGTCAGCAGAGCTGCTTTAGAGGGAGAGAACCAGGTCAGCAGAGCTGTTTTAGAGCCAGAGAACCAGGTCAGCAGAGCTGCTATAGAGCCAGAGAACCAGGTCAGCAGAGCTGCTTTAGAGCCATAGAACCAGGTCAGCAGAGCTGCTCTAGAGGTAGACAACCAGGTCAGTAGAGCTGATTTAGAGGGAGAGAACCAGGTCAGCAGAGCTGCTTTAGAGCCAGAGAACCAGGTCAGCAGAGCTGCTCTACAGCCAGAGAACCAGGTCAACAGAGCTGCTATAGAGACATAGAACCAGGTCAGCAGAGCTGATTTAGAGGCAGAGAACCAGGTCAGCAGAGTTGCTCTAGAGCCAGAGAACAAGGTCAGCAGAGCTGCTGTACAGCCAGAGAAATCAGGTCAGTAGAGCTGCTTTAGAGCAAGAGAAACAGGTCAGCAAAGCTGCATTAGATGGAGAGAACCAGGTCAGCAGAGCTGCTTTAGAGCCAAGGGACCAGGTCAGCAGAGCTGCTCTAGAGCCAGAGAACCAGGTCAGCAGAACTGCTTTAAAGCCATAGAACCGAGTCAGCAGAGCTGCTTTAGAGCCAAATAACCAGGTCAGCAGAGCTGTTATAGAGCCAGAGAACCAGGTCAGCAGAGCTGCTCTAGAGCCTAAGAACTAGGTCAGCAGAGCTGCTCTAGAGCCGGAGAACCAGGTCAGCAGAGCTGCAGTAGAGCCAGAGAAACCAGGTCAGCAGAGCTGCTTTAGAGGGAGAGAACCAGGTCAGCAGAACTGCTCTAGAGGGAGAGAACCAGGTCAGCAGAGCTGCTCTAGAGCCAAAGAACCATGTCAGCAGAACTGCTTTAGAGCCATAGAACCAGGTCAGCAGAGCTGCTTTAGAGCCAGAGAACCAGATCAGCAGTGCTGCTCTGTAGCCTAAGAACTAGGTCAGCAGAGCTTCTCTAGAGCCAGAGAACCAGGTCAGCAGACCTGCTGTAGAGCCAGAGAAACCAGGTCAGGAGAGCTGCTTTAGAGGAAGAGAACCGGGTCAGCAGAGCTGCTTTAGAGCCAGAGAACCAGGTCAGCAGAGCTGCTCTAGCTGACACTGACTGACTGGCACTGACTGACTGACACTGACTGACTGAAACTGATTGACTGATACTGACACTGACTGACACTGACACTGATTGACTGAAACTGACTGACTCACACTGACTGACTGACTGACACTGACTGACACTGATTGACTGACACTGACTGACTGACTGACTGACACTGATTGACTGACACTGACTGACTGATGGAAACTGATTGACTGACACTGACTGACTGACACTGACTGACTGACTGACTGACGCTGAATGACTGACACTGACTGATACTGACTGACTACTCTACTACTCACTCTCTACTACTCTCTACTACTCTCTACTACTCACTCTACTACTCTCTACTACTCCCTACCACTCACTTTCTACTACTCTACTACTCACTCTCTACTACTCTCTACTACTCTCTCTCTACTACTCACTCTCTACTACTCTACTACTCTCTACTACTCACTCTCTACTACTCTCTCTCTACTACTCTCTACTACTCACTCTCTACTACTTACTAGCTACTACTCTACTACTCTCTACTACTCTCTCTACTACTCACTCTCTACTACTCACTCTTTCCTACTACTCACTCTCTACTACTCTCTACTGCTCACACTCCACTACTCTCTACTACTCACTCTACTACTCACTCTCTACTACTCTACTACTCTCTCCTACTCTCTCTACTTCTCACTCTTTACTACTCTCTCTACTACTCACTCTCTACTACTCTCTACTACTCACTCTCTACTACACACTCTCTCCTATTTGCTCTCTACTACATACATATATAAACATATATATAATCTGCATATCTATATATATACAAATGCATGCATACATATACATATACATATATGCATACATACAACAAAACTCAATTTCAGAATTGAAGAAATGTCCTCAAAAAACAGAAGCAGACCCAAAATGCGGTCACTACTACTCAGTCTCTACTACTCACTCAATTCTACTCTCTACTACTCACTCTCTACTACTATCTACTACTCTCTCTACTACTCACTCTCTACTACTCACTCTCTACTACTCTCACTACTCACTCTCCACTACTCACTCTCTACTACTCGCTCTCTACTACTCTCTACTACTCACTCTCTACTACTCACTCTCTACTACTCTACTACTCTCTACTACTCTCTCTACTACTCACTCTCTACTACTCACTCTCTACTACTCTACTACTCTCTACTACTCTCTCTCTACTACTCTCTATTACTCACTCTCTACTACTCTACTACTCTCTCTCTACTACTCACTCTAATACTCTCTACTACTCACTCTCTACTACTCTCTACTACTCACTCTACACTACTCACATTCTACTACACGCTCTCTACTACTCTCTACTACTCACTCTACTACTCACTCTCTACTACTCTACTACTCTCTACTACTCTCTCTACTACTCACTCTCTACTACTCTCTCTACTACTCACTCTCTACTACTCTCTACTACTCACTCTCTACTACACACTCTCTACTACTTGCTCTCTACTACTCGCTCTCTACTACTCTCTACTACTCACTCTACTACTCCCTACTACTCACTCTACTACTCACTCTCTACTACTCTTCTACTCTCTCTCTACTACTCACTCTCTACTACTCACTCTCTACTACTCTCTACTACTCATTCTCTATTACTCACTCTCTTCTACTCACTCTCTACTACTCTCTACTACTCTCTCTACTACTCACTCTCCACTACTCTCTACTACTCACTCTACTTCTCACTCTCTACTACACTCTCTACTACTCTCTACTACTTACTCTCTACTACTCTCTACTTCTCATTCTACTACTCACTCTCTACTACTCTATGCTACTCTCTCTACTTCTCACTCTCTACTACTCTCTACTACTCACTCTACTACTCACTCTCTACTACTCTCTACTACTCACTCGCTACTACCCACTCTCTACTACTCTCTACTACTCACTCTCTACTACTCTCTACTACTCACTCTCTACTACTCACTCTACTACTCTCTACTACTCACTCTCTACTCTCTATTACTCATCCTCTACTCTCTACCTCTCTACCTCTCTCTCTACTACTCTCTACCCCTACCTCTACCTCTCTACCTCTCTACCTCTACACCGCTACCTCTACACATCTCTCTACCTCTCTCTACATGCACACATATGCACATAGATAATATATATTCATATACATGCATATGCATTTATATATATGTATGTATATATATACATACATACATAAACATGTATATAATCTGCATATCTATATAAATACAAATATAAATGCATGCATATACATATACATATATGCATGCATATGCATGTTATGTTCATGAAAGTTTGAAAAACACTAATAAAAGCAAAGCTAAAAAGCCACCTAATTACAAACAGAATTGCTTTAACTTAAACGAGGGCGAGACCTATTGCATTTTCAATGCTTGTTTACTTTGGTTCCATCAAGAAGGCATTCAGATGTGTCACACATTTGCCATAAATTCTGAATTGTAGCACTCTAGTTGCTCATTAGATCACTGTAGTAAAGCTACTGCTCACCAGGGAAGTCTGCTGCTGGTATTCAAAGTGCATGTTTCAGTCTGCATGTCAGAATTTTTTAATGAAATAGAAGAGGATTTGAGAAGTCAAAATGTGGCTTAATTTTTCTTTCTGCAGCACTAATCATAATTTCTATGGCAAAATGAACCCCCTCATTTTGTTCCTTTGCAAATGAAATGTTTTAAGTGTTACCACTTTATTCCAATCAAGATGGTTTCAGGTGTACCATACTTTTGTCCTAATTAAGACTGTTAGCACTGTAGTTGTTCTATAGAACACTCTGGGACATTCTGTCATTGGGCTATACTTGGGCTACATCTGGGTGATATGTGTGCTACATTTGGGCTCTTTTGTCTCTGGTGGCCATCTTGGGAGCCTTATTTGTTATGAAGTTTCCTAATTTCCTCATTTACTACAGTCTCCTCAGTAGGAATACTTTCAGATTTTTAATTTTATTCCATCAACAAGGCATTCAGATGTGTCACACAATTGCAATAAATTCAGAATGTTAGCACTCTATTTGCTCATTAGATCACTGTAGTAAAGGTACTGCTCACCAGGGAAGTTTGCTGCTGGTATTGAAAGTGCATGTTTCAGTCTGCATGTCAGAATATTTTAATGAAATAGAAGAGGATTTGGGAAGTCACTCAAAATGTTATGTTATGTTATGTTATGCAGGTTTTTGTATAGCGTACAGCTACTCCAAGGAGTGTCCCGACGCTTTAGAATGCATACTAATCATGGAACACAACAACGGAAATAAACAAAAAGAAAATAAAGAAGAGGAAACCTAATAGAACCTGAAACTAAGAAGTAAAAAGCCAGGTTTTAAGCCCCTTCCTGAAAGCCAGCAAGTTTGGAGTGCTACGCAGGGCCACAGGCAATTTGTTCCACAGCTGAGGCGCTAAACATTTGAAGGAGCGGCCGCCAATGCGAGCTCTCTTCGCGCGGGGGACTACAGCAAAAAACAAGGCTTCCGACCTGAGCGATCTGGCCGGACGGTAAAAAGACAACCTGTCCTGGAGATATTTTGCTCCAGATCTGTACAAGGCTTTGTGTGCCAGGGTGAGAGATTTAAAAACTATCCGCTTCCGGACAGGAAGCCAATGGAGAGATTCCAAAAGGCCCGAAGCTCTGGCACAACGAGGTAGTCCAAAAATAGCACGTGCAGCTGAATTCTGAACGACCTGTAGTCGTTGAAGCAGGTATTCAGGCAGGCCGAGATAGAGAACATTGGCATAATCTATTCTCGAGCCTATCATCGCCTGCACCGTGATCTTCCTATGTTCCTCCGATAGCAGAGGGAGGAACTTGCGAAGCATCCGGAGTACGCCAAAGCAGGTCCCTGTAAGGCCGATTACCTGCGAACGTAGTGTGAGGCCATTATCGATCTTAATCCCAAGGTTTTTTGCTACCTGGGAGGAACTAGCTGGTGGAAACATGTTCTCAGGCCACCACACTTTCCAGTCCGGGTCCGAGCTGCACCCAAAGAAGAGGACCTCAGATTTATCCGAGTTGCACTTGAGGCTGTGTTGATGGAACCACTGAAATACAGCCTCAAGGCAACCCTGGATCCTACCTCCATCGAAGTCCGCACCCCTCTCACAGGTGAAGAGGAGCTGGGTGTCATCAGCATAAGAGACGATCTGGGCCCCGAAAGACTCCGCCAGGGCCGCCAGAGGGGTCATAAAGATATTAAAAAGAGTCGGGCTCAGGACGGAGCCCTGAGGAACTCCGACACCCAAAGGCGACATATCGGCGGCGCAATCAGAAGCCCAGACCGATTGTCGACGACCAGCCAGAAAAGATCGAAACCACTGGAGCACCGTCCCACACAGACCAATCTCTGAGAGTCTAGCAAGCAGACCCTCGTGGGGGACGGTGTCAAAGGCCGCCGACAAGTCTAACAACACCAGCATCGCTCTCCCACCCGAATCCAACACCTCCTTTACCGCCTCCGAGACTTCCAAGAGGGCTGTTTCGGTGCTCAGATTGGCGCGAAAACCCGACTGGGTAGGGTGCAATAGATGGTGGGCCTCCAAGTAATCGGCAAGCGCCCTATGCACGTGCTTTTCAATGACCTTCGCCAGAGCCGGCAGGAGCGAAATAGGTCTATAATTCGCTAAAACCTCTACATCCAGACCAGGCTTTTTAAGCAGGGGAATAATCATAGCCTGCTTCCAGGACTGGGGAACCACACCCTGTGCAAGAGAACAGTTCAACAGGGGGTTCACAAGAGGATTCATGACAGCTGCCATTTTAGCCAGAAATTTTGCGGGGCAAGCATCCCGAGGGGAACCGGACTTTAGTCCTCCCATCAGGTCAAGAGAAGCTGACAGCGAAAGAGGGGGGAAAGCCGCCAAAGTCACACCGGCACTCAGTCGGGTAGCAGCGGCGTTCTCCACCCGACCTGGTGCCTCAGGATCCAACACACTGAAGGAATCCTGAATCCGCTGGATCTTAGAGGTGAAAAAGTCCGCAATCGCCCTGACCCAAGGCGCAGGAGGGGGGGTCTGGGCAGGCGCTGTGCGAGAGGCTGTAAACTCTCGCACAATGGCGAAAAGCTCCTTACAGGAGTTGGACGCGGCTTCAATTCTTCTAGCAAAGTAAGCCTTCTTCTCCGCGAGGATATTCCGATGGTACGCTTTCGCCAGAGACCTGTAAGTGAGTTTCGCCGTCGCGTCGTATTTCACGCGCCAGGCTCTTTCCGCTACCTTGCATTGCCGACGCGAGGCCGCCAATGCTTCCGTGAACCAGGGGGCAGAAGCACCTTTTCCGGGTTTGCGGGGGGGTCTCAGAGGCGCAAGCTCATTGAGCCTCTCTGAGAGCCAGACCTGCAAACGCTCCACATCCTCCTCTAAATTCCCGGATAAGGCACAGGGGTGATCGGCACAGGACTGTGCCAACAGTTCAGGAGTAATCCGGTGGAGTGGCCTAAATCCCACTAAAGACTGCCGGGGGACACTGGCCGGCTTCCCAGACTCTGAGAGATAAAATCTCACCAGCCTGTGGTCAGACCAAAGCACCTGGGTGGGGGCCAACATCTCTATAGGGATCGTAGAGAATGTCAAATCCAGGGTATGTCCCTTCTCATGGGTCGGCCCAACATGGTAAGGAACAAGGCCCATAGGGGCTGTGACCTCCAACATTTTCAAAGCATCGGGATCCGTTTCAACGTCCATATGGACGTTGAAGTCCCCGGCAACAATGCAATGTTCTGATGAAAAGAGCAAAGAAGAGGTCACCGACTGGAACTCTTCGAGAAAAGAGCCCAAGGGCCCCGGCGGCCGATAGACTAGAAGACCCTTAATCGATTGGTGAGGAGAAAGGACAAGGGCAAAGGCAAGGGATTCACAATCCTTGATCACCTCCGATGGAATAATGGTGCAAGAGACCATTTTGTTGACTATTAAAGCCACACCACCTCCCCGCCCCTTCGGCCTATCCTGCCTGAAAATGTTATACTCGGGCGGGATAGCAGTGGCAATATCAGGGTTAGACGCCGCGCCGAGCCACGTCTCGGTGAGCATTAGAAACAGGGGTTTTTCTGACTCCAGCAGATCAAAAACATCCAGAGCGTGCCGGCCCAACGATCGAGTGTTGAGCAGTAGGCCCAGATGTTTAGTGCAAAACGCCGCCTTCAGTGGCGCATCGCCCAAATATTTCTGCGGGCGCCAGCCACACTCAGGGCAGCAATGCTTACCCTTGTGGCGAGCAGGGAAAACCGGCCGGCAGAAGCCATTTGTGTACCGCAAGGACCAGAGTTCAGAGCCCGAGTAGTGAAGCATGATGTTGAATAGGCCAGCTGACTCGAGCCGAAAAGCCGCAACGCGTCTGTCGCCTCCGGGACGCGGACGGGCGCAGACGGGCTAACTCTGGCGTAAACTCCGGCGGAAATCCGGCGCCCCGCAGCGCGTATCCGCTGCGCGAAGTGTGGCTGTTATTTCATAGTGGTCTAGGCCCTTGTGACCCAGTGCCACACCTACCCCACAACGAGCACTAAACGTAGTTCCCCGTTCCAAAATGGCCGCCAAACACGAGTCGGGGCAAAGGACCCGCAAAACGCGGTGGTCGAACAGATTATGGTGCAGGTAAGCAGGGATGAGTGCCGGAGTGCGAGCAGCCCTAAAAACCAGGGGAAATAGAAAGAAAAAAGCAAATGAAATGGCAAACAGGGAGTTTTTAAAATATTATCTCGGACAGTCCGAGGACCTTAAAAATCACATGGGCAATTAATCATCAAAGCGTTCTCTTAGAGCAAGGGAGAATACACAGTTTGCCTGCTGTTTTATAGTGGTCTAGGCCCTTGTGACCCAGTGCCACACTGGGTCACTGTGCCCTAATTTTTCTTTCTGCAGCATTAATCATACTTTCTATGACAAAATGAACCTCCTCATTTTGTTCCTTTTTAAATTAGATGTTTTAAGAGTTACCACTTTATTCCAATCAAGATGGCTTCAGGTGTGCCATACGTTTATCATAAGTAGGACTGTTAGCGCTCTAGTTGTTCTTTGGAACACTCTGGGAAGCTGCAGTAGAACACAAAGGAATCAACTGACAGTTTCTGACCTTGTTGGATGTACATGTTTTACTGAGAATATCAGACTTCATTCTCACATGACTGAGAAAGATAATGTGAATTTACAGAAAAGATGCTCTCAGTTTAGCTTATAGATCACCTTCCAAACCTCTGTGGGAAAAGCATGAGAAAATAGTTTTCTCTCAAACATGATTTATGATATCCCAGCAGAAGGCTTTTTCACATGGTAAAATCACCTTAGAACATACCACAATTCCTAAAATGAGTAGGGTACCATCAACAAATGATTTATAATGTAACTAAAGTTTTAAAACCTCTATTAACTGCAATGCTTTTTAATGAGGTGCTATCATGCATATTGGTCCCAAGATGGCTGCCAACACTTCTTGGACGAAGTGCTGACAGCCAATCAGACCTCACAATGAGATGTGTGGTTAGGCTCCGCCCAGATATATATGTGATTGTTACTTTTGATTTTCTCAGGAACTACCGAACGGATTTACACCATTTAAGCAAAAGGCACGAGTCTGAGCTGAGGAATACCTTTCTGCCAATTTTGGGGTAATTGCGTTTAGCAGTTCGGGCTATAGCTGCGGCTAAAGGTCCTATGGGAAATTACATGGGGAAAACACATTTTGGGACCCCCCTTTTTTCTCGGCCCCCGCTACATCAATCATGCCGAGACTTTCAGGATAGGAGCGGACCGGAGCTGGCCAAAAATTTTGAAAATTTCGCTAAGAGTCGTCAATCGGCGGCAAACGTATTGGGAATAAAATGTTGTGGATTTCCTATGGAAAATAGGTCCTAACTATAACTACCTACTGGCGACCGCCAGTAGATAATATATATATATATGTATATATATATATATATATATATATATATATATATATATATATATATATATATATATATATATATATATATATTCACTGACAAAACCATAGGTTTCAGGGACGTTATAGTTAGTTGGACATTTGACTCATATAAAACCAATTCGCCAGTTATAGTTAGATGAGCTAACTATAACTCGCGCGCCCGCAATGCACTGCTGATGACGTCACATATTACATCACTCATGACATGGTCAGTGACATCACTGATGGCATCTCAAATGACATCACTGATGACATCACTGATGACATCATCCAGTGAATGTGTGTTTCTCTAAACTTTAAATATTTTTCATATATATCTATGCCAAGGTGTATTGAAGAATGAGTAGATTTACAAGTGCCTGAAGGGATTATTTAGTAGGCACATGACTGACTGTATAAGTGAGTGATTGAACGTGTCTTACTGAATGCATGGGTTAGTGACTAAACTGTGTGAAAGTCTGTATTAGTCTCTCAGTTGGTGTGTAAGCGGCTGCATGGGTTGGTAAGTATCTACATAGGTGTCTATATGGGTTATTGATTTCTTGTCTGAGTATCTGTATGAGTGCCTGAGTGTATGTGGGTCGGTGGAGGGGGGTATGAGTCTGTGCACAGATGTCTGAGTGGGTAATTCACTGGTTGTATGGATTCAAAAGTGCATCTGGGAAGGGCTGTATGGGTGACTTAGTGTGTAGATGGATGTGTGGTGAGTGAATGAATGTCTCAGTGGTATATGTGTGAGTATCTATACATATGTTTTCAGGCAATAAATGTGAGTGTTGGATTATATAAATGACTATATTTCAGAGGAAGTTATTTGAAGAGTGGGTGTATAAATGAGTGTCTGCTTGTTTAACTGATTGTATAAGACAATAAGCATATCTTAGTATCTGCATAAATAAGTGATGTGGTGTGTGTATAAATAACTCAGTTGGTGTATATAACTGTATACATGAGTAAATGAGTATGTAATTCATTCTTTGCATGACTAACTAGGTGTATCAGTACATATTATAGTACTCTATTGATGAGTAACTGTATGTGTAACACACTGAATGTGTGTATAGACCTAGGAAATAGTCGGTGCTATGTAGTATCTGGCCTTCTTGTGTGTATGGTTTCAAAAATAGTAGTCTGTATTTTAGAGTGCGTGTATCATAGTTTATATTACGGCATCAGTATGTGCATCAGATTATCATGTGGATGCTGTCATCAGTGATGTCATCAGTGATATCATTTGAGATGTCATGATTGATGTCACTGACCATGTCATGAGTGATGTAATATGTGATGTCATCAGCAGTGCATTGCAGGCGCGCGAGTTATAGTTAGCTCAACTAACTATAACTGGCAAATTTCTCTGGTTTTATATGAGTCAAATGTCCAACTCACTATAACGTCCCTGAAACCTATGGTTTTTTCAGTGAATTTCTAAGGTTTTTTAAATGCTAATTCCTAACTATAACGTCTGTAAAACCTATGGTTTTTTCAGTGAATTTCAAAGGTTTTTTAAATGTTAATTTAATATTTTAATATTAATATAACCTATATTTTTTCTAATTGTTTTTTAATATTTTGCAACTCTATTATCCTTTTTTTAACTTTAAAAATTATGTAATGTTTTATATCTTCCCCAAAAAATATGCATATCAAACTTCTTTTGGGGGAGAAAAGTACAGTCCCGTACCGGTACTCTACCAACCTTGATCAGCACGCTAATCCTATCCACCACATTTAAATGATGCGCATTTCGTATCTGACAGGTTTGTGACACCACGTCCCGCATAACAACATGTACGTATGAGGTCGTGCCAGCTGCTACTTTAGTATGCGACGGGTACGCACTACCAAGCAATGCGTTACGTCATGTACGTATGGGGTCATGCCCGCTGCGCGTTGCGAATGCGATGAGTGCACGCTGCTACACTCTGTGTTACATGATAAACGTACGGTGTTGCACCACGTATGCCATTTCCTCATTTGTTTTTGTCTCAAAACTATATCTAAATAACTTTAAAGTGTATATGAGAGCAAGTGATAATCTAACATATTTTAAACATTTATATATTTCTAACTATAATAAACTTATATTTTAGCAATTATATTTTCTCAAAATCACGTTGGCTGCGGTCACGTTGTGCACTAGGTGTGCGATTGCCATGTGACCATAAAAAAAACACTTCATTAGTTCATAACATTTCCCATTGTAACATTTGGAAAACGCCACCCATTTTAGTCAATCTCTGTACTGCATTTGATGAGACACACCTATTCTGCTTAGAGAGCTTTTTTCTAAACATTTTGCAATGTACACATATCTTATACTACACACAACATGCAACCATCATCTTCATCAATATTCATGGTCTGTAAAGTAGCCTTCCACCTGTGATAGCCATACACCTACAAGTTACATAACCGATGTTTTCCCCACTACCAGAGGTAACATAGTTACATACACTGCCCACAGCACAATGTAATATCATATGGCCCAGGGGCACTATCATGCATAGATAATGAACACACGGGCACAGATAGATAGTGGAAGTGGGTATTTAGCACATGCGCTCGACACCTTTTTATTACCAGGGTCACATATCCAGTAACGTCTGTGGTGGATGTGTGTGGAGTCAGTGTAAACCATTCCTCAAGGAATAGTTGCTGCTATCATCTACTACAACAGTAATCATTGGATCACACACAGACATTCAATAATAAAAGAATCAATAGTTTGTACTGCAGTAAGGTAGGGACAGTAGATGTGAAGTAATACAGAAAAATATTCTATCTTAAAAGAAACACAACTTATGGTATACTGAGACACAATTAATAGATCAGAAATAATACACAAAAAGATTTTATCATAAAGGGTCCATCAGTTTTAGTGCACTCAGAAAGCCACATCAAAATCATTCAGCATTTCAACAACCAGCAATGATGTGTGCTGTAGACGGGCATGCCGTACTTGGAGTAATATCTGTTGCCATCAACAGAACATCATCAGCAATAGCAACTCAATCTAAATTGTGAACACTGCTGTCTACAGTGTGGGCCAGAGAGAGCAGTCAGCAAGGGCCCATAGCTACGTAAGGTGGAATTCAGCTACACAGTTTGTCGTACGTGAAGCAACAAAAGCGTGTCTGGAGCCTGTATTAATACGTATTTATGGTGTAGACAGACTGCACTGGAGCAATGTCTTTTCCAACAGAACTGCGTCATCTACAAGACCAACTCGATTCGAATTGTGAACACTGCTATCTGCAGTGTTAATTTTAAACAGTACTCACACAGACATTCATGAATACTTTCTCTCACTTCCTCTTAACAAAAGACAACAACATAAATTGCAGAAAAATCTGCAATAAATAAAACAAAACAATTCAAATACCATTTCTGCTGTCTAATGTGTAGACTATTCAGTGTTCCTTTGCACTTGCAAATTAAAGTTGGTCATTGTACTAAACCTATAAGTTATTTAAAAAATGTCTTCAAAGAAGTATACTAAAAACATATTATGTATATTCCAATAGACGTTATAGTTACTTGACTACTGGATTCTATAATTAAACAATCAGCACTCAATCTGAATTGTGAACACTTCTGTCTGCATTGTAGGCCATACTCACTATTCATTAACAGCTGACAGCCATGTACCGTTCAATTCGAAAGCATGAACATGCTTGCAGCCGATCAGAAGGGGTACACAATATCAAACTTCAACTTCTGACATCCTCAATCATACAATCAAGACCCCATTTCACTGTTCGGACCTGCTGTACCACAGTGTACTCCACCGACTAGTGTCAACCAAGCAAAATAATAATGTGCAACAGTTAGCTACGGAAACACCGAGTCTGATGCACCTCAACAGAGGGAGTTTTATGAAAACCAAGCAACAAGTAATATCGGATATCTTCCAAAGTGGAATCAAGACACCGTTCCACTGCTGGGACCTACAGTTGCTTGCACCTGGTCGAAGAGAGTACCTTCATCTCCACTCTCAGATGAAGTTCTAACACCCTCCATTGTCAGATCAAGACACCGTTCCACTGTTGGGACCTAGAGTTTGATGCACCTCATTGGAGGGGGTACCACAAATCATCACACCCTTTAACTTCACACATCCTTAATCACAGAATCAAGACCCTGTTTCACTGTTCGGACCTGTTGTACCACAGTGTACTCCACTGACTAGTGTCAACGAAGCACAATAATCATGTGCAACAGTTAACTACGGAAGCACAGTGTCTGATGTACCGCAACGGAGGAAGTTCTATGAAAACCAAGCAACAAGTAATATTGGACATCTTCCATTCTGGGATCAAGACACTGTTCCACTATTAGGACCTAGAGCTGGTTGCACCTGGTCAAAGGTGGTACACAGAAATAAACACAGACTTCTGACATCCTCAATAATAGAATCAAGACACTGTTTCAGTATTCTGACCTGCTGTACCGTGGTGTTTTCCAGTGACTACACTCAACCAACCCCAATAATCCTGTACAGCAGTTAGCTATGGAAGCACAGACTCTGATGCACCTCAACAGAGTGAGTTCTGCGAAAAACAAGCAGCAGGTAATATCGGACATCATCCATGGTGGAATCAAGACACCGTTCCACTGTTGGGACCAAGAGTTAGTTGCACCTGGTCGAAGGGAGAACCTTCATCTCCACTCTCAGATGCAGGTGCAACATCATCCGTTGTGGGATCAAGACGCCATTTCACTGTTGGGACCTAGAGTTGATTGCACCTGGTCAGAGGGGATACACAGAAATTGTCACAGACTTTAACTTCTGACATCCTCAATCATAGAATCAAGACCCGGTTTCACTGTTCTGACCTGCTGTACCGCATTGCAACTTCAACTTCATGCATAGCAATGGCTGCTTCATTTTCCAGTATTGCTCGTCCAAGAAGATCGTGACTACATGGACCACTACTTTCACTATCTTGAGAACTTTCATTACTAATTTCAGCTGTAATAGTCTTTTCTGTTCAACTTAATCATTCAACATTTTTAAGTATATAGCAAAAATTGTACATGCAACGCTACTTTTACATGTATTACAAGAATCTTCATAACAGTCAAAGTCTCCAAATAATTCAGTTTTACTACACCATGAATTAAACATTTGCAGAAGTGCTAAATAGTAAAATTCTCCCTTATCTATACTTTCACAACTAACTTTCATGTGGTTTATGAGATTACTCTTTGCATGTTTTACTAAACAACCATAACATCCAACTACTGCATATTTTCCTTCTTTTACATTCTCTTTAACATTTCAAGCTGTAATGTTGAAGTACTTCATACAGACATAGCTGTTCCAGATGTTGACTCCTTTTTGGTTAGTACGTGTCCAACATATTAGTTTTAAGATTGTCTGTACAGTCTGCTTCATTTACTGCTAATTCTTCAATTTCTTCAAATCATTTCAAGACTCCATTTCGTTTGCAGGCAAGACCTAAACTTACCCAAATGATTCCTCGTGACTTTGAATTTAAACTTAAAGAGCACAATCAGTCTGAACATTCATACAATCCAATTTCTCAGTGGGAAAGCATTTTCAAAGTAAAGCTGTACAATTCTTTACTAAGGCTTTTCTCTTGTGTAATTTCTTCCCACAGTTCTTTCATCTCTATTTTTTCTGATTTTGTTATGTACGATGTAACGTAACATGCAACAGCAATTGAGTTATCTGCAACATACTGAATGTCCATGTTCGCATTCCACATTTTTAAAACGACTGGATTGTAATCATTGATATACTTTGACACTTCTCTTCTTTTTAACTTGTAGTTATTCTTTTGAGAGTTCCGAGTTATTGTGTGCCTTGCAAAAGAAAAAAAATAATTTACTCTTCCTTTACAAATTACTGGCCAGGAGAAACCAAACCGACATCTGGTGTAAAATTTTCCTTTAAAGTTGTAGTTTCTTCTGCAATACTTTCAACAACTGTGACTTTGGAAACATAAAACTTGCTATCTCAAGCTTTTATTTCCTTCTTCTCTTGGTATCTCACATGTCACATACTATTCAATGAAAGACAATATTGTTTCATCAGAATCATTTCCAAATTTAGGTTCATCCATGATCCATAGTAGCATATGAATATGAGGTGCACCTCTTGCTTGATACTCCTTTCTCCAAAAGAAATCGGTAACCTCTCCAAGAGCTGTATTCTTTTTATTGCAGATTAAAGACATTATAGGTTGAAACCTATCATTACAATATCTTCACACATATGCAGGATCCAATGAACACAGTTCACGAGTCTTTATTTCAACATTTATTATATTGGAATTTGCTTCTCTTAGAAAGTCAAGCAAATCTTCCCATGCATACTCTGCACAGCTAAGTGAGACAAACCATGTTCTTGTACATACGTTCCGAAACATACACTTGAGTTCTTCATGACGACAATACCAATACTCATTTGTTCCATGTTGACATGCCATCAAATTGATTAACTGTCCTTCTAAATTTTCATCTCTTTCTTGAAGTTTCACCACAAATTCTTTCGCAGAAAGAACTTATTGATGAACTTTAGTTTTAAGTATGTGGTTCACTGCATCCGACAAAGAAGATAGATCACTTTCAAACAAAAAGGTGAAATATGTATAAAATGCAATGTCGAAATCTAGAATCTTCAGAATATAATCTGAAATCTCAAGTGGTCAAATAGAGAAAGTGGACAAGTCAAGGACAGAAGATATTTATGAACATTACACAATATGTCCTTTGCATTCAAAAGAAGTAATAGGAAGCAGCATTGAGTTATTTGAAATGAAAAAAGCACAGGGAACTCCAATAAGTGTATGGGAGAAAACCTTGGAAGGTCATTATTTTCCACAGCTGTTTGCTACAGGAGAAGGTAGACGGTATAATGATCCACCTGTACTGATTGCAGCATCAGAATATCGATCGACAAGATTCATCTTCTAAACGTATTACCTGTTCACCCACATTTACAGTTTTGTAATAAATATTGTTCTCTATAAGATATAAGGTAGCCTTTTCAACTTTATTAACACCCACAAAATCTTTCCATATTTTCCGACTTTTTGTTACTACAACATTTACTAGAATGACTACTGCCTAATTTTCTTCTTTCACTCCAGCAATAGTTTCAATATTTTTCTTAAAATCCAAAGGTAAGTACACCACTCTTCCTTCAAACCTCTTTGCAAGTCTGTTGGTGACAGTTTACATGTTTCAAGCTCCATCCGAATTATAGTTTGAAAAGAATTAACACATTGAATTAGAACAGACTCATATGTATTCAATTCTGCCAGTTCCTCCTGAATAGCTACTAATTCTAAGTTATTATGTACTGCTCTAAAAGGCATTTTGTTCTCTTCTAATTTGTTATAACAATATTTACGTATACATTGATCGCTACTTGATTCAAATTGACCTTCCACCAACAAGTAAATTGTAAATTCTTGTTCTCCTTTTCACTTTTCAAATACAAATCAACATTCCTACTTTGACTTTTATAATCAGTACGCTGACAGAAAACAAACATAGTCTTGTATTTCACACCACACTACATTAAACTTTCCAATTTCTTCTTCAAACTGATCAGTGCTAATCACTTTCCCATTTCCTCCAACATCTGTAATTGTCAAACTTTCACGTTCTATGAACTGCTCCTCTGAACCACAATATCGCATTTCAATATCATCACCCTTTTTTTGAACAACTAATAAAGAAGCATATAAAAGACTTGTACTCAGTTCACTTAAAAATAATGCAGAACTTTTTACATAGTACACTTTCCTCACAAACTTCCGCATTTCTGAATAACATACTGCTAACATCCTCAACTGATAAAAAACACTTTTACTAACTTTTCTTCAAAGACGAGTCAGAGAATGCCCATACTTCTCAGTATATTTTCTTACGTGACATAGATCTAGTCCTTGTAACAAATTAACGTTCTGTTTAATACTTTCTCTTCAAAATCACAATGAATAACTTCTGTTTTAAATTGAAAGCACTATCCACTATACTTTCAATACGCTGTTTCTCTTTCAATTCAAAAACATTCCTTTTATATTTGAAGCATTCTTTCATTGAATTCTGAATCACTCTAGATCGAAAAAGTCTCTGACAATTTTCATGAAACTCCTTTTGTCTCCGAGTAACAGATACTATTTCTTTATCATCTTTCCTTTTCCTGGTATTTGAAATTGAACTCTGCTTCACCTTACCTGAAAAATTCCTATTTTTCCTCTTGAGTGATCCTTTTTTAATCTTGTACTTATAGTAGAACAAAGTTTTTCTGTACTACTCCCATTTTTTCCAAATACAAACTTTTGCCTTTTGCAAAAACATATATTTTTCTTCTCTTTTCTTTTTTTTTTTACTTCTTCTTGGCATTTCCAAATTTTAATCCAAACGAAATAATTTTCTGAAAAAAAAATAGATTCAATTATTTTTCACATTTGTTCACTATGTTAAAAATATAACATACAATTACAAAACTTCCACTAACGACTTCCACACCCAGTACTGCAACGTGATTGAACACGACAGAGCAGCACTAACATGACAAGTAGTGCCATAGAACATACAGCAAGTATTTATTTAATTATTTACAAACATCTTTACAATGTATATGTAACTGCACTAACTCGTACTTTTCACCTCTCCGCCGCACCCCACCACCCCACACCACTCTCTCTGCAACCCACCACAGATAACTTTATTGATAGTATTTTTTTTTAAATGTAATCTATGTACTTAAGATGATATTATCAACCAAAAAGCACACACAAAAATGACCATTATTAGCCTGCAATTTTATCTACAACTTTCCAAACATAACACTGCACCCCCGGTTTTAAGTGCAGGGGGTGTCTGTGGGAGTCTGAGCATGGGGGTCTTCTTTCGGGCCTCGCAAACCTCATCCCTTTTTTTTTCTTTCTTTATTGCACTGCAGTGAGACTGTGAGAGCATGCACATTACTCACTACTTAGAAGTGCAGACATCATGCCAGGTGACTCGCATTGTAGGAGAAGGGAAATCCTTAAAAAAGACACCTTTTCTCTCAGAATTTCCCTTCTCTTTTTGCAACGCAGGAGAAACATCATCATGGGGTAATTAGCAAACACACCACCAGGCGAGCATCGCCCATTGCCCCGGACTCTCTCAAACAGCTTCCCGAATGCACACACACAGCCGCACCCGAATACTTCACAGGTTTTCAAAAGATCATTTTTTGGTAAAGAAGACTCTGTTCTTTTTCACCCCTTTTTACAGCCCCTACATCCCCACTCTGCCTATTGCTGAAAAAATTAGGCTCTGGTTGCGCCTATTGAAACGACCAAAAGCAAGCAACTCCAGCACGAACCTGCTCTGACCTTACACATTCTCTTGTTTTAGGGCTACGAAAGCACACGCTTTGCCTGCCTCACTTAGTTCTCACACCCCCTCTTTAATATGAACATAAAAGCTTTCCACTTACTTTTATATTCCTATACTGTACTTCACATGGAAATATAGAAATCAAGGTTCTCACCATCCCAAATTACCTCTCTGGTATACTTTCTCAAATGTAAGAAATACAGGTATTCAGTATCTGTCAGTCACGGCCACTTTTAAACAGTGTACCTATATACAACTCGACAAAACGTTATGGGGCAGATTTATGTTCCCTGTCGCATCCCTGCAAATCAGCATGGATGCGCCAGGGAAGATGCGTCACGCAAGTTTGCCCTTGCGCCACCGCAGATGCGCCGCATTTACAATGCAGTGCATTGTGGCGCAAGGACAAGCAGATGCGTGACGCATCTGCCGGCGTAAGGTTGGCGCAGTGCTGAAGTTGTGTCGCAAGCGCGTGTTTAAAGTCGTTTAAACACTCTGTAGAGTGTATAGCAGGGCATGGGGAGAGTAAACAAAGTTCTAATTACCAAACTTTTGATATACAGTCCCTTTACTGTATCTATATTAAAGATATTAAATGGAATTAATAAATTGACAAGTGTCTCAAAAGGGATAGTGAAGATCACCATCAGTAAAACATGAACCACTTCAACACCTACATATATCCACCACAGCGACACAGCCTGACAAATAGTATCACTTATAATCACATGTAGTTCTCTAATGTCAACAAAGTCGTACAGAAAACATACCGTTCATTTACATTTTTTATCTCTCACACATTTATAAAACATCTCTTCTAAAGAAGCACCCCCAACTACTTCTATTCCATAATAACAGACAATAATTAATACGTTTACTACCATATATTTTAGTATATCTACCTTTTTATTATTCACTAGTCAGAAACTACAAAAACTATTAACTATACCCAAATGCAAACCAAAAACCATATTCTTATTATATCTCAACTTAGGATCCCATGATTCAAACTATGCGTACATATAAAAGGAATGTATCACTTTTCCTATCTCCATCTCCTCTCCATGTAATCTCCAAACACTGTACACGGCCCCACTGTACAACAACCTACCCTGACTAACATTCAATCCTACCTCTCAGTGTCAAAAATAAGACCACAACCTGCCCACATAACATTTCTGCATTTTGTTTTACTACTTTTAACTTAATAACACATACGTCTCCTACCACCACCCCCCACCCCACTATTTCCACAAAAAGTATCAGTTGCAAACGTGCAACATTTTCTTTATCTCCCCAAATACATTACAAACTCATATTAACGCTGTACCTCATTTTCAAAACAATACAGTCCTATAAAGATGACAAACTACACTTCTTCTCTGTGAAAAACCCCTAAACATATATAAAATACTTATATAACAACAGCTCAAATTGTATGCCTATTTCATAACCAATATCAAACACCACACTTTACTAACACTATATTACTTTGAAATAAAAAATTCTTTCAAAATTAAAAACATCACCTCAAATACTTAATCAATACTATAAAACACATAACACACCTTGTTCATTTCTAACTCACATTTGTAGTTGTTATCCAGATTTCAAATGACACACGCATACAATTCTCTCTTTCTCACATAGTACATGTAAAGCTCCGACTTCATCAAGAATGAAACCAGGAATGGCACAATTTCTCTGTCGCTCCACACATAAATACATGTAAAGAACAAATCAAAATACTTCATTCCTTCAACGACATTCCAAAACTTACCTCCATTGGTTAATTTTGAATTTTCCTTTGGAAAAGCTACTTATTATTCAGCGCCACATACAGGTCACAAGTTCAACCTATTTTATCACCACACTTTCTGGAACCTTCTACGACATCTGCAGGTTAAAAGTTAATCTTTTCTTTTTAATCTAACGATATACTTTTGCAACATTTTATCGAACATTTAACGGCACATGCATGTTAAAAGTTCACAATAGGGGTCAGTAGTTCATCAGCTTTATTCCCAACTCCAGCAGCACCTCATCTTACGCCCCCAGCACCATCAGACCCGTGGGAGTCAGTGCTTTCCACTTTCCAAACACCAAATTAATTTCATACACACAAATTTACCTTCGCACTCTCTATATAACACCCCCTAAGCACCCTAAACAAGTTACAATGTTCGAAACAAAAGTTCCTCCAAGTAGCTATAACTACACGCTGGCACTACTTGCACAGATGTGGCACAGCGGCCAGAGCACATGACTTCACAGCATATGACACACAGTTTGGGCTCACGCTTTCATCCCCGAGTCCGGCAGCAGCTCAGCTTAGCAGCATGAGACTCTACACACTACCTCACATATTTTCCGTACCCCAGAACTTTCAGACCAGTACGGGTCAGTAGTTTGTCCTAGTAGTTTTAAACAAATGCTGACACTACTTCCACAGCTGTATTGCAGCGGCCACGGCACATAACTTCACAGCATAAGACACACAATTTAGACTCACACTCTAATCCCCGAGTCCCACACCACCTCACTTTAGCAGCATCACACTCTAGGCAATACCTCACTTAATTTTCGTAGCCTAGCACTTTCACACCGGTAGGTATGATTAGTTCACTTTGCACCCCCTCTATGCAACACCCTAAACACCCCACAGAGATTACAGTAATCCTACCCTCCTATTTCCCACTTTTTTCGCCCTTTTTTCCCCTTACTCGCTTCAACGGAATCACAAAATGGCGGCCAACACTTCCTCTTTCCATGAGACTCTAGACAATACCTCACATATTTTCCGTACCCAAGACTTTCACACCACTAAGGGTCAGTAGTTCATCCTAGTAGGTATAAACACATGCTGACACTACTTCTACAACTGTACTGCAGCGGCCTGGGCACATGACTTCACAGCATAAGACACACAGTGTGGGCTCACGCTTTGATCCTCGAGTCGTGAACAAGCTCACCTTAGAAACATCACACACTGCCAATACCTCGCTTAATTTTCGTAGCCTAGAACTTTCACACCGGTAGGTATGATTAGTTCACTTTGCACCCCCTCTATAGCACACCCTAAACACCCCACAAAGGTTACAGTGCTCCTACCCTCCTCTTTCCCACATTTTTTGCTCTTTTTCCCCCTTACTCGCTTCAACGGAATCACAAAATGGTGGCCAACACTTCCTAGTTGCAAACGCTCGCAGCGCTCGCAGCCAATCAGCAGCAAGCTCATGCTCGTAACGCCTCAGCCAATCAGATGGCAGAATTCCAAATATCGATATCTGTAAATTTTGATATTTCTCAAAAACTACTGAACGGATTTACACCAAATAAACAAAAGCGTGCTTTCTAGATCAAGACCCTTCTCCTGCCACATTTGGGGTAATTCCGTTCACCCGTTCGACCTGTCGCCTTGTCTAAAGTTTCCTATGGAAATTAACATTGAAAAAACACATTTTTGGACCCCCCCTTTTTTCTCCGCCCTCCCTTGACGAATCACCCCCAAACTTTCAACATAGGAGCTGATCTCAACAAAGAATTGGTTTTGAAAATTTCACGAAGATTCATCAATCAGCCCCAAAGTTATTGCGAATAGAATGTTGCCATTTTCCTATAGGAACTAGGTCCTAACTTTAACTACCTACTGGCGACCGCCAGTAGGAAATATATATATATATATATATATATATATGTATCCATATACATTTGAATGATGTTCATTTGACATCTGGGAAAGCCTTTCTGTTAGAGAACATTGCATAAATAAATCCCCAAGCATTATTCTGTAAACAGTCTTTGATGTGCTTCATTTTATAAAGTGAAATCCCTTTCCAGGTGGTGTTGTGTAATGTTTATTGCTTCATCATGTTTGAGCCTCCACGTGAGAGAGAGTGGTATTCTGTATTATCTGGAAGTGTGAAGCAATACAATCTCTGATAGCTGAAACCTGATCCAGCTAAAGTGACACTTGTCTTTTGCTGTTCCCCATTGAACAACCCTGCCATTGACTGGAAAGTGCAGAAGGTCTTTGACCAGGAGAGGCTGTGGGGCCTGTATGGAAGAAAACCACTGTACTACTTACAACTGGGCATTTTTCCTACCTGCACCAAACAGAGACTCTCTCTTGCATATGGAAATTGGAGAAAGTCATGTGGACATAATAAGCTAGTGCCAAGGACAGCTGGAAACTGACATTTTAATGAATTGGAGCTGTGATGTGCCCCTTGCAACTGGAACCCATGTATGAACATTTGGCAAACCAGTGTTGTAAATCTGGAAACGTTTATTCTGTAAGAAATAAAGTTTTTACATTTTATGTAAAATGTGGGATTTGCAAAAACAATCATCTGTGGCGAAGTGGGACAGTGTGCCAAACCTAATAAATATTTACAACCTTGTATTTTTCAAGCTTTTTAGTGGGGAGTTAGGTATTACAAATAGGACACTGAATAGACATGCCCAACCTTGTGGAATCTTTTTCAGCCATCTTGTCCATCAAAGAGCTTCAAACTCCAGAAAATGTGCTAACACCAGTGGCACATTTATTTACAGACACATAACCACCAACATTACACAGCTTTGGTCAGTCGTAATCTTAAGTCAATAACAAAGGGTGCCTGGATCTCTAAGAGAGGATTTTAACTATTCTATTGTTTTTAGTGTAAGAAATTTTGTTTTTGCTTTAACATTGATATAACATTTGCTACCTTATAGGCTATGGGGCAGATTTATGAGGTTTTGCCGTAGGGAAGCGCAGCAGGCCTTCCTGCTGCGCTTCCCCACGGCAAAAGAAAAGGGCAGGGATGCGCCGTATCTATAAAATGCAGCGCATTCCTGTCCTTTTCCCCTGCGCCGGCGCACAATGGGCTGCCTGCGCCAACGCAGGCACCTCTGCACCATGGTGCAAGGGTGCCTGCGTTGCGGAGATGAATATTTTTGTACAGGAAGGGAATCCTTTCTGTACAAAAATAATCACAAGAGGTTTTTCCTCTTTGTATGGGTGCTGCAGAATGCAGCACACATAGAAAAAGGAAAAACGAGGAGAAATAAAGATATTTCTCCCCGTTGCGCCTCCCTTACGCCTTCCCTGGGGAGGCGGAAACTTTTGGCGCTGCCTCAGATTTAAGATTTCTCGTAAATCTGGGGCAGTGTCAATAGGCCATGGATGTTGCTGGGAACGTCCCCAGCAACACCCATTGCACGCCCCTTTAACGCAGAACACTGCGTTAAAGGGACTGATATTTATGAGGCAGCATTAAGCCAAAAAAAGTGGCTCAGTGCTGCCTGATAAATATCACGCAGGCTTCTGTGCCACGGAACGTCACAAAAAGTGACGTTCCGATGGCGCAACGGGCCTCATAAATCTGCCCCAAAGGGTTTAAGCATTCTCCAACCCATTGGTTTTGTAAATCAGAGGGTTTGTGAATGCTAAAAGCCTTTTTTAATTGCACGAAACCCATTTAACGATTCACAAAAGGTTTTCTGAATGTTAAATGGGTTTAGGAATCCATTAGGAATCTCAATCCTGAAGGTGAGAGTTAAGGGTGTCCCTCCCAAATACCAATTCCTTATGTTATGTTTTAATGTTTTACAACAGCAATCCGGTCGCAAAACATTAATATTGTACCACCAATTCAAAGGAGGTTATAAGCCAAGTGACCCCTTCTCCCTTGTTAATGTTGGCAAAAATATTTTAAGGAATAGGCAGCAGTGCATGGAACTTCTACCCACTCCTAAAAAAGTTTTATGTAGCTTTAAAAAAAAAATTCAAATGCATCCCACTTTTAATGCATTTTTTTAAGACGATTGCTTTATTTAAAAGTAATGGTTGGCCTGCTGGCCCCAGCAGGCAAGAATGCTTTTGATAGTAGCACTTGTAATGGTTTGCAATTTGTGACCTATCTCAGGAATTTTGATGAAGTAGGTTGAATTAGAACCCACTACAATTCTGTATTTTTTTAACTGACCTATTAGTAAATAGACCAGTTCGCAAAATACCAATGCATTCGCTAGAAGTCGGTGCACAAGTTGTGGCCACTTTTAACGAATCCATTTTAGTACATTCAAATAAGAAATCGCAAATAGTGAATCATTATTAGTGGTGATTTACAATTTCATATTTGGAATCTTTATACATAAGGCCCTTGATTTCTACATCCACTTTTCTAGCATTTTATTAATTACATGCCACTAATTAGAAAATGTTAGGTTCTCTATTTTTTAACTCTTTGTTGTTTTTATCGTTTTGTTGCATGTACCATATGCATTTCTCAAAAAAAAGCCTTGCTTCTCTAACAAAGTACGCTGGGGATTACTTACAACAATCAATTTACCTTTAGAGATCAGATTGTTTGGGCCCTGTGGGAGCTCAGTCAGAGTTCACAACAAGACTGTGACCCCTTTCCAACACAGCATAACAATGAGATTTCCTACAGATAACATCAAACTGGGCTAAGTTACAAACTTACCTTATAAAGGGGAGTGTGATGGTCAATGTTCTAATAAAAAAACTGATTAAGCTAATGTAGACAATTCTGAATATGCATGTCAAAGATGTATACTAGTGTCAACCAAGACATGTTATTCAATAGCATAACATGGGTACCATTGGACCTGGGTCCTAAAAAAGCATAACAATGCCTCCTGTTCCCAGATAGACATTAAAAGACAAAAATAATTTTAATGCAGTGATCTTCCCATGTCTATGCAGTTTGATGGGAAATTAAATTACATACATATTATTTACATTGGGGTTCTCCTTCCAAACACCTACCTGGCAACTCGTCCCTTCCTGGCTGAGTGAACCTGCGGACTCCGCTGCCTGCTTCCGTTGCTCTGCTGCCTGAAGCTGTCCCGGTCTCCCGCCGCCGCGTCATCATCTATCGCGGCCGTGGTGGGGAGACGGGACTACACGCCCCAGCAGCCCTAGCGGACACACATCACCTGACCCAGAGTTGCGCGCCAGGAGGCGCTTAAATCACCGCCGCCGCTCCGACAGAGCGGGTTCTCCTTCCAAACACCTACCTGGCAACTCGTCCCTTCCTGGCTGAGTGAACCTGCGGACTCCGCTGCCTGCTTCCGTTGCTCTGCTGCCTGAAGCTGTCCCGGTCTCCCGCCGCCGCGTCATCATCTATCACGGCCGCGGTGGGGAGACGGGACTGCACGCCCCAGCAGCCCTAGCGGACACACATCACCTGACCCAGAGTTGCGCGCCAGGAGGCGCTTAAATCACCGCCGCCGCTCCGACAGAGCGGGTTCTCCTTCCAAACACCTACCTGGCAACTCGTCCCTTCCTGGCTGAGTGTACCTGCGGACTCCGCTGCCTGCTTCCGTTGCTCTGCTGCCTGAAGCTGTCCCGGTCTCCCGCCGCCGCGTCATCATCTATCACGGCCGCGGTGGAGAGACGGGACTACACGCCCCAGCAGCCCTAGCGGACACACATCACCTGACCCATAGTTGCGCGCCAGGAGGCGCTTAAATCACCGCCGCCGCTCCGACAGAGCGGGTTCTCCTTCCAAACACCTACCTGGCAACTCGTCCCTTCCTGGCTGAGTGAACCTGCGGACTCCGCTGCCTGCTTCCGTTGCTCTGCTGCCTGAAGCTGTCCCGGTCTCCCGCCGCCGCGTCATCATCTATCGCGGCTGCGGTGGGGAGACGGGACTACACGCCCCAGCAGCCCTAGCGGACACACATCACCTGACCCATAGTTGCGCGCCAGGAGGCGCTTAAATCACCGCCGCCGCTCCGACAGAGCGGGTTCTCCTTCCAAACACCTACCTGGCAACTCGTCCCTTCCTGGCTGAGTGAACCTGCGGACTCCGCTGCCTGCTTCCGTTGCTCTGCTGCCTGAAGCTGTCCCGGTCTCCCGCCGCCGCGTCATCATCTATCGCGGCCGCGGTGGGGAGACGGGACTACACGCCCCAGCAGCCCTAGCGGACACACATCACCTGACCCATAGTTGCGCGCCAGGAGGCGCTTAAATCACCGCCGCTGCTCCCGCGTCGCGGGACGCGCGCATTTAGCGCCGGGCGGTGCCCGGGCAGAGGGCGGGCCGTCTACGGCCGTCCGAGGCCGGAAGAGGCTGGGCTGGGCCACCCCTCCATCAACTGCACTTCTAAGTAAGTAGCTGTAATTTCTTCAATATCTGTCAGCACCCTTTACAAATGGCTGCTAGAAGGGCTGCGAAAGCCACACCTGTTGGGATGGTAGCGGGGACACTCGACCAATTCATAACGAGGGCAGCATCGGTATTGGAGCACGAAATTGAAATGACACAGCGCCGTTTATCACAAGACCCGGTCTTCCTAAGAAGATCCTCTTTGGGTATTACTGCTCATGTTAGTTCACCTGCTTCCACTCAATTAAATTTAGCTATTGAGGACTATCCAACAACCACATTAAATACTGGGACCGGTACAGACGCCCGGGTCGATGACCCCACGCAACCACCACGTGGGCAGTTCATTAATATAACTACGGCCCCAATTGAGTTGAACCCAAATAATGATAAGGAGTCAAGACCTAAGGAGGGTGCTATCCCAAAGAAGAGGAAGGCTGTCACCTCGTCACGGGGAAGAAAATCGAAATATCCTAAAATCACGACCAAATCGCCTCCCCGGACTACGGTACCTTTGGAGTCCTGCTCCTCTGGGACCCTAGCAGATACCCCTGCTGAGAATGGTTCACTATTTGTAAATTCATGTTCCCTGGATTTAGACTCATTAGTGGGAAAACTGAGTCTCGTCTTATCCTCTCTTATCCAGCCTGTGGAGCAAAAGTTGCAATATTTAGATGCCAGACTTGGGAAAATGGAGGCTTTACTTGTGGAAAACATGGCCATTACAAAATACCTACTTGCCATACAAACCCAAGTTAAAGCCCTAGTCCCTTCATCCAATGCTATATACCCACAAACTGATATTATTGCAAAAGATCAACCTCCAATGTCCAACACACAGGGGCAACCTTGGGCTCTCTTATTATTGACTCTAACAATAGCCTTAATTCTGTGGACAAGGTACATTCCATTCAACCGCTGTTATCGGCATCCCTACCAAACTCTGCTATTCCAGGGAAGGTGCATGTTGCTGGAAATATTAACTCTCAAGCTCTACCATGCATCAACTTACCTCCTGATTGTGCTCCATATGTTGTTGTTCTAACGGAGGTCCCGGAATTACCGAGTAACAAATCGGAATCTTATGAGGAACTTAGGAACAAGACTATGCACTGGCTGAATTCTCATAGATCTTTGCCTAGTTCTATTTATATTAAAATTTTGTATGTTAGAAGAGTGAGGTGGGTAGGTTCCAGATCTAAAAATGTGCGAGGAGATTGTGTAATTATTAATTTTGAGGACTCTAGGGCAGTTGATCATATATGCAGTTGGCAACAGTCAAGCTCTAATACAATGATTAAATCATGGAGGTTAGACTATTTTTATTCAACAGCTCATATTTATTCTCCTCCCGATTATGGGAGGTTTGATTTGAGGCCACAGCAAGAGGACTCCTGGCAGCTTGCACCTAGAAGTAGGGGTAGACAGCCTAGGGGGGAAATGATGGGTATTTCGTTATACAATCGATACAGCTTGCTCGACCAAGTTGATTGACTTCCTGTGTCGTCTTGTCGTCCCCTGCCCTACCAAATTGATGCTTACAAAAATGATGAAGTTTCTGTAACTATTAGAAATAAGCATCCAGAGGTGGTAAAAGTTTTATCCAACTCCAGGTCATCTATAGAGGTTGGTGTGGTGCCTAATGAGAATCTGCTTACAATAGTCGGGGAGTTTAGGGATGATCGACCATCCTCTATGATTCCTAATTGCTCGTTGGTGCCTCAATCTCAGTATACTAGTGCACAGACAGATTTTAATTTACTTGGTTTTGGGACACATGGCTTTGCTGGCCCCCGTCATGAGGGCAATGTGGGAACCAAGCTGCCAAATACAAAAGGCTCCCTAAAAATTTTATCATGGAACATAGCAGGCCTTGTGTCTAATCTAGATATCCCAGATTGGTACACTTTTGTGGATTCCCATGGGATCTGTTTATTTCAGGAAACATGGGCGACAGGTCCCACCCATAGAGCAGGGTATGTAACTTTTGCAGTACCTGCAGTAAAAGGTGCAAGAGGTAGACCGTCAGGGGGGTTGTGTACCTGGATAGGCATCCACCTTGGATTCACGTTGAAAAGAATAGTGACAAACAGCCCTGATCTCACGTGCATCCTGATGTCTCATAAGAGAACACCCAAGCTGGCCTTGATTAATATTTATTCGCGGCCAGTAAAACTTGGTGGAACCTCTGACACCCTGGATATGTTAACTGCGTTACTGCATAAATTGGGGGGCGATGTAGTGTTGTTGATTGGAGGCGACTTCAATTGTCACTTTGAACCATTACATGGGGTTCCTACAATGACCAAGGCTGAGGATGAGATTTGGTCAGTTCCTCCCCCTATTGCCTACCCTGCTAAAAATGGGTCAGCCTTAGTTCTACAACTGACCTCCCTCTCCCTCACATTTTCCCTCAGAGCTTGTAATGGTCGCTTTAATAGCGACACCCCTGCTTACTATACTTACAATGGCCTGGGGCATACATCAGTTATAGACTACTTTCTGGTGAGCCTGACATCCTGGTCAAACATCCTGGATTTTACCGTCTGTCGGCGCTCCGAAAGTGATCACAATCCTTTGATAACTGAGTTGGATTTCCAACTAACCTGTGGGGAGAGTGCCAAAACCAGTTCCCCCAGATGTGATCTAAGGCTAGAACAAGGTGGGAGAAGAATTCGATGGGCAGCCGCGAAATCTTCTGTGGAATTAATGCCAAACTTATATAGAAACGTAGTCCCCCTTCTTGAAAAGACTAACCACGCCTTTAGTGATCCTAATACTATGGATATGACTGCAATCACTGATATCCATAGTGAGATGGTTTCTTTATTAAAGGATACCTTTTACAAAGTAGGTCCTATCAAAACTAAACCATGTCTTGGTGACAACCCCTGGTTCAATAGAGGATGTAGGGACGCCAAATCAGCATTACTACTGGCTATAAGCCAAGGAAATAGTCAGCACATTATTCAGGCTAGACAAGCTTACAAGAAATTGTTAAAAAATGCTAAATCAGAATGGGAGGCTGATCGTTGGGCTGCCATTTCATCTGCCCTTGCGGCTAAGGATGCGAGGTCTTTTTGGAACCTTGTCCATACTGGGAATCCAGAAGGAGGATCTGCAATTATCCCTAATATTTCAGAGGAAGCTTGGTCCTCTTATTTTAAAGATCTCTACTCTCTCTCTCCCTCCTGCATTCGGGAGGCTCCGCAGAGTCCTTTGGCTGTGAACCCCATTTGGCCTGCGCAAACAATTTCATTGGCGGAAGTAAAGATGGCAATACTCAGGATCCAGCGCAATAAAGCTCCGGGGCTTGATCGTATCCCAGGTGATTTATTCAGAGAAGAACTATCAGTCTGGGCCCCTTATCTCCTGGTTTTATTCAATGCAATTTTGCAGGGGCTACCGTTGCCTAGTACTTGGCTTGGGGCGGAGATTATCCCAATATATAAGAAGGGTTCCCCGCTCCAACCCTCTAATTATAGGCCGATTAGCCTTATTGATGTTACACAAAAAATCTATGCCAGGGTATTGTTACAACGCTTGGAGAGCTGGTCTAGTGATAATAATATCTTGACGCCACTTCAGGCGGGATTCAGGGCGAAAATCTCAACAATTGATCAACTATTCCGGTTACAAGTGATATATTGGAAGCATGTGACCTTGGAAGGGGGTAGTCTTTATCTTACTTTTGTCGATTTAAAATCTGCTTTCGACATGGTGGATAGAAAACAATTATGGTCCATTTTATTATCAATGGGGGTTCCACCCTATTTATGCCACCAGTTTAAAATTTTACATGCTGGCACCTTTGCAAGAGTACGCTTCGGTAAACAAGGCCAGTTAACTGGAGCCTTCCCGATTGAGAAAGGTGTTAGGCAGGGCTGTGTCCTTGCTCCAACTCTATTTTCCCTCTTTCTCAACGGGCTTATCGAAGATCTCATGGCCAAAAAAGATATAGACTCCCCCAAAATGGGCGCCCGTAAATTCCCTGCCTTAATGTTTGCGGATGACACGCTTCTGCTTTCAAAATCTCCAATGGGGATGCAGCGCGTGTTAGACCAATTCTCCAATTTTTGTTCAAAAAGAAATCTGGTGATCAACATAAATAAGACTAAGTACATGGCTTTTAATGCAAAAACTGTTAACTGCCCCCATCCAATGATGGGTGGCAGACCCCTTGAAAGGGTTTCAACATTTGAATATTTGGGTGTGACTTTAAATGACAAAATGGGTTGGGGTCCTCAAGTGGCCAAGTCCAATCTAAGACTAACGCAAGCAGCAGGGGGAATTCTTAAAGTACAGAAGAGTTGTACCCTTAAAATTGTCAGTGCCCCGCTTGAAATTTTTAAAGTGAAAGCCAGGGCCTCCTCTCTCTATGGGGCAGAACTTTGGGGTCATACATCAACAAGTAACCTATCTATAACTGAAAATAACTTTCTTAGACAACTATTGGACCTCCCAAAAAGCACTCCTCTACTCCCATTAAGACTTGATCTTAATGTCTGTCCAATTGCAGACGCTATTGCCATCCGACCGTTACTTTATTGGAAGCGTCTCTGGAGTACACCGGAGTTGGTGAGCTACAAGGAGGAGCTCAAAATTGTCATGGCTTCTATTGGTTCCGGAAGGATTCCTTGGCTAGCCTTTGTAAAACAGTCACTTATATCGAATGGCTTTGAGGAACTCTGGTCTAATCCTGAAGTTTCCTGCACAGCTATCTCAAAGAAGATTGTGACTAGTGCGGTCAGGGAAAATAACCTAAGTAATCTTTTTCGCTCAGTAAAATCCTCAAGCTTAACCGATATTTTCCTGGATGTAAAATCCTTTTATAGCTTTGAGTCTGCGATTGATCTAATTCAACCAACACTAGCTAAGAAACTTTATCTACAGTTTAGATACGGCACATTGCCATTCTTTTACATTTCTGATAGGTGGAAGGGGGGAGCTGTACGCCCCTGCCCTGGCTGCATTACTGAGGATGAAACCCCGGTTCATGTCATCCTATTTTGCCCAGCTTATGCCTATATTAGGAAGTCATGGATAATACAGTTGTGCAAGAACCTGGGTATAAAACATTATTTGGCCTTTTTTAGGAAATTAAAAACAGACACCAATCCATTAATTGCCTGCACAGTAGCCAAATTCTTACATTCAATGTGGATTGCTCGAAGGAATTTGATCAATAATGCTATTTTAACTTAAAAGACTAGCCAAAATGAATTTAAGAGAGTAGAAATATTTTATTCTTTTTAGGAATAGTATTGCTATGACAACTTTTAAATCTATGGAACTATTTATACTTTTAAAGGAACAAGGGCCTCATGTAGGTAGCTAAATACCGGTCGGTAACGGCCGAAATTCGGTAAATATGCCGTTACCGACCGGTATTTAGACAAGTGAGATGTAGGAGGCCAAAAACCAGTTTTCGGTAAATATGAAGCAGTAAATACCGATTCATAATTACCGAATTCTAAAATACCGATTCATATTTACCGAATACATATTTACCGATTCTGTAAATATGAAGTGGTAAATATGAAGTGGTAAATATGAATCGGTAAATATGAAGTGGTAAATATGAAGTGGTAAAACTGAAAATGACATGTAGGAAAACTCGGTAATTAAGAAATCCATGAAATTCGGTAATTAAGAGTCGGTAATTAACACTGAGTGAAAGCAGGTGGTAACCATCAACAGACCATATAAGCAATCCCAAAATGCAACAGCGTGGACAACATGGCCGCCCTGTATGTCATTGCAAGGCGCCTACGTCTACAGGCAGCAGGTCTGAGGATATGGAGACGGGAGGAACGCATCTACAGACAGCGTATCACACTCTTCCAACTGACTGATGCAGAGATACATGAAAGGTACAGGCTACACCCCCAAACCATCATGGACCTGATAAGGGACCTGCACCCACTCCTGGACCAGCCAACAAGAAGGGCGCATGCCATACCACCACATGTGCAGGTGCTCTGCAGCCTACATCTACTGGCATCTGGCAGTTATCAGGTGGTGATAGCTGCGGTGGGTGGTGTATCCCAGAGTTGCCTGTCCCGTTTCTTCAGGAAGTTCCTGGATGCCATGATGCAGAGAATGCACCACTACATCAGCTTCCCAAACACACAGGCCGAACTGCAGAAAACTAAAACTGACTTTTATCACATGGCACAGTTCCCCCGTGTCATTGGCTGTATTGATGGCACACACATCCCAATCTGCCCACCAGCTGACACAGAGCACATCTACAGGAACAGAAAGTCCACCCACTCCATCAATGTGCAGGTGATCTGTGATGCAGGGAACATCATCACTGATATTGTAGCGAAGTTTCCTGGGAGCACCCACGACTCTTACATCTTCCAGAACAGTGGGATCTACACACGACTGATTGCCGGAGAATTTGGAGAGGGATACCTGCTAGGTAAGTAACAGTGACGCCCCATGAAACCTGCAAATCATAGTGTATAGAGGCATGTGACTGATGGTTCCCTTTTACTCACCTAGGCGACAGTGCATATGCCTGCCGGTCATTCATCCTCACTCCCTACCTACACCCATCAACCCAGAGTGAGAGACGATACAACGTGGCACATAAATCTACACGCAATGTGGTGGAGCGCACGTTTGGACTACTGAAAAGCAGGTTCCGCTGCCTCCACAAGAGCGGAGGCGCACGCCAGTACACACCGATCAACTGCTGCAAGATCATTGCCACTTGTGCAATGCTGCACAACCTTGCCACGAAGAGAGGTACAGATGTGGAACTAACAGATTTTGAGGACAACGAGGAAGAGTCAGGCCAGCCAGAGGGCAACGCAGCTGGAGTGCCAACTGCAATAGATGGGAGAGAGAGACGGGCAGAGATCACATGCAACTATTTCTGAGTAAGTAAGGGGACACAGCCAGTTGTGGTATGTCATGACGTAGTTTTAATGCGGCACTACGCCATGAAAACAAGATCAAGCCAATCTGGCAACATAGCATATTTACAAGGAGTAAGTCCAGGGTTACGTCACCCATTGGGAATTGGCTACGCAGGGCTGCATCAAGGTTTGCGCATATGCGCTGCAGTGTGGGATGGCACGGATTGAGCATCCTCACTACAGCCAACCCCAAGCCGCCTGCTGCTCCTGCGTGCTTCTGGGACGGGGGGTGTGATGCTGCTCCTGCTGCTGGAGTCAATGCTCTCCGCAGCATCCCCTGCAGCAGTTGTCGTCGCCTGACTTGTTAATAGCACCTCTAGTGCACTTGTCACCTGCACCATCCCCCGAGACACGTCGCTGCAGCAGTGTGTCAGGCCCTCCTGCATCGACACAGAGCGCCGGCAGATTAGAGAAGTGGCAGTTGCCAGACGGTTGAGTGCCCTGGTGTTAGTGTCCCTCCTCTGCCGTTCCCGGCGCCGTGCATCTATGTCAGCATCTAATTTGCTGCACAACTGCTGGATTGACTGGGACATGTCCCGAAAATGCCCGCTGCCAATGAGCTGATGTTATTGTCCATGTTGACAAATGTAGATATCATGAACCGCATATGCCTCTGGACTGACATGACTGCCTTTGTTTGCAGGCGCTGTTGTTTTAACATTTGGCCCTCGAGCCGCGAGAAGACACCATGGCTGTCAATGTTTGCTGGTGGACTCTGGACACGCGACCTGCGGCGCCCTCTTGCACCCGTCTGTGCTGCCTGTGAGGTGTAGGGCACAGTGGCATGGCTCCCATCCTGGGGCATAGTAATTTGCTCAGGGCCCCTGCTGTCGTCAGACGAGGTGTCTAAGGCTCGCAGCCTGGCGGCAGGACGCCTCCTCATTCTCACACCTGCAGGCGGTGATGTGGCCGGTGACTCAAACATGAGTGGCGATGCTGGCTCTGGGTGAGGTGATGCTGGCTCCAGTTGAGGTGAGGCTGGCTCTGGTTGAGGTGAGGCTGGCTCTGGTTGAGGTGAGGCTGGCTCTGGTTGAGGCGAGGCTGCCTGTGTTAGTGGTGCGGCTGCCTGTGGCACTGCTCCCTGGGCTGAACTTGTGCTGGCCAGAGCTGATCTGTGTGGGCGGTGTGCCCTCTCTCCTGCAGCATGTCCTGTCCTGCGTGATGTCACATCTGTGGACAGAAATGCAACATCGGCTCAGTGTCCCTGAAGGACTACATTGCAAGCATCACAATAAATAATGTTATACTCTAAATATGTCCTCTGTCTCCTTGTGGCTAATGTGTGTAACATGCCTTGTTGTCCTGTGCTATTTACTTCATGGTTGGGGTTTCCCTGACTACATCTCCCAGAATGCATTGCCTGTCTGCACTAACACATGGACTGGAGTGGGATACTCATTTACCAATGGGGGATGTGGGATAGGGGTAGGGGGGCTACATTGCTGTGCATTCGTCTTACCTTGTTGGGTGGCGGCTCTGGCAGAGCTGTCAGCATCCCTAAGACCCACGACGCTCTCATTCTCGATTGTGGCCCCCACCAGCTCCTCCAGTTCGGTGAGGGCAGGTGCCCTGTTGGTTCCACCTCCAGTCTGGCTGGCCTCCTTCTGGATTTCCCCCATCTTCCTCTTGGTTACAATCCTCAGGTCATACCAGCGCTCTTTGAGGACCTCTATGTCCCTGTGGGTCACTCCCACAGCATTGACCTGCGCCTGGATGGCCAGCCAAATATTGCGCTTTTCAGCCTCAGGCACTTGCAGGGACTGCCTCCCAAACAGCTTCTGGTGCTGCTTCACCACCTCCTCCACCAGCACCTGGAGTTCCTTGGGGCTGAATTTCAGCTTCCTCCTCCTTTCCCCTCCATCTCTCTGTGTCCTCTGGCTGGACATGATGTTTTTTTGCTGCACAAACAGGCACTGGCTCCCTGCCTCTCCTCTGCACTCCACGCCTCTCCAGGGTCTGTTAATTGTGTGCACCTGCCTGGGTGTGGCCACTTCCTGGTTGGGTGGGGTGTGGTTGCACAGGATTGGCTGTTTCATCAAGTCATGTGATTTTTTTTCCCGATTCGGTAAATACCGATTCGGTATTTACGATTCGGTAAATACCACCTCGGTATTTACCGATTCGGTAAATTCTGATTTTTGATTACCGAATGTTACCGTTTCGGTAATTATTACCGAATTTTTACCTACATATAACTTACCGATTCTTAAATACCGATTCGGTACGACTCGGTATTTAAGAATCGGTAATTTTTATTTACCTACATGAGGCCCCAAATGTTTTAACAACCATGTAATGTTGTGTAACTGCATCCATGAAACGGACTGTCTGTTTTGTCGTTTTGTTCATTTTCTGTTATGTGCTTTTATGGTAAATTCAACCGCAATAAAGCTATTTGAATTGAATTGAATTATTTACAAATATAATCACAATCCAAAAATAAAAATAAGAAAGCCAAGAAAACAAGAGTACCTTCTCAACATATTTCATCAGAAGCAAAAGTAGAGACATTGGATAACAAAGTGACTACAGCAGTACTCATGGTCTTTAGGTAATTACAAGGAGAAATTAATTGTGAGAGAAGTAGTGGTCGATTATTTTCTACCTCAAATAAATTAAGGGAAAGCCTTAAGATTTCCAGCAATGGGAACAGTTAAAGGGTACACTAGTATTAAACATGATATTAAATAATATTTAATGGAGATGAAATGAAACATGGTAGTACAAAAGGTAGAAGTTTTAATTTATTATTATTTATGCATCTCTTTTGTATTTTATTATGCTCACTGTAAACTAAATGTGGAGGGTCTTTTTATAATGAATTCCAGGAGATAATAGCACTCACAAAAGAATAAAATTCTATCACATTTTTTATTTTTATTCATTTAAAGAATGAGCTATCATCTCCGCCTGCCACTACATTTTTGAAACGCAGCAGCCTCAGGACCCTCATTCTAAGTTAGAGGCAAAACACACCTACGTTAAAAACCGAACCTGCTTATGTAAAAAAAAAAGCTCATGCCACACAAAATTGTACCAGATAGGAAAATTGTCTATGCATTAATTGCACCACAGGGACTAACTGTGATAAGAGATCACAATATCACATGATATCATACTTGCTATAATGGAAGCCTGTAGATGGGCGTTAAGAACAATTAATCTATACTTACCTGTATATACTACCCTTGATGATGTGGTGGAAGGCAATATAGTGTACGTAATATATTTGTAGGTCCACGCTGTGACCTTCATATAGTTAAAGGCAATCCTAATAGCACATTTAGGGAGATATTCTGAAGAACGTGTGTTAATTATCGCAAAATTAGCTTAACGCAACTTTGCACATCGTAGTCTATTGCGGGATAATAACACTGTGTTAACATTGTATTCTCAACCCGGTGTCACCATATGATAGTCTCACGATAACGCGCCAAATGAACGCTTTAAAACTTACGCGACGCAGAAAAAACGCAAAACACGAACGCGAAAAAAGTTGCGATGTGGCGAATCGCGCTACAAAAATCAGCGATAACCAGCAACAGGCCTGCAATTCCCACGTGTCATGCGGGAAAATGCACTATAAAAGAAAAACATAAAAAGGCCCCCAAAAAATAAACTGCTTTGCACCATGGATGCACCCTGATCGAGTGCACTGGACAACGCGAACCCCACAAGCCCCACAGATGACCAGCAAGCAACCCCGGGGTCGAGGCAGGCCAAGGAGAAGAGGAAGACATGGTTCAGTCTGAAGGAAAACAGGATCATCGTTACGGAGGTGATAGAACACTACCAACAACTGTTCGTTACATCCAACGTGTCATTGGCAACAAAGACGCAAATATGGCAGACTATCTTTGACCATGTGAATGAAGATGCAGCATTGAGGAGGACAATGGAAGAGGTCAAGAGGCGCTGGAAAAATGTGAAGGCCAAAACCAAGAAAAAACTTGATGCCAACATGAAAGCAGCAACACAGATTGGAGGTGGGGGTCCAGTGGCACACCAGGAGCTGGATGACATGGAGAAAATGGTGGCCACAGTCCGGTGCCAGGTTTTGTGGCACTGGACACTGCTCAACATGACCTGACACAACATCAACAGGGTGAGTTCCGACCAGGGACTGGGGGGATGGGGGGAGCTAGGCACAATGGCACACATGCACAATTAAGAAGAGCACACTGCACACCCCCAATGACTCTGGATCATGTCCCTGACACCAGTGGCACACTGCTGCACACATACAAACATCAAGTAGGCCCCCGTCCACAACGTGCCCAAAGGGGTCCCACCCCACACATCACCAATATCATAACGGCCGCACTGCGCCCATTCCAGGAACCGTACCATACTTGTGCATCTGCATTACTAAACATAGCCAACAATCGTCGTATGTGGTGGTAATTGTTGGCCGCAGTTTTTATTACTTATTACATAGTCACACTTATACAACTCCCCCGGACACCCCCTTGGAGGCCGGGGTCATAAATTATTGTCACACATTATTACCAATGTGATGTCACGCATTGTCAGCGGGACATCATAAATCATGGGCCATAAATCATTGTGCGTCATAAATCATTCTGCCACAATTGGCCCTTACTTTGTCACCATAAATCAGCAGCCATAAATCATGGGTCATAACTCATTGGTGTGTCATAAATCATTCTGTCATAAGCCATCATATTTTCGTTGTCATAAATCATTTTGCATGAGCATCATAAATCATCAGCCATACATCATCGGCTGGCCATAAATCACTGGTTTGTCTTTTTGCTCATTTGCAACTCCTAGGGTCGTAAATCACCCTGACAGCTCGTAGCTTGTTCTTTGTTGTTTACCACGCCCCTTTGCGTGTGGGGGGTAGCCTTTTCCCTGGAGTGAGGCCCCAACTCGCTACCTTGTTAGTCTCTTTTGTGCCCCACCTTCTGGCGGGGGCTGGGCTGCGAGCGCCGTCTCCGTTTGCTACCCCGATTTTGTCAGGCGCACTCACCCTGCCGTGCGGCATCCCAAAGTGAGTGGCCCTCCTTCTACACACCGCCCCGTCGGTGTGCTCCCATACAATACCAATACACTTGTTGTTTCCGCCGTTAGATGTGCACTCTCTGTGCGCTCTCGTTGCGCGGGGGCAGTTTCCACCCGGAGTTAGGCTTCAACCTGCTACCTTGTTAAGACTGTTTTGTGCCCTGCCGACGGGCAGGGGCTGGGCTGCGAGCGCCGTCTCCGTTACCTGCCCCTGTTTTTGGCCAACTCACCCTGCCGTGCGGCATCCCAAAGTGAGTGGCCCTATTCACAGACACCGTCCGTCGGTGTGTCTCCATATCCAACCCTTGTACCCGTAGCTCCGTTGGTTTTCTTCAGCACTGCGACGCTGCTGCTCCCTAGGTGTGGGTGGGTGGGATTCGAAACTCGCTGGCGCCGCTCCCCCAGCTCCCATGATATGCAAGTGGGCTGCCGCAGGGGGAGTGTTGTCTTATATCTCCCCTTCCTCTTCTCCTATTGTTCTTGGAAGGGTGGGGCGGGGGCCTCAGGGCGTTTCGCCCTGCGGCACTTCCCGCCGGCGAGAACCAGTTCCGTTCCTTATCGGGCTCTGGCGGCCATTATGGCGCCAGCCCTCGAGCCCCCTTCGGGGGCGGCCTCTGCTATAACGGCCGCACTGCGCCCATTCCAGGAACCGTACCATACTTGTGCATCTGCATTACTAAACATAGCCAACAATCGTCGTATGTGGTGGTAATTGTTGGCCGCAGTTTTTATTACTTATTACATAGTCACACTTATACAACTCCCCCGGACACCCCCTTGGAGGCCGGGGTGATAAATTATTGTCACACATTATTACCAATGTGATGTCACGCATTGTCAGCGGGACATCATAAATCATGGGCCATAAATCATTGTGCGTCATAAATCATTCTGCCACAATTGGCCCTTACTTTGTTGCCATAAATCACTCTGCCTGATCACCATAAATCAGCAGCCATAAATCATGGGTCATAACTCATTGGTGTGTCATAAATCATTCTGTCATAAGCCATCATAATTTCGCTGTCATAAATCATTTTGCATGAGCATCATAAATCATCAGCCATACATCATGAGTCATAAATCATCGGTATGTCATAAATCATTCTGTCACAATCTGTCATCATTCCGCTGTCATAAATCATTCTGCATGAGCATCATAAATCATCAGCCATAAATCATCGGCTGGCCATAAATCACTGGTTTGTCTTTTTGCTCATTTGCAACTCCTAGGGTCGTAAATTACCCTGACAGCTCGTAGCTTGTTCTTGGTTGTTTACCACGCCCCTTTGCGTGTGGGGGGTAGCCTTTTCCCTGGAGTTAGGCCCCAACTCGCTACCTTGTTAGTCTCTTTTGTGCCCCACCTTCTGGTGGGGCTGGGCTGCGAGCGCCATCTCCGTTTGCTACCCCGATTTTGTCAGGCGCACTCACCCTGCCGTGCGGCATCCCAAAGTGAGTGGCCCTCCTTCTACACACCACCCCGTCGGTGTGCTCCCATACAATACCAATACACCTGTTGTTTCCGCCACGCCGCCAGGGAGGCTTACGTCTTCCTGCGGCTCCCCCACATCTGGTCCGCTCCGACGGCAATCCTCCCACAAACGCAATGATGCGCTCTGCTCCATCTTTGCCTTTCATGCTCTGGCACACCTGTGTCCTTCTTCGGTGTCTTATGGTACTGTCTCCTCTCGCCATGGTATACATGCAATCAAAGATTGAGAGACAGTCAGATACCTCCTGTGGAGGCGTGATACAGCATGTCTTCATTAAATAACATCCTCTACGTCGCCACTACTCCTGTGCCCTTGGAAAGGCTCCCCCCGGTGAGTACCACTGTGCAACCAGTAACCCTGATTAGTATCCGCCAGGCCATACTATTTCATGCTCGGGGGGGGGGTGAAAACCCGGGTTAGCGCTGCCGGGGGTGCGCGGCGCATGCCCGTGTATATGTAACTATGATGGATCTGTTCCTGCCCTCTGAACGGTATGCATGATACCACAGTTGTCGCGGGCGCTGGTCCCTCTAGCAACCTGGGATCCCCAGGGGGCGTTCTCAGCCCTTGTCCCCGGGAGACCGACTTGACCTTCCTCACTAATAGTATCCGCCTGGCTGAAGTACCCACTCCACAGCCCTTATTTGCGAACTGTCATATCTTTGGTCACAAAGCCCTGCCCTCATCACATTCGCAGATTGGCAAACGACCCCCCAACCAGTTCTGTTGTTAGTCCTTGGTAGTCCTGTTACCACTGGGACCACCATTTGGTTGGTCACCCACGCCCTTTGCGTGTAGGGAGGGGTAGCTTCTCCCCGGAGTTAGGCCCCCAACTCGCTACCTTTTGTGCCCTGCCGACAGGCCGGGTCCGGGCCGCGAGCGCCGTCTCCGTTTGCTACCCCCCTCGTTGGCCAGGCCACCTCACCCTGTCGTGCGGCATCCCAAGGTGAGCGGCCCTCCTCCTACACACTGCCCTAAACCGGGGGTTGTGCTGCTTAGGGCGCATGCCTGTGCGTATGCAACGCTTGTTATTTTGCTCCTGCCCCTCTGGATGGGCACCCCTCATGGGCCTTTGACCCGATTGCTTAAGTATTTCTGGGGGCTCGAGGGCAGGACAGCATTAGATTTCGGAATTAATGTCCGCTTTTGCCCAAGTGCCAAGTGAAACTACAGTGTGAGCATTTGGCAATACCGTGCGAATTATCACTTTCTGCTCCGTCCTGCGCCTTGGAGCAAGTGTCCCAGCAGCAAGCCCCTCTGGTATCATGGACATGTCACTTTGCACTCTTATCCCTGTCCACGGGGAGCGGCGCTACCCGAAAGCGGTCCTAGCCGTTCTCTAGTGGATTACAATAAATTGTTTCCAACTGTTAACAGTTTGGAAGTGCACGGGTTTCCTTTCGTTCACAGTATACCAATTTTTTTTTAAACATTTTTTTGTAAAGCGCCTGTTCACCCAACCCAGGCACTGGATAACCGGTGTCCATTGTCACCCAACTCAATGTATATACTTTTTTTTTTTTTTTTTATGTACGCCTGAGATAATAGCCTTACTCTGAACGCTGATTCGGACAGACTAGTTTTGAGGAGAACAGTACTGGATTAATGATTGAGCCCTTTTATAAGGATGTCAATTCATTTGTGTTCAGATTTGTATAGCATTGGAGCGCCTTACATGGGCACCAGTTACATTACACAACGACACATTCATTTCGGCATGGGGGGGGTTACGTGATTTGCCCAGAATCACAGGATGTCGAGATTTAAACCCGGTTCCCCAGCCCAAGACGCCAGCCTGATTACAGCCGAGGCTGTGCCCTGTAGACTTTACATGCCCAGACGTGACAACTTCAATGCAGGGGCACTCGTTGCATACCTCCTTCAGCGCTGAATGCCTGCGCCGCATATTAACTCACTTTAATATCGAAACCAAAAACTCGGGCTTCCAGCAACTGGAGGTCTCCCATCCAGGCACTAACCAGGCCCAGGCCTGCTTAGCTCCGAGATCAGGCGGATGCAGGGTGGTAAGGCCCTGGGCTGTAAAGCTGATGAATTACTTGATTCAGCATCTGTAGGCGCAGTGCCTCGTTTTTCCATGCGCTACGTTGTTGCGATTACCTTCATTCCCTGAATGTGTCGGTCTACGTACAGAAATAGACACTCTCTGGTGCTCTCCGCAGGACCCCCGAGCAGCCCAATTGTTTACTTTCACCACCCCGTAATGATACGTTCCCTGCCGATGGGATCGTGTTTCAGTAATTGCCCTATGGTACCATCAAGGCCGGCGCTAACGGTGCCTTCCCACAATGCCTTGCCCAGTGCACGGGTTCCCGAACCTCCCATTCCAAAGGTGCTGGTGGCTGTCCCATGCGTAACTACTTCCTATCTAGCGTGTGGCGCCACTCTTGGTTTCTTAAAAATATATCTTGCACATGGTATGAGTGCCAATAAAGTAATAGACAACCATTATTCTAACGGCCGGGCCCGCCGGTCTGCGGTGCACTCTGCTGTTATTTTTAACTATAACCAGTCTAGCCGAAAGTGCCGACATGCCAGAGGTGCCTTTTCACAGGTTTGGCGGCATTGCCCATCGCCGGAATTCCAACACATCCTCTCCCAAAGGCGCTGTTGACTGCCCCTGAATGCGCGCCTGCTTAATAAAGCAGCAGAGGAGGATTGTAGTCTGCCTCCTCCTATTTGTATCTAGTATGTGACACTATTGTTGGTTTCTTTGATCCCTTGCAAATAAGTGTAGTGCTAAGTATGCATGCAACAGGAGTCCAGGGAACCAGGGTTTCCATAGGGTCAAGCCCAGATGCTGCTGGGAGCCGGGGCAGTGATTATCGGGCTCTGGCAAGAGGGGCAGCCCCATGCCGCCTGACGGCCTACGCTGCCGGCGGCTGAACCCAAACTCGTGTTGAAAGATTGTTTAAACTTTTCATAAACGTGGACAGGCATTTTAAACCCGATGGCACCGTGGTGGTCTAAAATATCGGCAGGACCTACTAAATCGAAAAACCCACCTCACCCTGCCGTGCGGTATCCCAAGGTGAGCGGGTACACAAACTGAGGCAAATGTTTTTTTCACATTTGTGCATAAATAAAGAATACCAAAACCTCAATCACCATCGTTTATTGGTGTATTCTTCTGTTCACTTTCTCTTTCTTTCTCTATTTTTGTGATTTTCTTAATATTTTCTCCCTCTCCTTTTTCTGTCCGTTCGTATTTTGTAGTTAAGTAGGGGCCTGAATGTCGAGGCCACAGCCCAGGGACTCCTCGCATCTGTTCCTCTGACTCCTGCGCCCTCCGCACCAATGGCGCCCACTTAGCATTCCGCTCGGGGGAGACTCATTTGCCTTTGGTGCATTCGAGATGATGGGGTGCTGATGGACTTTTTAGGAGTAAGAGGAGCCAGAAAGATTAGAAAAGTAGTTCACCTAAATATATATATATATATTTTTTACTTTATATAGCGCGGCTCGACCTGAAGGTATTGGAGCGCTTTCCATGCGCGCCGGTTACGATGCACATTCATGCACGGGGGGATTAAGTGGCCGCGACCCCGAGGGTCGAACTCTGGTTTCCAGCACGAAAGCCAGCAGACTGGCGGACGGACAAAGCAATGCTATTTCTGTCCTCACTGGAGCTCATTTTACTAACCTCAGCAGGATGCGCAGATAACCCTCACCCAATGTGGGATTGAAAGCAGGGCCCTGTAGGACACACGCCTATCCCCGAAGCGGGTGCACAACCACTGAGCTATTTCAAAGCCAGCTGCATCCGCTCTCCCCGCCGCTTGATCCCTTACCCTGTGACTGTTCTCGGTGCCCACAACCTCATTGTCTTCGCGCAGTCCTCCGACTCCCTGCACCTTTCTCGTGGAAGCTGGATTCCTCGTTCTTTCTGCTGGCTGGGGGTCCTCTCCGCTGTTTCCTGGGTCCCGACGGTGGAGATGGCAGCCGCGGGAAAATGGCTATTCGAAACTCGCTGGCGCCGCTCCCCCAGCTCCCATGATATGCAAGTGGGCTGCCGCAGGGGGAGTGTCGTCTTATATCTCCCCTTCCTCTTCTCCTATTGTTCTTGGAAGGGTGGGGCGGGGGCCTCAGGGCGTTTCGCCCTGCGGCACTTCCCGCCGGCGAGAACCAGTTCCGTTCCTTATCGGGCTCTGGCGGCCATTATGGCGCCGGCCCTCGAGCCCCCTTCGGGGGCGGCCTCTGCTACAACCAACACATGTACACGTGCGAAACCCAGCAAACAATCGTATTTGTGAGCCACACCGACAATGCAAGTGACACTACACGACGATTAGCATGGCTGCAGTCCAATCATCATGACATTGTGCACGTCACGACACTGAGGTGGCTGAGTGTGGACCAGATCTGGAAAGGAGCAGACCACACTCCGATTCATCCACATGCACAAACCACCCCTGACGGCAAAAAACATCTGAGGACAAACCATGCCCAAGAGTCACAACTCGACCAAAAGCCCAATATACCCAAGTTCGAAACATCCCAGCACTGTCAAAGACTAGAAGTCAAAGGCACACCACCTGAAAGGGATAAGGGGCAGCAAAATCTGAGCAGCAGGGGCGACTCACCCACAATGCAGCACACACACATCAACATTGATGACAATGTGGTACAAAGTGCAACACTCCCACGACAGACCAGAGGGCACAACTGGTTCCGCCTGTGTGTGGAAACTGGCCAATCACATCTGGCATAGCAGGAAATTGTGAGAATAAAATGTACGTGTACAACCTCACATTCGTGATGTAGTTCAAATGTCCACTGTTCTGCATCAAATACTCAGCTCCTCCCAAACAGTCACAATGTACATTGTCATGCAGTCCTGAGGTAAACATGAACAATGCGTCAACATACATGTCAACACAATGTTAAAATGCATCCCCCTACACATAGCAGAGGGACAATCAATGCCTCCTGCAGAGCAGACCAGACAACTCATCAGTGAAGATGAAGAGGACCTCCACACCTTCGACACCGATGCCCTACAACAGCTCATAGACATCTTAGGCAACCCACCTCCAGGAGAAGGGCAGCCCAGCTGCATCCAGGACACCCCACCCCCTGCACAGACTACAACACAGCAGGAAGCACACACCACCACGGATGGCTCGCAGCACCTCACAGAAGCACACATTGCATTCCACGGCCAGGTGTTAGACTGCCAGAAGGAGGTGGCTAAACAGGTGCGGGTGGGGTTCGAACTCATGGCAGTCGAACTCGATTACATACGTAGGTGTCTCATTCCCATCAGGAACCACTTACACTCACCAACGGACACGCACACTGTGACATAGCCACACGCATTTGCACATTTCCAGTACTGAACCATGCCCAGAGCCCCAGTACTACAACAAACAAATGATGGACGGAATGCTGACAATGCATACATTCTCCCCCAGTCAAGAGATCTGGGTTAAATCCATCGTTCTTTTGCCCACTACACCACCCCAGTTTAGACATGGCCATATGCAAATCAGTCTTGACCCTGTGCCTCATGGGAACAGTCCAGCCCGAACTGCCAAGCCATGTCTTCCCTGGACCGGAATCAAGCATCCTAGGACCGGTTTCTGGCTATCAGCCGTCATCAGCCAGGATAGCTTGACTCCAGTGGCGTAGTGAGCACGGGTCCCACGTCTGGGAATACCCATCCCACTTAGGGCGAAAAGCGTTACAACAAACAAATGATGGACGGAATGCTGACAATGCATACATTCTCCCCCAGTCAAGAGATCTGGGTTAAATCCATCGTTCTTTTGCCCACTACACCACCCCAGTTTAGACATGGCCATATGCAAATCAGTCTTGACCCTGTGCCTCATGGGAACAGTCCAGCCCGAACTGCCAAGCCATGTCTTCCCTGGACCGGAATCAAGCATCCTAGGACCGGTTTCTGGCTATCAGCCGTCATCAGCCAGGATAGCTTGACTCCAGTGGCGTAGTGAGCACGGGTCCCACGTCTGGGAATACCCATCCCACTTAGGGCGAAAAGCGTTACAACAAACAAATGATGGACGGAATGCTGACAATGCATACATTCTCCCCCAGTCAAGAGATCTGGGTTAAATCCATCGTTCTTTTGCCCACTACACCACCCCAGTTTAGACATGGCCATATGCAAATCAGTCTTGACCCTGTGCCTCATGGGAACAGTCCAGCCCGAACTGCCAAGCCATGTCTTCCCTGGACCGGAATCAAGCATCCTAGGACCGGTTTCTGGCTATCAGCCGTCATCAGCCAGGATAGCTTGACTCCAGTGGCGTAGTGAGCACGGGTCCCACGTCTGGGAATACCCATCCCACTTAGGGCGAAAAGCGTTACAACAAACAAATGATGGACGGAATGCTGACAATGCATACATTCTCCCCCAGTCAAGAGATCTGGGTTAAATCCATCGTTCTTTTGCCCACTACACCACCCCAGTTTAGACATGGCCATATGCAAATCAGTCTTGACCCTGTGCCTCATGGGAACAGTCCAGCCCGAACTGCCAAGCCATGTCTTCCCTGGACCGGAATCAAGCATCCTAGGACCGGTTTCTGGCTATCAGCCGTCATCAGCCAGGATAGCTTGACTCCAGTGGCGTAGTGAGCACGGGTCCCACGTCTGGGAATACCCATCCCACTTAGGGCGAAAAGCGTTACAACAAACAAATGATGGACGGAATGCTGACAATGCATACATTCTCCCCCAGTCAAGAGATCTGGGTTAAATCCATCATTCTTTTGCCCACTACACCACCCCAGTTTAGACATGGCCATATGCAAATCAGTCTTGACCCTGTGCCTCATGGGAACAGTCCAGCCCGAACTGCCATTCACACCCCTATGCTGGACTTGCGTACGCCGGCCCAGTCCACTCCTCTTACGCATGAATGGGGGAACACAGAGCTACATGTACAAGCCCTTACCCACTGCCTGGGTTGGCATGGTTGCGTCCGCTATACAACGCACAATGTAATGTGGTAGGGCCCGAGGCCATCATGCATACGTAATGAGCACACGGACACACTTTGATAGTCAGTTGAACTGGCTACGGGCACGTGCGCCCGGCCACTCTTTATTACCAGGGTCACCTAACCAGTGACGCCTTTGTTGGATGGGTGTGGGGTGAGTGCGAGCCAGCCCTCAGGGAGAGGTTGGTGCTGGCAACAACTTGAACAGTGTTCACCATTAAAGCAGAAACAGAAAACACCAACATAACACAAACAAATGCGAAGCATCATGTTGGTAGCCGGAGCAAGTACAGATGTCACCCAATATTTAATTAGAAGGGTCGGCGAGTCGCAGTGCACTGAGGTAGGGGCACCAGAGCTGATCGTGCTCATGTGAAGAAAGTGTCCAAGATAGTGTCCATTTGGGATATTCCTTCTGCAGATGCAGTAAGGTGTGTTACACCTGCCACATCTTCCCCATCATCGTCCCAGGTCTTCCCCACTGCCTGAGGTGCTATAGTTGCATCCACAGTCCACAGCACATACCTCATTCATAGCTTCTGGTGTGTAGCTGGACTACCACCTCCAGTCTGCAATGCTGCCTTTTCATTGTTGCCTCCTGCCCTCCCATTGTCCGTGTCTTCACCCCTCCGCACACCAGCCACTTCTTCCCCATCATCGTCCCAGGTCTTCCCCACTGCCTGCGGTGACATTGTTGCGTCCACATCAAAAAAGATCTATTGGAAAGGGTCCATGAGTTGTGGTGCACTGAGTTGGTGGCACCTGAAGATCTCAGCAGGGTACCAAGCTGAGGATGGCATCCAAAACAGGTGTGAGGAACTTGGATAGGGCTGGCTGTGAGACTGCTCCGACTCTTGCAGTTGTTGGATGGAAGGTCCCAGAGGCTAACATGTGCAACACTGCCAGCAGCTTTGTCTGTGGAGGGATGTTGGTTGACCGCTGTGTTGGTACCGTTAGTCTGTGGGCAATGATGGTCAGGATGCGTAGGATGGTTGTCCTTTTGAGCATGTAGTGGGCAATGACATCCTCTGGTGTTAAGTCTGTGAGACTGGTGCATTTTCTGAAGGTCCGCTGTCTTTGTCTGCGCTGCCTCTGTGGTGGTCCGAGGGGGCGTGGGGTCTGGAGGGGTGGTGGGCCTGGGGGTGGTGGCGGTGGGTGTTGTGGCCCTCTTGGGGCTCTGAGCTGCATGATGAGTAGCTCCATGGAATCTGTTGTTCTTCAGGTGTGGCTCTGGGCTGGATTCCCTTTATGGTGCAGGGTGTCGTCCGACTTAACACCAGTTCGGAGCAGGTGTAAAATTCCTGCTGCTAACACGCCTTATCGCATGTTTTGTGAACTTATCGCCGATCTGGCTGGTCGTTGAGAATGTTGCGAAGTGGTGTTGTTGCGGCTTTTTGCATGGGAACGCCTACTCTGCATCTCATTAGAGTTAGTTCCCGGTGTCATCTGTGACAATATTTTTTGCAGCTCCTATCGCTGGAAAACTGGTGATATCGGCTATTAGCACCAGCTTGTGAATAGTGCAATGAATGTATCGCCACTTTGGCGGCGATAAAGTGCCGCTAACTCGGCGATAGGTCCTTGAGAATATGCCCCTCAGACTTTTGGAGTACAGGGTCCTCACTCGCTTGTTTTAAGATAGGTTGTGTGGTCAGCAGAATGTATAACAAAGACGTATGGATTTCTACAGCAATTGTGCAGGAAATTCAATAAGTCTGTGGGCATACTGATGCACAGGTTTGTGCACTGTACCACGTTTTGGAACGAGGTAAAAGAAAGGACCCAACAGGTTTTGGAAAAACAGATAAAGATGGACAAGAGGTTATCATTACAGAGGAACATGTGACACGCTCACTTGGGCACACTGTGAAAGGCTATGGTTTTTCAGAAATGTGGGGGTCTAGTCACAAAGGCATTTTGGAGTTTGTAAAGTAGTTATCCCTATGGTGCTCTTTTGTGCTCTCTTGCACGTGTTTGTGAATTGACTCCAAAACATCTGAAATAGGGGGGAAAACAATAATCCGGGAATTTTCACATGCAATTAGTGCAAATAGACTCCCTTTTACTAATAGGAAGTCTGACTCTTCGGACCAATTCACAGAGGCATGTAAGTGTATGCGAAATAGTAGTTTTGTGGTATTTCTTCTCGTACTCATAAATATTTTTGTGATTCTGCCCTGTAATGATGAAAAATGCCAAAATTGCAGAGCTACACCAGTTTTGTACGCCCCACAGATATTGGCAAATGCAAAAACAACAATTGATGGACAGAATGCAGAACAATGTCATACATTCACCCCAGTACAGAGATCTGGGCCTAAATCCATCGTTTTTTTGCTCACCATGCCGTTCCAGTTTGGACCCAACCATATGCAAATCAGTCTTGACCCTGTGCCTCATGGGAACAGTCCAGCCCGAACTGCCAAGCCAGGTCCTCCCTGGACTGGAAACAAGCATCCTAGGACCAGTTTCTGGCATTTCAGCCGTCTTCAGCCAGGCTTGCTTGATTTCCAGTGGCATGGAGAGCAAGGGACCCACGTCTGGGCATAGCCTTTCCACTCGGGGTGACAAATGCAAAAACAACAATTGATGGACAGAATGCAGAACAATGTCATACATTCACCCCAGTACAGAGATCTGGGCCTAAATCCATCGGTTTTTTCTCACCATGCCGTTCCAGTTTGGACCCAACCATATGCAAATCAGTGTTGACCCTGTGCCTCATGGGAACAGTCCAGCCCGAACTGCCAAGCCAGGTCCTCCCTGGACTGGAAACAAGCATCCTAGGACCGGTTTCTGGCATTTCAGCCGTCTTCAGCCAGGCTTGCTTGATTTCCAGTGGCATGGAGAGCAAGGGACCCACGTCTGGGCATACCCTTTCCACTCGGGGTGACAAATGCAAAAACAACAATTGATGGACAGAATGCAGAACAATGTCATACATTCACCCCAGTACAGAGATCTGGGCCTAAATCCATCGTTTTTTTTGCTCACCATGCTGTTCCAGTTTGGACCCAACCATATGCAAATCAGTCTTGACCCTGTGCCTCATGGGAACAGTCCAGCCCGAACTGCGAAGCCAGGTTCTCCCTGGACTGGAAACAAGCATCCTAGGACCGGTTTCTGGCATTTCAGCCGTCTTCAGTCAGGCTTGCTTGTTTTCCAGTGGCATGGAGAGCAAGGGACCCACGTCTGGGCATACCCTTTCCACTCGGGGTGACAAATGCAAAAACAACAATTGATGGACAGAATGCAGAACAATGTCATACATTCACCCCAGTACAGAGATCTGGGCCTAAATCCATCGGTTTTTTGCTCACCATGCCGTTCCAGTTTGGACCCAACCATATGCAAATCAGTCTTGACCCTGTGCCTCATGGGAACAGTCCAGCCCGAACTGCCAAGCCATGTCCTCCCTGGACTGGAAACAAGCATCCTAGGACCGGTTTCTGGCATTTCAGCCGTCTTCAGCCAGGCTTGCTTGATTTCCAGTGGCATGGAGAGCAAGGGACCCACGTCTGGGCATACCCTTTCCACTCGGGGTGACAAATGCAAAAACAACAATTGATGGACAGAATGCAGAACAATGTCATACATTCACCCCAGTACAAAGATCTGGGCCTAAATCCATCGGTTTTTTTGCTCACCATGCCGTTCCAGTTTGGACCCAACCACATGCAAATCAGTCTTGACCCTGTGCCTCATGGGAACAGTCCAGCCCGAACTGCCAAGCCAGGTCCTCCCTGGACTGGAAACAAGCATCCTAGGACCGGTTTCTGGCATTTTAGCCGTCTTCAGCCAGGCTTGCGTGATTTCCAGTGGCATGGAGAGCAAGGGACCCACGTCTGGGCATACCCTTTCCACTCGGGGTGACAAATGCAAAAACAACAATTGATGGACAGAATGCAGAACAATGTCATACATTCACCCCAGTAAAGAGATCTGGGCCTATATCCATCGTTTTTTTGCTCAACATGCCGTTCCAGTTTGGACCCAACCATATGCAAATCAGTCTTGACCCTGTGCCTCATGGGAACAGTCCAGCTCGAACTGCCAAGCCAGGTCCTCCCTGGACTGGAAACAAGCATCCTAGGACCGGTTTCTGGCATTTCAGCCGTCTTCAGCCAGGCTTGCTTGATTTCCAGTGGCATGGAGAGCAAGGGACCCACATCTGGGCATACCCTTTCCACTCGGGGTGATAAATGCAAAAACAACAATTGATGGACAGAATGCAGAACAATGTCATACATTCACCCCAGTACAAAGATCTGGGCCTAAATCCATCGGTTTTTTTGCTCACCATGCCGTTCCAGTTTGGACCCAACCACATGCAAATCAGTCTTGACCCTGTGCCTCATGGGAACAGTCCAGCCCGAACTGCCAAGCCAGGTCCTCCCTGGACTGGAAACAAGCATCCTAGGACCGGTTTCTGGCATTTTAGCCGTCTTCAGCCAGGCTTGCTTGATTTCCAGTGGCATGGAGAGCAAGGGACCCACGTCTGGGCATACCCTTTCCACTCGGGGTGACAAATGCAAAAACAACAATTGATGGACAGAATGCAGAACAATGTCATACATTCACCCCAGTAAAGAGATCTGGGCCTATATCCATCGTTTTTTTGCTCAACATGCCGTTCCAGTTTGGACCCAACCATATGCAAATCAGTCTTGACCCTGTGCCTCATGGGAACAGTCCAGCCCGAACTGCCAAGCCAGGTCCTCCCTGGACTGGAAACAAGCATCCTAGGACCAGTTTCTGGCATTTCAGCCGTCTTCAGCCAGGCTTGCTTGATTTCCAGTGGCATGGAGAGCAAGGGACCCACGTCTGGGCGTAGCCTTTCCACTCGGGGTGACAAATGCAAAAATAACAATTGATGGACAGAATGCAGAACAATGTCATACATTCACCCCAGTACAGAGATCTGGGCCTAAATCCATCGTTTTTTTCTCACCATGCCGTTCCAGTTTGGACCCAACCATATGCAAATCAGTGTTGACCCTGTGCCTCATGGGAACAGTCCAGCCCGAACTGCCAAGCCAGGTCCTCCCTGGACTGGAAACAAGCATCCTAGGACCGGTTTCTGGCATTTCAGCCGTCTTCAGCCAGGCTTGCTTGATTTCCAGTGGCATGGAGAGCAAGGGACCCACGTCTGGGCATACCCTTTCCACTCGGGGTGACAAATGCAAAAACAACAATTGATGGACAGAATGCAGAACAATGTCATACATTCACCCCAGTACAGAGATCTGGGCCTAAATCCATCGTTTTTTTTGCTCACCATGCTGTTCCAGTTTGGACCCAACCATATGCAAATCAGTCTTGACCCTGTGCCTCATGGGAACAGTCCAGCCCGAACTGCGAAGCCAGGTCCTCCCTGGACTGGAAACAAGCATCCTAGGACCGGTTTCTGGCATTTCAGCCGTCTTCAGTCAGGCTTGCTTGTTTTCCAGTGGCATGGAGAGCAAGGGACCCACGTCTGGGCATACCCTTTCCACTCGGGGTGACAAATGCAAAAACAACAATTGATGGACAGAATGCAGAACAATGTCATACATTCACCCCAGTAAAGAGATCTGGGCCTATATCCATCGTTTTTTTGCTCAACATGCCGTTCCAGTTTGGACCCAACCATATGCAAATCAGTCTTGACCCTGTGCCTCATGGGAACAGTCCAGCCCGAACTGCCAAGCCAGGTCCTCCCTGGACTGGAAACAACCATCCTAAGACCGGTTTCTGGCATTTCAGCCATCTTCAGCCAGGCTTGCTTGATTTCCAGTGGCATGGAGAGCAAGGGACCCACGTCTGGGCATACCCTTTCCACTCGGGGTGACAAATGCAAAAACAACAATTGATGGACAGAATGCAGAACAATGTCATACATTCACCCCAGTACAGAGATCTGGGCCTAAATCCATCGTTTTTTTGCTCACCATGCCGTTCCAGTTTGGACCCAACCATATGCAAATCAGTCTTGACCCTGTGCCTCATGGGAACAGTCCAGCCCGAACTGCCAAGCCAGGTCCTCCCTGGACTGGAAACAAGCATCCTAGGACCGGTTTCTGGCGTTTCAGCCGTCTTCAGCCAGGCTTGCTTGATTTCCAGTGGCATGGAGAGCAAGGGACCCACGTCTGGGCATACCCTTTCCACTCGGGGTGACAAATGCAAAAACAACAATTGATGGACAGAATGCAGAACAATGTCATACATTCACCCCAGTACAGAGATCTGGGCCTAAATCCATCGTTTTTTTGCTCACCATGCCGTTCCAGTTTGGACCCAACCATATGCAAATCAGTCTTGACCCTGTGCCTCATGGGAACAGTCCAGCCCGAACTGCCAAGCCAGGTCCTCCCTGGACTGGAAACAAGCATCCTAGGACCGGTTTCTGGCATTTCAGCCGTCTTCAGCCGTCTTCAGCCAGGCTTGCTTGATTTCCAGTGGCATGGAGAGCAAGAGACCCACGTCTGGGCATACCCTTTCCACTCGGGGTGACAAATGCAAAAACAACAATTGATGGACAGAATGCAGAACAATGTCATACATTCACCCCAGTACAGAGATCTGGGCCTAAATCCATCGTTTTTTTGCTCACCATGCCGTTCCAGTTTGGACCCAACCATATGCAAATCAGTCTTGACCCTGTGCCTCATGGGAACAGTCCAGCCCGAACTGCCAAGCCAGGTCCTCCCTGGACTGGAAACAAGCATCCTAGGACCGGTTTCTGGCATTTCAGCCGTCTTCAGCCAGGCTTGCTTGATTTCCAGTGGCATGAAGAGCAAGGGACCCACGTCTGGGCATACCCTTTCCACTCGGGGTGACAAATGCAAAAACAACAATTGATGGACAGAATGCAGAACAATGTCATACATTCACCCCAGTACAGAGATCTGGGCCTAAATCCATCGTTTTTTTGCTCACCATGCCGTTCCAGTTTGGACCCAACCATATGCAAATCAGTCTTGACCCTGTGCCTCATGGGAACAGTCCAGCCCGAACTGCCAAGCCAGGTCCTCCCTGGACTGGAAACAAGCATCCTAGGACCGGTTTCTGGCATTTCAGCCGTCTTCAGCCAGGCTTGCTTGATTTCCAGTGGCATGGAGAGCAAGGGACCCACGTCTGGGCATACCCTTTCCACTCGGGGTGACAAATGCAAAAACAACAATTGATGGACAGAATGCAGAACAATGTCATACATTCACCCCAGTACAGAAATCTGGGACTAAATCCATCGTTTTTTTGCTCACCATGCCGTTCCAGTTTGGACCCAACCATATGCAAATCAGTCTTGACCCTGTGCCTCATGGGAACAGTCCAGCCCGAACTGCCAAGCCAGGTCCTCCCTGGACTGGAAACAAGCATCCTAGGACCGGTTTCTGGCATTTCAGCCGTCTTCAGCCGTCTTCAGCCAGGCTTGCTTGATTTCCAGTGGCATGGAGAGCAAGGGACCCACGTCTGGGCATACCCTTTCCACTCGGGGTGACAAATGCAAAAACAACAATTGATGGACAGAATGCAGAACAATGTCATACATTCACCCCAGTACAGAGATCTGGGCCTAAATCCATCGTTTTTTTGCTCACCATGCCGTTCCAGTTTGGACCCAACCATATGCAAATCAGTCTTGACCCTGTGCCTCATGGGAACAGTCCAGCCCGAACTGCCAAGCCAGGTCCTCCCTGGACTGGACTGGAAACAAGCATCCTAGGACCGGTTTCTGGCATTTCAGCCGTCTTCAGCCAGGCTTGCTTGATTTCCAGTGGCATGAAGAGCAAGGGACCCACGTCTGGGCATACCCTTTCCACTCGGGGTGACAAATGCAAAAACAACAATTGATGGACAGAATGCAGAACAATGTCATACATTCACCCCAGTACAGAGATCTGGGCCTAAATCCATCGTTTTTTTGCTCACCATGCCGTTCCAGTTTGGACCCAACCATATGCAAATCAGTCTTGACCCTGTGCCTCATGGGAACAGTCCAGCCCGAACTGCCAAGCCAGGTCCTCCCTGGACTGGAAACAAGCATCCTAGGACCGGTTTCTGGCATTTCAGCCGTCTTCAGCCAGGCTTGCTTGATTTCCAGTGGCATGGAGAGCAAGGATATTGGCATCACACATGGTGCTTACAGTGACATAGTTAAGAATTCAGGCCCCTGTCAAAACATGTTTAGGGGCCCCGTGTTTGGACAACATCAAACTTAAGAACCTATTTTCTGCTAGTTTAGGCCCTCTTAATAAAGAACAACCTAAAACTTGAGCTGTTTGTTGTCTGCCAGCAAAATCGCACCAAAGGTGAACTGAAACAAGCATTGATAAATCTATTTATTTTTTACCTGAGTGCTTACGTTTTGGCAGGCCAGGGATTCCCATAAAGCTTCTTATAAGCAGGTTCAACTTAAAATGTAAAGAATCCGGTTTTCATGCAGGAATCTGGTTGGCAGCTGGGACATTTGAATGTCAATTGCCCACTATGATACTAAATGCACCGGTAGACGTCCTCCACTACCGCACCTGAACAGGTGAACTCCATCACTTGCATGGAGGGACTGTTCATGCAAATGTCAGAAAGGTCAAGCTTCCCGGAATCAGGGACCATTGCAGATCAAGCCTTGGAGCATCCACTACCTTGCATGGATGGACAACTATATAAAAAAGCCCGCGGCAGATATAGATTTTGTGCCTACACCCAGTATGGGTTTTAGGTGGTGGTTAGGAAGATCATCAACAGGGGAGGTTTCCAGCAGCAATCTAAACAGTGCATTTTCTCCTCAGCCATCTGGATCACTCCTCTGCCTTAGAGGCACACCACGGCATCCTAATCAGGGCCAGATAGGCTGTAGCAGGCAGCGGGAGTTTCCCCGGAAGGTTGGAAGGGTTGGGGCCGGTTTTACAGCTGTAAGGGCCAGCTTTGCAGTGGTGCTGCAATATCAGCCCCCAGCAACAAAAGCAGCAGTGCACCCTCCCCCCCAGCCCACTTCTCATACACACTGGGTAGTAACACACCTTCCCCTCACACAGCCTCTTCATGGCCCCACCTGGCTCTTCATTCCTTTGGGGAGGCAGGCTCATCGATCTAGCCGAGCTCTCTGCCCCATTTCAGTACTGGAAGCAGAGGAGAGCACCGATTCTTACCTCGCAATGAGCCAGAAGACGGCTCATTTCGCAATCCCAGTCATAGTTGGCACAAATAGAATCCCTAGAACCATCCACTCACCCAGACCCCCTGCTCAATACACTTCTATCCATACAGCACACCCCAACATTGAAACTTCCTGCCCTCTATCATGCATGCTCCTCAACTGTAGATCAGCAGTTCAACACACCACAGACATTGCTGAAGTTATACTCGGTGAAGAAATAGACATAGCATTCCTCACAGAATCCTGTCTCAATGACCACTCTAACCCCAGTCTAGACCTACTCACCCCGCCAGGTTACAACATCATCAGACATGACAGACCTTTCAAAACAGGTGGCGGGTTAGCTATCGTTCACAAAGAAGGAATACAGATTACCACATTAAAATCTGCTGAATACCTGACTCTGGAGTACCTTGGTGTTGAACTTACACTCAAAGGCACCATGCCCATCAAATTTCACACCATTTACAATCCTCCTGGTGAGCATGCCCTCTTTGCCAAAGAACTAACCGACCTAATAGCACGTTTCTCCCTAACAGACATGAAAGACATGTTCCTGGGTGACTTCAATATCCACTGGAACAACCCAGAAGACACCACAGTCCAGAACCTCTCCAACCTGCTTGAGATAACCAACCTCAAACAACTCTGCAATGAACCAACACACATCAAAGGAGCAAATCTGGATGCGATCATCACCAAAAATGAGCTGGTAGCTCTGAGATCGATCACTCCCATTGACTGGTCTGACCACCACCTCATATTGTTTAATATCGACTTACATGTCAGATACCAACCAATACGATCTGACAAACCCAATCATTGGATCAGGAACATCAATGAAGTCCCTATTACCAAACTTGAATCCAGGATTCATGCCCATCTCCAGCTCCAGCCTACCACTATGATGGCCGATGATCTCACAGTTAACTTTAATTGAACAATGACGGAGGTGTTAGATCAAGTAGCGCCACTCATACTTAAACAATTGAGATCTATCAAATCAAAATCATGGTTCAACATGGATCTCAATAGCGAAAGATGACAACTCAGACTTGCGGAAAGGACTTTGAGGAAAAACCCATCAACATTGCAACTAGTGCTACTTAGGTCTGCACGGTTGGAATATAAAAAGCACATTTTTAGAGAAAATGCCTCTTTCTTCCGCAGCCAACTAAACCAGATCAAGAGTAGACCTAGAGATCTCTTCAACATTGTTAAAAGTCAAACGAGCGGCACATCCCCACACAAAATAAAAGCCACCAAGGATCGATGCAAAGAAATTGCCAGCTTCTTCACAGATAAAGTCACAAAAATTGAGTAATCCTTCATCTAAACCTCCAATCCACCTTCAATCTTAACCTGCCCCACTATACTCACCCTTGACCAAGCAGAACTTAATCACACCAAAGACAACCAGGTCCACTGCCTACTGAAAAATGATACGAATTGGTCGGACTTCGAACTCGTGTCGGAAAATTAGGTCTTCAATATAATTGCGAACTTCAAGCCTGCCTCCCACACTATGGACCCTCTACCATCCACAATTGTATGAAGTTCAACCACATCATTGCCCCTTTCTGGACTAAAATCATCAACTCCTCTCTCACATTAGGCTGTGTCCCAGACTTCCTTCAATTAGGACAAATCACACTCATACTCAAAAAACCAGGGGTCAACCCTAACGATCTCAACAACCTCAGACCTATCTCCAACCTCCCGCTCCTAGCCAAAACCTTGCAGAAGTGCGTTCTCCAACAATTTAACAAACATATTGATGATTTCAACCTTCTTGACACATTTTGATATGGATTCAGGAAAGGTTGTAGCACCGAAACAGCCATGCTCAATATTTCAGACGATATCCACAGAGCCTTAGATGAAGGTGAAGCTTGTCTTCTCATCCTTATTGACCTATCAGCGGCTTTCGACACAATAAATCATCCAGCTTTACTTGAGACTCTGAAGGGCTGTTCTGGCATTAATGAAATAGTACTAAAATGGTTCTTCCTACCTTCAGCACCGTTCGCAACAAATTAAAATCAACTGCTGTCTCTCTATGCCAACACAAGTCACACTTGGGGTCCCTTAAGGCTCGATCCTCTCTCCATCCCTCTTCAATCTCTTCATGGAACCCCTTACAATCATTCTGAAACAAGCATATCACCTATATGCAGACGACACACAACTCTACTACAAAGTCAAATCACCCAGTGACATCTGACACCTCAATGTCACACTAACCTAGATCCAATCTTGGTTTAACGCAAATCACTTAAAGCTGAACCCGGACAAAATGGAATTAATACTGTTCTCTCCAAAAAGTAACCACCTACCAATCCAGGACTGGCTCAAGAACCTAGATGCCCTAAACTGCTCTCTCGTCCTATCCTACTCGGTAAAGTCACTAGGCATTACCCTGGACAAGAACTTATCAATGAAGGACCACATCAAAAACTCTGCAAAAGGTGCGCTTTACTCACTAAAACACCTGAAGAAAATTACATTTCACCCCCCAGGATGATTTCAAGACAATTGTACAATCCCTAGTCCTCTCTAAACTGGACTATGGGAACGCCATCCTAACAGGGACGCCAAAACCTCACCTAGCCCCCCTAAGGTCAGTTCTTAACATGGCAGCTTGACTCATAACTGGTGTAAAAAGTTTTGAACACATCTCACCAACCCTCCACTCCCTCAACTGGCTTCCCCTTGAAGGTAGATGTATCTATAAATTGGCCTGCATCACACACAAAACCCTTCACTCACATTCCCCCAACTACCTAAACAGCAAACTGGTAAAAGCTGGAAGATCCAGAACTCTGAGAAGCTCCAACTCACTTCTTCTCATCCCTCCGAAATTGAAAAGGAAAACCACTCAGTCCCGATCCTTTTTTGGTAACGTACCCAGGATTTGGAACGCACTCCCTATAGACCTCAGATGCAACCCCCCCTTCCCCTGCTTCAAAAGGGACCTGAAACTCCTTATCCTCAAGAAATACATTACCGTCCAAGTCAACTAACCTACACTTCAATAACCTAGCCGACTCCCCGCTCACTTGTCCATCAAAGATAGGTGGTTATTTGACTGTTTTAACCTACTGAGCTTCCTCCCTCCCCTTCACTGTATGCCTAATTATAATTTTTTGCTTATATCTTTATGCATCTTTATGTCCTGCTATGTAATGCAACTTTTTTTCCTTTGTGTATGTAAAGCGCTCTGATACCCCCTGGTCTAGCTAGCGCTATATTAAACTTATAAATAAAACTGTGGGGGGATGCTGGTCTGACATAAGTGCCAGGGTGCTTTGGGTTCCCAGTCCAGTCCTGATCCCAATAACAGTAAGTTAAGAAAAACTGGTCAGTCACCGTCATAGGGCAATCTGTACTACTCCTAGGTTCACACCAAGAGGATCAGCAGCCACCCCCCCCCCCCCAGCATTTTGAGACCCTTACAGGTGAGTAGCCGTGCTTTACAAACACCCGAGTGATTGATTGATTGATTGGGGTCTTCTGCAGACCGCTGCAGTATACCGTGCATATTGTAAGGGCCTGTGCTCGGTGCCCTGAAACACTAGCCTATGGTAGAAGAGTATGTGTGCTGTGCAGAGGGAGGTTCACATTTCATAAGGGGTGCTCTATTCCTTTTGCACCTGGCACACGTTATTATAAGGCACACCTTATGGAATGCCATTTATACTGTTGCAGGATATTGGTCTAATGTGCACCATATCACTTCCTTAGCATTTAACTGAAAGATATATATGGAAAGATGTACTGAATAAGGCGCACATTCCTACTCACTGTGGCTTATCCTTTCATACCATATCTGGGAAGTGTGTGGAAACCACCATGCAATATTTTAGTAAAGTGGCGAAAGTGCATTAGCGAGAGGGGCGTGATGAGAAGCACACGAGGGCCATTTATGCTATTGGTGATCAAAGGCTTGTGTACGCAATATAGTTATTGGCCTGGCAGCTATTATCAAGTTTAAGGTATGGAACGAGACTACATCATGTGCAATGGTGATGGCAACAGTCAACAAGCATAGTTCTCACCTTTAGGGAATATTGGCTTGGCCAATGCTTTTTGGTGATGCTTAACAGCATTGGTAAAAAGTAAAATGCTTTTTTGCTGATACTATGGAGTATTGACATTAAAAAAATGCATCATGACGGGATGTGCTCTCTAGTGTTAAAGCATCATTAAGTAGGGGTGCCTGCGTCTTTCGGTAGGCAAATACTAAATAAAGCAAGTGCCATTTTAATTTAATTTTCCGATCCAAAGTGGCAGACGCCACTTGGTACGGTAAAATAAAAAATAAAAACATTTTCAATTATGCGAAATAAAATTTCAGCAAGTGGGTTTATTCTGTATACAATTGAAAGGGTAGCATTATTGTGCCTGCTGTGTGTGCTTCGATTGGGTGCAGTACCCTGTTTTACCTGTTAAATAAATGAACGCATTGGAGAAAACGGAATTGATCAATCTCCAGTGCTGATGCCTCCGTGTCAATCTTGCAACCTGGTATGGATGCAGGATAAATGCAACCAGTTGAAGAAGTCCCTTGTCATCTGCTGCCTCGATAATGCAAGAGTATGCTCATGGGGCGTCCTGCAGAGACAGTGTCAAATCTCCAGAGCCCACTATTCTTTGGCTTACAATGCATCTGCGGCACCACATCGACAAAGAGGTCCCTGCAGTGACACCCAAACAAAGAATGCGGACCTGCACCTAACCCACAAATCACGTAGAGGTCTAGCGCCATGCTACATCTTCCAAGCGCTCATTTCTGTCCATCCGCCCAAGAACCCAAGATCATTTCCTTGAATCTGCTACTGCTCCTTAAAATGAGACATTAGCAGCCTAGGCACACGCTGCTGATTAGAATATATATAACCATTACAGTGATAACACTCCGTTTATGCATTATTCATAAATAACTCTTTATTTTGCCCTCGTGACATTTCTACACATTGTAAGTACCAGGTGCTACGATAACTCTCTTTAATGGACACATTCACAGTGTAAAGTTATACGTTTCATAGCATCTCATTAAGGAGTAAATTAATTTCCCTGTACCTTTTTTATGTACCAGTGATTTATGTACATCACAAATGAATTGTGTTCCTTTATGTTTTTTATGGTAGGCCGTATACGTGGTACATTGGCCACCAGGCATTTGGCTGCTGCTGTAACTTCATTAAGAAACGATGCATTGTTTGGCCAGAGAGACAGTATTAATAGTGATAGGTGAGAGCGTGCTCTTGAGCCCTTGAAGTTATTAAAATAGCAGGATTAAATTCACCGAAGAAACGCCATTTTTTTAGTTCACCTCACATACATGTTGCTTTAATTCTTTATTTGTTTTTTTATAGCTCGCCGTACAATTGGGAGCAGTGCATGAAATGAAAATATAGAAGTGCAGGTACCCCTTGTCCCAGTGTACCTGTTTGCTGCTTAGAAGTGCGGGTACTCTCCCATTAAAAACATTCGAGCAGTGCTGGGAAGTGTTGTTATCCCCCCATTAAAAGCATTGGGGCAGGGCTGAGAAGTGCCGGTACTCTCTCATTAAAAGCATTGGAGCAGTGCTGAGAAGGGTCGTTACTCTGCCATTAAAACTATTGGAGCAGGGCTGAGAAGTGCGGGTACTCTCTCATTAAAAGCATTCGAGCAGCGCTGAGAAGTGTTGTTACTCTCCCATTAAAAGCATTGGGGCAGCGCTGAGAAGTGCCGGTACTCTCTCATTAAAAGCATTGGAGCAGTGCTGAGAAGGTTCGTTACTCTGCCATTAGAACTATTGGAGCAGGGCTGAGAAGTGCGGGTACTCTCTCATTAAAAGCATTCGAGCAGCGCTGAGAAGTGTTGTTACTCTCCCATTAAAAGCATTGGGGCAGCGCTGAGAAGTGCCGGTACTCTCTCATTAAAAGCATTGGAGCAGTGCTGAGAAGGGTCGTTACTCTGCCATTAAAACTATTGGAGCAGGGCTGAGAAGTGCGGGTACTCTCTCATTAAAAGCATTCGAGCAGCGCTGAGAAGTGTTGTTACTCTCCCATTAAAAGCATTGGGGCAGCGCTGAGAAGTGCCGGTACTCTCTCATTAAAAGCATTGGAGCAGTGCTGAGAAGGGTCGTTACTCTGCCATTAAAAGCATTGGTGCAGGGCTGAGAAGTGCGGGTACTCTCTCATTAAAAGCATTCGAGCAGCGCTGAGAAGTGTTGTTACTCTCCCCTTAAAAGCATTGGGGCAGCGCTGAGAAGTGCCGGTACTCTCTCATTAAAAGCATTGGAGCAGTGCTGAGAAGGGTCGTTACTCTGCCATTAAAAGGATTGGTGCAGGGCTGAGAAGTGCGGGTACTCTCTCATTAAAAGCATTCGAGCAGCGCTGAGAAGTGTTGTTACTCTCCCATTAAAAGCATTGGGGCAGCGCTTAGAAGTGCCGGTACTCTCTCATTAAAAGCTTTGGAGCAGTGCTGAGAAGGGTCGTTACTCTGCCATTAAAAGCATTGGTGCAGGGCTGAGAAGTGCGGGTACTCTCTCATTAAAAGCATTCGAGCAGCGCTGAGAAGTGTTGTTACTCTCCCATTAAATGCATTGGGGCAGCGCTGAGAAGTGCCGGTACTCTCTCATTAAAAGCTTTGGAGCAGTGCTGAGAAGGGTCGTTACTCTGCCATTAAAAGCATTGGTGCAGGGCTGAGAAGTGCGGGTACTCTCTCATTAAAAGCACTAAAGCAACGCTGAGAAGGAAGTTCTGGTACTATCCCTCCCAAATTAAAGAAGTGCAGGTACTGAGTACCTGATAGTACCTGCCCATTAAAAGCACTGCCTCAGAGATCACTAGGAAGATTGGGATTTCCTTTGCAGTGGCGGTGTAACAGGAGAACAAGAGAAGTGCTTCAAAAGAATGAGTGCTCCAGGCTCTGCCACGGAAACAACGGAAAAGCGTTAAACTAGAACCCTGGAGGTCCAACAAGAGAATGGAGGGGCCACACATAGGCGTCTACTAGGACACAAGAGGAAAGGGTATAAGTGGGCAAGAATGGTGAGGGCTAAATCAAAGGCTGGGGTAAGAGGTGGTTCTTCAGACATCACCAGTACTTCATGGAGTGTGCAGTGGTAGACTAGAACAGCCGAGTAGAACCTTGACTTTAACCCCTTCCCTGCTCATGACGGAACCGTTCCGTCATGAGCCACGGTTGGCGTGTGCTCATGACGGAACGGTTCCGTCATGACAATCCTGTCGGCGGCCGCTCCGCCTGCGCGGCGCTGTTTCCCCGCCTGTGCGGGGCGACAACGCAAATGGGCGGAGTCATGACGGAACCGTTCCGTCATGAGCACAGCTCAACTGTGGCTCATGACGGAGCGGCTCCGTCATGAGCACAGGCCCACCGCGCTGCCCCCCTGCCCCCCCCAGCGCTGCAGCGGAATGTCCGCAGCAGCGAAGGGGTTAAAGTGTCCTGTCACCCAGTCACTGATATTGTAATTGGCAGGTGCCTAAAAGGTTATGGTTGTCTGATCTCAGTTTGCTAGAGGGATGGTGTGGCTGGAAGATTCCCTGCAACACTGCAGGCAGTGCTGTGTGGACAAAGCAAAGTGTCTTGATCGGAGTTCTTCTGTTGACAAGCAGCTAGGGACCGGTTGGAGGGTAGAGAGATGTGGTCATTGTGTTCTAAGTCAAGGCTAAGCTGAGCTCTGCATATTTTAGGGTTTGATGAATTTTGCCAGAACTATTTCAGGCAGTCCTGCATAGATGTATTGCAGTAGTCATTTGGTGAGGTGATCACAACAAGAACCAGGACTACTTGCCGTAGCCGACAAAGGAGGCTTCCATGCAGTAGTTTTGATTAAATGCATGTTAGTGACTACATTTATTTAGGGTGTGGAAGATTGATCCTTTCGTTCACTGTCAGACAACATATGTGGGTCACGTGTTTTCTGTATTTGTGTAGGGTGGCATGATATGGATTCTTTGAAAGTCCACTTGCAGGATTTCTCAGACACATTTGAATAGTTTTAATGATTTTGTGTGCCACACTACTGTCCTTCTGTGATGTGTGGCTTTGTGGATCACCAGCCAGAGATCCATTAGTCACTAGGAAAATGTTACAGGTACGTCCCAGACAGTGGCTAGTGGCAGCTGTGTCTGCTGCTATCCAGGATTCGAATTATAGGCAGTGTGATTTCTCAAACGGATGTAGTCCTTTAGGTCTGTTCTTCTATTGAGAATCTTGCTGGAAATACACAGGTAAGAGCGGTGGGAAAATGAATTATTTATTTCATAATTTACCTTGTCATCATCCGTTGAAATCCCCCCCCCCCCCCCCAGCCGGCCCACCGCTCTTACTTGCACAGGCCACGGCTGGACTGTGGTAGTATAAGGTATAAAGTGGAGTGCAGATACCGTGGTTATCAGAAATGGTGGTAGAGTGTGTGAACACAGGGTTCATGGGCAGTTATTTGTGGCGATGCCCCTAACGATGAGAGGCCATGACCTACTTGAATGATGCCTTTCAAGTTAACAGCGATCTCCTAGAATCCTGGACAGGTACTGGGTTGCATGGCACACATGTGGAGCAGGGTTCAGGGTCACATGTCAGCTGGCAATTAATGACACATGACATGTTCTTGTTATGCAAGACTCCAGTTGGATGACACCAGTTGAATTTGAGCCCCATCCATTCCACCCACCGTGTTGTGTAATCTAGAAACATGAAATAATCTAGCATTTAGATAATTGACAGTTTGCTTTTTGGGAAAGTAATGGCCACCTAAACATGGCATAACAGGGCAATCGTAGTCTGTATTTGGATTTGACAAAATGCTGATTGAGATACCCAATGTTTTAATCCTTATTGTGACAATATGATGCATAAGTATGTGAACATGAGTATTACTGTCTTGCAGACCCAGAAGTCATTAATTGAGCTAAAACCCAACCATGTCATGGCAATCTAGCAATGACTAGAATTTCAATGTTAGTCTTAATTCATGGATATGGGGGGCAGCCCAATTTAGGGCCATTCTTTCTCAAGTCACTGGCTGTTATACAGTAAATTACATACAATTGTAATTAAACCTACACATTTTTTCACCAACAGTGTATACTACTGTAGCTTTACAGTTACAGAAGTGTTTGGTAAATCCACAATTACTAACTTAAATACTATTGACAGAAATATTGTTGCATCTCTAGAGTCTGGAAGAACATTTTACGCAGCCAAGGCGTTCCACAGCTGTGACTACTGCTACAGCTGAACATGGCGTGGAATTGCTTCCATTATAAGTAGCATTACATGAGGACACTGCAGTGCTTAATTTGAGTCGGTGGTTTCCGGTGCTCGGCACCAGCACTTAATTATCAGCACCGTCACTTAATTGTTAGGACCAGCACTTTGACAGTCTGCCACATGGTGGCACTGTTTGTCCTATTTAGAAATGAGTGAACAACAGTTGTTCATTATTTCAAAATACATTAAAAACTACTACTATCTGACGCTCAAGTCATCCTTATGGCTTTGAGGACCTGGAATAGTCTGAATTGTTCCATTTTTAGGAGTGTGATGGTTAGCATTTGTGTTGGTACTCTCACTGTTTGCGCTGGCATGGCAATGGGTAGCACAAGCTGCAGTTGCCTCTTGACGCGAGCCCTGGCACTTATTGGTTTATAAATTAAGCACCGGGACACTGTCAGGAGGAGGTCCAAATCTGCTTCATGCCAGTCTGCTGCATAGCTTTCCGAGGAGAACTTTTATTTATAAATCATAAAAGAGCTTACTAGTTCCCAGATCTGTGCATATGGGCAAAGACATAGGGTCCGAAAGAGCCATGGTGCTGGTGGCAGACGGGGCGCTGAACACTCTGAAGCTGGGGGTCACAATCATATTCAAACCACTTTTGGTTTAAAACCACATTCCCTTCCAAGTCATGGTAGGCAGCAAAATATAAAGGACACTTCACTAGGGGGATCCTAGCATGGTAAATGTATTTCTGGTTCTTGCCTCTAGCCTTCATTCCCTGAAGAGTCTGTGGCCTCTGTCTGCCCCAGTGACAAAATGGCAGTGTTGACGCTATAGACAGCACTTCTGACTAGCTCTTGAGGGGGGGTTGGACTATTTGCACAGAGATCACCCTCAGTTGTGTGGCCAGTACAGTAGAGGGACACTCATAATAAAACCTCTTTTCAGAGGTACCACGAAAGGGCAAAGGGGTTTGCTAAAATGCTAGACATTGACAATTCGCCAATTTCAAGTCAAATTACAGCCACAAAAACCTCAGCCCAGTGCTTTAAGCTGGATGAAAAATGTAGGAAGTCTCCGAAAGGTACGGTCAATGGAGAGCAACTGAAATTTATTTTCAAGAGGTCAGCTGCGGCCCCTGCAGGTAAGAGCAGTTGGGGCGGTGGGGCAGGGTTGGGGGAGATTCGACAGACGACCACGAGGGAAAGTTAATAAATAATTATTGTTTACTCCTCCTCGCCTGTCGAAATCCCCCCCACACACAGCCGGCCTCACTGCTCTTACCTGCACGGGCGCGGCTGTAAGAGGTTCGACCTATTCAATTATGGGTGTGGCTCAAAACGTGTAAACGAGAATCCTGTGCTTCATACAGTTTACCACCTTTCCATAATTTGCCTCTGCAAATTTTCTGTTATTTCATTCTGACACATAATACCCTAATGGATTTACGCCCAAGACAAGCCAGACCTATTGACTTTGACAATAATTGTTAGCAGTATCAAATACAGGAGCAACAGCACTGATCCTGTGAATATTTGGAACTGAAAATATGAGACTCTGAATCAACATTATCGCGGTATTCGGAAGTGGTAGTGGTATTGCAGTGCCTCATTCACTACCACTCTCCCTTTTACATCACTTTCCATTGCAGTATCTCACTCTTTCACACACATGTGCCCTTTTTCTTCCCACATCTTGTCGATAATCCCCCATTTGCATCTCTTACATGTCATCTATTGCCTCTCCAGCACCTGTGCTTAATTTGAGCTGGTGGTTGCCTGTGGGGGGCCACCAGCACTTATTTATTATGTTTTGGGACTTGCATTGATTTTTCCACATCAGACATTTCCCGCGAACGAGTGAGGGAAATCACACAAAGTGGAAAGATGGAGGAAGAAAAGATGGAAAAAACGTGACAAAGGGATTAAGGATGGAGCAGCAGAAGTGAGATGAAGGGGCAGTGAGTGTCTTGCAGTGGATTAAAGAGGCGTCAGGTGGATTCAAAACTACTCAGCCTTGGTATTCGATGCACCAATATTTAATAGAACAGACACGGGCTTCTGAGCAGAGCTTTGGGGACCAGCACTCATCTTTACAAATTAAGCACTGTCCAGCACTGTCCTTTCACTCTCTCCTCCATGTAAGTATTTTCATCTCATCCACTTAACCATCCCCCCAGATACATAACCTATCCACTGACTTGTAAACATTGCATTTTTTTCCCCTTTCGAACTGTCAATATTAGGACAACATTGTACAACTTTCACACACATAGAAACACAAATTGCACGTATTTGCCCTTTGCCCTGTGTGCTCTGAAGAGAGGCCAATGACTGAATGTGCACACAGCTTTATGACCCACTGAAAGGCACTATGAGACACGTTGCATACAGCCTCAGCACCCGAGGTCTCAATTGCACCCCATCATAAACACCCACCCTCATCCTGAACTCTCCTCTACACCTGGAGGCGACTCAGTTCATATGCTATATTCAAAAGTCATATGTTGCATAAAAAAACTTACAAAAAGCCATCTGGAAAAAGCAAACACTATTAGGGAGTGCAAGATGAAGCAAAACATGTGCAATGTAAATAGGGACTTTTATGGGTTATTTACACATATTGGTGAGAAATGGGTCACATTTTGGTCTTTAAAATTAATGTCAGGAAGGTAGGGCCCGATAAATTACTGCTGGTTCTGAGATCCAGCAGGACCCGACAATTTATAGCCTCGCCCAAATCCACAAGACTCTGGGAACGCAAGGTTGCTGTGATGACAATTCCATAATTAAGGTACCTATGGCTTTGAGCCATTGGGCTGTTCATTCCTTCTGCATCGGGTGAAGTATGTACGTGAACATGACGAAATAAAGAATGGTTGCATTTTATCTGGTATAAGGTTGGAAGCAAGCACGTGTGGTACAAATAATGTAGCTTCGCGCCACCGAACTAAATAGGCGCGTATTGCATCAATAATAAAATGGCATGTTTGACTGTTCCGCGTGAGCTCAGCTCTTATTTTTAACTCTGGGAAAATGATAGTGTATTTAGTTAGGTAAGGCTCGAGGAGAGAACATTCCGCACTCTGCAGGCTGTTATTTCAAGGACAAACGGTCACACCAGTGTTTGCAAAACCCTGGAATTACACAGAGGCCTATTTCTCCGAAAACTGCCGAGTATAACGGCCAGGGAGTTAGCTATTTATATCAAACCTCGGCGATTAGCTGATTAGTGTTAATGCCGGGCCTGCTGTTTCGGGTCGCTAGCTCGCGCTGGAATGATATGAGTGGCACCGGGAGCGGCTGCAGAGTCACACGGCGCACGTGCTGCCTCCTTGAGCAGCTGAGCTGTTTTTAGTCCACGCAGTCCACGCGCGGGCAGCGCGCGCAGAACGCACTATATCTGGGTCACTGCACTCCACTCAGGCAACGGCTAACACGCAACACTTACTGTGACACGGAAACGCAGCTTAGTACAAGGAAAATAAATTGGACGTGCCAGCTCCCGTGTCACAAGCCTTGCTTTATGCAACAAAGAGGTTCTGTGCTCTGATTTAGAGCCACTATTTTGTTGCATACATAAACAGAAGGAGCACTGCTCTGCCAGAACGGTATAACCAGCAACTTCCAAACAAACGAGGAAGCAATTGTGTCTAGAGTGGCAGTGCTTAATTTGCAAAACAAAAAAAAAGGGGCAAGGCCTTCTACAGAAGGCCACCCTAGCTTGCACCATCCATTGCCACTGCCCTCGCTGCCAATGACAGTGTCTACAAAACTACTAGCAATCACACTGCAACAGGTGGGACAACTCAAGTACTTGAGACCCCCAAAGCTGTAAGAATGGCTTGGGAAGTAGGTATTAGTTATTTTAATGTCTATTTGCTTAATAAACAACTGTTGTTGTGGTCTTCTCTATATTACACAAACTGCGTCACCATGTGGTAGCTGTCATAGGTCCTGGTGGTGCCGAGCACCGGAAACCACCGGCTCAAATTAAAGGCTGAACGGAATGGCAATTTTATCCTATGACTAACTTGCGACTTCCATAAGGCTTAACTCGAACACTGCTTTAGGATGCTGGAGAAGGGAGGAAAGTGAATAACCAAATGCTCAAACATTGGCCGTACTTTATGTTTTTTCATCCAAATTTGCAGCACTGCGTTGTAGGGAGTGGGGTGTCGGCGGGCGGGGTGCGCAGAGCACAGAGGCATATCTACTAAGTCTGGCATGCCGCTGGTGTCATATCCTGCACTGACGCTCTGCTGCCTTGTGCGACACAGTCTGCAACATGATGCAAAGGTTATTGTGCACTGTCTAGCGTACGATTTGTACTGATGGCATACCCTTCCAGTACAAATTCCTATTAAAAAACGAGCCGTCCCACATGATCAGTGTGTTCTGTGCACTGCCGTACACGTGCAGTGCGTTGGATTTTGGAGAAATGAACACATTTACCCTTGCACCTGCTTCACGTAGGTGTTTGGTTATGATGAAAAACATGGACTAACTATCTTAGTAGGTCACCTTTGCACCAAAACCTTTGGCTGTTTGCTTTGCCCAATAAAGCACCTTTGATAGAAAGAGGTGGATGGCAACTATTGGGCTGTGAAATGTTCACTTTCACTGCGTGAAACACTTTTTGCACTGTATAGAAACAGCATGTGCTGCTTTGGATTGTGGTAGAGCTGGCCCAAAGCCAGAGTGAATCTGGGCAAAGGTGTTTAACCTTGGCCGGAATGGAATTCTAAATCAGTCCTGGCAAAAACATTCAAACTAGTTCCATGCTTCAAGAATGGGGAGATATGGTGTGATGTTGTTGGGACTGTTCTGGTTAGGTCACGGCTGCCCGTGGAGCTATGAAAGCAGCTCCATATGCTACAAACCACGGGGGAAGGTGCCAGAATGAGCAATCGGGTCTTGTTTCTAACAGACATAGGACCTCATTTATGAGGCCCCCTGCACCGCCAGAATGTCACTTTTTGTGACGTTCCGTGGCGCAGAAACCCGCTCCATATTTACGAGGCAGCACTAAGCCACGTTTTTTGGCTTAATGATGCCTCGTTAAGATCATTTCCTTTAACGCAGCTTTCTGCGTTAAAAGGGCATGCAATGGGTGTTGCTGGGGGGGGGGTTCCCAGAAACATCCATGACTTTTTCACACTGCCCCAGATGTATGAGAAATCGTAACTCTGAGGCAGCACGAAAAACTTATGCCTACCCAGGGGAGGCTCAAGGGAGGCACAACGAGGAGAAATATCTTTCTCGTTTTTCCTTTTTCTATGTGTAGTGCATTCGGCAGCACACATAGAAAGAGGAAAAAGCCTTTTGTGATTGTTTTTGTGCAGGAAGGTGTATCTTCCTGCACAAAAATAAACATCCCTGCAATGCAGGCACTGTTGCATCATGGTGCAAAGGTGCATGTGTTGACGCATGGCAGCCCATTGTGCGCCGGCGCTGGGAAAAAAGGACAGGAATGCGCCATATTTAATAGATATGGAGCATTCCTGCCCTTTTCTTTTCCTGTAGTGCAGCAGGACCGCCTGCGGCGCTGCCCGTAGCCAAAACCTCATAAATGAGGCCCATAGTATAAAGGGCGCTTCACACTTGGGCTGTCATTCTGAGTTGGGTGAATTTCTGCCTGGTACCTGGAGGTGCTGATACCTTGGCACAAGTAACCCTCCACATTATGGGATTTCCAGGAATAACATGGGAGACTCAGCTTTCAACACTGGTTCCTTGTTTTTTCCATGTATTTCAATCAAAGCAATCAGATGCTTTCAGCAGCAAAAGACTTCAAGAAAAAAGCACCTGAACGGCAGAGTTACCTTATGTCTGGTAACTGATGGGTCTGGTAATGGGATCACTCAGCTCCTCAGAATGAGTGTCAAGGTATCTGATCCTTTTATGCCAGGGAAATGTTACTATTTTCCCAATTTATGGTCTTCCCAAAGATTACAAAGTCGCGTGAGGTACCGTTACCCACCCAAACCTTTCTAACTACAAGCAGAAGATTTTCAGTTTCGGTTTAGCCAGAAAATACGTGTAGAGCTTTTCTCTACAGGTTTATATTTTGCACAGCTTCTCTGTGCACACGGACATTGTGCAGGAGAACCTGTCTAGGAGTTCAATTCACATAGATAAGTAAACCTATGTTCAGAAATGTATGATGGTTTAGAAGTATATGTAATACTTACATATATATAAAAAGTATTCAGATACTCAACGTTGACAGGCCCCTCTGCATCTAGGCAAATGGAGGGGGCATATGACTAAATCTATAAACATAATGCTTCGCCATGTAACATTACAATTGCAGATTGTGCGTACCTCTGTACATCATGTAGGTGTAGCAGTACATAGCATACATATATGTTGTATATTATTAAAAAGAAAAAAGAGATAATCACCCATACCTGACCTCAACCACACACACTTGTCAGCAATAACAACCTAAGGCAGGTAAATACAAGCAAAAACAAAGGCCTTTTCCCTTTATTCTTTGTGCTACACATTTTTGTGCAGCAGGGCTACCCCTTCATCACTGAAGATGGGGACCTTTCTAATAGATCGGAAGTTGAACTTCACTAAGGTGGGAGTAGATACTGTGGTCAGTTTTTTAGCAGACCACTATGATGAACTACATTGTGTAGGTTCAAACACCCGCAGCGGAGCAGAGAAGCAGGCCAAGTGGCAGGATCCTACCATAAAGGGTCAGGGTGTTGTTAGTGGAAGTATGCACCATGGGCGAATTCAAGAAATAGTGGCACGATGAGAGAAGGTGTGTGAAGGATAAGTGTGCCAGAATATAGGTGGCAGCTATTCTTCCTGGCTGAGGACCTTGATGACACGTTTGACTTACCCCTGGGAACAGCATTTTTCCACCACATGCACCACCACCAGCTGCATGGCCTGCCACATATTGAGACTACCATCATCAAGCTAAGTAAAGTGAGTATTCGTAGAACAATATCGTAGAGCCTGCAAATGGCACCATGCCACAAACAGGATACATGACATGCACAATACAGGAGTCCTACTCTGAACTACACAACATACACACACTGCTACACTTGACCATTAACACATATATACAAGCAACGCCAACAACCCACATGTATACAATCATCTTCTTTACTCTTCCCAGAACCTGTGCATGAACTGCACCAGCAGTAGAAGACACTGTTAGTGTGGCAAGGGCATAAGCAGGACTGTTACCACACCCCATGCCTTCTTCACCAGGGAGGCAGGTATGTCAGCAATGTCAATCCTACACATATGTTAACCATACATACCAACAGACTGCTTACAAGGCAATATCACTTATACAAACATTCACTGTGCCCACTAAGGCTCACAATAATTTTTGACTGCCTTGTGCATATCCTACGGAGGCACACTGTGGTAAACCCTAAACAAATAAAACCCTCAAAGAATCACAAATATCTCTCTACTACTCCTTTGCAGTAACTGTGTTGCCCGCTTTTACAAGTATAATAACTTTTCTCTATATGATTGTGACATGAATGCACACTTCAATGTTTGTCGCTAAGACACTGGCGTAAGCATTGCATGCCTCACATATCTATGTTGTTGTTGTACTAACAATTGTCATGTCTAAATTGTCCTCATGTAACAGACACTGTCACGGCCATAATAGTATAACTAACCTCTAGTTAGGCACACACTAAATGTGCGCATGTCAAGATGCCCACAAGTGTAGCAATGTGATCCAGTTTGAAGTAAATGAAACTTAAAATTGATCTTATTCGTGTACATGCCAGCCAGCATTGCTCAAGTGTTGGCACCAGACTGAGAGTGTTCACTTAGTAAATGTGATCAACAATTGTGTATTCATGGCATACTTGTTATGTAACTCTGTAAGCTGTAGAAACCTTACTGTGCCATGTGACAGTATTTGCCACTGTGATATGCCACATCCAGAAATAATATTGGGTTGTTGTACAAGCTTGAACAAGTCAACGATTGTACTCCTATTAATTTTGGGGGACAAATAATCCTTTGTCTTACATTTTATCTCTTTTAGATATGCAACAGGATGTCCATTAAATCAAGCTATTCACGAAAAGGGTGCTTCACAACCTATGACTTCAGAATACAGCCCATGTTACACATGCAGTCATGTTTCTGCATTTTCTTTTTGTTATTGCTGTGTGACATTAGTGTTTTATAAATTGCTGGCCATGGACACATAGCACAGGTTTCAAATCTCCATTTTTGGTTGAATGAGAAGTGTCTTGCATGCCTTTATCATAAACCTCAATGTATTTCGGATCATACCTTTGTCCTTCACCAGGAGAACCCACGTCCTTACCCAGAGTTCCTGTAGTACTTGGTGACTCTGTAGATAGTGACACCATGTGAAATCCAGTATTTTGATTTGTTACATTAGATCACTCCTACGAAAATCCCAGATCAGCAATAATAATAAAAATATTAAGCAAGGTATCTGCTATATTTTTTTCAATTTGTAACACATTTTTTTAATGCTTCATTATCATTTGTCAAGGTTCGTCAAAGCTGGAAAAAGACTCCATTATTTCTCTTTTAAAGGAGGCTTCTGCGGACCCAGACATGCTTAGCAATTTGAGGGTACACTTCACTACTTTTGATAACTTAAAAAATTGTGAAAAAGGTGCCCTGAAAGATTCACTATTTCTTGAGAATAGCTGGGATCATGACATTCTACAATTTGGCTTCTGCCCAAAACAAGGGATGAAAGCTGCACTTTTGGAGGGTACAGATTACCTGAGCCTTATCTTTGATCTAGGAGATGTTCTGTCTTGATCCATCTTGACCTCTCTGTTGCCTTTCATACGGTATGTCATGAGATAGTACTTAGCCATCTCATGACCAATTAGCTCTTTCTGTTGGTGTTTCAGAGGATTCTTCCCTTAACCCTGCTTTGTTCAACTTGTTCATTACTCCTTTGATTTCCTTGATTTGATATTTGGTTATTCCTTAATATCATCTGCTCATGACACCCAAATCATTGGCTCTATTAGTACTAGTCTCACAGTGCTCAGACTAATTTATGGCCATTTTAGGCATCCATGGCTTTCTGGATGAAAACATATTCTTTTTCTCTTAATAGAGACAAAACTAACATTCGCATATATGGGTGTCAACATCTGTCTGGTCTTATATTTGGAGGCTGCCTGAACTCGACATGACACCAGATCCCAATTCCCTCATTTTGAAATCTTGGTTTCACTTTTGATCCTTCACTGAACTTTTATGCAAAAAATATTGAACACTCTTCGATCTGTTTCTTTTATTTTTGCATTCTAAGAACTCTCTTTCCTCAACGGACACATAAAACCGTAGTCAGGCCATAATCCTCCTCATTTTTTATTATAATTCCTTGTATTTGGGATTGCCAGACTCTCTGATTCGCAGCCTGCAGATTATCCAAAATGCAGCTGTGTATCTGATCCTCAGCCTCCCTGCATGCTCTTCTTTCGCCAAACATCTGATTTAATTACATTGGCTTCCGATTGCCAACTGAGCAAAATTTAAGTCACATTGTATGTGCTGTTAAGCTCTTTCTTTTGTACGATATTTATTCAAAAATGTTTCAGGCATTACTTTCCTTCTGAAACTCCATATTTATCTTCTGCAGCTCTTCCTTTGACTTTATCAATGAGCAGCTCTTCTTAGTTTAATCACTATTGTTTTCCCATAGCACCAGAATGCCTTTTTGGTTAACAACTTTGGGGCAGATTTATCTTCCCTGGCGCATCCCTGCAAATCAGCATGGATGCGCCAGGGAAGATGAGTCATGCAAGTTTGCCCATGCGCCACCGCAGATGCGCCGCATTTACAATGCGGTGCATCATGGCGCAAGGACAAGCAGATGCGTGACGCATCTGCCGGCGTAAGGTTGGCGCAGTGCTGAAGTTGTGTCGCAAGCGCGACGCAACTCCAGCACTGTTCCAACCTACCCTATCCCTAACATGGTGCGTAAAGCCTTACGCCTGCTTCAAGCAGGCGCAGGGTTTTGACGCATCAGCGTTGGGAAAGTGACTCAGTGAAATCTTATAGATTTCACTGAGTCACTTTTCAGGCCCCCCCCCCCCCTGTGTCGCAACGCCCACATGAAACCTGACGCAGGTTTCACGTGGTGCAGGGCTTTACACCGTGACGCAGCTTTACACCGTGACGCATCTTCATAGATGTGTCACGATGTAAATCGGGCGCATCGTGGCGCAGGGTTTATGCCGCCGCTGCGTCACAAAAGTGACGCAACAGCAGCGTAAAAGGGGCGCAAGTCCCACATAAATCTGCCCCTTTGTGTTCTATACATTTCCACTAGTTTATTTCTCCATTCATTCATTAATGAATACAAAGGGCCTCGTTTATTTAGACCCTGGTGGATGGTCTGCAAGTCCACCGTATTTAGAGGTCCCTGTTTCCCTGGCAAGGCTCTTAGGGGTCTATTTACAAGCCCTTATCGCCACAGGAAGAACACTTTTATCGACGTTCCTGTGACGATAGGGGCTTCGCCCTATTTACAAGGCGGCGTTAAGAACCCTTTCACTCTACACGAAGTGTGAAAGGGGTGGGCAATGGGTGTTGCGGTGGGCATTCCACTGCAACACCCATTGATTTTGACACTGCCCCCAATTTACAAGGGTGGTGTAAATAGGAGGCTGCACCAAAATTAAGACCAGGGAAAACCTGGTCTTAACATGTCAAAACGAGAGAAATGCTTTATTTCTCCTCGTTTTTGCTGTTTTTATGTGTGATGCATTGTGCAGCACACATGGAAACAGCAAAACCCCATGATTGATTGTTTATGTGCAGAAAGATGTCCCTTCTTGCACATACAAAATCATTTAAAAAATAAAGATTTGCAACTTCTTATGTCTGCTGCACAATGCAGCACACATAGAAGTTAAAAATCGCCATTCTGGATTGTTTATGTGTAGGAAATGACACCTTCCTGTCAGTGCTTAATTTGTGCCGGTGCTTTCCGGTGCTCAGCACTGGCACTTTTTTTCAGGAGGCAGTGGTGGTGAACGTGATTTTTCAAACAAAATGTAAAGTGACACAGCCTTACTTTTCCCACATCGCCTGTGCTGCTCAGCCGCTCACTCTCACCCATTACTCAACACATGCACTCCTGGCAGGCTGGCAACTGAATTACAACTTCTTAAGCTTTCGGTAATAAAAAAAAAGCAAACAGGTTTTCCAAGAACTGTCTTTATTTCTGCGCTTATCATGCCTTGCCCTTCCCCCTCTGTCAAGTTAGAGAGCCCCTGGAACAGCGGAAGAAGGCTGGAATATTCATGTCCATTACCTCTCACGCAGGCCTTCACCAGCAGCAGCAGCTCCCTATTGGTTACTGAAGGTCAAGGGAATTCTTAGCAGAATGCTTCTGGAAGTAACGATTCTCTAATCGAACACGTTTTTCTTCTGCGGGGTTTCCTACAGCCAAAATTAATTCATTCTTACACGCAAGCTGCAACTTCAGGCCGAGGTGAGTCATGGGGGTTCTTCACTGCCCCCATTCTGTTCCCAGAATTACTGGAAGTCGAAGAAACGCCTAGGCTCCTTGTTAAATAAATCCCATCTCGTTCCTGAGATCAGTTTTGTGAAAGCTCTCTCTCCCCCACTCAGTGGTCGAAGTGGGCGGGATCGGCAGGGCACGGCGTGCCCCTACTTGTTTCATTTAATATAGTCCGTTCCCCTACTTTATAATGTTAGATATGCGTCCCAGGACGGCCGAAATAGCCCGGCCGTTCGTGGCTGTTCAAGCACGGGCGGGCACAGAAGGAAAAGGGCTGTTGTTTCCTTCTTGCCCAGAGAAGTCAAGGACAGTGTCCACTTCTCCCGCTCCACCGCTAGCAGTCTACCCCCTCTCTTTCTCCTGTACTCTCCCTTTTTGTCTTGCTCCAGGTCACTTGTTGAAAACCGTGACTTTTCTTTCCTCTGCTTTCCTTCATTCATTCCCCTGCGAAATAGATCCAAAAAAAGAGGAAACACTGCAAATTCCTTTTTCTGGCATTTTTCTATGCAGCCATGGGAGGAGAGAAAAAAAGGTTTAAAATTTGAACAATAAATACATAACTAAATAAAGCAAGAGAGAGTGGTCGCCAATTGGCCTGATTGATTTCATTCCCCCCCAAACACATTTACGGCACTTTACAGCGTTTGCCAATTAAGCTCTACTCTTCTTTTCTCATCTTTCTTTGAACAACATTTTTCCCCAAGTGGGGAAGTGCGCCATTCATGGAGGTACTGCAATACCTGCTTGATGAGTGGATTGGAAAACGTTAAATGTGATCCATATCAGTTGTTTTCCCTATTTTAGTTCATAAAATGTGCACCGCCGCTCTGTGTCCAGGGATGTGGTCTTTTTAAACCATACTGTCCATGTTTTGTAAGGATATAAGCAATGGACATTGAAACGGGTCCTTTCCAAGCCCTTTAGTCATGTGCTTAACTTTTCAGGCAAAAACGCTCATTGATTTCTGAATAATGAGTGTAAAAGTGTTAAGTTGTATTACCTATGAGTGTTTGCTTTTTCCAGAATGTTGTTACTTTTTTCAGCCAGCGTATTACTCTTGTCAAGTGTATATTTTGAATTGAATCTCATCTAGGTGTTTATAGAGGGGCACAATTTGGTAGTAGTTAAAGGCAGTGCGATTTTCTCTAAGTGGGGCAGTATGGTGTCCAGTGGGGGAGAGGACGAGGCACTTCTTTGGCCAGAGATGCCGAATTTGGAACTGGGGAACCAGGTTCAACCTTTATGACCAGTCCACCAGACTACTCTCCTGAGAGAGCACATTCCCCTGCTAGACCTTAGAAGGCCCCGCTAGACCTTAAAAGCCCTGGTGTCTTAGCATCAGCAGGTGTACCCTAGGGGTGGCAAGTGTGGGTTAATCTTCAAGGCAATCCATACTGAAGTTCACCTCCAGTCTTGTCGGCAGGCATACGAAGAATCACACCCTAGACTCTGGTCCCTGAGGTCCCAGGACCCTTGATGCCGGTCCGCCTCACCCATTGGTACCTCCATTGGCCTTGTTTCAGCAGCCTTAGCTGCAACTCATCAGGGCTCGGCCATGCAGGATTTGCACACACACCAAAATAAGTTCACAAATTTGACAGTCCCTTTGCTTCATGCACAAGCACTTTTAACATGTGCTGCCTGCTTTGAAGTTGCTGGAATTATACAGCAATGGAGGACAAAATTATCCTGCAGTGTTAACTAAATTATGCAGCAAGAAAAAGGCTGCAGCGTAATGCGGTATATTTCCTGATACGTTATTATTTTGACATTTTTACACATACTAACAGTCTCTGCAAATATTTTGACTCGTTAGTCGTTAGTACCAGTTCAACATACAAATGTAGCAGTGTCAATTTGAATTAAATAACGTAATGAGCTGTAACTGGTCAGTGAAATGCAAAACAAATACTAAAAATTGGTATGTTTTGCTCCTTCTGGCCACACCTCTGACTCCACCCACTGCCCCAGTCCTCGGGTTATTTCTGCCCTCTGATTCTTCGCCCACAGTTCCCATACTTTTTCCCCCACTTCGACCACTGCCCCCACTATATAACTCTCCACGCAACTCCATCTAATTTCAAACATATATCTCTGCACAGCTACTAGGCATTGCACGGCCGCTCAGCCACATAGGAGCTGGCTGAAGTGAAGACCCACAATTTTGCGTTCTGTAAATACCAGACATGAAACCGTCTCTCTCTTCATATCGTGTCCAGTAACGTTACCCAAGGACACATTCATTATTTGTATTTGGTAGGCACCGGGAGATTACGTTTTTTGCCCAGAATCACCGGGTGTTAAAGCGAAGCTGAGCTCGTTGTTAAATCCCATCTAGTTCCTGTGATCATTTTAGTGAAAGCGCGCTCATTTCAGATAAATAATCTCTGCACAGCTCCTCAGCATTGCAGTGCTCAGGCACTTAGAAGCTGGCTAAACACCCAAAATGTTGCGCTCTATAAATAATGTTAACCGTCTCTCTTTCAGATCGTTAGCGACGCGTTTAAGTACAGATTGATTCTTATGCTTCGTGGGTTTTTTCTGACTTTTTTTTAATGTTCGTCTGTTTAGTCAAACATTTAACCGCATGCTTTAGATTTGGCTTGATGCGTGCAAGCCTTGAGCTCCTCTGTTGGGTAGGGTCAATTGGTCTTTGAGGGAGGGCAGAAATTCCTTTCTTTATATGCTTACAAACGTTTTTGAGCCATGGTCTGACCTGCCTGGAGCACCTCTACTTGCTTAGCCACATCCTTCAATGTGCTGCCCCAGTCTTCAAGGTTCTATATCTATTATGTCCTCATCATTGCATGGCAACATGCCAATTCCCAATGCTCTGTGGACTTCAAACATCTGCCCATTTCCCTGTACCCAGTCCGATGCCTGGGTCACCATTGTGACTGTTCTTTCTATTTTGAAGAGCAACGCAGACAGAATGCACTTTGGCCTCAGGTGCTGTGGGTTTCATTACTTTTCTTAAATGTAAGACAAATTCATGTGTTTTTTTAGTTCAATTTAAAATGTAAAAAAAAGACATCTACCAATTTGAAGGCTGTGTGATTTTCCTACATTTTTCAGTTGCAAGGTTATGGTTTGATGGTTACAAAATATATTGATTCATTAAACGTTTGAAGTGTTAAAATGACAGAATGCAAAACGTGTTCTCAAATCCAGCAGACCGTATTTGACAGTTTCAAGTGTCTTGTGCAATTGTAATATTGTGTGTAGTGAAAAAATATGTTCTATTCCATGAATTATTTTCAACTTTCCTCTAAAGAACCAGTTACGTTACACAAGGACACATTCATTATTTGGTAGGCACAGGGAGATTAAGTTATTTTGCCTAGAATCAACCATGTGCTCGCTGCATTGTGGGCCTTGTAGTTTGGCCTTTTAACAGTTTCATCATGGGCTCAAAAATAAATGTGTCTTTCTTACGTTTCTTAGCACCCAGGAAAATATGCTGCATAGCCAAAAACCTATAAGGTCCCAAAGACGAGATTGATATGTGTGTGTGCAAGACATGGGTGGCTGCACACATGAAAGTGGACGTTCTGCAAGATGTTACTAGAGCAGCATGTTGCCGATTAGCCGTCAACTAGCACTTTAGTAGTGGCATTCATTCGAAAGGGTTTGATGAATTGTGACTGAAATCAGACTGCACACATGCAGGTTTAAAGGCAGGGCAGTTAGGTTCCTGTTGGGAGAACTACATATACCAGAGGGCTGGATTTTGTGCTGTGGCGAGTTTGATGAAAACAGGATTGCTTTATGTGCGGAAGAATTGTGTGTGTTTTTGTAGCCGTTTGGGTACATGTGCCGTGCTTGTTTAATTGTCTTATGTGACAGTCTTGTGGTAGGTTTATGCGCCCATAAAAAATCTGCTGTGGTTGCATTGAATGCTTTTAGACTGCCAATCCGAATGATCATTAGCATTGTGTTGACCGCATAAGAATGTAGCGTTGGTGTGTCTATGCATTCTGTTGAATAGATGAGCGGTGAGCCATTGGGCAAGTGAGTTTACATTCTGTCCATGATTATTGTTGCCCATGTTTGTTGCAGAGTTGTTATGGGTGTTAAAGCTTTTTGGGAGGCATGGAACTTACACGAAAACTTTACTCGACTCTATAACACTATACTCCACTCTACAACGCTCCACTTTACACCATTGTGCTATATACAACTGCAATATACTTTACACCACTATACTCTATATAACAGCACTCTATACTACTCTACCTCACTGCACAAAAACACCAATACACTCTTCACCACTTTGCTCAAAACAAATGCTCTCCACACCACTGCACTCTGTCAATATACTCTGCACCACTGTACTTTAAGCCACTTAACTCTAAGCCACACTACTACACTCTATACTGCACTACACTGTACAACACTACACTCTACAATACTACACTCTACAATACCAAGCTCTATAATTCGATACTCCATTAAGCTATACTCCAAGAACACTCTAATCCACTATATACCAGTCCACTCCACAGTATTATACTCCTCTATCTGCCATTCTACAACACTATTCCACTCTAATCCACTTTTTCCCCCAGAGTTTTATATTGCGCAAACTTGATCCGTAGGCATCGGAGCTCTTTACATGAGCACCAGTTGCGTTACAGACAGACATATTAATTTTTGTGGGGCACGGGGAGATTAAGGGATTTGCCCAGAATCACAGGAGGTTAAGTCCCTGCCGAAACTTGAACCCGGTTCCCCAGCTTCAGGGTCGACCGCTCTAGCCATAAGGCCACATCCTCTCCCCCACTATACAACACTCTACGCAACTCCATCTATACACTACATACCCCTTTACTCCACTATATTCTATAACACTACACTCCTACACTATATAACAATATACTCCACTCTACACCACTTTACTCTAAAACACTCTACACAACAGCCTCTACACTACCACTCTGCACTCTGTACCACTATACAACACTATAAAAGACTCCACTCTACAACACTATACTCAATTCTAATACTATACGCCACTCTAAAACACTATACTACCTACCCCACTAATTTTCACTCCTATCCAAGCTACTAAACTCCGCTATAGGGCGAGACCTATTGGCATTGCCATTGCTTGTTTCTTTTACTTCACACAAATCTTAATAGTCGGAATAGCCAGGAATACAAAATGCTGGATTTTACATTACAATTGACACTTAAGGAGCTGAAGCTCCACTCCCTCGCCCCCCCCAATACATGGGAGCTGATTTGGCCACAAAGAAGTTTTATAACTCTGCTTTCACACAGCACTGTTCCTTTCTATTTTGAAGAGCAACGCAGAAAGAATGCACTTTGGCCACAGGTGCTGTGGGATTCATAAATTTTCTTAAGTGAAAGACAGATTTGTGTGTTTTTTTAGTTTGATTTAAAATGTAAAAAAAAGACAACTACCAATATGAAGGCTTAGTGTGATTTTCCTACGTTTTTCAGTTGCAAGGTTGTGGTTTGATTGTTACAAAATGTATTGATTCATTAAAGGTTTTAAGTGTTACAATGACAGAATGCAAAACGTGTCTTCAAATCCGGCAGAGCGTATTTGGCTGTTTCAAGTGTCCTGTGCAATTGTAATATTGTGTGTAGTGCATTTGGTACAATTGTGTTTATTAACCTTCAAATGTAGTGTTTACTATACATGAAAACAAAACAGGATGGTATCAACATTCACATTTTTTCGGGCTATAGTCCCTTCTTCTATGCACCCTTTATAGTCTATTGTCAATTGTATTCTATGCTGGTTGGGGTTTGACAGCTACACATGTTATATGTTGGGAACATTATTTTAAGGGCTAAGGGGTGACAATTGGGTAAGAAATGTTCAGTTCATGCCCATTTACAATGCACTTGTGATAGTAAATCCCTTTCTAGAGACTTGTCCCTTCTCCATCTCTCCTTTTACTCCTCACAAGCCTCATCTTACTACTATGATCTCCCTAATAACCCTTTCTAGATTCTTCCCTCCTCTATCCCGCCCTCGACCCATCCCAAACCTCATTTTACTATGATTTCCTAAATAACACTTTCCAGATGCTTCCCTCTTCTATCCCTTCATTATCCCATTCAATTCAACTAACAGACTCACATGTCCACTGCTCAAATTAACATATATTTCTCTATATTAACCCACCACTAATCCTTTTTGGGTTCCGGAGTAGCATGCTACTCACCAAATAGTGCTTTGATGACTCGCCTGAGGTGGAAGCGCTGTATAAATACAATTACAATATTGGGCATATTACGGTACTGAATGATGTGCATAAATCAGTTACAGGTTGTGCATATGCCAGCGAGGTGCATATTGTGCCTCTTGCAGAGTCCAATATATTCTTCATGTGATAGATACCTTCATAGTGGGCTTGTACCTCTGAGCTCTATGATGTCATATATCATCCTGTCTTTTAGTATTAGACTGGTCTGGGGCTGATTAGGGTCAAGCCTGGGGAGACTTAAAATACAACAGAAGTAGATAGTCATATCAGAATTAGTTTGGAGTCATACCTTTGATGGTCAAAAAAAGTTCATTTTCTTTGGTTCCAAAAGTCAACACATCCAGTCTCTTTTGCGACTTTGCCTTGATTTTTATTAAGAAATACTTTCTAAGGAGCTTGAAAACCTACAAGTATCAAGTCAACCATCATATTACCAAGGAAGGAATTCAGATCAGGCGTGTATTACATGTGGCTTTCAGTTGTGCCAGTTGAGGACGTGGGTGGAGCCAATAGAGTAAGTGGGTGGAGTCAGTGAAGGAAGTGGGTGGAGCCAGTGGGAGTAGGTGTGGCCTCCTTCAAAAACTTGAGCACCTGGACTTCATATTTTACAAATTAAGCACTGCTTCCTGTACATAAACAATCATTCCCTCAATGCAGGCACTCTTGCACTATGGTGCATGGGTACCTGCGTTTGCTCTCGGCAGCTGTGTTCAGTGCCAGTGCTAGGAAAAACAAATGGATGCACCATATTGTTGTAAATACGGCGAATCCCTGCATTTTCAGAATGGCGGAGCGCGGCATTAGCTTTTTTGGCTTAGCACCACGCTCCGCCATTCTTTTGTACGTATGACCCTTAGTGCTGTGAAAGGCTACTAAGGGCCCTGGAATCACTGCACAAAGACACATGGGTTAGAATAAAAAAAATCAGAGGCGGCTCCCACTTTTCCAGGCCAATCAAAACCATGCATAGTCTCAAGCAGGGCTGTGTCCTTGCAGCAACATTATTCAACCTGTTGTTATCTGATCTGACTCCCACATTAAATGCAGTTAATTTCCACTCGTCCAAACTGGGGGACTTCCAGCTCTCAAATCTGCTGTATGCCGATGACCTAGCCCTGATTAGCTGAACGAAGGTCGGCCTGCAGCTCCTTCTTGAAGCAACCTCAGCCTACTCAACCAGGAATGGAATGGCCGGACAATTAACAAAAAGAAAACTAAAATCCTGATAATTGAAGAGACTCGATAACAAAAACCCACCTGGTTTCTGAACCAAGAAAAGTAAGGGTCATGGGACTGGCAAACTTTCTCTGGGTTCCAAAAGGCTCCTAACATACAGTGCTCTCTCAAGATTAGCAGAAGGCTTTCAAAAGTGGCTGAAAATGCTTAAAAATGAATCATCACTCACACACACATGCACTGGTTTCACAAAATGGATGACCACATGGTTTGGCACGGAATGAGAAGGTGTGGTAAACAAGAAGAAAACGACTGCCTACTAACATGCTGTAAATGAACAAATGGTTGTGTCGGATGATAAAGTCATGTTACATATATACGATGCAAATTAATTCCTTTATCCGTGAAAACAGCAAAGGCAAAACCACATAGGACTGAGTGGCGAATTAAATAGCATGTAGTTTAAGCAAGCAGCACTGACAATATTCAATTTAATGTAAACATAGGTGCTCCAAATGTGCAGAAGTGTGAAAGTGTTCATGCAGGCTGATCAAATGAAACAGATAGACACATTAAAAAATGACGAATAAATCAAAAGATGCTTTAACAAAAGCCTGTCCGGTGTATCAAATTGTGCAGTCTCTCTCTTATAAGGCCTGATTTATCTGTTCATGTGGGCCCAGAAAATACTAACATATGCTGTGCTCACAAAATGGTGGACATGCTCATAGCTCACAATAGAAAAAGGATACATAGAAAACAAAAATAAACTGTCTGCCTAACACACATTGACACATATACACACGTAAACACACACATATGTTGGATTCACAAACTAGTGGACAAGGTTATGGCAATGAATGAGGAGGAATGGATGACTAGGAGGAAAATGCAGGGCAAGGATTTGGCAAACATATAGCTAAAATGTGTCTAGATTAGTTACTGCATCAGAGGGTGGGAACATGGAGAACTAGTACTTGACATAAGAAGGGGGGGTGCGAAATTCGCATAATTTGCTTTTGAGTAATTACATAAAATGTTTGCAAAATTTGCGTAATTAAACGAAATTTGTCAAGTCTAGCTATATTTTAGCATATAATGCATCCTCATGTCAATGTTTGGTTTAAGAATGCATTAAAACAAAAGTATTGTGAAAAACAGCATTTTGCTTTCTGTTGTTCCCAGGGGTTTGTGGTAAACTTTTACAACGAATGGCATGTTTGGTGTAAATATTTTATTAAAAATGTTGCATAATTATGTGAAGTGGTGTAATGGCATAGTTTCAAGAATTTCATGCAAAAGGAGAAATACAATATTTGCAAAATTACGTCGATTACACTGATGTAATTTGAATTTTGACCAGGCCTCAACGTAGACTGAAGGAAATACATCACAAGTAAGGGACATAGAATAACATTTAGGAATTGTTTAATCAAGATAGGATAACTAATAGGGAAACTAAACTAACTTGAGTTTTGATGTGAATATAAAAAATGAAAGTAGAATAAGCATAAAGAATGATATACATAGAGATTGAATATAGGAGAAAAATATAATCAACCTGTTTGGGGTATGAAGAAATGTCAGGACTAATGGGCAGATTTAAAGCTTGGCTCACAGGGTACTCCATAGCAAATGAGATGAAATACTGTGTCCACCAAACCAAAGGTCTGTCCATCCTATTTAGGGTCAGGAAGACCTGCAGCTGCCTGTCAGAGTAACCCCAGTGGACGAAAAGCTTCCTTTGATGGCCCAAAGAAGTAGGAGCCATCAGAGGAAGGGCATTACACCACTCACCCTATTTGAGGTGGTCAATGTGATGTCCTGTTTTTCTGTCCATTTCCACCAGGTGAAACCAGAAACAAAATGATACCCACAACCAAGAAAAATCTCGCCGTAAGTGTGGGGGTCATTAGTGTTTTGTTTTTCAATAACAAACTCCCACTTTGGCAGTGTTCCAAACTTTTTGTACCTTGACAGGAACTGCCATTAATGTATTTTTTTCAAGAAATAGATTTCGCCACTGACCAGTAGTGATCTGTAAAGTTGGTGCTTGATAGTATGTCAAGGTGGCAAATGTAATGTCCTCTGCCATTCTAATAAACTGCATTCTGTCCGGTTATCTCTAGATCAGGTCCTAAATCTTGGTCAGGCTGAGTTGATAAATAGTGGTGAATTTACTGGTGTCTCTGCATTTTAAGCCTTGTTTATATATTTTATTGTTCAAGACCTACCCGCAAGCAATCCTCTACAGAAACAAACACCAAAGCAGCAGTCAGACTGTGAAAAATCAAATAAAAGCACAAATGATAAAATTCTTATGGGCTCTGCAAGGTCCCTTAAATCCCCAATGTCAGCATAAGAACATGGACATTTTAAAAAAATTATTATAATTTAAAATATCTCTAACACTAATAGCCCTGAGCAATATTTAGCCAAAGAGTTTTAAAAGTTGCAGAAAAACATATTAACAACCAACTATCTCTCACACACATTTTACAAGCTAGTGCACAAGTACATATCAAGGGTGGAAGAATCTGAGAAAAAAAAGAAAAGAAAGCTGCCTGTGTTTAGCCCTCAAAGTGCCACAGACAAATTCAGACAGAAAACTAAAGATGGCGTGCATTCAAGACCATCCAAAGGACCCCACACCATTTGTACCACAGATAGAAGCAACAATGTACCATATGTGCAGTAGCCACACTTCCTACGACATTTCCACGGTAACCAATGGATTTACTATCTTAAAAGCTACTCAAACAGTGCTTTCAAAGCAAAAAAGTCACTTCAAATTATGTTTGCTACATAATCTATGTCTAGTGACACAGAAACAGTGCATACAAATACCACTTGTGTTCCAAAACAAATGCCAGTGTTTTCCTGTGTTACTGCAATATACACTCAATACACAATTTGGGTTAGCAGTATACCATTGGGCATATCATGTCACAAGTGTAATTAAATATTTCCAGTTCTACATGAGATTCCACTTGCATAATAACAATTTCCACCTCTCCATAACAATTACATTAAAAAATTGCACTATTAAAAGTAATGTGTGAGAATGTTTTGGGCATAATCATTCAATATTGAAGAAAAACACTATCATACCAACATTAAAGAGTATACTCATACAGGATGCAAACACAGAACACCAACAAAAGTGCATTTACTTAATGAGAGACTTTTTATATGGAAAAAGTGTAAGGAGTACCAAGAAGATGGGTGGATTGAAAAGAGAGAGTGAGTTGATATGAGTCTTGGGATTATGCAAAATAGTGATGTAAAAACGTAGCAAAATACTGCCTGAGACAGGGATGTATACACAACGTGGAGGGGAGTGGATAATTGCACAAACGTAGAAGCAGATGTGCATTAGGATCAAGACAGCATGCCGAATTGTTTATTGGGCAGATCATTCAGGAAGATAGGGCAGAACTGAGTGCTGAAGCAGGGGAACTCCATGCAAACGTCTAAGGGAGAAATATGAAAACCCCTACTCACATGCATTATAAACTATCACAACAAGACACTTGATGAAGGGAAGGAATGCCAAGATGCAGGCTCCCAGGTCACTCTCTCGAGTTGGCAGCATACATAAAACTCTGCCTCATTTTTTGTGAAAAATGCGATTAAAACCTAAAATGATAAAATACCGCCTGGCTCATCAAAAGCCCATTAAATCCTCAATGTCAGCATAATAACACAGAAAGTAGCACAATGATTACAATTAAACATACTTCTAACACTAACAGCCATAGGCAATATTCTGCTCATATACTTTCAGCAAAATATTTAAGGTATTTCTCAAAAGGTATAAAGAAAGAAATGTATATTTTCTCCTTTGGTATGTTCTCCATACTTTGCTTTCTTCGTTGGTTTTCTTTATAACTTTATGATCAAACCACTTCTCTGCTGGATCAAGCTGCAAATTGATCTGACCTAGATTTGCTCTACATTGGACATTTGTTAAATCGGGAAAGCCTCTCTTTGATTCTGTGTTAAGTATTGGGCAACTTCCCCTTCGTTGTTAAACTGGACCCTTCATTTTGAGCAACATAGCTACTTCTTGCCTTTGGCATTGACAGGACTCTAAAAGTTTAGAGATTTGGGTAGATATTAATATCTCAGGAGTTGTATTTCACTTCTGTACCTGGATATACAAGAGTTATCGGTGAACCCTATACCTCGAACTGTAGCCTTGAGAAAGTTGTTGGTGCGTGAAACATGTGTCAGCTTCAAGAACTGTGTTGATTAAGACAATGTGTGTCTGTATGAATTATGTTAATGAAGGAAATGAACAATACATTCAAGTGATGCAAAAAGCAGAGAAGAAAGGGTGGATAAGGTACCACAACAACACTTTTTGACTATTTCTTTAAATTAGTTTTGTGAAGAACCTGCATGTCCTTGTATCATTGAACCCAAAATATTATTCATCTGATGAATACATTATTATTATGCTTGGGTACCTGTAGAGTCCATGAATACCCACACTCTGATCAGACCTGAGCAAATTTCCGTACATACCTCGTCCAGAACCAGAATCACGCTTGTACCTTAGGCACCTTGAGGGATTGGGACACATGCATAAGCCCTCATGATGTGTCCAAAAACTGCTAATCTCTTCCCTTGGTCCTCACTGGATGCACAAATTGTTTCATGAAAGGTCTATTTGTGGTGATTGTGAGATGTAATGTTCTCCAAACCTTTTAACAAGCATCTGAATCAAACTAACCACTGAACGTTCCAATAACCAAGGAAGGACATCTAAACAAAAGTTACATTCTCAAGTTGTAGCTAGCCTTTAATGACACCCTAACAAATAAATAGGCTATCCTGTTTTATGTTTAAACCTATAGTAAATGATAAAACCCCAATGAAAGAGAAACAGTCCTTAACAATGTAAATACATAAACACTGATAAACACAAGCACAACCACAAATTAAAATGCCAAAGAAAGAAAAGTGAGAGAGAATGATTCATTCTTGTTTTCTGTTGAAGGGCCAATACAATGTTAACTTTGTTATACAAGGTAGCCGTAAGAAAGACTGGTTTTAAGAATATTCTGCTTTGAATTTTGTTGGATAGGGATGTCATTAAAATATTGTTTCCTCCAGTTGTGTGTGCATGGATTTAAGGTGCATAGCTTAAAAGCATGCTTTAGGTATGATCACATTATTTTATCCATTGTAAAGAATCTGGGTATATTAAAATCATATTTGATTTTTGGGCATTGGTGAATTCTTTCTCTGTTCGGTGAAATGGTTGGCTCACAAGAATCATGGCCAGTATGCACTCTCACATTTACCCACAGACATAGAATGGGTAAAACCTTTGATACATCTGCTGCCTTTTTTAACATGTCAGTACTGATAGCAGATCACCTGTTAAACACCACAGGCTTTAAACATTCAACGCAAGGTGTAGTCACAGGTACATGTGAAAAGAATGTTGTCACCATGCACATGAGATCGTTGTGAAAGCATGACAAGATCAACAAAATTCATTGACCCATTGTTATTTGTAATACCTTCACATAATCCTGGCTTTTTACCCAACTTCCCTTTACTCTCTGGGTTTTTGAGCCTATAGTTAAAATGCTAAAAGCACACTTACAAGTCCCAGAGTGCGATTTTATGCCTATTAAATGGTCAGGGTTGACTTTAAGTAAGACATTTGCTATGGGGACACTTGGCAGCTATGAAAGTCCACACAATAGGTGCATCACCCTATCGTAGTCAGGCAAAGAGTGCAGAAAAGCAGTGTACAGCATGCTTTATGCATTAAGTTTCAGGTGGCTTCGAATGCAGGAGTACAAATTAATCTGGTGCAATTCAAAACTGTGAAGGTTTCACAAGGTACTCTGCTATGGGAAGGGGTGACTATCCCCTGCAGTGCCATAATAGCCAGTTGGGAGTAGGTGAATGACCACCAGCTGTGTCCAGGAATTTGCTTATTAAATGCTTTGAATATAGCACTCTTACTTTTTTCATCCTTTAATAGTAATTTAAGCCAGACAGTCCTGACAGAGTACATGTGAGAGGTAATGAGATGAGATATGAGAGAGGGTAATGAGATGTGAATGAGAGTGCTATACACAGACATTCTATGCTTAAAAGTGTATAACATAAATCAGTTGGACACAGTGCCAATGGGAAGGCACTGCACACCCTGCATTACTTCTCCTTTAAATGATATATGCTCTTTGCACACACACAGCAAAAAACAAAATGTTTTGCAAATACTGGAAAAACACAGTTTTTGTCTAGTTTGTGGGTTAGGTAGTAGCATAAACATTGGTAAGCAGGGAAAACTAAAGCGAAGGAGATAAGGAAAAGAAATACGCAGAAAGAAGAGGCAGAATTGAATTTACTGAGAAGCATCAGATATAAGAAGGAAGCTGAGAAAAGAAAGGAAAGCCAAAAAGAGAACAAAATGAACAAAAACCTTAATTTACTATCAACCACTTACCTTATTTTGTTTTACGTGTGCAGTCTCCAAAGGGGCAAGCTCCTGGAGCCTGAGAAAATAGCAAACTGGACAAAACGCAGCTAAGGGGAGCTAGAAAGAAGAGACAAATCAGGAGACTGGGAAGGTGTCTTTTGTGCACTCACAGGCTACCAGCGCTATTGCTCTCAACTTCAGAGAGTCATAGAGGATCAGATTAACTTCTGTTGCCAGTGTGTCCATTTTCAGTTCTAAAGATGCACTTGTGGCTTGCCTGATCTTTGGGCCATTGCTGTCTTGTCTGTAGGGCCTATTGGTTTCCAGAACCCACTGTTATTTTGGAGTGGTGGATCTTCCCTTGGTTTACATTTTCATGGCACCCCACCAATGTTTTTGGGGGTCTATCAATGCACCTCTTAAAAAGCTCACTAGCAAATAATTCTGATGCATCTTTTTGCGGTGTACAGATTCAATTATCTGGAGATGGTGCAACTGGTCCCAATTCTGTCATTCGGTACCACAGCCGTGATCAGCATGGCTTCACATCTTTACTGGCTGACAAACTTCAGGGCCTTATTTAGAGCTTGGTGGACAAGTTACTCCATCACAAATGTGGTGGTATTACAAGTGCACTATAGCCTATGCAACTTATAATGTGGTGGTGTTTGGACAGTATATCCCATCCGCTAAAGGCCCTTAGTCTTTATAGCCAAATCTATCTTCTGAGGACATACTCCTATTTAAGATGTTCTCTGGCTTACAAGGTTGCTTTTATCCTCTCTTGATTTATGTGCATAAGCCAACTGCAGTCACCCTTCTTGAATGACCAACCCGGACCTTGTAACGTCTCCACTATGTTAATAACAAATGGGATTTAGATTATTTTCCTTTTCAGTACAGTATTAATCTCTACATTACCACTCTGGTAACTTTTGCCCCAGACACATTGGTGCTAGTTGGAGATTGTCTTTCAACCACATTTAATTCCACACCCCTATGCCCCCATCTCATGAAGCCTACTAGTCTGCTGCCGTGTAAGGGCCTCCTGTTCCTTAACGTCTTTGTTAATCCCATAGAGCTTCACATGGCAATTGCTGCTACCCATCCAAGGCAGAAATGAGGGCACCCACTGAACAGCTAGCCACTGTTTTCTGCCACATATCTATTTAGTGTATTATTCCTCTCTGGCTCTGCTGTAGAGCAGAGCACCTTTGGAGCCATTTCTTTATCCTTTCTGTACCTCAAGAGCTTCTATCATTTGGTGTTAGGGGCTTCTCCCATTGGAATGTGACACCAGTGCCATTATTGCTGCAGTTCAGTGTTCTGCCACTGCCCTGCCATCTTCTAGTGCTCCACTGTTCTTCCTTTGACTTTGGATCTGCACTGCTCCAGGGATGACTTCATTGGTGAGCTTAACCCCTATTTCATGGGTTTCATGAAAGCGGAACCATTTATCTTACTTCGAGCATCCGGATCACGTTTACTATATTCAGGATATGGTGGAACACTGGGCTACTTCCAGCCATTTGTTTAAGCCTCATCTTTTACTGTCAGTTGCCAGTTGTCAGCGTTCTCTTGTGGGGGGAATGTTACTGTAACCTGGAGATCAGATATTGATTGCACTGTCACAGTATTGAATTCAGGATAATTCTACTGGATTAGTGTTCTGATGGCTGACATCCTCTCCTATCTGCTGCTGACCACTCCTACTATGACAAGAATATATTAATGAGAAAGTACATTAGGTGAAAATCAAACATTAACACAGGACCTTGATAAAAAAGATGTGGCAATTCAAAAGGGATTTATTGTTAGTGTCCTACAATGAAAGCCCAGAAGCCTCTCCAAAACCCACTTGAGCTCCTACCCCTCCAAACTTGCCATATCCTGATTTCATTCAGACACGGGGTGAGAGCATAGTCAGGTTTGCAATTATTGAGCCTCAGTCGACTCCACTGTTAGAAACCTTTGACCAGCAGCTCATCCGCCACAGCGCATCTGGTCTGTGCACATCAGAATGTTTAGGGCACACTTTCAGGAAAACATTTTTCCTGGTCAGGATTACCCCTGCAGGAAAAACAGTCAATGATCCCCATGTACAGGGAAAAACCTCACGACAGGGCCACTGATGTTTTATTTTTCGTGAAACAAACCCACGCTTTGGGGGTTATTTTCAGAAGCACAAATAATCCCAACCTTCATAATATTCCAACAAAAGTGCTTCTGCTGTTAAAACACTTCAATCAGAAATGCTCCACCGCAGTGGGGCAAAGCATAAACTATGGTATTTCATCTGCCAAGTGGTAGGTTGAAACTATGCCTCCAACCCCATCTGCAGGACGGTGGACAATCAACCATGTCTTAAAAGACCTTTTGGCTCTGAAAGAATCTTTAGCACAATGTCTGAGTGTGGATCAAAACTTTTGAAGATGGAACTTTAATACCTGTGCTCGAGCAGGAATCAATTTCAATAAAAACAGTTTCAAATCTCACCTTGTCAGTCTTCAAGCTCTGGGCATTGGGCTTTGGGACTTGGGCATTACTCTAAATTGAGCAACTTCTTAATAGCTCCCCTTCTCAAGATGTAAATGTCACTCTGCTCTCAAATTCTGCTGGAGCAGGATTTAATTTCAATAAAAACAGTTTAGCATCTCTATCTCACACAACAGGATTGATCCCAGCTCGGGGTGTTTGTACTTACTTCTCTGCGACCGACCTTTGCCGTTGTTGATGAGAAGGTCAGGAGCTAGGCATCAAAAAATTCATAATCACAATTCTATTTCTAATTCTGTCAATGATGAGAATTTAGAGTAGTTGTAAGGGCATTATTTTCATAAAGAGATTTAGTAAGTTTTCTTTTATTTTTATTCAGTTAATCAAATGTATCAGTCAGAATTGATAATAAAAAAATATGGTACAAAGAGACCGTAATAAATAAAGCATCAAGCGCGTTCCATAAAGGAAAGGATCTCTAGTCTAAGAATGGGGCGAAAATGGTGTTGGCAGGAACTCATAAAGAGTTCAAGTTCGAGAGGAAAGAGTGAGATAGAGAATGAAGCTCAAAATTCAGTCAGTCAACAATAGCTAAACTTCCTATTAATACAGGTTTATCAAACTCACTAGAGTCTCAGTGATGAGGTAAAATAATCATGCAGTAGCAGTAGAAACCTGCATTTAGCAATACATTCAGAAAGAATAGCAAATCAGTACTCAGCTTTTAGCATAAAGCTGAAATCATTCAGCTTCAGAATGGAAATGACATACAGGAGCTCAGTAGTGGGGTGGGGGGGGGTGTTGACCTAATATAGGAACACACACTAATAAAATCAGTTGAAAAGAAATGTTGAAGTTAATGTTACATCTTCTTCTCATCTCGTCCAATCAGCCTTCGGTATTCTTCTGAGAATAAACACTTATCTTCCTTTCTCACAATTTCACACAAGGGTCTTGCAAAGAACTATTATAAACTATGAAACATCATTAAAACGATGTCTACGCATTAGGTCTTTCGATTCTTAGGGTTCCTTTCCCATAGGCATGATCCCATTTTGAACCTGCTAATGAAATAAGTTGTATGTTAGCTAAACAATAGGCTGTATAATAGGAACATCAGCTGCAATGAATATTATTCAGCAATTCATCTTTTCTTTATAGAGTGCAAATAAATAAGATAAATGTTAAAAATAATTCTATTCATGCATTGTATTTAGTGTGTGGTATAATAATAAGTCATCACTTTCAATGATAAAGTTTTCTAGCTAAAATTCCAAAACATTATTATTATTAATCAGAAAAATTCTACAATGATGAGAAGCTTATATTAAAAGCATGTCAGGGTACAGTCAACTTTTAAGCATTGTGTGCATGTCTCAGCACAAATAATTTAGTTGTATGAAGAATAAAGCTTGCTTTAAACATTTTTGTGGCCTAGCACTAATAGATATAACTACATATTGCATTTGTGTACATTTTAATGTTGTCTTAGTTCAATATAAATGGCACGTTAACGTTGCACATATGACTTTAGCTATTTTATTTTTGCACTTTAATAAATCTCTCTTGCAATCCCCCATCTGATGGTTAACTTAACCATAACACTTTTGCATGTAAGTTTCTGCTCAAAGGGCATGTCATAATCAGTTGAGTCTCGTCTTTTTCTTTTCAAACCTTTGAATTTTAATGATTTTCTGTAGTCGTTTTAAGACGATCATTTAATGCTAGTTCTTCTTTTATTCTCTAGCTCATTTCTCTGCTCTTTCCTTTGTTAATGCAGTATCAATGCAGTATTTACAGCCTCTAAATAATACAAATAGGAAACATAAGCAAAGCCCTATAATCAGAATTGGCATAGGAACAGCTTTCAGGATTCCTCCTACTGCAGTTGCACACCAGTTTCTAATCATGCGTATTCCCTTTCCAAAGTTTTCTAAAATACTTCTTTCAGATCAGAAATGTTCTTTGAAAATTCTTGAATTTGCTTGCTCTCATCATGTATGTATGAACAACAATGCTGAGTATTTAGCAATTGGCAGACTCCACCTTTTCCTGCAAGTAAGATGTCTAATGCTAAGCGAATGTGAAAAACCATAGATCTAATTGCTACAAGTAGTGTTCACAACTAATAAAGCTCCAGAAGTACTAGTTGCCAACTTTCCAACAACAGTTGACAATATTCTAATCATTTTGCCATTCAGTGTGACTCCTACAGGTAGAATTATTGCACCAAAAATGTGTCCCACTTACTGGGTTCCATCTTCTGTACTACAAATGTGTCTGTGTGCTGGTGTTACTGTTATGCATCTATACTATATGCATGATATATCTTTGGAAATAATATGGCCATATAGCAAATACCTTCCCAATCAGCAGGTAACTGGAAGTAAGCGTTTTGTCCACAAACAAAGTATGCTCCTGAAATTACAGTTTCTTCCCCTTGTAAAATTTGCCATGTGCCTCCCATTAGTTCAAATGTATGTTCACAGCTACTAATTCCCACATGTCTGGTTTGTGTTCCATTTTTATAAACACAAATGTTCCCTTTTTGTCATCTGTATAATTTTAACTGTAATAAACCACCTCTTTCTTGAAATCTTCTTCTTTCTTTCAAACATTTTTCAAAACATAATTTGCTCTATTTTTGCTACGTGATATGTTAGTGTTTCTTTCCTCTAGTGGCATCTAAGGGTCTCATTAAACAACTTAAGGTGTTCTTGTAAGCCTTAACACTATTTATATGTATAGACACCTTAAAATAATACCCGTCTGGATCCATTTCTTTTGCTTGTGTGTGTTACATTTCTGCTTTGTTGCCATGGTACTCTAAAAGGTATTAAGTAATAATTTGCATAAAAAGTTTCAAAATGTTCTTGACGATATACATATGAATGCAATACACTACATATGATTGTGTATGATAATGGAAAGTGATGGTATGTGACTTCTGCTAATGATGACGGTAAGTGGGCACATATATAACAGTCCTTTGCGTCCATTGCTTGTGTGTATTCTTGCACTAATCTAAAATAAACATTAGTAGTGCAACCATCAGCCTTGTATCATGTAAATGATGTTTTCCATTGCTCTTAATCTTCATCTGAAGTGATGTCATGGAGGTTCAAACAGTTCAGTTTTCACATCACACACTTCATTCAATGATACATTCAGTACATTCTTCCCGTAGTATGTCTATTCAGGTGCAGAATACCTTCGGCAAGTCACTCTTGTTCTTATTGATCTCCTCAGTTTTTGTTGATCTTCATCTGTGTCACTACCATCGCTCGGCTCAGTCTCCTCATTGACAGTTGGTGGTATTCATTCAACTGAAACACTTGTTCTCAGTCGCCTTTGATTATAATTTTGTGGCCATTCAACTTTACGGGTGACTCTTCATTTTTCAGTGATTGTTCCTTTACCCGGGTACTTTATCCATACTGATGTTGTCTCAGTAGTTTTCTCAAGTTTAGGTTTAGTCTCTTCTCCTTCATCAGATTCCTCATTGCCACTCTGGGAAATGACAGGCACTTGAATTGGTGCAGTTTTCAGTTCTTCACCCCTTCCTTTTCCTTGCTCTTGCGATCTTGGTATCACTGTTCTCTGTTGAGGCTCAGCTTGTGGTGGTGCAGTCACCAGTGCTGTTCATTCAGCCTCAAAGAACACAATTTCTTCATAAGGATTTCTCACTCTTCTGGCACCCAGTTTGCAATTCCGGCACACTTAACAGCAATGTTAGTGAACAAGATTACTCGAAAGGGGCCTATTTCATGCCGGATTGAGGTTGTGGCACTGTTCTCAATATGGATCTTGCATAACAGCTGCAACCTGGTGAAAGACAGAATGCACCTCATCAGCCAATCCCTTGCAGTGATCAAGTATCATATCATCTGTAATGCACACAAATGCATTTGCAGGTACAGCAGTCAGTTTCATTGCACTTTCCTTTATGATAACATGAGGTGATAAACCAGTTTTCCTATAAGGAATACTTTGAATACACATCAGCACCAAAGGCAAAGCATCAGGCCATTTCAGTGATGTTGGGGCTCAAACCTTGGACAATCGAGACTAAATGGTGCCAACTAGTTGCTCTACAATGACAGAAGCTTCAAGATGATAGCTGCAGTGCAATCTTTGTTCAATCTGTAGTGCTGTTATTATCATCTTCAGGACCTCGTTGTTAAAATGGGTCCCCTGATCTGATTCCACAGAAACCGGTATACAGTATCTTGGTACTAATTCACACAATAACAGTTTTGCTACAGTGAAGCTGTCATTTCTTCTGGTTGAGTAGGATTCCACCCACCTTGAGAAGATGCCCACTATGATCAGGACATGTCTCAACCCATTGCAAATAGGCTGTCAGGTTTCGGTTATCTTCAACATTGGATCGACGCTCAGAATTGTCTACCTCTTGACAACTCGAAAGTCTGAATACTATAACAGTACAGAATATTGAAGGGATCAAGCGAGGGAAGGAAAGGAAGGGAACAGCAGGGAGGGATACCTATGTGAACAAGGGACAGAATTATTATATGAACTGTGAATGCAGCCTAAGGAATAATACTATTACGTCTCAATAAATACTTGGTAAATATTAATAAGAAATACTTTAACCTTACACATTCAGCATCTGTTACAATAATCAAAACCAAGTATTCATGATCAATCAGTGCTGTAAGGTGGGAGAAAAACAGAACCAGCCAATGTACAAACCTCTAATCTTTATAGCATATAACAATCATATCAGGGATGGCGTCATGTGTCCGTTCCACCTACCCTCATTGTTATGCTGCCTTGAATCACAAGAGAGAGGATACCATTGATGCAGAAACTACTTGCACCCCTGTTAGGAAGGCAAAAACACAACAGAACAGCATACGTAATAATCAGTTAAATGTGCATATTGAGACTCATATCACAACTAGATCCAATAAATCTAAGTATTTCTGTAGTATCCATAAGACCTTTGAATGACTTAACTGCCCAGGGTTCTGGGTCTAATGATAATGAAATATCCCCTTGTTCCATAGGGTTGTACGATATTACTCCAAAGTGATATGCTCCAAAGTGCCATACAGGAGGACTGTGCAGATTTGTATGCACTTTCGGTATAATGTACACATGCGTACTCTTGGGGTTGGTTTGAATTAGAAAATGTTTCACTTCTTCTGTGATGGTGCCATTGTCTATAGCTCTGTACAAAATAGTTTTCAGGGAATTGGCAAATGTTGCTGTGGGATTGTGATCCAAGATAGAATATGTATGAGTATCTGATACGTGTTCATCTACATTTCTTTTGTAAAATGAAGTATGCATGACAACAAGTTCTCCTCCTTTTTTTTTGTTTAAATTTGTTTATTTGGATTTTACATTTCTCATTGTTTGTTGACTTTAGACATTATTCCAATGCCTTAATACACAATTACAGATGGGTATTGATTACTTGTAATCATAAGCATACATAATTACTACTTCACATTGTTATAACCATTTAGTCCGTAGAGAGAGACTATTAGGGAGGGTCCCTACCGTTGTTTTGAGCTTCTCAGTGATGCTGTCTCGTGTTCCGATTAAGCTTGCCTCCGTTGGGCGTGTGTGAATATTCCGCTGTTGTGAAGTCTTCCCAATGTTATCGTGTCTTGTCTATATGTATTCCCATCAACTGTCATCGGAGTTATGTCTGCCAATGTGAACTTGCAAACTTTCTACAATTGCGGTAAACTGTGGGGAAAGCGGGGGAGCTACCGGACTAAGAGTCTATAGTATCTATAGTGTCAGTAGTATTGTTTCACTTTTAAGGTGTGGGGGTGCACATGTAGAGGGGGGTTGGGAGTGTGGAGCCTCATTCGCGAGGTACTCTAGTTCAATCTAGGGGGGGATTCCTGGTGTAATGTCCACCTAGGGTTGGCTCTGGACAGGTGGGTCCTCCTGTGATGCTTCTGTACTGGATCTAACAGGAGATAATGGCAGGGTCTGGGGTTGGGAGTCTGCGGGCGTCTCCGGCGAATTTGTTCCATGTGTGAATGTGTGTAATAATTGTGCCCATTCTAATGAGATAGGATGCTTACGGGTTCCCTTTACCTCCTCTTCTCTGAGCACCTCTTCCTCTGCTCTGCCCCATTTTTTCTTAGCTCCTATCCAGGCTGCTTCCAGGGGTCCTGTTGGGGCCCGCCAGTGAATGGCTATTCCCCTTTTCGCTAGGAGGATGGCGAGAGACATAAAGCAGTACTGTACTTTTTCGGTCTTCCGCCTGCGGAAGATCCCGAGAGCACATGCTTCCCATGTAGACATAGTCGTGATATTGGTTGTTGCTCTGAGTGTCCGGTGGACCCTATACCAGTAGTTTTGAATGGTGGGACAATCCCAGAACATGTGTTTGAAGTCCGCTTCGGAGGTTTGGCATCGGGGGGCATGCAAAGTGTGTGTCTGGGTAGAACTGATGGAGATGGTGTGGCGTGAGGTACGCTCTGTGGAGGACATTGAACTGTATGTTTCGAAACCGCGCGTTTCTGGAGACCTTTTTGGGGTATTCTAAGGCTGTGTTCCATTCTTTGTCATTGAACACTCTTTCTATATCTGTTTCCCATTTTTGACGTAAAGGCTGTAGGGAGAATGAGATCCCGGACGGCTTTATAAAGCCATGTGACCAGGTGTCGTCCTACTCCCATGGGCAAATTAGTGTCTCACTGGGTGTGTCGGGGGTTCCCCTTCATTTGGGTTCCAGCACCGACGACTGCTGTCTATAAGTTGTATGTGAGTTAGAAATTGTCCTGGTGGTAGATCATATTGTTTGGTCATCTGGACGTATGTTCTAAATTGACCTTCCTCGAACAGGGATTCTACCTCCGTGACTGCCAGGTCGGTCCATACTTGGAGGGTGCCTGCGGTGTAGTATTTATCTTCTCTGGGGAAACCTACCAGCGGGAGTAGGGGTGAGTACGAAGGTCTACCCTTGGACATGCGATGTATTCTCATCATATATGTGCGGGCTATGGACATCTGTAATGGCCGGGTACGCATGGGTTTGGTGCCTGATAATAACAGCTTATGAATTGCCGACAGTGGTGTGCGGCCCTCCTTAGTAGTGGTCTCCCCTGTATGGCGCCCCGCTGTCCAGTATGACAACCATTGTAGTTGGGCCACCAGGAAGTATGCCTCGAAAGATGGCGTGCCCAGTCCCCCGTCAGTCATGGGTAGGTATAGTGTTGATAGCGCCACCCTGTGCCGACTCTCTCACCAGATCAGCTCGGTGAGTAGGGTGTCTAGTTCCTGAAAGAATGTTCGTGGTGGTATAACTGGGAGGTTGGTGAAGTTGTAGAGTAGCCGAGGGACCATTATAATTTTTGGCAGTGCCACTCGTCTTAAAGGGGCTAGGGGCAATGTTTTCCAGAACCCTGCCGCTGATCGAATCCCTGCCAATGCCTTACGGTGATTCCCTTCATATAGGGACTCGGGGGTATGGTACAATCTCACTCCCAGATATCTGGGCGCCTCAGCGTTCCATGAGAGTGACTGCGTTCCGATCTGTATTTCAAATGGGGTCATGTGAGGGCTCAGCAGGTATTTCCTGGATTTTTCCCAGTTCCCTTTGAGACCTGAGGTCTCCGTGAAGTCTCCTAGTGCCCCCCAGATAAATGTTAGGTCTTGAGTAGCGTCCCGGACATAGATTAAAAGGTCATCTGCGTACAATAACACGCATTGAACCGTGTCTGCCAGTGGGATACCCCATGCCTCTCCCTCCCGTCTCAGGTGTATCGCCAGGGGCTCCACCGCTAGGGCGAACAGGAGGGAAGATAGTGGGCAACTCTGCCTGGTTCCTCTTTTTATTGAAAACAATGGGGAGATATATTTACCTATTCTGACTCGGGAGGTGAGGCCTGTGTAAAGGAGTTTTGTGTATGCTAGCAGAATAGGTCCGATGTTGATTTTGCTGAGGAGCTCAAATAAGTACGGCCATAACAACATGTCGAATGCCTTTTCAAGGTCTAGTGTTAGGCACGCCGCATTGGGGAACTGTGCACTTGTCCTGTCTTGTAGGTGAAATAGTCTGCTTAGATTTTGCGATGTGTTACATTGTGGGATGAATCCGCATTGGTCTGGGTGGATCAATGGTATCAGGATTTGTGCGAACCATTCTGCTAATATTTTGCCCAATATCTTGCAGTCCGCGTTGAGGAGGGTAATTGGTCTGTATGAAGAGGGGAGCGTTGGATCTCTATGCGGTTTTGGGAATGTGACTATGATCGATTCCCTGAGGGAGCCTGGTAGTTCGCCTCTATCTAATGCGTCATTATACGTGGTGACCATGTACGTGGTCTTATTGGGCTGAGAAAGTATTATAATATTTAAGTGGAAAGCCATCCATTCCAGGTGCTTTGTTTCGTGCTAATGCCCTAATCTCTTGGGTGACATCCGCGGTTTTAGTCCTCCCCTCCAACGTTTATTTATCCGCCTGCTCTCCATTGTCAGACGGGAGTGCTCTATTGCCGCTAAGACTTTGTCCAATTTGGCAGACATGGAGTCCGAGTGTGGGGGCTCGCCCATCGGCTTCGCTTCTGAGGGACCCTGGGGGGGCTGTCACGCTGCGGCTGGGGCTATCGTTGTGCCCATTATCTGTTGTCGCCCCATGTCGCGTAGGTCATACGTTAACCCGCTCCTGCGTACCTTAGTGTGCACTCGATTGACGATGAGAACTGCCGTTGGCTATAATTGGAGTTTTTCAGTGATGACCTGCAAAAATTTCATCCAGCAATGCAGGGGTTTAGTTATGCCAGACTTCTCCAACAGGGTGTCGGAGAGGGTTTTATAGTGGTGATGATGATGAGGCCCTGTCCATGGTTCTCCCAACAGTCTCCTGTCGCGAACTTGCTCCCAATCGCGCTGATGGAGGCGATCTTCCGCTCGGTGTCGCGCTGCAGGGTTCCACTACGATGGGTGTTCAGCTCTCCAGTTCTTGCTGTGCCCCGTGTCTCCGGGCCCAGCTCCACACCTCTGGGTGCATCTATTGAAGCCAGCAGCCTCCTGTGGGTGTCTCTTTGCTGCGGCTCCATGCCCCTCCCTGATTGATGTTTTTTGTTTGTCCCCCCGCTGCTCTGTTGGGGCCCCGATATCACGCTTAGGGAGCCAGGCTTACCTCCTCTCCCAGCTCCCGTGGAGATGCCCTCTGGGTCTGACTCCGTCTTCTCGCAGACTATGTGTCTGCTTCAGTGCAGTTCGCGGGTTACTGGGCGGGGATGAGGGGGGAAAGTTGCAGTGCCTGCTCCCTCTTTTCTTGGCAGTGTCTCGGGGGGTGCTTGCTCAGGTGCCTCCCCTCCCAGCTCTTCCGTAGTTGTCGGGTGGCTCCCTCCCTCAGCCGTTACCAGCAAATGGGCCCCGCCATTTTGAGCTCGGCTGAGGACCTCTGCTTGGGTCTTACTTCACTGCGGCGCTCCAGCTGGGCATGGGCTGGGAGGTCAGCAGTACACGCTCTCCCTCATGGATGATGAAGACTTTTATCTGTGTTCAGGGGGAGCCCCCACCATATTGACTTCCCACACTGGTCACCCCACAGCGTTTTCTGGTTGCGTAACTCCCTTCCCTCGTGCCTCGGGACCTGGCGCCGGCTGAGGGGGGAAAGCGTTTAACGCATCCAGGCGGCTCAGGGCTCAGGCCAAAGCGGGGAGTTCTCGGCTTCGGTGTCCGGCTGTAGCGGGGCCGCGGTAGGGTGTAAAGTGTTCCTGGCGCCTCCTCGATCTCGCGGCGTATTCTCATCTGGCGCACTCGGTGCCTTCCAGGCTTTCTAGGGTGCCAGCCCAGGTGTCCCATCCACAGCGGCGCATCGGCAACATTTTTAGGCTCTGGGGCGCATTTTCGTTAGGCTTTTGCGATGAGCCGTTGTTCCCCGATGGGCGCCGCCATTTTGAGCTTGTGTCGAGATAGGCGGACAGGTCTTGTTTCTTGATGACTGCACCGGTTGGATCTTAGTGTTGAGCACAGCAGGGTCGTCTGTCGATTGTAGTACCTACTGTGTAGGTTTTTGGCGAGGTTTAGGCATTTTCAGCGCATCAACATCTAATTTGCGCAGGCAGCCGAGCGGAGCATTAGAGAGGTGCGTCCGCCATCTTGGCTGGCTTGGCCACACCCCCCCCACAAGTGCTCTTGCTTTATCAGAATTTTGACATGTTATATCAGGATTGTGAGCAATTTTTTTCAAAATTCCCACCTGTTTATTAATTAAATTGCCATATTTGTGACACTGTTGGTAATTGAAATGTTGAATATCCTGTCCAACCATTGTTTCAAAAGAATCCAAAATCTTATGGCTAACAGGCGCTTGAAAAGTACTTATAGGTTTTAAACCCTTCAGAAGGTTGTCTTGGTCTGTTCTCTGGTCACCCACAATGTTCTCAAAGAAGTTCCTTAAACGTAAATTACGATTGAATTTGAAAAAACTATTTTCAAGTTCAAGGCAGTTGGTGAAAAAAGTAGGAACAAATGAGGTACCTTTTTGTAAAGTTTGAATCTCTATGGGATTGAATTGATGCTTCTAGATGTTGATCACTACATCACTACACTACACTTTTGCTTCTAGATTTTCTTTTTCTCCTCTGGGTTCATCGTTGGCCAAGGGGCTGCAATCTTAAAAATTTGACTCATCCTGCCCATGCAAGTGCAATGTTACAAGGCCAGATAAGTGCCATTGTTGCCTCGGCTATACAGATATTCCCACTCAGCTATTTCTATCCAGAAGGGTCATTACAACCCAGGTTTGAGGGCAATAGATACACTCAGACCCAAGGGATGGGTACCGCAAACTAATGAAGTTAGCCCTGTCAGGACGACACTAATTCCACTTTCAAATAGATTTGCTCGATTAAGGGACCTGGACAGTGTAGATTGACAACAAATTCTTTCAGCGACCATATTGGTACAAGTCATTCAGTAAGAGTACAACCGATTGGTCTGCTAGAATCACTATGTGACAAAGTGACAGATCCCTCTGCATGTATGCTTATGACATGGAACATTGCTGGCTTGAAGGCAAAAAAAGATGACGACCAGTGGTCAATGGTAATAAGGGAGGCCCACATCATTGCACTTCAAGAGACCTGGGATACTTCTGATTCTTTAATAATGGATGGCTTTGCCCCTTTTTCAAAGCTGCCTCACCCTCTATTGCTGGTAGAGCGAAGGGTGGTTTACTCACTCTAATTTCTCTTAAATTATCCTGTGCCATTAAGGGTCTCCCCAGCTCATCGCCGCACATTCTAGCAGTAGAACTGACCTTTTTAAATGGGGAAACATTGGTGATTGTTCATTTCTATAACTCGTTTTGTAGAGATTTCGAGAGTGAACATTTGACTGGTCTCGATGTCTTCTTAGAGGAACTTGCACAGGGGAGACATACTCCCTACAATCTAGACATAATGGGGGATTTTAATATTCATCGATGTAAATTAAATTGTGTGATGGAGAGGGAGCCCGATGAAGATTTACCACCAATGGTCCATTTTGAACATTCATGGGAAGGCACCCATCTGGATAGTTTTTTAGCAAACAATAATTTATACTGTCTAGAGCCGGGGGAAGAAAAAGAGGCGATACCATCTTTCTTTGGTAGAGGTTGCAGTTCCACTATAGACTATGTCGTAATTTCAGCCCCCATATATAAACATATTCGGGAGGTTAGGGTGGTTCAAAACAGTTTTAGTGACCACAATCCTATTATTGTGGTAACTAAAGGCTATTTGGTCTTTAGGGGCGGCGAGCCAAAAGCTTTGGCTAATGGGGTCTTTCGAACGACGGACCAGGACCGAAAGATAAGATGGGAGAAAATTGTTCCGGAACTCTTTTTACATGAGCCATATACTGAGGGCAAAGAGGAAATTGAGCGTTGTATAAATACACACAGTGAGCCGACAGAAGTATTAGAGGCTTATGATCGATTAAGTAAGCTAATTGGTAATAAGCTAACAAGCAAAAAGTCTAAGGCAGGAGCATATGAGGCAAAGTGGTTCGATGCCGACTGTTCCAAAACTCATAAAGCGCTAATGGTTGTCCTAAAATGCATACCTAAAGACCCCGAACTGATTAAATCATGTAGAAAAGCTTATGATTTAGCTTTAAAATGTAGGAAGGCATCACTGTGGGTTCAGGCTTGGGATGATCTAACACAGGCGTGCTCAAAAGCGGATAGTGCAAAATTTTGGAAAGTGGTGAACAGCTCATTTTTTAAAGACAATAAAACAACATAAGTAGAATGTGTAATTCCAGCTGACAGGTGGGTTGGCCACTTTGAACAAATCTACTCAGAGGTTGTTGCAGAACCTATAGATCCCTTCTGGGCACCTAGCCCTTTACCCCTAGACCTGACTGTGGACATAAAAGAAGTTCAGAAAGCTATTGAGGGTATGTCCGCCAGGAAAGCCCCCGGTCCTGATGGGATACTGGTGGACCTTAACAAGTCAGATGTGGGTGTATGGGCAAAAAGTTTAACTGGAGTGTTTAATGTAGCCGTAAGGGCCGGTCAACCTCATTCATGGTCAACAGCGGTGATATTGCAAATTTTTAAAAAAGGAGCCAGGGATGACCCGGGATGTTATCGCCCAATTTCTTTATTAGACTCCGCAGCAAAGATCATGGGAAAAGTAATTTTAGAACGCTTAGCGACCTGGCTGGAAGAAAGGGATGTGTTATCAGAACTACAATTTGGTTTTCGTAAAGGGAGAGGCACAGTAGAGCAATGCATGAACCTACTCATGATTACCAGTAAATACACCCTAGCTAAAAACAGGATGTATGTCATTGGCTTTTATGGACTTAACGTCCGCCTTTGACAGGGTAAATAGGTCTAAGTTATGGCACTTATTAATTGATACTGGGATGGACATGAACTTAGTAAGTTTCCTGCATTGGTCCCATCTCAATCTAACTGCCTCAGTGAGATATAACAAAGATAGCTCCCTATCTAATGCTTGGAAAGTCCAAAGAGGAGTACGGCAGGGTTGCATCCTTGCCCCGGTCTTATTTACTTTGTATATTAATAATCTGGGGATGGTATTGTCAAACTCTTGCCTAGCCATTCCTAGAGTAGGTTCTAAATCTATTCCAGCACTTTTATATGCGGATGACGCAGTTTTAATTGCCAGGACCCCAAATGCATTGAAATCTTTAGTTAACTCTTTTATTGATTTTATGGTAGCCCTGGATCTTACAGTTAATTTAAACAAATCACACATTATGTCAATGGGTTACTCCAAAAGGGGAAATAAATCTCTTCCCTGTAAAGGTGGAGTGCTAACCAATGTGCCCACTTATCCATACTTGGGAGTATTATTTGACGATAGGGGCTCCTGGGTAGCACAGCGCACGCTAAAGAAAAATATTTTGTCAAGAGCGACTGGAGCCTCACTGGACTTCGCTAGAAGATTTGGTAGTAAATCAATACAACCACTGCTAAAAATATATAATGAGAAATCTGTCGCCATGACAGCGTATAGTAGTGTGGTGTGGGGTTTTAAGGATTGTAGCGAACTCCAGGGGGTAGAAAATAATTATTTACGAAAACTCTTGGCTGCTCCCCTTAGCATTCCACCTTTTATCATCCATGAGGAACTAAGACAGGGATACTTGACAGACAAAATTGCAGCAGCACCCCTTATATGGTGGCTAAATATTTGGTCGAAAGATAAACCAAATCTAAACCAGACCATCTTAGAAGATTGTATGAGTTTGGATGGAGCCATAGGAATCCCGTGGTTAAACTATATTTCACAGCAGCTTTCAACTCTCTATTTAAGAATCCTCAGAAGCTGCAACCTGAAAGTGTGAAAAATTTAAAAACTCAATTTTTCACTAGGAGGCAATTAGATAGAGAAACAAAAGAAGGTATGAAACCTTCGTGTAGATATTTTATGATTTTAAGTCCTGGCATTTTAAGTCAACCATTTTGGTCTTTTGTAAATAACCTGCACCACCGCTTTATTTTATCTAGGTTTAGATTTAGTTGTATTCATTGGCTCCTAACTGTACCTAAAGGCTTCTCAAAGTTAGGCTCTCTGCAACCATGTGCATGTGACAACTTCTTGGAACAAGATACTTTGCACTTTATGTTCTTCTGTGGCTTTTATACTGAACTGAGAGTTAAATATAGTCTAACACTTTTTAAAGATTGCTATTTTGCACAAGTTAGGCCAGCACTGACCTACCTACAAATGCTTTCTTCCCCCTTCGTTTGTTATGGGGTTGCATGTTTTCTGTAAAGGGCGATCCGTAAACGAAATAATATGGTGGGCTTACATTCATGATTTGGGTCATTAGAAAATGTCTGCCCTTTGTGTCTCTATAACTTTCTCTATTTTAACTTACAACTTCAATGTCTTTTTAAAAAAAATGTAACATGTACTTTTATGGCCATCATGTGGCCGAATAAAGTTTTAATTGATTGAATTAAAAATGTACCTCTGATGTTCTTGGTTGCTCACTGTCTTGGTTGTTTGGCTGTTTGTTCCCAGTAGGTTGTTGAGCTGACTTGTCTCCAACAGGTTTGAACGGTCTCTTTTGAGGTCGATTGTTTGTGCTGTCATTGAATGAAGTTTCAGTGTCAGCTGTTTCACTGTATGGTTTATTCATTCTTCTTTTAGCGCAAAATAATCAATCGTGTTCTGTTTGTATTAGCGAATCTTTCTTTATTTTATTTCTTGAGTGTATTTCTTGATTTGTAAATTGATATCCTCCAATGTTTTAGACCATTCATCATCTTCCATTCTAGATGTCAATTCTGTTTTGATGTGGGTTATTTCTTTTGAAAGATCCATTATGATTTTGGAAAGTTCTTCAATGATCAGAAGAATTAGATCCAGTGAACACTTATTAAGGATGGCGTACCATCTGTCAATGAATTTAGGATTACTTTTACATAAGGATGGTTTGAGTGGAATCCTCAGTCCTCTAGGAATTCTTTGTACGCGATGGTATTTAATTAAGGTACTTGCATGCAATCTTTGGTTAATTTCTTTTTTGGAAAGGTACAAGAGTTGTTTAATGCTGTTCTGAATATTGTCTGTGTTCGATGTCAACATCATTTCCTCTTGAATAGTGCATAAATCCTGTTAGCTTCATTATCTGCAAAGTCAAATGTGTCTGCCCTTGAGTCTGTGAGATTCGATATCTCTTCGTATGACGTGATAAATCAGAAGTTTGAGCGGGTGCAGAGTCCCTTGATCAGAAAATTCCCTTCAACCTGTGTTATTGTATCTTTCGATAAACACATCCTAAGAAGGCCGCCGCCGAACGGCTCATTTTGGCAGACCAGCGTCTGTAAACCGGAAGTCTTCTTTACTTCATTTAAACTCGACATTCTGATTTCCCCCACACTGTTGTCAGCACATCTGTGTGCTTTATTTGTGGTTTCTGAAGTAAGTAGATCGTATGAGCCTTTGTTCACTGTGTATTGTACATGGGATATTTTTTCGATCATGTTGTCAATGATATTGCAACCATAATTCACTTCTTACGGCAATTATATAGACCACAAGATACACATCGCATGACACTGTTTAGTTTGCTGTGTACCAGTGTAACTCCGGTTGGCACAGGACCGGCAATATTGTCTGCTTAGTTGGAGCACCATGAAGGTTGTGGCATGTTTAAAATGAGGGTAACTAGAGATACATGGTTTTGCTAGTTGGAGCCTGGCTCCTTCACTTTGAATATGGCACGAGGACATGGTGATTATTTTAACATCGGGGACATGGTGATTATTTTAACCTCTGTTTAATATTGTTTTGATTTTACACATCATTCAGAATGTATTGTTTATCACAAAGGTGTCTAGTATTGAATGGTTTTTGTACGCAGTCACTTGAAGAGACATCTGCAATGTTCTAAGTGTAATGAAATCAGAAGATGTATCATTCGCTTTGCTATTTCCTCATGTACTTTTAATTGCTTTTGAGAATGTTTTCCCCTGATGAAGGGCTTCTTATAGTCCGAAATGCATTGAGACGTGACGAGATAACATGATATTGAATGTTATTTGTGATGCACAAAGAATTAATTAATTATCATAACAAAGTGGTATAACACACTAGAATACCATGGATTTGTTTAATTAAAAATTAATAAGCAAAATTCTCAACCATTGGATGACTTTGGGATTTATTATGAATAAAGAACCCTCATTGTAGAGGGGCACCTTGCACTGTAAATGTAAATGTAAATCCAGTACTTGTATAGCACACAAATCACCCCCGAAGGGGTATCTCGGCGCTGGGGGCCGTTGGGAAGATTAAGCGAGCTATTGCCCAGAGTCGCATGGTGCTGGGCAGACCCCTGCCGCTGGAGCCGGGGATCGAACCGTGATCCCCAGCGTCCAGCATCAGTCGCCCTGGCCGCGGCGCCACACCTGGCACTGTGGAAGGGGACGAGCCCCAGTAGGGCAACGCATACTTTAGTTCAATGATTCTACACTCAAGGATCAGACCCTCCTGCATGCTTTACATTGAACTACAATTGATAATTTTTAGAATACCTTGGAGTGCGTAACCCTGTATACTAGTGATTGTCTAGAAGTAAGGTACAGGTTTTCAAACATCTCCGTGCACCTGAATAAGAACTGAAAGAGCACAGCCTCCACTCTCACTGGAAAATTGTGTAAACGTCTTTTTTTATTCAGGCAGTCCTAATGCCAGGGCACACCAGAGACTTTCCCTTAACTCTAGGAAAGCTTTCAAGCAATCATTGTACTAAGGAAGCAGATCAAGCATATTTTTTGTGTCTGCTTCAGCAAAGGCTGACCCACTAGGGAAATGTTTGGTAACTACTGTTTACAGTAGCCAACCATTCCCAAAAACATCCTGACTTCTCTTTGTGTTTGAGGTGGTTTCATCTGAAGAATTGCTTCCACCGTCTCTGGTGACACCTTTCTTGCTCCTTTCTCAATCATGTGTTTCAGATATTGATCTTCTTTCTGACAGCATTGCAACTTTCCTGGAGACACCTTGTGTCCATTCTCAGCCTAGTGATTTAACAGTGCAATTGTATCCTGCTGACAGGCTTCTTGTGTCTCTGGTGCTACAAGTAAATAATCTATATAATGCACAAGTACTGATTTGTTCTGCATGTGCAAGGACTCCAGGTTCTTTTTCAAAATCTGGTTAAAAATAAAAGTTACTGACTATCCTAATGTAATGGCACTGAGAAGAATGCCTTACAGAGATCAATAACAATGAGCCATTCTGCAGTGCATGGGATTGGAAAAGATTCAGTGTCTCGGTTCGGTACCACGGAACAACAATGCTATTAATTTTACGGCGATCCTGCACAATCTGATATTTACAATTGGGCTTCTGGACATCCATGATCAGAGAGGTGCATGGACTCCTTTAATATCCCTTTGCTCAGCATATCCTTGACTACAGGTGATATCCGTGCAAATGTCTCTGGTGTCAAATTATATGGTGATATTCTTGGATACACTGCGTTTGGTTTTAGTGTGACTCGGACTGGTTCTACATTCTCAATTAGACAGATCTCTTTTCCTGTGAAGTCCCATACTTCTGGTTTCACGTTTTCTTTCAAATCAGGAGGTAACTCTTCAATTGTTTTCACTGGGAACAACCCTATAGCTGAATCTTGTTGAGGCATTTTAAACTCGACATCCTCATCATGGGTCTGAAAGTCAACGCCACTAGTGTGCAGTAAATTGTGCAATTTGACTTACACAATAAATCTCTCCCTAGAAGATTTACAGAACTTGTGTCACAAACAACAAATTGATGACTTTTCTCGATAGAACCTATTTATACAGGAACTTTATTTGAACCTGGGTTTGTAATTTGTTTATTTGATACTCCTACAATTTGGATCTTCTTTCCCAAGAGGGTTAAGTCTAGGACTTCCGCTATTCTAACAATGGATCTGACAGCTCCGGTATCAATTTGAAATGATACGGGTGACCATTCACTTCACCTTCTACAAATAGACCGCTCTGGTCTACCTTTAAGACTGAGCCAATCTTGCACTCTTCCTCCCCCCTCAAGCACCTTCCTGGGAATTTTGGGAGCCAACACTGTCATTATCAAATACAGGAAACTGTTAAAATGTGTTCTGATTTTGGTTCTGGATGGTGATTAAGTTTGTCTTGGGCAACTGGGCACTTGCATTTGTCGAACTGGCACATTTTGCATTTGCATTTTATTCCTTCTCTGCATTTGTACATTTCCATTTACTCCATCATAATAAAGCCTACTCACCCTCTTCCAATGCTCGATCTTGTTACAATAATGACAAGAAGTCATTTTCTTCAAGGTTGTAACATCCATACCAGAATTCGGATCAACCGTAACACCTTTACCTCTACCCTGTGAAACATCCAATCCTCCTTGTGTACCTTGTACTCCTATTTGTGCACGACACCTTGCATACCACCTTGACTTCCTGCAAAAAACTGGTTCTGAAACCTTCTCTGCAAACTTTGTCTGGGTCGACTGCATTTCTCCTTAAACTTCTTCTGCTTCATTTCTTGTTCATCACTACAATATTTCGCATACTTCAGGATCTCATCACGCGATTTAGTCTGCCAGTAAATCACACTCTGTTGTATATGTGCACTGATCTCTGGTCTTAACCCAATAACAATTTGAGATACAAAGAATCCCATGTCACTTGCATCGAGATACTCTCTCTTACTGTGCTGTTGAAACACCTGAAGCAATCGTTCATAATAATCATATACTGATCCTTTTGGCTCTTGTAAAGTTCTTTTATCCTTTACCTATTCAAGATATTTTTAGAGGCATCTTGCCTTTGAGGAAAGTATTCACTGCTTCATACTTCTCAATAACTATGGGAGATGGAACATTAGTGCAAACCTTTCTAGTTGGCAATTGCGTGGCCATTGCACAACAACCTTACATTCTGCCCACAAATCATTTGGCACTACAATGTCAAAGAATGCATTCAATCAATCCACAACACCTGACAAATATGTTAACCTGTGTGTACCACTGCACAGGTTTATCTCTCAATTTTGGAAAGCTGTTCGTAAATGCTGCAAGATCACCTCTGCTCCATTGTAAATGGACATATACTTCACCCCCATATCTCTCAGTGAATAAACCAAAGATTATTTCACTTCTTCTGAATTTGTTGGTGACTTTTTATTTTCCCCATCTACTTCCGATTGGTTTTTTTTCATTTTATGCTTCTTGGAACATTTAGGGGCATATGCATCAACATTAGCATTTGCGATTCCTTATTAGCGAAAAATAAGGATTCGCTAATAAGGAATAGCAAAAGGATATGCATGTAGGAATCGCTATTCAAATAGCGATTCCTTAACTTTCCTTAATTGCTACTAGCAAATAGCGAGTAGCAATTAAGGAATGCCGTCCCAATCATTCCTATGGGCCTCCAGGCCCATAGGAATGATTCGGAGATTGCATGAGCAAATAGCGAGTACCAGTAGGTTCTCGCTAATTGCTCATGCAATTTCAAGGGTGCAAGGGTGTCAAAATGACACCCTATAGCACCCCTGAAAATGATATGTGCACATATGTTGCACACACACATGCTCTAAGGGCATGTGTGTGCGCAACATGAAACTTTGAAAAATGCACAAAAGTGCATTTTTCAAAGTTTTTGCAAATTACCATGCAGTTCATCTTCATGGTAATTTGCTCCCCCTATTAGCGAAATCGCTAATTTTTTAACTTTGATGCATTGCAATTAAGGAATCTCACTTTGGGATTCCTTAAATGCAATCGCTATTTAAGGAATCGCTATTTAAGGAATCCCTATTTAAGGGATCGGTATTTAAGGAATCCCTATTTAAAGAATCGCTATTTAAGGATTCCTTAAATAGCGATTTCTGCTTTTGGGTTGATGCATTGGGATTGGGTATTTTTAACTTAATACCGGGAGCTATTAGCGAATCGGTATTTTACCGACTGGATTTTGGGTTGATGCATGAGGCTGTTTATTTCTAATCTCTCAAAATCACTCCATTTACGGATGCCTTTCACTAATTCAGTTATGTGCAAATGCATTCCTGAAGAATGTATTGTCTCAATTGCTTCATCATCTAACTGAACTCCGTAACTTTTCTGTAAAGAAAAACGTTTTGAAAGGGCAATGTCATACTTTTAGGCCAAATCAGTTAATTTATCATGTGAGATTGCTGCATGTCTTGTAATTTACTTACTCAGATAAATTCATTCTTTCTCCTGATACTGGGTTAAAGCTTCAAGATCAACCTTTGATGTTGAAACATTTAGTGGTTTCTCCTTTTCAGGTTCAGGGGTAACTTGTCATTTTGCACTTTCTACCTTTCTTAGTCCTGCTGCTTCCTCAAGCCATGGTGTAAACATTCCATCCTCAAACAGATTTTCTTCTCTCTGTATTATCGGTGCTGTAAACACGATCCTTCCTCTATCTCTCAATGATTGAGTCGTTTGCGGTAGTTTCCAGGCAACAATTTGTGAATTTTGGGATGTTGTGATAAACCCTGATGCAGCTAGTCCTCCTACAGCCCCTTGAGCTTCTGAAGTCGGGACAAGGTTTATTGGGGCAGTTGCACGTGGGGCAGTTACAATTGGGCCAGTTACAAGTGATCTAAGCGCTGTCTGGATAGTGGCAATTTGTGATAATTGTACCGGAACAGTCGTAATGGAAGCAGTAACATCTAATGTGATAACTATTGGTATCTGGACAGCAGGTGGTGGGGAATGTCTGGAAAGGTCTCTCAATCTAATATACTTGGTTCAACAGGGGCAGTAGCCACTGTAGTACTTGCAGGGGCACTATTGTAGGTACTAATTGTGGGGGGTCACATTAGGCAGGGGACGCTCGGCTAACATTTCTCCCAAAATCTCGTCCCCTGGATCCCTGTCCGTCTCATCCTTCTTTTTATCTTTTCTGTGTGTCTTAGTATTTTTTAATTTCTCTAGAGTCTTAGTGGTAATAGCTGGATACAGTCGGGTTCCCTCAACTATAGCTTTCCTCCATCTCTGTTGTGCTTCATCCCATCGAGTATCTACATAATTACGCATTACACTTTTAGTCTTACTCTGCTATTTCTCCCTTTCCCTATCTCACGCTATCTTCTCCCACATATTCAGTGCTTCATATTGTGCGGGTCAAGGTGGTGGCTTCATTTCGTACAGCTTCTCCTTCAATGTTTCAATAATTCTAACCTCAAACGTACCATATGTAGGAAAACTCAATGGACCCTCTTTTTCAGTAAGCGTGCTCCTCTGTGGAAGATATCAACAGGTATTTAATCCAATTCATTTGTCATATAATGAGCAGTTGTACCCTCGGGAGGAGCCTCTTCACCTTCCCGTATTGGAATAGTAACATCACCTTTCACAAAATTCTTAAATTCTTTAGCATATCATGATTTTTGCAAAGTCCAAAAATAATCAGTTGGAATAATGTAGTCCAAATTCAGGGCCTCTTTTATAAGGTTTTGACATAGGGCAGCACTGCAAGTAATCTTGCTGGACTGCCCTACTTCAAAAGAAAAGGGCAGGAATGCATGGTATCTATAAGATACATTGCATTCCTGTCCTTTTCTCCAGCGCCGGCGCACAGTTAGATGATGTGTAGCAACACACGGGGCAGAATACAGAACACTTAGTAAAAGGAAAAACGAGGAGAAATTAAAATATTTCTCCTTGTTGTGCCTCCCTATCACCAACCCTGGGGTGGCATTAGATTCTGACACAATCCCAGGTTTACGATTTCTCGCAAATCTGGGAATATGTCAGACTCCAAGGGTGTTGCGCGGGAACAACCATAGCAACACCCATGGAACCCTTCTTTCGTGCAGTGTTCTGCATAAAAAGGGCACATATTTACAAGGCCATGAAATGTCACGTAAAGTGGCTTTACATGGCCCTGTAAATATGCCGGGGCAAATTGTACCACCGGAACGTCAAAAAAGTGATGTTACGGTGCTGCAAGGGGCCTCATTAATGAGGCCTTCAATGTTTTGTTTCTGTTCCGTAAACGTCAAATCTCCTTCTCCTATCCTGTCACACTTTATATTCTTGAAGACCTTTTACCCAATCTCAATGCAGTATTCACACAGCAGCTGATCTATCCTGCCGCAGTACTCTATGTCGCCATCAACCTATCACAGCGCAACAGTACATGAACCAACCAATCCCACCGTGAAACTCTATGACATATGATCTCACTCCTTGCAGCAGTTCACCCTTCTTTACAATTCTCTCTCATACACACAATTCTACAACTTTTAAAAATGAAAATAAACAATCTTTGTCTGCTCCACTAAAGTAATCAGAGGCAATTCACTAATTGGAATATTAAGGTTTTTACACGTTCCGATTTCTCCACACCAAAGATTTTTCACATTTGCAAGGGAATTCTCTACCAGTGGGAAATCCCCCAAATTAATGTAGCTTCTCCCTTTGCGGGATCAGGTTCTGCTAACAGCAATAAAATGAGTACATTTACAACAAGTTATTAACGTCCCTCTCTCAATTCGTGTAGTTGACGGCACCTCACATTCTATAACACACACTTTTGCAGACAAGAAAATCATAAAGTGTATTGTTCACTTAAAAATATTTATAGCCGACAGCTTGTCGGTTATGCTCTGAACCGCTTCTACTGCTGTGGTCCGACCAGCACATTAGGATTGGCCATTGGGATTATGATGTTGGTTTCCGACAACCTTCGGTCATGGAAAGACTGTCAGAAAGTGACATTGGGGGCCCCTAGCCAGTCTCCCTTGCCCACTGGCTCTCCGCTTATGGGCCTGGGGGGCACATATGATGCACCCCTGAAAATCCCTGCACCGTCAGATTCCCCAGCTTGTTTAAACTCCGTAATCATAATTCGACGGTCGAACTTTAAACCTACCATGTCGATCGGAAAAGCCTCCGACCAGCAGTCAGCATAATCAGGCCCATAGTGTCTCTTATCTCAATATCCCGCAATCTTAGGCTACGTCGAGCCTGATAAATCTTCAACTTCTTCAGAAGAAACAATAAACAAATGAATTTATCAAATCATTCTACTCACATACTCCAAATTGCTTCACAATAAATCACAACAAATAATCTCAAGTCACAAAGCATCACCCTATTTATACTCACACTCCAAACAGCAACCACTTTAAAAAATCAAACCTTGCCAATCCTAAAGCTCTGGGCATTCGGCTTTGGTACTTGGACATTACTCTAAATCAGCCAACTACTTAATAGCTCCCCTTCCGAAGACGTAAACCGCCACTCTGCTATCAGATTCTGCTGGAGCAGGAATCAATTTACATAAAGACAGTTTAGCATCTCTATCTCACAGCAACGGGATTGATCCCTGCTCGGTGTTTGTGCTTACTTCTCCATGACAAACCCTTGCTGTCGTTTATGAGAAGGTCAGGAGCTAAGCATCACAAAATTCAATTTCTAATTCAGTCAGTTATGGTCAACTTTTAAGCATTTTGTGCATGTCTCAGTGCAACTAATTTTGTTGTTTGTAGAACAAAGTTTGCTTTAAACATTTTTGAGGCCTAGTATTATTAGGTATTCCTATATATTGCATTTTTGCAAATTTTTATGTCGTGTCAGTTCAATATAAGTAACCCTGGGCGTAGTTCGCGTAGTAGCACTATGCGTAGCTACGCGAAGTGCACTTTGCACTACGCGAGATACACGTAGCACTACGCGAACTCCGTAGTGCGCTGTTCGCGATGATTGCACAGTGCCGGATGCTTATCCGCACTGTGCATTCATTGAAAACGGCATCTTGCACAGTGCGAGCTGTTGTTTTCTGCCGCTCGAGTAGATTTTTACTCGAGCTGCAGCTTTCTTAATGCGGACTGGTAGTTTCTCATCGCAAGCGGTCGCGAGCATACGCAACCACTCGCAATGAGAAACCTGACCTCCCCGCGTTGAGAATCTCGCCGGGAGGTTTATTTTTCACTCTCGCGATTGGCAACTTGATGTTGCTGATTGCGAACGAGGAAAAAGTATCGCCGGGATGTCATTTTGTTCACTCGCGGTCACCAACTTGACGTTGAGGACCACGAACGAGCAAAAAATGCCAATTACACTACGCGTTTTTGCACTGTGCTACGTGCAATTCGCGTAGTGCGAAGTATCACAAACTACGCGAGCGTAGCGTAGTTGTCCGCCCAGGGTTAAATATAGGTTGCATGTTAACGTTGCACATGTGGCTTTAACTATTTTATTTTTCCATTTTAATGAAACTGTCTTCCACCTGTAAGTTGTGTGGGTAAGACTGTTGGCCTGGTGGCAAAGGTTGTTGCTTGATTGTGTAGAAAATGCTGCAGGTGGGAGCTGATGCAGAGATAGGAGAATGTGATGTGCACAGATCCACTTGGTGAGTGCTAGTCAGTTCATGGATTAGTTCTGAAAGTCCTTGAAGCAGTCACTTGGGGAAACGGTATCTGACAAAAGCAAAATGTTCTCGTCATTGCTCAACAAGGTGTTGTCGGTCAGTGCTTTTGTTCTGACAAGGATGTTGAATGGCACCTGTAGATTTGCAGATATGTTTTCTTCTGAATTTAGTTTAAATGTCAATGCTTTGTATATAGAAGGTAATAACTATTGTGTTTTGTTTCTTCTTGTGTTGCTGCCACATGAAACTGAGACATATTTATTGTATTTACCTGCCTCAGGTCACATTCACTTATGGCATTGTTACTTTACAAGTATTCTGTCTAGTGTGAACAAAACCAACTAGAGGAGTTATTTAATATATGGAGTGGGGTCCGCCATCCCACCCAAGCAATGGAGGCCTTTCCTCCACAGCTCCACACCCATATTTTTAAATTCACGCTGCTCAAACAGACCATTTATAAATGGAAGAGTTCCTCCAACATTGTTGGAGCACTTTCATCTGACTTCTAATGCCAGGCTGATTTCTTAGCATTATTCTTGTTTCTCAGTGGGTGTTTGTTATGAGAAACAAAACAAAGGTGGTCACAAAGCACAGAGAGTGTTCTCCATATATGTAAGGGGCCTTTGATTATTTTCCTGTCATAATTGTGATGTACGGAGGACCTTTCCAAGTTTCAGGTTTCAGTATGTTTACATGTTAATGGCCTTGTTTAGAGTTTGGCTGTTGTGGAATGTCCAGCAAAAGCAGTGTATGCCTGGTCCACCCTTTAATGAGTATATAGAGGACATATACACTCTAAATAGGGCAGATGGGATATCTGCCTTTTTCTTTTACCAGAAGTCCCACTTCCAGCAAACTCTAACAATCATTGGCAAAGCCAATTGATCTTGGCAATGCAAGAGCTATTGGTTTTGTCACTGTCAATATCTTTCAGCCATGTTGTATAGCAGCGGCATAGCGCTTTTTTGAATGACTTTCCACCATGTTAAACAGCAGCCATGCGGCTATACAACATGGCTAAAATACATTGATAAAGCGAATTGCCCTCGCATTACACTTTTTAAAATCAGTTTTGGCCACACTGCAAAGCATGTGCGCTGTTGTACAGCATGGCTACAAAACATTGCCAAAGTCAATCTCTCATAAGTGAGATCTATTGTCTTTGCCAATGTTTGTTGATGACTGCAGCTTCTTTTTCATCACGAGACATTGACCTAGAGCTGAAGAGGGAAAGAAGGAAAAGGAAAAAAGAAAAAGATAGAAAAACAGTGACAAAGAGAAAAAGCAGAGATGAAAAAGAACCTAGGGGCATATTAACAAGCCAGGCGATAAAATTATCGCCGCTTTAGCGGCAGAAAACTGCCGCTAAAACGGCGATAATGGGCTTGATAATATGCTCTAAGGAATTCCAATTGAAGCCCATGTTAGATGTCCTTCACATCTAACATGGGTTTCAATTGGAATTCCATAGAGCATATTATCAAGCCCATTATCGCCGTTAAAGCGGCGATAATTTTATCGCCTGGCTTGTTAATATGCCCCCTAGGGAGTAAGATAAAGAGGTACGGAAGGTGGATGTGGAAGAAAAAGGCATAAAGTAGGCATTCTGGCCTTGTGGAAGAAAAAAACAAATTGCCCCTCAAATTAATACTTTATTTATTGATGTATGTATTTATGTACTTATTCACATGTTAAAAATATATTTAACACTGTACTATACTGTACTCATATACATTTTTGGTTTATGCCCATCGTCCTTCTTGCCATTTCTTTTCTTTAATAAAGCAACATTCCTTGCATTTGATTTGAATACCATAATACCAAGAACAGCAATTTGCACGAGATTTAGCAAGCAGTAAAGCCTGTTTGTTCCCAGCAGCCTCTTAATGACGTCTATCTCTATAAACTGGGCTGTGCAACTGAAACCGGATCCCTAGCAACACGTTATCTTAGAGGTAGAAGAAAGAGATGTGAAGCTTTATTTCGCCAAGACTCGAGATATTCTAAGATAATTCCTTGACACAGATGCGTAAATATTGTTTTACAGTCTTCTATCTATTGCCTATAAGTTGCTCTGCACACATTATGGGGCATATCAACAACAACCGGCGATAATTATCGCTAAGCGCACTTAGCGCTAGGATAATTATCGCCGGCTCGCGTGGATTTTTATCGCTGAGATAGCCTGCTATTAGCAAAGCTTATCTCAATAGCGATAAAAATCTTCACGCTAAGTGGCTAACGTGAGATTATCGCTGGAAAACCAGCGATAATCTCACGTTAGCTTGTTGATAGGGACAGACAAACTTAGCCATGATATCCTCCTTCCATAGGATATCATGGCTAAGTCAGAAAAATACCAGACGTAAAAAAGCAGCGTTAACCGAGGTTAGCGCTGCTTTTTTTGTCTCGAACAGGGTTAGCGATATTCTTGATAATAGGAGAAATGTCGCTTAGCGACATTTCTCCTATTTTTTTACTCCGGAACGCCTCCTTTGCATCTCATTAGAGATGCAAGGGGAAGCGTAGAGTAAAAGGGTGCTAACATGCAAATTTGCATGTTAGCACCCTGTTGTTGATAGGGTGCTAGTTTTATCTCTGCTTTTTTGGCTTTTAAAGTCAAAAAAGCAGAGATAATGCCCTTGTTGATATGCCCCTATGAGAGTCCCACATCGCACTAAGGGGCATATTAACAAGCCAGGCGATAAGATAATCGCCGCTTTAGCGGCAGAAAACTGCCGCTAAAGCGGCGATAATGGGCTTGATAATATGCTCTATGGAATTCCAATTGAAGCCCATGTTAGACGTCCTTCACATTTAACATGGGTTTCAATTGGAATTCCATAGAGCATATTATCAAGCCCATTTTTGCCGCTTTAGCGGCAGTTTTCTGCCGCTAAAGCGGCGATAATTTTATCGCCTGGCTTGTTAATATGCCCCAAAGTCCCGCCAGAGCAGCTTGCAGCAGCTTGTGTCATTAATGATGTGCAGAAAGCAGTGCCTGCATATTTCTTGAGGCCTCAGTGCGTTTTGAACTTCAAAGTTAGTTGGAGTGGCACACTTACAAGCAACGTGCTTTCCTTATTAACGCGAACCTTTGAAATGATCGCCAACTTTTGTTTACTTTTTTGATGAGTTACGACCTGTGTGAACATTGAAGCTTAAAGCAACTTTACTGTGCTGTTCTTACTGTGAATACGAAAAATGTCATAAAAGTGCTGAGATGAGGGAGTGAGGCTAAATACAGACATGTAGAGAAGATTTCTCATGGGGGAGGAGCTTGTGTAGAGAGGGGACTGAGGTGACAAGTCCACATCTCCCTCATGGGTCCTCCTCGTCCCAGTCCTAACATAGTGAGGCAATCCTGCCTCCCGACAGCCAATCGGAACGCTTAAAATATGTTTAAAGGGCACATAAGCCCCTCCCACCCACCACCATGCATGTTTTTTTTGCTGTCTGACGTCGGTCGGAACTCTGGTGTGCTCTGTGTTTCCTGCTTGCCGGTTCCAGAATTGGAAGGGCTGGGTTTGCGGTGCCGTGAGTTTTATTATTTTCTTTACTGTTGAAGGGCCCGATTCACAGAACTAACTTAAGACAAAATCCTAAAGTTACTACCGTTTTGGTATTCACAGAAGGCACTTACTCATTTTGGTATTCACAGAAGGCACTTACTCATTTTGGTATTGACAGAAGTTAGGAGTTCCAGCTTTAGGACTCCTAAATGCCTTCTGTGAATACCGAAAGTCTTAAAGTTAGGATTTTTCTCAGTTTAGGAGTAGTGAAGTTAGGACTCCTAACTTTAGGACTCCTAAATGCCTTCTGTGAATACCGAAAGTCTTAAAGTTGGGATTTTTCTCAGTTTAGGAGTAGTGAAGTTAGGACTCCTAACTTTAGGACTCCTAAATGCCTTCTGTGAATACCGAAAGTCTTAAAGTTAGGATTCTTCTCAGTTTAGGAGTAGTGAAGTTAGGACTCCTAACTTTAGGACTCCTAAATGCCTTCTGTGAATACCAAAAGTCTTAAAGTTAGGATTTTTCTCAGTTTAGGAGTAGTGAAGTTAGGACTCCTAACTTTAGGACTCCTAAATGCCTTCTGTAAATACCGAAAGCCTTAAATTTAGGATTCTTCTCAGTTTAGGAGTAGTAAAGTTAGGACTCCTAACTTTAAGACTCTTAAATGCCTTCTGTGAATACCGAAAGTCTTAAAGTTAGGATTTTTCATAGTTTAGAAGTAGTAAAGTTAGGAGTTGGTAGACCTGGCACCTTGGCGTGGGTCTCCCTTCCATGTTTTTTGCTGTTGCCTCATGTGTTTTTGCTGGTGTTAGATGCTTTGCGCACTGTTCCGCTCCTGACCAGTGCCACAGTGCAAGTGCTCCCTATTGTAAATTGATGTATGGTTTAGTGATTCCATGATTGGCTGATTTGGTTTCCTTGTCAGACCCTAGTACAGTGCACCAGGAGTGCCCCGGGCTTGTAAATCCAAATGCTGCTGGTGGGCTTGCCGCACTGGTTGTGCCACCCACAGAAGCAGCCTGTAAAAGTGTGTCTACGGCCTGCCATTGCAGAGCTTGCGTGCAGTCTGGTACTGTCATGCTGACTGGGCAAGTGCACCCACTTGCCAGTCCCTAAACCTTCCCTTTTCTTCATATCAGACACCCCTATGGTAGGCCCATGGGCAGGGTGCATTGTAAGTATAAGGTAGGACATGCCCTGGTGTGTGTGGCATGTTCTAATAGTGAATTACAGCCATTTTCATTTTTCACTTTTGCAAGGCTATCTGTTCTCCATAGGCCAGAATGGGCAGTTTGATTATTACATCTTATAATCCTAACTGACTCAGGGAACATGGTAGAAATTCGAATTTAGTATGCCTGAACTCAGAATGATGAAATACATATTTTAGTGAAGTTGATTTTAACATTCTGTGTTTGAAAATACCACTTTCAGAAAGTAGGTATTTTCTTGTCTAACCATCCAAACCTGCCTCTGCTAGGCTGTGTATTCCTTGTCTGGAGTTTGAGTGACAGGGGCTGGGGAAATTCCAGGAGGCAGGGTAAGTCAGCGCAGGGCTGAATAGAGAGATCTGCATCTAAATGGGTGGGAGGAGTTGCACCTGGGACCTGAATAGGGCTGTGCCTTCCCTCCACAATGCTGGCTCCACCTCCTGTGGTGTGTCTGATGTCTCTGCCCTGCACTCTGAAAGGAACGAAGGAGTCTTGTCAACAAAGTGCTGCAGGACTGACCAGAACTGGTTTGGACTAGGCAAAGGCCTCTCTGCCTTCAGAGAACAAAGAGAAACTTGGTATAAATATTGGGACCCAAACCCAAGAACTTTAGATCACTTTGGGAAACAAGAAGAAACCTTTGCTTAGGAGTATAACCAGAAAAAACTGAGGAGAGACTATCCCTAAGCTGAAGTGCTGCTTGGGGGATTGGCCTGCAGTGGTTGCCTGACTGCCAAAGAAAGGAGAAAGGACTTTGTGTGCATTTTCATTCAACTTGTGAAGGATCTCCAAGGGCTTGGAAAAGAGCTTGCCTCCTGCTGAAGTCTCAGGGACAACATATTTCACACACCAGCTCCCCAAAAGTTCTTTTAAAGTGCCTGCAGTTGTGGTGGACTTTTTAAGGACTGGCGCGTCGCAAGGGGCTGGAAGCGCGACTCAAGAACAAGAAGCGTGTTGCCGAACTGCCGCTTCACAACACAAAGCACCTCACATCGCCGGAGAAGAGGATTGACGTCGCTGCAGATGCCACCGCATCTTCGAGAAGCGGGTCTCAGAAGAATCGTTGAGTCAACGCAGGTCCACCGAAGCACCTCGCATCGCCAGGAGAGAGGATCGACGTTGCAGCAGATGCCGCCGCATCTTCGGGAAGTGTGTCGCAAGGCCTGTCGCGGCTCATCACTGGAGAAGAGGATCGACGTCGCCACAGACGCCGCCGCATCACCGGGAAGAGCATCGCAGGGCCTGTCGCGGCTCGCATCGTTGTGGAAGCAACTCGCATCGCCAGGGGAGAGGATCGACTTTGCCGCAGATGCCGCCACATCACTGGGAAGCGTGTCGCAGTGCCTGTCACGGCTCGCATCAAGAGGAAACATCTCGCATCAGGTGCCGCCGCATCACCGGGAAGCGTGTCGCATCATGAAGAAAGCGCGATCTTTGTTTATTTGCACTGGATCTTCAACGCATCACCGTCTTTGCAACACTTTTGTTGCCCTGCGTGTCGCATCTGAGGTACATTGAACTCTGAGTGTCGCATTTACCATCTTAAGAAAACTAAGCTAAATTCTACCATTTTAAAGTAACAGTATTGTGGATTTTTGTCATTTATGGTCTTGTGATAAATCTATTTAAAGAATACTTATTTTTTATATAAAACTTGTGTGGTGTCCATCTGTAGTGTTGTTACTTGATTACTGTATGTGTTTACAAATGCTTCACATACTGCCTCTGAGATAAGCCTGTCTGCTCGTGCCAAGCTACCAAGGGGTTGAGCAGGGGTTAGTTTAGGAGGGTACCCCCTTACCCTGACTAGACGCAAGGATGCCTATTTGTCACAGGTACCTACCTATGCCAACTAGAGACCCCCAAATCTAACAGGAGTCCTAACTTTACTACTCCTAAACTGAGAAAAATCCTAACTTTTTAAGACTTTCGGTATTCACAGAAGGCATTTAGGAGTCCTAAAGTTAGGACTCCTAACTTCTGTGAATACCGAAATGAGTAAGTGCCTTCTGTGAATACCAAAATGAGTAAGTGCGTTCTGTGAATACCAAAATGGTAGTAAGTTTAGGATTTTGTCTTACGTTAGTTCTGTGAATCGGGCCCGAAGAGTTTCTTATAATGCTTTTGTTGCGCGTGGCCGCACCGGATTTTCCGGTCGGCCGCATTCCTGCTCCTTGGCCAGAGCGCGCTCCCCGCACATGTGCTGGGCTGGGGCGGGGAGCTTTCTCTTTTGTTGTGGCCTCGGGTTGCTCCGGTGCTAGGGTCTTCTAGTGGCATCCATCTCCCACGGCCATAATGTTTGTTCTGTGGCTGTGGGGGAAGACTGCTGGCTGTCCCTTTTTGTTTCCCAGGTCTTGTGTTGCTATGACTTGGTTGTTTGGGGACATTCTTTTAGGGGAGTTGCTAGGCACTTCCTGGTGTGTGCTGTGGCTTCCTGTTGATGCTGCGTGTGGCCAGGGGTGTTGAGGATTCCACTCCAGTGCCTGCTATGTCTTTGTTTGTGCATCGACATGTTCAGGAGCTGTAGGTGGTTGACCGGTTGCTGATTTCCAGGTCTGGCTTGCAGGATTTGGTTCATTCTACTTTGCTGACTTCCCATGCAGGCTGCGCTGCTTGAGCCTTCTGCTTCCTCCTCTCCGGAAGGTGGTGAGTACTTGGTAATTTTCCCTGCTGGCGTGTGTGTCCAGTGAATGAGCCTGCTTCATTGTCTGAGGAAGGGTGACTCCCTGTATCGTTCCTCGGTGGTGGATGACCTGCCTTTCCATTATGTCAACAAGGAGGTTTTGGCTGTCGATTGGCTTGAGGTCGCCATACGGGGGATTCCTCGTTTCTAGGGAAGTGGTGTCTTGACACTCATTTCCTCTGGTTCCTGGGGTCTATCTATTTTCTCCTCCATAGCTTCTTCTTCTTCCTCGGTTCTTCTGCTGCTTCTCATTTGTGGGGTTTGTGCTTGACCTTCTTCAGCCTGTGCTTCACAGGTCCTTTCTATGATTTTTGTGCCTGTTTGACGGTCTTCTGGCTCAGGGGGTTCTCACTTCTATCTTGGCACAGTTGGATGTCTTGGCTCAGTCTCTGATGTACTTTTGGTGCACTGGGGGCCCTCTCCTGGGCTACTGGGGCAGCGGTGGCTGGTAGGAGGTCTCTCTGGACCACGCTTCGGCGCCTTGTCGTTGCTCAGACTCCTTGGTCCATTACCTGCCTTTTGTGGTTCCCCAGATTTTTGGCTGCATGGGTGTTGTAGTTGTTGCACCCTTCTCCATCTGTGTGATGGGACTTGTCTTTTTTCCATATTCTTCTTCTCAGCCCTTTCATGGTCAGGTCCGTGGTCAGGGGGCTGCGATCCATTTGGTTCCAGGCATCTGCTGCGACTGCCCCTGGATGTTGGTCTCTTGTTGTTATGCCCTGGAGGAGTCACTGTGGCCTGGTGGTTGCGGTTGCGGTCTCTTACTCCAAAGGTTATGTGTTTGTTTACTGGTGTTTCACTGGTTGTGTAGTTGTGTACTCTCTGTCTGCATTGTTGGCGATGTTACACTTTTGGGGGCTCAGCTCAGTTTAATCCTGGATCATTGGCCCTATCTGATTTCTGACTGGTGGGTCCTGTCGGTCATTGCTCTTGGTTGCCGGATTCCGTTCTGGGGCCGTCCCCCTTTGGACTGTTTTCGTCGTTACCTCGTTGTCCATTGGCCCCGTGATACAATCTGCCTTCTTCTCTGGCGTCGGCCTGGTTTTGTCACAGGGCGCTGTTGGGCTGGTCCTGGTGGTGGTGTGGGGCCTGGGGTTCTATCCCTCTCTGTTCCTGGTTCCGGCACCCGTTGGTTCCTTCTGCTCGATTCTCTATCCCCAGGCTTTTAACAGGTTGGTGCGGCTGGATCATTTTTCAGTTGATCGCCTTGCGGTCCGTTGTTCCCCTCATCCTTGTGGGCAATTTTTGGAAGTCGTCTGTTTTTCCGTTCTTATCCATCCGGTAGGTCTGTGGTTCCTGTGGTTTGCGGTGGACAGGTTCCATTCCTGGTTTCGGGTGTTGTCTTTCGGCCTATCTTCTGCTCCCCGGAATTTACCGAGGTGTTGGCTCCTGCTGCAGGGGTTTTGCTGCGTCTGTGTTTCTCTGTGTTTCCCTGTGTTGCTTTTTGTGGTTTCTGCTTCCACCCTCCTTCAGGCTCTTCTTGCTGTGGAGGCATCATTGGCCCTCTTCCTGTTTCTGGGGTTCATGATGGATCTGGCCATGTCTCATCTGGTTCCTGTTCTGGGACGTCAGTTCATCGGAGGCCTGTTTGATGCTTTGCAGGAGGCTGTTTTCTCACTTGGGCTGGGTTCTCTTCCCTATTGACTCTTCTGCGGGTCCTGCTGGGTCACCCTTCTGCCCCGACTCGGTGTTGGTTGCAGGTCCAGCGGTTAATGGCTGCCTCCAGGGCTATGGTTCCTTGGGCTCACCTGTTCCTCCTGTCCTTGGTGATTCTCTTGTTAACTCGTTGGGATCCTTCCCATGCAGGTTTTGTGGCTCTGGTTCCTCTCTCCCTGTTCTGGGTCATACTTTGGACTGGTGACTTTGATCTCCCAACCTGGTGTAAGGTGTGTGTTTCAGCATCCTTCTCTCCTCTTGTTGACCTCAGACGCCTGTCCTTGGGGTTTGGGGGCTACGTTGGGGTCCTTGGTGGCTGACTAGTGTTGATTCATACCGACATTCGATGGCTCGTGGTTACTTGAGCCTTCTTGGGGGGACCAGGAGCGTGTCTCTGTACCTGCAAACTTCCATGATTTGTGTCTGGGCGGAATCCTATCTGTTGGCATTGAGGGTTGTTTGTGTTTGGGGGTGTCTGTCTTTCCGTGCGGTCGGATTGGGCCGCCTCCACCCATCCTCTGTTTTGTATCGTCTGTCAGTTCCTCTGTTTCGGGACCTTTGTCTTCAGTTCAGGACTCCCTGGATCGGTCTTTTTGCTTCCCCTCACGACGCTCTTCTCCCCCAGTTTTGTTCCGAGGTAGTCTGTCCTCAGGCTTGGGGGTTGCTCTCTCGTTTCCTTGGCCTTCAGGCTTTCTGTATGCTTTCCCTCCTATTTCTCTTCTCCCGGGGGTGCTGCAAAGGATTCAGGGGGTAATGGTGCCTGTGCTGTTGGTTGCTCCTTATTAGCCTCTCTGCCTTTGGTTTCCGCTCCTGCTGAGGAGGGAGATGTTTGTCTGACTTCTCTTGATTCCGGCTCCGTTTCTGTGTCCGCACCTGTCTTTGCCTTGTCTTTGTCGCTTGCATATGATGGCCTGGCTCTTGTGTGGCTGTCGTCAGCGTTTTTGGGCTGTTCTTCTGTGGTGGACTATGACGTTCAGTTGTCGCATCGGCCTTTACCACTTAGGGCCTGTGGTGAGCTTTGGGGCTCTTTTGTCTCCTGGTGCTCTTCTCTTGGTGTGGATCCTGTGGTTGGAGATCCGGCTTCTATTCTTGTCTTTCTCTGAGTTGGGTTTTTGAGAGACCTTTTCCCTTCCACCTTGTCTGCTGGATGTGCTGCGGTTCAGGCTTGTAGGGGTCCCGGGGCCTCCCTGGAGGTTGTTGCTCCTATGGTGAGTTGGCCTCTGCGTAGTTTCGGCTTTGTTGTCCGGTCTCTCCTGTGGTTGTGCCTTTTTGGGTTTGCCTACTGTTTTAGGGGGTCTGCTGTTGCCCCCTTTTTGAGCCTTTGTTGGATGCTGCTTTGTTGTGGTTGTCCGCAACGGTGGCTTTATTGTTGGCGGTTGGGTATGTTGGGTGCTTTGCTTCTCCCATCCCCTTATCTGCAGTTTCTGCTGGTTGGGATTGTTTTGCGGCTGGACCCGGCTTTGATCTCCCAACTTGGTGTAAGGGGTATGTTTCAGCATCCTTCTCTCCTCTTGTTGACTTTGGACGCCTGTCCTTTGGGTTTGGGGGCTACGTTGGGGTCCTTGGTGGCCGATGAGTGTTGATTCATACTGACATTCGGTGGCTCATTGTTACTTGAGCCTTCTTGGGGGGACCAGGTGCGCGTCTCATTTGTTTGATTACATTTTGTACTTTTGCTAGGATCCCTGGTGTCCTGTGTTTTTTCTTCTTGTGTCTCAGCTTGTGAGTTCCTCACTATGTTAGGACTGGGACGAGGAGGACCCATGAGTGGGTAATGTCTTGTTACTTACCGGTAATTTTCATTGCCCCGATTAGGGTCCTCCTCATCCCAGTCCTCGTCTCAGTCCAGTCTCAGTCCTGTTCCCTCCCTCGCTCCCGCTGTGTTTGTGTCTGGACTTGTTTTTTTTTTTTTTTTTTTTTTTGAAACCGTTTATTACAGGTCTTAAAAGTATACAAGTATGGGCCCACAACCTTCCGGCCGGCCGCTAGCAATAGTAGGAACACACGACATATATACATGGAACACGTGGTAATACAGGAGGAGCGTTTCTCAATAGATAACAATGTCGAAAAACCACATCATCCAGGCCCCATTATGCGGTTTCATTTTAAATTAAGAACAACAAGAAAAACCACACCCACAAGGCAACCCACAATCGAAAATAGCAGCATGTGCTCCCCTAGAGGGGGGATCCCAACTATCCATAGAAGTCTAAAGAGGGGGAAGAGAGCAGAGCGAGGACTGGGGGAACCCAATGCCCGGCAGCAGGGGAACGAGTCGGCTAGGGGGATGGGGCTGGCGAGGTATCAGGCAGCAACGGTGGTGCACAGATACCCCCGCGGTAGGCGTTCCAGGGGCCCCATACTTTCACCCATGTCCCAGGCTTACCCCTCGCCACATACACCACCTTTTCTCGAAACATGCACCAGTCCATGTGTTCTTTCCAGGCCGAGACCGTCGGGGGCCTCTGGGATCCCCACAGTTGAGCAATATCACGCTTGGCTACCATATATCCCAGAGTCACCCACCACGTCTGCGGCGCTGAGTAATCAGTCGGTTCCCACACATTCAACAGGCATCTTCTCGCTTCAGGCAACAGCGCCACATGCGTAACCAGACGCAGCACCTCATGTACACCACGCCAGAACCCCTCTACCTCCGGGCACTCCCACAAAATATGCATAAAGGTCCCCAAAGCACCACACCCACGCTTACATAACCCATCTCCGGCATATCCCATACGCAGAAGCTTTGGCCCCGTCATGTAGACCCGGTGGAGTATCTTGAGCTGGACGAAGCGAGGGCGAGCCGGTATGGCCACCTCCTTCGGGGAGGCCACCGCGGAGGTCCAGTCCTCGTCGTCCAGCTCCAACCCGTCGGCAACCCAAGCCGCGCGAAGGGCAGTCAACAGGCCCGAGCGGTCATTTATCAGCTTTTTATATATAAGTGAGATCGTGCTGTCCGGGACATGCCCATCCAGCACTCTATCTTCCAAGGGGGAATATTCCGGGATGGAGGCAACATCCATGAAGACGGAACCCAGCGCATGACGGACCTGCAAATACCGGAAGTATTCACTGCCCTGCAACTGAAATTCCGTCTGCAGCATATCGAACGTCTTAAATCCTCCCCTCGTCCAAAGATCCCCCACTTTCCTGATACCTATCATGTCCCACTTCTCGAAGCCCTTAGAGGTCCACAGGGAACCTAACCGCTCAGACGCGTATAGTGGTGATGCCCGGGTCAAACGGTCCTTCCACCCCATAGCTGCATTGGCCGCGTGCCAGACTTGCACCATGACACGCGTGGGGCCCGTCAGACGAGCGTCGGGCGCGCTAGAGTAGAGCGCTCGATTGTAGTCGCCACCTGGCAGGAGCATCTTGTCCATTTCAAAAGCCGGGTTTAAGGCGGGCCCGTAGAGGCCATGGTTAATGGCAGCGAGCTGGGAGGCCCAATAGTACCGTTTAATATCCGGGAGGGCAATCCCCCCGTCAAACCATGGGAGCGTCAGCTTAGCCAGAGCAATGCGCGGCCTCCCGTCCCAGAACAGGCGGCGTTGCAGACTCTCCACCTCGCGGAAGTAGCGCGCCGGGACCAAGTCCATAGTGTTCTGCAAAGCGTACAGAAAACGCGGCAGAGACATCATCTTGAACAATGCTGCCCGGCCGAGCGGCGAAAGCGGCAGGCGCCGCCAGCGTGCGACATCTACCCGCAAACGCTGGAGGGGGGGAAGCAGATTCCGTTCATACCGGGCCTCCGGGTCCAGAGTAATGAAGACACCCAGGTACCGAAATCCCTGCGGGGCGATCTGGATCGGACAGCCCCGCGGGAGGATAGGAGCCTCCCCAGAGAGAACATACACACACGATTTAGCCCAATTGATGACGAGACCAGAGTTACGACCAAACGAGTGTAAAACATCAACTAGGACTATAAGTGATTTGCGTGGGGAGGCTAGGTACAGAAGGATGTCATCAGCGTATAGGGATACGCGATCCTCATACTCAGGGGTCCAACGGAGACCTCGGATGGAAGGCTCCCACCGCAGCCACTCCACCAGGGGCTCCAAGGCAAGCGCAAAAAGAAGCGGCGACAGGGGGCAGCCCTGCCGCGTGCCCCGGCCCAGCTCGAACGGGACCGATACTCTTCCGTTCACGACCACCTGTGCCAATGGGCCCGCATACAGCAATTTGACCCAACTGATGAATCCTGTGCCAAACCCGAACTTAGCAAGCATCGCCCAGATGTATGGCCACTCAAGCGTATCAAACGCCATGGTGGCATCTAAGGACGCCAGAATGGCCGGTTCCCGTATGAATGGGACACGCGCAAGCACCCCATGCAAACGCCGAAGATTAAGGGCTGTATTGCGATGGGGAATGAAGCCAGACTGGTCCTGATGAACCAGATCTCCCACCACACCGACCAGCCGATTGGCGAGTACCTTAGCGAGAATTTTAGGCTCCGCATTCAGTAGTGAGATAGGCCGATAAGAAGTAACCCGATCTCGAGGTCTCCCCTCCTTGTGGATCACCACGATTGTAGCCAGACGCTGGTCAAGCGGGAGGGAGCCCTCTGAGTGGGCCGCAAGGAACATTGCGCGGAGGTGAGGCGCCAATGTATCCGGTCGCAGCTTGTACAGCTCGATAGGGATACCATTCTGGCCCATGGCCTTTCCAGAAGCGACCGAGCATATGGCGAGGGCAATTTTGTCGGAGGTGGGAGCGGCGTCCAGCAACACCCTGTCCTCCCCGGACAGGGAAGGCAGTGCGATATCTCTGAGCAGGGCACGGGAATCCTCTTCCGAGCAAGAAGAGACCGGGGAGTACACCTCGCGGAAATACTCCGCGAAGCAGGAGACAATTTCTTCTGGTTCAGTTACACACACACCATTCGTTTTCTCAATCAGTGGGACCACACGATTCGCTCTTTCCTTTTTATCCAACCACGCTATCAGTTTACCAGCCTTATCACCGACATCATACAGCCGCCCCTGTTGCTCTCTACTAAGGCCCCTGGCCGCCTCCGTAACGAGGGCCCTATACGCCGCCTGCTTGAGCTGGAGAACATGTAGTGCCGCGTCCGTCACCCCATCTTCTAGATTACCCTCCAGCTCCGCTATTTCAGCCTCCACCCGGGTCACCTCTTCCCGCTCACGCCTCCGGGCGTGGGAAATAAGGGATAGGGCCTCCCCTCTAAGTACTGTTTTGAAGGCCTCCCACAGGGAGATAGCTGAAGGCACTGACCCCACGTTCTCCTCAAAATAGCGCTGGAGGGATTTAATCAAGTCAGCGCGAATGGTGGGGTCGCGCAGGTACCAGGAGTTAATTGGGACCACCCTGCTCTCAGCCCTCGGAAAGACATCAACATGCAACAATAGCGGGGAGTGGTCCGAGATACCCCGTGCCAAATGGCGCACCTCCCCCACCCTCCCGACATGGGCCGCCGGGACAAGGACATAATCAAGCCATGAGAGACTACCATGGGCCCCCGAGTGGAAAGTGTATTGCAACTGTGTGGGATGTTTTAAGCGCCAGCAGTCCACCAATCCCAGTGTATCCAAGAGGCCGGATAGCCACGCCTGTGCCCGGGGGAGGTCCCTAGGGGGGTGACGATCCACAGTTCCAGAAACCACCGCGTTGAAATCCCCCCCCACCACAAGAAGCCCCCCCGGAAGGCCAAGGAGGAGGCGCCCCAGATCTGCAAAGGTGGTCGACTGCAACCCCGGTGGGACGTACACTGACACAAAGACAACCACTTTGCCCTCCATTCTCCCCACCAAGACAGTGTAACGTCCCCTGTCATCATGGAGCACCTCATCAATTTCTAACGGGAGCGAGTTCTTTACCATGATACCCACACCCCTCGAGCCTGACGTGAAGCCCGAGTGGGCCACAAGGCGGTAACCACGCCGATTCATGGCGCAGAAGGAATTGCCAATAAGGTGTGTCTCCTGCAGGAAGACCACATCAGGCGAGAGTCGCTTCAGATACTGTAGGACCACACCTCGTTTGATCCTGTCCCCCAGTCCATTAACGTTCCAAGACAACAAAGTCAATTCCCTACCCCCCATCATACACAAAGACCATCATTCGTCCCCCCGAGAGCACAGTAGAGCCTACACAAAAAAGGGTTGCCTTGTGAGAATAACAAACAACGCCCCATCCCTACCCACCCACCCCAACAAAACTCCCCCCTCCCTGAACCCCTGCATGAGCCCAGACAGCCCCCCCAATGTGCAGTGTGCCTGTCGCCCCATAGATAGTTAAACTAACTAGACCCCCAGAGGAGGAGGGAGAACCCCCAAGAGACCCCACACAACCTCCATAGGAGGGGAAATTAAACAATCCGACGTATAGTCAAAAAGTGGCATCATTTTTGTCCCGAGCGAGGCCTAATATTAGTCCCTCAGTCTTGATCCGGCGAAACCTCTCCCCCGGCCGCTCCCCCCCCGCCACCCCGATCCCGATCTCCAGACAGAGTATCCAGCCAGTCCCCGGCCGCTTCGGGACGTTCAAAAAAGTGTGTGCGACCTTCCACCTCCACTCGCAGCTTAGCGGGGAAGAGCATGGCGTACTTGATGTTTAGGTCCCGAAGACGGTGCTTGACACCAAAGAAGCTCAGTCTCTGTTTCTGGACCGCAGGGGGGAAATCAGGATAAAAATTAATATCCATATTATCAAGTCTAAGCGGTCCCTGTAGTCTGGAGGATTGCAGGATAGCGTCTCTGTCCCGAAAATTAAAAATCCGGGCGATGAGAGGTCTCGGAGCGGCTCCGACCTTAGGCCGTCCCCCGGGAACCCTGTGGGCTCTCTCCACAGCAAAGAATTTACTCAGCCCCCGTGGCTGGAGATGGTTGACGATCAGGTCTTCCACGAAAAGGTCCGCCGCCGCTTCCTCACGTCCCTCAGGCACCCCGATGATACGGATGTTGTTACGCCGGGCCCGACTCTCGGAGTCCTCCAGGCGACGATCCATTAGCGCACTCGCCCGAGCAAGTCGGCGCACCTCCGTTTGCAGGGCCGCCACATCTGTCGTAAGGCCCGATGCGGTGTGGGCCAAAGAATCAACTCGGTCGTTGGTCTTGGAGAGATCGGCCCTTATCAGGCCAACATCTACGAGGACCGAATCGATCTTCTGCGCCAGTGTGTCAAAACGCTGGCCCACAGAGGCCTTCATCTCGGCGATGGCGCCCATGACATCCCGCAGAGTCAGATCCGTGGGCAGATCGGGGGCATCAGTAGGGCCCTCAGGGGACTTGCGGGGCACCTCAGGAGATCCCTTCTGGAGGGTATAGCGATCCATGCTGTTGGACTGTTGGGCTGCGCCACGCCGGGTCGATTTTACCTTTGCCCGATCGCCATCTTGTTTCGTGGCCATGGTCCCAGTCTCCCGATCGCACCAGCCACGTCGTGAAGGGCAGGCAAGCCGGTCCACGGGCTCCGGGGGGGTGCCACCCCAGATCTGCAGGGCGGATCACAGCCGGCGGGCAGGCGGGGTCCCCCAGAGATGCCACACCAACACACAAAGCCCCGTGACCCAACCTCGCATAGACAGCCAGGAGGATACGAAAGCGAAAGTGAAAGTGCGGGTTCCGCGAGCCATCAAGCCCTGCCCGCCGCTGTTATTCACTTCGTCACTGGATCGCCCCACAACGCAAATCCGGGGTTCGGCTAGGAGAAGGCCGCAAACCTCGATCGGTGGTAAAGTCGGTGTCCGAGGTCCGATTTGGAAGCGGAAAACGGGCGCCACCTCAGCTCGGGCTCACCAACACAGTCCCCTCATCTGGGACAGGATATGTTCAGGATAGTGATAGGAGGTCGCGGAGGTCCTCGGGAGCCTCGCACCTACGCGGCCATCTTGGTTGCGCGCTAGGCTCCTCCGTGTCTGGACTTGTTGATAACAGGCATGGCGGTGGGTGGGAGGGGCCTATATGCCCTTTGAAAATATTTTAAGTGTTCTGATCGGCTGTCTGGAGGCAGGATTGCCTCACTATGTTGGGACTGGGACGAGGAGGACCCTAATCGGGGTAATAAAGATTACCGGCAAGTAACAAGACATTTATGGTTTAGGATATACAGTCGAGTTTGTGCTATATAAAAAAAGAAAAAGCTGCAATGTTCATTGATACAGATTTTTGAATTTGGAAAGTTAAACATAATTGTAAATTGTTTGATGTATTTATTTTAACTACAGAACAAAAGAAAAAAAGCTGCAGCACTATTTGTTTTTTAATTAAATCTTCAATTAACTTGAAATTAAAATTATTTTTCTGAACTTTAAATTAAAAGATGAATTCCCACTTAAAGCAAAAACAGTTTTTTATTATAAATTAACTTACTTAGGTATTATAAAAACAAAAAATTAAATGTATATATTGTCACTGCATGTATTCTCCGACATGAAGACATATGTATCTTGATCATTTTGCACTTTCTTTTGTATGGAGTTAGAAAAATACGTTAGACAAAGAAAAACAAACACAAATTAGCAACCATTGCACAGTTCAAGTATATTAATGCAGAACACACATGTAAATGACTGACCATGTCATTAGAGCTACATGTATGTATGTATGTGTGTGCAAATATATCTATATCTATATATATATATATATATTCACTGAAAAAACCATAGGTTTCACACATGTTATAGTTAGCTGGACATTTTACTGATAAAAAACCATTGAAATTCCCCCGTTATAGTTAGTGCAGGCAACTATAACTCACGCGACCGCAATCCTCTGCTGATGACATATGTGTCTTTCTGAAAAAAAAATATTTGTAATATATGTATAGCTAAAATTTAATGGAAGAAGACATGGGCAAATAAGTGTCTAAATACAGTATTAGCATCAGCAGAGGATTGCGGTCGCGTGAGTTATAGTTGCCTGCACTAACTATAACGGGGGAATTTCAATGGTTTTTTATCAGTAAAATGTCCAGCTAACTATAACATGTGTGAAACCTATGGTTTTTTCAGTGAATTTGCAAGGTTTTTTAAATGCTAATTCCTAACTATAACGTGTGTGAAACCTATGGTTTTTTCAGTGAATTTGTACGTTTTTTTAAATGCTAAGTTACTTTACGCCATTCGTGGCGTGCGCGCCCACTTAACGCAGTTCGTTCCGTGCGCGCACGGTGCGCTTCACGCACCGTGCGCGCACAGTGAGCACGCGGTGCGCTTCACGCACCGCGCGCCCACTTTACGCAGTTAGTGCCGTGCACGCACGGTAGGCACGCGGTGCGCTATGCGCACCGCGCGCCCACGTTACGCTAGATGGGCCATGTACGCACGATGCGCTTCGCGCACCGTGCGCACATGGAGGACATATTATGCGCTTCGTTGTGAAAGGTAATCTTTTAAATTTCTACCCGTTTGATTATGCCATGCACAAATGGTGCACTTCGGGCACCATTTGCACACGGGGTGGGGAGAGTATGGATAATTTTTTTTTTTTTAATTTTTTACCGTACGCGTACGGTAAGCGTAATCCGCGAATTTTTAAAAAAAATTAAAATTGCCTTGGGGGGTCTTGGGGGACACCTTCATCAAGGCTAGGTGGTTAGGAGGTGTCTAAACAGCCCCTTTACATGTTTTTTCCCTTTGTTTTTCCACCCCCCCTCAGACTGCGAGAGAGAAAATGGCGGCCGCCGCTTCCTGGTTTCGACCGATTCGAATGTTTACTAAGATCTAACAGCCAATCAGATTCGCGCTCGCGCACGGCACCGTACGCGTACGGTAAGCTTACCGTAAGCGCACGGTAAGCGCACCGTAAGCTGCCACAGATATATATATTGATTTAAATGCTATTTTCTCAGGAACTACTGAACAGATTTACACCAGACCTACAAAAGGCACTTCCTTGACCTGAGGACTACCTCTCTGCCAAATTTCAAGTAACTCTGTTCAGCCGTTCGGGCTGTAGCTGTGTCTAAAGGTCCTAGGGAAAAATGCATGGGAAAAACGCGTTTTGGGACCCCCCTTTTTTCTCAGCCCCCGCTTGACGAATCCCCCAGAGACTTTCAGACTTTCAGGGTAGGAGTCTTTGTTCCATCCTATAAAGTGCCCTTTGTGTGATATGGGGGTAGGCTTCGAGTATCACCCACCGGATGGTATCATATTGGTGGCCCAAGTCTTTGAAGTGAGCACACATCTTTGTGGAAATCCTTTGGCAACGAATGCTACTTTTGCGTTCTGTGATCCTTGCCTTGACGGCTCTCATAGTCATGCCTATGTATCGAAGTTGGCATGGAAAAGTGATCATGTAGATACCTCTCTACTTACCTCCATAGTGACCCACTGAGGAACTGCTTACTCCTTTTTTGGTTAGCTTGCTTTGGGCATGTATGCTGGACCTTACCAAAAGACCTACTAAGTCCCTCCTTTAAGATTAAAAACATTTTTTTGTTTAAATCTTTTTATTAACATTTTTCACATTTTAAGCATACAACCAGAACAATGCATATATACCATGGATAGTTGCTTCCAAATGCTACATTATCCAGTACCAATATGTAAAAAGGTACAGATGAGTTGTTCAACAGATACTAAGAGGAGTCTCTTAACAGCGCCTGTATAGAGGGGGTAGCGGTCCCTAAGAATCTCATCACTGGACAGATTGTGAACGTTTCAGACATGGTGCATCTTAAGCCAAACTGTGGACATAGGGTACAACAAAAGGAGGACAACTTAATCCAAGAAGGGGAAAGGGAGTCACATGAGACCTGCTGCCATGCCTAGTATATCCAAAGGAGCCAGCCCTATCAGGGCCCAATGACAATGGGATTATGAAAAGGGGCCATATTTCTCTGGCAGTCAGTGATACTCAACACCCATACCAAGGGGGGATGAGCATTGGGTGTCAGTCCTGGATTCCATAGTCCTTAAGGCATCATAGGCATAGTGAATATACTTATGTACTTTTCTTAGATTCAGTCTTTTCTCTTTTTTCCTTTGTTTTTCTTTTCATCTTATACACTTGTATGTATTGTTTTATCCCTTAATTGCATATGTGTGGGTCAGTGAAAAAAACATCTATGTAAAGTGCCGGTGCTGTGCAACCAATTAACTCCCAATATTTATGTATCGCAATTCCCTCAGTGCATATACAACTGATAGTGCTACTGTTGTACAAATTATCGCATCACCATTTAGATTGTATAATTGAGCCATAATACAGTACGGGTATCACATATATATAGCTAGCTATGGCTTGTGCATTTATCACACATGATGAAATTTGAAATAAAAAATGAAGTAAGACAAAAATAAAATCGTGTCATTCTTCTAAGATCATATTCTACATACATTATTGTGTGTATATATATATATATTCACTTAAAAAACCATAGGTTTCAGGCACGTTATAGTTAGGAATTAGCATTTAAAAAACCCTAGAAATTCACAGAAAAAAACATAGGTTTCAGGGGTGTTATAGTTAGCTGGACATTTCACTCGTACAAAACCATAGAAATTCCCCCGTTATAGTTAGTTCAGCTAACTATAACTCACGCCCCCGCAATGCACTGCTGATGACGCCACATATTACATCACTCATGTCATGGTCAGTGACATCACTGATGACATGTCAAATGACATCACTGATGACATCACTGATGACATCATCCAGTGTCTGTGTGTTTCTGTAAATTTTAAATATGTTTATTATATTATCAGCGTGTAGTATTAGCCCCAATGGAAGTGAGACGAATCTGCATGTGGGGATCAGTAGTACCGAGTGGGAAACAGCAGCATTTTAGAGGGTCCGGGTGCCGGGCGCCAGGATTTCAATCTTGGAATAAATTGTTCGGGATCGTTATGGCGGCAGCACGGATCGGTCCGTTAGTGACCGGATCGTGGGCTAGGATCAAATCCAAGTCGAAGATGGGTATCGGGTGACGTTCACGCTGTCTTTCACCCTTGTGTCACTACGCCCTTCACTATCACTGGCACGCCCAGTGCTCACTTGAGTGTTTTGGTCATTTGTACCTTTATTGTACTGTAGTGCTGTAATAACTACTTACATTATAATTTTGCTCCCTATTCCTTTGTGGTCTCCCTTCTTTTCCCTCTCCTTGTGTGATTTATATCACTAATTGCTGAACTTGCTATGTTTTAAATGACTTCCAGTTGAGACGTTGTTGTTTGTTTTTGGCCTTTGTTTTTTAACCCCCTCTCAGACTGCGAGAGAGAAAATGGCGGCCGCCGCTTCCTGGTTTCGACCGATTCGAATGTTTACTAAGATCTAACAGCCAATCAGAATCGCGCTCGCGCACGGCGGCGTGCACGTACGGTAAGCGCACCGTAAGCGCACCGTAAGCTGGCTCAGATATATATATTGATTTAAAGGCTATTTTCTCAGAATCTACTGAACAGATTTACACCAAACCTACAAAAGGCACTTCCTTGACCTGTAGACTACCTCTCTGCCAAATTTCAAGGAACTCTGTTCAGCCGTTCGGGCTGTAGCTGTGTCTAAAGGTCCTATGGAAAAATGCATGGGAAAAACGCGTTTTGGGACCCCCCTTTTATCTCAGCCCCCGCTTGACGAATCCCCCCGAGACTTTCAGGGTAGGAGCGTAGCGTAGCGCCCCATTAGTTTTGAAAATTTCGCGAGGATTCGTCGACCGGCGCCAAAGTTATTCCAAATAGAATGTTGCGGTTTTCCTATGGAAACAGGGTCCTAACTATAACTACCTACTGGCGACCGCCAGTAGGTAATATATATATACACATACATATATAAATGCATATGCATATATATGCATATATATATGTGCATATGTGTGCATGTACAGAGAGGTAGAGAGGTAGAGGTGTATAGGTAGAGGTGTAGAGGTAGAGGTGTAGAGGTAGAGGTGTAGAAGTAGAGAGGTAGAGGTAGAGAGGTAGAGAGTAGTAGAGAGAGAGGTAGAGAGGTAGAGAGTAGAGAGTGAGTAATAGAGAGTAGAGAGTGAGTAGTAGAGAGTAGTAGAGAGTAGTATAGAAAGTATCAGAGAGTGAGTAGTAGAGAGTAGTAGAGTGAATAGTAGAGAGTGAGTAGTAGAGAGTGAGTATTAGAGAGTGAGTAGTAGAGAGTAGTAGAGAGTGAGTCGTAGAGTGAGTAGCAGAAAGTAGTAGAGAGTAGTAGAGAGTGAGTAGTAGAGAGTAGTAGAGAGTGAGTAGTAGAGAGTGAGTAGTAGAGAGTAGTAGAGAGTGAGTAGCAGAGTGAGTAGTAGAGAGTAGTAGAGAGAGAGTAGTAGAGAGTGAGTTGTAGAGAGTAGTAGAGAGTGAGTAGTAGAGAGTGGTAGAGAGAGTAGTAGAGAGTGAGTAGTAGAAAGTAGTACAGAGTGAGTAGTAGAGAGTAGTAGAGAGTGAGTAGTAGAGAGTAGTAGAGAGTAGTAGAGAGTGAGTAGTAGAGAGTGAGTAGTAGAGAGAGAGTAGTAGAGATTAGTAGAGTAGTAGAGCGTGAGTAGTAGAGAGTGAGTAGTAGAGAGTAGTGGAGTAGTAGAGAGTGAGTAGTAGAGAGTAGTAGAGAGCGAGTAGCAGAGAGCAAGTAGTAGGGAGTGTGTAGTAAAGAGTGAGTAGTAGAGAGTGAGTAGTAGAGAGAGTAGTAGAGAGTGAGAAGTAGAGAGAGTAGTAGAGTAGTAGAGAGTGAATAGTAGAGTGAGTAGTAGAGAGTAGTAGAGAGTGAGTAGTAGAGAGTGAATAGTAGAGTGTAGTAGTAGAGAGTAGTAGAGAGAGAGAGTAGTAGAGAGTGTAGTAGAGAGTGAGTAGTAGAGAGTAGTAGCGAGTGAGTAGTAGAGAGTGGTAGAGAGTGAGTAGTAGAGTAGTAGAGAGTGAGTGGTAGAGAGTTGTAGAAAGTAGTAGAGTGAGTAGTAGAGAGTGAGTAGTAGAGAGTGAATAGTAGAGAGTAGTAGAGAGTGAGTAGTAGAGAGTAGTAGAGCATGAGTAGTAGAGAGTGAGTAGTAGAGAGTGAGTAGTAGAGAGTAGTAGCAAGTGAGTAGTAGAGAGTGAGTAGTAGAGTAGTAGAGAGTGAGTAGTTGAGAGTGAGTAGTAGAGAGTGAGTAGTAGAGAGTAGTAGAGTAGTAGAGAGCGAGTAGTAGAGAGTAGTAGAGAGTGAGTAGTAGAGAGAGAGTAGTAGAGAGTAGTAGAGAGTCAGTAGTAGAGTAGTAGAGAGTAGTCAGTCAGTGTCAGTGTCAGTCAATGTCAGTCAATGTCAGTCAGTCAGTGTCAGTCAGTGTCAGTCAATCAGTGTCAGTCAGTCAGTGTCAGTCAATCAGTGTCAGTCAGTCAGTGTCAGTCAATCAGTGTCAGTCAGTGTCAATCAGTGTCAGTCAGTGTCAGTCAGTCAGTGTCAGTCAGTCAGTGTCAGCTAGAGCAGCTCTGCTGACCTGGTCCTCTGGCTCTAAATCAGCTCTGCTGACCTGGTTCTCTCGCTCTAAAGCAGCTCTGCTGACCTGGTTTCTCTGGCTCTACAGCAGGTCAGCTGACCTGGTTCTCTGGCTCTAGAGCAGCTCTGCTGACCTAGTTCTTATGCTACAGAGCAGCTCTGCTGATCTAGTTCTCTGGCTCTACAACAGCTCTGCAGACCTGGTTCTCTGGCTCTACAGCAGCTCCGTTGACCCAGTTCTATGGCTCTGAAGCAGTTCTGCTGACATGGTTCTCTGGCTCTATAGAAGCTCTGCTGACCTGGTTCTCTCCCTCTAAAGCAGCTCTACTGACCTGGTTTATCTGGCTCTGCAGCAGCTCTGCTGACATGGTTCTCTGGCTCTAGAGCAGCTCTGTTGACCTGGTTCTTAGGCTCTAGAGCAGCTCTACTGACCTGGTTCTCTGGCTCTAAAGCAGCTCTGCTGACTTGGTTCTATGGCTCTAAAGCAGCTCTGCTGATTTGGTTCTCTGGCTCTAGAGTAGCTCTGCTGACCTGGTTCTCTGGCTCTAAAGCAGCTCTGCTAACCTGGGGGCATATTAACAAGCCAGGCGATAAAATTATCGCCGCTTTATCGGCAGAAAACTGCAGCTAAAACGGCGATAATGGGCTTGATAATATACTCTATGGAATTCCAATTGAAGCCCATGTTAGATGTCCTTCACATCTAACATGGGCTTCAATTGGAATTCCATAGAGCATATTATCAAGCCCATTATCGCCGTTTTAGCTGCAGTTTTCTGCCGATAAAGCGGCGATAATTGTATCGCCTGGCTTGTTAATATGCCCCCTGGTTCTCTGGCTCTAAAGCAGCTCTGCTGGCCTGGTTCTCTGGCTCTAAAGCAGCTCTGCTGGCCTGGTTCTCTCCCTCTAAAGCAGCTCTGCTGACCTGGTTTCTCTGGCTCTACAGCAGCACTGCTGACCTGGGGGCATATTAACAGGCCAGGCGATAAAATTATCGTCGCTTTAGCAGCAGAAAACTGCCGCTAAAACGGCGATAATGGGCTTGATAATATGCTCTATGGAATTCAAATTGAAACCCATGTTAAATGTGAAGGACGTCTAACATGGGCTTCAATTGGAATTCCATTGAGCATATTATCAAGCCCATTATCGCCGTTTTAGCGGCAGTTTTCTGCCGCTAAAGTGGCGATAATTTTATCGCCTGGCTTGTTAATATGCCCCATGGTTCTCTGACTCTAGAGCAGCTCTGCTGACCTAGTTCTTAGGCTCTAGAGCAGCTCTGCTGACCTGGTCCTCTGGCTCTACAGCAGCTCTGCTGACCTGGTTTTCTGCACTCACGACGAAAATATATTTAAAAATATTATAAGTTTCTTATAAGTACAAATATATTATTTTGATGAATATCTTACATAATCTCTTGCCTTAATATGTATATTAAAGACACATACATATCATTTTGGAACATAATTTTTTTTTTGCGGGAGTCACGCACCCAGCGCGCCCCAGCACGTATATGATTTCATGCGGGACCCGCAAGCGCGCAGACATCTTGTACCGTAATGTGCATGTGTCGCGAATGCGTGGAAGCAGGAGTCGCAGACTGGTCGCATACCAATCGCGCATATCACGTGAAATTAAATGTATATGATGTAACTGAAAAACACGCAGCCGTCGCACACCATACTCGGATCCTTCATGACTTTTCTAAAACGGCGGCTAGAATGCGCGCACCCACCGTGATGTGTACACTTTGAGTGCGCGACTGCGAAAAAAAATTGCATTTTTTTTTAAAGAAAATGATATTAATATGTTAAAATAAAAAATGAAAACAAGAAAATTAATCAATATTTCAGTTTTCAATAAAAAAAAAATTGTGCAATTTTCAGAAAAATACATGAGGGCTCATTTATGAGCCCCTGCGTCACTTTTGCGCCGCCGGTGCGTCACTTTTTGTGACGCACCAGTGGCGTAAAACATGCGCCATGTTGCGCCATATTTACAAAGTGACGCATCTAGGTAGATGCGTCACTTTGTAAACCCCTGCGCCACATTATACCTGCGCCAGGTATAATGTATGCAAGGGGGGCGTTTTGACGCAACAAAGGGTCGTAGAAGTGACGCAGTGAAATATACGAGATTTCACTGCGCCACTTCTAGTGTGCAAATGCGTCAATTTCTTGCGCCTGCCTCACAGCAGGCGTAAGACTGATGCAGGCCCTTTCACATGGGGCTTGCCCCATGTGAAAGGACACATTGCTGGAGTTGCGTCACTTTTGTGACACACTCCAGCGATGCGTCACTTTTGCGCCTACAGATACGTCAGAAATACTGACGTATCTGTGACTCCTTGCGACATGATGCGTCATATTGTAAATATGACGCATCACTGGAGTCGCAGGGAGGGCGCAGTGAAAAGTGGCGCATCACTGTTTTCACGCAGTGATGCGTCACTTTTCATAAATGAGGCCCATGTTATTTAATGAATAAAATATTTATAAATAAACAGTTAAAAAACTGTAGAAAATCAGTACAAAAAAATAGATATAACTACTATCACACTTAAAAGTTAGCATTTAAAATACCTTTGAAATTCACTGAAAAAAAACATAGGTTTCAGAGACATTATAGTTAGAAATTAGCATTTAAAAAACCTTAGAAATTCACAGAAAAAAACATAGGTTTCAGGGGTGTTATAGTAAGCTGCCCATTTCACTCGTACAAAACCATAGAAATTCCTCCGTTATAGTTAGTTCTGCTAACTATAACTCACGCGCCCGCAATGCACTGCTGATGATGTCACATATTGCATCATTCATGACATGGTCAGTGACATCACTGATGACATCACTGATGACATCTCAAATGACATCACTGATGACATCATCCACTTGACAATCCGATACACCACATCATACACTATTATAACCTTTCATCACTCACTGTAAAATACAGAGTACCATATTTGAAACCATTGACACATCAATACCAGTTACTACATACCCACTCACTGATTCCTAAGTCTACACACACAACTACCCATTAAACAACAGAATCATCTATACATGCAGTCATTAATTAATAGAACCCTATCAAATGCACTTATACACATATATAGACATTGACACATCAGCAGTCTTCTTAGTCGGTTATGCAGTCATCCTACTCACTCATGAAAAAATGTATTGCACTGAAATTTACTCACTTACATAATTATCCAATGACACCTAATTTATTCAAACACATAGTAACTCATCGTTAATATGTTAAAAAAGCACCATTACAATTATACACTCATTCATATATTTACTCTCACAATCTTATTTATATACACCAACTCTCACATACAATGCCTTTTATTTTTTTACTTTGTTGAAGATGTACAACTAAACATATATTCGCTCACCAACACACAAATAAATACACTCAGTCACCCAAACAACTGTTTCCACATGCACTCTTAAACCCATACACCTAGTGAATCAACCATTCACACATCTATGCATAGAGTTACACACACCCCATCCAACCACACACAAACTCAGTGTCCCATACAAATACTCACCCAACTAATCAATAACTAATATACACACTCATGTAGTTAGTGACCAACTGAGGCAGCATGTTATACAACAACAGAGACAGTGCTGCACACATTCACATAGTTTCGTTACTAATCCATGTATTAAGTGAGACACTTTTAATTACTCACTTAAAAAGACAGTCAGACAGCTACTAAATCCTCCATCCAGACAGTTATATATCCACTCAATCTTCAATACAGATTGGTATATATATAATACATATTTAAATTTCAAACTAAACCACATTCAGTGGATGATGTCATCAATGATGTCATTTGAGATGTCATCAGTGATGTCATCAGTGATGTCACTGACCATGTCATGTATGATGCAATATGTGACATCATCAGCAGTGCATTGCGGGCACGTGAGTTATAGTTAGCAGAACTAACTATAACGGAGGAATTTCTATGGTTTTGTACGAGTGAAATGGGCAGCTAACTATATCACCCCTGAAACCTATGGTTTTTTCTGTGAATTTATATATATATATATATATTATTCTGCTCAAAGGTGCCCAAAGGGTGAAGAAGCACTCTGTAGCCAGGAATCCAAGTGGATATTTATTGGTCAAACAGCTTCAGCACATCGATAGTCATGACAGGTCACACGTCGCTGTACCTGACGCGTTTCGGAATCTCCTTCATCTGAGGCATTCGACGGTGAAATCGGTGTATCCTGACCACACCCACAGTTTATATAATGGCTCGCCTCTGAATGGGCTGTCCTAATGGCACTGAGCATTCTGGGACTTGTGGTCAGATGCAAATGTTACTGTTCAACCAATGCAAGCCCTCTGATGGGCCTCAACGTGCCGTCGCTGTTCTAAATCCAGACCAGCCACTCCGCAATGCGTGCTTGCAGGAAATCCTCAAACACTGCGGCCCCCTTCTTATCTTGCGAGGTGGTGCTCCTTCGGCGGCGGGGCAGCCGCCAACATATTCTGCTCAAAGGTGCCCAAAGGGTGAAGAAGCACTCTGTAGCCAGGAATCCAAGTGGATATTTATTGGTCAAACAGCTTCAGCACATCGATAGTCATGACAGCTCACACGTCGCTGTACCTGACGCGTTTCGGAATCTCCTTCATCTGAGGCATTCGACGGTGAAATCGGTGTATCCTGACCACACCCACAGTTTATCCACTTGGATTCGTGGCTACAGAGTGCTTCTTCACCACTTCAGGCACAGTATTACAGCTTTGAATTAGTAAAATACCAACCAAGTCACCCTGAAACGAGTAAAGGCAACTCCTGACACAGTGTTTGCTCTAATTAGAGCTCTTCAGAAAGGTATAGCTTTGTACAGACACAAGGGAGCACCCTGTATAAGTCAAAAGAATACCCTTTCAGGCATAGAGTGACGAATAAATTATGGAAAAAAAGTAGCAGAGAACTCTGGGTAGTTCTCAAGTTTAGGTGGAAAGCAGCTCCTGTATAGCGCACTCTCAACACCAGCGACACTCAAGATCTGCTCACTTCAAATGTCTGCTTTTCTATCAAAGTTTTTAAGCATGGGATTAGCACAGTGCTATGGAGGCCGAGATAGAAATGGACAAAGTCTTTTGCCATTTCTACAGCAAAGTCTTTAAGCATAGGACTAGCACAGTGCTGTCCTTGCCGAGCTGTAAAATAACAAAAACCATTTACCACTCCAGACACAATATTACAGCTTTGAATTAGTAAAATACCAACCAAGCCAACCTGAAATGAGTAAAAGCAACCCCTGACACAGTGTTTCGCTCTAATTAGAGCTCTTCAGAGACATATAGCTTTGTCAAGACACAAGGTTGCACCCAGTATAAGTCAAAAGAATACCCTTTCAGGCATAGAGTGACGAATAAATTATGCAAAAAAAGAAGCAGAGAACTCTGGGTAGTTCTCAAGTTTAGGTGGAAAGCAGCTCCGGTATAGAGCACTCTCAACACCAGCGACACTCTAGATCTGCTCACTTCAAATGTCTGCTTTTCTATCAAAGTGTTTTAAGCATAGGATTAGCACAGTGCTATCCACACCGAGATAGAAATGGACAAAGTCTTTTGCCATTTCTACAGCAAAGTCTTTAAGCATAGGACTAGCACAGTGCTGTCCTTGCCGAGCTATAAAAGAACAAAAACCATTTACCACTCCAGGCACAATATTACATCTTTGAATTAGTAAAATACCAACCAAGCCAACCTGAAATGAGTAAAAGCAATCCCTGACACAGTGTTTCGCTCTAATTAGAGCTCTTCAGAGAGATATAGCTTTGTCCAGACACAAGGGAGCACCCAGTATAAGTCAAAAGAATACCCTTTCAGGCATAGAGTGACGAATAAATTATGCAAAAAAAGAAGCTGAGAACTCTGGGTAGTTCTCAAGTTTAGGTGGAAAGCAGCTCCTGAATTGAGCACTCTCAACACCAGCGACACTCTAGATCTGCTCACCTCAAATGTCTGCTATTTTAATCAAGGTTTTAAAGCATAGGATTAGCACAGTGCTCTCCACGCCGACATAGAAATGGACAAAGTCTTTTGCCATTTCTACAGCAAAGTCTTTAAGCATAAGACTAGCACAGTGCTGTCCTTGCCGAGCTGTAAAATGACAAAAGCCATTTACCACTCAAGGAACAGTATTACAGCTTTGAATTAGTAAAATACCAACCAACCCAACCTGAAACGAGTAAAAGCAACCCCTGACATAGTGTTTCGCTCTAATTAGAGCTCTTCAGTGAGGTATACCTTTGTCCAGACACAAGGGAGCACCCAGTATGAGTCAAAAGAATACCCTTTCAGGCATAGAGTGACGAATAAATTATGCAAAAAAAGAAGCAGAGAACTCTGGGTAGTTCTCAAGTTTAGGTGGAAAGCAGCTCCTGTATAGAGCACTCTCAACACCAGCGACACTCTAGATCTGCTCACTTCAAATGTCTGCTTTTCTATCAAAGTGTTTTAAGCATAGGGTTAGCACAGTGCTATCCACGCCGAGATAGAAATGGACAAAGTCTTTTGCCATTTCTACAGCAAAGTCTTTAAGCATAGGACTAGCACAGTGCTGTCCTTGCCAAGCTGTAAAATAACAAAAACCATTTACCACTCCAGGCACAATATTACAGCTTTGAATTAGTAAAATACCAACCAAGCCAACCTGAAATGAGTAAAAGCAACCCCTGACACAGTGTTTCGCTCTAATTAGAGCTCTTCAGAGAGATATAGCTTTGTCAAGACACAAGGTTGCACCCAGTATAAGTCAAAAGAATACCCTTTCAGGCATAGAATGACGAATAAATTATGCAAAAAAAGAAGCAGAGAACTCTGGGTAGTTCTCAAGTTTAGGTGGAAAGCAGCTCCGGTATAGAGCACTCTCAACACCAGCGACACTCTAGATCTGCTCACTTCAAATGTCTGCTTTTCTATCAAAGTGTTTTAAGCATAGGATTAGCACAGTGCTATCCACACCGAGATAGAAATGGACAAAGTCTTTTGCCATTTCTACAGCAAAGTCTTTAAGCATAGGACTAGCACAGTGCTGTCCTTGCCGAGCTGTAAAATAACAAAAACCATTTACCACTCCAGGCACAATATTACAGCTTTGAATTAGTAAAATATCAACCAAGCCAACCTGAAATGAGTAAAAGCAACCCCTGACACAGTGTTTCGCTCTAATTAGAGCTCTTCAGAGAGATATAGCTTTGTCCAGACACAAGGGAGCACCCAGTATAAGTCAAAAGAATACCCTTTCAGGCATAGAGTGACGAATAAATTATGCAAAAAAAGAAGCTGAGAACTCTGGGTAGTTCTCAAGTTTAGGTGGAAAGCAGCTCCTGAATTGAGCACTCTCAACACCAGCGACACTCTAGATCTGCTCACCTCAAATGTCTGCTATTTTAATCAAAGTTTTTAAGCATAGGATTAGCACAGTGCTATCCACGCCGACATAGAAATGGACAAAGTCTTTTGCCATTTCTACAGCAAAGTCTTTAAGCATAGAACTAGCACAGTGCTGTCCTTGCCAAGATGTAAAATGACAAAAGCCATTTACCACTCCAGACACAGTATTACAGCTTTGAATTAGTAAAATACCAACCAAGCCAACCTGAAATGAGTAAAAGCAACCCCTGACACAGTGTTTCGCTCTAATTAGAGCTCTTCAGAGAGATATAGCTTTGTCTAGACACAAGGGAGCACCCAGTATAAGTCAAAAGAATACCCTTTCAGGCATAGAGTGACGAATAAATTATGCAAAAAACAGAAGCAGAGAACTCTGGGTAGTTCTCAAGTTTAGGTGGAAAGCAGCTCCTGAATTGAGCACTCTCAACACCAGCGACACTCTAGATCTGCTCACCTCAAATGTCTGCTATTTTAATCAAGGTTTTAAAGCATAGGATTAGCACAGTGCTATCCACGCCGACATAGAAATGGACAAAGTCTTTTTCCATTTCTACAGCAAAGTCTTTAAGCATAAGACTAGCACAGTGCTGTCCTTGCCGAGCTGTAAAATGACAAAAGCCATTTACCACTCAAGGAACAGTATTACAGCTTTGAATTAGTAAAATACCAACCAACCCAACCTGAAACGAGTAAAAGCAACCCCTGACATAGTGTTTCGCTCTAATTAGAGCTCTTCAGAGAGGTATACCTTTGTCCGGACACAAGGGAGCACCCAGTATGAGTCAAAAGAATACCCTTTCAGGCATAGAGTGACGAATAAATTATGCAAAAAAAGAAGCAGAGAACTCTGGGTAGTTCTCAAGTTTAGGTGGAAAGCAGCTCCTGTATAGAGCACTCTCAACACCAGCGACACTCTTGATCTGCTCACTTCAAATGTCTGCTTTTCTATCAAAGTTTTTAAGCATAGGATTAGCACAGTGCTATCCACGCCGAGATAGAAATGGACAGTCTTTTGCCATTCCTACAGCAAAGTCTTTAAGCATAGGACTAGCACAGTGCTGTCCTTGCCAAGCTGTAAATTAACAAAAACCATTTACCACTCCATGCACAATATTACAGCTTTGAATTAGTAAAATACCAACCAAGCCAACCTGAAATGAGTAAAAGCAACCCCTGACACAGTGTTTCGCTCTAATTAGAGCTTTTCAGAGAGATATAGCTTTGTCCAGACACAAGGGAGCACCCAGTATAAGTCAAAAGAATACCCTTTCAGATATAGAGTGACGAATAAATTATGCAAAAAAAGAAGCAGAGAACTCTGGGTAGTTCTCAAGTTTAGGTGGAAAGCAGCTCCTGAATTGAGCACTCTCAACACCAGCGACACTCTAGATCTGCTCACTTCAAATGTCTGCTTTTCTATCAAAGTTTTTAAGCACAGGATTAGCAGAGTGCTATCGAGGCCGAGATAGAAATGGACAAAGTCTTTTGCCATTTCTACAGTAAAGTCTTTAAGCAGAGGACTAGCACAGTGCTGTCCTTGCCAAGCTGTAAAATAACAAAAACCATTTACCACTCCAGGCACAATATTACAACTTTGAATTAGTAAAATACCAACCAAACCAACCTGAAATGAGTAAAAGCAACCCCTGACACAGTGTTTCGCTCTAATTAGAGCTCTTCAGAGAGATATAGCTTTGTCCAGACACAAGGTTGCACCCAGTATAAATCAAAAGAATACCCTTTCAGGCATAGAGTGACGAATAAATTATGCAAAAAAAGAAGCAGAGAACTCTGGGTAGTTCTCAAGTTTAGGTGGAAAGCAGCTCCTGAATTGAGCACTCTCAACACTAGCGACACTCCAGATCTGCTCACCTCAAATGTCTACTATTTTAATCAAAGTTTTTAAGCATAGGATTAGCACAGTGCTATCCACGCCGACATAGAAATGGACAAAGTCTTTTGCCATTTCCACAGCAAAGTCTTTAAGCATAGGACTAGCACAGTGCTGTCCTTACCGAGCTGAAAAATAACAAAAACCATTTACCACTCCAGGCACAGTATTACAGCTTTGAATTAGTAAAATACCAACCTGAAATGAGTTAAAGCAACCCCTGACACAGTGTTTCGCTCTAATTAGAGCTCTTCAGAGAGGTATAGCTTTATCCAGACACAAGGGAGCACCCAGTATAAGTCAAAAGAATACCCTTTCAGGCATAGAGTGACGAATAAATTATGCAAAAAACGAAGCAGAGAACTCTGGGTAGTTCTCAAGTTTAGGTGGAAAGCAGCTCCTGTATAGAGCACTCTCAACACCAGCAACACTCTAGATCTGCTAACTTCAAATGTCTGCTTTTCTATCAAAGTTTTTAAGCATAGGATTAGCACAGTGCTATCCACGCCGAGATAGAAATGGACAGTCTTTTGTCATTTCTACAGCAAAGTCTTTAAGTATAAGACTAGCACAGTGCTGTCCTTGCCGAGCTGTAAAATGACAAAAGCCATTTACCACTCCAGGTACAGTATTACAGCTTTGAATTAGTAAAATACCAACCAAGCCAACCTGAAATGAGTAAAGGTAACTCCTGACACATTGTTTCACTCTAATTAGAGCTCTTCAGAGAGGTATAGCTTTGTCCAGACACAAGGGAGCACCCAGTATAAGTCAAAAGAATACCCTTTCAGGCATAGAGTGATGAATAAATTATGCAAAAAACGAAGCAGAGATCTCTGGGTAGTTCTCAAGTTTAGGTGGAAAGCAGCTCCTGTATAGAGCACTCTCAACACCAGCGACCCTCTAGATCTGCTCACCTCAAATGTCTGCTTTTCTATCAAAGATTTTAAGCATAGGATTAGCACAGTGCTATCCACGCCGAGATAGAAATGGACAAAATCTTTTGCCATTTCTACAGCAAAGTCTTTAAGTATAGAACTAGCACAATGCTGTCCTTGCCGAACTGTAACATGACAAAAGCCATTTACCACTCCAGGCATAGTATTACAGCTTTGAATTAGTAAAATACCAGCCATGCCAACCTGAAATGAGTAAACGCAACTCCTGACACAGTGTTTCGCTCTAATTAGAGCTCTTCAGAGAGGTATAGCTTTGACCAGACACAAGGGAGCACCCAGTATAAGTCAAAAGAATACCCTTTCAGGCATAGAGTGACGAATACATTATGCAAAAAAAGAAGCAGAGAACTCTGGGTAGTTCTCAAGTTTAGGAGAAAAGCAGCTCCTGTATAGAGCACTCTCAACACCAGCAACACTCTAGATCTGCTCACCTCAAATGTCTGCTTTTCTATCAAAGATTTTAAGCATAGGATAAGCACAGTGCTATCCACGCGAGATAGAAATGGACAAAGTCTTTTGCCATTTCTACAGCAAAGTCTTTAAGCATAGGACTAGCAAACTGCTGTCCTTGCTGAGCTGTAAAATGACAAAAGCCATTTACCACTCCAGGCACAGTATTACAGCTTTGAATTAGTAAAATGCCAACCTGAAATGAGGAAAAGAAACCCCTGACACAGTGTTTCGCTCTAATTAGAGCTCTTCAGAGAGATATAGCTTTGTCCAGACACAAGGGAGCACCCAGTATAAGTCAAAAGAATACCCTTTCAGGCATAGAGTGACGATTAAATTATGCAAAAAAAGAAGCTGAGAACTCTGGGTAGTTCTCAAATTTAGGTGGAAAGCAGCTCCTGAATTGAGCACTCTCAACACCAGCGACACTCTAGATCTGCTCACCTCAAATGTCTGCTATTTTAATGAAAGTTTTTAAGCATAGGATTAGCACAGTGCTATCCACGCCGACATAGAAATGGACAAAGTCTTTTGCCATTTCTACAGCAAAGTCTTTAAGCATAGGACTAGCACAGTGCTGTCCTTGCATAGCTGTAAAATGACAAAAGCCATTTACCACTCCAGGCACAGTATTACAGCTTTGAATTAGTAAAATACCAACCAAGCCAACATGAAATGAGTAAAAGCAACCCCTGACACAGCGTTTCGCTCTAATTAGAGCTCTTCAGAAAGGTATAGCTTTGTCCAGACACAAGGAAGCACCCAGTATAAGTCAAAAGAATACCCTTTCAGGCATAGAGTGACGAATAAATTGTGCAAAAAAAGAAGCAGAGAACTTTGGGTAGTTCTCAAGTTTAGGTGGAAAGCAGCTCCTGTATAGAGCACTCTCAACACCAGCAACACTCTAGATCTGCTCACCTCAAATGTCTGCTTTTCTATCAAAGTTTTTAAACATAGGATTAGCACAGTGCTATCCACGCCGAAATAGAAATGGACAAAGTCTTTTACCATTTCTACAGCAAAGTCTTTAAGCACAGAACTAGCACAGTGCTGTCCTTGCCAAGCTGTAAAATGACAAAAGCCATTTACCACTCCAGGCACAATATTACAGCTTTGAATGAGTAAAATACCAATCAAGCCAACCTGAAATGAGTAAAAGCAATCCCTAACGCAGTGTTTTGCTTTAATTAGAGCTCTTCAGAGAGGTATAGCTTTGACCAGACACAAGGGAGCACCCAGTATAAGTCAAAAGAATACCCTTTCAGGCATAGAGTGACGAATAAATTATGCAAAAAACGGAGCAGAGAACTCTGGGTAGTTCTCAAGTTTAGGAGAAAAGCAGCTCCTGTATAGAGCACTCTCAACACCAGCGACACTCTAGATCTGCTCACCGTAAATGTCTGCTTTTCTATCAAAGATTTTAAGCATAGGATTAGTACAGTGCTATAAACGCGAGAAAGAAATGGACTAAGTCTTTTGCCATTTCTACAGCAAAGTCTTTAAGCATAGGACTAGCACAGTGCTGTCCTTGCTGAGCTGTAAATTGACAAAAGCCATTTACCACTCCAGGCACAGTATCACAGCTTTGAATTAGTAAAATGCCAACCAGAAATGAGAAAAAGCAACCCCTGACACAGTGTTTCGCTCTAATTAGAGCTCTTCAGAGAGGTATATCTTTGTTCAGACACAAGGGAGCACCCAGTATAAGTCAAAAGAATACCCTTTCAGGCATAGAGTGACAAATAAATTATGCAAAAAAAGAAGCAGAGAACTCTGGGTAGTTCTCAAGTTTAGGTGGAAAGCAGCTCCTGTATAGAGCACTCTCAACACCAGCGACACTCTAGATCTGCTCACTTCAAATGTCTGCTTTTCTATCAAAGTTTTTAAGCATAGGATTAGAACTGTGCTATCCATGCCGAGATAGAAAAGGACAAAGTCTTTTGTCATTTCTACAGCAAAGTCCTTAAGCATAGGACTAGCACAGTGCTGTCCTTGATGAGCTGTAAAATGATAAAAAGCCATTTACCACTCCAGGCACAATATTACAGCTTTGAATTAGTAAAATATCAACCAAGCCAACCTGAAATGAGTAAAAGCAACCCCTGACACAGTGTTTCACTCTAATTAGAGCTCTTCAGAGAGATATAGCTTTGTCCAGATACAAGGGAGCACCCAGTATAAGTCAAAAGAATACCCTTTCAGGCATAGAGTGACGAATAAATTATGCAAAAAAAGAAGCTGAGAACTCTGGGTAGTTCTCAAGTTTAGGTGGAAAGCAGCTCCTGAATTGAGCACTCCCAACACCAGCGACACTCTCGATCTGTTCACCTCAAATGTCTGCTATTTTAATCAAAGTTTTTAAGCATAGGATTAGCACAGTGCTATCCACGCCGAGATAGAAATGGACAAAGTCTTTTGCCATTTCTACAGCAAAGTCTTTAAGCATAGGACTAGCACAGTGCTGTCCTTACCGAGCTGAAAAATAACAAAAACCATTTACCACTCCAGGCACAGTATTACAGCTTTGAATTAGTAAAATACCAACCAAGCCAACCTGTAATGAGTAAAAGCAACCCCTGACACAATGTTTCGCTCTAATTAGAGCTCTTCAGAGAGATATAGCTTTGTCCAGACACAAGGGAGCACCCAGTATAAGTCAAAAGAATACCCTTTCAGGCATAGAGTGACGAATAAATTATGCAAAAACAGAAGCAGAGAACTCTGGGTAGTTCTCAAGTTTAGGTGGAAAGCAGCTCCTGAATTGAGCACTCTCAACAACAGCGACACTCTTGATCTGCTCACCTCAAATGTCTGCTTTTCTATCAAAGTTTTTTAGCATAGAATTAGTACAGTGCTATCCACGCCGAGCTAAAAAATGACAAAAAGCATTTACCACTCCAGGCACAATATTACAGCTTTGAGTTAGTAAAATACCAACCAAGCCAAACTGAAATGAGTAAAAGCAACCCCTGACACAGTGTTTCGCTCTCATTAGAGCTCTTCAGAGAGATATAGCTTTGTCCAGACACAAGGGAGCACCCAGTATAAGTCAAAAGAATACCCTTTCAGGCATAGAGTGACAAATAAATGATGCAAAAAAAGAAGCAGAGAACTCTGGGTAGTTCTCAAGTTTAGGTGGAAAGCAGCTCCTGTATAGAGCATTCTCAACACCAGCAACACTCTAGATCTGCTCGGTTCAAATGTCTGTTTTTCTATCAAAGTTTTTAAGCATAGGATTAGCACAGTGCTATCCACGCCGAAATAGAAATGGACAAAGTCTTTTGCCATTTCTACAGCAAAGACTTTAAGCATAGGACTAGTACAGTGCTGTCCTTGCCGAGCTGTAAAATGGCAAAAGCCAGTTACCACTCCAGGCACAGTATTACAGCTTTGAATTAGTAAAATACCAACCAAGCCAACCTGCAATGAGTAAAATCAACCCCTGACTCAGTGTTTCGCTTTAATTAGAGCTCTTCAGAGAAGTATAGCTTTGTCCAGACCCAAGGGAGCACCCAGTATAAGTCAAAAGAATACCCTTTCCGGCATAGAGTGACAAATAAATTATGCAAAAAAATAAGCAGAGAACTCTGGGTAGTTCTCAAGTTTAGGTGGAAAGCAGCTCCTGTATAGAGCACTCTCAGCACCAGCGACACTCTAGATCTGCTCACCTCAAATGTCTGCTTTTTTATCAAAGTTTTTAAGCATAGGATTAGCACAGGTCTATCCACGCCGAGATAGAAATGGACAAAGTCTTTTGCCATTTCTACAGCAAAGTATTTAAGCATCGGACTAGCACAGTGCTGTCCTTGCCGAGCTGTAAAATGACAAACGCCATTTACCACTCCAGGCACAGTATTACAGCTTTGAATTAGTAAAATACCAACCAAGCCAACCTGAAATGAGTAAACGCAACCCCTGACACAGTGTTTCGCTCTAATTAGAGCTCTTCAGAGAGGTATAGCTTAGTCCAGACACAAGGGAGCACCCAGTATAAGTCAAAAGAATACCCTTTCAGGCATAGAGTGACGTATAAATTATGAAAAAAATAGAAGCAGAGAACTCTGGGTAGTTCTCAAGTTTAGGAGAAAAGCAGCTCCTGTATAGAGCACTCTCAACACCAGCGACACTCTAGATCTGCTCACCCCAAATGTCTGCTTTTCTATCAAAGAGATAGAAATGGACAAAGTCTTTTGTCATTTCTACAGCAAAGTCTTTAAGCATAAGACTAGCACAGTGCTGTCCTTGCTGAACTGTAAAATGACAAAAGCCATTTACTACTCCAGGCACAGTATTACAACTTTGAATTAGTAAAATGCCAACCTGAAATGAGGAAAAGCAACCCCTGACACAGTGTTTCGCTCTAATTAGAGCTCTTCAGAGAGATATAGCTTTGTCCAGATACAAGGGAGCACCCAGTATAAGTCAAAAGAATACCCTTTCAGGCATAGAGTGACAAATAAATTATGCAAAAAAAGAAGCAGAGAACTCTGGGTAGTTCTCAAGTTTAGGTGGAAAGCAGCTCCTGAATTGAGCACTCTCAACACCAGCGACACTCTAGATTTGCTCACCTCCAATGTCTGCTATTTTAATCAAAGTTTTTAAGCATAGGATTAGCACAGTGCTATCCACGCCGACATAGAAATGGACAAAGTCTTTTCCCATTTCTACAGCAAAGTCTTTAAGAATAGGACTAGCACAGTGCTGTCCTTACCGAGCTGAAAAATAACAAAAACCATTTACTACATCCGGCACAGTATTACAGCTTTGAATTAGTAAAATACCAACCAAGCCAACCTGAAATGAATAAAAGCAACCCCTGACACAATGTTTCGCTCTAATTAGAGCTCTTCAGAGAGATATAGCTTTGTCCAGACACAAGGGAGCACCCAGTATAAGTCAAAAGAATACCCTTTCAGGCATAGAGTGACGAATAAATTATGCAAAAACAGAAGCAGAGAACTCTGGGTAGTTCTCAAGTTTAGGTGGAAAGCAGCTCCTGAATTGAGCACTCTCAACAACAGCGACACTCTTGATCTGCTTACCTCAAATGTCTGCTTTTCTATCAAAGTTTTTTAGCATAGAATTAGCACAGTGCTATCCACGCCGAGATAGAAATGGACAAAGTCTTTTGCCATTTCTACAGCAAAGGCTTTAAGCATAGGACTAGCACAGTGCTGTCCTTGCCAAGCTGTAAAATGACAAAAAGCATTTACCACTCCAGGCACAATATTACAGCTTTGAATTAGTAAAATACCAACCAAGCCAACCTGCAATGAGTAAAATCAACCCCTGACTCAGTGTTTTGCTCTAATTAGAGCTCTTCAGAGAAGTATAGCTTTGTCCAGACCCAAGGGAGCACCCAGTATAAGTCAAAAGAATACCCTTTCCGGCATAGAGTGACAAATAAATTATGCAAAAAAATAAGCAGAGAACTCTGGGTAGTTCTCAAGTTTAGGTGGAAAGCAGCTCCTGTATAGAGCACTCTCAGCACCAGCGACACTCTAGATCTGCTCACCTCAAATGTCTGCTTTTCTATCAAAGTTTTTAAGCATAGGATTAGCACAGGTCTATCCACGCCGAGATAGAAATGGACAAAGTCTTTTGCCATTTCTACAGCAAAGTCTTTAAGTATAGGACTAGCACAGTGCTGTCCTTGCCGAGCTGTAAAATGACAAACGCCATTTACCACTCCAGGCACAGTATTACAGCTTTGAATTAGTAAAATACCAACCAAGCCAACCTGAAATGAGTAAAAGCAACCCCTGACACAGTGTTTCGCTCTAATTAGAGCTCTTCAGAGATGTATAGCTTAGTCCAGACACAAGTGAGCACCCAGTATAAGTCAAAAGAATACCCTTTCAGGCATAGAGTGACGTATAAATTATGAAAAAAAAATAGAAGCAGAGAACTCTGGGTACTTCTCAAGTTTAGGAGAAAAGCAGCTCCTGTATAGAGCACTCTCAACACCAGCGACACTCTAGATCTTCTCACCCCAAATGTCTGCTTTTCTATCAAAGATTTTAAGCATAGGATTAGCACAGTGCTATCCACACCGAGATAGAAATGGTCAAAGTTTTTTGCCATTTCTACAGCAAAGTCGTTAAGCATAGGACTAGCACAGCGCTGTCCTTGCCGAGCTGTAAAATTACAAAAGCCATTTTCCACTCCAGGCACAATATTACAGCTTTGAATTAGTAAAATACCAACCAAGCCAACCTGAAATGAGTAAAAGCAACCCCTGACACAGTGTTTCACTCTATTTAGAGCTCTTCAGAGAGATATAGCTATGTCCAGACACAAGGGAGCACACAGTATAAGTCAAAAGAATACCCTTTCAGGCATAGAGTGACGAATAAATTATGCAAAAAACGAAGCAGAGAACTCTGGGTAGTTCTCAAGTTTAGGTGGAAAGCAGCTCCTGTATAGAGCACTCTCAACACCAGCAACACTCTAGATCTGCTAACTTCAAATGTCTGCTTTTCTATCAAAGTTTTTAAGCATAGGATTAGCACAGTGCTATCCACGCCGAGATAGAAATGGACAAAGTCTTTTGTCATTTCTACAGCAAAGTCTTTAAGCATAAGACTAGCACAGTGCTGTCCTTGCTGAACTGTAAAATGACAAAAGCCATTTACCACTCCAGGCACAGTATTACAGCTTTGAATTAGTAAAATGCCAACCTGAAATGAGGAAAAGCAACCCCTGACACAGTGTTTCGCTCTAATTAGAGCTCTTCAGAGAGATATAGCTTTGTCCAGATACAAGGGAGCACCCAGTATAAGTCAAAAGAATACCCTTTCAGGCATAGAGTGACAAATAAATTATGCAAAAAAAGAAGCTGAGAATTCTGGGTAGTTCTCAAGTTTAGGTGGAAAGCAGCTCCTGAATTGAGCACTCTCAACACCAGCGACACTCTCGATCTGTTCACCTCAAATGTCTGCTATTTTAATCAAAGTTTTTAAGCATAGGATTAGCACAGTGCTATCCACGCCGAGATAGAAATGGACAAAGTCTTTTGCCATTTCTACAGCAAATTCTTTAAGCATAGGACTAGCACAGTGCTGTCCTTACCGAGCTGAAAAATAACAAAAACCATTTACCACTCCAGGCACAGTATTACAGCTTTGAATTAGTAAAATACCAACCAAGCCAACCTGAAATGAATAAAAGCAACCCCTGACACAATGTTTCGCTCTAATTAGAGCTCTTCAGAGAGATATAGCTTTGTCCAGACACAAGGGAGCACCCAGTATAAGTCAAAAGAATACCCTTTCAGGCATAGAGTGACGAATAAATTATGCAAAAACAGAAGCAGAGAACTCTGGGTAGTTCTCAAGTTTAGGTGGAAAGCAGCTCCTGAATTGAGCACTCTCAACAACAGCGACACTCTTGATCTGCTCACCTCAAATGTCTGCTTTTCTATCAAAGTTTTTTAGCATAGAATTAGCACAGTGCTATCCACGCCGAGATAGAAATGGACAAAGTCTTTTGCCATTTCTACAGCAAAGGCTTTAAGCATAGGACTAGCACAGTGCTGTCCTTGCCAAGCTGTAAAATGACAAAAAGCATTTACCACTCCAGGCACAATATTACAGCTTTGAATTAGTAAAATACCAACCAAGCCAACCTGAAATGAGTAAAAGCAACCCCTGACACAGTGTTTCACTCTATTTAGAGCTCTTCAGAGAGATATAGCTATGTCCAGACACAAGGGAGCACACAGTATAAGTCAAAAGAATACCCTTTCAGGCAGAGAGTGACGAATAAATTATGCAAAAAACGAAGCAGAGAACTCTGGGTAGTTCTCAAGTTTAGGTGGAAAGCAGCTCCTGTATAGAGCACTCTCAACACCAGCAACACTCTAGATCTGCTAACTTCAAATGTCTGCTTTTCTATCAAAGTTTTTAAGCATAGGATTAGCACAGTGCTATCCACGCCGAGATAGAAATGGACAAAGTCTTTTGTCATTTCTACAGCAAAGTCTTTAAGCATAAGACTAGCACAGTGCTGTCCTTGCTGAACTGTAAAATGACAAAAGCCATTTACCACTCCAGGCACAGTATTACAGCTTTGAATTAGTAAAATGCCAACCTGAAATGAGGAAAAGCAACCCCTGACACAGTGTTTCGCTCTAATTAGAGCTCTTCAGAGAGATATAGCTTTGTCCAGATACAAGGGAGCACCCAGTATAAGTCAAAAGAATACCCTTTCAGGCATAGAGTGACAAATAAATTATGCAAAAAAAGAAGCTGAGAATTCTGGGTAGTTCTCAAGTTTAGGTGGAAAGCAGCTCCTGAATTGAGCACTCTCAACACCAGCGACACTCTCGATCTGTTCACCTCAAATGTCTGCTATTTTGATCAAAGTTTTTAAGCATAGGATTAGCACAGTGCTATCCACGCCGAGATAGAAATGGACAAAGTCTTTTGCCATTTCTACAGCAAAGTCTTTAAGCATAGGACTAGCACAGTGCTGTCCTTACCGAGCTGAAAAATAACAAAAACCATTTACCACTCCAGGCACAGTATTACAGCTTTGAATTAGTAAAATACCAACCAAGCCAACCTGAAATGAATAAAAGCAACCCCTGACACAATGTTTCGCTCTAATTAGAGCTCTTCAGAGAGATATAGCTTTGTCCAGACACAAGGGAGCACCCAGTATAAGTCAAAAGAATACCCTTTCAGGCATAGAGTGACGAATAAATTATGCAAAAACAGAAGCAGAGAACTCTGGGTAGTTCTCAAGTTTAGGTGGAAAGCAGCTCCTGAATTGAGCACTCTCAACACCAGCGACACTCTAGATTTGCTCACCTCCAATGTCTGCTATTTTAATCAAAGTTTTTAAGCATAGGATTAGCACAGTGCTATCCACGCCGACATAGAAATGGACAAAGTCTTTTCCCATTTCTACAGCAAAGTCTTTAAGCATAGAACTAGCACAGTGCTGTCCTTGCCGCGCTGTAAAATGACAAAAGTCATTTATCACTCCAGGCACAGTATTACAGCATTGAATTAGTAAAATACCAACCAACCCAACCTGAAATGAGTAAAAGCAATTCCTGACACAGTTTTTCGCTCTAATTAGAGCTCTTCAGAGAGATATAGCTTTGTCCAGACACAAGGGAGCACCCAGTATAAGTCAAAAGAATACCCTTTCAGGCAGAGAGTGACAAATAAATGATGCAAAAAAAGAAGCAGAGAACTCTGGGTAGTTCTCAAGTTTAGGTGGAAAGCAGCTCCTGTATAGAGCATTCTCAACACCAGCAACACTCAAGATCTGCTCGCCTCAAATGTCTGTTTTTCTATCAAAGTTTTTAAGCATAGGATTAGCACAGTGCTATCCACGCCGAAATAGAAATGGACAAAGTCTTTTGCCATTTCTACAGCAAAGACTTTAAGCATAGGACTAGTACAGTGCTGTCCTTGCCGAGCTGTAAAATGGCAAAAGCCAGTTACCACTCCAGGCACAGTATTACAGCTTTGAATTAGTAAAATACCAACCAAGCCAACCTGCAATGAGTAAAATCAACCCCTGACTCAGTGTTTCGCTTTAATTAGAGCTCTTCAGAGAAGTATAGCTTTGTCCAGACCCAAGGGAGCACCCAGTATAAGTCAAAAGAATACCCTTTCCGGCATAGAGTGACAAATAAATTATGCAAAAAAATAAGCAGAGAACTCTGGGTAGTTCTCAAGTTTAGGTGGAAAGCAGCTCCTGTATAGAGCACTCTCAGCACCAGCGACACTCTAGATCTGCTCACCTCAAATGTCTGCTTTTCTATCAAAGTTTTTAAGCATAGGATTAGCACAGGTCTATCCACGCCGAGATAGAAATGGACAAAGTCTTTTGCCATTTCTACAGCAAAGTCTTTAAGTATAGGACTAGCACAGTGCTGTCCTTGCCGAGCTGTAAAATGACAAAAGCCATTTACCACTCCAGGCACAGTATTACAGCTTTGAATTAGTAAAATACCAACCAAGCCAACCTGAAATGAGTAATCGCAACCCCTGACACAGTGTTTTGCTCTAATTAGAGCTCTTCAGAGAGGTATAGCTTAGTCCAGACACAAGGGAGCACCCAGTATAAGTCAAAAGAATACCCTTTCAGGCATAGAGTGACGTATAAATTATGAAAAAAATAGAAGCAGAGAACTCTGGGTAGTTCTCAAGTTTAGGAGAAAAGCAGCTCCTGTATAGAGCACTCTCAACACCAGCGACACTCTACATCTGCTCACCCCAAATGTCTGCTTTTCTATCAAAGATTTTAAGCATAGGATTAGCACAGTGCTATCCACGCCAAGATAGAAATTGACAAAGTCTTTTGCCATTTCTACAGCAAAGTCTTTAAGCATAGGACTAGCACAGCGCTGTCCTTGCCGAGCTGTAAAATGACAAAAACCATTTACCACTCCAGGCACAATATTACAGCTTTGAATTAGTAAAATACCAACCAAGCCAACCTGAAATGAGTAAAAGCAACCCCTGACACAGTGTTTCACTCTATTTAGAGCTCTTCAGAGAGATATAGCTATGTCCAGACACAAGGGAGCACATAGTATAAGTCAAAAGAATACCCTTTCAGGTATAGAGTGACGAATAAATTATGCAAAAAAAGAAGCAGAGAACTCTGGGTAGTTCTCAAGTTTAGGTGGAAAGCAGCTCCTGAATTGAGCACTCTCAACACCAGCGACACTCTAGATTTGCTCACCTCAAATGTCTGCTATTTTAATCAAAGTTTTTAAGCATAGGATTAGCACAGTGCTATGCACGCCGACATAGAAATGGACAAAGTCTTTTGCCATTTCTACAGCAAAGTTTTTAAGCATAGGTCTAGCACAGTGCTGTCCTTGCCGAGCTGTAAAATTACAAAAGCCATTTACCACTCCAGGCACAGTATTACAGCTTTGAATTAATAAAATACCAACCAAGCCAACCTGCAATGACTAAAAGCAACTCCTGACACATTGTTTCGCTCTAATTAGAGCTCTTCAGAGAGGTATAGCTTTGACCAGATACAAGGGAGCACCCAGTATAAGTCAAAAGAATACCCTTTCAGGCATAGAGTGACAAATAAATTATGCAAAAAAAGAAGCAGAGAACTCTGGGTAGTTCTCAAGTTTAGGAGAAAAGCAGCTCCTGTATAGAGCACTCTCAACACCAGCGACACTCTAGATCTGCTCACCTCAAATGTCTGCTTTTCTATCAAAGATTTTAAGCATAGGATTAGCACAGTGCTATCCACGCCGAGATAGAAATGGACAAAGTCTTTTGCCATTTCTACAGCAAAGTCTTTAAGCACAGAGCTGTCCTTGCTGAGCTATAAAATGACAAAAGCCATTTACCACTCCAGGCACAGTATTACAGATTTGAATTAGTAAAATGCCAACCTGAAATGAGTAAAAGCAACCCCTGACACAGTGTTTCACTCTAATTAGAGCTCTTCAGAGAGGTATAGCTTTGTCCAGACACAAGGGAGCACCCAGTATAAGTCAAAAGAATACCCTTTCAGGCATAGAGAGACGAATACATTATGCAAAAAAAGAAACAGAGAACTCTGGGTAGTTCTCAAGTTTAGGTGGAAAGCAGCTCCTGTATAGAGCTCTCTCAACACCAGCGACACTCTAAATCTGCTCACTTCAAATGTCTGCTTTTCTATCAAAGTTTTTAAGCATAGGATTAGAACAGTGCTATCCACGCCGAGATAAAAATGGACAAAGTCTTTTGTCATTTCTACAGCAAAGTCTTTAAGCATAGGACTAGCACAGTGCTGTCCTTGCCGAGCTGTAAAATGACAAAAGCCATTTACCACTCCAGGCGCAGTATTACAGCTTTAAATTAGTAAAATACCAACCAAGCCAACCTGAAATGAGTAAAAGCAACCCCTGACACAGTGTTTCGCTCTAATTAGAGCTCTTCAGAGAGATATAGCTTTGTCCAGACACAAGGGAGCACCCAGTATAAGTCAAAAGAATACCCTTTCAGGCATAGAGTGACAAATAAATTATGCAAAAAAAGAAGCAGAGAACTCTGGGTAGTTCTCAAGTTTAGGTGGAAAGCAGCTCCTGAATTGAGCACTCTCAACACCAGCGACACTCTAGATCTGAACACCTCTAATGTCTGCTATTTTAATCAAAGTTTTTAAGCATAGGATTAGCACAGTGCTATCCACGCCGACATAGAAATGGACAAAGTCTTTTGCCATTTCTACAGCAAAAGTCTTTAAGCATAGGACTAGCACAGTGCTGTCCTTGCTGAGCTGTAAAATGACAAAAGCCATTTACCATTCCAGGCACAGTATTACAGCTTTGAATTAGTAAAATACCAACCAAGCCAACCTGAAATGAGTAAAAGCAACTCCTGACACAGTGTTTCACTCTAATTAGAGCTCTTCAGAGAGGTATAGCTTTGTCTAGACACAAGGGAGCACCCAGTATAAGTCAAAAGAATACCCTTTCAGGCATAGAGTGACGAATAAATTATGCAAAAAACAAAGCAGAGAACTCTGGGTAGTTCTCAAGTTTAGGAGAAAAGCAGCTCCTGTATAGAGCACTCTCAACACCAGCGACACTCTAGATCTGCTCACCTCAAATGTCTGCTTTTCTATCAAAGATTTTAAGGATAGCATTAGCACAGTGCTATCCACGCCGAGATAGAAATGGACAAAGTCTTTTGCCATTTCTACAGCAAAGTCTTTAAGCATAGGACTAGCACAGTGCTGTCCTTGCCGAGCTGTAAAATGACAAAAAGCATTTACCACTCCAGGCACAATATTACAGCTTTGAATTAGTAAAATACCAACCAAGCCAAACTGAAATGAGTAAAAGCAACCCCTGACACAGTGTTTCGCTCTCATTTGAGCTCTTCAGAGAGCTATAGCTTTGTCCAGACACAAGGGAGCACCCAGTATAAGTCAAAAGAATACCCTTTCAGGCATAGAGTGACAAATAAATTATGCAAAAAAAGAAGCAGAGAACTCTGGGTAGTTCTCAAGTTTAGGTGGAAAGCAGCTCCTGAATTGAGCACTCTCAACACCAGCGACACTCTAGATTTGCTCACCTCCAATGTCTGCTATTTTAATCAAAGTTTTTAAGCATAGGATTAGCACAGTGCTATCCACGCCGACATAGAAATGGACAAAGTCTTTTCCCATTTCTACAGCAAAGTCTTTAAGCATAGGACTAGCACAGTGCTGTCCTTGCCGCGCTGTAAAATGACAAAAGTCATTTATCACTCCAGGCACAGTATTACAGCTTTGAATTAGTAAAATACCAACCAACCCAACCTGAAATGAGTAAAAGCAATTCCTGACACAGTTTTTCGCTCTAATTAGAGCTCTTCAGAGAGATATAGCTTTGTCCAGACACAAGGGAGCACCCAGTATAAGTCAAAAGAATACCCTTTCAGGCAGAGAGTGACAAATAAATGATGCAAAAAAAGAAGCAGAGAACTCTGGGTAGTTCTCAAGTTTAGGTGGAAAGCAGCTCCTGTATAGTGCATTCTCAACACCAGCAACACTCTAGATCTGCTCGCCTCAAATGTCTGCTTTTCTATCAAAGTTTTTAAGCATAGGATTAGCACAGTGCTATCCACGCCGAAATAGAAATGGACAAAGTCTTTTGTCATTTCTACAGCAAAGTTTTTAAGTATAGGACTAGCACAGTGCTGTCCTTGCTGAGCTGTAAAATGACAAAAGCCATTTACCACTCCAGGCACAGTATTACAGCTTTGAATTAGTAAAATGCCAACCTGAAATGAGTAAAAGCAACCCCTGACACAGTGTTTCGCTCTAATTAGAGCTCTTCAGAGAGGTATAGCTTTGTCCAGACACAAGGGAGCACCCAGTATAAGTCAAAAGAATACCCTTTCAGGCATAGAGAGACGAATACATTATGCAAAAAAAGAAACAGAGAACTCTGGGTAGTTCTCAAGTTTAGGTGGAAAGCAGCTCCTGTATAGAGCACTCTCAACATCAGCGACACTCTAAATCTGCTCACTTCAAATGTCTGCTTTTCTATCAAAGTTTTTAAGCATAGGATTAGAACAGTGCTATCCAGGCCGAGATAGAAATGGACAAAGTCTTTTGTCATTTCTACAGCAAAGTCTTTAAGCATAGGACTAGCACAGTGCTGTCCTTGCCGAGCTGTAAAATGACAAAAGCCATTTACCACTCCAGGTGCAGTATTACAGCTTTGAATTAGTAAAATACCAACCAAGCCAACCTAAAATGAGTAAAAGCAACCCCTGACACAGTGTTTCGCTCTAATTAGAGCTCTTCAGAGAGATATAGCTTTGTCCAGACACAAGGGAGCATCCAGTATAAGTCAAAAGAATACCCTTTCAGGCATAGAGTGACGAATAAATTATGCAAAAAAGAAGCAGAGAACTCTGGGTAGTTCTCAAGTTTAGGTGGAAAGCAGCTCCTGAATTGAGCACTCTCAACACCAGCGACACTCTAGATCTGAACACCTCTAATGTCTGCTATTTTAATCAAAGTTTTTAAGCATAGGATTAGCACAGTGCTATCCACGCCGACATAGAAATGGACAAAGTCTTTTGCCATTTCTACAGCAAAAGTCTTTAAGCATAGGACTAGCACAGTGCTGTCCTTGCTGAGCTGTAAAATGACAAAAGCCATTTACCATTCCAGGCACAGTATTACAGCTTTGAATTAGTAAAATACCAACCAAGCCAACCTGAAATGAGTAAAAACAACTCCTGACACAGTGTTTCACTCTAATTAGAGCTCTTCAGAGAGGTATAGCTTAGTCCAGACACAAGGGAGCACCCAGTATAAGTCAAAAGAATATCCTTTCAGGCATAGAGGGACAAATAAATTATGCAAAAAAAGAAGCAGAGAACTCTGGGTAGTTCTCAAGTTTAGGTGGAAAGCAGCTCCTGTATAGAGTATTCTCAACACCAGCAACACTCTAGATCTGCTCGCCTCAAATGTCTGCTTTTCTATCAAAGTTTTTAAGCATAGGATTATCACAGTGCTATCCACGCCGAGTTGGAAATGGACAACGTCTTTTGTCATTTCTACAGCAAAGTCTTTAAGCATAGGACTAGCACAGTGCTGTCCTTGCTGAGCTGTAAAATGACAAAAGCCATTTACCACTCCAGGCACAATATTACAGCTTTGAATTAGTAAAATATCAACCAAGCCAACCTGCAATGAATAAAAGCAACCCCTGACTCAGTGTTTCGCTTTAATTAGAGCTCTTCAGAGAGGTATAGCTTTGTCCAGACACAAGGGAGCACCCAGTATAAGTCAAAAGAATACCCTTTCAGGCATAGAGTGACGAATAAATTATGCAAAAGAAGAAGCAGAGATCTCTGGGTAGTTCTCAAGTTTAGGTGGAAAGCAGCTCCTGTATAGAGTATTCTCAACACCAGCAACACTCTAGATCTGCTCGCCTCAAATGTCTGCTTTTCTATCAAAGTTTTTAAGCATAGGATTAGCACAGTGCTATTCACGCCGAAATAGAAATGGACAAAGTCTTTTGCCATTTCTACAGCAAAGACTTTAAGCATAGGACTAGCACAGTGCTGTCCTTGCCGAGCTGTAAAATGGCAAAAGCCAGTTACCACTCCAGGCACAGTGTTACAGCTTTGAATTAGTAAAATACCAACCAAGCCAACCTGCAATGAGTAAAATCAACCCCTGACTCAGTGTTTCGCTTTAATTAGAGCTCTTCAGAGAAGTATAGCTTTGTCCAGACCCAAGGGAGCACCCAGTATAAGTCAAAAGAATACCCTTTCAGGCATAGAGTGACAAATAAATTATGCAAACAAATAAGCAGAGAACTCTGGGTAGTTCTCAAGTTTAGGTGGAAAGCAGCTCCTGTATAGAGCACTCTCAGCACCAGTGACACTCTAGATCTGCTCACCTCAAATGTCTGCTTTTCTATCAAAGTTTTTAAGCATAGGATTAGCACAGTGCTATCCACGCCGAGACAGAAATGGACAAAGTCTTTTGCCATTTCTACAGCAAAGTCTTTAAGTATAGGACTAGCACAGTGCTGTCCTTGCCGAGCTGTAAAATGACAAACGCCATTTACCACTCCAGGCACAGTATTACAGCTTTGAATTAGTAAAATACCAACCAAGCCAACCTGAAATGAGTAAACGCAACCCCTGACACAGTGTTTCGCTCTAATTAGAGCTCTTCAGAGAGGTATAGCTTAGTCCAGACACAAGGGAGCACCCAGTATAAGTCAAAAGAATACCCTTTCAGGCATAGAGTGACGTATAAATTATGAAAAAAATAGAAGCAGAGAACTCTGGGTAGTTCTCAAGTTTAGGAGAAAAGCAGCTCCTGTATAGAGCACTCTCAACACCAGCGACCCTCTAGATCTGCTCATCCCAAATGTCTGCTTTTCTATCAAAGATTTTAAGCATAGGATTAGCACAGTGCTATCCACGCCAAGATAGAAATTGACAAAGTCTTTTGCCATTTCTACAGCAAAGTCTTTAAACATAGGACTAGCACAGTGCTGTCCTTGCTGAGCTGTAAAATGACAAAAACCATTTACCACTCCAGGCACAATATTACAGCTTTGAATTAGTAAAATACCAACCAAGCCAACCTGAAATGAGTAAAAGCAACCCCTGACACAGTGTTTCGCTCTATTTAGAGCTCTTCAGAGAGATATAGCTATGTCCAGACACAAGGGAGCACACAGTATAAGTCAAAAGAATACCCTTTCAGGCATAGAGTGACGAATAAATTATGCAAAAAAAGAAGCAGAGAACTCTGGGTAGTTCTCAAGTTTAGGTGGAAAGCAGCTCCTGAATTGAGCACTCTCAACACCAGCGACACTCTAGATTTGCTCACCTCAAATGTCTGCTATTTTAATCAAAGTTTTTAAGCATAGGATTAGCACAGTGCTATCCACGCCGACATAGAAATGGACAAAGTCTTTTGCCATTTCTACAGCAAAGTCTTTAAGCATAGGTCTAGCACAGTGCTGTCCTTGCCGAGCTGTAAAATTACAAAAGCCATTTACCACTCCAGGCACAGTATTACAGCTTTGAATTAGTAAAATACCAACCAAGCCCACCTGCAATGAGTAAAAGCAACCCCTGACTCAGTGTTTCGCTTTAATTAGAGCTCTTCAGAGAGGTATAGCTTTGTCCAGACACAAGGGAGCACCCAGTATAAGTCAAAAGAATACCCTTTCAGGCATAGAGTGACGAATAAATTATGCAAAAAAAGGAAGCAGAGAACTCTGGGTAGTTCTCAAGTTTAGGTGGAAAGCAGCTCCTGTATAGAGCACTCTCAACACCAGCGACACTCTAAATCTGCACACTTCAAATGTCTGCTTTTCTATCAAAGATTTTAAGCATAGGATTAACACAGTGCTATCCACGCCGAGATAGAAATGGACAAAGTCTTTTGCCATTTCTACAGCAAAGTCTTTAAGTATAGGACTAGCACAATGCTGTCCTTGCCGAGCTGTAAAATGACAAAAGCCATTTACCACTCCAGGCACAGTATTACAGCTTTGAATTAGCAAAATGCCAACCTGAAATCAGTAAAAGCAACCCCTGACACAGTGTTTCGCTCTAATTAGAGCTCTTCAGAGAGGTATAGCTTTGTCCAGACACAAGGGAGCACCCAGTATAAGTCAAAAGAATACCCTTTCAGGCATAGAGAGACGAATACATTATGCAAAAAAAGAAACAGAGAACTCTGGGTAGTTCTCAAGTTTAGGTGGAAAGCAGCTCCTGTATAGAGCACTCTCAACACCAGCGACACTCTAAATCGGCTCACTTCAAATGTCTGCTTTTCTATCAAAGTTTTTAAGCATAGGATTAGAACAGTGCTATCCACGCCGAGATAGAAATGGACAAAGTCTTTTGTCATTTCTACAGCAAAGTCGTTAAGCATAGGACTAGCACAGTGCTGTCCTTGCCGAGCTGTAAAATGACAAAAGCTATTTACCACTCCAGGCGCAGTATTACAGCTTTAAATTAGTAAAGTACCTACCAACCAAGCCAACCTGAAATGAGTAAAAGCAACCCCTGACACAGTGTTTCGCTCTAATTAGAGCTCTTCAGAGAGATATAGCTTTGTCCAGACACAAGGGAGCACCCAGTATAAGTCAAAAGAATACACTTTCAGGCATAGAGTGACGAATAAATTATGCAAAAAAAGAAGCAGAGAACTCTGGGTAGTTCTCAAGTTTAGGTGGAAAGCAGATCCTGAATTGAGCACTCTCAACACCAGCGACACTCTAGATCTGAACACCTCTAATGTCTGCTATTTTAATCAAAGTTTTTAAGCATAGGATTAGCACAGTGCTATCCACGCCGACATAGAAATGGACAAAGTCTTTTGTCATTTCTACAGCAAAGTCTTTAAGCATAGGACTAGCACAGTGCTGTCCTTGCCGAGCTGTAAACTGACAAAAACCATTTACCACTCCAGGCCCAATATTACAGCTTTGAATTAGTAAAATACCAACCAAGCCAACCTGCAATGAGTAAAAGCAACCACTGACTCAGTGTTTCGCTTTAATTAGAGCTCTTCAGAGCAGTATAGCTTTGTCCAGACACAAGGGAGCACCCAGTATAAGTCAAAAGAATACCCTTTCAGGCATAGAGTGACGAATAAATTATGCAAAAGAAGAAGCAGAGATCTCTGGGTAGTTCTCAAGTTTAGGTGGAAAGCAGCTTCTGTATAGAGCACTCTCAACACCAGCGACACTCTAGATCTGCTCACCTCAAATGTCTGCTTTTCTATCAAAGTTTTTAAGCATAGGATTAGCACAGTGCTATCCACGCCGAGATAGAAATGGACAAAGTCTTTTGCCATTTCTACAGCAAAGTCTTTAAGTATAGGACTAGCACAATGTTGTCCTTGCCGAGCTGTAAAATGACAAAAGCCATTTTCCACTCCAGGCACAATATTACAGCTTTGAATTAGTAAAATACCAGCCATGCCAACCTGAAAAGAGTAAACGCAACCCCTGACACAGTGTTTCGCTCTAATTAGAGCTCTTCAGAGAGGTATAGTTTAGTCCAGACACAAGGGAGCACCCAGTATAAGTCAAAAGAATACCTTTTCAGGCATAGAGTGACGTATAAATTATGAAAAAAATAGAAGCAGAGAACTCTGGGTAGTTCTCAAGTTTAGGAGAAAAGCAGCTCCTGTATAGAGCACTCTCAACACCAGCGACACTCTAGATCTGCTCACCCCAAATGTCTGCTTTTCTATCAAAGATTTTAAGCATAGGATTAGCACAGTGCTATCCACGCCAAGATAGAAATTGACAAAGTCTTTTGCCATTTCTACAGCAAAGTCTTTAAGCATAGGACTAGCACAGTGCTGTCCTTGCCGAGCTGTAAAATGACAAAAACCATTTACCACTCCAGGCACAATATTACAGCTTTGAATTAGTAAAATACCAACCAAGCCAACCTGAAATGAGTAAAAGCAACCCCTGACACAGTGTTTCGCTCTATTTAGAGCTCTTCAGAGAGATATAGCTATGTCCAGACACAAGGGAGCACACAGTATAAGTCAAAAGAATACCCTTTCAGGCATAGAGTAACGAATAAATTATGCAAAAAAAGAAGCAGAGAACTCTGGGTAGTTCTCAAGTTTAGGTGGAAAGCAGCTCCTGAATTGAGCACTCTCAACACCAGCGATACTCTAGATTTGCTCACCTCAAATGTCTGCTATTTTAATCAAAGTTTTTAAGCATAGGATTAGCACAGTGCTATCCACGCCGACATAGAAATGGACAAAGTCTTTTGCCATTTCTACAGCAAAGTCTTTAAGCATAGGTCTAGCACAGTGCTGTCCTTGCCGAGCTGTAAAATTACAAAAGCTATTTACCACTCCAGGCACAGTATTACAGCTTTGAATTAGTAAAATACCAACCAAGCCCACCTGCAATGAGTAAAAGCAACCCCTGACTCAGTGTTTCGCTTTAATTAGAGCTCTTCAGAGAGGTATAGCTTTGTCCAGACACAAGGGAGCACCCAGTATAAGTCAAAAGAATACCCTTTCAGGCATAGAGTGACGAATAAATTATGCAAAAAAAGGAAGCAGAGAACTCTGGGTAGTTCTCAAGTTTAGGTGGAAAGCAGCTCCTGTATAGAGCACTCTCAACACCAGCGACACTCTAAATCTGCACACTTCAAATGTCTGCTTTTCTATCAAAGATTTTAAGCATAGGATTAACACAGTGCTATCCACGCCGAGATAGAAATGGACAAAGTCTTTTGCCATTTCTACAGCAAAGTCTTTAAGTATAGGACTAGCACAATGCTGTCCTTGCTGAGCTGTAAAATGACAAAAGCCATTTACCACTCCAGGCACAATATTACAGCTTTGAATTAGTAAAATACAAGCCATGCCAACCTGAAATGAGTAAACGCAACTCCTGACACAGTGTTTCGCTCTAATTAGAGCTCTTCAGAGAGGTATAGTTTTGACCAGACACAAGGGAGCACCCAGTATAAGTCAAAAGAATACCCTTTCAGGCATAGAGTGACGAATAAATTATGCAAAAAAAGAAGCAGAGAACTCTGGGTAGTTCTCAAGTTTAGGAGAAAAGTAGCTCCTGTATAGAGCACTCTCAACACCAGCGACACTCTAGATCTGCTCACCTCAAATGTCTGCTTTTCTATCAAAGATTTTAAGCATAGGATTAGCACAGTGCTATCCACGCCGAGATAGAAATGGACAAAGTCTTTTGCCATTTCTACAGCAAAGTCTTTAAGCACAAGACTAGCACAGTGCTGTCCTTGCTGAGCTGTAAAATGACAAAAGCCATTTACCACTCCAGGCACAGTATTACAGCTTTGAATTAGTAAAATGCCAACCTGAAATCAGTAAAAGCAACCCCTGACACAGTGTTTCGCTCTAATTAGAGCTCTTCAGAGAGGTATAGCTTTGTCCAGACACAACGGAGCACCCAGTATAAGTCAAAAGAATACCCTTTCAGGCATAGAGAGACGAATACATTATGCAAAAAAAGAAACAGAGAACTCTGGGTAGTTCTCAAGTTTAGGTGGAAAGCAGCTCCTGTATAGAGCACTCTCAACACCAGCGACACTCTAAATCTGCTCACTTCAAATGTCTGCTTTTCTATCAAAGTTTTTTAAGCATAGGATTAGAACAGTGCTATCCACGCCGAGATAGAAATGGACAAAGTCTTTTGTCATTTCTACAGCAAAGTCATTAAGCATAGGACTAGCACAGTGCTGTCCTTGCCGAGCTGTAAAATGACAAAAGCTATTTACCACTCCAGGCGCAGTATTACAGCTTTAAATTAGTAAAGTACCAACCAAGCCATCCTGAAATGAGTAAAAGCAACCCCTGACACAGTGTTTCGCTCTAATTAGAGCTCTTCAGAGAGATATAGCTTTGTCCAGACACAAGGGAGCACCCAGTATAAGTCAAAAGAATACACTTTCAGGCATAGAGTGACGAATAAATTATGCAAAAAAAGAAGCAGAGAACTCTGGGTAGTTCTCAAGTTTAGGTGGAAAGCAGATCCTGAATTGAGCACTCTCAACACCAGCGACACTCTAGATCTGAACACCTCTAATGTCTGCTATTTTAATCAAAGTTTTTAAGCATAGGATTAGCACAGTGCTATCCACGCCGACATAGAAATGGACAAAGTCTTTTGCCATTTCTACAGCAAAAGTCTTTAAGCATAGGACTAGCACAGTGCTGTCCTTGCTGAGCTGTAAAATGACAAAAGCCATTTACCATTCCAGGCACAGTATTACAGCTTTGAATTAGTAAAATACCAACCAAGCCAACCTGAAATGAGTAAAAGCAACTCCTGACACAGTGTTTCACTTTAATTAGAGCTCTTCAGAGAGGTATAGCTTTGTCCAGACACAAGGGAGCACCCAGTATAAGTCAAAAGAATACCCTTTCAGGCATAGAGGGACAAATAAATTATGCAAAAAAAGAAGCAGAGAACTCTGGGTAGTTCTCAAGTTTAGGTTGAAAGCAGCTCCTGTATAGAGCACTATCAACACCAGCAACACTCTAGATCTGCTCACCTCAAATGTCTGCTTTTCTATCAAAGTTTTTAAGCATAGGATTAGCACAGTGCTATCCATGCCGAGATAGAAATGGACAAAGTCTTTTGCCATTTCTACAGCAAAGTCTTTAAGTATAGGACTAGCACAATGCTGTCCTTGCCGAGCTGTAAAATGACAAAAGCCATTTACCACTCCAGGCACAATATTACAGCTTTGAATTAGTAAAATACCAGCCATGCCAACCTGAAATGAGTAAACGCAACCCCTGACACAGTGTTTCGCTCTAATTAGAGCTCTTCAGAGAGATATAGCTTTGTCCAGACACAAGGGAGCACCCAGTATAAGTCAAAACAATACCCTTTCAGGCATAGAGTGACGAATAAATTATGCAAAAAAAGAAGCAGAGAACTCTGGGTAGTTCTTAACTTTAGGTGGAAAGCAGCTCCTGAATTGAGCACTCTCAACACCAGCGACACTCTAGATCTGCTCACCTCAAATGTCTGCTATTTTAATCAAAGTTTTTAAGCATAGGATTAGCACAGTGCTATCCACGCCGAGATAGAAATGGACAAAGTCTTTTGCCATTTCTACAGCAAAGTCTTTAAGCATAGGACTAGCACAGTGCGGTCCTTACCGAGCTGTAAAATGACAAAAGCCGTTTACCACTCCAGGCACAGTATTACAGCTTTGAATTAATAAAATACCAACCAAGCCACCCTGAAATGAGTAAACGCAACCCCTGACACAGTGTTTCGCTCTAATTAGAGCTTTTCAGAGAGGTATAGCTTTGACCAGACACAAGGAAGCACTCAGTATAAGTCAAAAGAATACCCTTTCAGGCATAGAGTGACGAATAAATTATGCAAAAAAAGAAGCAGAGAACTCTGGGTAGTTCTCAAGTTTAGGAGAAAAGCAGCTCCTGTATAGAGCACTCTCAACACCAGCGACACTCTAGATCTGCTCACCCCAAATGTCTGCTTTTCTATCAAAGATTTTAAGCATAGGATTAGCACAGTGCTATCCACGCCAAGATAGAAATTGACAAAGTCTTTTGCCATTTCTACAGCAAAGTCTTTAAGCATAGGACTAGCACAGCGCTGTCCTTGCCGAGCTGTAAAGTGACAAAAACCATTTACCACTCCAGGCACAATATTACAGCTTTGAATTAGTAAAATACCAACCAAGCCAACCTGAAATGAGTAAAAGCAACCCCTGACACAGTGTTTCACTCTATTTAGAGCTCTTCAGAGAGATATAGCTATGTCCAGACACAAGGGAGCACACAGTATAAGTCAAAAGAATACCCTTTCAGGCATAGAGTGACGAATACATTATGCAAAAAAAGAAACAGAGAACTCTGGGTAGTTCTCAAGTTTAGGAGAAAAGCAGCTCCTGTATAGAGCACTCTCAACACCAGCGACACTCTAGATCTGCTCACCTCAAATGTCTGCTTTTCTATCAAAGATTTTAAGCATAGGATTAGCACAGTGCTATCCACGCCGAGATAGAAATGGACAAAGTCTTTTGCCATTTCTACAGCAAAGTCTTTAAGCACAGTGCTGTCCTTGCTGAGCTGTAAAATGACAAAAGCCATTTACCACTCCAGGCACAGTATTACAGCTTTGAATTAGTAAAATGCCAACCTGAAATGAGTAAAAGCAACCCCTGACACAGTGTTTCGCTCTAATTAGAGCTCTTCAGAGAGGTATAGCTTTGTCCAGACACAAGGGCGCACACAGTATAAGTCAAAAGAATACCCTTTCAGGCATAGAGAGACGAATACATTATGCAAAAAAAGAAACAGAAAACTCTGGGTAGTTCTCAAGTTTAGGTGGAAAGCAGCTCCTGTATAGAGCTCTCTCAACACCAGCGACACTCTAAATGTGCTCACTTCAAATGTCTGCTTTTCTATCAAAGTTTTTAAGCATAGGATTAGAACAGTGCTATCCACGCCGAGATAAAAATGGACAAAGTCTTTTGTCATTTCTACAGCAAAGTCTTTAAGCATAGGACTAGCACAGTGCTGTCCTTGCCGAGCTGTAAAATGACAAAAGCCATTTACCACTCCAGGCGCAGTATTACAGCTTTAAATTAGTAAAATACCAACCAAGCCAACCTGAAATGAGTAAAAGCAACCCCTAACACAGTGTTTCGCTCTAATTAGAGCTCTTCAGAGAGATATAGCTTTGTCCAGACACAAGGGAGCACCCAGTATAAGTCAAAAGAATACCCTTTCAGGCATAGAGTGACGAATAAATTATGCAAAAAAAGAAGCAGAGAACTCTGGGTAGTTCTCAAGTTTAGGTGGAAAGCAGCTCCTGAATTGAGCACTCTCAACACCAGCGACACTCTAGATCTGAACACCTCTAATGTCTGCTATTTTAATCAAAGTTTTTAAGCATAGGATTAGCACAGTGCTATCCACGCCGGGATAGAAATGGACAAAGTCTTTTGCCATTTCTACAGCAAAGTCTTTAAGTATAGGACTAGCACAGTGCTGTCCTTGCCGAGCTGTAAAATGACAAAAGCCAGTTACCACTCCAGGCACAGTATTACAGCTTTCAATTAGTAAAATACCAACCAAGCCAACCTGAAATGAGTAAATGCAACCCCTGACATAGTGTTTCGCTCTAATTAGATATAGACACCTGGGTTGCGTACCGGGGCCCCGCCTAGTGCCTGACACACTTCAGGAAGGGCAGGTCTCTTCTTTGTTCACACAGCCAAGCCAAGCATTAATGCTCGGGGTCTTGCACGGGCAAACAGGCTAATTCTTTATTCGTCCTCCTTCCAGCCTACACAGAGTCTTAAAGTCTGGTGAGTGGAGACAGTTAAACCTGCAGAATAAGACAGAGGCCTGCGAATGGCTCTATGGGGGTTGTTTTTATTTTTTTAATCTTTCCATCGTGGCTGCATTTATATGGGAACCATGTTGGGTGTCAGCGCGGTCTTGCTCAGGACATCCAAGCCAGCTGAGGTGGTGAGGTGGTCTAGCATGTGACACCCGGTGGCCGATTAGTTTATTGGAAGACAGCAGGTTGTGCCTGGAAGTATAGACAGCCATATGTGGATGGCTTCCCTAAAGCATTAGATATAATTCCAAGACAGCAGAATTGACAAGATTGCATGAAAGGGGTGAGCAGCAGCAGCGCACCGGCAAACTACGCTCTGCTGGAGCTCGTCTGAGTTTGTTTGCTTAAGTTCGCACTCCAAGCAAAATGTGGAGAGTAAAAACTTTGCCGACTCTGCTGACGGAGTGGAGTTCACCGCCCAGACTTAGTTAACTCTTAAGAGCTGTTATGGCAGTTCCGCCCCGATAATCAGTGTTGGCCAGTGTGAAAGTAACATGAGTTATAGTTGGCAAATAGAATTTAACAAAACCTTTAAAATTAACTTAAAAAACCAAGGGGCAGATTTATGTTGCCTGGCGCATCCCTGCAAATCAGCAGGGATGCGCCAGGAAAGGTGCGTCACGCAAGATTACCCTTGTGCCACCACAGATGCGCCACATTTACAATGCAGCACATCGTGGCGCAAGGATAAACAGATGCGTGACGCATCTGATGGGGTAAGGGCGGCGCATTGCTGGAGTCGTGTCACAAGCACGACGCAACTCCAGCAATGTTTAGGCGCTGCCCATACCTAACATGCTGCGTCATGCCTTACGCCTGCTTCAAGCAGGCGCAAAGTTTTGACGCAGCAGCGTCGGAAAAGTGACTGAGTGAAATCTTGTAGATTTCACTGCGTCACTTTTCCAAGGCTTTTTCCGCTGGAACGCCCACCCTGCATACATTAAACCTGACGCAGGTTTAATGTGGCGCAGGACTTTACACCGTGACGCATCTCCATAGATGCGTCACGATGTAAATAGGGCGCAACCTGGCGCAGGGTTTATGCCGCCGCTGCGTCACAAAAGTGACGCAACGGCGGCGTAAAAGTGGCACAAGTCTAACATTAATCTGCCCCCATAGGTTACAGGGACGTTATAGTTAGGCTCATATTTCACTTATACAAAACTAGTGAAATTCAGCGGTTATAATTGCCTGGGCTAACTATAACTTAGGCCTCCACAATGCACTGCTCATGACATCAGATATTACATAACTCATGACATGGTCAGTGACATCACTGATGACATCTCAAATGATATCACTCAACATCACCGATGGCATAATCTACATAACCACTCATGCACCCACTCATACCCCCAAACAACCTCTCACACACACACACAACCACTTACATGCCCATTCACAACCCATATCAGTACTCACACACCCACTCACTCCTCCGAAGAGCCACTCACATACCCACTCACTCATACAGCCACTCACAAAACCATTCACTCACCCATACAGCCAATCATACAACCACTCACTCACCCTTACATCCAGTCACACAGCCACACACTCACCCATACAGATACACACCCACTTATTTATCTACAAAATCACTCACACACCTATTCACTCACCCATACAGCCTCTTAACACAGCCACTCACTCACTCATACAAGCACTCATACACTCACTCACCATTAGAGCCACTCACACAGCATCTCACTCACCCACACAGCTACTCACACACCCACCTACATACCCATACAGCAACTCACAGACCCTTACACACAAGGATACATACACAGTGTTAGACCCGGGATCCCTGGTTGGCTGAGGTAGGTACCTTAGGCCAAATAGGGACCCTCGTTTCCACATCCTGGAAAGGAAGGACTCCTTCTCAGATAGCCCCGCTCACCCCCTTGGTAGCTTGGCACGAGCAGCCAGGCTTATCTTCAAGGCAAATGTGTAAAGTATTTGCAACCACGCTCACAGCAACCCAATGATGACACCACAAATGGACTCCACACGAGTTTCATAAAAAACGAGTATCAATTTATGTAAAAAGATATACAATAAGACCACACAATATAAATCCAATATATGTGTATTTGTAATATTCCTCCTGGCCGGTTGTTAGGCCAGCCAGCCCTTATAAGTTCTGGCGATATTAATGAGCACTTCTAAATGTTCCACTGCAGTCCTACCACAATGCTATGCAGTTCGTAATGCTAGAATCGGGCCCTCTGCAATGTAAAAATAATGCAAAGCGTAACACAACAATCAGGTACTTCATTCTGCAGAAATAGTGCAATGCGTGCTACGCTAATCAGGTAGTTCGTTATGCAGGAATAATGCAATGCGTAATACACTAATCAGGTAGTTCATCATGCGTAATACGACAATCAGGTAGTAAGTTATGCAGGAATAATGAAATGCGTAATACACTAATCAGGCAGTTCGTTTTGTAGGAATAATGCAATGCATAATACTCTAATCAAGTAGTTCGATATGCAGAAACAATGCAACACGTAACCCGACAATCAGGTCGTTCGTTATGCAGAAATAATGCAATGCATAATACACTCTAGCACCGATTACGGTGCCTTCGGCAGTCTCTCCACCACTCGTGCTGACTCACAGTCTGACTCTGACAACAGCTGCCCCACACGGGTATGGTGTAAACAAAAAGTGCAGCTCCGCACTCTGGCCATGGTACTGCCATTCCCTTGGCAAGTATGTTCCGCGACACAAGCCGAAGCAGAGGCTCGAGCTGCAGGAATGGGTAGAGGCCGAGAGTGTCTCCCTTTGAGCCCACACCCTGTCCCAGGTGTCGACACACGTTACCTGGGGGGTGCGACCTCGATCTCCTCTCCTCTTCCAGTGACTTGGGCCTTCGATGCAATCTTTGTGAAATCCGGGCAGTGGGACTCGGGCTCTCCCTCGACGAGGTTGGTTCGAGGTCCCGCTCTGGCAAAGGCTGGCTCGGGCCGGCGGCTCAGCTCCTCCGGGGCTGCCGGTCCGGGCAGCTGATGATACGAAGATCTCAGGCGGCCACAGTGCACACGCACACAGCATTGCAGAGACTCACTTGAGCTTCGGGTGCACGATCACCGGGCACTCCACACAAAGGTCTCAGGCTGCACGAAGCACACGCACACAGCGTCGTTGAGACTCACTTGAACTCTGGGTGCACAATAAAGAGGAAATCCTCATGAAGGTCTCAGACTGCACAAAGCACAAGCACACAACGTCGCTGAGACTCACTTGGACTCCGGGTATGCGTGATAACAAGGCAATCCTCACGAAGGTCTCAGTCTGCACAAAGCACACGCACACAGCGTCACTGAGGCTCACTTGGACTCCGATGCACACGATAACAGGACAATCCTCACAAAGGTCTCAGGCTGCACAAAGCACAAGCACACAGTGTCGCTGAGACTCACTTGGACTACGGGTGTGCGCGATATCAATGCAATCCTCACGAAGGTCTCAGGCTGCAAAAAGCACATGCACACAGCACCGTTGAGACTCGCTTGGACTCCAGGTGCCCACGATCACAGGGCACTTCTTACGAGGGTCTCAGGCTGCAAAAAGCCGATGCACACAGCGTCACTGAGACTCTCCTGGAAACCTTTGTGTTCCTGAGTTTCCGCAACAGGGAGCCAGCTAGCCTCGGGCCCTTGGGGATAAGGTACTTCTGGACACAGCACACAGCAAAATCCTTTCAAGCAGGGGGACACAGAACACAGCAAAGTCCCTTCAGCCTCTCCTTGGTTAAAATAGCACACTGCAGGCCAGCCCCAGACCACACAACAAGGGTCAGTCCTTTCCTTTAGTCTCTTCAGTTGTTTCTTCCTTGGCAAAGGTTCCTCTTGACCACGAAGTAGCTTCATTCTTGTTCAAACTTGATCAATCCATTTCTCCAAAGTTCAGGGGCTTCAGCTCTCATAGTTATACCCCTAAATGTCTTTGAAGTCTTTGTGTTCAGGGGGGCACTGACCCCTCTTCAAACCAGTTCTGGGTGCCTCCCTGCCAGTGATACCTTTTTCCTTTGATTAGTGGGGGTCTGGATTCTCAATCACTCAGCAGGAGAAGGGACCATTGTTTTATGGGAACAACCCAGGCCTCTTCACCTCTAGGGACTGCTCCTCCCCCCTACACCCCAGCTGCAGGTCAGCCTGTTGCTGTCTCACCTCCTCCCCTGGGTCAAGACATTCCCCAGAACCTATCACTTTCAAATTCAGACAGTCAATCCACAACCAGGCAGAGACACACAGAAATGTTAGAGCACAAAAGCCCTGCCACTTCTAAAAGAGTGGCTTCTAAACACACAATGCGAAAACCACCTTCATAAAAAGATGTGTGATTACATTGTGAGTTCAGGCATACTAAACTTCACCTCTCCATCTTAAGCCTTTGAGAAGATAGGCTGGAAAACATATTCTACAGCCTCCCGATTCTGTCCTATGGGCAAGATGGCCTCTCAACAGTGAAAAATGAAATTATTTCACTGTTAGGACATGGTACACACCTTAGCACATGTCCTACCTTTCACATGCACTGCACCCTGCCCAGGGGGTAACTTGGGCCTACCATAGGGGTGTCTGATGTGCATAAAAAGGGAAGGGTAAGGTCTGGCAAGTGTGCGCACTTGTCAAACCACAGGGCAGTTTAACAATCCGCGCATAGGCACTGCAATGGCAGGCCTGAGTTCCCTCTTTAAGGCTACTTGTGTGGATAGCACAATTAGTGCTGCAGACCCACTAGTAGCAGTTGCATTACCAGCCCTGGCACACATAGTGCACTTTACTAGGGACTTCATGAGTAAGGCAAACATACCAATCATGGACAACCAATTACAATTACACTTTACCCAGGGAGCACTTGCACTTTGACACTGATCAGCAGTGGCAAAGTGCCCAAAGCATCTAAGTTGGCATCACCATGTCAGAAAAAAGGTCTACGTGGAAAGAAAAATTAGGGAACTTTAGCCAAAAAGGGCCAAGTCCAACACACAGTCACTCACATAAAATATGTTAGAAGTGGTATTACTCAGCAGTAGTTCACCTAGTATAATAATTTACCTTTTGTTGTAGGTTAGTATATATGTTTAAAACCATAAACTCTTGAAAACACTTACACTCACTATATGATGTTATCAGTGATGTCATGAGTGATGTCATTTGAGATGTCATCAGTGATGTCACAGACAATGTCATGAGTGATATAAATGTGAGGTCATAGGCATTGCGGGGATTTAATGTATAGTTAGCTCAGGTAACTATAACTGCTAAATCTCACTGGGGACCTAGTTTCCATAGGAAAAGCATTTTTTATTTCTCAATATCATTGGTGCCATTTGACGAATCTTCATGAAATTTTCAAAACTAATGGGGCACTCCGGTCAGCTCCTGTCTCAAAAGTTTCGGGGTGATTCGTCAAAAGGGAGTTGAGAAAAAAGGGGGGTCCCAAAACACATTTTCTCCATGTTAATTTCCATAGGAAAAGTTTGTCGCAGCTACAGCCCGAACTGCTGAACGGAATTACACCAAATTTGGCAGAGAGATAGCTCTTGGTTTAGAGTGCACTCTTTGCTTTAAATGCAGTAAATCCGTTCAGTAGTTTCAGAGAAATTCAAAATTAAAAAGCTATAGATATCTGGCTGTTGCAGTGGATCCGCAAACCCGCCCGAGCACGAGCTTGATTTTGATTGGCTGCCAACACTTCAAACCAAGAAGTGTTGGCAGCCATATTGTGACTCAGTTGAACCAAAAAATGAAGAAAAGGGGGCAGGGTAGAATCACCCTGACACCCGAGGTCTGCTCAGTGGGTCGGCAAAAAAAGCATTTTTTTAAAAAAATAAGGGGCGGGATTCGCATAGTGTCCGTGAATTCTGCAGAATTTGTTTCGTGTGGGCCAGGTCCCGGGGCAATGTGGTAAACATATGTGGGGGCCGCCCAGGCCCCCGCAGCCCCGGGGACTGCCATCTCTCAGGGTTTTTTTAAAATAAAAAAGCGTGGGGTGGATCCTGCCTCTATGCTGCCCCGGGGACCACCACCTCCCCGTGGCATTGCAAAATAATGGGTGGGTGCCTCGCAGGCCCCCAAAGCCCTTGGGACTGCCACCTCCCCGGGGATTCAATGTTTAAATGCGGGGGACCTTGCGCCCCACTGCCGCCCCAGGGACCGCCAGCTCCCAGGGGCTAGCTTTAAAAATGTGTGTGGGGGCTCTAGCCCACCCACACTGCCCCAGAGACCACATCTCCCCGGGGCACACTTTATTGTAATATGGGGGTCCGTTGCAGCCTCCCAGCCCTGGGGACCACCACCTCCCCGGGGCTATGTTCAAGTTGGAAGGGGGGCAGCGCCGCACCCTACAGGAGCCCTACTGGGCCCTGGGGACTGCCACCCCCCAGGGCCGGATCCAGTAATGTCCCGGGGTGCCCATGCCTGGGACATTGCAGTTTGCAATGACAGGGTGGGAGTACTGCTCCCGCCCTGCCATTGCAATCTTCTGCTTTACTTCATGGAAGCAAGAGCAGGAAACCTGCTCTCACTTCCATGAAGCGAAGAAGATTTTCTTTTGGGCAAAGGGAGCTGCATGTTTGCAGCTCCCTTGGCCCAAAAGCAATGTTGGCTCCCACAGGAGGCAGGGACTGGGGGGCATTGGGGCTCTCCCAAGGTCTCCAACATGAGACAGGCCCCGGGGGATGGGGTCCACGGGGCCAAACGTGGCCCAGGGATGGGGGGCAATGTGGCCACCCTCCCATAAAAAAAGATTTAAAAAATTAAAAATGAGGCAAAGCCCTGGGGGGTGGCATCTCTGGGGCCAAAAAAGGCCGGAGGAGGGGTGCCAAGTGGCACCCCTCCTTTAAGTGTAGATTTTTTTTTGTTTTTAAAGTGCCCATGCCCAGGGGGATGGGGTGCGGGCCGAAATTAGCCCCGGAAGGGGGGGCTGCACTCCCCCTTCCCATTTTTTATCAAAAATAATTTTAAAAATGGCTCAGGCCAAGGGGGATGGGTTCCTCAGGGCCCCAAAAATATTAAGAGACTAGGGGGCCATACGGCCCCCATTAGGAAAAAAAAAAGATAGGAGAAGCCGGCATCTCAACGGAGGTCCCGCCCCCTCCCTGCACCACTCTGCAAATGCGCCTCCTGGTGCATTCTGGGTTGGGGAATTAAGTCCCTCAAATCCTAAGGGTCCTTACCACAGTGGGATTCCTGAGTGGTGGTCCGAGGCCAGGCCCCTTTTTACACCACTCGGCAAAGACGCCTCATGGCGCACTGCTGGTGGGGGGATGAGGTCCTCTTTTCTCCTGAAGACCTCAGGACTAAAGTGGACTTCATCCACCGAGCAGCAGTGCACCAGGAGGCTCGTTTTCAGAGTGGTGTAAAAAGATGGCATGGTCTCAGACCACTCTAAGCAATCCAACTGTGTGGGGCTTACTAGAAATAACAGGAAGGCTAGTTGGCCCCCAGGGACCATCAGGAGGCAAGCGGACTTCATCCCCCAACCAAGAGCGTGTCAGAAGAGTGCATTTTCAGAGTGGTGGAGAAAGGGTGTGTGGCCTGTGTCCACCTCTCAGCAATCCCACTATCTGGGGCTTACTGGAGGTATCAGGTACGCTTGTTGGCCCCTAAGGACTCCCAGCAGCAAAGGGGACTTTAATGCCCATCCAAGAGAACGCCAGGGAACACGTTGGCAGACTGATGGGCAAAGGGGGCATGACCTGCTATGAGAACTTACCAATGCTGCTGTGTGGGACTTACTGGAGGTAAATGCTAATTTGTAACTATAATGTCCCTGAAACCTATGTTTTTTTCAGTGAATTTCAAAGATTTTTTAAATGCTAATTTGTAACTCTAACATCCCTGAAACCTATGGTTTTTTCAGTGAATTTCAAAGGTTTTTTAAATGCTAATTTGTAATTATTTTCTTCTTTAAACCTATATTTCTTTCAGTGATTTTAAATTATCACTTCATTGTCAACCTAGTGAAAACAGCCAATATCCTCAGTTTTCCAGCAATAGCTTCCCCCAAACAATTTTTGGCTCACAAATGAGAACAACAACTAACGGTAATAATATACAGAGTAGATGTCCCAGTGCAAAAATTAACACAAAAGCACCAGTTCCCGATATTTTCAATGAGGAGCCAAATCTGGGGTACGATCCAAAAACAGGGAATAAGCCACATTTGCAGTAGGTATCTAACATCTGCATTTTACTGGTGTAAACAAGGACAACTACCTACAATGTGAAAGGGATCGCAGCCCAGAATCACATCTGAAGCGCAACATATGTCATAGAGTTATTGATCACACAGTTCAAACACCCCTGAAGGCCACAACACTCACTGCAACCAGCCTCAGGATGTCTCCCCCGGACCACTCCCCTCCCTACTACCACCGAGGCAGCGCAGAACAGGACAGCGGACCTTCCAAAAACGGCATGGTCCCTCAGCCACACAATACTTGAATGTTGGCAGATATGGCAAGCAAATATGTGTGAAGGACTGTTGCAGGGATTCTGCTTATACACAGAACTATGCGTAGAACCCCAGGACCTCAGTGAGTTGTGGTGTACCAGAAACTCACCTCAGAACCCAGAACCCAGTATCCGGCTAGCATAAGTGTCCCATTCGTTATCCGAGATTTAGCTCGGAGGTCCCAATGAAAAGACAACCCAGAACACGCGACTCAGTACATACTCAGGAATGGTGGGAATCGGAAATACCTGTTCGTATATTATTCTCACATCAGTCCACAACAAGAATCAACAGAGACACGGTGAAAATAAAAAGAGTTTATTTTTATAGACCACGTGTCCTAATATGCAGTACTTTGGCTCATACAAGCAGACAAATGATTAAAATCAAAACCATCAACATAGTTACAATTCCATAGAATATAAAAGGGGTGATCATGTTATAATGACAGTGGATACTACCACTTTCCCTTTACTAAGAAGCTAATATTATTATTAGTCTAACAGAAGGTCTCTTGGGCTTGAATAGGGGACCCCATACCTCAAAGATCAGCTTAGTGAAATCACATCACAGGAGCATCAGGAGTCTTCTCGCAGGAAGGCTCGTCTTCGGTCTGAATAATAAACATGATGTCCGTGATATTAAAAGCACCAACTTTCAGGTATGTGCAGCTGCTCGTGTGTTATGACTAAATAGTGGGTCGATCAACCTAGAGTGGAAAACATGCATTGTCTAACAACTCAGACTGTTTGTCACATCGTGTGCAGACCAAGGTCGCTTCGCAGAGCTCGGGATGGTAACAACAGATTGCTCTCGTGTGAGGCAAAACTCGAGTCAGCAGTTCGTTTAAGCAATAACATGTGAACGCAGTGTCGTGTGCAAAAGCAGCAAGATGGCTTTCCAACTTCTGACGTGGTTATGCTAACTTAACAATGTATGTACGTATTAAGGGAGTCCTTACTACATGCCCCCTTGATCGAAGCACTACTTAGTATGCAAGAAAAGAGAGAACGCAGAGTTCAAGCGCGACAGAGCAGAACAAGGCGTATCCAATTTAAAAAAAGAACTGGTCAGTTCAGGCAAAGTTCGAACAGAAAAAAAAAACAAAAAAAGATAGAAAAAACAAAAAACCTCAAACGTGCCGTGTGGGGTGAAAAAAGGAAAAAACGCCTCACCGGGCTGAAGTGCAGACGTACAGGGACAGTTCAAGACACGTGAGGAAAACACAGTGGACGAAAGTTCACTCAATCCATGAAAGTATATGCAGCATACGTGGCCCTCCAGCAGAAAATCATTGGCACGGCCACTGAAGGTTTCAGCCATCCAGTTAAGTAAAGAAAAGGAACATACGTGTTCTTCTATCAGCGGAGCCTCTAGCACCATCAGAGGGCAACCAGCGTGTACTTCCAAGTAACTCATATTCAAGAAGTCATATGCCGCTCTCACGATGTCCCAATTACCCAGGATACCATGCGCCGCACCGCAGGCCATAATCCGAACACCAGAACAGGCAGACTCGTGAGACACCAAGGGCCTCATCAGTCGATCAAAATTCGGGTCCGGAGACACCATGTTGGTTAAGCACAAATCCATAGGCCATTCAAAGGGACACTCTAGGCAGTGGAAGACAGGTTGCACGCAGGTGAAGTAGGAATACCGGAAGGATAATCCATATGCCAGGCTCAAAGTCGCCAACGGCAGGACACCATAGTAATCAAGCATCCTGTCACGAAGAAGCTGCAGACGGGACAGGCTGACGTGTGGCACAGAAAGAGCAGCCATTCCGCAAGATGAAAAGTAAAAGTAGCACACCTGCCACTAGAGCCAGAATTAACGGGACACCTCCAAAGACGCTGGAGAAAATAGAATGAAAAAATGCCGGAATCACACCAAAAATAGTTTGGAAAGAGGTCACGAGGCCCGAGCCCACAAGTTTAAAAAAATGAGCCAGGCCAGTCGTGGACGAGGCATTGAAAATTGTTTGGATCAAAGCTCCAAAATGCAGGGGGAGGTCAGTATTCAAAAGCGCCTGTACCTCTGTGCGCGTATTTGCTACGTGAAGGACAAATGTTTCCCGGGAGGAAGTCAATGGCACCTCCTTTTGGGACAATAGCGCTCTTATTCTGCTCATCTTGTCGAACTCTGCTTTCAAGGTTGGAATTGAAGGCCAGATAGAAGCATCCAGCCTCCCCTGCGGGGGTGGAAACAGGACGTTATTGCAGCAGACAACCCTCTGTGTTACAGTTACTATATACGGGATCCCTACTAACATCCCGCAGCAAGCTTCATTGTTTAAAATTAAATAACTACCGTTTGCAAGCAGCGTGAAAGATGGCGTAATCACTGGTACCGGGATACCTTTGAGGACGCAGGCCAAATTCGGAGCGTGTACATTACAAGCACCGTGCAATTGAATGTGCCTACACACAACAGAATGATCAGGTGACGTTGTACATTCTTCACCCTTCAGATAAACCTCAGTACCGTCCCTTGTACATCTATACGTAAAGGGGAGGGACCAGACTTCATGTATGAAAGCGGTACCCAGCTGTTCATATCTACCCAGAGCATAGTGTTTCATACAAGAGGTAAACTTAAAAAGCGCAAACGGTAGACTTATCAATCCGTGTAAGAGCCACACAGCGGAGTCGACTTCCGCAACAGAAAAAGATAACGGCTCCAATTTCTCAATATGGAGCAAGGAATATGTAGCATCCTTCATGGACATGAACTGCTGTTTGTCAGTAAGGTTAAAGGGAAGAAATAACGATGTTGTATTCAGATAGTCCCAAGGGACCTTCCCTGCCTTCAATGTTTGTAATGTCCATGCAAACTGCATAACAGAACGCAACTGGTTTTGACCATGATACAACACAGACATATCATCCTGCACAATATCCACAATTGAAGATACAATATTATCTAATGTATAAATGCGAGAAGAAAGAGTGTTAATGCTGTTATCAATAACTGCTAATACTTTTTCCATATTAGCCTGATCAATAGCTCTCAATCTTGAAGCTGCCTCAATTTGCGACAGTTTCCATACTTCGTTGTAAATAGCATACGCCCATCTCTTGGATCTGCCACCCACAGGACCTTTAACAAAATCATTCAAATCTATTTTGTCATGTAACTTTGATAAATGAACTTTGACAGATGCCAAGGTGGAATGTCGCAGCCAGGACTGACATAATTTCCCCACAGAGTATGTAGTTACTGTATGTGACGACTCAAACCGGGGGTCCACGCGATCTTGAGTATACCCCGGTTTCAGTCCTAGAAAACGACGTTGACAGGTATCAGAACTGCTTTGCCAAATCAACCATCCCTCACTATTAAATTTCGAAATATTGAAAGATGAATTAGAAACTAATAACTGCAAAGCAGGAAGGGGCAGATCTGTGTGATTATACCAATTTGGGTAAGCACCCAGATCCGGCACAGAAGGCGAATTTAGTTTTTTAGAAGTGGCCAATCCGAAACAGGTGGTTTGGAAGATGGTTGCATTTAAAAACAACATATGATTTGGTACTAGACAGGCACGGTGTAAAGCTTCAGTTCCCTGAACCTGCCACGGTTTGGAACCCCAAACCGACTTAAGATCAATAGTAGCCTTCCATAGATCATAACCTTTGATTGACAACTCATCCATAAAGGACTTAGAATATAGCAATTTGGTGTGTGTCAGTCTAACCTTGGAGGCAGACTCGGGCTTAACTTTTAAATAAAAGGATGCCGGGGCCGAAACACCGAAATCAGTAAAATAAGTAAACTTATCAACTAATGTATGTGAACTGCCAAACGAGGGGGTGGGACAATGTTCCCACTGGGTAAAATTTACAAAATTTCTAAACGAATTCGATTTATGCAGGAAGTGATTGCCATAATGTTGAAAACAGTACTGTTCCGCATAATTAGCCGCATTTTCATACAAATCCTCAGCATCAAAGGCGGCATAATATTTCAAATCTGAAAACAGTGCTTCAATGGCGTGTACATCCCAATCATCAGAACGTATGTTCTGTTTAACCACATCACCCATAGAAACACGAAATACATTAGCCACATTAATGACCTCTGTAGGCCCATGAATTTGAAATTTAACTGCATCCCATGCGATTCCATCCATGACGGGCCAGGCAGTAATATTCACAAAAGTCTGGTCCCTTTTCATGATGTGGGATGAGGAGTGGGGGGCCAAAGTTCCATTGATAAGTCTAATTGTCGATCTCTCTTTGAGATAATGGCCATCCACCAAACGGAAGAAAACTACAACAAATCCAATGGACATAAACAAAAAAATACCAAAAAGCATCAACCAGATGTATGTCCAAGGAGCTATCAAACAATGTTTCTTAAACCAGCTCACAAAAACAGCAATGTTTGATGGGGGAGTTGAGGGCAAAGAGTTAGTGTCAAAGGAAAAACGGGACTGGCCAAGTGCTGTAGATTGTAAAACAGGCGAAGGTCCACGTGTAGGATAAGCATACTCAGTCTCTTCGGGCAAACCACCAGCCGGTGGTATCAGCAAGGGATCAGTAACTGAATGCATCTCGATTGCAACATCAGACAAGGTGGTAGAAGCAGGAACCATCATTGAATTTCTTTGCATTGTCTGGCATGAAACTGCCGGAGTCATACTAAGAAGTATCGGCCACTCGCTGAAGTTTGACATTGTCAATAGAGATGTACCTGTTTTCTTTGCGACCAGGAAGTGGAGGTAAAATGACTGTTCTTGTACCCTGCACTCCAAGCACTGGAACTGGTGCACGATAAGAGGGGCCGAACTCCTTCTTGTTCTCCACCTTCTCACGGACCAGATCACCAACTCGGGGTAGCCAGCCGACTACCGGAATCTGAACCTCAGCTTCAGACGTGGAGGGCAAATGTTCTTTCGAAAGAGAGTCTCTGGCTTCTTGTAGAGTCTGCAAAACAGCACAGTGATCATCTACGTCAAAGGGTGCGGTCGACGCCACAATGTCTAGACCATCAAGGTCTGGAACAAACATTCTGATTCCGAAGAGCATCATGTACGGGGTCCGCCCACCCAGAGACCTTCTAGGGAGATTATTTAGTGCACGTTGGACGTTATACAAATGGGCTAGCCAGTTCCGGCCCGTGCCTAAAACACGTGCTGTCAATGATTGCTTTAAGTCACGGTTCATTCGCTCCACCACACTATTACCCTCAGGTCGGTAGGGAGACGAAAATTTGACAAGGACCCCCAAATTTTTCATAGCCTCCTTGTAAGCCTTAGAGGCGAACGCAGGGCCCTGATCAGAATGGAAGGTACCACACGCAAAAGTTCCCACAAAGACACGCAAATCCCTGATGACAGTCCGCGAGTCAGCACTCCTTTGTGGCCATACCCATAGAAAACGTGTGCACGAATCCACTGCAACCAAGATGTACTTGTACGCAGTATCAGAAGAAAAAGGACCGCAGTGATCTAAATAAACACAACCAAATGGCTTATTAGAGATGTACAGCTGTATCTGTGGTGGGCGCGCAACAGTAGAAGGTTTAATCTGTTGGCAAATGTCACAATCAAGAACATAAGCGCGCGCTTGTTTATATAAACCAAACCACCAGTAACGTTGTTGTAGCAGAGATATTGTAGCTGACACACCGGCGTGGGCTGACGCCAACCCCTCGTGCGCAGCCAAGATCAGTGCTGGTCTGCAGTCCGCGTTGGGAATTATTCTATCACCAACGTCGTTAATCCTCACTAATGGGACGTTCTCAGGACTTAAATGATAAATATACCGAGAGGGAAAACCCTTCGGGTAATCTCCTCCCTTCTCTGTAGCAGCAATAGCTGCCAAGATGTCATCATCAATCTTACTTTTGGATCTTGTAACTGCCGCCACTAAGTATGTAGCCACTGCTGTTTTCGCTGCCTCGTCAGCTAAGCTGTTGCCGACAGCAAGCCGCTGGTGACCAAGAGTGTGAATAACACTTACGAGAGGAAGACGTTCTTTAAAGTCCGCCACTCGAACCCAAAGCGTTTTATGCTTAATTGTGCTACCTTTAGTGTCGCGGTAATCATTCTGAGACCAGAAGTGTAAATTGTCATTGTAGGACTGGACACAGTAGAAGGAGTCACTCACTATAAGAGTAGTGACTCGGGGATCAGCAAACTCCAGTGCAAGCACCAGAGCCCGGAGCTCCGCCAATTGCGCGGTACAATCACCCAATGACTGCGTATGCACTGCATCAGATTGGAATTCACCATTTACGAATGTACCTACGACAATTGCGCAAGCCGCTGAATAAGCGTGCTTCGATCCAATTGCGGGTTGCGCAGACCCGTCAGTGTATATGACACAATGGTATTCTTCGAGCGGGCGCAAAGACAGAGGTGCCGGATGAACGAATTCATACTGCAAGTACTCTTGAGTCTGTAATGAGGCATCAAAGATGTAAGTGACGTCTGGCGACGTCAGTGTTGTAGCCCATTGTATCCACCGTGGATGCAAAGCTTTAGAATTGGGTACACTTGCTTTAGTCACTGCCTCTAAAGCAGGATAGGGAGTTACAACCAGAATCTGTTTCCCATGCGACAGTGCGCGTTCCTTGAGGATCGCCATCTGCACAGCAGTCAGAACTTTTTAGACCGTGGAAAAACGTAATTCAGCAGAGGTGTACAAGTGGGATTTGTACGCAATGGGGACTGTGTCGCCCTCATTAAACGTCAAATACGTGAACCCCACGGCGCCTGGTACTATCCTTATTACCAGGTTAGTGCGGTTATCACGTGTCAGCAAGTATTGTGAAGCAAGAAGGTCAGCCTGTAAAGACTGTAAAATTGCAGAGTGTTCTAGCTGCCAGCTAGACTTCGAAAACGAAGGCTGTACCAAGGCGTAAAGCGGCTTGATACGCTGGGCATAATCAGGAATGTACGTACGGCCGAAATTCAGAAAGCCCAGCAGAGATTGTAATTTCTTCAGTGTCGTAGGAGCACTTAAGCGTGCACACTTTTCCAGAAAGTGGGGGGCTAACCCCTTACCTTCATTGTTGAGCTCGTAGCCCAAAAACAACACCGTATATTCCGCGATGTGTGACTTCGCAAAATTGAATTTGTAGCCATAGTCAGCAAAACTCACGATAATATTGTCAACCCGAGACAGATGCGGCATCAGCTCATCATCCGTAAGATAGATATCGTCAACATAGGAGTATGCTTCGGGGTCTATTCTTTCTAAAAGAGAAACCACGCGAGCAGAAAAGACGCCAGGGCTATTTTTGTAACCCATGGCTAATCTTGTAAACTGTTTTTGTTTTCTGCCTGAAGTAAACGCTGTCCACTGGCTACTCAGTGTGGACAGGTTGTGGCTAAAAAAGCCATTGGAAATGTCAAGTGTCGTTTTAAATCTCTTACGCACGAGACTGTCGACCAAAGCCGAGCTATGTGTATTTTGTACCGCGCAGGTCCGGCAATGGGAGTTTAGGTGCCGGTAATCCAAAACTAAACGGTACGAGCCGTCAGGCTTCGTTACAGTGAATAAAGGGTTATTCATAGGGGACACACATGTTTCAATAACACCCTGATATTCCAATTGTTCAAGGATTGCCGCGACGTGGGGTCTAGCTTCACGACGCATAGGATATTGAGGTTGAGGCTGGGGCATAGACCGCAATGGAATCTCATGGCAGGGGGACAATCTGTCCCATCCCACCTGAGTACGATACACCGCCGGCGCAAGCGCAAGCGCCCACTCCTCAGCATACACTTCAGCCTGGTCCTTAGGCACTGTGTGCGCAAAGGACGGGAGGATTACTTCCTCCCCTCTAGGAGCCTCTAAAATGAAAGCTGGGGGCCAATCTGCCTCCGCTAGGAGGATATCATAGGTGGTGGTCAGATTATCCCAAAAAATCCCTTTTATTGTACGTTGTATGTCACCCTCTATTAATAAGACTATTTCATAAAGTCTGTCAGGGGGAGCCACTCTGGTGTCAGCTGTTTCCACAGTAACCGATATATCAGTTGCTGTCACCGCCAGAAATGGACGCAGAGCTTGACGGACTATGGTAATTTCCGCTGCGCTGTCCAGGAGCGTCAGCGCCCATGTCCGGTTCCGAAGCTGTGTCCGCACTATCTGAGGCATACCTTGCCGTCAGAGCCGCCACTTTCTTCTTCTGAAACGGGGGTCTTTGTCTTGCAAATTCGTCCTGCTTGCCTTTACCCTCAGTCTGTCGGGGCTGGTCACGCTGTTGTGGAGCACCCCGACCTTTGCCACCGCCTCCGCCACCGGACTGTGTAGCCGATGTTTCCTGTGAAGAACGAGGAGAGCGCTGTTCAGAAACCTGAAATCTATCAGGAGACTTTATAGCAGCACGATCGCGCAGATCATAAGTGCGTTCACTACTAGACTGTACGGGAGAGGCAGGCCGAGAGCCCTGTTTCAGTTGCTGCTGCTTTCCCTGTTGTTTAACCTGCCATTTTTGTTTAGGAAAAAAGGGCCGTTCGTCCTTACCAGACGTTTCTGCCTTACCCTGCTGTTTTAGATCGGGATTCTTTATTACAGGCTTAACTCCTAAAGAGCTACGACCCAAATCCCGATATGCCTCTGCGATTATTTTCGCAAATTCCTGCGGTTTGTCCTCCTCAGGAACTCGTTTCAGTTCATTACGAACCTGGAAATGCAAAGCATCACCCTTCAGGTTACCAATTATCATGGTAGCCACCAGGTCAAATTGCCCGAGGAGCCGCATCCCTAACTCTATCGCAGACTCCGCACCATGGTTCTCTTGAACTCTTTTGATAACGGAGGGCAGCTGCAACATAGACGGAGTGCCAAAGCACTGCGCGTACGTCGCTGCAAAGACCTTGCCCCAATTTACACAATCATCAATGTGGGGGACCAAGTCCTTAGGCAAACTAATGGTGAGGATCCTGTGCTTCTCCACAGGAGTAGTATTCGGGTAAACCGCTTCTATTTGGTCAAATTTTTCAGCAAGCCAAAAGGGAAAATCATCCCTAGTTTGGGGGCGCTTGCCCATAACAGAATTAACCATAACAGGACTAATGACCACTGCGTGATGATCAGTAGGCTGTCCCGCAACAGCAGGTGCCCCCGCCTGCATATTGCGCGACACACACTCCTGACTTGGAGCGTTTGCATTAGGAGCGGTACGGCGCTGCCGCGCGATTTTTAAAACAGTTCTCATTTATTATTTCTTTTTAGTTCTGCGGATCGGTGCCTCACTTCCCCTTACCTGCACCATAATTCGTGCCCTCACCGCCGTTTGGCGGGCTGGTTTCCTGGGGTGGCAGACATCTTGGGTTGGGGAGCGGACCGGGTAGACAGCGCTTACTGCGCATGCGCCAGTGGTTGAGCGGGCATTTAAGGCGAGTCCCCGCCTTCCTTTCCCCTGACTTGGAGCGTTTGCATTAGGAGCGGTACGGCGCTGCCGCGTGATTTTTAAAACAGTTCTCATTTATTATTTCTTTTTAGGTCTGCGGATCTGTGCCTCACTTCCCCTTACCTGCACCATAATTCGTGCCCTCACCGCCGTTTGGCGGGCTGGTTTCCTGGGGTGGCAGACATCTTGGGTTGGGGAGCGGACCGGGTAGACAGCGCTTACTGCGCATGCGCCAGTGGTTGAGCGGGCATTTAATGCTCCTCCCCTAGCGCAGCGGGATCGCGCAGCGGGCGTGTCCTCGCGTGGCCGGAGTCGTGCCAGAGTCCTGCCCGTCTGCGCCCGTCCGCGCTAAGGCCGTGCGGGGCGCGGCGGGCTCTGGCCTGCTCCCGTTTATCTAGCACTGCTGCCATGCGTACATACTCCAGGGAGCACTTGTACTCCATTGGTAGGGTGGGCGGTCATTGCACTCTACAGCCCGTTCACCCACTATGTGGCCCCTACCGCTGTCCCTGTAACGGTTTGTCGCTTGACCCTCCGCAGCTTCTTCCCCGGCTGTGTCCCTCTGCCGCTCGGCACAACAGGGGGCTACCGCCCTCACTGCGGATTTTGAATCTTAATGTCAGGTCGATTCTTGCACATAAACAAAATGTGTACGACCTGATTGAAAATGAAGTCCCGGATATCTTAGCCTTAACCGAAACATGGCTTCAGGAAGCCGACACTGCTATTCCTAATCTCGCTTGTCCTCCCGGTTACTCTATGTACATTGCGAATAGGCTAACTAGAGGCGGAGGCATAGCTCTGATAGTGAGATCTTGTTTCTCCTGTGTGTGGACCATTCTCGAGATCGCTGGCTGTGAAAGTGCCTCGTTTAAAGTCGCTGTCAGCCCAGAATTTACACTCTCTGGGATGGTGGTGTATCGTCCGCCGGGCAGTGATGTGGCGTTCAGGAATGCTTTCCCGGACACTGTCGCCACCTTGGTCACTGACTGTGCCAATTTTTCCATCTTGGGCGACTTAAACTTGCATTTTGATGCTCCATCCTGTCTGACAGCACGTAGTATTCTTAGGGACTTAGAGGCCTTTCAACTTTTTCAGCTGGTCTCCCAGCCTACTCACTCCGGGGGACATATCCTCGACCCTTTTTTTACCAACTTGATCGAGGCTAAAGTCACGTCGGTGGCTCCTGTAGAGTGGTCTGACCATTCTTTGGTATCCATCTATTGCCCTATGACTACCAACATTTCCACCTCTTCAGCCAAGCGGGTATCCAGGAGGCCCTGGAGTAAACTCAGGCTGGATGACTTTTACCATCTTTTGTCAGTGGAACCTCTGGCCCTACCTAACAACGTAGAGGAGGGGTATGATCTCTTCTGCGCTTGGCTCACTAGGGCTCTGGATGCTCTGATACCTGTTGCAACAACGAAGATCAACCCTCGAGTGTCAAGCCCCTGGTATGATGATGCTTTGCGCGCTCTGAAGGGAGCCTGTAGACGGGCGGAGAGGGCCTGGCGGAAGACATATGGGGCTGAGTTAAAAGCCACATATGTCGCGTCCGTCAAGCTCTACCACCGGGCCATTTGCCGTGCCCGAGCGGCATTCTATGCCGAGGAATTTCGGAATAGCCCTAACCCGTCGAAGGCCATCTTCAAGGCGGTGAAAGACCTTATGTCTAAGCGGGCTATCTCTATGGCTGAGAGCTCTGTCGCACACTGTGAATCCCTCGCTTCCTACTTCTTGGGAAAGGTCCAGTCTATATATCGGTCCTTCCCGAGTACTTGTATAGCGTTGGGTAGCCCTAAGGAGTCACCTCACCTGCCCGCCCTGCTCTCACTTCCCCCCCTCACCTTGGAAGGGTTTGACAAACTTGCTACGCAAGTTAAATCTGGGTCTCCATCTGATCCAGTGAGGCCTGTCCTCTTCCGAGACCAGACCTTTGTGGGGCGTGTGGCAATACGCTCTCTGATCAATCTCTCCTTAGAGACTGGGGTTGTTCCCACCAGTTGGAAGCGGGCGGTGGTGTCGCCGATTATTAAAAAACCATCTCTTGACCCGTCTAAGCCGGAAAGCTATCGTCCCATCTCGCTGTTGCCTTGGCCTGCCAAGTTAACAGAGGCTCATGTCAATCTGGCCCTGTCTGCACACTTAGCCCGGTCCAATGCCCTCGACCCCACACAGAATGGCTTCCGTGCTGGCCACAGCACGGAGACTGCCCTTCTGGTGATGGTGGAGCATCTCCGTGCAAGGTTGGATGCTGGTCAGACGGCGGCGCTGATTTTGTTAGATCTCAGCGCCGCATTTGACACTGTATCCCACAGCATCCTCCTTGGGCGGCTCGAGGAGACTGGTATTGGCGGCCTGGCACTGCAATGGTTCCGCTCCTTCCTAGACCTAGACAACCGCTCCTTTTGTGTTTCCATCCCACCCTTCAAGTCCAGGTTTCTGCCTCTGGCCATGGGGGTTCCGCAGGGATCCTCGCTGAGTCCCACGTTGTTCAATCTCTACGTGAGACCGCTGGCTGATGTCGCAAGGCAGTGGGGCCTAACCATGGTCTCATATGCCGACGACACACAGCTGGCGGTTACTCTCAGCGGGGATGCGGCTGAGGATGCCCCCAGGTTTCAGTCCGGACTGAAGGCGGTGGCCAGCTGGTTGACAGGTAACTGTCTCCAGCTCAATGCCACAAAAACGGAGGTTATGGTTGTCGGGAAAGGAGTGGAGCTCTGGGGCGACCAGTGGTGGCCTCTGGAACTGGGCCCCACTCCGACCTTAGTGTCGGAGGTGAAGAACCTTGGGGTCTGGTTAGACGCTGGTCTTACATTTATAGGGCATACCAAAAAAATCGCAGCCTGTTGCTTCGGTCTACTAAGAGGCTTACGGCCGGTGCTTAAGTTCTTTGATGCCCCTACCAGACAGCTTGTGGTCCAGGCAACTATCATCTCTCGGCTGGACTACGCTAGCTCTTTGCTGGTGGGGGCTAACCAGGCTGAGCTAACCCGGCTGCAGCGGGTGCAGAATGCCGCGGCAAGAGCCATTGTTGGACTTCCTAAGTTCTGCCCGGTGTCTCATGTCATCCGCTCCTTGCACTGGCTTCCGGTGAGGAAGCGTATTATCTTCAAGGTCTTGTGTCTGACCTTTAAAATCCTCAGAGGCATCGGCCCTGAGATCTTGGCCAATACCATTTCTTTTTATGTTCCCACCCGTAATCTTCGATCTCAGGGTCAGGCTCTTGCTGTTGTCCCCAGATTTAGGCTCAGCAGGATGGGGGGCCGGTCCTTTAGGGTGAGAGCCGCGTCAATCTGGAATACCCTTCCTGTTGAAATCCGGCTGATAGAGGACTTGCTGCCGTTTCGCAGAGCCATAAAAACCTTTTTATTCTAGTTTCTTTGTTTTAGTACCTTTCTGTCGCATCATCTCCATGTTGTGTTATAACTGCTCCATGTCTCTGCGCCGGGATGCTCCTTCGCTGGAGTCGCTGTGCGCATAATAAATTGTTTTAACATAACATAACATAACATACTGCACTAACGCCCTATATACCGTAATGAGGGCAGTGTGTAGTACACGCAACTCAGCCACCGTCACCGTGAGGTAACGGGGATGAGGCGTAAATCCGGCTAGTACCGGCCAAGTGGCCCCTGCAATTGATAAAGGGCCCATTCTCGGCGGTATAACCACATGGGGAAGGGCGCCATTAAACCAAATATGGTGCTGCCAAGCAGATATTGGTATTTCCTGTGTCCTATACGGCGTATAGTTCGCCGGCACTGCAGCGGCAGTGTAAGAATGAAAGGTGTCATCATCCCCCACCGCTGGAATCGTCACCCAAGAGTAGAACAACTCATAGGGATGAGCCGCATCGGCTCCCACTACAAAGATGACGTTCATACCAGTGTCCGGTACCCCATACTGCGTCAAATGACGTTTCACAGCCGCACGGCTGTGCGCCGCAATCTCCACCGACATTAGGACAACACACACTTGAAACTATCAGTAGCACAAGGGTTCAATAACCTTTATAATTATCAAGCTTGAAAGAACCTATATCAATAGACCTAGGTAGGTTTTAAATCCGTCAGACTTGTTATCCGGAAACAAGAATGAGGGTGTTGTGGACAAACGCAAGCACTACTAAGGCGTTTCAACTCATAGACCAAACGTTAGGTGCGCCATGTTGCAGGGATTCTGCTTATACACAGAACTATGCGTAGAACCCCAGGACCTCAGTGAGTTGTGGTGTACCAGAAACTCACCTCAGAACCCAGAACCCAGTATCCGGCTAGCATAAGTGTCCCATTCGTTATCCGAGATTTAGCTCGGAGGTCCCAATGAAAAGACAACCCAGAACACGCGACTCAGTACATACTCAGGAATGGTGGGAATCGGAAATACCTGTTCGTATATTATTCTCACATCAGTCCACAACAAGAATCAACAGAGACACGGTGAAAATAAAAAGAGTTTATTTTTATAGACCACGTGTCCTAATATGCAGTACTTTGGCTCATACAAGCAGACAAATGATTAAAATCAAAACCATCAACATAGTTACAATTCCATAGAATATAAAAGGGGTGATCATGTTATAATGACAGTGGATACTACCACTTTCCCTTTACTAAGAAGCTAATATTATTATTAGTCTAACAGAAGGTCTCTTAGGCTTGAATAGGGGACCCCATACCTCAAAGATCAGCTTAGTGAAATCACATCACAGGAGCATCAGGAGTCTTCTCGCAGGAAGGCTCGTCTTCGGTCTGAATAATAAACATGATGTCCGTGATATTAAAAGCACCAACTTTCAGGTATGTGCAGCTGCTCGTGTGTTATGACTAAATAGTGGGTCGATCAACCTAGAGTGGAAAACATGCATTGTCTAACAACTCAGACTGTTTGTCACATTGTGTGCAGACCAAGGTCGCTTCGCAGAGCTCGGGATGGTAACAACAGATTGCTCTCGTGTGAGGCAAAACTCGAGTCAGCAGTTCGTTTAAGCAATAACATGTGAACGCAGTGTCGTGTGCAAAAGCAGCAAGATGGCTTTCCAACTTCTGACGTGGTTATGCTAACTTAACAATGTATGTACGTATTAAGGGAGTCCTTACTACAGGACGCAACTCACCCATCAATAATAATAATGCACACAATACCAAGTGTAGCGGTGATGTGCTAGACAGACCTCACTATACAGATCATAAACCTCTCCATCAGTACATATACTGCTGGTGCTTGTAGTGTGGACAGTGGACGCAACCATGTTACCTCAGACAGTGGGGAAGATCTCAGTCATGCACCAGTGTTGTTGTCCCCTGTAAGCGGAAGCGCAGTGGGCTGGTCCACCGTATGCAACTCCAGCGTAGGAGTAAGAATAAATAAGCCGGGGCTCTGGGCGTGGTTCACTTGTGAACTGTGAAGACCAACAAGTGTGCCAGAGTGGCGGGCCTCATCCTGCCATATGGCTGCCGCCATGACCGCGGGCCTCCTCGACACAGGCCCCCTGCGAACACAGCGGCACAGCACTGCAGACTTATGTCTGTACTGACTACTGCTTTTGATCTACACTGCAGACAGCAGGGATCACAATTCAGATGGAGTGGCAATTGCAGATGATGCAGTCCAGTAGGCAAGACACATTGCTCCCAATGCGGTCCGCTCAGACCTCGCATCATCACAGGCTGCGTACACGCTGAGCACCAGAGGTACCACTAACTCAGTGCACCACAAGTCAACGCCACGTGGCCTTATTAAGGCAGAATGTATGAGAGAGAGGAAGAGAAAGAGAGAGGAGGAAGAGAGAGAGAGGAAGTGAGAGAAAGAAAGAATGAGAGAGAGAGAGAGGAAGAAACAGAGAAAGAGAGAAAGTGTGAGAGAGAGAGAAAGGAAGAGATGGAGTGGGAGTGTTGACACTGGAGAAAATCTTTTCAGCTCACCTTTGTGTCACCGGTGTGTCTCCAACCACGTGCCGGGACATACTGCACCCTCAAGTTTAGTTATCTAAAAGAAAGTAAAGAATTAGTAATTGCAGACTATATACAAGTGCACATGTGTAATTCTCTGTTTTGGCTCTGTGAACACAAGCTGCTGCATCCCATCCACTTCCACTGCCCAGAGGCGTCTAACAGCCGCTGCGCACCCAGTCATGTCTTCCCTGGACCGGAATCAAGCATCCTAGGACCGGTTTCGGGGTTTCACCCCTCTTCAGCCAGGATAGCTTGATTCCAGTGGTGTAGTGAGCACGGGACCCACGTCTGGGCATACCCTTCCCACATAGGGTGAACAGCAAAACACACAAGATAATGGACGGAATGTTGCACATTGGCAAAACATTCACCCCCAGTCACAGATCTGGGTTTAATCCATCGTTATTTTTCTCACCATGCCACCCCAGTTCAGACATGGCCAGATCTCTGTACTGGGCATGTCTCTCTCATACTGTTTGTCTCTTTTCCTCTCTCTCACACTGTTTCTTTCTCTCTTTCTTTTTATTTTCTTAATATTTCTCTCTTCCTCTCTCTCACTCTTTGTCTCTCTCTCTTCCTCTCTCTCATTCTTTCTCCCTCTCTCTTCCCCTCTCTCTCTTCCTTTCTCTCACACTGTTTCACTCTTTCTCTCTTTCTCTCTTCCTATCTCTCACTCTTTCTCTCTCTCTCTCTCTGAATCCTCTCTCTCTCTTTCTCTCTCTCTCACACTGTTTCTTTCTTCCTTGTATCTCTCTCTTTCTCTCTCTCACTCGTTCTCTCTTGCTTTGTCTTCCTCTTTCTTTCTGTCTTCCTATCTCTCTTTCACTTTCACTCTCTCTCTTCCTCCCTCTCTCACTCTTTCTCTCTCTCACACTGTTTCTCTCTTTCTATCTTCCTTGTATCTCGCTCTCCCTCTCTTTCGCTCTCCTTTGCTGGACGCATAACGCACCATATTATTTTTCTTTTAGTCTTGCAGGCTGTGATTCACAAATTGTCGAGGGATGACACGCCATGGCTGTACATAGTTTTATTTGTTGTTGTTTTCTTTAAAGAAAGTATTTTACACACATAGTTTTAATTGTTGTTTTGTTTTAATAAAATGTTTTATAGATAAATCCATACATGACTAAGATTCTTATTTGTCCAACCTCACAAGCATCTTTTTTATTAAAACTGCAACACCAGCCGATTTCCAAGGCTCCACATTTGAAAACGTTCCTGTCACATTTGTTTGTGGGGGGTGGGCGGGGATGGCGGACAAGCAGCTGCTGCTGGGGAATGTCGGAGCACTGTTGGGTGTCTGACCTGCATCATCTTTGCCTCCATTGAATCTCTTCTCAGAGACCTGCAGACTGGCGGCCTGGCTCGTAAAAGTGCGGGCCCGAGAAGTCGCACCGGAAGAGCTGCGAGCCCACCAGTGGTTCGCAGAGGGAGACTTGCGGGCCCAAGAAGGTTGTTGACGGTATGCTAGTGATGTGGGAAGAGGGTGCGTTACCTGCTGATGTGGGGAGAGGCAGCGTGAAAGGGGTATCTCTCACAAACAGAGCTCCGGTATGTTTTCAGAAATGCCTCGGACAGATGCCACCTGCAGGACTAAATCACAAAATAGCTTTTCAATGCCCATATAGTAAGACTTATGAACAGTTTGTACCCAGGCTCGCAGAGGGACAACTGCAGCCAGTCCGCTCAACTTACAGAGGCAGAACTATGAGCCATCCGCTCCCAAAGGAACAGCAGCGTAGTAGCTCACAGAGGTACAGGCACAGCAGCGTACTAGCTAGCAAAGGTAGACTGCTGCGAGCCAACGGACTGGCTTCTAAAGTCATACCTCCGAAGTGGTGATGTTGAGCACAGGGAGCGTGAAAGGTTTATCTTCCTACTAGTGTCCTGGAGTGGAAGTCGTGCTGCCTGGCGCTCACCTGTTTATCCTTTATTGTTAATAAATGTTAAACCTTCACTGCATCCAAATCATCATTACACAGAGCTCCGCTATATTAAATTGCCCCTAAACCTTTCTTTTATATTTTCACTCGATGCGAGACACAAGATGGCTGCTAACACTTCCTGGTTTCAAGTGTTAGCAGCCAATCAGAGGACACTTCCTGCTTTGAAGAGTTAGCAGCCAATCAGAGGCAGGCTCGTGCTCGAGAGTAAGGCACCGACCAGGGGGCAGATTTATGTTTCCTGGCGCATCCCTGCAAATCAGCAAGGATGCGCCAGGAATGATGCGTCACGCAAGTTTACCCTTGCGCCACATATGATGCGCCGCATTTACAATGCGCTGCATCATGGCGCAGGAATAAACAGATGCGTGACGCATCCGATGGCGTAAGGTTTGCGCAGTGCTTCAGTTGCATCGCAAGCGCGACGCAACTCCAGCACTGTTCCAACCTACCCTATCCCGAATATGGTGCGTCAAGCCTTACGCCTGCTTCAAGCAGGCGCAGGGTTTTGGCGCATCAGCGTTGGGAAAGTGACTCAGTCAAATCTTATAGATTTGACTGAGTCACTTTTCAGGGGCGTTCCTGCGAGGGAACGCCCCCCCCTCTATCGACACGCCCACATGAAACCTGACACAGGTTTTACTTGGCGCAGGGCTTTACATCGTGACGCATCTCCATAGATGCGTCACGATGTAAATATGGCGCAACGTGGCGCAGGGTTTACACCGCCGCTGTGTCACAAAAGTGACGCAACGGCGGCGTAAAAGTGGCGCATCTCCAATATAGATCTGCCCCCAGATATATAAAAAGGATTTACACCATTTCAACGAAACCGCGCTTTCTGAACCAAAACCTTTCTCTCTGCCAAATTTGGCGTAATTCCGTTCAGCAGTTTGATCTGTAGCCTTGTCTAAAGTTTCCTATGGGAAATCCATTGAGAAAACACGCTTTCACCCCCCCCCTTTTTTCTCAACCCCCCCTTCACCAATCACCCCTAAACTTTCAAAATAGGAGCTGATCAAAAAGAGAAACTTTTTGGGATATTTCGTAAAGAATCGTTAAACGACGCCAAACTTATAAGCAGATGGAGAGCTCCAGGAGGGGGGCCGCGCAACCCCCCTCCAAACATGAGTGAATCCCGAGACTACGGAGACCGCAGTGGGCACCCGCAGCCCCTGCAAGACCCCGCTATTATGTTTTAAGAAATTTTCCCGGGACCCAGCCCACCCCAGGGTCTCATTAAAATTAAACACGGACACCCGCGACCCCAGCACGAATTTCGCTGATTTAAAAAAATACATAAATTGGGGGGCCCTGGGGGTCCTTCTGGGACCCCCTGACCAGGCCTAGGGGGTCAGGGTGTTTCTACTCTGCCCCCTTCTCTTGTTTTTATTCTTTGTTTCTCTGTTTTCTAGCAACTCGCTTCTACCGAGCCACAAGATGGCTGCTAACTCTTCCTGGTTTGGAGTGATGGCAGCGAATCACAGTGAAGCTCGTGCATGGGACTTAGGCTCCGCCCAGATATCTAAACATTTATTTTTCAAATTTCCCAGCAACTACTGAACAGATTTACACCATTTAAACAAAAAGGTTGCGTTCTGACCAACGCACTACCTTTGTGCCAAATTTGGGGTAATTCTGTTCAGTAGTTTCAGCTGTAGGCTTGCACAAAGTTTCCTATGGGAAATTGATTTTTTCACTCTTATTTTTTGAATTTCTCAAAAACTACTGAACGGATTTACACAATTTAAAAAAAAGGTCGCTTTCTGAACCAAGCTCTAACTTTGTGCCAAATTTGGGGTAATTCCATTCAGCAGTTGAGTTTGGGCTGTAGCTCGTCGCAAAATTTCCTATGGAAATTACCATGGGGAAAATGTGTTTTGGGACCCCCTTTTTTCTCAGCCCCTGCTTGATGAATCACCCCCAAGCTTTCAAGCTAGGAGCTGACCTAAATAGTGCAACTTTTTGGAAAACGACGCCAAAGTTATTAGCAAATCCAAAAATGCTTTTCCTATGGAAACTAAGGGGCATATTAACAAGCCAGGCGAGAAAATTATCGCCGCTTTAGCGGCAGAAACTTGCAGCTAAAATGGCGATAATGGGCTTGATAATATGCTCTATGGAATTCCAATTGAAGCCCATGTTAGATGTGAAGGACATCTAACATGGGCTTCAATTGGAATTCCTTAGAGCATATTATCAAGCCCATTATCGCTGTTTTAGCGGCAGTTTTCTGCCACTAAAGCGGCAATAATTTTATCGCCTGGCTTGTTAATATGCCCCAATGTTGTAACTATAACTACCTACTGGCGACCGCCAGTAGGTAATATATATATATGCAAAAACAACAGTTGATGGACAGAATGCAGAACAATGTCATACATTCACCCCAGTACAGCGATCTGGGCCTAAATACATCGAATTTTTGCTCACCATGCCATTCCAGGTTGAACCCAGCCATATGCAAATCAGTCTTGACCCTGTGCCTCAGGGGAACAGTCCAGCCCGAACTGCCAAGCCAGGTCCTCCCTGGACAGGAATCAAGCATCCTAGGACCGGTTTCGGGGTTTCACCCCTCTTCAGCCAGGATAGCTTGATTCCAGTGGTGTAGTGAGCACGGGACCCACGTCTGGGCATACCCTTCCCACATAGGGTGAACAGCAAAACACACAAGATAATGGACGGAATGTTGCACATTGGCAAAACATTCACCCCCAGTCACAGATCTGGGTTTAATCCATCGTTATTTTTCTCACCATGCCACCCCAGTTCAGACATGGCCAGATCTCTGTACTGGGCATGTCTCTCTCATACTGTTTGTCTCTTTTCCTCTCTCTCACACTGTTTCTTTCTCTCTTTCTTTTTATTTTCTTAATATTTCTCTCTTCCTCTCTCTCACTCTTTGTCTCTCTCTCTTCCTCTCTCTCATTCTTTCTCCCTCTCTCTTCCCCTCTCTCTCTTCCTTTCTCTCACACTGTTTCACTCTTTCTCTCTTTCTCTCTTCCTATCTCTCACTCTTTCTCTCTCTCTCTCTCTGAATCCTCTCTCTCTCTTTCTCTCTCTCTCACACTGTTTCTTTCTTCCTTGTATCTCTCTCTTTCTCTCTCTCACTCGTTCTCTCTTGCTTTGTCTTCCTCTTTCTTTCTGTCTTCCTATCTCTCTTTCACTTTCACTCTCTCTCTTCCTCCCTCTCTCACTCTTTCTCTCTCTCACACTGTTTCTCTCTTTCTATCTTCCTTGTATCTCGCTCTCCCTCTCTTTCGCTCTCCTTTGCTGGACGCATAACGCACCATATTATTTTTCTTTTAGTCTTGCAGGCTGTGATTCACAAATTGTCGAGGGATGACACGCCATGGCTGTACATAGTTTTATTTGTTGTTGTTTTCTTTAAAGAAAGTATTTTACACACATAGTTTTAATTGTTGTTTTGTTTTAATAAAATGTTTTATAGATAAATCCATACATGACTAAGATTCTTATTTGTCCAACCTCACAAGCATCTTTTTTATTAAAACTGCAACACCAGCCGATTTCCAAGGCTCCACATTTGAAAACGTTCCTGTCACATTTGTTTGTGGGGGGTGGGCGGGGATGGCGGACAAGCAGCTGCTGCTGGGGAATGTCGGAGCACTGTTGGGTGTCTGACCTGCATCATCTTTGCCTCCATTGAATCTCTTCTCAGAGACCTGCAGACTGGCGGCCTGGCTCGTAAAAGTGCGGGCCCGAGAAGTCGCACCGGAAGAGCTGCGAGCCCACCAGTGGTTCGCAGAGGGAGACTTGCGGGCCCAAGAAGGTTGTTGACGGTATGCTAGTGATGTGGGAAGAGGGTGCGTTACCTGCTGATGTGGGGAGAGGCAGCGTGAAAGGGGTATCTCTCACAAACAGAGCTCCGGTATGTTTTCAGAAATGCCTCGGACAGATGCCACCTGCAGGACTAAATCACAAAATAGCTTTTCAATGCCCATATAGTAAGACTTATGAACAGTTTGTACCCAGGCTCGCAGAGGGACAACTGCAGCCAGTCCGCTCAACTTACAGAGGCAGAACTATGAGCCATCCGCTCCCAAAGGAACAGCAGCGTAGTAGCTCACAGAGGTACAGGCACAGCAGCGTACTAGCTAGCAAAGGTAGACTGCTGCGAGCCAACGGACTGGCTTCTAAAGTCATACCTCCGAAGTGGTGATGTTGAGCACAGGGAGCGTGAAAGGTTTATCTTCCTACTAGTGTCCTGGAGTGGAAGTCGTGCTGCCTGGCGCTCACCTGTTTATCCTTTATTGTTAATAAATGTTAAACCTTCACTGCATCCAAATCATCATTACACAGAGCTCCGCTATATTAAATTGCCCCTAAACCTTTCTTTTATATTTTCACTCGATGCGAGACACAAGATGGCTGCTAACACTTCCTGGTTTCAAGTGTTAGCAGCCAATCAGAGGACACTTCCTGCTTTGAAGAGTTAGCAGCCAATCAGAGGCAGGCTCGTGCTCGAGAGTAAGGCACCGACCAGGGGGCAGATTTATGTTTCCTGGCGCATCCCTGCAAATCAGCAAGGATGCGCCAGGAATGATGCGTCACGCAAGTTTACCCTTGCGCCACATATGATGCGCCGCATTTACAATGCGCTGCATCATGGCGCAGGAATAAACAGATGCGTGACGCATCCGATGGCGTAAGGTTTGCGCAGTGCTTCAGTTGCATCGCAAGCGCGACGCAACTCCAGCACTGTTCCAACCTACCCTATCCCGAATATAGTGCGTCAAGCCTTACGCCTGCTTCAAGCAGGCGCAGGGTTTTGGCGCATCAGCGTTGGGAAAGTGACTCAGTCAAATCTTATAGATTTGACTGAGTCACTTTTCAGGGGCGTTCCTGCGAGGGAACGCCCCCCCCTCTATCGACACGCCCACATGAAACCTGACACAGGTTTTACTTGGCGCAGGGCTTTACATCGTGACGCATCTCCATAGATGCGTCACGATGTAAATATGGCGCAACGTGGCGCAGGGTTTACACCGCCGCTGTGTCACAAAAGTGACGCAACGGCGGCGTAAAAGTGGCGCATCTCCAATATAGATCTGCCCCCAGATATATAAAAAGGATTTACACCATTTCAACGAAACCGCGCTTTCTGAACCAAAACCTTTCTCTCTGCCAAATTTGGCGTAATTCCGTTCAGCAGTTTGATCTGTAGCCTTGTCTAAAGTTTCCTATGGGAAATCCATTGAGAAAACACGCTTTCACCCCCCCCCTTTTTTCTCAACCCCCCCTTCACCAATCACCCCTAAACTTTCAAAATAGGAGCTGATCAAAAAGAGAAACTTTTTGGGATATTTCGTAAAGAATCGTTAAACGACGCCAAACTTATAAGCAGATGGAGAGCTCCAGGAGGGGGGCCGCGCAACCCCCCTCCAAACATGAGTGAATCCCGAGACTACGGAGACCGCAGTGGGCACCCGCAGCCCCTGCAAGACCCCGCTATTATGTTTTAAGAAATTTTCCCGGGACCCAGCCCACCCCAGGGTCTCATTAAAATTAAACACGGACACCCGCGACCCCAGCACGAATTTCGCTGATTTAAAAAAATACATAAATTGGGGGGCCCTGGGGGTCCTTCTGGGACCCCCTGACCAGGCCTAGGGGGTCAGGGTGTTTCTACTCTGCCCCCTTCTCTTGTTTTTATTCTTTGTTTCTCTGTTTTCTAGCAACTCGCTTCTACCGAGCCACAAGATGGCTGCTAACTCTTCCTGGTTTGGAGTGATGGCAGCGAATCACAGTGAAGCTCGTGCATGGGACTTAGGCTCCGCCCAGATATCTAAACATTTATTTTTCAAATTTCCCAGCAACTACTGAACAGATTTACACCATTTAAACAAAAAGGTTGCGTTCTGACCAACGCACTACCTTTGTGCCAAATTTGGGGTAATTCTGTTCAGTAGTTTCAGCTGTAGGCTTGCACAAAGTTTCCTATGGGAAATTGATTTTTTCACTCTTATTTTTTGAATTTCTCAAAAACTACTGAACGGATTTACACAATTTAAAAAAAAGGTCGCTTTCTGAACCAAGCTCTAACTTTGTGCCAAATTTGGGGTAATTCCATTCAGCAGTTGAGTTTGGGCTGTAGCTCGTCGAAAAATTTCCTATGGAAATTACCATGGGGAAAATGTGTTTTGGGACCCCCTTTTTTCTCAGCCCCTGCTTGATGAATCACCCCCAAGCTTTCAAGCTAGGAGCTGACCTAAATAGTGCAACTTTTTGGAAAACGACGCCAAAGTTATTAGCAAATCCAAAAATGCTTTTCCTATGGAAACTAAGGGGCATATTAACAAGCCAGGCGAGAAAATTATCGCCGCTTTAGCGGCAGAAACTTGCAGCTAAAACGGCGATAATGGGCTTGATAATATGCTCTATGGAATTCCAATTGAAGCCCATGTTAGATGTGAAGGACATCTAACATGGGCTTCAATTGGAATTCCTTAGAGCATATTATCAAGCCCATTATCGCTGTTTTAGCGGCAGTTTTCTGCCACTAAAGCGGCAATAATTTTATCGCCTGGCTTGTTAATATGCCCCAATGTTGTAACTATAACTACCTACTGGCGACCGCCAGTAGGTAATATATATATATGCAAAAACAACAGTTGATGGACAGAATGCAGAACAATGTCATACATTCACCCCAGTACAGCGATCTGGGCCTAAATACATCGAATTTTTGCTCACCATGCCATTCCAGGTTGAACCCAGCCATATGCAAATCAGTCTTGACCCTGTGCCTCAGGGGAACAGTCCAGCCCGAACTGCCAAGCCAGGTCCTCCCTGGACAGGAATCAAGCATCCTAGGACCGGTTTCGGAGTTTCACCCCTCTTCAGCCAAGATAGCTTGATTCCAGTGGCATGGAGAGCACGAGACTCACGTCTGAGCGTACCCATCCCACTCGGGTGACAAATGTAAAAACAACAGTTGATGGACAGAATGCAGAACAATGTCATATATTCACCCCAGTACAGAGATCTGGGCCTAAATCCATCGTTTTTTTGCTCAGCAAGCCATTCCAGTTTGAACCCAGCCATATGCAAATCAGTCTTTACCCTGTGCCTCAGGGGACCAGTCCAGCCCGAACTGCCAAGCCAGGTCCTCCCTGGACTGGAACCAAGCATCCTAGAACCGGTTTCCCCCCTCTTCAGCCTAAGATAGCTTGATTCCAGTGGCATGGAGAGCACGGGACTCACGTCTGAGCATACCCGTACCACTCGGGGTGACAAATGCAAAAACAACAGTTGATGGACAGAATGCAGAACAATGTCATACATTCACCCCAGTACAGAGATCTGGGCTTAAATCCATCGTTATTTTGCTCACCATGCCATTCCAGTTTGAACCCAGCCATATGCAAATCAGTCTTGACCCTGTGCCTCAGGGGAACAGTCCAGCCCGAACTGCCAAGCCAGGTCCTCCCTGGACTGGAACCAAGCATCCTACGACCGGTTTCAGGGTTTCACCCCTCTTCAGCCAAGATAGCTTGATTCCAGTGGCATGGAGAGCAAGGGACTCACGTCTGAGCATACCTGTCCCACTCGGGGTGACAAATGCAAAAACAACAGTTGATGGACAGAATGCATAACAATGTCATACATTCACCCCAGTACAGAGATCTGGCCATGTCTGAACTGGGGTGGCGTGGTGAGCAAAATAACAATGGATTAAACCCAGATCTGTGACTGGGGGTGAATGTTTTGCCAATGTGCAACATTACATCCATTATCTTGTGTGTTTTGCTGTTCACCCTATGTGGGAAGGGTATGCCCAGACGTGGGTCCCGTGCTCACTACATCACTGGAGTCAAGCTATCCTGGCTGAAGAGGGATGAAACCCCGAAACCGGTCCTAGGATGCTTGATTCAGGTCCAGGGAAGACATGACTTGGCAGTTCGGGCTGGACTGTTCCCATGAGGCACAGGGTCAAGACTGATTTGCATTTGGCCATGTCTGAACTGGGGTGGCATGGTGAGCAAAATAACGATGTATTAAACCCAGATCTGTGACTGGGGGTGAATGTTTTGCCAATGTGCAACATTCCGTCCATCATCTTGTGTGTTTTGCTGTTCACCCTATGTGGGAATGGTATGCCCAGACGTGGGTCCCGTGCTCACTACGCCACTGGAGTCAAGCTATCCTGGCTGAAAAGGGGTGAAATCCTGAAACCGGTCCTAGTATGCTTGATTCCGGTCCAGGGAAGACATGGCTTGGCAGTTCGGGCTGGACTGTTCCCATAAGGCACAGGGTCAAGACTGATTTGCATATGGCCATGTCTGAACTGGGGTGGCATGGTGAGCAAAATAACGACGTATTAAACCCAGATCTGTGACTGGGGGTGAATGTTTTGCCAATGTGCAACATTCCGTCCCTCATCTTGTGTGTTTTGCTGTTCATCCTATGTGGGAATGGTATGCCCAGACGTGGGTCCCGTGCTCACTACGCCACTGGAGTCAAGCTATCTTAGCTGAAAAGGGGTGAAACCCTGAAACCGGTCCTAGGATGCTTGAGTCCGGTCCAGGGAAGACATGGCTTGGCAGTTCGGGCTGGACTGTTCCCATAAGGCACAGGGTCAAGACTGATTTGCATATGGCCATTTCTGAACTGGGGTGGCATGGTGAGCAAAACAACGATGGATTAAACCCAGATCTGTGACTGGGGGTGAATGTTTTGCCAATGTGCAACATTCTGTCCATCATCTTGTGTGTTTTGCTGTTCACCCTATGTGGAAAGGGTATGCCCAGACGTTGTTCCCGTGCTCACTATGCCAGTCAAGCTATCCTGGCTGAAGAGGGGTGAAACCCGTAAACCGGTCCAAGGATGCTTGAGTCTAGTCCAGGGAAGACATGGCTTGGCAGTTCAGGCTGGACTGTTCCCATGAGGCACAGGGTCAAAACTGATTTGCATATGGCCATGTCTGAACTGGGGTGGCATGGTGAGCAAAATAATGATGGATTAAACCCATATCTGTGACTGGGGGTGAATGTTTTGCCAATGTGCAACATTCCATCCATCATTTTGTGTGTTTTAACATATATATTTGACCTACTGGCGGTCGCCAATAGGTAGTTATAGTTAGAACCTTGTTTCCATAGGAAAATAATTTTTTGATTTGCAAATAACTTTGACGTCGTTTGATGAATCTTCGTAAAATTCTCCAAGAAAATGTCTATCCAGGTCAGCTCCTATCCTGAAAGTTTGGGGGTGATTCGTCAAGCGGGGGCTGAGAAAAAAGGGGGGTCCCAAAACGCGTTTTCTCCATGTTAATTTCTTCGGGAAATTTTGAGACGTGCTACAGCCCGAACTGCTTAACGGAATTACCCCAAATTTGGCAAAAAGGTAGAGCTTCGTTCAGAAAGCAATATATATATATTTTTTTTATTAAAAATTATCCGGAAATACAGAAAGCAAAAACACATAGGGGCAGATTTATGAGCCCCATGTGCCTCATTTACGCCACCGTTGCGTCACTTTTGTGATGCAGAGGCGGCGCAAATCCAGCGCCATGCTGCGGGGTATTTGCAACGTGACGCATCTGGGAGATGCGTCACGTTGTAAAGCCCTGCGCCAGCAGTAGGCGTACCTGTGCAGGGGTAGGGCGTTCCGTCGCAGTCTACAAGATTTCACTCAGTCACTTTTGAGCCCATGCTGCGTCAAAACCCTGCACCTGCTTGAAGCAGGCGTAAGGATTGACGCAGCATTGTAATGATAGGGCACCCCCGAGCCTTGCTGGAGCTGCGTCTCGCTTGCGACGCAACTCCAGCAATGCGCCGCCTTTCCGACAGGAGATGCGTCACGCATCTGCCCATCCGAGTGCCACGGTGCGCCGCATTGTAAATGCGGCGCATCAATGGTGGCGCACGAGTGGACAGATGCGTCGCAACTCTTCTGGCGCATCTCTGCTGATTAGCAGAGATGCGCCAGACGTCATAAATCTGCCCCATATTTTCTAACCACATCTTATTTCTAACAGTGATCATCGTCGAATAAGAAAAGAAAATCGGCATCAACATAAGTGAAAAAGAGGAATAAAAAATAGTCAAGAAATAAATCATACACTCTAATCATAATTACTGAGTTAGGCCATCCGCCCAATCATTTTAAAGGATTCCATATCTTCATTCCTAATACTCTGTTATTTTTGCCCTTTTGTGCATAAAGGGCTCTTTCAAGATTAAAAATATGAACCCGCCGTGTTTTCCATTGTAAAAAAGAAGGGGGAGAGGGATCCAGCCATGCTGAGGAAATACATAATCTCAGCACTGCCATAGATATAAATAAAAATTCATTATTATGACTATCTTGTGTCGTTACCCCGAGCATCATTAACTGAGATGAGAGCATAATTTCTTTTTTCAACACGGTTAACAAAAATATTGTAATTTCTCTTCTTAGTGGGTCCAAAACGGGGCATGTTGCAAAAATATGAGTTATATCTGCTTCATAAGCTTTACATCTGAAGCAATGAGTCCCTTCTATGCCCCCCCCATTTAACAATTTTCGCGGGTGTGATAAACAAGTCAAACAAAGTCTTATAATGTTGTGCCCGCAAATTGGCAGATCTCAAAACCAGAATGCCCATTTCTATAGATTTTATAAAGCATGCATCTAAGACATCAATCCTAACCTGTCATTTCAGTGCATGTTTTTCAAGATCATCCGTAGCATTTCTCAATAATAAACTATAAAGAGAAGAAATTGTAAATTTAGATGTATGACTTAAGACTTCCATAAGTGGTATAGCTGAAAATCCCTTTACACCATCATCTTTTTTAGATGGAAGTCTCTTATTTGTAAATATTTAAAAGGTATTGATGATCTATATTAAATTTAATTCTCAGTTCCTCAAAGGATGCAATATGTTCTCCTTTTAAAAGATCGCCTATCCTGTGGACCCCTAGCTTTCCCCATCTATGTAGATGCCAGTCTGACAAAGCATCAGGCATCAACTTATTTTCTATCAATGGTGTATATCTGCTGTATCTACCAATCCCCATTTTCTTCCTAATACCAGTCCAATTTCGAAATGCCGCCAATAGGGTCTTAAAGCGGGCCTTCTTGTAATAGCTAGGTTCATAAATTTTTAATAGACAACCGTTGGCACATGGTCCGATTAAATATTCAAAAATTGATGGTACAGAGTTAGAATCTGTTGCAGTTTCCCTTTTTTTTCTGCGCCAAAAAGTGGCCAGTAGTACTGTGGAGAAGCTGCTAAATAATAAAGTTTAAAGTTAGGTAGACCAAGACCTCCCCTATCTTTAGGCAGGGATAGGTAAATATTCGATCTCCGTGTACGTTTATATGACCATATAAACCTAGAGATCTCCCGCTCTATTAATTTAAACCAGTCGTTGGATATTTTGAGCGGGATCGTATGAAAAATATATAATAATTTTGGCAAGATGGTCATTTTAACTGAGTTACATCGGCCAATTATTGGGGCATATTTACAACGAGGCGATAAAAAAATTATCGCCGTTTTCGGCCGAAAAGCGGCGATAATTTTATCGCTATATTAGCAAGGTCACGCAAACGCGTGAAACCTTGCTTTAACGTGGGGATTTCTAACGCACAGCTTTGCATCTCTAATGAGATGCAAAGTGGGCGTTCCTGACCTGACATGATAGGAGAAATGTCGCTACGCGACATTTCTCCTTTCATCAAGCACCACGCTATGAAGCATAGCGTCAGGAAAAGTAGCGATAACACCTGTTATCGCTACTTTCCTAACATCTGCTTCAGGACTGACTTAGCCATGATATCCTATGGAAGGTGGATATCATGGCTAAGTTTGTGAGTCCCTATCAACTAGCTAACTTGAGATTATCGCTGGGTTTCCAGCGATAATCTCACGTTAGCCAGTTAGCGCTCGGATTTTTATCGCCGATGAGATCTGCGTTGCTAATAGCACGCTATCTCAGCGATGAAAATCGGCACTAGCCGGCGATAATTATCCAAGCACTAAGTGCGCTCAGCGATAATTATCACCGGTTGTTTTTGATATGCCCCATAGATAGTTTTAAATTATCCCATCGGTGCATATCATTTTTTATTTTTCCAATTATAGGGGCAAGGTTTATATCAATAATATCGTCGACCTTTGGTTTTATGTGTATCCATAAATATATAGCCTCGTCGACCAACCTCCTATCGACAGTTGTAGTATATCTGTTGGCCAAGATCTGAGTCTTGGCTCTATTCAGTCGATAGCCTGAAAGTGAGCCAGATCGGTCAGCCAGTAGCTCAACTTCTGCAATGGTTCTATCGGGCTCTGATGTAATTACTGCCACATCATCGGCATATGCCATTATTTTGACCTCCCAGCCGTGTAACGTAATTGGGGAGATATTAGGAGAAGTCTCCAAACAACGCAAAAAAGGATCTATATATAACGCAAACAGCAGAGGGGAGGAGGGACACCCCTGCCTCGTTCCTCTTTCTATTAAAAACGATTCAGACTCCCCTCCCCTCATTTGTAAACGTGCAGTAGGTTTGACATATAAGGCCTGTATGGCTGCGATAAACTCAAGCCCCAGCCCGTTAGCTTCAGAGCACTTTCAAAGGAATTCCCATGAAACGCGGTCAAAAGCCTTCTCGGCATCTAACCGAGCCACGGCCATGGGTTTCCTAAGAACTTCTGTTGCATCAAATAAAGCAATAAGGTGCCTGATATGATCGTCCGTCCCTCTCCCTTGGATAAAACCATGTTGCCAGGCTGTCACTAATTGTGGCATGATTTTATTAAGACGAGATGCAAATATTTTAGAGTATAGCTTTGTGTCGCTATTTAATAATGTGATGGGTCTATAAGAACCCAAATTCAAAGGACCCTTCCCCTTTTTTAGGAAAATAATAATATTAGCGGCCCCCCAAGATGCTGATGGTGCTGCCCCATTCCTAACTTCCTTGAATAGCCTCAATACCTCGGGCCCTCCTTCGCTAAAGAAAATCTTATAAAATTCTAAAGGTAAACCATCCATGCCAGTGGCCTTACCTGATGGAAGGTCTTGTACAGCTAAATAAAGCTCCTCCTGCGAAATTTCGGTACCCAGGGAATGAGCTTCCTCCCGAGATATTTTTATTTCAGGTAAGAATTCATTTTTGTATGACCTATCTGTTTCCACAGGTATTTCGGCAGCAGTGTATAGCTCTTCGTAATACTTTTTGAAGGCTTCCCTGATTTCTATGGGGTCCGTAACTATGTCTCCTTGAAGATTTCTAATCCGTTTAATATGACCCATAGCAATTTGTTCCCTCGCCTTAACTGCTAATATTCGACCAGTTGTCTCACTGTACTCATAGCATTGTTGCTTTTTCGCCAGATATTTCCCAGCTGTTTTATCCAAATAAAAATCATTCAATGAAGCTTTAGTCACTATTATCAAATCAGTCACCTTTGTGTATTCCCAGCCTTTATTGACGGCCTCAATCAATTCCATCTCTAGCAAAGCAATTTTCTGATAATAACCTTTAACTTGTTCTGAGCTCTTTCTCTGCTTAATCAGACTATATCGCAATGTCTCCCCTCTCACAGATGGCTTAAAAGCATCCCAAATTATTCCCGGGGCTGCACTACATTTATTAAAATAAAAGAATTCAGCCATCCATTGTTTCATGTGTCTCACATAATCATGATCAGTGACTAATGCTTTCTCAAAAGTCCACTTATTGTGTCTTACTCTCACTCCTCACACGGAAAATTCAAAAACCAGAGGATTATGATCCGACATTATCCTTGGGAATATATCAATCTTAGCATCCTTCATGAGAGAGGGGGACACCAGAAAATAGTCTAATCTAGCAAATTTAAGATGATGTGCAGAAAAGTAGGTATATCCAAGCTCCGAGTTTCTTAAACTGGGCCATACATCAACTAAACCAATGTCTTTAATCAAATTTTTAAGTGCATTAGAAGATTGAGATTTGCGGTTCCTATTTGCTCCTGCTGCTTGATTAATCATATATTTTGTTCCATTGATATTAAGATCACCACAAATTATATAAGGCTCAGGCCAGGACATGGCTCCAGAGCTAGAAAATTTAGCACCGAAGGGTCATCTAAAACAGGGGCATAGATTGAGCACAGAGTAAACATACCAGCGCTGCTTCTAACTTCAATAATTATCCATCTGCCTTGTTTATCCACATTCTTTCTCACTCCTGTAATATCTTTATTTTTTGTCAAAATTGCTACCCCTTTAGTCCTGACACTTTGTGTTGTGTAAGCCATTAAATTAAAGCCCAACAAATCTAATATCTTATAATCATTACAAGCTATATGAGTCTCTTGGAGACAGATCACGTCTGCATGTAAAACTTTAAGGTCTTCTTGAATTCTTCTTCTCTTAACCCCATCATTTAGGCCGCAGATATTTACAGTTGCAATACGCAATTTAGCCATGATCATAAACACACAATCCGCCCAAAATGATTATACGGTTCGTATACAAATTGTTAATTTCTATTCTGTAGAACTTGGGAAAGTTCTGTCGTAGTGCTTAGAGGTCTCTCACTGCTCCGCTAACAGATCACGTACTCCTTTAAGAACATATAGGATAGTAGTATAATATACACTACTATTCCTATATATTCCATAGGGAGAAGGAGAATAGGACCCACAACAGAGAAAAAGAGAAATACCAAAATATCATTCAGAAATGTAGGGTTTATCAAAGGCATTCAGTAAGAAAGTATCCATGCAAACAATCTTTTTCTAAACTGCAATTTCGGAAAATATTCTCACTGTAAAAATATCTGATCAAGTAACTTATAAGGGTCAGTAATCTGTATTTCAGATGGTTTACTCCTGGCGCCGACAACTCCTGTTGTCTGAAAATATGACACTGTACTACAATATACAGAGTGTCACTGATGCCAGTCAGAAGGAAAAGGAAAATAAAGTCATGAACACAAAACAAGATCAATAACGAAATATTTTCCAGCGGTGAATATGTTCAATGCTTCTTTTCCAAGGGACTTCGAAATCTTTGGTCTTCGCGCCGACGGGTCATAAACTCCTCTGAGATGATAGTGACTAGGAATATTACAATATACATACTCACACTATATGATCCCAGGGGGGAAACAGATTAAGAACCAGAAGCTGCTGATGTCAAGGTAAAGTATAGTGTAAATATTATAATATACAAAGTCAAACTATATGAGCTCAAAGAACCCAGAAAAGGAACAGTGTTTCCTCTATTCTGTCTGTTTCTAAATACAAGCTGCTGACGTCACATATAAATGGCAAAAACAATCAATAACACTTTTTTCTAAATACAAATCTTTAAATATTCACAAATAGCTATGTATTATAAATATCTACTATGCCATAATCAAACCACTTACAACTCCATAATATGTTTTGTTGTCGCAAAAAAAGAATCCGACGCTTGAAAACGGAACCTGCATCACAGAATGGACACGCATAAATAACTTGCCAAAACAAAACTAATGGGTGTGGTTTATATACTTTTTGGTTATTGAGTAGTCTATGGAAGGAACATGCAGCTTCACCCATTTAGATGTCACGTTTTACAGTTGACACGTGCTCACGTTTTCACTGTTTAACTTGGGCATTGGGAAAAGTTACAAAATGTGAAGCGGTAAAGGTCTCGATTTCGATCCTCACACGTATACGCTCCTTAATATATACATACGTTGGAGAGCTTAAAAACTGTTACCCGGCAAACCGTGTCATTTCCTCTCTTGTGACTAAAAACATCTATTAATTGCCGTAATTCTAAATAAAAGACATAAAAAAAATATTGTCCAGAATAGAAAACAAAATTACGTGCTAATATTTCTCATCACTATGGTTTTAAATTAAAACAATACCAGCATTTGTAAAGCGTACAGCTACCTCCAGAGTGGTGTCCCAACGCTTGGGCGTCAGGAAGAATAAGCAAGGTATTGCCCACAGTGACATAGTGGTGAGCTAACGTGCCGCCAGAGCCAGGAATCCAACTGTGAACACTGTTGTTCGAAGTCAGGTATCATAGCTGCTGCGTTACACTTTTTCCACACTTATATGTTAATTAGTGCTAATTAAGTTTTAAACATTGTTAAATTATAACTTATAACAGACTACTGTTACAGTTAGTTTTTCACTCCAAAAAGTATGCACGTCTTTTTAAAATGTACTTAAAAACAATATAGGTTTCAAGGACATTGTAGATACAAATTAGCATTTATAAAACCTTTGAAATTCACTGAAAAAACCATAGGCTTTAAAAACGTTATTGTTAGAAATTAGCATTTAAAAAACCTTAGAAATTCACTGAAAAAAAACATAGGTTTCAGGGACGTTATAGTTAGTTGGACATTTCACTCATATAAAACCAGATAAATTCACCCGTTATGGTTAGTTGAGCTAAGTATAACTTGCGCCCCCGCAATGCACTGCTGATGACGTCACATATTACATCACTCATGACATGCTCAGTGACATCACTGATGACATCACTGATAACATCTCAAATGACATCACTGATGACATCACTGATTACATCATCCACAGACTGTCTGTTTCTAAAAAGTTTAAGAATGTTTTATGTTTATATTCTAAAATATATTCAAGTATGATTTGTTGCATTAGAACTTGTTTATGTGCACAAGTGTCTTTTTGCGTGGGTGGGTGTATGACTCCTTGCATGGATGTATGACTGAATAATTCGGTGCATGTACGCATTTATGGGTGTTTGAGCTAAGGACTGTATTGGTGACTGAACATATGTATAGCTTTGTTGGCTAATGCAACAATGTGTTACTGATATATGTGTAAGTAATTACATATGTAAAAGGCAGTATTTTACAGAATTAGAGTATATAAGTGAGTATATGTGACAGCATGTGATTGTGACAGTGTGTCCGTGGATAAGTATGTGGTTCTGTCAATAATTGTTAAACACAGTATATATGTGTATGAAGAAGTGATGTACTGTGTATATAACTCTGTAAAAAAAAGTAAATGGCATTGGAAAGAATTCTTTGGGTGACTCACTATGTTTTAGATTAACTGTTAGGGTAAGTAGCAGTGTGTAAGTATTTATATACGTGTATGAGTGGATATATTAGTGGCTGTATTGATGAATGACTGTGTGTATAACACACTGTATGAATTTGTGGATGGATGTGCATGTAGACCTATGAATCAGTAAGCAGCTATGTTGTAACTGCTATTGGAATGAGCATGGTTTCCGTATTAGTGATATGTACTTTTGAGTGAGTGTATGAAAGGTATTTTGTGGTTGTGAAGAGCTGCATCAGATGATCAGTAAACAGCTATGTAGTAACTGCTATTGGTATGAGCATGGTTTAATATTGGTGGTTGTACTTGTGAGTGGGTGTATGAAATGTGTTATTTGGTTCTGAAGAACTGCATCAGATGATCACGTGAATGATGTCATCAGTGATGTCATTTGAGATGTTATCATCAGTGATGTCACTGAGCATGTCATGAGTGATGTAATATGTGACATCATCAGCAGTGCATTACAGAGGCGCAAGTTATACTTAGCTCAACTATATCGGGCAAATATCTCTGGTTTTATATGAGTGGAATGTCCAACTAACTATAACGTCCCTGAAACCTATGTTTTTTTCAGTGAATTTCTAAGGTATGCTAATTTCTAAATATAAAGTTTTTAAAATCTATGTTTTTTTCAGTGAATATATATAAATATATATATATATTATATATATATATATTCACAAAAAAAAACATAGGTTTCAGGGGTGTTATAGTTAGCTGGGCATTTCCCTCGTACAAAACCCTAGAAATTCCCCCGTTATAGTTAGTTCAGCTAACTATAACTCGCGCCCCCGCAATGCACTGCTGATGATTTCACATATTACATCACTCATGACATGGTCAGTGACATCACTGATGACATCACTGATGACGTCATCCAGTGAGTCTGTGTTTCTGTAAAGTTTAAATATGTTTAATATATTTAGGGAAAGGCCTATGGAAGAATGAGTGGGTGTATAAGTGTGTGAATGGAAGATTTTGTAGGTGCATGACTGACTCTATAAGTGAGTCATTAAACATATCTTACTGCAGACTAGTGACTAAACTGTGTGAATGTCTGTATCTGTCTGTTTGGTGGTGTATAATTGGCTGTATGGTTTTGTGAATAGCTATATGAGTGTCTATATGGGTAATTGATTGGTTGTCTGAGTATCTGTATGGGTGCCTGAGTGTTTGTGTGGGTGGGGTGTGTGTGACTCTGTTCATAGATGTGTGAGTGGGTGATTCTATGGGTGCATGGTTTTAAGAGTGCATCTGTAATGGACTGTATGGTTGGGTCAGTGTATGTATGGGTGTGTTAGTGATTGAATGTATATCTCAGTGGTACATGTGTGAGTAACTACATATGTGAAAGGCAGTATATATGTGTGTAAAAGTATATAACTGGCTATATGTGAGAGTGTGTGATTGTGAGAGTGGCTGTATGGATGAGTGTGTGCTTGTATCAGTAATTGTATAAGAGTGTAAGAATGTGGTACTATTTTTATGAGTAAGTGAACTTGTGTGTGTATAATTGTATAGGTGAGTAAATGGGAGTGTGATTAATTATTTGCATGACTGACTAGGTGTGTGAGTACCTCTATGGATGATTAGCAGTGTGTGAGTGTCTATATAGGTGTATAAATGCATATGATAGTCCTGTACTAAGTGACTGTAAGTATTAACGACTGTACAGGTGAGTAGTGGATGTGTGTGTAGACCTAAGAGTCAATGAGTGGGTATGTAGTTATTGGTATTGGAGTATCTATGGTTTTGAGAATGGCCGTCTGAAATTTTGAGTCGGTGTATCAAAGGTTATATTAGGGTGTGAGAAGATGCACTAATTTATCACATGGCTGACGTCATTAGTGATGTCATCATTGATGTCATTTGAGATGTCATCAGTGATGTCATCAGTGATGTCACTGACCATGTCATGAGTGATGTAATATGTGACGTCATCAGCAGTGCATTGCGGGGGCGCGAGTTAAAGTTAGCTGAACTAACTATAACCGGGGAATTTCTAAGGTTTTGTATGAGGGAAATGTCCAGCTAACTATATTGCCCCTGAAACCTATGTTTTTTTTAGTGAATGTCTAAGGTTTTTTAAATGCCAATTCCTAACTATAACGTGCATGAAACCTATGGTTTTTTCAGTGAATTTCAAAGGTTTTTTAAATGCCGATTCCTAACTATAACGTGCATAAAACCTATGGTTTTTTCAGTGAATTTCAAAGGTCTTTTAAATGCTAATTCCTATCTAAAACTTATGTCTAAAGCTATGATGTTTAATGATTTTCATTATATTTCTACATTTTTCTATTTCAGTGTGTCAATTCCTTTAATTATGTTTTTTTTAAATATTTTTTATCACCATGTTTTTCAACTCATTTTTTCTATTAATTCTTTAAAAAATTAAAAAATATTATTTATTTTATTGCTTTTAAAAAAAAGAATTTTTAAATTTTTAAAAAGATATATTTTGATATTTTTTAAAATATTTTTTAAACTATATTTTCAAATCGTTATTATTTTTTTCTTCCCATTTTTGGGGGGATTCGCGTACCCTATGTGCACCGTTCTCGATCCCTGCACGAAAGCATCTGCGTACGGTATGCGTTGGGTACGTGTTTGGTGCGCGATTGCAATACGACTGATACGCGACTCTAAGCCTATACGTGACACGTACGATGCACGTTACGCGACGCTTCTGCGATACGTCATATGCGTGTATGACGCGGTGGGTGCGCGAATCCCACAAAATATTTTACATTTAAAATCTCCCCAAAATTTCAGTTTTTTTCCCTCGAAGTTGCGCACCCAACGCGTTAGGAACCGCGCACCCTACGCGAGAGAAATCGTGCACCCAACGCGTTAGGATGCGCGACTCCTAATTTTACCGTAAAAAAAAAATAGCCCCTATCACTAATTTTTATTATTCCCGGGGACCCCATCCCCCGGGGCTTATAAAAAAACATTGGAGACCGTGGGGGGAGCCCCAACGCCCCACAGTCCCAGCCGGCTCCCCGCGTCCTTCGGGAGCCAGCATTGCTTTTCCACATGGGGAGCTGCTGACATGCAGCTCCCCGTTTGGAAAAGCAATATCGTTTGGATTTTGAAAGAGAGAGCAGAGAGAACGAAGTTTGCTATGGAAGGGCGGGAGACTCCCGTCCTCTGATAGCAAACAACAGTGTCCTGGGGGTGGGCACCCCAGGACACTGTAGTAGCTGGCCCTGGGGGGTGGCGGTCCCCAGGGCCCTCGAGTGCTCCAGGAGGGGGGCCATGCAGCCCCTCTCCCCCATTAATTTATAAAGATTTTGCAACCGGGATTTGGCGCACCCGGGGGCTAATTATTAACGAAGCGCGGAAGCGCGGAAGCGCTGAAGCGTGGAAGCGCGGAAGCGCGGAAGCCCGCGCTTCGGTTTTTTTTTTCCGTCTGGATCCGCGCACCCTGCGCGCATTTCGCCGTTTAAAAAAAAAAAGGGGGGCCCCTGGGGGTCCTTCTGGGACCCCCTAAGCAACACTAGAGGGTCAGAGTATTTCTACCCTGCCCCCTTTACATCTTTCACACACTTATTTCCCTTACTTAATCATCCTCGCTTCTACCGTGGCACAAAATGGCTGCCAACAGTTCCTGGTTTCGAATGTAGACCGACACTTGACAGCCAATTAGCATTCAGCGTGTGATCGGGAGGGTGCGCGCTCGGTTCGCAGAGGGTGCGCTTTGGATGCGCATAGGGTGCGCGGATCCTCCGAGGCCATAGATATATCTATCATTTTTACTCTCATTTTCTCAGGAACTACTGAACGGATCTACACCATTTATGCAAAAGGCCCGAGTCTGAACTGAGGACTACCTCTTTGCCAAATTTGGTGTAATTCCGTTCAGCAGTTCGGGCTGTAGCTGCGTCAGCAGGTCCTATGGGAAATTGCATGGGGAAAACGCGTTTTGGGACCCCCCTTTTTTCTCAGCCCCCGCTTGACAAATCACCACAAAACTTTCAGGATAGGAGCGGACCAGAGCTGGCCAAAGGTTTGGAAAATTTTGCAACGATTCGTCAACTAGCACCAGACTTATTGGGAATAGAATGTTGCGGATTTCCTATGGAAAATAGATCCTAACTATAACTACCTACTGGCGACCGCCAGTATGTAATATATATATATATATATATATATATATATATATTAACAAAACTCCTCAAGGCTGTGTCCTAGAAAGGAATACACGCACTCCAAGGCTCGGTCATTCAAAAAAAGAATTTATTGGCAACGCGTTTCGAGCAGACGCTCTTCGTCACTAGCCATCATTGAAAATCACTCTTCCACCATTTCTAGTGTTTAAAAAACATCAAAAGAGGACTGAATGTTGCTCGTAACCCGAGCATAGCAATAGAAACAAGACTTTACAAACCACTCACAGTGAGAAAGAAAAAACATATAGTTCTCTTTACATAAATTGCAATTGCACAGTTTATAATTTGATAAAGTAAGAGAGTTTTCACTTATTACTGTGAAAAGTCAAAAAATAGACATTAATGTCTATTTTTTGACTTTTCACAGTAATAAGTGAAAACTCTCTTACTTTATCAACATTCAGTCCTCTATTGATGTTTTTTAAACACTAGAAATGGTGGAAGAGTGATTTTCGATGATGGTTAGTGACGAAGAGCGTCTGCTCGAAACGCGTTGCCAATAAATTCTTTTTTTGAATGACCGAGCCTTGGAGTGCGAGTATTCCTTTCTAGGACACAGCCTTGAGGAGTTTAGTTAATATATACCGGGACCCGAACCCGGGAACTCGCACCGGCCCCGACAGGAGTAGAGCTGACGTGTTTGGGGAATCTTTCTACTGCTTGAATTTTGAACGTTAGCTCACACCGCTGAAAACGGAAACCGCCTACCGGTCTATTAGGACCTTTGAGGCCGAGGATTTTTGTAATTGCAGGAGTGGGTGTGGGACTGCAAAACGCGTACCGCTGGGAGCGCGTGGTCTGATCCTATGGTAGCCCATGTAAAGCGTTACAGCACAAGCCTGTGTGAATCACATAACGTTTTCGGCAGGGGATTCCAAGCACTCACTGCTGTGAGCGTTTTGGCAAGGAGTCGCATTTCAAGTCTGAACGCAGCGAAGGATGAGCAGGGTGAAACCAACTGGCACTGCTTCTATGGAGACACAAGCAAAGGACAAACGAGCAGGGAGACCAGATGCTGCTCGCGACCTGTTCTGTGAAACAGAGGGTGAAGAAAGGGTCGATGCACAAGGGTCAGAAGGCGGTGGCACTGCAGCCAACAAAGACCTTAGACAACTCCTGTTTAAATATGAAAAACAGCTGAAGAGGGAGATTAACAGATGGTGGGAGGTATCCTCCCTGGATAATTATATTGAGGTTGTTAGGGTGCCGAGAGGACTTCGAATCCTGATTACACCTACATATCAGAACCCCCATCCAAAACTATTGGAGGATTGGTCCAATCTGATGTCGGAAACTTGCAAACAGATGTTAGGTCTGTTATCTAAATATGCTGCCATTGAATTGGAACAGGTGCTTAAAGAGATTGCAAAGTTGAAAGAAGAATTGGACCAACATGCTGCACAGGAGGAAATTAAAATTGCACTTGAGCAAATGGAGACTAGGTTGAATAAATATGAAGAAGAAATTAAATTGAAGAAGAAACGAAAATTTCTAAGAGACAAATTTGATTATGCCAGCGGAAGGATCCTTACTTTTGGCAGAAGATATGATGGTGCAGTCAGGCAGTTTAAACAAATGGGGAGATTCAGCAAAGAACCAGAAATTGTAACATCTGAATCAGGATCAGATAAGTATTCAGATTTGGAGGAGGCACCTGTAGCTGCAGTCGATGAATCAGCACCCACCTTCAGGCCCTTTGAAGAGTATCGTTTTTTACAAACAAACATGACATTGAGATCTCGACCCCCAGAGTCAGTGCCAGGAAAAGGGAGAGGAAGAGGCGCAACCGCAAAGGGAAGAAAACAAGGAGAAGCGGAAGGAAGCGCCAAGGTAACAATGCCGCATGGGAGACAAACACGGCAATCCAAGCAGAAATAATGGGTGAGAAAAATCTGACAGTTTTGAATTTATCTTCCCATGTTTTAACCAAGGCAGAGGAGTCTCTGCTTGAACTAGGTTTGACTTTCTGTCCAATGGCAAACTTTGATTATGCTAGAACTCGAATTGATGTGTTTCTCTTTGTTCGCAAGTTGAAATTGCTCAAGATGTTCATGCAGAAAATCAATAAGCATTCGGTGGAATCTGTTACTGCTGAAACTGATACGAGTGTCCTGATTTCAAAAAATCTGTGTTTGGGAGATATAGAGGGTATGGCATCTGTAATGGAACTTTGCGGGGAATCAATTGTTGATGAACGGGTTCTGTTGGAACAGATGGGGTTGGAGTTAACAGGGAAAGTTTCTACGAAATTTAAACCTAAGTCGACCTTCAATCCCAATACCCCACATGACTCCCTCGACACTTTCCATGAGGTAGTTGTGAGGGATTTGATGCGCATCTTGGACACGACTAAAAACAGACACGCATATAACCTATTACCCGAACAACAACAGGCACTGGGCACTTTGAACAGTGATCCGGGGTTTATAATTAAGCCTTCGGATAAAGGGGGCAATGTTGTCCTATGGAACATCAACTTGTACAAACAAGAGGCTCATACACAATTGATTCTTTCTGGCAACTATGTCAAATCAAGCAGGGAAGACTACACTCGGGCAATGAATATTTATTACAACAAATTGGGGGAATGGAGAAAGAAAGGCCTTTTAGAAGAGAGTGAATACAGATTTCTCTATGTGAAACATCCGGTAGCATCCTGTTTTTACATGTTACCAAAGGTCCATAAGAACCCAGTTACCCCCCCAGGCAGACCAATAGTCTCGGCTAAAGGTAGTCTTCTCGAGAATACTTCAACTTTCCTTAATGCTTTTCTTTCCCCCTACGTACTAACCCTCCCCTCATACTGTAGGGACAGCACAGATTTTATTAATCAAATTGAGGGTATATTGTGGCAAGAGAATTTTTGGCTTGCAACGGTGGATGTGGTATCGCTGTATACCTGCATCAGGCATTCTGATGGAGTACAGGCATGCAAACATTTTTTCAGGGACAGGTCTATTTTTTTATATGATCAAACGAATATGCTTCTAGACATGCTGATGTTCTGTTTGAATAACAAGTTTTTCCTGTTTGAAGATCAATGGTTTAAGCAAGAGATTGGCACGGCGATGGGAAGTTGCTTTGCGCCGAGCTACGCTTGCATGATGATGGGGTGGTGGGAGGAGCAACTTGTGTGGACGTATGCTAATGAACATTTAACAAAAGATATTGTTTTCTACACCAGATTCATTGATGATATTTTTTTAATCTGGGGGGGATCTAGATCAAACCTTGATATGTTATTTCAGGTTTTTAACAGCAATAATGTTAATCTTCCTTTCACACACAAAGTTGCGCAGGATGAGATGGATTTTCTAGATGTCCGATTAAGGATTGAGGATGGGGCTATAACTACTAGCCTATACAGGAAGTCCTCAGCTGGGAACAGCATCCTACATGCCAGGAGCCACCATCCCCCTAAACTCAAGTGGAGTATCCCCTATGGGGAACTACTAAGGGCTAGACGAAATTGCAGCTCCATGAGTAGTTTTGAAAAAGAACAGGAGATCATGTTACAAAGGTTCCGAGAGAGGGGTTACCCGGAAGATGTTCTTTTGAGTGCTAAGGATAAAGTATCCAAAAAGAGTAGAGCTACACTATTAATTAAAAGACCTTTCCCTGACAAAGGGGTGAATAACATCAGGATGATCACTACCTACAATGTGGCAGCAAAGGCTGTTAGTGACACGCTGAACAAACACTGGCATTTGGTCAAAGGTGACCCAATTGTGGGTACAAGTGTCAAAGCATATCCTCATCAGTCCTCTTTTGATGTTTTTTAAACACTAGAAATGGTGGAAGAGTGATTTTCAATGATGGCTAGTGACGAAAAGAGTCTGCTCGAAACGCGTTGCCAATAAATTCTTTTTTTGAATGACCGAGCCTTGGAGTGCGAGTATTCCTTTCTAGGACACAGCCTTGAGGAGTTTCGTTAATATATACCGGGACCCGAACCCGGGAACTCGCACCGGCCCCGACAGGAGTGGAGCTGACGTGTTCGGGGAATCTTTATACTGCTTGAATTTTGAACGTTAGCTCACACCGCTGAAAACGGAAACTGCCTACCGGTCTATTAGGACCTTTGAGGCCGAGGATTTTTGTAATTGCAGGAGTGGGTGTGGGACTGCAAAACGCGTACCGCTGGGAGCGCGTGGTCTGATCCTACGGTAGCCCATGTAAAGCGTTACAGCACAAGCCCGTGTGAATCACATAAAGTTTTCGGCAGGGGATTCCAAGCACTCACTGCTGTGAGCGCTTTGGCAAGGAGTCGCATTTCAAGTCTGAACGCAGCGAAGGATGAGCAGGGTGAAACCAACTGGCACTGCTTCTATGGAGACACAAGCAAAGGACAAACGAACAGGGAGACCAGATGCTGCTCGCGACCTGTTCTGTGAAACAGTGGGTGGAGAAAGGGTCGATGCACAAGGGTCAGAAGGCGGTGGCACTGCAGCCAACAAAGACCTGAGACAACTCCTGTTTAAATATGAAAAACAGCTGAAGAGGGAGATTAACAGATGGTGGGAGGTATCCTCCCTGGATAATTATATTGAGGTTGGTAGGGTGCCGAGAGGACTTCGAATCCTGATTACACCTCCGGCTCCAGGCAGATAAGTTATCCCTTACATTTCTTCTCTTGCTATACTTTAACTGTATTGATATTTTATAAATATTTGCTCTTATTCTATGTATCTGTCTCCTTTACATACTTCTTTTAGTATTACTGAGATTGTATATATATTTCTGTCGTGTTACGACTGCTTTACATTTTTCTCTTAGCATTACTGAAATTGTATACATATTTCTCTTCGTATTATTGATTGTTCTGGTTTTATTTTCATTTCAACACATTCTACAGACGCTTTCCCTCAACTTAAACTAAAGTTTTTTGGACTCACCCCCATTTCCCTTCCCTTCGTTTCGGTCTTCCTTTCTCCAATTTATGGAGATGGGATGATGATCACGCGTCTTTCCGATCGTTCCCGATTTGTTTAATTTTAAGTTAAGTGCGTTTTCCTTCGCATTTCGACCGTCGCACTGAATTCAGAGGAGTGAACCTTGGCAACGCGTCGCTAGCGTCGTGGCGGTGCCAAGGAACATTCCTCTATGCCTCCGGCTGTTCCTGCTTACGCGTTTGAGTTCCATGGCAACCAACAAGCAAATATCCTTCGGTGATCGCGCTCGAGCGCATTTTAATCACCGGAGGACGACGGTTGACTCGCTGGCACAGTTTTTTCATGTTCTCTTACCTGATTTTAGCAGAAAGACTATTAGGAATATAGGAATAATTACTTTCATTCCCCAATTAATTATTCCAACCCTTTACCTTTATTCTAAGTATTAAAAAAAAAAAAAAAAAAAAGGGGAAGAGAGAGTGAGATTAGATTTATTTGTTAATTTATATTATAAAAAAAAAAAAAAGGGGTATATAATAATTAATTTTACCATGTCTGACTTTGATTCAGATGAAGCTGAGGCTAGCGCCCCTACCCCCAAATTTAATAAGGAGGCCTTTAAAGACATCATCCACGAGGAGATGAGATCCTGTATGTTGGAAACCCTGTCCAAAGTTATCACTGCTAAAAGATCTTTCCCATCTGACGAGGACAATTCCACGGAACAACATACTAGCGAAGATCTCACTAATATAAAGGGAAAAAGAGCAAAAAAATGTAATAACATAGAGTTTTTCCCGAAGAGCACTGGAGGTCCTAGTACCTCTACTTTTACAAGAGGCCACCATACCTCCTTTTCCATGGGTGTCCCTAGCGGCACAACATATAAAGGTGTCCCCAGCGGCACAACGCATAAAGGTGTCCTAAGCGGCACACAATATCAAGGTGTCCATCGCGGCACAAAATATCTAAGTGCTCAAAATGACCTCAATGATACTAATAATAATGATGATGATGATCTTTACTTTGGTGACAATGCCTCTAATTCACCTGACGAATATGTCCTAGACTTAGACCATGATGATTTAGAATTTAGCTCTCTTGACGACGACCTCGCTCACTCTTCCAAGGATGCCATCCTTGACCCTTTAGGACAAGAAATGTTCTCTCCCCTTAACATCAAGCATCCGAGGAGCTCGGAATGGACCCCTCACGACCATGTGAGTAAATTCATCATTAAGTGGCTTAGAAACCCGCTTGACAGGGACGCTAGAAACCTGCTAAGGGCAGAATGTTGCCGACCCAACATTGGAGATAGAGCTTCTCAGACCCCAAATCTCGACCCAGAACTTATAAAGTACCTTTTCAAGCTGGGAAGAGACCCTAGGAAGGGTATGGAGAGATCTCTAAAAGGCTGCCAAGATAGGGTCCTTGACATCTTGGGCCCCCTGGCAAGAATCATTGATATTTCAGAAGAAAGCCATATTAATGGCATTCCCCTCGACACAGAACTCATTAGAGGTCTTAGTCAAAGAGCCCTCGTCCTTTTAGGTAACGCAAATGCCAGCCTAAATTCTGAGAGGAGAAGAGTGGTCCTCACCAAAATTAGCCCCAAACTCAGTGATCTAGCTGACAAAGAACCTTCTGCCAACCCTAAGGGCTTGCTTTTCGGAGAAGACCTGATTAAGACTCTAGGGAAATACGTTTCTACATTCACAGCCCTAGATAAAGCGCATCAAAATATGAAGAGAGTGTTTAATTCTAATAACCTTTTCGGAAGGGCCGGTAGACGGGGCCAGTCTTCCGGCCGATTCAACAGAAGGCCCTATCCTAGAGGAAGAGGATATGGCGGAAGGGGCTTCTTCAACCCAAACACTCCCCAATTCTTTCCGCAAAGAGGAAGAGGTTTTCGCTCTAGAAGCTTCAGATCCCGCGGAGCGCCTACCGACAACAACAACCAGAGTGAGTACAATTTCTCTTTCTTCTCCTTCCACCCCTTTCCCCAAAGTGGGTGGGAGACTCAAACTCTTTTTCAACAACTGGAAGTTGATAACACAGGACCCATGGGTTTTAAATACCGTCAGGGGTTTCATGATAGATTTTACACAAACCCCTTACCAATCTTCTTTCCCAAAAGAAATGCCTCTTTCCCTAGATCAGGAAAAGATTATAGAAGAGGAGATCTCTTCCATGCTTCAGAAAGGTGCTATAGTAGAAGTCCCCTTAGGAATGCTAAAATTCATCAGCACCCTTTTCCTGGTCAAGAAGAAAGACAAAGGGTGGAGACCCGTCATAAATCTAAGAGCCCTCAACAAATTCCTTGTTTACAGACATTTCAAGATGGAGGGCATTCATCTTCTCAGGGATTTACTTCTAAAAGACGACTGGCTTGTAAAGTTAGACCTAAAAGACGCCTACTTCACGATTCCTATGGCCAAAACCCACCAACCCTTCCTTCAATTTGTTTGGAAAAACCGTCTTTTCCAATTCAAAGCTCTTCCCTTCGGACTTTATTCAGCCCCCTGGTGTTTCACCAAGGTAATGAGATCAATCGCTTCATACTTAAGGAAAAAAGGTATTCGCATGATACTTTATCTAGACGATATCCTCATCCTCTCTCAGGACCATTGTCAAATTCTCCAAGATCTAAATACTGTGATGGACCTTTTGGAAAACCTGGGGTTTATTATAAACAGAGAAAAATCCATCCTTTCACCTTCAAAAAAACTGGAATTCCTTGGTTTTTCAGTAGATACCACAAGTTGTCTTCTACTTCTTCCTCCAAAAAAGATATCCAAAATAAAAAAAGAAATAAGACATATCCTAAAACTTCAGAGTTTTCCCCTAAGGGAACTAGCCCGATTACTAGGTCTCCTTTCCTCTTCGATTCAAGCCATCTTCCCAGGCCCTCTAAATTATCGTGCACTTCAGAGGGTGAAAGCGAGGGCCCTTCAATCGGGCCTCTGGTACGGAGACCTTATCTCGCTAGACCAGGAGGCCAAGGTAGAACTGACCTGGTGGTTAGACAACCTAGAGGCATGGAATGGGAAAGCAATTTTTGGATCAACTCCCGAATTCGTTTTAGAATCAGATGCCAGCCTTCATGGCTGGGGAGCATGCTTTCAAGGCCAGAACACTGGTGGAATTTGGTCTCTGGAAGAATCCTTACATCATATAAATTTTCTGGAATTGATAGCTGGTCTTTACGCCCTGATGAGCTTCAAACAATTCATCCAGGGCAGGTCTATCATCCTAAAAATGGACAATATCTCCGCCGTCGCCTACATAAATCGGCTAGGTGGAACCAAATCTGCCGACCTATCCAAACTTGCCAAGAAACTTTGGATGTTCTGCTTGGAACACAAAATCGCCTTAAGAGCCGAATATCTCCCAGGCAAATCCAATGTATCGGCAGACTGGAACTCAAGATTCCTTTTGGACTTCAGCGATTGGAAACTCAACGTCTCCGTTTTCAATTCCCTCAACTTCTACTGGGGACCTCTAGATTTAGACCTCTTTGCCAGCAGACTAACCTTCCAAATCGTGAATTATTACAGTTGGATGCCAGACCCGGGTGCTCTGGCAGTGAATGCCTTCCTCCAACCTTGGCAAGGCAGAAACAGCTACGCCTTTCCCCCCTTTTCCATTATTCAAAGAGTGCTTCAGAAAGTCAGACTCCACCAATGCTCAATCGTGTTAATCACTCCCTTCTGGCCCTCTCAAGCCTGGTTCCCAACGGCCCTAGAGATGAGTTACGACTTCCCATTCCTAATTCCCTTCCTTGCGGACCTTCTTACAGACATAGACGGTCATCTTCACCCCATGGTTCAATCAGGGAAACTGAACCTTCTTGCCTGGAGAGTGTCAGGAGATCCAATGATCTCTCAGGACTTTCGTCAACAGCTTCAACTCTCCTCGGCGAATCTTGGGCCCCTGGCACACACTACCGATACAACAACATCTGGAAATCTTGGGTTCGTTGGTGCTTGGAAAGGAATCTGGATTCCGTACAGGCACCTATCGTTGACATAGTCAATTTTCTGGTCGAACAATTTGAAAGAGGCCTTAGTTATAGATCTATTAATTGTTATAGATCTGCCATCTCCGCTGGTCACTCCCTTATTAACGGTAAAACTATTGGTAAAAACGCAATTGTTTGCAGGGTTCTTAAAAGTATAAGACTCAGAAGACCTCCTAAACCCAGATATCAATCCCTCTGGGACGTGAACCTGATCCTTGACCTTTTTTCTAATTGGCCTATTAATTCACTCTTAGACAATAAAAAACTTTCTATTAAACTGGCTACTTTACTTTGCTTAATTTCCTGTCGTAGAGTCTCTGATGTCAAAGCTTTGGAGATATCTAATAGATCCTATACCATGTTTGGAGTTAACTTTGAACTCTTCAGGAGAACCAAGACCATGTCCAATTCTATCTTTTATCCTCGTTTCGATGATTATCCCAAACTCTGCGTGGTTGATTGTATGAAAGAATACGATTCTAGAATGAATTCTCTTCGACCTCTTAATGCGACACAGTTGCCCATTTCTTTCGTAAGACCACACAAACCGGTTTCTTCTAGTTCTATCTCTAGATGGGTTAAGATTGTGTTAAACCTAGCAGGTATCGACCTTAATATTTTTAAACCACACTCTATCAGAGGTGCTATGGCCAGTAAGTCTTTCTGGATTTGAGGTAAGTTGGATGATATCCTCAAGGTTGCTGATTGGTCTAATGCTCGGATCTTTGCTCATCATTACTGTAAACCTATCCCGCATGTGTCTGACGTAGTATTACAAAGCTACCAACAAGCATAATGGTAGCCTCCGGTCTTGTAATGAAATTGCGATTCTCCTATTAACATGACCAGAGAATCTAGATTTCATTAAAGACACGGAGGCTAACATTATCCCTCCCTCCTCTTTCCCTTTGGAGGTTGTTATGCTTCTATAGAAGTTATTCTAATGTTTATTGTTCAATTCTATAGATTTTGGTTGACTTGACTTATGTTTTTTCATACATTGTTGTTTGACATCAGTCTTTTGCTCTTTTTATACTTGCACTAATTTTCTCTTTTTTGCAGATGCTCTCTAAAGAATTTTGGATTAGAGTCTCTTCCTTCTTCTCCATCTTCGGTGTCCTTCCTTCTGTGACTTCCTACGTTTCATCATCAAGACGTTTTCTCTTCACTTACTAAGTTCAAAGGATTTTATCGAACTTATCCTGTTTTCTTCGCGATTTAAAAGAGGCAGATTACTGTGGGCTCATGCCTTTTACTGTGGTTAATGTTCTATTTGGAATACTTCCTTTGTGATGTATGCGGCTGTCCTGGTGACGCAATTAAAAGTGTAAGCATAATGTTAGCCTCCGTGTCTTTAATGAAATCCAGATTCTCTGGTCATGTTAATAGGAGAATCGCAATTACACCTACATATCAGAACCCCCATCCAAAACTATTGGAGGATTGGTCCAATCTGATGTCGGAAACTTGCAAACAGATGTTAGGTCTGTTATCTAAATATGCTGCCATTGAATTGGAACAGGTGCTTAAAAAGATTGCAAAGTTGAAAGAAGAATTGGACCAACATGCTGCACAGGAGGAAATTAAAATTGCACTTGAGCAAATGGAGACTAGGCTGGATAAATATGAAGAAGAAATTAAATTGAAGAAGAAACAAAAATTTCTAAGAGACAAATTTGATTATGCCAGCGGAAGGATCCTTACTTTTGGCAGAAGATATGACGGTGCAATTAGGCAGTTTAAACAAATGGGGAGATTCAGCAAAGAACCAGAAATTGTAACATCTGAATCAGGATCAGATATGTATTCAGATTTGGAGGAGGCACCTGTAGCTGCAGTCGATGAATCAGCACCCACCTTCAGGCCCTTTGAAGAGTATCGTTTTTTACAAACAAACATGACATTGAGATCTCGACCCCCAGAGTCAGTGCCAGGAAAAGGGAGAGGAAGAGGCGCAACCGCAAAGGGAAGAAAACAAGGAGAGGCGGAAGGAAGCGCCAAGGTAACAATGCTGCATGGGAGACAAACACGGCAATCCAAGCAGAAATAATGGGTGAGAAAAATCTGACAGTTTTGAATTTATCTTCCCATGTTTTAACCAAGGCAGAGGAGTCTCTGCTTGAACTAGGTTTGACTTTCTGTCCAATGGCAAACTTTGATTATGCTAGAACTCGAATTGATGTGTTTCTCTTTGTTCGCAAGTTGAAATTGCTCAAGATGTTCATGCAGAAAATCAATAAGCATTCGGTGGAATCTGTTACTGCTGAAACTGATACGAGTGTCCTGATTTCTAAAAATCTGTGTTTGGGAGATATAGAGGGTATGGCATCTGTAATAGAACTTTGCGGGGAATCAATTGTTGATGAACGGGTTCTGTTGGAACAGATGGGGTTGGACTTAACAGGGAAAGTTTCTACGAAATTTAAACCTAAGTCGACCTTCAATCCCAATACCCCACATGACTCCCTCGACACTTTCCATGAGGTAGTTGTGAGGGATTTGATGCGCATCTGGGACACGACTAAAAACAGACACACATATAACCTATTACCCGAACAACGACAGGCACTGGGCACTTTGAACAGTGATCCGGGGTTTTTAATTAAGCCTTCGGATAAAGGGGGCAATGTTGTCCTATGGGACATCAACTTGTACAAACAAGAGGCTCATACACAATTGATTCTTTCTGGCAACTCTGTCAAATCAAGCAGGGAAGACTACACTCGGGCAATGAATATTTATTACAACAAATTGGGGGAATGGAGAAAGAAAGGCCTTTTAGAAGAGAGTGAATACAGATTTCTCTATGTGAAACATCCGGTAGCATCCTGTTTTTACATGTTACCAAAGGTCCATAAGAACCCAGTTACCCCCCCAGGCAGACCAATAGTCTCGGCTAAAGGTAGTCTTCTCGAGAATACTTCAACTTTCCTTGATGCTTTTCTTTCCCCCTACGTACTAACCCTCCCCTCATACTGTAGGGACAGCACAGATTTTATTAATCAAATTGAGGGTATATTGTGGCAAGAGAATTTTTGGCTTGCGACGGTGGATGTGGTATCGCTGTATACCTGCATCAGGCATTCTGATGGAGTACAGGCGTGCAAACATTTTTTCAGGGACAGGTCTATTTTTTTATATGATCAAACGAATATGCTTCTAGACATGCTGATGTTCTGTTTGAATAACAAGTTTTTCCTGTTTGAAGATCAATGGTTTAAGCAAGAGATTGGCACGGCGATGGGAAGTTGCTTTGCGCCGAGCTACGCTTGCATGATGATGGGGTGGTGGGAGGAGCAACTTGTGTGGACGGATGCTAATGAACATTTAACAAAAGATATTGTTTTCTACACCAGATTCATTGATGATATTTTTTTAATCTGGGGGGGATCTAGATCAAACCTTGATATGTTATTTCAGGTTTTTAACAGCAATAATGTTAATCTTCGTTTCACACACAAAGTTGCGCAGGATGAGATGGATTTTCTAGATGTCCGAGTTAGGATTGAGGATGGGGCTATAACTACTAGCCTATACAGGAAGTCCTCAGCTGGGAACAGCATCCTACATGCCAGGAGCCACCTTCCCCCTAAACTCAAGTGGAGTATCCCCTATGGGGAACTACTAAGGGCTAGACGAAATTGCAGCTCCATGAGTAGTTTTGAAAAAGAACGGGAGATCATGTTACAAAGGTTCCGAGAGAGGGGTTACCCGGAAGATGTTCTTTTGAGTGCTAAGGATAAAGTATCCAAAAAGAGTAGAGCTACACTATTAATTAAAAGACCTTTCCCTGACAAAGGGGTGAATAACATCAGGATGATCACTACCTACAATGTGGCAGCAAAGGCTGTTAGTGACACGCTGAACCAACACTGGCATTTGGTCAAAGGTGACCCAATTGTGGGTACAAGTGTCAATGCATATCCTCAGATAACTTATCGCAAAGCACGTTCCTTACGGGACATGCTTGTGAGAAGTTACTTAGGAACACGTAAAAAGTTGACATGGATACAACAGCAGAATGGTTTTTTCAAGTGTGGGAAATGTAAGGCGTGTAGTACCAGCAAGAATGTGAAATCTTACCCCTTACCAATAGGGAAAACTGGCATGATTAAGAAATTTATGAATTACAATTCTGATTTTTGCGTGTACGCTATCAAATGCCCATGTGCTAAATTGTATGTTGGGAGTTCCTGTGAAAAAGCGAATTCTTGAACACCTTAAAGCGATTAAGAATGTGGACTTGAATTATTCAACTGCTAGGCACTGGCTGAAGTATCATAATAAGGATGTTAATTGTTTTTCATTCTTTGGAATTGACAGGGTGCCAGCAAACCCCAGAGGGGGAGATCGTGAGAAACATTTGAGAATTCTGGAGTCACAATATATCATTTTGCTTGAGTCCAAGAACCCTTTTGGCCTCAATGAGGATGAGGAGCTTTTTGTCCATATGACGTTCATTCGAGCACTTGCAATCTATGGAAATGTCATTCACCTGTGATCAAGGCTAGAAAAAGCTGAAACGCGTAAGGACACAAGTTAGCAGTTGTGAAAATAAATACCTGGAAAGGTCACAAAACCGGGCTCGGCAATCCGTCTTTAAAAAAAAAAAATATATATATATATATATATATATATAAATTCACTGAAAAAACCATAGGTGTCAGGGGTGTTATAGTTAGCTGGACTTTTCACTTGTACAAAACCATTGAAATTCCCCCGTTATAGTTAGTTCAGCTAACTATAACTCGCGCGCCCGCAATGCACTGCTGATGACGTCACATATTACATCACTCATGACATGGTCAGTGACATCACTGATGACATCTCAAATGACATCACTGATGACATCATCCAGTGAATGTCTGTTTTTCTGAAAATTAAATATGTTTTATATATGTATATCTCAAGGTCGATGGAAGAATAAATGGGTATATAAGTGTCTGAATGGATGATTTGTTTTTGAAAAATTGATTGTGTAACTGACTGATTAAGTGTATCATAGTGAATACATGGCTTAGTGAGTAATGTTTAAATATTTAAATATCTGTATCAGTCTCTCACTTTGTGTATAAGTGGCTGCATGGGTTGGTGAGTAGCTACATGGGTGTCTATATAAGTTATTAGTTGATTTTTTGAGTATCAGTCTGAGTGTCTGCATGGTTCGGTGGGGGGTATTACGTAGTGCATAGGTGCATGAATGAGTGACTCACTGTTTGTATGTGTTGAAGACAGCATGTATGCAGGACTGTATGGGTGGATGAGTGTGTGTATGAGTGTGTTAGTGAATGAATGACTGTCTCAATGGTGTATTTATGAGTAACTACATATGTTTTAAACTAGTATATGTGACTATTGGTGTATATAAGTGAGTATATGTGAGAGTGAGAGATTGAAAGAGTTCCTGTATGAATAAGTATGTGTTTCTTTAAGTGATTGTTTAAAAGACTAAGTATATGTAAGTTTCCGTAGAAGTGTGGTGGTGTGTGTATAACTGTATATGCAAGTAAATGTATGTTTGATTCTTTATTAGCATGAGTGACTATGTGTGTGAGTAACTCTATGGATGAGTGGCATTGTGTAACAGGATGTATAGGTGTATGAGTACATATGATGAGTGAGTACGTGTATGAGTGACTGTATAGGACTGTTGGTGAATGAGTGGATGTGTATGTGGATCTTAGAATTACTTAAGAGATTGTTGTAACTGGTATTGGTATGTCCATTGTTTTGAAAATTTTGGTCTCTATTTTTGAATGTGTGTATCAAAGGTTATATTAGGGTGAGAGGAGGTCTGCCACTCTATCACAAGGATGATGTCATCAGTGATGTCATCAGTGATGTCATTTGAGATGTCATCAGTGATGTCATGAGTGATGTCACTGACCATGTCATGAGTGATGTAATATGTGACGTCATCAGCAGTGCATTGCGCGCGCGAGAGTTATAGTTAGCTGAACTAACTATAACGGGGGAATTTCAATGGTTTTGTACAAGTGAAAAGTCCAGCTAACTATAACACCCTTGAAACCTATGGTTTTTTCAGTGAATTTCTGAGGTTTTTTAAATGCTAATTCCTATCTATAACGTGCCTGAAACCTATGGTTTTTTCGGTGAATTTCAAAGGTTTTTTAAATGCTAATTTCTAACTATGCCTACAGAGATAGGACATGTGAAGAAAGAAGAAAAAATGCACAGAAAGAAAACAAAGAAGTGCAGAAAGAAGCAACAGAAGTCCTCAAAGATGAAGAATAGTGCAGGAAGAAGGATAACGTGCAGAAAGAACAAAAAGAAGAGCAGAAAGAATCCTTGTTGCAAAATCATCCTGTACCCTCAACTTTTTCAGACGGATACTGGTGGTAACTGAGTCTGACTAACCAGTCCTAGAGCCAGTGCTATGTTAAAAGACACTTAGAATACAGTGAAAACACCTACATACACTAGGGAACATTATGCGTTGGGGTCCCCCTGTGATTAGCATGACCTCCTCTGTAAGCCCCTAGTATATAATAGGGCAGGGACATTAAAACTACCTCTTAAAACAGGCCACAGGGCGTTTTTGCACACGTTAACTCAGGCCCCGTCCCCTCCCTTCACCACTGTGTAAACAAGCCCTGTGTCCGTTTTTAGTTGAGAGATTAAGTTCATTTGAATCCTGAGGGTCCCTAGGGTCCAACTAGCCCACTAGGTACCTCCAGTATGTGCCACAGAGCTGCGTTGCAGAGAGGTGTAAAAAGTGGCACAGCCTGGACCACCTCTCTGCAATGCATCTCAGTGGCGCTTACTGGAAGCACTTGGTGGGCTAGTTAGCCCCCAGGGGCCCTCAGTATTGAAGGGAAATTATATCCCCAATTTAAAACGTGCCTAGTGCGTGTTTGCACACGTCACCTCAGGCCCCGTCCCCTCCCTTCACCACTGTGTAAACGCGCCCTGTGGCTGTTCTAAGTTGAGAGATTAGGTCCCCTTGAATCCTAAGAGTCCCTAGGGTCAAACTAGACCACTAGGTACCTCCAGTAAGCGCCACAGAGCTGCGTTGCAGAGAGGTGTAAAAAGGGGCTTGGCCTCAGAACACCTGTCTGCAGCGCAGCTCCCTGGCGCATACTGGAGATGCCTGTTGGGCTAGTTGGCCCTCAGGGACCCTCAGTATTGAAGAGGAATTAATTCCCCAACTTACAACTCGCCAGGGGGCGCGTTTGCAGAGTGCTGCAAGGAGGGGGCGTGGCCTCCGGCACGATGCCAGTCTTTTATTTATTTTAATTTTTTAAGAAGGGGGGCTGTGTGGTTCCCCTTCTTATTCTAATTCATTGGCCCTGATGACCCTATCCCCCAGGGCCTGTCTCCTAATTATATTTTTTTGACCCCAATCCCCAGGGCCGGCCACTGTTTTTTATTATTTTTAAAAAATATATATTTATAGACACACCTAGGACATGCTGGACAAACCGTACGTACCTATCACCATGACGATTTGAGTGATATTCATTAAAAGGCGACTATGCATACAATGAATCCACGTGGAATGTATTTACACCACTAGTGAAGCTCTGACATGTCTGATGCCCTACCGTGCCTAATCCCGGTAGACACCCTTGTCGTTTATTTATACAAACATGGGTAGCTATTGACGGGCACATTTAATACACATGCACACCAAGCCATTCAAAGGGGATTCGACAAAAATTCGACCAAAACTATGTAAGAAACCCCCCTCACGGTTAATAAAACACACATCCACTGCCGGATGTGTAATACTTTTTATTTTACTCTCTGGAAAGTGGACGAACATCACTTGAGAGTCCCAGCGCGCTCCTGGCAGAGCCCAATGCTGTGTTACACCCACCATTGCCTGCCGAGTGCCACACACCTCTGTGTTGTATTCCACCAGCTAGTGCATATGCTATGACACTCTCTAGCCCATGTGCACTGTAACACCACCCCGTGAATATGTCATGGCACACTTGTCTTCGCACGGGTTATATTGCCCCATCTAACGTGCCTTCCTCGATGCCTATGTTATAACGCACAGTGCTATGCCATACATATTACAATCTGGGATCCATATCTTTGTCACAGTGCATATGCAACGTTACACTCCCCAGCACATATTTTATATTACAACTTTAGAGACTAGTTAGGTTACACAACACTGCCCTGTGCATATTACACTCCAAGGCGCACATCGCATAGCACGCGCTAGTGCCTGTGCTATCTCGCGCTCTCCAATGAATCTGTCATTGCGCACACTGTATTGCATATTATATTTCACGCGCGGTTCATCTTATATCACACTTTTTGGTGCATAGTTTATACCATACACTATATCTAGTTTTCATTTTCAATCGTGCTCTCAGGACTATGTTCTATATAAGACTGTGTTCACCTACCCTTTTCACGGGCATTACATTTTGCGATAGGAGGTGGAGGGTCAGGGGGTGTTTCTGCCAAGTGAGCCCGGAGTCACAGTCACAAACGTCTTCTTCTTCCTGAATAAAAGTGAGATTATGCTGCATACTTGTTCATATTTTAAGTAGTTCGCACAGACCCACGTTTTAAAAACAATAAAGTTCCTAATACCCGCCTTCTCTGAACAGTTAACTTGCTGCCCCATCCCCCTCCTCCCTATCCTCTGCTGTGTGAATCCATGGACTAGCCTCCTCCCTCCTGCCATGCATGGTCTGATGTGCTGCCACTGCCCTCAATTTAGTTTGATGTACCAGTCCCCTCCTCCTGCCCTCCATTGCCCAATTCTATGCCCCATCATTGACCTCCTGCTTAAACTCTGTGCTTAGCTTGCTGCCCCTATTCTCCTTCCCCCTGCCCTCCGATGTCTTTGTGCATGCCCCTGCTCCATCCTTTTTGCCCACCATGTTCTATGGACCTGCCACTCCTATCTACTCTGAGTGTTCTGTTGAGCTGCCACTTCCCTCCCACCTGCCTAGCATTGTCAGATGACTGTAACCTGTCCCTGCCACCTCCACCCTGCCTGTCCACATGCCATGCCCCTATCCTCTTCCTCCTGTCCTACATGGTCCATTGTACTGCCACACCCTTCTGGCCTCCCTGGTCTGTTGTGCTGCAACTGCTCCTCCTGCCTGCCCCGTGCGGTCTGTTGTGAGGCTCCTTCCCCTGAACTTTCTTCTCTGTGCACAGGTCCTGACCCTCCCTTCTATCCTCCATCGTCCTTTGTGCATGCCCCTGCACCCTCCTTCTTGCCCATCATAGCCATTGTGCTGCCACTAACCCTCCCACTTGCCATGCATGGTCTTCTGTGCTGCCATGGCCCTCCCACCTTCCCTGTGTGGTCAGTTAGCTGCCCCTGACCCCCTCCCACCTTCCCTCCATGGTCTGTGTGTATGCCATCACAGTCTCACTGTTGCTCTTCATGGTGTGTCTTGCTTCTAGTGCCCATCCTGCCTGACCTCCATGGCTATCTTGCTGCTCCTGCCCTGCCCCCTTGCCCCCAGCCCTCTGTTTACATGTGCAGACCCTTACCCCCTCCCTCCTGGTTTGTCTGTTCCATTGTAATGCCCCTGATCCGTCCCTCCTGCCCTTTATGGTCTGTTATGCTGCAGCTTTCTCTCCTGTCTGTCCATTATGGTCAGCTAGCTACCATTGCCTCTTGCCCCTCTGTTCTCTGTTGTCCATGTGCATGGTCCTGTCCCCGCCCTCTTGCTTTCTATGGATTGTTGTGCTGCACTCCCGTCCCGCATGCCCTGTGTGGTGTATTGTGCTGCTGCAAACCCTGATGCCTGCCCTGTAGTGTCAGTTTGGTGCACCTTTCCATGTCCCTCCTGTCCTCTGTTATCCAAGTCCATGTCCCTACCCCATTTCCTTCCATGATCCAATGTACCATACTTGCGAACATTTTGAACTTGGTAAGAGGGAGATTTTGAAAAACAACTGGGGTATTGATTTTCCCCTTTGGGTTACATTGAAAAAGAGGAGATTGTAGACAGGAGACAGATCAAATAAAGCCCATTTGAGCTTAAAAACATTGGACGTTTCCTGGCTGAATCGGGTCTGTTGGCATGTATGGTTGTACTACCATTGCCTCTTCCTTCTGCCCACAATGGTCTATTACATTGCCACAGCCTCTCTTGCAAGTCCTGTATTGTTGGTTTGTTGCCCCTGCCCCCCTTTCCACTGCCCTCCATAGTCTGGTGTGCTGCCACGGCCCTTCCTGCCTGCTCAGTGTGGTTAAATTGTTGCCTTTGCACCCTCCTACCTGCCTTCAATTTTCAGAGTCCGTGCCCCTGGCCTCTGCCTCTCAACAGTATCCTAATGAACAACTAGATTGCTAACATTCTATATTTATTACAAAAGTGTGGAACGCCTGACGTCATCTTGATGTAATCAAAACTGTAATACCTAGAGCATTTCCTTTAGAAATTACATATATGAGAGGGTCTTATTGGCATCAAAATTATGGTTAGTGCTCTAAAAGACTAAAATAAGGACATATTTTCTGAGTTTTCAAATAGCGACAAAGCACTTTTAAATTATTTGTCATCTTTATGTTTTTTGATCCAGTTGACCACTTGATTAAATGTTGCACTTAGGGGAGAGGATGTGGTGTTACTTCCAGAACTGCAGACTTTGCAACTGGGGAACCAGGTTGGAGTTTCTGCTTCAGCTCGACATTCTGTGATTCTGGTCAAATCACTTAGTCTCCCCATGTCTACAACCAAAATGAATGTGTTCTTGTGTGATGTAACCAAAGCTCATGTAAAGCACTCCAATACCTGACAAGTCTGCACTATATAACACTGCAAAAACACAAAATAATAAGTGTTTTGCACACTTCTGTCATTGGGCTATATTTGGGCTACATCTGGGTGATTTTGGGCTACATTTGGGCTCTTTTATCTCCGGTGGCCATCTTGGGAGATTTATTTGTTATGAAGTTTCCTAATTTCCTCATGTACTGCAGTCTCCTCAGTAGGAAATGCTTTCAGTTTTTTACTTTGATTCCATCATGAAGGTATTCAGATATGTCACACATTTGCCATAAATTCTGAAAGTTACCATTCTAGTTGCTCATTAGATCACTGTAGTAAAACTACTGTTCACCATGGAAGTCTGCTCCTGGTATTAAAGGTGCATGTTTCAGTCTGCATGCCAGAATTTTTTAATGAAATAGAAGTGGATTTGAGAAGTCACTCAAAATGTGCCCTCATTTTCTTTCTTCAGCATTAATCATAATTTCTATGGCAAAATGAACCCCCTCATTGTGTTCCTTTTTAAATTAAATGTTTTAAGTGTTACCAGTTTATTCCAATCAAGATGGCTTCAGGTGTGCCATACTTTTGTCATAATGAATACAGTAAGCGCTCTAGTTGTTTTTAAGAACACTCTGGGACATTCTGTCATTGGGCTATACTTGGGCTACATCTGGGTGATATTTGGGCTACATTTGGGCTCTTTTGTCTCTGGTGGCCATCTTGGGAGACTTATTTGTTATGAAGTATCCTAATTTCCTCATTTACTGCAGTCTCCTCAGTAGGAAATACTTTCAGTTTTTTACTTTGATTCCATCAAGAAGGCATTCAGATGTGTCACACATTTGCCATAAATTCAGAATGTTAGTACTCTTTTTGCTCATTAGATCACTGTAGTAAAGCTACTGCTCACCAGGGAAAACTGCTGCTGGTATTGAAAGTGCATGTTTCAGTCTGCATGTCAGAATTTTTTAATGAAATAAAAGAGGATTTCAGAAGTCAAAATGTGCCCTAGTTTTTCTTTCTGCAGCACTAATCATACTTGTTATGGAAAAATGAACCCCCTGATTTTGTTCCTTTTTAAATTAAATGTTTTAAGAGTTACCACTTTAATCCAAGCAAGATGGCTTCAGGTGTGCCATACGTTTATCATAAGTAGGACTGTTAGCGCTCTAGTTGTTCTTTGGAACACTCTGGGAAGCTGCAGTAGAACACAAAGGAATCAACTGACAGTCTCTGCCCTTGTTGGATGTACATGTTTTACTGAGAATGTCAGACTTCATTCTCACATGACTGAGAAAGATAATGTGAATTTACAGAAAATAAGCTCTCAGTTTAGCTTATAGATCACCTTCCAAACCTCTGTGGGAAAAGCATGAGAAAATATTTTTCTCTCAATCATGATATCCCAGCAGAAGGCTTTTTCACATGGTGAAATCACCTTAGAACATACCACAATTCCTAAAATGAGTATGGTACCATCAACAAATGATGTATAATGTAACTAAAGTCTTAAAACCTTCTATTAACTGCAATGCTTTTTAATGAGGTGCTATCATGTATATTGGTCCCAAGATGGCTGCCAACACTTCTTGGATGAAGTGCTGACAGCCAATCAGATCTCAGGATGAGATGTGTGGTTAGGCTCCGCCCACATATATATATGATTTTACTTTTGATTATCTCAGGAACTACTGAACAGATTGACACCAGACCTGCAAAAGGCACTTCCCTGAGCTCAGGACTACCTCTCTGCCAAATTTCAAGTAATTCTGTTCAGCGGTTCGGGCTGTACCTTGGACTAAAGGTCCCTATGGAAAATTGCATGGGGAAAACGTGTTTTGGGACCCCCCTTTTTTCTCAGCCCCCTCTTGACGAATCCCCCCGAGACTTTCAGGGTAGGAGCGGAGTGGAGCGCCCCATCAATTTTGAAAATATCGCGATGATTCGTCAACCGGCGCCAAAGTTATTCCAAATAGAATGTTGCGGATTTCCTATGGAAACACGGTCCTAACTATAACAATCTACTGGCGACCGCCAGTAGATAATATATATATAAATATATATATATATATAGATATATATATATATAGATAGATATATATATATATTACCTACTGGCGGTCGCCAGTAGGTAGTTATAGTTAGGACCCTGTTTCCATAGGAAAACCGCAACATTCTATTTGGAATAACTTTGGCGCCGGTCGACGAATCCTCGCGAAATTTTCAAAATAGGTGGGGCGCTACGCTCCGCTCCTACCCTGAAAGTCTCGGGGGGATTCGTCAAGCGGGGGCTGAGATAAAAGGGGGGTCCCAAAACGCGTTTTTCCCATGCATTTTTCCATAGGACCTTTAGACACAGCTACAGCCCGAACGGCTGAACAGAGTTACTTGAAATTTGGCAGAGAGGTAGTCCTCAGGTCAAGGAAGTGCCTTTTGTAGGTCTGGTGTAAATCTGTTCAGTAGATTCTGAGAAAATAGCCTTTAAATCAATATATATATCTGAGCCAGCTTACGGTGCGCTTACGGTGCGCTTACCGTACGCGCACGCCGCCTTGCGCGAGCGCGATTCTGATTGGCTGTTAGATCTTAGTAAACATTTGAATCGGTCGAAACCAGGAAGCAGCGGCCGCCATTTTCTCTCTCGCAGTCTGAGAGGGGGTAAAAAAACAAAGGCCCAAAACATGTAAAGGGGCTGTTTAGACAGCTCCTAAGCACCTAGCCATGTTGAGGGAGTCCTCAAAGATCCCCCAAGGCCAAAAACGGAATTTTAATTTTTTCGATAATTTCGCCGATTACGCTTACCGTACGCGTACGGTAAAAATTAATAAAAAAAAAAAAAATATCCATACTCTCCACACCCCATGTGCAAATGGTGCCCGAAGGGCACCAATTCTGCTTGGCATTTTACAGATGTGAAAAATTAAAATATTACCTTTCACAACGAAGCGCATCATATGTCCTCCATGTGCGCACGGTGCACGAAGCGCATCGTGCGTACATGCCCCATCTAGCGTAACGTGGGCACGCGGTGCGCGTAGCGCACCGCGTGCCCACCGTGCGTGCACGGCACTAACTGCGTAAAGTGGGCGCGCACGCCACGAATGGCGTAAAGTAACTTAGCATTTAAAAAAACGTACAAATTCACTGAATAAACCATAGGTTTCACACACGTTATAGTTAGGAATTAGCATTTAAAAAACCTTGCAAATTCAGTGAAAAAACCATAGGTTTCACACATGTTATAGTTAGCCGGACATTTCACTCGTAAAAAACCAATGAAATTCCCCCATTATAGTTAGTGCAGGCAACCATAACTCACGTGACCGCAATCTTCTGCTGATGCTAATACTGTATTTAGACACTTATTTGCCCATGTCTTCTTCCATGAAATTTTAGCTATACATATATTACAAATATTTTTTTTTCATAAAGACACATATGTCATCAGCAGAGGATTGCGGTCACGTGAGTTATAGTTGCCTGCACTAACTATAACGGGGGAATTTCATTGGTTTTTTACGAGTGAAATGTCCAGCTAACTATAACATGTGTGAAACCTATGGTTTTTTCACTGAATAGATATATATATATATATATATATATATATATTCCAATGAAAAAGAACCCACAGTTGGAGGCCAACACTCAAGGTTCTAGAAACTTTATTTTGCCAGGCACCACTGATATGCCCACTGGGCGGGACTTTACTACAAATGCACTCACCTGTGACGCCGCTGCTCCTCAATATGCCTTCCTGTGAACAAGGGCGGATGGACGCCCGAAATGTGTAGGGATGAAAGGCTGATTGTGTCCTGTGCACGAGGTTGCTCACCATGTCGCCTGGCAAAATAAAGTTTATAGCACCTTGAGTGCGGGCCTCCAACTGTGGGTTCTTTTTCGTAGGAATATATATATATATATATATATATATATATATATATATTACCTACTGGCGGTCGCCAGTAGGTAGTTATAGTTAGGACCACGTTTCCATAGGAAAACCTCAACATTCTATTTTGAATAACTTTGGCGCCGGTCGACGAATCCTCGCGAATTTCTCAAAATAGGTGGGGCGCTACGCTCCGCTCCTACCCTGAAAGTCTCGGGGGGATCCGTCAAGCGGGGGCTGAGATAAAAGGGGGGTCCCAAAACGCGTTTTTCCCATGCATTTTTCCATAGGACCCCTAGAACGAGCTACAGCCCGAACGGCTGAACAGAATTACTCAAAATTTGGCAGAGAGGTAGTCCCTAGGTCAAGGAAGTGCCTTTTGTAGGTTTGGTGTAAATCTGTTCAGTAGATTCTGAGAAAATAGCCTTTAAATCAATATATATATCTGAGCCCGCTTACGGTACGCTTACCGTACGCTTACGGTAAGCGTACGGTGGCGTGCGCGAGCGCGATTCTGATTGGCTCTTAGATCTTAGTAAACATTCGAATCGGCCGAAACCAGGAAGCGGCGGCCGCCATTTTGTGTATTTCACTCTGAAAAAAAAGAGTGAAAACAAGGAAAGGGGGCAATGAGGAGAGTTACAGACCCCCTAACATTTGTAAGGGGGTCAAAGAAGGACAGAAAAGTACAAAAAAAACATTTATTGATTTTAAAAAAAATCACGGGGTACGCGTACGGTAAGCTTACGGTAAGCGTACGGTAGAAAAAAAAAAAAAAAAAAATGAAAATCAGATTTAAGTGTTTAGATATTAGGGGGCTCTAAAAAGAGCCGTTGTGTTTATGAAATGATTTTTTAGTGGTACCTACAAGTAAGTACCGATGCAGAGTCTAAGGTTCAAGAGGAAGACTCTGTTCCCTTCATCATTGAAGTGCACACCATCTCCTCTATAAATGTCTTGCATGTCATAACGCAAGTTGTTGTGGTAAATGGCACCCATACCATAGTCACGGAGGAAAGCAGAAACAGATTTGTTGACGTGCTTTCTTGCTTTGTCATCGCACCGCGTGCCCACCGTGCGTGCACGGCACTAACTGCGTAAAGTGGGTGCGCGGTGCGCGAAGCGCACCGCGTGCTCACTGTGCGCGCACGGTGCGCGAAGCGCACCGTGCGCGCACGGAACGAACTGCGTTAAGTGGGCGCGCACGCCACGAATGGCGTAAAGTAACTTAGCATTTAAAAAACCGTACAAATTCACTGAAAAAACCATAGGTTTCACACACGTTATAGTTAGGAATTAGCATTTAAAAAACCTTGCAAATTCACTGAAAAAACCATAGGTTTCACACATGTTATAGTTAGCGGAAATTTTACTGATAAAAAACCAATGAAATTCCCCCGTTATAGTTAGTGCAGGCAACTATAACTCACGCGACCGCAATCTTCTGCTGATGACATATGTGTCTTTATGAAAAAAAAATATTTGTAATATATGTATAGCTAAAAATGTATGGAAGAAGACATGGGCAAATAAGTGTCTAAATACAGTATTAGCATCAGCAGAGGATTGCGGTCGCGTGAGTTATAGTTGCCTGCACTAACTATAACGGGGGAATTTCATTGGTTTTTTATCAGTAAAATTTCCGCTAACTATAACATGTGTGAAACCTATGGTTTTTTCAGTGAATATATATATATACAAAGTTCACAGTTACCCAAAGGTGCGGGGCGCACTCTCCCATCAGCGCGTTCAAATTAAGGCAAGAAACAGGAGCATCCAGCGCCAGCAGCGCCTGACGCGTTTCGGGCTACGCCCTTCTTCTGAGGCTTGCTGCTTACTCAATGACTGCCAACAAAAGGACTCCAGAAATACTCCCATATTTATTCAAATATTGCACTCAGGTGAGTATAATAATCACAAAGCATTCTGGGACTGGTAGTCCTTAACATGAAACCCCAGTGGGCTGAAGGCAGGCATTAAGTAAAATATAGTTCCAAATCACGGGTGCTTCTGCTCAGTTCTCACCCTTTCAAGTAGACGCCAGATGTATCTGCAATGCTGATCTGAAGACCAGCAGTGGAGCCGTTAGAATCCACGGCGGTGCGCCCCCCCGGCCAGGACGGAAAAAATTAATACAAAGTTCATAGGGGCATATTAACAAGCTAGGCGATAAAATTATCGCCGCTTTAGCGACAGAAAACTGCCGCTAAAACGGTGATAATGGGCTTGATAATATGCTCTAAGGAATTCCAAATTGAAGCCCATGTTAGATGTCCTTCACATCTGACATGTGCTTCAATTGGAATTCCATAGAGCATATTATCAAGCCCATTATCGCCGTTTTAGCTGCAGTTTTCTGCCGCTAAAGCGGCGATAATTTTATCGCCTGGCTTGTTAATATGCCCCACAGTTACCCAAAGGTGCGGGGCGCACTCTCCCATCAGCGCGTTCAAATTAAGGCAAGAAACAGGAGCATCCAGCGCCAGCAGCGCCTGACGCGTTTTGGGCTATGCCCTTCTTCTGAGGCTTGCTGCTTACTCAATGACTGCCAAAAAAAGGACTCCAGAAATACTCCCATATTGATTCAAATATTGCACTCAGGTGAGTATAATAATCACAAAGCCTTCTGGGACTGGTAGTCCTTAACATGAAACCCCAGTGGGCTGAAGGCAGGCATTAAGTAAAATATAGTTCCACATCACGGGTGCTTCTGCTCAGTTCTCACCCTTTCAAGTAGACGCCAGACGTATCTGCAATGCTGATCTCAAGACCAGCAGCGGAGCCGTTAGAATCCACGGCGGTGCCCCCCCCCAGGCCGGGTCGGCCGTAATTCATACAAAGTTCACAGTTACCCAAAGGTGCGGGGCGCACTCTCCCATTAGCGCGTTCAAATTAAGACAAGAAACAGGAGCATCCAGCGCCAGCAGCGCCTGACGCGTTTCGGGCTACGCCCTTCCTCTGAGGCTTGCTGCTTACTCAATGACTGCCAACAAAAGGACTCCAGAAATACTCCCATATTTATTATATAACTGGAGTATGCTTACAGTGAGTGCATCCTGCTTGTGGGCACATGTGGAACTGAATTTAATCGGCCGAACAGGTTGAAGGAAGCACCGCCGCAGAAGTCAGCGGTCCCGCTGCTGGTGCGACGCATCAGCGGAGCTGGACTTATCAGCATGAAATTCGAACAGGAAAGAACTTTGCCTGTGCCCCTGTGATGTTTTAATATTAGGTTGAATGGACTGCCTGCAGCCCACTTGGGATTTATTTTACGAACTATCAGCCCCAGAATGCATTTGTGATGTTTAACTCACCTGAGTGTGATTGTGACATGGAAATAAAGGAGGGACATACTCTGATAGTCGTGTAGCTGGCAGTCATTCAATTGCAGAAAAGCCTTTGAGAAAGGGAATGATCCTGAAACGCGTCAGGCTCTGCTGATGCTGGGCGCATGGGTGCCTTCCCTTAACTGGAGTATGATTACAGTGAGTGCATCCTGCTTGTGGGCACCTGTGGAACTGAATTTAATCGGCCGACCCGGTCGAAGGAAGCACCGCCGCAGAAGTCAGCGGTCCCGCTGCTGGTGCGACGCATCAGCGGAGCTGGACTGATCAGCATGAAATTCGAACAGGAAAGAACTTTTCCTGTGCCCCTGTGATGTTTTAATATTAGTTTGAATGGACTGCCTGCAGCCCACTTGGGATTTATTTTATGAACTATCAGCCCCAGAATGCATTTGTGATGTTTAACTCACCTGAGTGTGATTGTGACATGGAAATAAAGGAGGGACATACTCTGATAGTCGTGTATCTGGCAGTCATTCAATTGCAGAAAAGCCTTTGAGAAAGGGAGTGATCCTGAAACGCGTCAGGCTCTGCTGATGCTGGGCGCATGGGTGCCTTCCCTTAACTGGAGTATGCTTACAGTGAGTGCATCCTGCTTGTGGGTACCCGTGGAACTGAATTTAATCGGCTGACCCGGTCGAAGGAAGCACCACCGCAGAAGTCAGCGGTCCCGCTGCTGGTGCGACGCATCAGCGGAGCTGGACTGATCAGCATGAAATTCGAACAGGGAAGAACTTTGCCTGTGCCCCTGTGATGTTTTAATATTAGGTTGAATGGACTGCCTGCAGCCCACTTGGGATTTATTTTACGAACTATCAGCCCCAGAATGCATTTGTGATGTTTAACTCACCTGAGTGTGATTGTGACATGGAAATAAAGGAGGGACATACTCTGATAGTCGTGTAGCTGGCAGTCATTCAATTGCAGAAAAGCCTTTGAGAAAGGGAGTGATCCTGAAACGCGTCAGGCTCTGCTGATGCTGGGTGCATGGGTGCCTTCCCTTAACTGGAGTATGTTTACAGTGAGTGCATCCTGCTTGTGGGCACCTGTGGAACTGAATTTAATCGGCCGACCCGGTCGAAGGAAGCACCGCCGCAGAAGTCAGCGGTCCCGCTGCTGGTACGACGCATCAGCGGAGCTGGACTGATCAGCATGAAATTCGAACAGGGAAGAACTTTGCCTGTGCCCCTGTGATGTTTTAATATTAGGTTGAATGGACTGCCTGCAGCCCACTTGGGATTTATTTTACGAACTATCAGCCCAAGAATGCATTTGTGATGTTTAACTCACCTGAGTGTGATTGTGACATGGAAATAAAGGAGGGACATACTCTGATAGTCGTGTATCTGGCAGTCATTCAATTGCAGAAAAGCCTTTGAGAAAGGGAGTGATCCTGAAACGCGTCAGGCTCTGCTGATGCTGGGCGCATGGGTGCCTTCCCTTAACTGAAGTATGCTTACAGTGAGTGCATCCTGCTTGTGGGCACCCGTGGAACTAAATTTAATCGGCTGACCCGGTCGAAGGAAGCACCACCGCAGAAGTCAGCAGTCCCGCTGCTGGTGCGACGCATCAGCGGAGCTGGACTGATCAGCATGAAATTCGAACAGGGAAGAACTTTGCCTGTGCCCCTGTGATGTTTTAATATTAGGTTGAATGGACTGCCTGCAGCCCACTTGGGATTTATTTTACGAACTATCAGCCCCAGAATGCATTTGTGATGTTTAACTCACCTGAGTGTGATTGTGACATGGAAATAAAGGAGGGACATATTCTGATAGTCTTGTAGCTGGCAGTCATTCAATTGCGGAAAAGCCTTTGAGAAAGGGAGTGATTCTGAAACGCGTCAGGCTCTGCTGATGCTAGGCACATGGGTGCCTTCCCTTAACTGGAGTATGCTTACAGTGAGTGCATCCTGCTTGTGGGCACCTGTGGAACTGAATTTAATCGGCTGACCCGGTCGAAGGAAGCACAGCCGCAGAAGTCAGCGGTCCCGCTGCTGGTGCGACGCATCTGCGGATCTGGACTGATCAGCATGAAATTCGAACGGGGAAGAACTTTGCCTGTGCCCCTGTGATGTTTTAATGTTAGGTTGAATGGACTGCCTGCAGCCCACTTGGTATTTATTTTACGAACTATCAGCCCCAGAATGCATTTGTGATGTTTAACTCACCTGAGTGTGATTGTGACATGGAAATAAAGGAGGGACATACTCTGATAGTCGTGTAGCTGGCAGTCATTCAATTGCAGAAAAGCCTTTGAGAAAGGGAGTGATCCTGAAACGCGTCAGGCTCTGCTGATGCTGGGTGCATGGGTGCCTTCCCTTAACTGGAGTATGCTTACAGTGAGTGCATCCTGCTTGTGGGCACCTGTGGAACTGAATTTAATCGGCTGACCCGGTCGAAGGAAGCACCGCCGCAGAAGTCAGCGGTCCCGCTGCTGGTACGACGCATCAGCGGAGCTGGACTGATCAGCATGAAATTCGAACAGGGAAGAACTTTGCCTGTGCCCCTGTGATGTTTTAATATTAGGTTGAATGGACTGCCTGCAGCCCACTTGGGATTTATTTTACGAACTATCAGCCCAAGAATGCATTTGTGATGTTTAACTCACCTGAGTGTGATTGTGACATAGAAATAAAGGAGGGACATACTCTGATAGTCGTGTAGCTGGCAATCATTCAATTGCAGAAAAGCCTTTGAGAAAGGGAGTGATCCTGAAACACGTCAGGCTCTGCTGATGCTGGGCGCATGGGTGCCTTCCCTTAACTGGAGTATGCTTACAGTGAGTGCATCCTGCTTGTGGGCACCTGTGGAACTGAATTTAATCGGCTAACCCGGTCGAAGGAAGCACCGCCGCAGAAGTCAGCGGTCCCGCTGCTGGTGCGACGCATCAGCGGAGCTGGACTGATCAGCATGAAATTCGAACGGGGAAGAACTTTGCCTGTGCCCCTGTGATGTTTTAATATTAGGTTGAATGGACTGCCTGCAGCCCACTTGGGATTTATTTTACGAACTATCAGCCCAAGAATGCATTTGTGATGTTTAACTCACCTGAGTGTGATTGTGACATGGAAATAAAGGAGGGACATACTCTGATAGTCGTGTAGCTGGCAGTCATTCAATTGCAGAAAAGCCTTTGAGAAAGGGAGTGATCCTGAAACGCGTCAGGCTCTGCTGATGCTGGGCGCATGGGTGCCTTCCCTTAACTGGAGTATGCTTACAGTGAGTGCATCCTGCGTGTGGGCACCTGTGGAACTGAATATATATATATATATATATATACATATGCAAAAAATAAGCAGAGAACTCTGGATAGTTCTCAAGTTTATGTGGAAAGCAGCTCCTGTATAGAGCACTCTCAACACCAGCGACACTCTAGATCTGCTCACCTCAAATGTCTGTTAAAGTTTTTAAGCATAGGATTAGCAAAGTATTATCCACGCCGAGATAGAAATGGACACAGTCTTTTGCCATTTCTACAGCAAAGTCTTTAAGCATAGAACTAGCACAGTGCTATCCTTGCCGAGCTGTAAAATGACAAAAGCCATTTACCACTCCAGGCACAGTATTACAGCTTTGAATCAGTAAAATACCAACCAAGCCAACCTGAATTGAGTAAAAGCAACCCCTGACACAGTGTTTCGCTCTAATTAGAGTTCTTCAGAGAGGTATAGCTTTGTCCAGAAACAATAGAGCACCCAGTATAAGTCAAAAGAAAACTCTTTCAGGCATAGAGTGACGAATAAATTATGCAAAAAAAGAAGCAGAGAACTCTGGGTAGTTCTCAAGTTTAGGTGGAAAGCAGTTCCTGTATAGAGCACTCTCAACACCAGCGACACTCTAGATCTGCTCTCCTCAAATGTCTGCTTTTCTATCAAAGTTTTTAAGCATGGGATTAGCACAGTGCTATCCACGCCGAGATAGAAATGGACAAAGACTTTTGCCATTCCCACAGCAAAGTTTTTAAGCATAGGACTAGCACAGTGCTGTCCTTGCTGAGCTGTAAAATGACAAAAGCCATTTACCACTCCAGGCACAGTATTACAGCTTTGAATTAGTAAAATACCAACCAAGCCAACCTGAAATGAGTAAAAACAAACCTTGACACAGTGTTTCGCTCTAATCAGAGCTTTTCAGAGAGATATAGCTTTGTCCAGACACAAGGGAGCACCCAGTATAAGTCAATAGAATACCCTTTCAGGCATAGAGTGACGAATAAATTATGCAAAAAAAGAAGCAGAGAACTCTGGGTAGTTCTCAAGTTTAGGTGGATAGCAGCTCCTGTATAGAGCACTCTTAACACCAGCGTCACTCTAGATCTGCTCACCTCACATGTCTGCTTTTCTACCAAAGTTTTTAAGCATAGGATTAGCACAGTGCTATCCATGCCGAGATAGAAATGGACAAAGTTTTTTTTTCCATTTCTACAGCAAATTATTTAAGCATAGAACTAGCACAGTGCTGTCCTTGCCGAGCTGTAAAATGACAAAAGCCGTTTACCACTCCAGGCACAGTATTACAGCTTTGAATTAGTAAAATACCAACCAAGCCAGCCTGAATTGAATAAAAGCAACCCCTGACACAGTGTTTCGCTCTACTTCGAGCTCTTCAGAGAGATATAGCTTTGTCCAGACACAAGGGAGCACCCAGTATAAGTCAAAAGAATACCCTTTCAGGCATAGAGTGACGAATAAATTATGCAAAAAAAGAAGCAGAGAACTCTGGGTAGTTCCCAAGTTTAGGTGGAAAGCAGCTCCTGTATAGAGCACTCTCAACACCAGCGACACTCCAGATCTGCTCACCTAAAATGTCTGCTTTTCTATCAAAGTTTTTAAGCATAGGATTATCACAGTGCTATCCACGCCGAGATAGAAATGGACAAAGTCTTTTGCCATTTCTACAGCAAAGTCTTTAAGCATAGGACTAGCACAGTGCTGTCCTTGCCGAGCTGTAAAATGACAAAAGACATTTACCACTCCAGGAACAGTATTACAGCTTTGAATTAGTAAAATCCCAACCAAGCCAACCTGAAATGAGTAAAAGCAACCCCTGACACAGTGTTTCGCTCTAATTAGAGCTCTTCAGAGAGGTATAGCTTTGTCCACACACAAGGGAGCACCCAGTATAAGTCAAAAGAATACCCTTTCAGGTATAGAGTGACGAATACATTATGCAAAAAAAGAAGCCGAGAACTCTGGGTAGTTCTCAAGTTTAGGTGAAAAGCAGCTCCTGTATAGAGCACTCTCAACACCAGTGACACTCTAGATCTGCTCACCTCAAATGTCTGCTTTTCTATCAAAGTTTTTAAGCATAGGATTAGCACAGTGCTATCCACGCCAAGATAGAAATGGACAAAGTCTTTAAGCATAGAACTAGCACAGTGCTATCCTTGTCGAGCTGTAAAATGACAAAAGCCATTTACCACTCCAGGCACAGTATTACAGCTTTGAATTAGTAAAATACCAACCAAGCCAACCTGAAATGAGTAAAAGCAACCCCTGACACAGTGTTTTGCTCTAATTAGAGCTCTTCAGAGAGGTATAGCTTTGTCCAGACACAAGGGAGCACCCAGTATAAGTCAAAAGAATACCCTTTCAGGCATAGAGTGATGTATAAATTATGCAAAAAAAGTAGCAGAGAACTCTGGGTAGTTCTCAAGTTTAGGTGGAAAGCAGCTCCTGTATAGAGCACTCTCAACACCAGCGACACTCTAGATCTGTGCACCTCAAATGTGTTCTTTTCTATCAAAGTTTTTAAGCATAGGATTAGCACAGTGCTATCCACGCGGAGATAGAAATGGACAAAGTCTATTGCCATTTCTACAGCAAAGTATTTAAGCATAGGACTAGCACAGTGCTGTCCTTGCCGAGCTGTAAAATGACAAAAGCCGTTTACCACTCCAGGCACAGTATTGCAGCTTTGAATTAGTAAAATACCAACCAAGCCAACCTGAATTGAGTAAAAGCAACCCCTGACACAGTGTTTCGCTCTAATTAGAGTTCTTCAGAGAGGTATAGCTTTGTCCAAACACAATGGAGCACCCAGTATAAGTCAAAAGAAAACTCTTTCAGGCATAGAGTGACGAATAAATTATGCAAAAAAAGAAGAAGAGAACTCTGGGTAGTTCTCAAGTTTAGGTGGAAAGCAGTTCCTGTATAGAGCACTCTCAACACCAGCGACACTCTAGATCTGCTCTCTTCAAATGTCTGCTTTTCTATCAAAGTTTTTAAGCATGGGATTAGCACAGTGCTATCCACGCCGAGATAGAAATGGACAAAGACTTTTGCCATTCCCACAGCAAAGTTTTTAAGCATAGGACTAGCACAGTGCTGTCCTTGCCGGGCTGTAAAATGACAAAAGCCATTTACCACTCCAGGCACAGTATTACAGCTTTGAATTAGTAAAATACCAACCAAGCCAACCTGAAATGAGTAAAAACAAATCCTGACACAGTGTTTCGCTCTAATCAGAGCTTTTCAGAGAGATATAGCTTTGTCCAGACACAAGGGAGCACCCAGTATAAGTCAATAGAATACCCTTTCAGGCATAGAGTGACGAATAAATTATGCAAAAAAAGAAGCAGAGAACTCTGGGTAGTTCTCAAGTTTAGGTGGATAGCAGCTCCTGTATAGAGCACTCTTAACACCAGCGACACTCTAGATCTGCTCACCTCACATGTCTGCTTTTCTACCAAAGTTTTTAAGCATAGGATTAGCACAGTGCTATCCATGCCGAGATAGAAATGGACAAAGTTTTTTTTTCCATTTCTACAGCAAATTATTTAAGCATAGAACTAGCACAGTGCTGTCCTTGCCGAGCTGTAAAATGACAAAAGCCGTTTACCACTCCAGGCACAGTATTACAGCTTTGAATTAGTAAAATACCAACCAAGCCAGCCTGAATTGAATAAAAGCAACCCCTGACACAGTGTTTCGCTCTACTTCGAGCTCTTCAGAGAGGTATAGCTTTGTCCAGACACAAGGGAGCACCCAGTATAAGTCAAAAGAATACCCTTTCAGGCATAGAGTGACGAATAAATTATGCAAAAAAAGAAGCAGAGAACTCTGGGTAGTTCCCAAGTTTAGGTGGAAAGCAGCTCCTGTATAGAGCACTCTCAACACCAGCGACACTCCAGATCTGCTCACCTAAAATGTCTGCTTTTCTATGAAAGTTTTTAAGCATAGGATTATCACAGTGCTATCCACGCCGAGATAGAAATGGACAAAGTCTTTTGCCATTTCTACAGCAAAGTCTTTAAGCATAGGACTAGCACAGTGCTGTCCTTGCCAAGCTGTAAAATGACAAAAGACATTTACCACTCCAGGAACAGTATTACAGCTTTGAATTAGTAAAATCCCAACCAAGCCAACCTGAAATGAGTAAAAGCAACCCCTAACACAGTGTTTCACTCTAATTAGAGCTCTTCAGAGAGGTATAGCTTTGTCCACACACAAGGGAGCACCCAGTATAAGTCAAAAGAATACCCTTTCAGGTATAGAGTGACGAATACATTATGCAAAAAAAGAAGCCGAGAACTCTGGGTAGTTCTCAAGTTTAGGTGGAAAGCAGCTCCTGTATAGAGCACTCTCAACACCAGCGACACTCTAGATCTGCTCACCTCAAATGTCTTCTTTTCTATCAAAGTTTTGAAGCATAGGATTAGCACAGTGCTATCCACGCCTTGATAGAAATGGACAAAGTCTTTTGCCATTTCTACTGCAAAGTCTTTAAGCATAGGACTAGCACAGTGCTGGCATTGCCGAGCTGTAAAACGACAAAAACCGTTTACCACTCCAGGCACAGTATTACAGCTTTGAATTAGTAAAAAACCATCCAAGCCAACCTGAAATGAGTAAAAGCAACCCCTGACAGAGTGTTTCTCTCTAATTAGAGCTCTTCAAAGAGGTATAGCTTTGTCCAGACACAAGGGAGCACCCAGTATAAGTCAAAAGAATACTCTTTCAGGCATAAAGTGACGAATAAATTATGCAAAAAAAGAAGCAGAGAACTCTGGGTAGTTCTCAAGTTTAGGTGGAAAGCAGCTCCTGTATAGAGCACTCTCAACACCTGCGACACTCTAGATCTGCTCACCTCAAATGTCTGCTTTTCTATCAAAGTTTTTAAGCATAGGATTAGCACAGTGCTATCCACGCCAAGATAGAAATGGACAAAGTCTTTAAGCATAGAACTAGCACAGTGCTGTCCTTGCCGAGCTGTAAAATGACAAAAGCCATTTACCACTCCAGGCACAGTATTACAGCTATGAATTAGTAAAATACCAACCAAGCCAACCTGAAATTAGTAAAAGCAACCCCTGACACAGTGTTTTGCTCTAATTAGACCTCTTCAGAGAGGTATAGCTTTGTCCAGACACAATGGAGCACCCAGTATAAGTCAAAAGAAAACTCTTTCAGGCATAGAGTGACAAATAAATTATGCAAAAAAAGAAGCAGAGAACTCTGGGTAGTTCTCAAGTTTAGGTGGAAAGCAGTTCCTGTATAGAGCACTCTCAACACCAGCGACACTCTAGATCTGCTCTCCTCAAATGTCTGCTTTTCTATCAAAGTTTTTAAGCATGGGATTAGCACAGTGCTATCCACGCCGAGATAGAAACGGACAAAGACTTTTGCCATTTCCACAGCAAAGTTTTTAAGCATAGGACTAGCACAGTGCTGTCCTTGCCGAGCTGTAAAATGACAAAAGCCATTTACCACTCCAGGCACAGTATTACAGCTTTGAATTAGTACAATACCAACCAAGCCAACCTGAAATGAGTAAAAACAAACCCTGACACAGTGTTTCGCTCTAATCAGAGCTTTTCAGAGAGGTATAGCTGTGTCCAGACACAAGGGAGCACCAAGAATAAGTCAAAAGAAAACACTTTCAGGCATAGAGTGACCAATAAAAAAGAAGCAGAGAACTCTGGGTAGTTCCCAAGTTTCGGTGGAAAGCAGCTCCTGTATAGAGCACTCTCAACACCAGCGACACTCCAGATTTGCTCACCTAAAATGTCTGCTTTTCTATCAAAGTTTTTAAGCATAGGATTATCACAGTGCTATCCACGCCGAGAAAGAAATGGACAAAGTCTTTTGCCATTTCTACAGCAAAGTCTTTAAGCATAGGACTAGCACAGTGCTGTCCTTGCCGAGCTGTAAAATGACAAAAGACATTTACCACTCCAGGAACAGTATTACAGCTTTGAATTAGTAAAATCCCAACCAAGCCAACCTGAAATGAGTAAAAGCAACCCCTGACACAGTGTTTTGCTCTAATTAGAGCTCTTCAGAGAGGTATAGCTTTGCCAGACACAAGGGAGCACCCAGTATAAGTCAAAAGAATACCCTTTCAGGTATAGAGTGACGAATACATTATGCAAAAAGAGAAGCCGAGAACTCTGGGTAGTTCTCAAGTTTAGGTGGAAAGCAGCTCCTGTATAGAGCACTCTCAACACCAGCGACACTCTAGATCTGCTCACCTCAAAAGTCTGCTTTTCTATCAAAGTTTTTAAGCATAGGATTAGCACAGTGCTATCCACGCCGAGATAGAAACGGACAAAGACTTTTGCCATTTCCACAGCAAAGTTTTTAAGCATAGGACTAGCACAGTGCTGTCCTTGCCGAGCTGTAAAATGACAAAAGCCATTTACCACTCCAGGCACAGTATTACAGCTTTGAATTAGTACAATACCAACCAAGCCAACCTGAAATGAGTAAAAACAAACCCTGACACAGTGTTTCGCTCTAATCAGAGCTTTTCAGAGAGGTATAGCTGTGTCCAGACACAAGGGAGCACCAAGAATAAGTCAAAAGAAAACACTTTCAGGCATAGAGTGACCAATAAAAAAGAAGCAGAGAACTCTGGGTAGTTCCCAAGTTTCGGTGGAAAGCAGCTCCTGTATAGAGCACTCTCAACACCAGCAACACTCTAGATCTGCTCACCTCACATGTCTGCTTTTCTACCAAAGTTTTTAAGCATAGGATTAGCACAGTGCTATCCATGCCGAGATAGAAATGGACAAAGTTTTTTTTTCCATTTCTACAGCAAATTATTTAAGCATAGAACTAGCACAGTGCTGTCCTTCCCGAGCTGTAAAATGACAAAAGCCATTTACCACTCCAGGCACAGTATTACAGCTTTGAATTAGTAAAATACCAACCAATCCAATCTGAAATGAGTAAAAACAAACCCTGACACAGTGTTTCGCTCTAATCAGAGCTCTACAGAGAGGTATAGCTTTGTCCAGACACAAGGGAGCACCCAGTATAAGTCAATAGAATACCCTTTCAGGCATAGAGTGACGAATAAATTATTCAAAAAAAGAAGCAGAGAACTCTGGGTAGTTCTCAAGTTTAGGTGGAAAGCAGCTCCTGTATAGAGCACTCTTAACACCAGCGACACTCTAGATCTGCTCACCCCAAATGTCTGCTTTTCTATCAAAGTTTTTTAAGCATTGAATTAGCACAGTGCTATCCACGCTGAGATAGAAATGGACAAAGTCTTTTGACATTTCTACTGCAAAGTCTTTAAGCATAGGACTAGCACAGTGCTGTCCTTGCCGAGCTGTAAAATGACTAAAGCCATTTACTACTCCAGGCACAGTTTTACAGCTTTGAATTAGTAAAATACCAACCAAGCCAACCTGAAATGGGTAGAAGCAACCCCTGACACAGTGTTTCGCTCTCATTAGAGCTCTTCAGAGAGGTATAGCTTTGTCCAGACACAAGGGAGCACCAAGAATAAGTCAAAAGAATACACTTTCAGGCATAGAGTGACCAATAAAAAAGAAGCAGAGAACTCTGGGTAGTTCCCAAGTTTAGGTGGAAAGCAGCTCCTGTATAGAGCACTCTCAACACCAGCAACACTCTAGATCTGCTCACCCCAAATGTCTGCTTTTCTATCAAAGTTTTTAAGCATAGGATTAGCACAGTGCTATCCACGCCGAGATAGAAATGGATAAAGTCTTTTGCCATTTCTACTGCAAAGTCTTTAAGCATAGGACTAGCACAGTGCTGTCCTTGCCGAGCTGTAAAATGACAAAAGACATTTACCACTCCAGGAACAGTATTACAGCTTTGAATTAGTAAAATCCCAACCAAGCCTACCTGAAATGAGTAAAAGCAACCCCTGACACAGTGTTTTGCTCTAATTAGAGCTCTTCAGAGAGGTATAGCTTTGTCCAGACACAAGGGAGCACCCAGTATAAGTCAAAAGAATACCCTTTCAGGCATAGAGTGACGAATACATTATGCAAAAAAAGAAGCAGAGAACTCTCTGCAATTCTCAAGTTTAGGTGGAAAGCAGCTCCTGTATAGAGCACTCTCAACAACAGCGACACTCTAGATCTGCTCACCTCAAATGTCTGCTTTTCTATCAAAGTTTTTAAGCATAGGATTAGCACAGTGCTATCCACGCCGAGATAGAAATGGACAAAGTCTTTTGCCATTTCTACAGCAAAGTCTTTAAGCATAGGACGAGCACAGTGCTGTCCTTGCCGAGCTATAAAATGACAAAAGCAATTTAGTACAACAGGCACAGTATTACAGCGTTGAATTAGTAAAATACCAACCAAGTCAACCTGAAATGAATAAAAGCAACGCCTGACACAGTGTTTCGCTTTAATTAGAGCTCTTCAGAGTGGTATAGCTTTGTCTAGATACAACGGAGCACCCAGTATAAGTCAAAAGAATACCCTTTCAGGCATAGAGTGACGAATACATTATGCAAAAAAAGAAGCAGAGAACTCTGGGTAGTTCTCAAGTTTAGGTGGAAAGCAGCTCCTGTATAGAGCACTCTCAACACCTGCGACACTCTAGATCTGCTCACCTCAAATGTCTGCTTTTCTATCAAAGTTTTTAAGAATAGGATTAGCACAGTGCTATCCACGCCAAGATAGAAATGGACAAAGTCTTTTGCCATTTCTACAGGAAAGTCTTTAAGCATAGAACTAGCACAGTGCTGTCCTTGCTGAGCTGTAAAATGACAAAAGTCATTTACCACTCCAGGCACAGTATTACAGCTTTGAATTAGTAAAATACCAACGAAGCCAACCTGAAATGAGTAAAAGCAACCCCTGACACAGTGTTTTGCTCTAATTAGAGCTCTTCAGAGAGGTATAGCTTTGTCCAGACACAAGGGAGCACCCAGTATAAGTCAAAAGAATACCCTTTCAGGCATAGAGTGACGAATAAATTAAGCAAAAAAAGAAGCAGAGAACTCTGGGTAGTTCTCAAGTTTAGGTGGAAAGCAGCTCCTGTATAGAGCACTCTCAACACCTGCGACACTCTAGATCTGCTCACCTCAAATGTCTGCTTTTCTATCAAAGTTTTTAAGCATAGGATTAGCACAGTGCTATCCACGCCGAGATAGAAATGGACAAAGTCTTTTGCCATTTCTACAGCAAAGTCTTTAAGCATAGGACGAGCACAGTGCTGTCCTTGCCGAGCTGTAAAATGACAAAAGCCATTTACTACTCCAGGCACAGTATTACAGCATTGAATTAGTAAAATACCAACCAAGTCAACCTGAAATGAATAAAAGCAACCCCTGACACAGTGTTTCGCTCTAATTAGAGCTCTTCAGAGAGGTATAGCTTTGTCCAGACACAAGGGAGCATCCAGTATAAGTCAAAAGAATACCCTTTCAGGCATAGAGTGATGTATAAATTATGCAAAAAAAGTAGCAGAGAACTCTGGGTAGTTCTCAAGTTTAGGTGGAAAGCAGCTCCTGTATAGAGCACTCTCAACACCAGCGACACTCTAGATCTGTGCACCTCAAATGTGTTCTTTTCTATCAAAGTTTTTAAGCATAGGATTAGCACAGTGCTATCCACGCCGAGATAGAAATGGACAAAGTCTATTGCCATTTCTACAGCAAAGTATTTAAGCATAGGACTAGCACAGTGCTGTCCTTGACGAGCTGTAAAATGACAAAAGCCGTTTACCACTCCAGGCACAGTATTACAGCTTTGAATTAGTAAAATACCAACCAAGCCAACCTGAATTGAGTAAAAGCAACCCCTGACACAGTGTTTCGCTCTAATTAGAGTTCTTCAGAGAGGTATAGCTTTGTCCAGACACAATGGAGCACCCAGTATAAGTCAAAAGAAAACTCTTTCAGGCATAGAGTGATGAATAAATTATGCAAAAAAAGAAGCAGAGAACTCTGGGTAGTTCTCAAGTTTAGGTGGAAAGCAGTTCCTGTATAGAGCACTCTCAACACCAGCGACACTCTAGATCTGCTCTCCTCAAATGTCTGCTTTTCTATCAAAGTTTTTAAGCATGGGATTAGCACAGTGCTATCCACGCCGAGATAGAAACGGACAAAGACTTTTGCCATTTCCACAGCAAAGTTTTTAAGCATAGGACTAGCACAGTGCTGTCCTTGCCGAGCTGTTAAATGACAAAAGCCATTTACCACTCCAGGCACAGTATTACAGCTTTGAATTAGTAAAATACCAACCAAGCCAACCTGAAATGAGTAAAAACAAACCCTGACACAGTGTTTCGCTCTAATAAGAGCTCTTCAGAGAGGTATAGCTTTGTCCAGACACGAGGGAGCACCCAGTATAAGTCAATAGAATACCCTTTCAGGCATAGAGTGACGAATAAATTATGCAAAAAAAGAAGCAGAGAACTCTGGGTAGTTCTCAAGTTTAGGTGGATAGCAGCTCCTGTATAGAGCACTCTTAACACCAGCGACACTCTAGATCTGCTCACCTCACATGTCTGCTTTTCTACCAAACTTTTTAAGCATAGGATTAGCACAGTGCTATCCATGCCGAGATAGAAATGGACAAAGTTTTTTTTTCCATTTCTACAGCAAATTATTTAAGCATAGAACTAGCACAGTGCTGTCCTTCCCGAGCTGTAAAATGACAAAAGCCATTTACCACTCCAGGCACAGTTTTACAGCTTTGAATTAGTAAAATACCAACCAAGCCAACCTGAAATGGGTAGGAGCAACCCCTGACACAGTGTTTCGCTCTCATTAGAGCTCTTCAGAGAGGTATAGCTTTGTCCAGACACAAGGGAGCACCAAGAATAAGTCAAAAGAATACACTTTCAGGCATAGAGTGACCAATAAAAAAGAAGCAGAGAACTCTGGGTAGTTCTCAAGTTTAGGTGGAAAGCAGCTCCTGTATAGAGCACTCTCAACACCAGCAACACTCTAGATCTGCTCACCCCAAATGTCTGCTTTTCCATCAAAGTTGTTAAGCATAGGATTAGCACAGTGCTATCCACGCCGAGATAGAAATGGACAAAGTCTTTTGCCATTTCTACTGCAAAGTCTTTAAGCATAGGACTAGCACAGTGCTGTCCTTGCCGAGCTGTAAAATGACAAAAGACATTTACCACTCCAGGAACAGTATTACAGCTTTGAATTAGTAAAATCCCAACCAAGACTACCTGAAATGAGTAAAAGCAACCCCTGACACAGTGTTTTGCTCTAATTAGAGCTCTTCAGAGAGGTATAGCTTTGTCCAGACACAAGGGAGCACCCAGTATAAGTCAAAAGAATACCCTTTCAGGCATAGAGTGACGAATACATTATGCAAAAAAAGAAGCAGAGAACTCTCTGCAATTCTCAAGTTTAGGTGGAAAGCAGCTCCTGTATAGAGCACTCTCAACAACAGCGACACTCTAGATCTGCTCACCTCAAATGTCTGCTTTTCTATCAAAGTTTTTAAGCATAGGATTAGCACAGTGCTATCCACGCCGAGATAGAAATGGACAAAGTCTTTTGCCATTTCTACAGCAAAGTCTTTAAGCATAGGACGAGCACCGTGCTGTCCTTGCCGAGCTGTAAAATGACAAAGCCATTTAGTACTCCAGGCACAGTATTACAGCGTTGAATTAGTAAAATACCAACCAAGTCAACCTGAAATGAATAAAAGCAACGCCTGACACAGTGTTTCGCTTTAATTAGAGCTCTTCAGAGTGGTATAGCTTTGTCCAGACACAAGGGAGCACCCAGAATAAGTCAAAAGAATACCCTTTGAGGCATAGAGTGATGAATACATTATGCAAAAAAAGAAGCAGAGAATGTTGGGTAGTTATCAAGTTTAGGTGGAAAGCAGCTCCTGTATAGAGCACTCTCAACCCCAGCAACACTCTAGATCTGCTCACCTCAAATGTCTGCTATTCTATGAAAGATTTTAAGCATAGGATTAGCACAGTGCTATCCATGCCGAGATAGAAATGGGCAAAGTCTTTTGCCATTTCTACAGCAAATTCTTTAAGCATAGGACTAGCACAGTGCTGTCCTTGCCGAGCTGTAAAATGACAAAAGCCATTTACCACTGCAGGCTCAGTATTACAGCTTTGAATTAGTAAACTATCAACCAAGCCCACCTGAAACGAGTAAAAGCAACCCCTGACACAGTGTTTTGCTCTATTTAGAGTTCTTCAGAGAGGTATAGCTTTGTTCAGACACAAGGGAGCACCCAGTATAAGTCAAAAGAATACCCTTTCAGGCATAGAGTGACGAATAAATTATGCAAAAAAAGAAGCAGAGAACTCTGGGTAGTTCTCAAGTTTAGGTGGAAAGCAGCTCCTGTATAGAGCTCTCTCAACACCAGCGACACTCTAGATCTGCTCACCTCAAATGTTTGCTTTTCTATCAAAGTTTTTAAGCATAGGATTAGCACAGTGCTATCCACGCCGAGATAGAAATGGACAAAGTCTTTTGCCAGTTTTACAGCAGTCTTTAAGCATAGGACTAGCACAGTGCTGTCCTTGCCGAGCTGTAAAATGATAAAAGCCATTTACCATTCCAGGCACAGTATTATAGCTTTGAATTAGTAAACTACCAACCAAGCCAACCTGAAATGAGTGAAAACAACCCATGACACAGTGTTTCGCTCTAATTAAAACTCTTCAGAGAGGTATAGCTTTGTCCAGACACAAGAGAGCACCCAGTATAAGTCAAAAGAATACCCTTTCAGGCATAGAGTGACGAATAAATTATGCAAAAAAAGAAGCAGAGAACTCTGGGTAGTTCTCAAGTTTAGGTGGAAAGCAGCTCCTGTGCAGAGCACTCTCAACACCAGCGACACTCTAGATCTGCTCACCTCAAATGTCTGCTTTTCTATCAAAGTTTTTCAGCATAGGATTAGCACAGTGCTATCCACGCCGAGATTGAAATGGACAAAGTCTTTTGCCATTTCTACAGCAAAGGCTTTAAGCATAGGACTAGCACAGTGCTGTCCTAGCTGAGCTGTAAAATGACAAAAGCCTTTTACCACTCCAGGCACAGTAATACCGCTTTAAATTAGTAAAATGCCAACCTTAAATGAGTAAAAGCAACCCCTGACACAGTGTTTCGCGCTAATTAGAGCTCTTCAGAGAGGTATAGCTTTGTCCTAACACAATGGAGCACCCAGTATAAGTTAAAAGAATACCCTTTCAGGCATATAGTGATGAATAAATTATCCAAAAAAAGAAGCAGAGAACGTAGTTCTCAAGTTTAGGTGGAAAGCAGCTCCTGTATAGAGCACTCTCAACTCCAGCAACACTCTAGATCTGCTCACCTCAAATGTCTGCTTTTCTATCAAAGTTTTTAAGCACAGGATTAGCACAGTGCTATCCACGCCGAGATAGAAATGCACAAAGTCTTTAAGCATAGGACTAGCACAGTGCTGTCTTTGCCGAGCTGTAAAATGACAAAAGCCTTTTACCACTCCAGGCACAGTATTACAGCTTTGAATTAGTAACATATCAACCAAGCCAACCTGAAATGAGTAAAAGCAACCCCTGACACAGTGTTTCGCTCTAATCAGAGCTCTTTAGAGAGGTATAGCTTTGTCCAGACGCAAGGAAGCACCCAGTATAAGTCAAAAGAATATCCTTTCAGTCATAGGGTGACGAATAAATTATGCAAAAAAAGAAGCAGAGAACTCTGGGTAGTTCTCAAGTTTAAGTGGAAAGCAGCTCCTGTATAGAGCACTCTCAACACCAGCGACACTAGATCTGCTCACCTCAAATGTCTGCTTTTATATCAAAGTTTTTAAGCATAGGATTAGCACAGTGCTATCCACGGCAAGATAGACATGGACAAAGTATTTTGCCATTTCTACAGCAAAGTCTTTAAGCATAGGACTAGCACAGTGCTGTCCTTGCCGAGCTGTAAAATGACAAAAGCCATTTACCACTCCAGGCACAGTATTACAGCTTTGAATTAGTAAAATACCAACCAAGCCAACCTGAAATGAGTAAAAGCAACCTCTGACACAGTGTTTCGCTCTAATTAGAACTCTTCAGAGAGGTATAGCTTTGTCCAGACACAAGAGAGCACCCAGTATAAGTCAAAAGAATACCCTTTCAGGCATAGAGTAACAAATAAATTATGCAAAAAAAGAAGCAGAGAACTCTGTGTAGTTCTCAAGTTTAGGTGGAAAGCAGCTCCTGTATAGAGCACTCTCAACACCAGCAACACTCTAGATCTGCTCACCCCAAATGTCTGCTTTTCTATCAAAGTTTTTAAGCATAGGATTAGCACAGTGCTATCCACGCCGAGATAGAAATGGACAAAGTCTTTTGCCATTTCTACTGCAAAGTCTTTTAGCATAGGACTAGCACAGTGCTGTCCTTGCCGAGCTGTAAAATGACAAAAGACTTTTACCACTCTAGGAACAGTATTACAGGTCTGAATTAGTAAAATCCCAACCAAGCCTACCTGAAATGAGTAAAAGCAACCCCTGACACAGTGTTTCGCTCTAATTAGAGCTCTTCAGAGAGGTGTAGTTTTGTCCAGACATAAGGGAGCACCCAGTATAAGTCAAAAGAATACCCTTTCAGGTATAGAGTGACGAATAAATTATGCAAAAAAAGAAGCAGAGAACTCTGGGTAGTTCTCAAGTTTAGGTGGAAAGCAGCTCCTGAATTGAGCACTCTGAACACCAGCGACCCTCTAGATCTGCTCACCTCAAATGTCTGCTATTTTAATCAAAGTTTATAAGCATAGGATTAGCACAGTGCTATCCACGCCGACATAGAAATGGACAAAGTCTTTTGCGATTTCTACAGCAAAGTCTTTAAGCATAAGACTAGCACAGTGCTGTCCTTGCCGAGCTGTAAAATGACAAAAGCCATTTACCACTCCAGGCACAGTATTACAGCTTTAAATTAGTAAAATACCAACCAATCCAATCTGAAATGAGTTAAAACAAACCCTGACACAGTGTTTCGCTCTAATCAGAGCTCTTCAGAGAGGTATAGCTTTGTCCAGACACAAGGGAGCACCCAGTATAAGTCAATAGAATACCCTTTCAGGCATAGAGTGACGAATACATTATGCAAAAAAAGAAGCAGAGAACTCTGGGCAATTCTCAAGTTTAGGTGGAAAGCAGCTCCTGTATAGAGCACTCTCAACACCAGCGACACTCTAGTTCTGCTCACCTCAAATGTCTGCTTTTCTATCAAAGTTTTTAAGCATAGGATTAGCACACTGCTATCCACGCCGAGATAGAAATGGACTAAGTCTTTTGCCATTTCTACAGCAAAGTCTTTAAGCATAGGACGAGCACAGTGCTGTCCTTGCCGAGCTGTAAAATGACAAAAGCCATTTACTACTCCAGGCACAGTATTACAGCGTTGAATTAGTAAAATACCAACCAAGTCAACCTGAAATGAATAAAAGCAACCCCTGACACAGTGTTTCGCTCTAATTAGAGCTCTTCAGAGTGGTATAGCTTTGTCTAGACACAACGGAGCACCCACTATAAGTCAAAAGAATACCCTTTCAGGCATAGAGTGACGAATAAATTATGCAAAAAAAGAAGCAGAGAACTCTGGGTAGTTCCCAAGTTTAGGTGGAAAGCAGCTCCTGTATAGCGCACTCTCAACACCAGCGACACTCTAGACCTACTCACCCCAAATGTCTGCTTTTCTATCAAAATTGTTTAAGCATAGAATTAGCACAGTGCTATCCACGCCAAGATAGAAATGGACAAAATCTTTTGCCATTTCTACTGCAAAGTCTTTAAGCATAGGACTAGCACAGTGCTGTCCTTGCCGAGCTGTAAAATGACAAAAGCCATTTACTACTCCAGGCACAGTTTTACAACTTTGAGTTAGTAAAATACCAACCAAGCCAACCTGAAATGGGTAGAAGCAACCCCTGACACACTGTTTCGCTCTCATTAGAGCTCTTCAGAGTGGGATAGCTTTGTCCAGACACAAGGGAGCACCCAGAATAAGTCAAAAGAATACCCTTTCAGGCATAGAGTGACCAATAAATTATTCAAAAAAAGAAGCAGAGAACTCTGGGTAGTTCCCAAGTTTAGGTGGAAAGCAGCTCCTGTATAGAGCACTCTCAACACCAGCGACACTCTAGATCTGCTCACCCCAAATGCCTGCTTTTCTATCAAAGTGTTTAAGCATAGCATTAGCACAGTGCTATCCACGCCGAGATAGAAATGGACAAAGTCTTTTGCCATTTCTACTGCAAAGTCTTTAAGCATAGGACTAGCACAGTTCTGTCTTTGCCGAGCTGTAAAATGACAAAAGACATTTACCACTCCAGGAACAGTATTACAGCTTTGAATTAGTAAAATCCCAACCAAGCCAACCTGAAACCAGCAAAAGCAACCCCTGACACAGTGTTTCGCTCTAATTAGAGCTCTTCAGAGCGGTATAGCTTTGTCCAGACACAAGAGAGCACCCAGTATAAGTCAAAAGAATACCCTTTCAGGTATAGAGTGACGAATACATTATGCAAAAAAAGAAGCCGAGAACTCTGGGTAGTTCTCAAGTTTAGGTGGAAAGCAGCTCCTGTATAGAGCACTCTCAACACCAGCGACACTCTAGATCTGCTCACCTCAAATGTCTGCTTTTCTATCAAAGTTTTTAAGCATAGGATTAGCACAGTGCTATCCACGCCGAGATAGAAATGGACAAAGTCTTTTGCCATTTCTACAGCAAAGTCTTTAAGCATAGGACGAGCACAGTGCTGTCCTTGCCGAGCTGTAAAATGACAAAAGCCCTTTACTACTCCAGGCACAGTATTACAGCATTGAATTAGTAAAATACCAACCAAGTCAACCTGAAATGAATAAAAGCAACCCCTGACACAGTGTTTCGCTCTAATTAGAGCTCTTCAGAGTGTTATAGCTTTGTCTAGACACAACGGAGCACCCAGTATAAGTCAAAAGAATACCCTTTCAGGCATAGAGTGACGAATAAATTATGCAAACAAAGAAGCAGAGAACTCTGGGTAGTTCCCAAGTTTAGGTGGAAAGCAGCTCCTGTATAGAGCACTCTCAACACCAGCGACACTCTAGACCTGCTCACCCCAAATGTCTGCTTTTCTATAAAAATATTTTAAGCATAGAATTAGCACAGTGCTATCCACGCCGAGATAGAAATGGACAAAGTCTTTTGCCATTTCTACAGCAAAGTCTTTAAGCATAGGACTAGCACAGTGCTGTCCTTGCCGAGCTGTAAAATGACAAAAGACATTTACCACTCCAGGAACAGTATTACAGCTTTGAATTAGTAAAATCCCAACCAAGCCAACCTGAAATGAGTAAAAGCAACCCCTGACACAGTGTTTCGCTCTAATTAGAGCTCTTCAGAGAGGTATAGCTTTTTCCACACACAAGGGAGCACCCAGTATAAGTCAAAAGAATACCCTTTCAGGTATAGAGTGACGAATACATTATGCAAAAAAAGAAGCCGAGAACTCTGGGTAGTTCTCAAGTTTAGGTGGAAAGCAGCTCCTGTATAGAGCACTCTCAACACCAGCGACACTCTAGATCTGCTCACCTCAAATGTCTGCTTTTCTATCAAAGTTTTTAAGCATAGGATTAGCACAGTGCTATCCACGCCGAGATAGAAATGGACAAAGTCTTTTGCCATTTCTACAGCAAAGTCTTTAAGCATAGGACGAGCACAGTGCTGTCCTTGCCGAGCTGTAAAATGACAAAAGCCATTTACTACTCCAGGCACAGTATTACAGCATTGAATTAGTAAAATACCAACCAAGTCAACCTGAAATGAATAAAAGCAACCCCTGACACAGTGTTTCGCTCTAATTAGAGATCTTCAGAGTGGTATAGCTTTGTCTAGACACAACGGAGCACCCAGTATAAGTCAAAAGAATACCCTTTCAGGCATAGAGTGACAAATAAATTATGCAAAAAAAGAAGCAGAGAACTCTGGGTAGTTCCCAAGTTTAGGTGGAAAGCAGCTCCTGTATAGAGCACTCTCAACACCAGCGACACTCCAGATCTGCTCACCTAAAATGTCTGCTTTTCTATCAAAGTTTTTAAGCATAGGATTATCACAGTGCTATCCACGCCGAGATAGAAATGGACAAAGTCTTTTGCCATTTCTACAGCAAAGTCTTTAAGTATAGGACTAGCACAGTGCTGTCCTTGCCGAGCTGTAAAATGACAAAAGACATTTACCACTCCAGGAACAGTATTACAGCTTTGAATTAGTAAAATTCCAACCAAGCCAACCTGAAATGAGTAAAAGCAACCCCTGACACAGTGTTTCGCTCTAATTAGAGCTCTTCAGAGAGGTATAGCTTTTTCCACACACAAGGGAGCACCCAGTATAAGTCAAAAGAATACCCTTTCAGGTATAGAGTGACGAATACATTATGCAAAAAAAGAAGCCGAGAACTCTGGGTAGTTCTCAAGTTTAGGTGGAAAGCAGCTCCTGTATAGAGCACTCTCAACACCAGCGACACTCTAGATCTGCTCACCTCAAATGTCTGCTTTTCTATCAAAGTTTTTAAGCATAGGATTAGCACAGTGCTATCCACGCCGAGATAGAAATGGACAAAGTCTTTTGCCATTTCTACAGCAAAGTCTTTAAGCATAGGACGAGCACAGTGCTGTCCTTGCCGAGCTGTAAAATGACAAAAGCCATTTACTACTCCAGGCACAGTATTACAGCATTGAATTAGTAAAATACCAACCAAGTCAACCTGAAATGAATAAAAGCAACCCCTGACACAGTGTTTCGCTCTAATTAGAGCTCTTCAGAGTGGTATAGCTTTGTCTAGACACAACGGAGCACCCAGTATAAGTCAAAAGAATACCCTTTCAGGCATAGAGTGACGAATAAATTATGCAAACAAAGAAGCAGAGAACTCTGGGTAGTTCCCAAGTTTAGGTGGAAAGCAGCTCCTGTATAGAGCACTCTCAACACCAGCGACACTCTAGACCTGCTCACCCCAAATGTCTGCTTTTCTATAAAAAAAATTTAAGCATAGAATTAGCACAGTGCTATCCACGCCGAGATAGAAATGAACAAAATCTTTTGCCATTTCTACTGCAAAGTCTTTAAGCATAGGACTAGAAAGTGCTGTCCTTGCCGAGCTGTAAAATGACAAAAGCCATTTACTACTCCAGGCACAGTTTTACAACTTTGAATTAGTAAAATACCAACCAAGCCAACCTGAAATGGGTAGAAGCAACCCCTGACACAGTGTTTCGCTCTCATTAGAGCTCTTCAGAGAGGTATAGCTTTGTCCAGACACAAGGGAGCACCCAGAATAAGTCAAAAGAATACCCTTTCAGGCATAGAGTGACCAATAAATTATTCAAAGAAAGAAGCAGAGAACTCTGGGTAGTTCCCAAGTTTAGGTGGAAAGCAGCTCCTGTATAGAGCACTCTCAACACCAGCGACACTCTAGATCTGCTCACCCCAAATGTCTGCTTTTCTATCAAAGTTTTTAAGCATAGGATTAGCACAGTGCTATCCACGCCGAGATAGAAATGGACTAAGTCTTTTGCCATTTCTATTGCAAAGTCTTTAAGCATAGGACTAGCACAGTGCTGTCTTTGCCGAGCTGTAAAATGACAAAAGACATTTACCACTCCAGGAACAGTATTACAGCTTTGAATTAGTAAAATCCCAACCAAGCCAACCTGAAATGAGTAAAAGCAACCCCTGACACAGTGTTTCGCTCTAATTAGAGCTCTTCAGAGAGGTATAGCTTTTTCCACACACAAGGGAGCACCCAGTATAAGTCAAAAGAATACCCTTTCAGGTATAGAGTGACGAATACATTATGCAAAAAAAGAAGCCGAGAACTCTGGGTAGTTCTCAAGTTTAGGTGGAAGCAGCTCCTGTATAGAGCACTCTCAACACCAGCGACACTCTAGATCTGCTCACCTCAAATGTCTGCTTTTCTATCAAAGTTTTTAAGCATAGGATTAGCACAGCGCTATCCACGCCGAGATAGAAATGGACAAAGTCTTTTGCCATTTCTACAGCAAAGTCTTTAAGCATAGGACGAGCACAGTGCTGTCCTTGCCGAGCTGTAAAATGACAAAAGCCATTTACTACTCCAGGCACAGTATTACAGTGTTGAATTAGTAAAATACCAACCAAGTCAACCTGAAATGAATAAAAGCAACGCCTGACACAGTGTTTCGCTCTAATTAGAGCTCTTCAGAGTGGTATAGCTTTGTCTAGATACAACGGAGCACCCAGTATAAGTCAAAAGAATACCCTTTCAGGCAAAGAGTGACGAATAAATTATGCAAAAAAAGAAGCAGAGAACTCTGGGTAGTTCCCAAGTTTAGGTGGAAAGCAGCTCCTGTATAGAACACTCTTAACACCAGCAACACTCTAGATCTGCTCACCTCACATATCTGCTTTTCTATCAAAGTTTTTTAAGCATAGAATTAGCACAGTGCTATCCATGCCGAGATAGAAATGGACAAAGTTTTTTTTTCCATTTCTACAGCAAATTATTTAAGCATAGAACTAGCACAGTGCTGTCCTTGCCGAGCTGTAAAATGACAAAAGCCATTTACCACTCCAGGCACAGTATTACAGCTTTGAATTAGTAAAATACCAACCAATCCAATCTGAAATGAGTAAAAACAAACCCTGACACAGTGTTTCGCTCTAATCAGAGCTCTTCAGAGAGGTATAGCTTTGTCCAGACACAAGGGAGCACCCAGTATAAGTCAATAGAATACCCTTTCAGGCATAAAGTGACGAATAAATTATGCAAAAAAAGAAGCAGAGAACTCTGGGTAGTTCTCAAGTTTAGGTGGAAAGCAGCTCCTGTATAGAGCACTCTCAACACCAGCAACACTCTAGATCTGCTCACCCCAATTGTCTGCTTTTCTATCAAAGTTTTTAAGCATAGGATTAGCACAGTGCTATCCACGCCGAGATAGAAATGGACAAAGTCTTTTGCCATTTCTACTGCAAAGTCTTTAAGCATAGGACTAGCACAGTGCTGTCCTTGCCGAGCTGTAAAATGACAAAAGACATTTACCACTCCAGGAACAGTATTACAGCTTTGAATTAGTAAAATCCCAACCAAGCCTGCCTGAAATGAGTAAAAGCAACCCCTGACACAGTGTTTTGCTCTAATTAGAGCTCTTCAGAGAGGTATAGCTTTGTCCAGACACAAGGGAGCACCCAGTATAAGTCAAAAGAATACCCTTTCAGGCATAGAGTGACGAATACATTATGCAAAAAAAGAAGCAGAGAACTCTCTGCAATTCTCAAGTTTAGGTGGAAAGCAGCTCCTGTATAGAGCACTCGCAACAACAGCGACACTCTAGATCTGCTCACCTCAAATGTCTGCTTTTCTATCAAAGTTTTTAAGCATAGGATTAGCACAGTGCTATCCACGCCGAGATAGAAATGGACAAAGTCTTTTGCCATTTCTACAGCAAAGTCTTTAAGCATAGGACGAGCACAGTGCTATCCTTGCCGAGCTGTAAAATGACAAAAGCCATTTACTACTCCAGGCACAGTATTACAGCGTTGAATTAGTAAAATACCAACCAAGTCAACCTGAAATGAATAAAAGCAACGCCTGACACAGTGTTTCGCTCTAATTAGAGCTCTTCAGAGAGATATAGCTTTGTCCAGACACAAGGGAGCATCCAGTATAAGTCAAAAGAATACCCTTTCAGGCATAGAGTGACGAATAAATTATGCAAAAAAGAAGCAGAGAACTCTGGGTAGTTCTCAAGTTTAGGTGGAAAGCAGCTCCTGTATAGAGCACTCTCAACACCAGCGACACTCTAGATCTGCTCACCTCAAATGTCTGCTTTTCTATCAAAGTTTTTAAGCATAGGATTAGCACAGTGCTATCCACGCCGAGATAGAAATGGACAAAGTCTATTGCCATTTCTACAGCAAAGTATTTAAGCATAGGACTAGCACAGTGCTGTCCTTGCCGAGCTGTAAAATGACAAAAGCCGTTTACCACTCCAGGCACAGTATTACAGCTTTGAATTAGTAAAATACCAATCAAGCCAACCTGAAATGAGTAAAAGCAACCCCTGACACAGTGTTTCGCTCCAATTAGAGCTCTTCAGAGAGGTATAGCTTTGTCCAGACACAAGGGAGCACCCAGTATAAGTCAAAAGAATACCCTTTCAGGCATAGAGTGACGAATAAATTATGCAAAAAAAGAAGCAGAGAACTCTGGGTAGTTCCCAAGTTTAGGTGGAAAGCAGCTCCTGTATAGAGCACTCTCAACACCAGCGACACTCCAGATCTGCTCACCTAAAATGTCTGCTTTTCTATCAAAGTTTTTAAGCATAGGATTATCACAGTGCTATCCACGCCGAGAAAGAAATGGACAAAGTCTTTTGCCATTTCTACAGCAAAGTTTTTAAGCATAGGACTAGCACAGTGCTGTCCTTGCCGAGCTGTAAAATGACAAAAGACATTTACCACTCCAGGAACAGTATTACAGCTTTGAATTAGTAAAATCCCTACCAAGCCAACCTGAAATGAGTAAAAGCAACCCCGGACACAGTGTTTCGCTCTAATTAGAGCTCTTCAGAGAGGTATAGCTTTGTCCACACACAAGGGAGCACCCAGTATAAGTCAAAAGAATACCCTTTCAGGTATAGAGTGACGATTACATTATGCAAAAAAGAAGCCGAGAACTCTGGGTAGTTCTCAAGTTTAGGTGGAAAGCAGCTCCTGTATAGAGCACTCTCAACACCAGCGACACTCTAGATCTGCTCACCTCAAATGTCTGCTTTTCTATCAAAGTTTTTAAGCATAGGATTAGCACAGTGCTATCCACGCCTTGATAGAAATGGACAAAGTCTTTTGCCATTTCTACAGCAACGTCTTTAAGCATAGGACTAGCACAGTGCTGGCCTTGCCGAGCTGTAAAACGACAAAAACCGTTTACCACTCCAGGCACAGTATTACAGCTTTGAATTAGTAAAATACCAACCAAGCCAACCTGAAAAGGGTAGAAGCAACTCCTGACACAGTGTTTCGCTCTAATTAGAGCACTTCAGAGAGGTATAGCTTTGTCCAGACACAAGGGAGCACCCAGAATAAGTCAAAAGAATACCCTTTCAGACATAGAGTGACGAATAAATTATGCAAAAAAAGAAGCAGAGAACTTTGGGTAGTTCTCAAGTTTAGGTGGAAAGCAGCTCCTGTATAGAGCACTCTCAACCCCAGCAACACTCTAGATCTGTTCACCTCAAATGTGTTCTTTTCTATCAAAGTTTTTAAGCATAGGATTAGCACAGTGCTATCCACGCCAAGATAGAAATGGACAAAGTCTATTGCCATTTCTACAGCAAAGTATTTAAGCATAGGACTAGCACAGTGCTGTCCTTGCCGAGCTGTAAAATGACAAAAGCCGTTTACCACTCCAGGCACAGTATTACAGCTTTGAATTAGTAAAATACCAACCAAGCCAACCTGAATTGAGTAAAAGCAACCCCTGACACAGTGTTTCGCTCTAATTAGAGCTCTTCAGAGAGGTATAGCTTTGTCCACACACAAGGGAACACCCAGTATAAGTCAAAAGAATACCCTTTCAGGTATAGAGTGACGAATACATTATGCAAAAAAAGAAGCCGAGAACTCTGGGTAGTTCTCAAGTTTAGGTGGCAAGTAGCTCCTGTATAGAGCACTCTCAACACCAGCGACACTCTAGATCTGCTCACCTCAAATGTCTGCTTTTCTATCAAAGTTTTTAAGCATAGGATTAGCACAGTGCTATCCACGCCTTGATAGAAATGGACAAAGTCTTTTACCATTTCTACAGCAAAGTCTTTAAGCATAGGACTAGCACAGTGCTGGCCTTGCCGAGCTGTAAAACGACAAAAACCGTTTACCACTCCAGGCACAGTATTACAGCTTTGAATTAGTAAAATACCAACCAAGCCAACCTGAATTGAGTAAAAGCAACCCCTGACACAGTGTTTCGCTCTAATTAGAGCTCTTCAGAGAGGTATAGCTTTGTCCAGACACAAGGGAGCACCCAGTATAAGTCAAAAGAATACCCTTTCAGGCATAGAGTGACGAATAAATTATGCAAAAAAAGAAGCAGAGAACTCTGGGTAGTTCCCAAGTTTAGGTGGAAAGCAGCTCCTGTATAGAGCACTCTCAACACCAGCGACACTCCAGATCTGCTCACCTCAAATGTCTGCTTTTCTATCAAAGCTTTTAAGCATAGGATTAGCACAGTGCTATCCACGCCTTGATAGAAATGGACAAAGTCTTTAAGCATAGGACTAGCACAGTGCTGGCCTTGCCGAGCTGTAAAACGACAAAAACCGTTTACCAATCCAGGCACAGTATTACAGCTTTGAATTAGTAAAAAACCATCCAAGCCAACCTGAAATGAGTAAAAGCAACCCCTGACAGAGTGTTTCTCTCTAATTGGAGCTCTTCAAAGAGGTATAGCTTTGTCCAGACACAAGGGAGCACCCAGTATAAGTCAAAAGGATACCCTTTCAGGCATAGAGTGACGAATAAATTATGCAAAAAAAGAAGCAGAGAACTCTGGGTAGTTCCCAAGTTTAGGTGGAAAGCAGCTCCTGTATAGAGCACTCTCAACAACAGCGACACTCTAGACCTGCTCACCCCAAATATCTGCTTTTCTATCAAAATTTTTTCAGCATAGAATTAACACAGTGCTATCCACGCCGAGATAGAAATGGACAAAATCTTTTGCCATTTCTACTGCAAAGTCTTTAAGCATAGGACTAGCACAGTGCCGTCTTTGCCGAGCTGTAAAATGACAAAAGACATTTACCACTCCAGGAACACTATTACAGCTTTGAATTAGTAAAATCCCAACCAAGCCAACCTGAAATGAGTAAAAGCAAACCCTGACACAGTGTTTCGCTCTCATTAGAGCTCTTCAGAGAGGTATAGCTTTGTCCAGACACAAGGGAGCACCCAGTATAAGTCAAAAGAATACCCTTTCAGGCATAGAGTGACGAATACATTATGCAAAAAAAGAAGCAGAGAACTCTGGGTAGTTCTCAAGTTTAGGAGAAAAGCAGCTCCTGTATAGAGCACTCTCAACACCAGCAACACTCTAGATCTGCTCACCTCAAATGTCTGCTTTTCTATCAAAGATTTTAAGCATAGGATTAGCACAGTGCTATCCACGCCAAGATAGAAATGGACAAAGTCTATTGCCATTTCTACAGCAAAGTATTTAAGCATAGGACTAGCACAGTGCTGTCCTTGCCGAGCTGTAAAATGACAAAAGCTGTTTACCACTCCAGGCACAGTATTACAGCTTTGAATTAGTAAAATACCAACCAAGCCAACCTGAAATGGGTAGAAGCAACCCCTGACACAGTGTTTCGCTCTAATTAGAGCACTTCAGAGAGGTATAGCTTTGTCCAGACACAAGGGAGCACCCAGAATAAGTCAAAAGAATACCCTTTCAGGCAAAGAGTGACGAATAAATTATGCAAAAAAAGAAACAGAGAACTCTGGGTAGTTCTCAAGTTTAGGTGGAAAGCAGCTCCTGTATAGAGAACTCTCAACCCCAGCAACACTCTAGATCTGTTCACCTCAAATGTGTTCTTTTCTATCAAAGTTTTTAAGCATAGGATTAGCACAGTGCTATCCACGCCAAGATAGAAATGGACAAAGTCTATTGCCATTTCTACAGCAAAGTATTTAAGCATAGGACTAGCACAGTGCTGTCCTTGCCGAGCTGTAAAATAACAAAAGCCGTTTACCACTCCAGGCACAGTATTACAGCTTTGAATTAGTAAAATACCAATCAAGCCAACCTGAAATGAGTAAAAGCAACCCCTGACACAGTGTTTCGCTCCAATTAGAGCTCTTCAGAGAGGTATAGCTTTGTCCAGACACAAGGGAGCACCCAGTATAAGTCAAAAGAATACCCTTTCAGGCATAGAGTGACGAATAAATTATGCAAAAAAAGAAGCAGAGAACTCTGGGTAGTTCCCAAGTTTAGGTGGAAAGCAGCTCCTGTATAGAGCACTCTCAACACCAGCGACACTCCAGATCTGCTCACCTAAAATGTCTGCTTTTCTATCAAAGTTTTTAAGCATAGGATTATCACAGTGCTATCCACGCCGAGAAAGAAATGGACAAAGTCTTTTGCCATTTCTACAGCAAAGTCTTTAAGCATAGGACTAGCACAGTGCTGTCCTTGCCGAGCTGTAAAATGACAAAAGACATTTACCACTCCAGGAACAGTATTACAGCTTTGAATTAGTAAAATCCCAACCAAGCCAACCTGAAATGAGTAAAAGCAACCCCGGACACAGTGTTTCGCTCTAATTAGAGCTCTTCAGAGAGGTATAGCTTTGTCCACACACAAGGGAGCACCCAGTATAAGTCAAAAGAATACCCTTTCAGGTATAGAGTGACGAATACATTATGCAAAAAAAGAAGCCGAGAACTCTGGGTAGTTCTCAAGTTTAGGTGGAAAGCAGCTCCTGTATAGAGCACTCTCAACACCAGCGACACTCTAGATCTGCTCACCTCAAATGTCTGCTTTTCTATCAAAGTTTTTAAGCATAGGATTAGCACAGTGCTATCCACGCCTTGATAGAAATGGACAAAGTCTTTTGCCATTTCTACAGCAACGTCTTTAAGCATAGGACTAGCACAGTGCTGGCCTTGCCGAGCTGTAAAACGACAAAAACCGTTTACCACTCCAGGAACAGTATTACAGCTTTGAATTAGTAAAATCCCACCCAAGCCAACCTGAAATGAGTAAAAGCAACCCCTGACACAGTGTTTTGCTCCAATTAGAGCTCTTCAGAGAGGTATAGCTTTGTCCAGACACAAGGGAGCACCCAGTATAAGTCAAAAGAATACCCTTTCAGGCATAGAGTGACGAATAAAGTATGCAAAAAAAGAAGCAGAGAACTCTGGGTAGTTCCCAAGTTTAGGTGGAAAGCAGCTCCTGAATTGAGCACTCTCAACACCAGCGACACTCTAGATCTGCTCACCTCAAATGTCTGCTATTTTAATCAAAGTTTTTAAGCATAGCATTAGCACAGTGCTATCCACGCCGACATAGAAACGGACAAAGTATTTTTCAAATTCTACAGCAAAGTCTTTAAGCATAGGACTAGCACAGTGCTGTCCTTGCCGAGCTGTTAAATGACAAAAGCCATTTACCACTGCAGGCACAGTATTACAGCTTTGAATTAGTAAAATACCAACCAAGCCAACCTGAAAAGGGTAGAAGCAACCCCTGACACAGTGTTTCGCTCTAATTAGAGCACTTCAGAGAGGTATAGCTTTGTCCAGACACAAGGGAGCACCCAGAATAAGTCAAAAGAATACCCTTTCAGGCATAGAGTGACGAATAAATTATGCAAAAAAAGAAGCAGAGAACTCTGGGTAGTTCTCAAGTTTAGGTGGAAAGCAGCTCCTGTATAGAGCACTCTCAACCCCAGCAACACTCTAGATCTGTTCACCTCAAATGTGTTCTTTTCTATCAAAGTTTTTAAGCATAGGATTAGCACAGTGGTATCCACGCCAAGATAGAAATGGACAAAGTCTATTGCCATTTCTACAGCAAAGTATTTAAGCATAGGACTAGCACAGTGCTGTCCTTGCCGAGCTGTAAAATGACAAAAGCCGTTTACCACTCCAGGCACAGTATTACAGCTTTGAATTAGTAAAATACCAACCAAGCCAACCTGAATTGAGTAAAAGCAACCCCTGACACAGTGTTTCGCTCTAATTAGAGCTCTTCAGAGAGGTATAGCTTTGTCCAGACACAAGGGAGCAGCCAGTATAAGTCAAAAGAATACCCTTTCAGGCATAGAGTGACGAATAAATTATGCAAAAAAAGAAGCAGAGAACTCTGGGTAGTTCCCAAGTTTAGGTGGAAAGCAGCTCCTGTATAGAGCACTCTCAACACCAGCGACACTCCAGATCTGCTCACCTAAAATGTCTGCTTTTCTATCAAAGTTTTTAAGCATATGATTATCACAGTGCCATCCACGCCGAGATAGAAATGGACAAAGTCTTTTGCCATTTCTACAGCAAAGTCTTTAAGCATAGGACTAGCACAGTGCTGTCCTTGCCGGGCTGTAAAATGACAAAAGACATTTACCACTCCAGGAACAGTATTACAGCTTTGAATTAGTAAAATCCCAACCAAGCCAACCTGAAATGAGTAAAAACAACCCCTGACACAGTGTTTCGCTCTAATTAGAGCTCTTCAGAGAGGTATAGCTTTGTCCACACACAAGGGAACACCCAGTATAAGTCAAAAGAATACCCTTTCAGGTATAGAGTGACGAATACATTATGCAAAAAAAGAAGCCGAGAACTCTGGGTAGTTCTCAAGTTTAGGTGGCAAGCAGCTCCTGTATAGAGCACTCTCAACACCAGCGACACTCTAGATCTGCTCACCTCAAATGTCTGCTTTTCTATCAAAGTTTTTAAGCATAGGATTAGCACAGTGCTATCCACGCCTTGATAGAAATGGACAAAGTCTTTTACCATTTCTACAGCAAAGTCTTTAAGCATAGGACTAGCACAGTGCTGGCCTTGCCGAGCTGTAAAACGACAAAAACCGTTTACCACTCCAGGCACAGTATTACAGCTTTGAATTAGTAAAATACCAACCAAGCCAACCTGAATTGAGTAAAAGCAACCCCTGACACAGTGTTTCGCTCTAATTAGAGCTCTTCAGAGAGGTATAGCTTTGTCCAGACACAAGGGAGCACCCAGTATAAGTCAAAAGAATACCCTTTCAGGCATAGAGTGACAAATAAATTATGCAAAAAAAGAAGCAGAGAACTCTGGGTAGTTCCCAAGTTTAGGTGGAAAGCAGCTCCTGTATAGAGCACTCTCAACACCAGCGACACTCCAGATCTGCTCACCTCAAATGTCTGCTTTTCTATCAAAGTTTTTAAGCATAGGATTAGCACAGTGCTATCCACACCTTGATAGAAATGGACAAAGTCTTTAAGCATAGGACTAGCACAGTGCTGGCCTTGCCGAGCTGTAAAACGACAAAAACCGTTTACCAATCCAGGCACAGTATTACAGCTTTGAATTAGTTAAAAACCATCCAAGCCAACCTGAAATGAGTAAAAGCAACCCCTGACAGAGTGTTTCTCTCTAATTGGAGCTCTTCAAAGAGGTATAGCTTTGTCCAGACACAAGGGAGCACCCAGTATAAGTCAAAAGGATACCCTTTCAGGCATAGAGTGACGAATACATTATGCAAAAAAAAAAGCAGAGAACTCTGGGTAGTTCCCAAGTTTAGGTGGAAAGCAGCTCCTGTATAGAGCACTCTCAACAACAGCGACACTCTAGACCTGCTGACCCCAAATATCTGCTTTTCTATCAAAATTTTTTCAGCATAGAATTAGCACAGTGCTATCCACGCCGAGATAGAAATGGACAAAATCTTTTGCCATTTCTACTGCAAAGTCTTTAAGCATAGGACTAGCACAGTGCCGTCTTTGCCGAGCTGTAAAATGACAAAAGACATTTACCACTCCAGGAACACTATTACAGCTTTGAATTAGTAAAATCCCAACCAAGCCAACCTGAAATGAGTAAAAGCAAACCCTGACACAGTGTTTCGCTCTCATTAGAGCTCTTCAGAGAGGTATAGCTTTGTCCAGACACAAGGGAGCACCCAGTATAAGTAAAAAGAATACCCTTTCAGGCATAGAGTGACGAATAAATTATGCAAAAAAAGAAGCAGAGAACTCTGGGTAGTTCTCAAGTTTAGGAGAAAAGCAGCTCCTGTATAGAGCACTCTCAACACCAGCAACACTCTAGATCTGCTCACCTCAAATGTCTGCTTTTCTATCAAAGATTTTAAGCATAGGATTAGCACAGTGCTATCCACGCCAAGATAGAAATGGACAAAGTCTATTGCCATTTCTACAGCAAAGTATTTAAGCATAGGACTAGCACAGTGCTGTCCTTGCCGAGCTGTAAAATGACAAAAGCTGTTTACCACTCCAGGCACAGTATTACAGCTTTGAATTAGTAAAATACCAACCAAGCCAACCTGAAATGGGTAGAAGCAACCCCTGACACAGTGTTTCGCTCTAATTAGAGCACTTCAGAGAGGTATAGCTTTGTCCAGACACAAGGGAGCACCCAGAATAAGTCAAAAGAATACCCTTTCACGCATAGAGTGACAAATAAATTATGCAAAAAAAGAAGCAGAGAACTCTGGGTAGTTCTCAAGTTTAGGTGGAAAGCAGCTCCTGTATAGAGCACTCTCAACCCCAGCAACACTCTAGATCTGTTCACCTCAAATGTGTTCTTTTCTATCAAAGATTTTAAGCATAGGATTAGCACAGTGCTATCCACGCCAAGATAGAAATGGACAAAGTCTATTGCCATTTCTACAGCAAAGTATTTAAGCATAGGACTAGCACAGTGCTGTCCTTGCCGAGCTGTAAAATGACAAAAGCCGTTTACCACTCCAGGCACAGTATTACAGCTTTGAATTAGTAAAATACCAACCAAGCCAACCTGAATTGAGTAAAAGCAACCCCTGACACAGTGTTTCGCTCTAATTAGAGCTCTTCAGAGAGGTATAGCTTTGTCCAGACACAAGGGAGCACCCAGTATAAGTCAAAAGAATACCCTTTCAGGCATAGAGTGACGAATAAATTATGCAAAAAAAGAAGCAGAGAACTCTGGGTAGTTCCCAAGTTTAGGTGGAAAGCAGCTCCTGTATAGAGCACTCTCAACACCAGCGACACTCCAGATCTGCTCACCTCAAATGTCTGCTTTTCTATCAAAGTTTTTAAGCATAGGATTAGCACAGTGCTATCCACGCCTTGATAGAAATGGACAAAGTCTTTAAGCATAGGACTAGCACAGTGCTGGCCTTGCCGAGCTGTAAAACGACAAAAACCGTTTACCAATCCAGGCACAGTATTACAGCTTTGAATTAGTAAAAAACCATCCAAGCCAACCTGAAATGAGTAAAAGCAACCCCTGACAGAGTGTTTCTCTCTAATTGGAGCTCTTCAAAGAGGTATAGCTTTGTCCAGACACAAGGGAGCACCCAGTATAAGTCAAAAGGATACCCTTTCAGGCATAGAGTGACGAATAAATTATGCAAAAAAAGAAGCAGAGAACTCTGGGTAGTTCCCAAGTTTAGGTGGAAAGCAGCTCCTGTATAGAGCACTCTCAACAACAGCGACACTCTAGACCTGCTCACCCCAAATATCTGCTTTTCTATCAAAATTTTTTCAGCATAGAATTAGCACAGTGCTATCCACGCCGAGATAGAAATGGACAAAATCTTTTGCCATTTCTACTGCAAAGTCTTTAAGCATAGGACTAGCACAGTGCCGTCTTTGCCGAGCTGTAAAATTACAAAAGACATTTATCACTCCAGGAACACTATTACAGCTTTGAATTAGTAAAATCCCAACCAAGCCAACCTGAAATGAGTAAAAGCAAACCCTGACACAGTGTTTCGCTCTCATTAGAGCTCTTCAGAGAGGTATAGCTTTGTCCAGACACAAGGGAGCACCCAGTATAAGTCAAAAGAATACCCTTTCAGGCATAGAGTGACGAATAAATTATGCAAAAAAAGAAGCAGAGAACTCTGGGTAGTTCTCAAGTTTAGGAGAAAAGCAGCTCCTGTATAGAGCACTCTCAACACCAGCAACACTCTAGATCTGCTCACCTCAAATGTCTGCTTTTCTATCAAAGATTTTAAGCATAGGATTAGCACAGTGCTATCCACGCCAAGATAGAAATGGACAAAGTCTATTGCCATTTCTACAGCAAAGTATTTAAGCATAGGACTAGCACAGTGCTGTCCTTGCCGAGCTGTAAAATGACAAAAGCTGTTTACCACTCCAGGCACAGTATTACAGCTTTGAATTAGTAAAATACCAACCAAGCCAACCTGAAATGGGTAGAAGCAACCCCTGACACAGTGTTTCGCTCTAATTAGAGCACTTCAGAGAGGTATAGCTTTGTCCAGACACAAGGGAGCACCCAGAATAAGTCAAAAGAATACCCTTTCAGGCATAGAGTGACGAATAAATTATGCAAAAAAAGAAGCGGAGAACTCTGGGTAGTTCTCAAGTTTAGGTGGAAAGCAGCTCCTGTATAGAGCACTCTCAACCCCAGCAACACTCTAGATCTGTTCACCTCAAATGTGTTCTTTTCAATCAAAGTTTTTAAGCATAGGATTAGCACAGTGCTATCCACGCCAAGATAGAAATGGACAAAGTCTATTGCCATTTCTACAGCAAAGTATTTAAGCATAGGACTAGCACAGTGCTGTCCTTGCCGAGCTGTAAAATGACAAAAGCCGTTTACCACTCCAGGCACAGTATTACAGCTTTGAATTAGTAAAATACCAATCAAGCCAACCTGAAATGAGTAAAAGCAACCCCTGACACAGTGTTTCGCTCCAATTAGAGCTCTTCAGAGAGGTATAGCTTTGTCCAGACACAAGGGAGCACCCAGTATAAGTCAAAAGAATACCCTTTCAGGCATAGAGTGACGAATAAATTATGCAAAAAAAGAAGCAGAGAACTCTGGGTAGTTCCCAAGTTTAGGTGGAAAGCAGCTCCTGTATAGAGCACTCTCAACACCAGCGACACTCCAGATCTGCTCACCTAAAATGTCTGCTTTTCTATCAAAGTTTTTAAGCATAGGATTATCACAGTGCTATCCACGCCGAGAAAGAAATGGACAAAGTCTTTTGCCATTTCTACAGCAAAGTTTTTAAGCATAGGACTAGCACAGTGCTGTCCTTGCCGAGCTGTAAAATGACAAAAGACATTTACCACTCCAGGAACAGTATTACAGCTTTGAATTAGTAAAATCCCAACCAAGCCAACCTGAAATGAGTAAAAGCAACCCCGGACACAGTGTTTCGCTCTAATTAGAGCTCTTCAGAGAGGTATAGCTTTGTCCACACACAAGGGAGCACCCAGTATAAGTCAAAAGAATACCCTTTCAGGTATAGATTGACGATTACATTATGCAAAAAAGAAGCCGAGAACTCTGGGTAGTTCTCAAGTTTAGGTGGAAAGCAGCTCCTGTATAGAGCACTCTCAACACCAGCGACACTCTAGATCTGCTCACCTCAAATGTCTGCTTTTCTATCAAAGTTTTTAAGCATAGGATTAGCACAGTGCTATCCACGCCTTGATAGAAATGGACAAAGTCTTTTGCCATTTCTACAGCAACGTCTTTAAGCATAGGACTAGCACAGTGCTGGCCTTGCCGAGCTGTAAAACGACAAAAACCGTTTACCACTCCAGGCACAGTATTACAGCTTTGAATTAGTAAAATACCAACCAAGCCAACCTGAAAAGGGTAGAAGCAACTCCTGACACAGTGTTTCGCTCTAATTAGAGCACTTCAGAGAGGTATAGCTTTGTCCAGACACAAGGGAGCACCCAGAATAAGTCAAAAGAATACCCTTTCAGACATAGAGTGACGAATAAATTATGCAAAAAAAGAAGCAGAGAACTTTGGGTAGTTCTCAAGTTTAGGTGGAAAGCAGCTCCTGTATAGAGCACTCTCAACCCCAGCAACACTCTAGATCTGTTCACCTCAAATGTGTTCTTTTCTATCAAAGTTTTTAAGCATAGGATTAGCACAGTGCTATCCACGCCAAGATAGAAATGGACAAAGTCTATTGCCATTTCTACAGCAAAGTATTTAAGCATAGGACTAGCACAGTGCTGTCTTTGCCGAGCTGTAAAATGACAAAAGCCGTTTACCACTCCAGGCACAGTATTACAGCTTTGAATTAGTAAAATACCAACCAAGCCAACCTGAATTGAGTAAAAGCAACCCCTGACACAGTGTTTCGCTCTAATTAGAGCTCTTCAGAGAGGTATAGCTTTGTCCACACACAAGGGAACACCCAGTATAAGTCAAAAGAATACCCTTTCAGGTATAGAGTGACGAATACATTATGCAAAAAAAGAAGCCGAGAACTCTGGGTAGTTCTCAAGTTTAGGTGGCAAGTAGCTCCTGTATAGAGCACTCTCAACACCAGCGACACTCTAGATCTGCTCACCTCAAATGTCTGCTTTTCTATCAAAGTTTTTAAGCATAGGATTAGCACAGTGCTATCCACGCCTTGATAGAAATGGACAAAGTCTTTTACCATTTCTACAGCAAAGTCTTTAAGCATAGGACTAGCACAGTGCTGGCCTTGCCGAGCTGTAAAACGACAAAAACCGTTTACCACTCCAGGCACAGTATTACAGCTTTGAATTAGTAAAATACCAACCAAGCCAACCTGAATTGAGTAAAAGCAACCCCTGACACAGTGTTTCGCTCTAATTAGAGCTCTTCAGAGAGGTATAGCTTTGTCCAGACACAAGGGAGCACCCAGTATAAGTCAAAAGAATACCCTTTCAGGCATAGAGTGACGAATAAATTATGCAAAAAAAGAAGCAGAGAACTCTGGGTAGTTCCCAAGTTTAGGTGGAAAGCAGCTCCTGTATAGAGCACTCTCAACACCAGCGACACTCCAGATCTGCTCACCTCAAATGTCTGCTTTTCTATCAAAGCTTTTAAGCATAGGATTAGCACAGTGCTATCCACGCCTTGATAGAAATGGACAAAGTCTTTAAGCATAGGACTAGCACAGTGCTGGCCTTGCCGAGCTGTAAAACGACAAAAACCGTTTACCAATCCAGGCACAGTATTACAGCTTTGAATTAGTAAAAAACCATCCAAGCCAACCTGAAATGAGTAAAAGCAACCCCTGACAGAGTGTTTCTCTCTAATTGGAGCTCTTCAAAGAGGTATAGCTTTGTCCAGACACAAGGGAGCACCCAGTATAAGTCAAAAGGATACCCTTTCAGGCATAGAGTGACGAATAAATTATGCAAAAAAAGAAGCAGAGAACTCTGGGTAGTTCCCAAGTTTAGGTGGAAAGCAGCTCCTGTATAGAGCACTCTCAACAACAGCGACACTCTAGACCTGCTCACCCCAAATATCTGCTTTTCTATCAAAATTTTTTCAGCATAGAATTAACACAGTGCTATCCACGCCGAGATAGAAATGGACAAAATCTTTTGCCATTTCTACTGCAAAGTCTTTAAGCATAGGACTAGCACAGTGCCGTCTTTGCCGAGCTGTAAAATGACAAAAGACATTTACCACTCCAGGAACACTATTACAGCTTTGAATTAGTAAAATCCCAACCAAGCCAACCTGAAATGAGTAAAAGCAAACCCTGACACAGTGTTTCGCTCTCATTAGAGCTCTTCAGAGAGGTATAGCTTTGTCCAGACACAAGGGAGCACCCAGTATAAGTCAAAAGAATACCCTTTCAGGCATAGAGTGACGAATACATTATGCAAAAAAAGAAGCAGAGAACTCTGGGTAGTTCTCAAGTTTAGGAGAAAAGCAGCTCCTGTATAGAGCACTCTCAACACCAGCAACACTCTAGATCTGCTCACCTCAAATGTCTGCTTTTCTATCAAAGATTTTAAGCATAGGATTAGCACAGTGCTATCCACGCCAAGATAGAAATGGACAAAGTCTATTGCCATTTCTACAGCAAAGTATTTAAGCATAGGACTAGCACAGTGCTGTCCTTGCCGAGCTGTAAAATGACAAAAGCTGTTTACCACTCCAGGCACAGTATTACAGCTTTGAATTAGTAAAATACCAACCAAGCCAACCTGAAATGGGTAGAAGCAACCCCTGACACAGTGTTTCGCTCTAATTAGAGCACTTCAGAGAGGTATAGCTTTGTCCAGACACAAGGGAGCACCCAGAATAAGTCAAAAGAATACCCTTTCAGGCAAAGAGTGACGAATAAATTATGCAAAAAAAGAAACAGAGAACTCTGGGTAGTTCTCAAGTTTAGGTGGAAAGCAGCTCCTGTATAGAGAACTCTCAACCCCAGCAACACTCTAGATCTGTTCACCTCAAATGTGTTCTTTTCTATCAAAGTTTTTAAGCATAGGATTAGCACAGTGCTATCCACGCCAAGATAGAAATGGACAAAGTCTATTGCCATTTCTACAGCAAAGTATTTAAGCATAGGACTAGCACAGTGCTGTCCTTGCCGAGCTGTAAAATAACAAAAGCCGTTTACCACTCCAGGCACAGTATTACAGCTTTGAATTAGTAAAATACCAATCAAGCCAACCTGAAATGAGTAAAAGCAACCCCTGACACAGTGTTTCGCTCCAATTAGAGCTCTTCAGAGAGGTATAGCTTTGTCCAGACACAAGGGAGCACCCAGTATAAGTCAAAAGAATACCCTTTCAGGCATAGAGTGACGAACAAATTATGCAAAAAAAGAAGCAGAGAACTCTGGGTAGTTCCCAAGTTTAGGTGGGAAGCAGCTCCTGTATAGAGCACTCTCAACACCAGCGACACTCCAGATCTGCTCACCTAAAATGTCTGCTTTTCTATCAAAGTTTTTAAGCATAGGATTATCACAGTGCTATCCACGCCGAGAAAGAAATGGACAAAGTCTTTTGCCATTTCTACAGCAAAGTCTTTAAGCATAGGACTAGCACAGTGCTGTCCTTGCCGAGCTGTAAAATGACAAAAGACATTTACCACTCCAGGAACAGTATTACAGCTTTGAATTAGTAAAATCCCAACCAAGCCAACCTGAAATGAGTAAAAGCAACCCCGGACACAGTGTTTCGCTCTAATTAGAGCTCTTCAGAGAGGTATAGCTTTGTCCACACACAAGGGAGCACCCAGTATAAGTCAAAAGAATACCCTTTCAGGTATAGAGTGACGAATACATTATGCAAAAAAAGAAGCCGAGAACTCTGGGTAGTTCTCAAGTTTAGGTGGAAAGCAGCTCCTGTATAGAGCACTCTCAACACCAGCGACACTCTAGATCTGCTCACCTCAAATGTCTGCTTTTCTATCAAAGTTTTTAAGCATAGGATTAGCACAGTGCTATCCACGCCTTGATAGAAATGGACAAAGTCTTTTGCCATTTCTACAGCAACGTCTTTAAGCATAGGACTAGCACAGTGCTGGCCTTGCCGAGCTGTAAAACGACAAAAACCGTTTACCACTCCAGGAACAGTATTACAGCTTTGAATTAGTAAAATCCCACCCAAGCCAACCTGAAATGAGTAAAAGCAACCCCTGACACAGTGTTTTGCTCCAATTAGAGCTCTTCAGAGAGGTATAGCTTTGTCCAGACACAAGGGAGCACCCAGTATAAGTCAAAAGAATACCCTTTCAGGCATAGAGTGACGAATAAAGTATGCAAAAAAAGAAGCAGAGAACTCTGGGTAGTTCCCAAGTTTAGGTGGAAAGCAGCTCCTGAATTGAGCACTCTCAACACCAGCGACACTCTAGATCTGCTCACCTCAAATGTCTGCTATTTTAATCAAAGTTTTTAAGCATAGCATTAGCACAGTGCTATCCACGCCGACATAGAAACGGACAAAGTATTTTTCAAATTCTACAGCAAAGTCTTTAAGCATAGGACTAGCACAGTGCTGTCCTTGCCGAGCTGTTAAATGACAAAAGCCATTTACCACTGCAGGCACAGTATTACAGCTTTGAATTAGTAAAATACCAACCAAGCCAACCTGAAAAGGGTAGAAGCAACCCCTGACACAGTGTTTCGCTCTAATTAGAGCACTTCAGAGAGGTATAGCTTTGTCCAGACACAAGGGAGCACCCAGAATAAGTCAAAAGAATACCCTTTCAGGCATAGAGTGACGAATAAATTATGCAAAAAAAGAAGCAGAGAACTCTGGGTAGTTCTCAAGTTTAGGTGGAAAGCAGCTCCTGTATAGAGCACTCTCAACCCCAGCAACACTCTAGATCTGTTCACCTCAAATGTGTTCTTTTCTATCAAAGTTTTTAAGCATAGGATTAGCACAGTGGTATCCACGCCAAGATAGAAATGGACAAAGTCTATTGCCATTTCTACAGCAAAGTATTTAAGCATAGGACTAGCACAGTGCTGTCCTTGCCGAGCTGTAAAATGACAAAAGCCGTTTACCACTCCAGGCACAGTATTACAGCTTTGAATTAGTAAAATACCAACCAAGCCAACCTGAATTGAGTAAAAGCAACCCCTGACACAGTGTTTCGCTCTAATTAGAGCTCTTCAGAGAGGTATAGCTTTGTCCAGACACAAGGGAGCAGCCAGTATAAGTCAAAAGAATACCCTTTCAGGCATAGAGTGACGAATAAATTATGCAAAAAAAGAAGCAGAGAACTCTGGGTAGTTCCCAAGTTTAGGTGGAAAGCAGCTCCTGTATAGAGCACTCTCAACACCAGCGACACTCCAGATCTGCTCACCTAAAATGTCTGCTTTTCTATCAAAGTTTTTAAGCATATGATTATCACAGTGCCATCCACGCCGAGATAGAAATGGACAAAGTCTTTTGCCATTTCTACAGCAAAGTCTTTAAGCATAGGACTAGCACAGTGCTGTCCTTGCCGGGCTGTAAAATGACAAAAGACATTTACCACTCCAGGAACAGTATTACAGCTTTGAATTAGTAAAATCCCAACCAAGCCAACCTGAAATGAGTAAAAACAACCCCTGACACAGTGTTTCGCTCTAATTAGAGCTCTTCAGAGAGGTATAGCTTTGTCCACACACAAGGGAACACCCAGTATAAGTCAAAAGAATACCCTTTCAGGTATAGAGTGACGAATACATTATGCAAAAAAAGAAGCCGAGAACTCTGGGTAGTTCTCAAGTTTAGGTGGCAAGCAGCTCCTGTATAGAGCACTCTCAACACCAGCGACACTCTAGATCTGCTCACCTCAAATGTCTGCTTTTCTATCAAAGTTTTTAAGCATAGGATTAGCACAGTGCTATCCACGCCTTGATAGAAATGGACAAAGTCTTTTACCATTTCTACAGCAAAGTCTTTAAGCATAGGACTAGCACAGTGCTGGCCTTGCCGAGCTGTAAAACGACAAAAACCGTTTACCACTCCAGGCACAGTATTACAGCTTTGAATTAGTAAAATACCAACCAAGCCAACCTGAATTGAGTAAAAGCAACCCCTGACACAGTGTTTCGCTCTAATTAGAGCTCTTCAGAGAGGTATAGCTTTGTCCAGACACAAGGGAGCACCCAGTATAAGTCAAAAGAATACCCTTTCAGGCATAGAGTGACAAATAAATTATGCAAAAAAAGAAGCAGAGAACTCTGGGTAGTTCCCAAGTTTAGGTGGAAAGCAGCTCCTGTATAGAGCACTCTCAACACCAGCGACACTCCAGATCTGCTCACCTCAAATGTCTGCTTTTCTATCAAAGTTTTTAAGCATAGGATTAGCACAGTGCTATCCACACCTTGATAGAAATGGACAAAGTCTTTAAGCATAGGACTAGCACAGTGCTGGCCTTGCCGAGCTGTAAAACGACAAAAACCGTTTACCAATCCAGGCACAGTATTACAGCTTTGAATTAGTTAAAAACCATCCAAGCCAACCTGAAATGAGTAAAAGCAACCCCTGACAGAGTGTTTCTCTCTAATTGGAGCTCTTCAAAGAGGTATAGCTTTGTCCAGACACAAGGGAGCACCCAGTATAAGTCAAAAGGATACCCTTTCAGGCATAGAGTGACGAATACATTATGCAAAAAAAAAAGCAGAGAACTCTGGGTAGTTCCCAAGTTTAGGTGGAAAGCAGCTCCTGTATAGAGCACTCTCAACAACAGCGACACTCTAGACCTGCTGACCCCAAATATCTGCTTTTCTATCAAAATTTTTTCAGCATAGAATTAGCACAGTGCTATCCACGCCGAGATAGAAATGGACAAAATCTTTTGCCATTTCTACTGCAAAGTCTTTAAGCATAGGACTAGCACAGTGCCGTCTTTGCCGAGCTGTAAAATGACAAAAGACATTTACCACTCCAGGAACACTATTACAGCTTTGAATTAGTAAAATCCCAACCAAGCCAACCTGAAATGAGTAAAAGCAAACCCTGACACAGTGTTTCGCTCTCATTAGAGCTCTTCAGAGAGGTATAGCTTTGTCCAGACACAAGGGAGCACCCAGTATAAGTAAAAAGAATACCCTTTCAGGCATAGAGTGACGAATAAATTATGCAAAAAAAGAAGCAGAGAACTCTGGGTAGTTCTCAAGTTTAGGAGAAAAGCAGCTCCTGTATAGAGCACTCTCAACACCAGCAACACTCTAGATCTGCTCACCTCAAATGTCTGCTTTTCTATCAAAGATTTTAAGCATAGGATTAGCACAGTGCTATCCACGCCAAGATAGAAATGGACAAAGTCTATTGCCATTTCTACAGCAAAGTATTTAAGCATAGGACTAGCACAGTGCTGTCCTTGCCGAGCTGTAAAATGACAAAAGCTGTTTACCACTCCAGGCACAGTATTACAGCTTTGAATTAGTAAAATACCAACCAAGCCAACCTGAAATGGGTAGAAGCAACCCCTGACACAGTGTTTCGCTCTAATTAGAGCACTTCAGAGAGGTATAGCTTTGTCCAGACACAAGGGAGCACCCAGAATAAGTCAAAAGAATACCCTTTCACGCATAGAGTGACAAATAAATTATGCAAAAAAAGAAGCAGAGAACTCTGGGTAGTTCTCAAGTTTAGGTGGAAAGCAGCTCCTGTATAGAGCACTCTCAACCCCAGCAACACTCTAGATCTGTTCACCTCAAATGTGTTCTTTTCTATCAAAGATTTTAAGCATAGGATTAGCACAGTGCTATCCACGCCAAGATAGAAATGGACAAAGTCTATTGCCATTTCTACAGCAAAGTATTTAAGCATAGGACTAGCACAGTGCTGTCCTTGCCGAGCTGTAAAATGACAAAAGCCGTTTACCACTCCAGGCACAGTATTACAGCTTTGAATTAGTAAAATACCAACCAAGCCAACCTGAAATGAATAAAAGCAACCCCGGACACAGTGTTTCGCTCTAATTAGAGCTCTTCAGAGAGGTATAGCTTTGTCCACACACAAGGGAGCACCCAGTATAAGTCAAAAGAATACCCTTTCAGGTATAGAGTGACGAATACATTATGCAAAAAAAGAAGCCGAGAACTCTGGGTAGTTCTCAAGTTTAGGTGGAAAGCAGCTCCTGTATAGAGCACTCTCAACACCAGCGACACTCTAGATCTGCTCACCTCAAATGTCTGCTTTTCTATCAAAGTTTTTAAGCATAGGATTAGCACAGTGCTATCCACGCCTTGATAGAAATGGACAAAGTCTTTTGCCATTTCTACAGCAACGTCTTTAAGCATAGGACTAGCACAGTGCTGGCCTTGCCGAGCTGTAAAACGACAAAAACCGTTTACCACTCCAGGCACAGTATTACAGCTTTGAATTAGTAAAATACCAACCAAGCCAACCTGAAAAGGGTAGAAGCAACCCCTGACACAGTGTTTCGCTCTAATTAGAGCACTTCAGAGAGGTATAGCTTTGTCCAGACACAAGGGAGCACCCAGAATAAGTCAAAAGAATACCCTTTCAGGCATAGAGTGACGAATAAATTATGCAAAAAAAGAAGCAGAGAACTCTGGGTAGTTCTCAAGTTTAGGTGGAAAGCAGCTCCTGTATAGAGCACTCTCAACCCCAGCAACACTCTAGATCTGTTCACCTCAAATGTGTTCTTTTCTATCAAAGTTTTTAAGCATAGGATTAGCACAGTGCTATCCACGCCGAGATAGAAATGGACAAAGTCTTTTGCCATTTCTACAGCAAAGTCTTTAAGCATAGGACTAGCACAGTGCTGTCCTTGCCGAGCTGTAAAATGACAAAAGACATTTACCACTCCAGGAACAGTATTACAGCTTTGAACTAGTAAAATCCCAACCAAGCCAACCTGAAATGAGTAAAAGCAACCCCTGACACAGTGTTTCGCTCTAATTAGAGCTCTTCAGAGAGGTATAGCTTTGCCAGACACAAGGGAGCACCCAGTATAAGTCAAAAGAATACCCTTTCAGGTATAGAGTGACGAATACATTATGCAAAAAAAGAAGCCGAGAACTCTGGGTAGTTCTCAAGTTTAGGTGGAAAGCAGCTCCTGTATAGAGCACTCTCAACACCAGCGACACTCTAGATCTGCTCACCTCAAAAGTCTGCTTTTCTATCAAAGTTTTTAAGCATAGGATTAGCACAGTGCTATCCACGCCTTGATAGAAATGGACAAAGTCTTTTGCCATTTCTACAGCAAAGTCTTTAAGCATAGGACTAGCACAGTGCTGGCCTTGCCGAGCTGTAAAATGACAAAAACCGTTTACCACTCCAGGCACAGTATTACAGCTTTGAATTAGTAAAAAACCATCCAAGCCAACCTGAAATGAGTAAAAGCAACCCCTGACAGAGTGTTTCTCTCTAATTAGAGCTCTTCAAAGAGGTATAGCTTTGTCCAGACACAAGGGAGCACCCAGTATAAGTCAAAAGAATACCCTTTCAGGCATAGAGTGACGAATACATTATGCAAAAAAAGAAGCAGAGAACTCTGGGTAGTTCTCAAGTTTAGGTGGAAAGCAGCTCCTGTATAGAGCACTCTCAACCCCAGCAACACTCTAGATCTGTTCACCTCAAATGTGTTCTTTTCTATCAAAGATTTTAAGCATAGGATTAGCACAGTGCTATCCACGCCAAGATAGAAATGGACAAAGTCTATTGCCATTTCTACAGCAAAGTATTTAAGCATAGGACTAGCACAGTGCTGTCCTTGCCGAGCTGTAAAATGACAAAAGCCGTTTACCACTCCAGGCACAGTATTACAGCTTTGAATTAGTAAAATACCAACCAAGCCAACCTGAAATGAATAAAAGCAACCCCGGACACAGTGTTTCGCTCTAATTAGAGCTCTTCAGAGAGGTATAGCTTTGTCCACACACAAGGGAGCACCCAGTATAAGTCAAAAGAATACCCTTTCAGGTATAGAGTGACGAATACATTATGCAAAAAAAGAAGCCGAGAACTCTGGGTAGTTCTCAAGTTTAGATGGAAAGCAGCTCCTGTATAGAGCACTCTCAACACCAGCGACACTCTAGATCTGCTCACCTCAAATGTCTGCTTTTCTATCAAAGTTTTTAAGCATAGGATTAGCACAGTGCTATCCACGCCTTGATAGAAATGGACAAAGTCTTTTGCCATTTCTACAGCAACGTCTTTAAGCATAGGACTAGCACAGTGCTGGCCTTGCCGAGCTGTAAAACGACAAAAACCGTTTACCACTCCAGGCACAGTATTACAGCTTTGAATTAGTAAAATACCAACCAAGCCAACCTGAAAAGGGTAGAAGCAACCCCTGACACAGTGTTTCGCTCTAATTAGAGCACTTCAGAGAGGTATAGCTTTGTCCAGACACAAGGGAGCACCCAGAATAAGTCAAAAGAATACCCTTTCAGGCATAGAGTGACGAATAAATTATGCAAAAAAAGAAGCAGAGAACTCTGGGTAGTTCTCAAGTTTAGGTGGAAAGCAGCTCCTGTATAGAGCACTCTCAACCCCAGCAACACTCTAGATCTGTTCACCTCAAATGTGTTCTTTTCAATCAAAGTTTTTAAGCATAGGATTAGCACAGTGCTATCCACGCCAAGATAGAAATGGACAAAGTCTATTGCCATTTCTACAGCAAAGTATTTAAGCATAGGACTAGCACAGTGCTGTCCTTGCCGAGCTGTAAAATGACAAAAGCCGTTTACCACTCCAGGCACAGTATTACAGCTTTGAATTAGTAAAATACCAATCAAGCCAACCTGAAATGAGTAAAAGCAACCCCTGACACAGTGTTTCGCTCCAATTAGAGCTCTTCAGAGAGGTATAGCTTTGTCCAGACACAAGGGAGCACCCAGTATAAGTCAAAAGAATACCCTTTCAGGCATAGAGTGACGAATAAATTATGCAAAAAAAGAAGCAGAGAACTCTGGGTAGTTCCCAAGTTTAGGTGGAAAGCAGCTCCTGTATAGAGCACTCTCAACACCAGCGACACTCCAGATCTGCTCACCTAAAATGTCTGCTTTTCTATCAAAGTTTTTAAGCATAGGATTATCACAGTGCTATCCACGCCGAGAAAGAAATGGACAAAGTCTTTTGCCATTTCTACAGCAAAGTTTTTAAGCATAGGACTAGCACAGTGCTGTCCTTGCCGAGCTGTAAAATGACAAAAGACATTTACCACTCCAGGAACAGTATTACAGCTTTGAGTTAGTAAAATCCCAACCAAGCCAACCTGAAATGAGTAAAAGCAACCCCGGACACAGTGTTTCGCTCTAATTAGAGCTCTTCAGAGAGGTATAGCTTTGTCCACACACAAGGGAGCACCCAGTATAAGTCAAAAGAATACCCTTTCAGGTATAGAGTGACGATTACATTATGCAAAAAAGAAGCCGAGAACTCTGGGTAGTTCTCAAGTTTAGGTGGAAAGCAGCTCCTGTATAGAGCACTCTCAACACCAGCGACACTCTAGATCTGCTCACCTCAAATGTCTGCTTTTCTATCAAAGTTTTTAAGCATAGGATTAGCACAGTGCTATCCACGCCTTGATAGAAATGGACAAAGTCTTTTGCCATTTCTACAGCAACGTCTTTAAGCATAGGACTAGCACAGTGCTGGCCTTGCCGAGCTGTAAAACGACAAAAACCGTTTACCACTCCAGGCACAGTATTACAGCTTTGAATTAGTAAAATACCAACCAAGCCAACCTGAAAAGGGTAGAAGCAACTCCTGACACAGTGTTTCGCTCTAATTAGAGCACTTCAGAGAGGTATAGCTTTGTCCAGACACAAGGGAGCACCCAGAATAAGTCAAAAGAATACCCTTTCAGACATAGAGTGACGAATAAATTATGCAAAAAAAGAAGCAGAGAACTTTGGGTAGTTCTCAAGTTTAGGTGGAAAGCAGCTCCTGTATAGAGCACTCTCAACCCCAGCAACACTCTAGATCTGTTCACCTCAAATGTGTTCTTTTCTATCAAAGTTTTTAAGCATAGGATTAGCACAGTGCTATCCACGCCAAGATAGAAATGGACAAAGTCTATTGCCATTTCTACAGCAAAGTATTTAAGCATAGGACTAGCACAGTGCTGTCCTTGCCGAGCTGTAAAATGACAAAAGCCGTTTACCACTCCAGGCACAGTATTACAGCTTTGAATTAGTAAAATACCAACCAAGCCAACCTGAATTGAGTAAAAGCAACCCCTGACACAGTGTTTCGCTCTAATTAGAGCTCTTCAGAGAGGTATAGCTTTGTCCACACACAAGGGAACACCCAGTATAAGTCAAAAGAATACCCTTTCAGGTATAGAGTGACGAATACATTATGCAAAAAAAGAAGCCGAGAACTCTGGGTAGTTTTCAAGTTTAGGTGGCAAGTAGCTCCTGTATAGAGCACTCTCAACACCAGCGACACTCTAGATCTGCTCACCTCAAATGTCTGCTTTTCTATCAAAGTTTTTAAGCATAGGATTAGCACAGTGCTATCCACGCCTTGATAGAAATGGACAAAGTCTTTTACCATTTCTACAGCAAAGTCTTTAAGCATAGGACTAGCACAGTGCTGGCCTTGCCGAGCTGTAAAACGACAAAAACCGTTTACCACTCCAGGCACAGTATTACAGCTTTGAATTAGTAAAATACCAACCAAGCCAACCTGAATTGAGTAAAAGCAACCCCTGACACAGTGTTTCGCTCTAATTAGAGCTCTTCAGAGAGGTATAGCTTTGTCCAGACACAAGGGAGCACCCAGTATAAGTCAAAAGAATACCCTTTCAGGCATAGAGTGACGAATAAATTATGCAAAAAAAGAAGCAGAGAACTCTGGGTAGTTCCCAAGTTTAGGTGGAAAGCAGCTCCTGTATAGAGCACTCTCAACACCAGCGACACTCCAGATCTGCTCACCTCAAATGTCTGCTTTTCTATCAAAGTTTTTAAGCATAGGATTAGCACAGTGCTATCCACGCCTTGATAGAAATGGACAAAGTCTTTAAGCATAGGACTAGCACAGTGCTGGCCTTGCCGAGCTGTAAAACGACAAAAACCGTTTACCAATCCAGGCACAGTATTACAGCTTTGAATTAGTAAAAAACCATCCAAGCCAACCTGAAATGAGTAAAAGCAACCCCTGACAGAGTGTTTCTCTCTAATTGGAGCTCTTCAAAGAGGTATAGCTTTGTCCAGACACAAGGGAGCACCCAGTATAAGTCAAAAGGATACCCTTTCAGGCATAGAGTGACGAATAAATTATGCAAAAAAAGAAGCAGAGAACTCTGGGTAGTTCCCAAGTTTAGGTGGAAAGCAGCTCCTGTATAGAGCACTCTCAACAACAGCGACACTCTAGACCTGCTCACCCCAAATATCTGCTTTTCTATCAAAATTTTTTCAGCATAGAATTAACACAGTGCTATCCACGCCGAGATAGAAATGGACAAAATCTTTTGCCATTTCTACTGCAAAGTCTTTAAGCATAGGACTAGCACAGTGCCGTCTTTGCCGAGCTGTAAAATGACAAAAGACATTTACCACTCCAGGAACACTATTACAGCTTTGAATTAGTAAAATCCCAACCAAGCCAACCTGAAATGAGTAAAAGCAAACCCTGACACAGTGTTTCGCTCTCATTAGAGCTCTTCAGAGAGGTATAGCTTTGTCCAGACACAAGGGAGCACCCAGTATAAGTCAAAAGAATACCCTTTCAGGCATAGAGTGACGAATACATTATGCAAAAAAAGAAGCAGAGAACTCTGGGTAGTTCTCAAGTTTAGGAGAAAAGCAGCTCCTGTATAGAGCACTCTCAACACCAGCAACACTCTAGATCTGCTCACCTCAAATGTCTGCTTTTCTATCAAAGATTTTAAGCATAGGATTAGCACAGTGCTATCCACGCCAAGATAGAAATGGACAAAGTCTATTGCCATTTCTACAGCAAAGTATTTAAGCATAGGACTAGCACAGTGCTGTCCTTGCCGAGCTGTAAAATGACAAAAGCTGTTTACCACTCCAGGCACAGTATTACAGCTTTGAATTAGTAAAATACCAACCAAGCCAACCTGAAATGGGTAGAAGCAACCCCTGACACAGTGTTTCGCTCTAATTAGAGCACTTCAGAGAGGTATAGCTTTGTCCAGACACAAGGGAGCACCCAGAATAAGTCAAAAGAATACCCTTTCAGGCAAAGAGTGACGAATAAATTATGCAAAAAAAGAAACAGAGAACTCTGGGTAGTTCTCAAGTTTAGGTGGAAAGCAGCTCCTGTATAGAGAACTCTCAACCCCAGCAACACTCTAGATCTGTTCACCTCAAATGTGTTCTTTTCTATCAAAGTTTTTAAGCATAGGATTAGCACAGTGCTATCCACGCCAAGATAGAAATGGACAAAGTCTATTGCCATTTCTACAGCAAAGTATTTAAGCATAGGACTAGCACAGTGCTGTCCTTGCCGAGCTGTAAAATAACAAAAGCCGTTTACCACTCCAGGCACAGTATTACAGCTTTGAATTAGTAAAATACCAATCAAGCCAACCTGAAATGAGTAAAAGCAACCCCTGACACAGTGTTTCGCTCCAATTAGAGCTCTTCAGAGAGGTATAGCTTTGTCCAGACACAAGGGAGCACCCAGTATAAGTCAAAAGAATACCCTTTCAGGCATAGAGTGACGAATAAATTATGCAAAAAAAGAAGCAGAGAACTCTGGGTAGTTCCCAAGTTTAGGTGGAAAGCAGCTCCTGTATAGAGCACTCTCAACACCAGCGACACTCCAGATCTGCTCACCTAAAATGTCTGCTTTTCTATCAAAGTTTTTAAGCATAGGATTATCACAGTGCTATCCACGCCGAGAAAGAAATGGACAAAGTCTTTTGCCATTTCTACAGCAAAGTCTTTAAGCATAGGACTAGCACAGTGCTGTCCTTGCCGAGCTGTAAAATGACAAAAGACATTTACCACTCCAGGAACAGTATTACAGCTTTGAATTAGTAAAATCCCAACCAAGCCAACCTGAAATGAGTAAAAGCAACCCCGGACACAGTGTTTCGCTCTAATTAGAGCTCTTCAGAGAGGTATAGCTTTGTCCACACACAAGGGAGCACCCAGTATAAGTCAAAAGAATACCCTTTCAGGTATAGAGTGACGAATACATTATGCAAAAAAAGAAGCCGAGAACTCTGGGTAGTTCTCAAGTTTAGGTGGAAAGCAGCTCCTGTATAGAGCACTCTCAACACCAGCGACACTCTAGATCTGCTCACCTCAAATGTCTGCTTTTCTATCAAAGTTTTTAAGCATAGGATTAGCACAGTGCTATCCACGCCTTGATAGAAATGGACAAAGTCTTTTGCCATTTCTACAGCAACGTCTTTAAGCATAGGACTAGCACAGTGCTGGCCTTGCCGAGCTGTAAAACGACAAAAACCGTTTACCACTCCAGGAACAGTATTACAGCTTTGAATTAGTAAAATCCCACCCAAGCCAACCTGAAATGAGTAAAAGCAACCCCTGACACAGTGTTTTGCTCCAATTAGAGCTCTTCAGAGAGGTATAGCTTTGTCCAGACACAAGGGAGCACCCAGTATAAGTCAAAAGAATACCCTTTCAGGCATAGAGTGACGAATAAAGTATGCAAAAAAAGAAGCAGAGAACTCTGGGTAGTTCCCAAGTTTAGGTGGAAAGCAGCTCCTGAATTGAGCACTCTCAACACCAGCGACACTCTAGATCTGCTCACCTCAAATGTCTGCTATTTTAATCAAAGTTTTTAAGCATAGCATTAGCACAGTGCTATCCACGCCGACATAGAAACGGACAAAGTATTTTTCAAATTCTACAGCAAAGTCTTTAAGCATAGGACTAGCACAGTGCTGTCCTTGCCGAGCTGTTAAATGACAAAAGCCATTTACCACTGCAGGCACAGTATTACAGCTTTGAATTAGTAAAATACCAACCAAGCCAACCTGAAAAGGGTAGAAGCAACCCCTGACACAGTGTTTCGCTCTAATTAGAGCACTTCAGAGAGGTATAGCTTTGTCCAGACACAAGGGAGCACCCAGAATAAGTCAAAAGAATACCCTTTCAGGCATAGAGTGACGAATAAATTATGCAAAAAAAGAAGCAGAGAACTCTGGGTAGTTCTCAAGTTTAGGTGGAAAGCAGCTCCTGTATAGAGCACTCTCAACCCCAGCAACACTCTAGATCTGTTCACCTCAAATGTGTTCTTTTCTATCAAAGTTTTTAAGCATAGGATTAGCACAGTGGTATCCACGCCAAGATAGAAATGGACAAAGTCTATTGCCATTTCTACAGCAAAGTATTTAAGCATAGGACTAGCACAGTGCTGTCCTTGCCGAGCTGTAAAATGACAAAAGCCGTTTACCACTCCAGGCACAGTATTACAGCTTTGAATTAGTAAAATACCAACCAAGCCAACCTGAATTGAGTAAAAGCAACCCCTGACACAGTGTTTCGCTCTAATTAGAGCTCTTCAGAGAGGTATAGCTTTGTCCAGACACAAGGGAGCAGCCAGTATAAGTCAAAAGAATACCCTTTCAGGCATAGAGTGACGAATAAATTATGCAAAAAAAGAAGCAGAGAACTCTGGGTAGTTCCCAAGTTTAGGTGGAAAGCAGCTCCTGTATAGAGCACTCTCAACACCAGCGACACTCCAGATCTGCTCACCTAAAATGTCTGCTTTTCTATCAAAGTTTTTAAGCATATGATTATCACAGTGCCATCCACGCCGAGATAGAAATGGACAAAGTCTTTTGCCATTTCTACAGCAAAGTCTTTAAGCATAGGACTAGCACAGTGCTGTCCTTGCCGGGCTGTAAAATGACAAAAGACATTTACCACTCCAGGAACAGTATTACAGCTTTGAATTAGTAAAATCCCAACCAAGCCAACCTGAAATGAGTAAAAACAACCCTTGACACAGTGTTTCGCTCTAATTAGAGCTCTTCAGAGAGGTATAGCTTTGTCCACACACAAGGGAACACCCAGTATAAGTCAAAAGAATACCCTTTCAGGTATAGAGTGACGAATACATTATGCAAAAAAAGAAGCCGAGAACTCTGGGTAGTTCTCAAGTTTAGGTGGCAAGCAGCTCCTGTATAGAGCACTCTCAACACCAGCGACACTCTAGATCTGCTCACCTCAAATGTCTGCTTTTCTATCAAAGTTTTTAAGCATAGGATTAGCACAGTGCTATCCACGCCTTGATAGAAATGGACAAAGTCTTTTACCATTTCTACAGCAAAGTCTTTAAGCATAGGACTAGCACAGTGCTGGCCTTGCCGAGCTGTAAAACGACAAAAACCGTTTACCACTCCAGGCACAGTATTACAGCTTTGAATTAGTAAAATACCAACCAAGCCAACCTGAATTGAGTAAAAGCAACCCCTGACACAGTGTTTCGCTCTAATTAGAGCTCTTCAGAGAGGTATAGCTTTGTCCAGACACAAGGGAGCACCCAGTATAAGTCAAAAGAATACCCTTTCAGGCATAGAGTGACAAATAAATTATGCAAAAAAAGAAGCAGAGAACTCTGGGTAGTTCCCAAGTTTAGGTGGAAAGCAGCTCCTGTATAGAGCACTCTCAACACCAGCGACACTCCAGATCTGCTCACCTCAAATGTCTGCTTTTCTATCAAAGTTTTTAAGCATAGGATTAGCACAGTGCTATCCACACCTTGATAGAAATGGACAAAGTCTTTAAGCATAGGACTAGCACAGTGCTGGCCTTGCCGAGCTGTAAAACGACAAAAACCGTTTACCAATCCAGGCACAGTATTACAGCTTTGAATTAGTTAAAAACCATCCAAGCCAACCTGAAATGAGTAAAAGCAACCCCTGACAGAGTGTTTCTCTCTAATTGGAGCTCTTCAAAGAGGTATAGCTTTGTCCAGACACAAGGGAGCACCCAGTATAAGTCAAAAGGATACCCTTTCAGGCATAGAGTGACGAATACATTATGCAAAAAAAAAAGCAGAGAACTCTGGGTAGTTCCCAAGTTTAGGTGGAAAGCAGCTCCTGTATAGAGCACTCTCAACAACAGCGACACTCTAGACCTGCTGACCCCAAATATCTGCTTTTCTATCAAAATTTTTTCAGCATAGAATTAGCACAGTGCTATCCACGCCGAGATAGAAATGGACAAAATCTTTTGCCATTTCTACTGCAAAGTCTTTAAGCATAGGACTAGCACAGTGCCGTCTTTGCCGAGCTGTAAAATGACAAAAGACATTTACCACTCCAGGAACACTATTACAGCTTTGAATTAGTAAAATCCCAACCAAGCCAACCTGAAATGAGTAAAAGCAAACCCTGACACAGTGTTTCGCTCTCATTAGAGCTCTTCAGAGAGGTATAGCTTTGTCCAGACACAAGGGAGCACCCAGTATAAGTAAAAAGAATACCCTTTCAGGCATAGAGTGACGAATAAATTATGCAAAAAAAGAAGCAGAGAACTCTGGGTAGTTCTCAAGTTTAGGAGAAAAGCAGCTCCTGTATAGAGCACTCTCAACACCAGCAACACTCTAGATCTGCTCACCTCAAATGTCTGCTTTTCTATCAAAGATTTTAAGCATAGGATTAGCACAGTGCTATCCACGCCAAGATAGAAATGGACAAAGTCTATTGCCATTTCTACAGCAAAGTATTTAAGCATAGGACTAGCACAGTGCTGTCCTTGCCGAGCTGTAAAATGACAAAAGCTGTTTACCACTCCAGGCACAGTATTACAGCTTTGAATTAGTAAAATACCAACCAAGCCAACCTGAAATGGGTAGAAGCAACCCCTGACACAGTGTTTCGCTCTAATTAGAGCACTTCAGAGAGGTATAGCTTTGTCCAGACACAAGGGAGCACCCAGAATAAGTCAAAAGAATACCCTTTCACGCATAGAGTGACAAATAAATTATGCAAAAAAAGAAGCAGAGAACTCTGGGTAGTTCTCAAGTTTAGGTGGAAAGCAGCTCCTGTATAGAGCACTCTCAACCCCAGCAACACTCTAGATCTGTTCACCTCAAATGTGTTCTTTTCTATCAAAGATTTTAAGCATAGGATTAGCACAGTGCTATCCACGCCAAGATAGAAATGGACAAAGTCTATTGCCATTTCTACAGCAAAGTATTTAAGCATAGGACTAGCACAGTGCTGTCCTTGCCGAGCTGTAAAATGACAAAAGCCGTTTACCACTCCAGGCACAGTATTACAGCTTTGAATTAGTAAAATACCAACCAAGCCAACCTGAAATGAATAAAAGCAACCCCGGACACAGTGTTTCGCTCTAATTAGAGCTCTTCAGAGAGGTATAGCTTTGTCCACACACAAGGGAGCACCCAGTATAAGTCAAAAGAATACCCTTTCAGGTATAGAGTGACGAATACATTATGCAAAAAAAGAAGCCGAGAACTCTGGGTAGTTCTCAAGTTTAGGTGGAAAGCAGCTCCTGTATAGAGCACTCTCAACACCAGCGACACTCTAGATCTGCTCACCTCAAATGTCTGCTTTTCTATCAAAGTTTTTAAGCATAGGATTAGCACAGTGCTATCCACGCCTTGATAGAAATGGACAAAGTCTTTTGCCATTTCTACAGCAACGTCTTTAAGCATAGGACTAGCACAGTGCTGGCCTTGCCGAGCTGTAAAACGACAAAAACCGTTTACCACTCCAGGCACAGTATTACAGCTTTGAATTAGTAAAATACCAACCAAGCCAACCTGAAAAGGGTAGAAGCAACCCCTGACACAGTGTTTCGCTCTAATTAGAGCACTTCAGAGAGGTATAGCTTTGTCCAGACACAAGGGAGCACCCAGAATAAGTCAAAAGAATACCCTTTCAGGCATAGAGTGACGAATAAATTATGCAAAAAAAGAAGCAGAGAACTCTGGGTAGTTCTCAAGTTTAGGTGGAAAGCAGCTCCTGTATAGAGCACTCTCAACCCCAGCAACACTCTAGATCTGTTCACCTCAAATGTGTTCTTTTCTATCAAAGTTTTTAAGCATAGGATTAGCACAGTGCTATCCACGCCGAGATAGAAATGGACAAAGTCTTTTGCCATTTCTACAGCAAAGTCTTTAAGCATAGGACTAGCACAGTGCTGTCCTTGCCGAGCTGTAAAATGACAAAAGACATTTACCACTCCAGGAACAGTATTACAGCTTTGAACTAGTAAAATCCCAACCAAGCCAACCTGAAATGAGTAAAAGCAACCCCTGACACAGTGTTTCGCTCTAATTAGAGCTCTTCAGAGAGGTATAGCTTTGCCAGACACAAGGGAGCACCCAGTATAAGTCAAAAGAATACCCTTTCAGGTATAGAGTGACGAATACATTATGCAAAAAAAGAAGCCGAGAACTCTGGGTAGTTCTCAAGTTTAGGTGGAAAGCAGCTCCTGTATAGAGCACTCTCAACACCAGCGACACTCTAGATCTGCTCACCTCAAAAGTCTGCTTTTCTATCAAAGTTTTTAAGCATAGGATTAGCACAGTGCTATCCACGCCTTGATAGAAATGGACAAAGTCTTTTGCCATTTCTACAGCAAAGTCTTTAAGCATAGGACTAGCACAGTGCTGGCCTTGCCGAGCTGTAAAATGACAAAAACCGTTTACCACTCCAGGCACAGTATTACAGCTTTGAATTAGTAAAAAACCATCCAAGCCAACCTGAAATGAGTAAAAGCAACCCCTGACAGAGTGTTTCTCTCTAATTAGAGCTCTTCAAAGAGGTATAGCTTTGTCCAGACACAAGGGAGCACCCAGTATAAGTCAAAAGAATACCCTTTCAGGCATAGAGTGACGAATACATTATGCAAAAAAAGAAGCAGAGAACTCTGGGTAGTTCTCAAGTTTAGGTGGAAAGCAGCTCCTGTATAGAGCACTCTCAACCCCAGCAACACTCTAGATCTGTTCACCTCAAATGTGTTCTTTTCTATCAAAGATTTTAAGCATAGGATTAGCACAGTGCTATCCACGCCAAGATAGAAATGGACAAAGTCTATTGCCATTTCTACAGCAAAGTATTTAAGCATAGGACTAGCACAGTGCTGTCCTTGCCGAGCTGTAAAATGACAAAAGCCGTTTACCACTCCAGGCACAGTATTACAGCTTTGAATTAGTAAAATACCAACCAAGCCAACCTGAAATGAATAAAAGCAACCCCGGACACAGTGTTTCGCTCTAATTAGAGCTCTTCAGAGAGGTATAGCTTTGTCCACACACAAGGGAGCACCCAGTATAAGTCAAAAGAATACCCTTTCAGGCATAGAGTGACGAATAAATTATGCAAAAAAAGAAGCAGAGAACTCTGGGTAGTTCCCAAGTTTAGGTGGAAAGCAGCTCCTGTATATAGCACTCTCAACACCAGCGACACTCTAGACCTGCTCACCCCAAATGTCTGCTTTTCTATCAAAAATTTTTAAGCATAGAATTAGCACAGTGCTATCCACGCCGAGATAGAAATGGACAAAATCTTTTGCCATTTCTACTGCAAAGTCTTTAAGCATAGGACTAGCACAGTGCTGTCCTTGCCGAGCTGTAAAATGACAAAAGCTGTTTACCACTCCAGGCACAGTATTACAGCTTTGAATTAGTAAAATACCAATCAAGCCAACCTGAAATGGGTAGAAGCAACCCCTGACACAGTGTTTCGCTCTAATTAGAGCACTTCAGAGAGGTATAGCTTTGTCCAGACACAAGGGAGCACCCAGAATAAGTCAAAAGAATACCCTTTCAGGCATAGAGTGACGAATAAATTATGCAAAAAAAGAAGCAGAGAACTCTGGGTAGTTCTCAAGTTTAGGTGGAAAGCAGCTCCTGTATAGAGCACTCTCAACCCCAGCAACACTCTAGATCTGTTCACCTCAAATGTGTTCTTTTCTATCAAAGTTTTTAAGCATAGGATTAGCACAGTGCTATCCACGCCAAGATAGAAATGGACAAAGTCTATTGCCATTTCTACAGCAAAGTATTTAAGCATAGGACTAGCACAGTGCTGTCCTTGCCGAGCTGTAAAATGACAAAAGCCGTTTACCACTCCAGGCACAGTATTACAGCTTTGAATTAGTAAAATACCAACCAAGCCAAACTGAATTGAGTAAAAGCAACCCCTGACACAGTGTTTCGCTCTAATTAGAGCTCTTCAGAGAGGTATAGCTTTGTCCACACACAAGGGAACACCCCGTATAAGTCAAAAGAATACCCTTTCAGGTATAGAGTGACGAATACATTATGCAAAAAAAGAAGCCGAGAACTCTGGGTAGTTCTCAAGTTTAGGTGGCAAGCAGCTCCTGTATAGAGCACTCTCAACACCAGCGACACTCTAGATCTGCTCACCTCAAATGTCTGCTTTTCTATCAAAGTTTTTAAGCATAGGATTAGCACAGTGCTATCCACGCCTTGATAGAAATGGACAAAGTCTTTTACCATTTCTACAGCAAAGTCTTTAAGCAGAGGACTAGCACAGTGCTGGCCTTGCCGAGCTGTAAAACGACAAAAACCGTTTACCAATCCAGGCACAGTATTACAGCTTTGAATTAGTAAAAAACCATCCAAGCCAACCTGAAATGAGTAAAAGCAACCCCTGACAGAGTGTGTCTCTCTAATTAGAGCTCTTCAAAAAGGTATAGCTTTGTCCAGACACAAGGGAGCACCCAGTATAAGTCAAAAGAATACCCTTTCAGGCATAGAGTAACGAATAAATTATGCAAAAAAAGAAGCAGAGAACTCTGGGTAGTTCCCAAGTTTAGGTGGAAAGCAGCTCCTGTATAGAGCACTCTCAACACCAGCGACACTCCAGATCTGCTCACCTAAAATGTCTGCTTTTCTATCAAAGATTTTAAGCATAGGATTATCACAGTGCTATCCACGCCGAGATAGAAATGGACAAAGTCTTTTGCCATTTCTACAGCAAAGTCTTTAAGCATAGGACTAGCACAGTGCTGTCCTTGCCGAGCTGTAAAATGACAAAAGACATTTACCACTCCAGGAACAGTATTACAGCTTTGAATTAGTAAAATCCCAACCAAGCCAACCTGAAATGAGTAAAAGCAACCCCTGACACAGTGTTTTGCTCTAATTAGAGCTCTTCAGAGAGGTATAGCTTTGCCAGACACAAGGGAGCACCCAGTATAAGTCAAAAGAATACCCTTTCAGGTATAGAGTGACGAATACATTATGCAAAAAGAGAAGCCGAGAACTCTGGGTAGTTCTCAAGTTTAGGTGGAAAGCAGCTCCTGTATAGAGCACTCTCAACACCAGCGACACTCTAGATCTGCTCACCTCAAAAGTCTGCTTTTCTATCAAAGTTTTTAAGCATAGGATTAGCACAGTGCTATCCACGCCTTGATAGAAATGGACAAAGTCTTTTGCCATTTCTACAGCAAAGTCTTTAAGCATAGGACTAGCACAGTGCGGGCCTTGCCGAGCTGTAAAATGACAAAAACCGTTTACCACTCCAGGCACAGTATTACAGCTTTGAATTAGTAAAAAACCATCCAAGCCAACCTGAAATGAGTAAAAGCAACCCCTGACAGAGTGTTTCTCTCTAATTAGAGCTCTTCAAAGAGGTATAGCTTTGTCCAGACACAAGGGAGCACCCAGTATAAGTCAAAAGAATACCCTTTCAGGCATAGAGTGACGAATACATTATGCAAAAAAAGAAGCAGAGAACTCTGGGCAATTCTCAAGTTTAGGTGGAAAGCAGCTCCTGTATAGAGCACTCTCAACACCAGCGACACTCTAGATCTGCTCACCTCAAATGTCTGCTTTTCTATCAAAGTTTTTAAGCATAGGATTAGCACAATGCTATCCACGCCGAGATAGAAATGGACAAAGTCTTTAAACATAGGACGAGCACAGTGCTGTCCTTGCCGAGCTGTAAAATGACAAAAGCCATTTACTACTCCAGGCACAGTATTACAGCGTTGAATTAGTAAAATACCAACCAAGCCAACCTGAAATGGGTAGAAGCAACGCCTGACTCAGTGTTTCGCTCTCATTAGAGCTCTTCAGAGAGGTATAGCTTTGTCCAGACACAAGGGAGCACCCAGTATAAGTCAAAAGAATACCCTTTCAGGCATAGAGTGACGAATAAATTATGCAAAAAAGAAGCAGAGAACTCTGGGTAGTTCTCAAGTTTAGGTGGAAAGCAGCTCCTGTATAGAGCACTCTTAACACCAGCGACACTCCAGATCTGCTCACCTCACATGTCTGCTTTTTTATCAAAGTTTTTAAGCATAGGATTAGCACAGTGCTATCCACGCCGAGATAAAAATGGACAAAGTCTTTTGCCAATTCTACAGCAAAGTCTTTAAGCATAGGACGAGCACAGTGCTGTCCTTGCCGAGCTGTAAAATGACAAAAGCCATTTACTACTCCAGGCACAGTATTACAGCTTTGAATTAGTAAAATACCAACCAAGCCAACCTGAAAAGGGTAGAAGCAACCCCTGACACAGTGTTTCGCTCTAATTAGAGCACTTCAGAGAGGTATAGCTTTGTCCAGACAGAAGGGAGCACCCAGAATAAGTCAAAAGAATACCCTTTCAGGCATAGAGTGACGAATAAATTATGCAAAAAAAGAAGCAGAGAACTCTGGGTAGTTCTCAAGTTTAGGTGGAAAGCAGCTCCTGTATAGAGCATTCTCAACCCCAGCAACACTCTAGATCTGTTCACCTCAAATGTGTTCTTTTCTATCAAAGTTTTTAAGCATAGGATTAGCACAGTGCTATCCACGCCAAGATAGAAATGGACAAAGTCTATTGCCATTTCTACAGCAAAGTATTTAAGCATAGGACTAGCACAGTGCTGTCCTTGCCGAGCTGTAAAATGACAAAAGCCATTTACCACTCCAGGCACAGTATTACAGCTTTGAATTAGTAAAATACCAACCAAGCCAACCTGAATTGAGTAAAAGCAACCCCTGACACAGTGTTTCGCTCTAATTAGAGATCTTCAGAGAGGTATAGCTTTGTCCAGACACAAGGGAGCACCCAGTATAAGTCAAAAGAATACCCTTTCAGGCATAGAGTGACGAATAAATTATGCAAAAAAAGAAGCAGAGAACTCTGGGTAGTTCCCAAGTTTAGGTGGAAACCAGCTCCTGTATAGAGCACTCTCAACACCAGCGACACTCCAGATCTGCTCACCTAAAATGTCTGCTTTTCTATCAAAGTTTTTAAGCATAGGATTAGCACAATGCTATCCATGCCGAGATAGAAATGGACAAAGTCTTTTATCATTTCTACAGCAAAGTCTATAAGCATAGGACTAGCACAGTGCTGTCCTTGCCGAGTTGTAAAATGACAAAAGCCATTTATCACTCCAGGCACAGTATTACAGCTGTGAATTAGTAAAATACCAACCAAGCCAACCTGAAATGAGTAAAAGCAACTCCTGACACAGTGTTTCGCTCCAATTACAGCTCTTCAGAGAGGTATAGCTTTGTCTAGACATAAGGGAGCACCCAGTATCAGTCAAAAGAATACCCTTTCAGGCATAGAGTGAAAAATAAATTATGCAAAAAAAGAAGCAGAGAACTCTGGGTAGTTCTCAAGTTTAGCTGGAAAACAGCTCCTGTATATAGCACTCTCAACACCAGCGACACTCTAGATCTGCTCACCTAAAATGTCTGCTTTTCTATCAAAGTTTTTAAGCATAGGATTAGCACAGCGCTATCCACGCCGAGATAGATATGGACAAAGTATATTGCCATTTCTTCAGCAAAGTCTTTAAGCATAGGACTAGCACAGTGCTGTCCTTGCCGAGCTGTAAAATGACTAAAGCCATTTACCACTCCAGGCACAGTATTACAGCTTTGAACTAGTAAAATACCAACCAAGCCAACCTGAAATGAGTAAAAGCAACCCCTGACACAGTGTTTCGCTCTAATTAGAGCTCTTCAGAGAGATATAGCTATGTCCAGACACAAGGGAGCACCAAGTATAAGTCAAAAGAATACCCTTTCAGGCATAGAGTGACGAATACATTATGCAAAAAAAAAAAGCAGAGAACTTTGGGTAGTTCCCAAGTTTAGGTGGAAAGCAGCTCCTGTATAGAGCACTCTCAACAACAGCGACACTCTAGACCTGCTGACCCCAAATATCTGCTTTTCTATCAAAATTTTTTCAGCATAGAATTAGCACAGTGCTATCCACGCCGAGATAGAAATGGACAAAATCTTTTGCCATTTCTACTGCAAAGTCTTTAAGCATAGGACTAGCACAGTGCCGTCTTTGCCGAGCTGTAAAATGACAAAAGACATTTACCACTCCAGGAACACTATTACAGCTTTGAATTAGTAAAATCCCAACCAAGCCAACCTGAAATGAGTAAAAGCAAACCCTGACACAGTGTTTCGCTCTCATTAGAGCTCTTCAGAGAGGTATAGCTTTGTCCAGACACAAGGGAGCACCCAGTATAAGTCAAAAGAATACCCTTTCAGGCATAGAGTGACGAATAAATTATGCAAAAAAAGAAGCAGAGAACTCTGGGTAGTTCTCAAGTTTAGGAGAAAAGCAGCTCCTGTATAGAGCACTCTCAACACCAGCAACACTCTAGATCTGCTCACCTCAAATGTCTGCTTTTCTATCAAAGATTTTAAGCATAGGATTAGCACAGTGCTATCCACGCCAAGATAGAAATGGACAAAGTCTATTGCCATTTCTACAGCAAAGTATTTAAGCATAGGACTAGCACAGTGCTGTCCTTGCCGAGCTGTAAAATGACAAAAGCTGTTTACCACTCCAGGCACAGTATTACAGCTTTGAATTAGTAAAATACCAACCAAGCCAACCTGAAATGGGTAGAAGCAACCCCTGACACAGTGTTTCGCTCTAATTAGAGCACTTCAGAGAGGTATAGCTTTGTCCAGACACAAGGGAGCACCCAGAATAAGTCAAAAGAATACCCTTTCAGGCATAGAGTGACAAATAAATTATACAAAAAAAGAAGCAGAGAACTCTGGGTAGTTCTCAAGTTTAGGTGGAAAGCAGCTCCTGTATAGAGCACTCTCAACCCCAGCAACACTCTAGATCTGTTCACCTCAAATGTGTTCTTTTCTATCAAAGTTTTTAAGCATAGGATTAGCACAGTGCTATCCACGCCAAGATAGAAATGGACAAAGTCTATTGCCAATTCTACAGCAAAGTATTTAAGCATAGGACTAGCACAGTGCTGTCCTTGCCGAGCTGTAAAATGACGAATGCCGTTTACCACTCCAGGCACAATATTACAGCTTTGAATTAGTAAAATACCAACCAAGCCAACCTGAAATGAGTAAAAGCAACCCCTGACACAGTGTTTCGCTCCAATTAGAGCTCTTCAGAGAGGTATAGCTTTGTCCAGACACAAGGGAGCACCCAGTATAAGTCAAAAGAATACCCTTTCAGGCATAGAGTGACGAATAAATTATGCAAAAAAAGAAGCAGAGAACTCTGGGTAGTTCCCAAGTTTAGGTGGAAAGCAGCTCCTGTATAGAGCACTCTCAACACCAGCGACACTCCAGATCTGCTCACCTAAAATGTCTGCTTTTCTATCAAAGTTTTTAAGCATAGGATTATCACAGTGCTATCCACGCCGAGAAAGAAATGGACAAAGTCTTTTGCCATTTCTACAGCAAAGTCTTTAAGCATAGGACTAGCACAGTGCTGTCCTTGCCGAGCTGTAAAATGACAAAAGACATTTACCGCTCCAGGAACAGTATTACAGCTTTGAATTAGTAAAATCCCAACCAAGCCAACCTGAAATGAGTAAAAGCAACCCCGGACACAGTGTTTCGCTCTAATTAGAGCTCTTCAGAGAGGTATAGCTTTGTCTACACACAAGGGAGCACCCAGTATAAGTCAAAAGAATACCCTTTCAGGTATAGAGTGACGAATACATTATGCAAAAAAAGAAGCCGAGAACTCTGGGTAGTTCTCAAGTTTAGGTGGAAAGCAGCTCCTGTATAGAGCACTCTCAACACCAGCGACACTCTAGATCTGCTCACCTCAAATGTCTGCTTTTCTATCAAAGTTTTTAAGCATAGGATTAGCACAGTGCTATCCACGCCTTGATAGAAATGGACAAAGTCTTTTGCCATTTCTACAGCAACGTCTTTAAGCATAGGACTAGCACAGTGCTGGCCTTGCCGAGCTGTAAAACGACAAAAACCGTTTACCACTCCAGGCACAGTATTACAGCTTTGAATTAGTAAAATACCAACCAAGCCAACCTGAAAAGGGTAGAAGCAACCCCTGACACAGTGTTTCGCTCTAATTAGAGCACTTCAGAGAGGTATAGCTTTGTCCAGACACAAGGGAGCACCCAGAATAAGTCAAAAGAATACCCTTTCAGGCATAGAGTGACGAATAAATTATGCAAAAAAGAAGCAGAGAACTCTGGGTAGTTCTCAAGTTTAGGTGGAAAGCAGCTCCTGTATAGAGCACTCTCAACCCCAGCAACACTCTAGATCTGTTCACCTCAAATGTGTTCTTTTCTATCAAAGTTTTTAAGCATAGGATTAGCACAGTGCTATCCACGCCAAGATAGAAATGGACAAAGTCTATTGCCATTTCTACAGCAAAGTATTTAAGCATAGGACTAGTACAGTGCTGTCCTTGCCGAGCTGTAAAATGACAAAAGCCGTTTACCACTCCAGGCACAGTATTACAGCTTTGAATTAGTAAAATACCAACCAAGCCAACCTGAATTGAGTAAAAGCAACCCCTGACACAGTGTTTCGCTCTAATTAGAACTCTTCAGAGAGGTATAGCTTTGTCCAGACACAAGGGAGCAGCCAGTATAAGTCAAAAGAATACCCTTTCAGGCATAGAGTGACGAATAAATTATGCAAAAAAAGAAGCAGAGAACTCTGGGTAGTTCCCAAGTTTAGGTGGAAAGCAGCTCCTGTATAGAGCACTCTCAACACAGGCGACACTCCAGATCTGCTCACCTAAAATGTCTGCTTTTCTATCAAAGTTTTTAAGCATATGATTATCACAGTGCTATCCACGCCGAGATAGAAATGGACAAAGTCTTTTGCCATTTCTACAGCAAAGTCTTTAAGCATAGGACTAGCACAGTGCTGTCCTTGCCGAGCTGTAAAATGACAAAAGACATTTACCACTCCAGGAACAGTATTACAGCTTTGAATTAGTAAAATCCCAACCAAGCCAACCTGAAATGAGTAAAAACAACCCCTGACACAGTGTTTCGCTCTAATTAGAGCTCTTCAGAGAGGTATAGCTTTGTCCACACACAAGGGAACACCCAGTATAAGTCAAAAGAATACCCTTTCAGGCATAGAGTGACGAATAAATTATGCAAAAAAAGAAGCAGAGAACTCTGGGTAGTTCCCAAGTTTAGGTGGAAAGCAGCTCCTGTATAGAGCACTCTCAACACCAGCGACACTCCAGATCTGCTCACCTAAAATGTCTGCTTTTCTATCAAAGATTTTAAGCATAGGATTATCACAGTGCTATCCACGCCGAGATAGAAATGGACAAAGTCTTTTGCCATTTCTACAGCAAAGTCTTTAAGCATAGGACTAGCACAGTTCTGTCCTTGCCGAGCTGTAAAATGACAAAAGACATTTACCACTCCAGGAACAGTATTACAGCTTTGAATTAGTAAAATCCCAACCAAGCCAACCTGAAATGAGTAAAAGCAACCCCTGACACAGTGTTTCGCTCTAATTAGAGCTCTTCAGAGAGGTATAGCTTTGCCAGACACAAGGGAGCACCCAGTATAAGTCAAAAGAATACCCTTACAGGTATAGAGTGACGAATACATTATGCAAAAAAAGAAGCCGAGAACTCTGGGTAGTTCTCAAGTTTAGGTGGAAAGCAGCTCCTGTATAGAGCACTCTCAACACCAGCGACACTCTAGATCTGCTCACCTCAAAAGTCTGCTTTTCTATCAAAGTTTTTAAGCATAGGATTAGCACAGTGCTATCCACGCCTTGATAGAAATGGACAAAGTCTTTTGCCATTTCTACAGCAAAGTCTTTAAGCATAGGACTAGCACAGTGCTGGCCTTGCCGAGCTGTAAAATGACAAAAACCGTTTACCACTCCAGGCACAGTATTACAGCTTTGAATTAGTAAAAAACCATCCAAGCCAACCTGAAATGAGTAAAAGCAACCCCTGACAGAGTGTTTCTCTCTAATTAGAGCTCTTCAAAGAGGTATAGCTTTGTCCAGACACAAGGGAGCACCCAGTATAAGTCAAAAGAATACCCTTTCAGGCATAGAGTGACGAATACATTATGCAAAAAAAGAAGCAGAGAACTCTGGGCAATTCTCAAGTTTAGGTGGAAAGCAGCTCCTGTATAGAGCACTCTCAACACCAGCGACACTCTAGATCTGCTCACCTCAAATTTCTGCTTTTCTATCAAAGATTTTAAGCATAGGATTAGCACAGTGCTATCCACGCCGAGATAGAAATGGACAAAGTCTTTTGCCATTTCTACAGCAAAGTCTTTAAGCATAGGACGAGCACAGTGCTGTCCTTGCCGAGCTGTAAAATGACAAAAGCCATTTACTACTCCAGGCACAGTATTACAGCGTTGAATTAGTAAAATACCAACCAAGTCAACCTGAAATGAATAAAAGCAACCCCTGACACAGTGTTTCGCTCTAATTAGAGCTCTTCAGAGTGGTATAGCTTTGTCTAGACACAACGGAGCACCCAGTATAAGTCAAAAGAATACCCTTTCAGGCATAGAGTGACGAATAAATTATGCAAAAAAAGAAACAGAGAACTCTGGGTAGTTCCCAAGTTTAGGTGGAAAGCAGCTCCTGTATAGAGCACTCTCAACACCAGCGACACTCTAGACCTGCTCACCCCAAATGTCTGCTTTTCTATCAAAAATTTTTAAGCATATAATTAGCACAGTGCTATCCACGCCGAGATAGAAATGGACAAAGTCTATTGCCGTTTCTACAGCAAAGTATTTAAGCATAGGACTAGCACAGTGCTGTCCTTGCCGAGCTGTAAAATGACAAAAGCCGTTTACCACTCCAGGCACAGTATTACAGCTTTGAATTAGTAAAATACCAACCAAGCCAACCTGAAATGAGTAAAAGCAACCCCTGACACAGTGTTTCGCTCCAATTAGAGCTCTTCAGAGAGGTATAGCTTTGTCCAGACACAAGGGAGCACCCAGTATAAGTCAAAAGAATACCCTTTCAGGCATAGAGTGACGAATAAATTATGCAAAAAAAGAAGCAGAGAACTCTGGGTAGTTCCCAAGTTTAGGTGGAAAGCAGCTCCTGTATAGAGCACTCTCAACACCAGCGACACTCCAGATCTGCTCACCTAAAATGTCTGCTTTTCTATCAAAGTTTTTAAGCATAGGATTATCACAGTGCTATCCACGCCGAGAAAGAAATGGACAAAGTCTTTTGCCATTTCTACAGCAAAGTCTTTAAGCATAGGACTAGCACAGTGCTGTCCTTGCCGAGCTGTAAAATGACAAAAGACATTTACCACTCCAGGAACAGTATTACAGCTTTGAATTAGTAAAATCCCAACCAAGCCAACCTGAAATGAGTAAAAGCAACCCCGGACACAGTGTTTCGCTCTAATTAGAGCTCTTCAGAGAGGTATAGCTTTGTCAACACACAAGGGAGCACCCAGTATAAGTCAAAAGAATACCCTTTCAGGTATAGAGTGACGAATACATTATGCAAAAAAAGAAGCCGAGAACTCTGGGTAGTTCTCAAGTTTAGGTGGAAAGCAGCTCCTGTATAGAGCACTCTCAACACCAGCGACACTCTAGATCTGCTCACCTCAAATGTCTGCTTTTCTATCAAAGTTTTTAAGCATAGGATTAGCACAGTGCTATCCACGCCTTGATAGAAATGGACAAAGTCTTTTGCCATTTCTACAGCAACGTCTTTAAGCATAGGACTAGCACAGTGCTGGCCTTGCCGAGCTGTAAAACGACAAAAACCGTTTACCACTCCAGGCACAGTATTACAGCTTTGAATTAGTAAAATACCAACCAAGCCAACCTGAAAAGGGTAGAAGCAACCCCTGACACAGTGTTTCGCTCTAATTAGAGCACTTCAGAGAGGTATAGCTTTGTCCAGACACAAGGGAGCACCCAGAATAAGTCAAAAGAATACCCTTTCAGGCATCGAGTGACGAATAAATTATGCAAAAAAAGAAGCAGAGAGCTCTGGGTAGTTCTCAAGTTTAGGTGGAAAGCAGCTCCTGTATAGAGCACTCTCAACCCCAGCAACACTCTAGATCTGTTCACCTCAAATGTGTTCTTTTCTATCAAAGTTTTTAAGCATAGGATTAGCACAGTGCTATCCACGCCAAGATAGAAATGGACAAAGTCTATTGCCATTTCTACAGCAAAGTATTTAAGCATAGGACTAGCACAGTGCTGTCCTTGCCGAGCTGTAAAATGACAAAAGCCGTTTACCACTCCAGGCACAGTATTACAGCTTTGAATTAGTAAAATACCAACCAAGCCAACCTGAATTGAGTAAAAGCAACCCCTGACACAGTGTTTCGCTCTAATTAGAGCTCTTCAGAGAGGTATAGCTTTGTCCAGACACAAGGGAGCAGCCAGTATACGTCAAAAGAATACCCTTTCAGGCATAGAGTGACAAATAAATTATGCAAAAAAAGAAGCAGAGAACTCTGGGTAGTTCCCAAGTTAAGGTGGGAAGCAGCTCCTGTATCGAGCACTCTCAACACCAGCGACACTCCAGATCTGCTCACCTAAAATGTCTGCTTTTCTATCAAAGTTTTTAAGCATATGATTATCACAGTGCTATCCACGCCGAGATAGAAATGGACAAAGTCTTTTGCCATTTCTACAGCAAAGTCTTTAAGCATAGGACTAGCACAGTGCTGTCCTTGCCGAGCTGTAAAATGACAAAAGACATTTACCACTCCAGGAACAGTATTACAGCTTTGAATTAGTAAAATCCCAACCAAGCCAACCTGAAATGAGTAAAAACAACCCCTGACACAGTGTTTCGCTCTAATTAGAGCTCTTCAGAGAGGTATAGCTTTGTCCACACACAAGGGAACACCCAGTATAAGTCAAAAGAATACCCTTTCAGGTATAGAGTGACGAATACATTATGCAAAAAAAGAAGCCGAGAACTCTGGGTAGTTCTCAAGTTTAGGTGGCAAGCAGCTCCTGTATAGAGCACTCTCAACACCAGCGACACTCTAGATCTGCTCACCTCAAATGTCTGCTTTTCTATCAAAGTTTTTAAGCATATGATTATCACAGTGCTATCCACGCCGAGATAGAAATGGACAAAGTCTTTTACCATTTCTACAGCAAAGTCTTTAAGCATAGGACTAGCACAGTGCTGGCCTTGCCGAGCTGTAAAACGACAAAAACCGTTTACCAATCCAGGCACAGTATTACAGCTTTGAATTAGTAAAAAACCATCCAAGCCAACCTGAAATGAGTAAAAGCAACCCCTGACAGAGTATGTCTCTCTAATTAGAGCTCTTCAAAAAGGAATAGCTTTGTCCAGAAACAAGGGAGCACCCAGTATAAGTCAAAAGAATACCCTTTCAGGCATAGAGTGACGAATAAATTATGCAAAAAAAGAAGCAGAGAACTCTGGGTAGTTCCCAAGTTTAGGTGGAAAGCAGCTCCTGTATAGAGCACTCTCAACACCAGCGACACTCCAGATCTGCTCACCTAAAATGTCTGCTTTTCTATCAAAGATTTTAAGCATAGGATTATCACAGTGCTATCCACGCCGAGATAGAAATGGACAAAGTCTTTTGCCATTTCTACAGCAAAGTCTTTAAGCATAGGACTAGCACAGTGCTGTCCTTGCCGAGCTGTAAAATGACAAAAGACATTTACCACTCCAGGAACAGTTTTACAGCTTTGAATTAGTAAAATCCCAACCAAGCCAACCTGAAATGAGTAAAAGCAACCCCTGACACAGTGTTTCGCTCTAATTAGAGCTCTTCAGAGAGGTATAGCTTTGCCAGACACAAGGGAGCACCCAGTATAAGTCAAAAGAATACCCTTTCAGGTATAGAGTGACGAATACATTATGCAAAAAGAGAAGCCGAGAACTCTGGGTAGTTCTCAAGTTTAGGTGGAAAGCAGCTCCTGTATAGAGCACTCTCAACACCAGCGACACTCTAGATCTGCTCATCTCAAAAGTCTGCTTTTCTATCAAAGTTTTTAAGCATAGGATTAGCACAGTGCTATCCACGCCTTGATAGAAATGGACAAAGTCTTTTGCCATTTCTACAGCAAAGTCTTTAAGCATAGGACTAGCACAGTGCGGGCCTTGCCGAGCTGTAAAATGACAAAAACCGTTTACCACTCCAGGCACAGTATTACAGCTTTGAATTAGTAAAAAACCATCCAAGCCAACCTGAAATGAGTAAAAGCAACCCCTGACAGAGTGTTTCTCTCTAATTAGAGCTCTTCAAAGAGGTATAGCTTTGTCCAGACACAAGGGAGCACCCAGTATAAGTCAAAAGAATACCCTTTCAGGCATAGAGTGACGAATACATTATGCAAAAAAAGAAGCAGAGAACTCTGGGCAATTCTCAAGTTTAGGTGGAAAGCAGCTCCTGTATAGAGCACTCTCAACACCAGCGACACTCTAGATCTGCTCACCTCAAATGTCTGCTTTTCTATCAAAGTTTTTAAGCATAGAATTAGCACAGTGCTATCCACGCCGAGATAGAAATGGACAAAATCTTTTGCCATTTCTACTGCAAAGTCTTTAAGCATAGGACTAGCACAGTGCTGTCCTTGCCGAGCTGTAAAATGACAAAAGCCATTTACTACTCCAGGCACAGTTTTACAACTTTGAATTAGTAAAATACCAACCAAGCCAACCTGAAATGGGTAGAAGCAACCCCTGACTCAGTGTTTCGCTCTCATTAGAGCTCTTCAGAGAGGTATAGCTTTGTCCAGACACAAGGGAGCACCCAGTATAAGTCAAAAGAATACCCTTTCAGGCATAGAGTGACGAAAAAATTATGCAAAAAAAGAAGCAGAGAACTCTGGGTAGTTCTCAAGTTTAGGTGGAAAGCAGCTCCTGTATAGAGCACTCTTAACACCAGCGACACTCCAGATCTGCTCACCTCACATGTCTGCTTTTTTATCAAAGTTTTTAAGCATAGGATTAGCACAGTGCTATCCACGCCGAGATAAAAACGGACAAAGTCTTTTGCCAATTCTACAGCAACGTCTTTAAGCATAGGACGAGCACAGTGCTGTCCTTGCCGAGCTGTAAAATGACAAAAGCCATTTACTACTCCAGGCACAGTATTACAGCTTTGAATTAGTAAAATACCAACCAAGCCAACCTGAAAAGGGTAGAAGCAACCCCTGACACAGTGTTTCGCTCTAATTAGAGCACTTCAGAGAGGTATAGCTTTGTCCAGACAGAAGGGAGCACCCAGAATAAGTCAAAAGAATACCCTTTCAGGCATAGAGTGACGAATAAATTATGCAAAAAAAGAAGCAGAGAACTCTGGGTAGTTCTCAAGTTTAGGTGGAAAGCAGCTCCTGTATAGAGCATTCTCAACCCCAGCAACACTCTAGATCTGTTCACCTCAAATGTGTTCTTTTCTATCAAAGTTTTTAAGCATAGGATTAGCACAGTGCTATCCACGCCAAGATAGAAATGGACAAAGTCTATTGCCATTTCTACAGCAAAGTATTTAAGCATAGGACTAGCACAGTGCTGTCCTTGCCGAGCTGTAAAATGACAAAAGCCATTTACCACTCCAGGCACAGTATTACAGCTTTGAATTAGTAAAATACCAACCAAGCCAACCTGAATTGAGTAAAAGCAACCCCTGACACAGTGTTTCGCTCTAATTAGAGATCTTCAGAGAGGTATAGCTTTGTCCAGACACAAGGGAGCACCCAATATAAGTCAAAAGAATACCCTTTCAGGCATAGAGTGACGAATAAATTATGCAAAAAAAGAAGCAGAGAACTCTGGGTAGTTCCCAAGTTTAGGTGAAAAGCAGCTCCTGTATAGAGCACTCTCAACACCAGCGACACTCCAGATCTGCTCACCTAAAATGTCTGCTTTTCTATCAAAGTTTTTAAGCATAGGATTAGCACAATGCTATCCATGCCGAGATAGAAATGGACAAAGTCTTTTATCATTTCTACAGCAAAGTCTATAAGCATAGGACTAGCACAGTGCTGTCCTTGCCGAGTTGTAAAATGACAAAAGCCATTTATCACTCCAGGCACAGTATTACAGCTCTGAATTAGTAAAATACCAACCAAGCCAACCTGAAATGAGTAAAAGCAACTCCTGACACAGTGTTTCGCTCCAATTAGAGCTCTTCAGAGAGGTATAGCTTTGTCTAGACATAAGGGAGCACCCAGTATCAGTCAAAAGAATACCCTTTCAGGCATAGAGTGAAAAATAAATTATGCAAAAAAAGAAGCAGAGAACTCTGGGTAGTTCTCAAGTTTAACTGGAAAACAGCTCCTGTATATAGCACTCTCAACACCAGCGACACTCTAGATCTGCTCACCTAAAATGTCTGCTTTTCTATCAAAGTTTTTAAGCATAGGATTAGCACAGCGCTATCCACGCCGAGATAGATATGGACAAAGTATATTGCCATTTCTTCAGCAAAGTCTTTAAGCATAGGACTAGCACAGTGCTGTCCTTGCCGAGCTGTAAAATGACTAAAACCATTTACCACTCCAGGCACAGTATTACAGCTTTGAACTAGTAAAATACCAACCAAGCCAACCTGAAATGAGTAAAAGCAACCCCTGACACAGTGTTTCGCTCTAATTAGAGCTCTTTAGAGAGGTATAGCTTTGTACAGACACAAGGGAGCACCCAGTATAAGTCAAAAGAATACCCTTTCAGGCATAGAGTGACGAATAAATTATGCAAAAAAAGAAGCAGAGAACTCTGGGTAGTTCTCAAGTTTAGGTGGAAAGCAGCTCCTGTATAGAGCACTCTCAACATCAGCGTCACTCTAGATCTGCTCACCTCAAATGTCTGCTTTTCTATCAAAGTTTTAAAGCATAGGATTAGCACAGTGCTATCCACGCCGAGATAGAAATGGACAAAGTCTTATGCCATTTCTACAGCAAAGTCTTTAAGCATAAGACTAGCACAGTGCTGTCCTTGCCGAGCTGTAAAATGACAAAAGCAATTTACCACTCCAGGCACAGTATTACAGCTTTGAATTAGTAAAATGCCAACCTGAAATGAGTAAAAGCAACCTAAGACACAGTGTTTTGCTTTAATTAGAACTCTTCAGAGAGGTATAGCTTTGTCCAGACACAAGGGAGCACCCAGTATAAGTCAAAATACTACCCTTTCAGGCATAGAGTGACGAATAAATTATGCAAAAACTCTGGGTAGTTCTCAAGTTTAGGTGGAAAACAGCTCCTGTATAGAGCACTCTCAACATCAGCGTCACTCTAGATCTGCTCACCTCAAATGTCTGCTTTTCTATCTATGTGGCATATTAACAAGCCAGGCGATAAAATTATCGCCGCTTTAGCGGCAGAAAACTGCCGCTAAAACGGCGATAATGGGCTTGATAATATGCTCCATGGAATTCCAACTGAAGCCCATGTTAAACGTGAAGGACGTCTAACATGGGCTTCAATTGGAATTCCATAGAGCATATTATCAAGCCCATTATCGCCGTTTTAGCGGCAGTTTTCTACCGCTAAAGCGGCGATAATTTTATCGCCTGGCTTGTTAATATGCCCCAAAGTTTTTAAGCATAGGATTAGCACAGTGCTATCCACGCCGAGATCATAATGGACAAAGTATTTTGCCATTTCGACAGCAAAGTCTTTAAGCATAGGACTAGCACAGTGCTGTCCTTACCGAGCTGTAAAATGAGAAAAGCCATTTATCACTCCTGGCACAGTATTATAGCTTTGAATTCGTAAAATACCAACCAAGCCAACCTGAAATGAGTAAAAACAACCCATGACACAGTGTTTCGCTCTAATTAGAACTCTTCAGAGAGGTATAGCTTTGTCCAGACACAAGAGAGCACCCAGTTTAAGTCAAAAGAATACCCTTTCAGGCATAGAGTAACAAATAAATTATTCAAAAAAAGAAGCAGATAATTCTGGGTAGTTCTCAAGTTTAGGTGGAAAACAGCTCCTGTATAGAGCACTCTCAACATCAGCGTCACTCTAGATCTGCTCACCTCAAATGTCTGCTTTTCTATCAAAGTTTTTAAGCATAGGATTAGCACAGTGCTATCCACGCCGAGATAGAAATGGACAAAGTATTTTGCCATTTCTACAGCAAAGTCTTTAAGCATAGGACTAGCACAGTGCTGTTCTTGACGAGCTGTAAAATGATAAAAGCCATTTACCACTCCAGGCACAGTATTACAGCTGTGAATTAGTAAAATACCAACCAAGCCAACCTGAAATGAGTAAAAGCAACCCCTGACACAGTGTTTCGCTCTAATTAGAGCTCTTCAGAGAGGTATAGCTTTGTCCAGACACAAGGGAGCACCCAGTATAAGTCAAAAGAATACCCTTTCAGGTATAGAGTGACGAATAAACTATGCAAAAAAAGAAGTAGAGAACTCTGGGTAGTTCTCAAGTTTAGGTGGAAAACAGCTCCTGTATAGAGCACTCTCAACATCAGCGTCACTCTAGATCTGCTCACCTCAAATGTCTGCTTTTCTATCAAAGTTTTTAAGCATAGGATTAGCACAGTGCTATCCACGCCGAGATCGTGATGGACAAAGTATTTTGCCATTTCGACAGCAAAGTCTTTAAGCATAGGACTAGCACAGTGCTGTCCTTACCGAGCTGTAAAATTACAAAAGCCATTTATCACTCCTGGCACAGTATTATAGCTTTGAATTGGTAAAATACCAACCAAGCCAACCTGAAATGAGTAAAAACAACCCATGACACAGTGTTACGCTCTAATTAGAACTCTTCAGAGAGGTATAGCTTTGTCCAGACACAAGAGAGCACCCAGTTTAAGTCAAAAGAATACCCTTTCAGGCATAGAGTAACAAATAAATTATGCAAAAAAAGAAGCAGAGAATTCTGGGTAGTTCTCAAGTTTAGGTGGAAAACAGCTCCTGTATAGAGCACACTCAACATTAGCGTCACTCTAGATCTGCTCACCTCAAATGTCTGCTTTTCTATCAAAGTTTTTAAGCATAGAATTAGCACAGTGCTATCCACGCCGAGATAGAAATGGCCAAAGTCTTTTGCCATTTCTACAGCAAAGTCTTTAAGCATAGGACTAGCACAGTGCTGTCCTTGCTGAGCTGTAAAATGATAAAAGCCATTTACCACTCCAGGCACAGTATTACAGCTGTGAATTAGTAAAATACCAACCAAGCCAACCTGAAATGAGTAAAAGCAACCCCTGACACAGTGTTTCGCTCTAATTAGAACTCTTCAGAGAGGTATAGCTTTCTCCAGACACAAGGGAGCACCCAGTATAAGTCAAAAGAATACCCCTTCAGGCATAGAGTGACGAATAAATTATGCAAAAAAGAAGCAGAGATCTCTGGGTAGTTCTCAAGTTTAGGTGGAAAACAGCTCCTGTATAGAGCACTCTCAACAACAGCGTCACTCTAGATCTGCTCACCTCAAATGTCTGCTTTTCTGTCAAAGTTTTTAAGCATAGGATTAGCACAGTGCTATCCACGCCGAGATCGTAATGGACAAAGTATTTTGCCATTTCTACAGCAAAGTCTTTAAGCATAGGACTAGCACAGTGCTGTCCTTACCGAACTGTAAAATGACAAAAGCCATTTATCACTCCTGGCACAGTATTATAGCTTAGAATTAGTAAAATACCAACCAAGCCAACCTGAAATGAGTAAAAACAACCCATGACACAGTGTTTCGCTCTAATTAGAACTCTTCGGAGAGGTATAGCTTTGTCCAGACACAAGAGAGCACCCAGTATAAGTCAAAAGAATACCCTTTCAGGCATGGAGTGACGAATAAATTATGCAAAAAATGAAGCAGAGAACTCTGGGTAGTTCTCAAGTTTAAGTGGAAAGCAGCTCCTGTATAGAGCACTCTCAACACCAGCGACACTCTAGATCTGCTCACCTCAAATGTCTGCTTTTCTATCAAAGTTTTTAAGCATAGGATTAGCACAGTGCTATCCACGCCGAGATAGAAATGGACAGTCTTTAGCCATTTCTACAGCAAAGTATTTAAGCATAGGACTAGCACAGTGCTGTCGTAGCCGAGCTGTAAAATGACAAAAGCCATTTACCACTCCAGGCACAGTATTACCGCTTTAAATTAATTAAAATGCCAACCTGAAAGGAGTAAAAGCAACCCCTGACACAGTGTTTTGCGCTAATTAGAGCTCTTCAGAGAGGTATAGCTTTGTCCTGACTCAAGGGAGCACCCAGTAAAAGTTAAAAGAATACCCTTTCAGGCATATAGTGATGAATAAATTATGCAAAAAAAGAAGCAGAGAACTCTGGGTAGTTCTCAAGTTTAGGTGGAAAGCAGCTCCTGTATAGAGCACTCTCAACACCAGCAACACTCTAGATCTGCTCACCTCAAATGTCTGCTTTTCTATCAAAGTTTTTAAGCGCAGGATTAGCACAGTGCTATCCACGCCGAGATAGAAATGGACAAAGTCTTTAAGCATAGGATTAGCACAGTGCTGTCTTTGCCGAGCTGTAAAATGACAAAAGCCTTTTACCACTCCAGGCACAGTATTACAGCTTCGAATTAGTAAAATATCAACCAAGCCAACCTGAAATGAGTAAAAGCAACCCCTGACACACTGTTTCACACTCATCAGAGCTCTTTAGAGAGGTATAGCTTTGTCCAGATGCAAGGAAGCAAAAAGTAAGTAAAAAGAATACCCTTTCAGTCATAGGGTGACGAATAAATTATGCAAAAAAAGAAGCAGAGAACTCTGGGTAGTTCTCAAGTTTAAGTGGAAAGCAGGTCCTGTATAGAGCACTCTCAACACCAGCGACATTCTAGATCTGCTCACCGCAAATGTCTGCTTTTATATCAAAGTTTTTAAGCATAGGATTAGCACAGTGCTATCTACGCCAAGATAGAAATGGACAAAGTCTTTTGCCATTTCTACAGCAAAGTATTTAAGCATAGGACTAGCACAGTGCTGTCCTTGCCGAGCTGTAAAATGACAAAAGCCATTTACCACTCCAGACACAGTATTACAGCTTTGAATTAGTAAAATACCAACCAAGCCAACCTGAAATGAGTAAAAGCAACCTCTGACACAGTGTTTCGTTCTAATTAGAACTCTTCAGAGAGGTATAGCTTTGTCCAGACACAAGAGAGCACCCAGTATAAGTCAAAAGAATACCCTTTCAGGTATAGAGTAACAAATAGTTTATGCAAAAAAAGAAGCAGAGAACTCTGTGTAGTTCTCAAGTTTAGGTGGAAAGCAGCTCCTGTATAGAGCACTCTCAACACCAGCGGCACTCTAGATCTGCTCACCTCAAATGTCTGCTTTTCTATCAAAGTTTTTAAGCATAGGATTAGCACAGCGCTATCCACGCCGAGATAGAAATGGACAAAGTATTTTGCCATTTCTTCAGCAAAGTCTTTAAGCATAGGACTAGCACAGTGCTGTCCTTGCCGAGCTGTAAAATGACTAAAGCCATTTACCACTCCAGGCACAGTATTACAGCTTTGAACTAGTAAAATACCAACCAAGCCAAACTGAAATGAGTAAAAGCAACCCCTGACACAGTGTTTCGCTCTAATTAGAACTCTTCAGAGAGGTATAGCTTTGTCCAGACAGAAGGGAGCACCCAGTATAAGTCAAAAGAATACCCTTTCAGGCATGGAGTGACGAATAAATTATGCAAAAAAAGAAGCAGAGAACTCTGGGTATTTCCCAAGTTTAGGAGAAAAGCAGCTCCTGTTTAGAGCACTCTCAACACCAGCGACATTCTAGATCTGCTCACCGCAAATGTCTGCTTTTATATCAAAGATTTTAAGCATAGGATTAGCACAGTGCTATCCATGCCGAGATAGAAATGGACAAAGTCTTTCATCATTTCTACAGCAAAGTCTTTAAGCATTGGACTAGCACAGTGCTGTCCTTGCCGAGTTGTAAAATGACAAAAGCCATTTACCACTCCAGGCACAGTATTACAGCTTTGAATTAGTAAAATACCAACCAAGCCAACCTGAAATGAGTAAAAGCAACCCCTGACACAGTGTTTCGCTCCAATTGGAGCTCTTCAGAGAGGTATAGCTTTGTCTAGACACAAGGGAGCACCCAGTATCAGTCAAAAGAATACCCTTTCAGGCATAGAGTGACAAATAAATTATGCAAAAAAAGAAGCATAGAACTCTGGGTAGTTCTCAAGTTTAGGTGGAAAACAGCTCCTGTATAGAGCACTCTCAACACCAGCGGCACTCTAGATCTGCTCACCTCAAATGTCTGCTTTTCTATCAAAGTTTTTAAGCATAGGATTAGCACAGCGCTATCCACGCCGAGATAGAAATGGACAAAGTATTTTGCCATTTCTTCAGCAAAGTCTTTAAGCATAGGACTAGCACAGTGCTGTCCTTGCCGAGCTGTAAAATGACTAAAGCCATTTACCACTCCAGGCACAGTATTACAGCTTTGAACTAGTAAAATACCAACCAAGCCAAACTGAAATGAGTAAAAGCAACCCCTGACACAGTGTTTCGCTCTAATTAGAACTCTTCAGAGAGGTATAGCTTTGTCCAGACAGAAGGGAGCACCCAGTATAAGTCAAAAGAATACCCTTTCAGGCATGGAGTGACGAATAAATTATGCAAAAAAGAAGCAGAGAACTCTGGGTAGTTCTCAAGTTTAGGTGGAAAACAGCTCCTGTATAGAGCACTCTCAACAACAGCGTCACTCTAGATCTGCTCACCTCAAATGTCTGCTTTTCTGTCAAAGTTTTTAAGCATAGGATTAGCACAGTGCTATCCACGCCGAGATCGTAATGGACAAAGTATTTTGCCATTTCTACAGCAAAGTCTTTAAGCATAGGACTAGCACAGTGCTGTCCTTACCGAACTGTAAAATGACAAAAGCCATTTATCACTCCTGGCACAGTATTATAGCTTAGAATTAGTAAAATACCAACCAAGCCAACCTGAAATGAGTAAAAACAACCCATGACACAGTGTTTCGCTCTAATTAGAACTCTTCGGAGAGGTATAGCTTTGTCCAGACACAAGAGAGCACCCAGTATAAGTCAAAAGAATACCCTTTCAGGCATGGAGTGACGAATAAATTATGCAAAAAATGAAGCAGAGAACTCTGGGTAGTTCTCAAGTTTAAGTGGAAAGCAGCTCCTGTATAGAGCACTCTCAACACCAGCGACACTCTAGATCTGCTCACCTCAAATGTCTGCTTTTCTATCAAAGTTTTTAAGCATAGGATTAGCACAGTGCTATCCACGCCGAGATAGAAATGGACAGTCTTTAGCCATTTCTACAGCAAAGTATTTAAGCATAGGACTAGCACAGTGCTGTCGTAGCCGAGCTGTAAAATGACAAAAGCCATTTACCACTCCAGGCACAGTATTACCGCTTTAAATTAATTAAAATGCCAACCTGAAAGGAGTAAAAGCAACCCCTGACACCGTGTTTTGCGCTAATTAGAGCTCTTCAGAGAGGTATAGCTTTGTCCTGACTCAAGGGAGCACCCAGTAAAAGTTAAAAGAATACCCTTTCAGGCATATAGTGATGAATAAATTATGCAAAAAAAGAAGCAGAGAACTCTGGGTAGTTCTCAAGTTTAGGTGGAAAGCAGCTCCTGTATAGAGCACTCTCAACACCAGCAACACTCTAGATCTGCTCACCTCAAATGTCTGCTTTTCTATCAAAGTTTTTAAGCGCAGGATTAGCACAGTGCTATCCACGCCGAGATAGAAATGGACAAAGTCTTTAAGCATAGGATTAGCACAGTGCTGTCTTTGCCGAGCTGTAAAATGACAAAAGCCTTTTACCACTCCAGGCACAGTATTACAGCTTCGAATTAGTAAAATATCAACCAAGCCAACCTGAAATGAGTAAAAGCAACCCCTGACACACTGTTTCACACTCATCAGAGCTCTTTAGAGAGGTATAGCTTTGTCCAGATGCAAGGAAGCAAAAAGTAAGTAAAAAGAATACCCTTTCAGTCATAGGGTGACGAATAAATTATGCAAAAAAAGAAGCAGAGAACTCTGGGTAGTTCTCAAGTTTAAGTGGAAAGCAGGTCCTGTATAGAGCACTCTCAACACCAGCGACATTCTAGATCTGCTCACCGCAAATGTCTGCTTTTATATCAAAGTTTTTAAGCATAGGATTAGCACAGTGCTATCTACGCCAAGATAGAAATGGACAAAGTCTTTTGCCATTTCTACAGCAAAGTATTTAAGCATAGGACTAGCACAGTGCTGTCCTTGCCGAGCTGTAAAATGACAAAAGCCATTTACCACTCCAGACACAGTATTACAGCTTTGAATTAGTAAAATACCAACCAAGCCAACCTGAAATGAGTAAAAGCAACCTCTGACACAGTGTTTCGTTCTAATTAGAACTCTTCAGAGAGGTATAGCTTTGTCCAGACACAAGAGAGCACCCAGTATAAGTCAAAAGAATACCCTTTCAGGTATAGAGTAACAAATAGTTTATGCAAAAAAAGAAGCAGAGAACTCTGTGTAGTTCTCAAGTTTAGGTGGAAAGCAGCTCCTGTATAGAGCACTCTCAACACCAGCGGCACTCTAGATCTGCTCACCTCAAATGTCTGCTTTTCTATCAAAGTTTTTAAGCATAGGATTAGCACAGCGCTATCCACGCCGAGATAGAAATGGACAAAGTATTTTGCCATTTCTTCAGCAAAGTCTTTAAGCATAGGACTAGCACAGTGCTGTCCTTGCCGAGCTGTAAAATGACTAAAGCCATTTACCACTCCAGGCACAGTATTACAGCTTTGAACTAGTAAAATACCAACCAAGCCAAACTGAAATGAGTAAAAGCAACCCCTGACACAGTGTTTCGCTCTAATTAGAACTCTTCAGAGAGGTATAGCTTTGTCCAGACAGAAGGGAGCACCCAGTATAAGTCAAAAGAATACCCTTTCAGGCATGGAGTGACGAATAAATTATGCAAAAAAAGAAGCAGAGAACTCTGGGTATTTCCCAAGTTTAGGAGAAAAGCAGCTCCTGTTTAGAGCACTCTCAACACCAGCGACATTCTAGATCTGCTCACCGCAAATGTCTGCTTTTATATCAAAGATTTTAAGCATAGGATTAGCACAGTGCTATCCATGCCGAGATAGAAATGGACAAAGTCTTTCATCATTTCTACAGCAAAGTCTTTAAGCATTGGACTAGCACAGTGCTGTCCTTGCCGAGTTGTAAAATGACAAAAGCCATTTACCACTCCAGGCACAGTATTACAGCTTTGAATTAGTAAAATACCAACCAAGCCAACCTGAAATGAGTAAAAGCAACCCCTGACACAGTGTTTCGCTCCAATTGGAGCTCTTCAGAGAGGTATAGCTTTGTCTAGACACAAGGGAGCACCCAGTATCAGTCAAAAGAATACCCTTTCAGGCATAGAGTGACAAATAAATTATGCAAAAAAAGAAGCATAGAACTCTGGGTAGTTCTCAAGTTTAGGTGGAAAACAGCTCCTGTATAGAGCACTCTCAACACCAGCGGCACTCTAGATCTGCTCACCTCAAATGTCTGCTTTTCTATCAAAGTTTTTAAGCATAGGATTAGCACAGCGCTATCCACGCCGAGATAGAAATGGACAAAGTATTTTGCCATTTCTTCAGCAAAGTCTTTAAGCATAGGACTAGCACAGTGCTGTCCTTGCCGAGCTGTAAAATGACTAAAGCCATTTACCACTCCAGGCACAGTATTACAGCTTTGAACTAGTAAAATACCAACCAAGCCAAACTGAAATGAGTAAAAGCAACCCCTGACACAGTGTTTCGCTCTAATTAGAACTCTTCAGAGAGGTATAGCTTTGTCCAGACAGAAGGGAGCACCCAGTATAAGTCAAAAGAATACCCTTTCAGGCATGGAGTGACGAATAAATTATGCAAAAAAGAAGCAGAGAACTCTGGGTAGTTCTCAAGTTTAGGTGGAAAGCAGCTCCTGTATAGAGCACTCTCAACATCAGCGTCACTCTAGATCTGCTCACCTCAAATGTCTGCTTTTCTATCAAAGTTTTAAAGCATAGGATTAACACAGTGCTATCCACGCTGAGATAGAAATGGACAAAGTCGTATGCCATTTCTACAGCAAAGACTTTAAGCATAGGACTAGCACAGTGCTGTCCTTGCCGAGCTGTAAAATGACAAAAGCCATTTACCACTCCAGGCACAGTATTACAGCTTTGAATTAGTAAAATGCCAACCTGAAATGAGTAAAAACAACCTCTGACACAATGTTTCACTTTAATTAGAACTCTTCAGAGAGGTATAGCTTTGTCCAGACACAAGGGAGCACCCAGTATAAATCAAAAGAATACCCTTTCAGGCATAGAGTGACGAATAAATTATGCAAAAAAGAAGCAGAGAACTCTGGGTAGTTCTCAAGTTTAGGTGGAAAGCAGCTCCTGTATAGAGCACTCTCAACACCAGCAACACTCTAGATCTGCTCACCTCAAATGTCTGCTTTTCTATCAAAGTTTTTAAGCGCAGGATTAGCACAGTGCTATCCACGCCGAGATAGAAATGGACAAAGTCTTTAAGCATAGGATTAGCACAGTGCTGTCTTTGCCGAGCTGTAAAATGACAAAAGCCTTTTACCACTCCAGGCACTGTATTACAGCTTTGAATTAGTAAAATATCAACCAAGCCAACCTGAAATGAGTAAAAGCAACCCCTGACACAGTGTTTCGCTCTCATCAGAGCTCTTTAGAGAGGAATAGCTTTGTCCAGACGCAAGGAAGCACCCAGTATAAGTAAAAAGAATACCCTTTCAGTCATAGGGTGACGAATAAATTATGCAAAAAAAGAAGTAGAGAACTCTGGGTAGTTCTCAAGTTTAAGTGGAAAGCAGCTCCTGTATAGAGCACTCTCAACACCAGCGACACTCTAGATCTGCTCACCGCAAATGTCTGCTTTTATATCAAAGTTTTTAAGCATAGGATTAGCACAGTGCTATCGACGCCAAGATAGAAATGGACAAAGTCTTTTGCCATTTCTACAGCAAAGTATTTAAGCATAGGACTAGCACAGTGCTGTCCTTGCCGAGCTGTAAAATGACAAAAGCCATTTACCACTCCAGACACAGTATTACAGCTTTGAATTAGTAAAATACCAACCAAGCCAACCTGAAATGAGTAAAAGCAACCTCTGGCACAGTGTTTCGCATTAATTAGAACTCTTCAGAGAGGTATAGCTTTGTCCAGACACAAGAGAGCACCCAGTATAAGTCAAAAGAATACCCTTCCAGGCATAGAGTAACAAATAGTTTATGCAAAAAAAGAAGCAGAGAACTCTGTGTAGTTCTCAAGTTTAGGTGGAAAGCAGCTCCTGTATAGAGCACTCTCAACACCAACGATACTTTAGATCTGCTCACCTCAAATGTCTGCTTTTCTATCAAAGTTTTTAAGCATAGGATTAGCACAGTGCTATCCATGCCAAGATAGAAATGGACAAAGTCTTTTGTCATTTCGACAGCAAAGTCTTTAAGCATAGGACTAGCACAGTGCTGTCTTTGCCGAGCTGTAAAATGACAAAAGCCTTTTACCACTCCAGGCACAGTATTACAGCTTTGAATTAGTAAAATATCAACCAAGCAAACCTGAAATGAGTAAAAGCAACCCCATACACAGTGTTTCGCTCTAATCAGAGCTCTTTAGAGAGGTATAGCTTTGTCCAGACACAAGGGAGCACCCAGTATAAGTCAAAAGAATACCCTTTGAGGCATAGAGTAACAAATAAATTATGCAAAAACAGAAGCAGAGAACTCTGTGTAGTTCTCAAGTTTAGGTGGAAAGCAGCTCCTGTATAGAGCACTCTCAACACCAGCAACACTCTAGATCTGCTCACCTCAAATGTCTGCTTTTCTATCAAAGTTTTTAAGCATAGGATTAGCACAGCGCTATCCACGCCGAGATAGAAATGGACAAAGTATTTTGCCATTACTTCAGCAAAGTCTTTAAGCATAGGACTAGCACAGTGCTGTCCTTGCCGAGCTGTAAAATGACTAAAGCCATTTACCACTCCAGGCACAGTATTACAGCTTTGAACTAGTAAAATACCAACCAAGCCAAACTGAAATGAGTAAAAGCAACCCCTGACACAGTGTTTCGCTCTAATTAGAACTCTTCAGAGAGGTATAGCTTTGTCCAGACACAAGGGAGCACCCAGTATAAGTCAAAAGAATACCCTTTCAGGCATGGAGTGACGAATAAATTATGCAAAAAAAGAAGCAGAGAACTCTGGGTAGTTCTCAAGTTTAGGTGGAAAGCAGCTCCTGTATAGAGCACTCTCAACATCAGCGTCACTCTAGATCTGCTCACCTCAAATGTCTGCTTTTCTATCAAAGTTTTAAAGCATAGGATTAACACAGTGCTATCCACGCCGAGATAGAAATGGACAAAGTCGTATGCCATTTCTACAGCAAAGACTTTAAGCATAGGACTAGCACAGTGCTGTCCTTGCCGAGCTGTAAAATGACAAATGCCATTTACCACTCCAGGCACAGTATTACAGCTTTGAATTAGTAAAATGCCAACCTGAAATGAGTAAAAACAACCTCTGACACAATGTTTCACTTTAATTAGAACTCTTCAGAGAGGTATAGCTTTGTCCAGACACAAGGGAGCACCCAGTATAAGTCAAAAGAATACCCTTTCAGGCATAGAGTGACGAATAAATTATGCAAAAAAGAAGCAGAGAACTCTGGGTAGTTCTCAAGTTTAGGTGGAAAACAGCTCCTGTATAGAGCACTCTCAACATCAGCGTCACTCTAGATCTGCTCACCTCAAATGTCTGCTTTTCTATCAAAGTTTTTAAGCATAGGATTAGCACGGTGCTATCCACGCCGAGATCGTAATGGACAAAATATTTTGCCATTTCTACAGCAAAGTCTTTAAGAATAGGACTAGCACAGTGCTGTCCTTACCGAGCTGTAAAATGACAAAAGCCATTTATCACTCCTGGCACAGTATTATAGCTTTGAATTAGTAAAATACCAACCAAGCCAACCTGAAATGAGTAAAAACAACCCATGACACAGTGTTTCGCTCTAATTAGAACTCTTCAGAGAGGTATAGCTTTGTCCAGACACAAGAGAGCACCCAGTTTAAGTCAAAAGAATACCCTTTCAGGCATAGAGTAACAAATAAATTATGCAAAAAAAGAAGCAGAGAACTCTGGGTAGTTCTCGAGTTTAGGTGGAAAACAGCTCCTGTACAGAGAACTCTCAACATCAGCGTCACTCTAGATCTGCTCACTTCAAATGTCTGCTTTTCTATCAAAGTGTTTAAGCATAGGATTAGCACAGTGCTATCCACGCCGAGATAGAAATGGACAAAGTCTTTTGCCATTTCTACAGCAAAGTCTTTAAGCATAGGACTAGCACAGTGCTGTCCTAGCCGAGCTGTAAAATGATAAAAGCCATTTACCACTCCAGGCACAGTATTACAGCTGTGAATTAGTAAAATACCAACCAAGCCAACCTGAAATGAGTAAAAGCAACCCCTGACACAGTGTTTCGCTCTAATTAGAGCTCTTCAGAGAGGTATAGCTTTGTCCAGACACAATGGAGCACCCAGTATAAGTCAAAAGAATACCCTTTCAGGCATAGAGTGACGAATAAATTATGCAAAAAAAGAAGCAGAGAACTCTGGGTAGTTCTCAAGTTTAGGTGGAAAACAGCTCCTGTATAGAGCACTCTCAACATTAGCGTCACTCTAGATCTGCTCACCTCAAATGTCTGCTTTTCTATCAAAGTTTTTAAGCATAGGATTAGCACAGTGCTATCCACGCCGAGATCGTAATGGACAAAGTCTTTTGCCATTTCTACAGCAAAGTCTTTAAGCATAGGACTAGCACAGTGCTGTCCTTGACGAGCTGTAAAATGATGAAAGCCATTTATCACTCCTGGCACAGTATTATAGCTTGGAATTGGTAAAATACCAACCAAGCCAACCTGAAATGAGTAAAAGCAACCCATGACACAGTGTTTCACTCTAATTAGAACTCTTCAGAGTGGTATGGCTTTTTCCAGACACAAGAGAGCACCCAGTATAAGTCAAAAGAATACCCTTTCAGGCATAGAGTGACGAATAAATTATGCAAAAAAAGAAGCAGAGAACTCTGGGTAGTTCTCAAGTTTAGGTGGAAAGCAGCTCCTGTATAGAGCACTCTCAACACCAGCAACACTCTAGATCTGCTCACCTCAAATGTCTGCTTTTCTATCAAAGTTTTTAAGCACAGGGCTATCCACGCGAGATAGAAATGGACACAGTATTACCGCTTTAAATTAGTAAAATGCCAACCTGAAAGGAGTAAAAGCAACCCCTGACACAGTGTTTCGCGCTAATTAGAGCTCTTCAGAGAAGTATAGCTTTGTTCTGACACAAGGGAGTACGCAGTATAAGTCAAAAGAATACCCTTTCAGGCATATAGTGACGAATAAATTATGCAGAAAAAGAAGCAGAGAACTCTGGGTAGTTCTCAAGTTTAGGCGGAAAGCAGCTCCTGTATAGAGCACTCTCAACACCAGCAACACTCTAGATCTGCTCACCTCAAATGTCTGCTTTTCTATCAAAGTTTTTAAGCACAGGATTAGCACAGTGCTATCCACGCCCAGATAGAAATGGACAAAGTCTTATGCCATTTCTACAGCAAAGTCTTTAAGCATAGCACTAGCACAGTGCTGTCCTTGCCGAGCTGTAAAATGACAAAAGCCATTTATCACTCCAGGCACAGTATTAAAGCTTTGAATTAGTAAAATACCATCCAAGCCAACCTGAAATGAGTAAAAGCATCCCCTGACACAGTGTTTCGCTCTAATTAGAGCTCTTCAGAGAGGTATAGCTTTGTCCAGACACAAGGGAGCACCCAGTATAAGTCAAAAGAATACCCTTTCAGGCATAGAGTGACGAATAAATTATGCAAAAAAAGAAGCATAGAACTCTGGGTAGTTCTCAAGTTTAGGTGGAAAGTAGCTCCTGTATAGAGCACTCTCAACACCAGTGACACTCTAGATCTGCTCACCTCAAATGTCTGCTTTTCTATCAAAGTTTTAAAGCATAGGATTAGCACAGTGCTATCCACACCGAGATAGAAATGGACAAAGTCTTATGCCATTTCTACAGCAAAGTCTTTAAGCATAGGACTAGCACAGTGCTGTCCTTGCCGAGCTGTAAAATGACAAAAGCCATTTACCACTCCAGGCACAGTATTACAGCTTTGAATTAGTAAAATACCAACCAAGCCAACCTGAAATGAGTAAAAGCAACCTCTGACACAGTGTTTCGCTCTAATTAGAACTCTTCAGAGAGGTATAGCTTTCTCCAGACACAAGGGAGCACCCAGTATAAGTCAAAAGAATACCCTTTCAGGCATAGAGTGACGAATAAATTATGCAAAAAAGAAGCAGAGAACTCTGGGTAGTTCTCAAGTTTAGGTGGAAAACAGCTCCTGTATAGAGCACTCTCAACATCAGCGTCACTCTAGATCTGCTCACCTCAAATGTCTGCTTTTCTATCAAAGTTTTTAAGCATAGGATTAGCACAGTGCTATCCACGCCGAGATCGTAATGGACAAAGTATTTTGCCATTTCTACAGCAAAGTCTTTAAGCATAGGACTAGCACAGTGTTGTCCTTACCGAGCTGTAAAATGACAAAAACCATCTATCACTCCTGGCACAGTATTATAGCTTAGAATTAGTAAAATACCAACCAAGCCAACCTGAAATGAGTAAAAACAACCCATGACACAGTGTTTCGTTTTAATTAGATCTCTTCAGAGAGGTATAGCTTTGTCCAGACACAAGAGAGCACCCAGTATAAGTCAAAAGAATACCCTTTCAGGCATAGAGTGACGAATAAATTATGCAAAAAAAGAAGCAGAGAACTCTGGGTAGTTCTCAAGTTTAAGTGGAAAGCAGCGCCTGTATAGAGCACTCTCAACACCAGCGACACTCTAGATCTGCTCACCTCAAATGTCTGCTTTTCTATCAAAGTTTTTAAGCATAGGATTAGCACAGTGCTATCCACGCCGAAATAGAAATGGACAAAGTCTTTTGCCATTTCTACAGCAAAGTATTTAAGCATAGGACTAGCACAGTGCTGTCCTAGCCGAGCTGAAAAAAAACAAAAGCCATTTACCACTCCAGGCACAGTATTACCGCTTTAAATTAGTAAAATGCCAACCTGAAATGAGTAAAAGCAACCCCTGACACAGTGTTTCGCTCTAATTAGAGCTCTTCAGAGAGGTATAGCTTTGTCTAGACACAAGGGAGCACCCAGTATCAGTCAAAAGAATACCCTTTCAGGCATAGAGTGACAAATAAATTATGAAAAAAAAGAAGCAGAGAACTATGGGTAGTTCTCAAGTTTAGGTGGAAAACAGCTCCTGTATAGAGCACTCTCAACACCAGCGACACTCTAGATCTGCTCACCTCAAATGTCTGCTTTTCTATCAAACTTTTTAAGCATAGGATTAGCACAGCGCAATCCACGCCGAGATAGAAATGGACAAAGTATTTTGCCATTTCTTCAGCAAAGTCTTTAAGCATAGGACTAGCACAGTGCTGTCCTTGCCGAGCTGTAAAATGACTAAAGCCATTTACCACTCCAGGCATAGTATTACAGCTTTGAATTAGAAAAATACCAACCAAGCCAACCTGAAATGAGTAAAAGCAACCCCTGACACAGTGTTTCGCTCTAATCAGAGCTCTTTAGAGAGGTATAGCTTTGTCGAGACGCAAGGGAGCACCCAGTATAAGTCAAAAGAATACCCTTTCAGGCATAGAGTGACGAATAAATTATGCAAAAAAAGAAGCAGAGAACTCTGGGTAGTTCTCAAGTTTAGGTGGAAAGCAGCTCCTGTATAGAGCACTCTCAACACCAGCGACGCTTTAGATTTGCTCACCTCAAATGTCTGCTATTTTAATCAAAGTTTTTAAGCATAGGATTAGCACAGTGCTATCCACGCCGACATAGAAATGGACAAAGTCTGTTGCCATTTCTACAGCAAAGTCTTTAAGCATAGGACTAGCACAGTGCTGTCCTTGCCGACCTGTAAAATGACAAAAGCCATTTAGCACTCCTGGCACAGTATTACAACTTTAAATTAGTAAAATTCCAACCAAGCCAACCTGAAATGAGTAAAAACAACCCCTGACTCAATGTTTCGCTCTAATTAGAGCTCTTCAGTGAGGTATAGCTTTGTCCAGACACAAGGGAGCACCCAGTATAAGTCAAAAGAATACCCTTACAGGCATAGAGTGACAAATAAATTATGCAAAAAAAGAAGCAGAGAACTCTGGGTAGTTCTCAAGTTTAGGTGGAAAGCAGCTCCTGTATAGAGCACTCTCAACACCAGCGACACTCTAGATCTGCTCACCTCAAATGTCTGCTTTTCTATCAAAGATTTTAAGCATAGGATTAGCACAGTGATATCCACGCCGAGATAGAAATGGACAAAGTCTTTTGCTATTTCTACAGCAAAGTCTTTAAGCATAGGACTAGTAGAGTGCTGTCCTTGCCTAGCTGTAAAATGTCAAAAGCCATTTACCACTCCAGGCACAGTATTACAGCTTTGAATTAGTAAAATACCAACCAAGCCAACCTGAAATGAGTAAAATCAACCCCTGACACGGTGTTTCGCTATAATTAGAGCTCTTCAGAGCGGTATAGCTTTGTCCAGACACAAGGGAGCACCCAGTATAAGTCAAGAGAATACCCTTTCAGGCATAGAGTGATGAATAAATTAAGCAAAAAAAGAAGCAGAGAATGCTGGGTTGTTCTCAAGTTTAGGTGGAAAGCAGTTCCTGTATAGAGCACTCACAACAACAGCGATACTCTAGATCTGCTCACCTCAAATGTCTTCTTTTCTATCAAAGTTTTTTAGCATAGGATTAGCACAGTGCTATCCACGCCGAGATAGAAATGGACAAAGTCTTTTGCCATTTCTACAGCAAAGTCTTTAAGCATAGGACTAGCACAGTGCTGTCCTTGCCGAGCTGTAAAATGACAAACACCATTTACCACTCCAGGCACGGTATTACAGCTTTGAATTAGTAAAACACCAACCAAACCAACCTGTAATGTGTAAAAGCAACCCCTGACACAGTGTTTCACTCTAATTAGAGCTCTTCAGAGAGATATAGCTTTGTCTAGACACAAGGGAGCACCCAGTATAAGTCAAAAGAATACCCTTTCAGGCATAGAGTGACGAATAAATTATGCAAAAAAAGAAGCAGAGAACTCTGGGTAGTTTTCAAGTTTAGGTGGAAAGCAGCTCCTGTATAGAGCACTCTCAACACCAGCGACACTCTAGATCTGCTCACCTCAAATGTCTGCTTTTCTATCAAAGTTTTTAAGCATAGGATTAGCACAGTGCTATCCACGCCGAGATAGAAATGGACAAAGTTTTTTGCCATTTCTACAGAAAAGTCTTTAAGCATAGGTCTAGCACAGTGTTGTCCTTGCCGAGCTGTAAATTGACAAAAGCCATTTATCACTCCAGGCACAGTATTACAGCTTTGAATTAGTAAAATATCAACCAAGCCAACCTGAAATGAGTAAACACAACCCCTGACACAGTGTTTCGCTCTAATTAGAGCTCTTCAGAGAGGTATAGCTTAGTCCAGATACAAGGGAGCACCCAGTACCAGTTTGGGCAACTCTCCCTGGGGGCGGACCCACCAGACGACGCATCTACACAACTAATCCAGAGTACACAGTTACAGGCCCTGCCCACCTGATTCCGTAGACTCCCAACCACGCAAGCTCTTGACAAGCCTTAGCTTCAGGCACACTATTACGATTCTCGGTCGCACCGACTAGGATAGGCAAACATAAGTATCAGAGGTGCCTCACCATCACAACGCTACATTCCCTCACTAGTGTAATTGGACATATTCTTCTATATCCATTCCCTAGTTTATGCCTATGTTAAACCCCAGTTCCTTTGCCATATATGGAACCCGAGATCGCAGGATATAAACGTCACGATATCTGTATGCATTATTTATGCTTCCTGGTGACGAATCATCAATCAGTACAGTTGTTAAGTACCATTACAGGATGTATGATCGGATACGACCACTTGAAGAATATGAATGATGTACAATGTATGAAATATGAAAATGGCAATAAAAATAAGTTTAAAAAAAAAAAGGGAGCACCCAGTATAAATCAAAAGAATACCCTTTCAGGCATAGAGTGACGAATAAATTATGCAAAAAAAGAAGCAGAGAACTCTAGGTAGTTCTCAAGTTTAGGTGGAAAGCAGCTCCTGTATAGAGCACTCTCAACACCAGCGACACTCTAGATCTGCTCACCTCAAATGTCTGCTTTTCTATCAAAGTTTTTAAGCATAGGATTAGCACAGTACTATCCACGCCGAGATAGAAATGGACAAAGTCTTTTGCCATTTCTACAGCAAAGTCTTTAAGCATAGGACTAGCACAGTGCTGTACTTGCCGAGCTGTAAAATGACAAAAGCCATTTATAACTCCAGGCACAGTATTACAGCTTTGAATTAGTAAAATACCAACCAAGCTAACTTGAAGTGAGTAAAAACAACCCATGACACAGTGTTTCACTCTAATTAGAGCTCTTCAGAGAGATATAGCTATGTCCAGACACAAGGGAGCACCCAGTATAAGTCAAAAGAATACCCTTTAAGGCATAGAGTGACGAATAAATTATGCAAAAAAAGAAGCAGAGAACTCTGGGTAGTTCTCAAGTTTAGGTGGAAAGCAGCTCCTGTATAGAGCACTCTCAACACCAGCGACGCTCTAGATTTGCTCACCTCAAATGTCTGCTATTATAATCAAAGTTTTTAAGCATAGGATTAGCACAGTGCTATCCACGCCGAGATAGAAATGGACAAAGTCTTTAAGCATAGGACTAGCACAGTGCTGTCCTTGCCGAGCTGTAAAATTACAAAAGCCATTTACCACTCCAGGCACAGTATTACAGCTTTGAATTAGTAAAATACCAACCAAGCCAACCTGAAATGAGTAAAAGGCTCCCCTGACACAGTGTTTCGCTCTAATTAGAGCTCTTCAGAGAGGTATAGCTTTGTCCAGACACAAGGGAGCACCCAGTATAAGTCAAAAGAATACCCTTTCAGGCATAGAGTGACGAATAAATTAAGCAAAAAAAGAAGCAGAGAACTCTGGGTTGTTCTCAAGTTTAGGTGGAAAGCAGTTCCTGTATAGAGCACTCACAACAACAGCGACACTCTAGATCTGCTCACCTCAAATGTCTGCTTTTCTATCAAAGTTTTTTAGCATAGGATTAGCACAGTGCTATCCACGCCGAGATAGAAATGGACAAAGTCTTTTGCCATTTCTACGGCAAAGTCTTTAAGCATAGGACTAGCACAGTGCTGTCCTTACCGAGCTGTAAAATGACAAAAACCATTTACCAGTCCAGGCACAATATTACAGCTTTGAATTAGTAAAATACCAACCATGCCAACCTGAAATGAGTAAAAGCAACCCCTGACACAGTGTTTTGCTCTAATTCGAGCTCTTCAGAGAGATATAGCTTTGTCCAGACAGAAGGGAGCACCCAGTATAAGTCAAAAGAATACACTTTCAGGCATAGAGTGACGAATACATTATGCAAAAAAAGAAGCAGAGAACTCTGGGTAGTTCTCAAGTTTAGGTGGAAAGCAGCTCCTGAATTGAGCACTCTGAACACCAGCTACACTCTAGATTTGCTCACCTCAAATGTCTGCTATTTTAAACAAAGTTTTTAAGCATAGGATTAGCACAGGGCTATCCACACCGACATAGAAATGGACAAAGTCTTTTGCCATTTCTACAGCAAAGTGTTTAAGCATAGGACTAGCACAGTGCTGTCCTTGCCGAGCTGTAAAATGACAAAAGCCATTTATCACTCCAGGCACAGTATTACAGCTTTGAATTAGTAAAATACCAACCAACCCAACCTGAAATGAGTAAAAGCAATTCCTGACACAGTTTTTTGCTCTAATTAGAGCTCTTCAGAGAGGTATAGCTTTGTCCAGACACAAGGGAGCACCCAGTATAAGTCAAAAGAATACCCTTTCAGGCATAGAGTGACAAATAAATTTTGCAAAAAAAGAAGCAGAGAACTCTGGGTAGTTCTCAAGTTTAGGTGGAAAGCAGCTCCTGTATAAAGCACTCTCAACACCAGCAACACTCTAGATCTGCTCGCCTCAAATGTCTGCCTTTCTATCAAAGTTTTTAAGCATAGGATTAGCACAGTGCTATCCACGCCGAGATAGAAATGGACAAAGTCTTTTGCCATTTCTACAGCAAAGTCTTTAAGCATAGGACTAGCACAGTGCTGTCCTTGCCGAGCTGTAAAATGACAAAAGCCATTTACCACTCCAGGCACAGTATTACAGCTTTGAATTAGTAAAATACCAACCAAGCCAACCTGCAATGAGTAAAAGCAACCCCTGACTCAGTGTTTCGCTTTAATTAGAGCTCTTCATGGAAGTATAGCTTTGTCCAGACACAAGGGAGCACCCAGTATAAGTCAAAAGAAAACCCTTTCAGGCATAGAGTGACAAATAAATTATGCAAAAAAAGAAGCAGAGAACTCTGGGTAGTTCTCAAGTTTAGGTGGAAAGCAGCTCCTGTATAGAGCACTCTCAACACCAGCGACACTCTTGATCTGCTCACCTCAAAAGTCTGCTTTTCTATTAAAGATTTTAAGCATAGGATTAGCACAGTGCTATCCACGCCGAGATAGAAATGGACAAAGTCTTTAAGCATAGGACTAGCACAGTGCTGTCTTTGCCGAGCTGTAAAATTACAAAAGCCATTTACCACTCCAGGCACAGTATTACAGCTTTGAATTAGTAAAATACCAACCAAGCCCACCTGAAATGTGTAAAAGCAACCCCTGACACAGTGTTTTGCTCTAATTAGAGCTCTTCAGAGAGGTATAGCTTTGTCCAGACACAAGGGAGCACCCAGTATAAGTCAAAAGAATACCCTTTCAGGCATAGAGTGACGAATAAATTAAGCAAAAAAAGAAGCAGAGAACTCTGGGTTGTTCTCAAGTTTAGGTGGAAAGCAGTTCCTGTATAGAGCACTCACAACAACAGCGACACTCTAGATCTGCTCACCTCAAATGTCTGCTTTTCTATCAAAGTTTTTTAGCATAGGATTAGCACAGTGCTATCCACGCCGAGATAGAAATGGACAAAGTCTTTTGCCATTTCTACGGCAAAGTCTTTAAGCATAAGACTAGCACAGTGCAGTCCTTGCCGAGCTGTAAAATGACAAAAACCATTTACCACTCCAGGCACAGTATTACAGCTTTGAATTAGTAAAATACCAACCAAGCCAACCTGAAATGAATAAACGCAACCCCTGACACAGTGTTTCGCACTAATTAGAGCTCTTCAGAGAGGTATAGCTTAGTCCAGACACAAGGGAGCACCAAGTATAAGTAAAAAGAATACCGTTTCAGGCATAGAGTGACGAATAAATTATGCAAAAAAGAAGCAGAGAACTCTGGGTAGTTCTCAAGTTTAGGTGGAAAGCAGCTCCTCTATAGAGCACTCTCAACAACAGCGACACTCTAGATCTGCTCACCTCAAATGTCTGCTTTTATATCAAAGTTTTTTAGCATAGGATTAGCACAGTGCTATCCACGCCGAGATAGAAACGGACAAAGTCTTTTGCCATTTCTACAGCAAAGTCTTCAAACATAGGACTAGCACAGCGCTGCCCTTGCCGAGCTGTAAAATGACAAAAGCCATTTACCACTCCAGGAACAGTATTACTGCTTTGAATTAGTAAAATACCAAACAAGCCAACCTGAAATGAGTAAAAGCAACCCCTGACACAGTGTTTCACTCTAATTAGAGCTCTTCAGAGAGATATAGCTTTGTCCAGACACAAGGGAGCACCCAGTATAAGTCAAAAGAATACCCTTTCAGGCATAGAGTGACGAATAAATTATGCAAAAAAAGAAGCAGAGAACTCTGGGTAGTTCTCAAGTTTAGGTGGAAAGCAGCTCCTGTATAGAACACTCTCAACACCGGCGACGCTCTAGATTTGCTCGCCTCAAATGTCTGCTATTTTAATCAAAGTCTTTAAGCATAGGATTAGCACAGTGCTGTCCTTGCCAAGATGTAAAATGACAAAAGTCATTTACCACTCCAGGCACAGTATTACAGCTTTGAATTAGTAAAATACCAACCAAGCCAACCTGAAATGAGTAAAAACAACCTCTGACACGGTGTTTCGCTCTAATTAGAGCTCTTCAGAGAGGTATAGCTTTGTCCAGACGCAAGGGATCACCCAGTATAAGTCAAAAGAATACCCTTTCAGGCATAGAGTGATAAATAAATTATGCAAAAAAAGAAGCAGAGAACTCTGGGTAGTTCTCAAGTTTAGGTGGAAAGCAGCTCCTGTATAGAGCACTCTCAACACCAGCGACACTCTAGATCTGCTCACCTCAAATGACTGCTTTTCGATCAAAGTTTTTAAGCATAGGATTAGCACAGTGCTATCCACGCCGAGATAGATATGGACAAAGTCTTTTGCCATTTCTACAGCAAAGTCTTTAAGCATAGAACTAGCACAGTGTTGTCCTTGTCGAGCTGTAAAATGACAAAAGCCATTTACCACTCCAGGCACAGTATTACAGCTTTGAATTAGTAAAACACCAACCAAGCCAACCTGAAATGAGTAAAACCAACCCCTGACACAGTGTTGGACTACAATTAGAGCTCTTCAGAAAGGTATAGCTTTGTCCAGACACAAGGGAGCACCCAGTATAAGTCAAAAGAATACCCTTTCAGGCATAGAGTGACGAAGAAATTATGCAAAAAAAGATGCAGAGAACTCTGGGTAGTTCTCAAGTTTAGGTGGAAAGCATCTCCTGTATAGAGCACTCTTAACACCAGCGACACTCTAGATCTGCTCACATCAAATGTTTGCTTTTCTATCAACGTTTTTAAGCATAGGATTAGCACAGTGCTATCCACGCCGACATAGAAATGGACAAAGGCTTTTTCCATTTCTACAGCAAAGTCTTTAAGCATAGGACTAGCACAGTGCTTTCCTTGCCGAGCTGTAAAATGACAAAAGCCATTTACCACTCCAGGCACAGTATTACAGCTTTGAATTAGTAAAATACGAACCAAGCCAACCTGAAATGAGTAAAAACAACCCCTGACACATTGTTTCGCTCAAATTAGAGCTCTTCAGAGAGGTATAGCTTTGTCCAGACACAAGGGAGCACCCAGTATAAGTCAAAAGAATACCCTTTCAGGCATAGAGTGACGAATAAATTATGCAAAAAAAGAAGCAGAGAACTCTGGGTAGTTCTCAAGTTTAGGTGGAAAGCAGCTCCTGTATAGAACACTCTCAACACCGGCGACGCTCTAGATTTGCTCACCTCAAATGTCTGCTATTTTAATCAAAGTTTTTAAGCATAGGATTAGCACAGTGCTATCCACGCCGACATAGAAATGGACAAAGTCTTTTGCCATTTCTACAGAAAAGTCTTTAAGCATAGGATTAGCACAGTGCTGTCCTTGCCAAGATGTAAAATGACAAAAGTCATTTACCACTCCAGGCACAGTATTACAGCTTTGAATTAGTAAAATACCAACCAAGCCAACCTGAAATGAGTAAAAACAACCTCTGACACGGTGTTTCGCTCTAATTAGAGCTCTTCAGAAAGGTATAGCTTTGTCCAGACGCAAGGGATCACCCAGTATAAGTCAAAAGAATACCCTTTCAGGCATAGAGTGATAAATAAATTATGCAAAAAAAGAAGCAGAGAACTCTGGGTAGTTCTCAAGTTTAGGTGGAAAGCAGCTCCTGTATAGAGCACTCTCAACACCAGCGACACTCTAGATCTGCTCACCTCAAATGACTGCTTTTCGATCAAAGTTTTTAAGCATAGGATTAGCACAGTGCTATCCACGCCGAGATAGATATGGACAAAGTCTTTTGCCATTTCTACAGCAAAGTCTTTAAGCATAGAACTAGCACAGTGTTGTCCTTGTCGAGCTGTAAAGTGACAAAAGCCATTTACCACTCCAGGCACAGTATTACAGCTTTGAATTAGTAAAACACCAACCAAGCCAACCTGAAATGAGTAAAACCAACCCCTGACACAGTGTTGGACTACAATTAGAGCTCTTCAGAAAGGTATAGCTTTGTCCAGACACAAGGGAGCACCCAGTATAAGTCAAAAGAATACCCTTTCAGGCATAGAGTGACGAAGAAATTATGCAAAAAAAGATGCAGAGAACTCTGGGTAGTTCTCAAGTTTAGGTGGAAAGCATCTCCTGTATAGAGCACTCTTAACACCAGCGACACTCTAGATCTGCTCACATCAAATGTTTGCTTTTCTATCAACGTTTTTAAGCATAGGATTAGCACAGTGCTATCCACGCCGACATAGAAATGGACAAAGGCTTTTTCCATTTCTACAGCAAAGTCTTTAAGCATAGGACTAGCACAGTGCTTTCCTTGCCGAGCTGTAAAATGACAAAAGCCATTTACCACTCCAGGCACAGTATTACAGCTTTGAATTAGTAAAATACGAACCAAGCCAACCTGAAATGAGTAAAAACAACCCCTGACACATTGTTTCGCTCAAATTAGAGCTCTTCAGAGAGGTATAGCTTTGTCCAGACACAAGGGAGCACCCAGTATAAGTCAAAAGAATACCCTTTCAGGCATAGAGTGACGAATAAATTATGCAAAAAAAGAAGCAGAGAACTCTGGGTAGTTCTCAAGTTTAGGTGGAAAGCAGCTCCTGTATAGAACACTCTCAACACCGGCGACGCTCTAGATTTGCTCACCTCAAATGTCTGCTATTTTAATCAAAGTTTTTAAGCATAGGATTAGCACAGTGCTATCCACGCCGACATAGAAATGGACAAAGTCTTTTGCCATTTCTACAGAAAAGTCTTTAAGCATAGGATTAGCACAGTGCTGTCCTTGCCAAGATGTAAAATGACAAAAGTCATTTACCACTCCAGGCACAGTATTACAGCTTTGAATTAGTAAAATACCAACCAAGCCAACCTGAAATGAGTAAAAACAACCTCTGACACGGTGTTTCGCTCTAATTAGAGCTCTTCAGAAAGGTATAGCTTTGTCCAGACGCAAGGGATCACCCAGTATAAGTCAAAAGAATACCCTTTCAGGCATAGAGTGACAAATAAATTATGCAAAAAAAGAAGCAGAGAACTCTGGGTAGTTCTCAAGTTTAGGTGGAAAGCAGCTCCTGTATAGAGCACTCTCAACACCAGCGACACTCTAGATCTGCTCACCTCAAATGTCTGCTTTTCGATCAAAGTTTTTAAGCATAGGATTAGCACAGTGCTATCCACGCCGAGATAGAAATGGACAAAGTCTTTTGCCATTTCTACAGCAAAGTCTTTAAGCATAGAACTAGCACAGTGTTGTCCTTGTTGAGCTGTAAAATGACAAAAGCCATTTACCACTCCAGGCACAGTATTACAGCTTTGAATTAGTAAAACACCAACCAAGCCAACCTGAAATGAGTAAAACCAACCCCTGACACAGTGTTTGACTACAATTAGAGCTCTTCAGAAAGGTATAGCTTTGTCCAGACACAAGGGAGCACCCAGTATAAGTCAAAAGAATACCCTTTCAGGCATAGAGTGACGAATGAATTATACAAAAAAAGAAGCAGAGAACTCTGGTTAATTCTCAAGTTTAGGTGGAAAGCAGCTCCTGTATAGAGCACTCTCAACAACAGCGACACTCTAGATCTGCTCACCTCAAATGTCTGCTTTTATATCAAAGTTTTTTAGCATAGGGTTAGCACAGTGCTATCCACGCCGAGATAGAAACGGACAAAGTATTTTGCCATTTCTACAGCAAAGTCTTCAAACATAGGACTAGCACAGCGCTGTCCTTGCCGAGCGGTAAAATGACAAAAGCCATTTACCACTCCAGGAACAGTATTACTGCTTTGAATTAGTAAAATACCAACCAAGCCAACCTGAAATGAGTAAAAGCAACCCCTGACACAGTGTTTCGCTCTAATTAGAGCTCTTCAGAGAGATATAGCTTTGTCCAGGCACAAGGGAGCACCCAGTATAAGTCAAAAGAATACCCTTTCAGGCATAGAGTGACGAATAAATTATGCAAAAAAAGAAGCAGAGAACTCTGGGTAGTTCTCAAGTTTAGGTGTAAAGCAGCTCCTGTATAGAGCACTCTCAACACCAGCGACGCTCTAGATTTGCTCACCTCAAATGTCTGCTATTTTAATCAAAGTTTTTAAGAATAGGATTAGCACAGTGCTATCCACGCCGACATAGAAATGGACAAAGTCTTTTACCATTTCTACAGAAAAGTCTTTAAGCATAGGATTTGCACAGTGCTGTCCTTGCCAAGATGTAAAATGACAAAAGTCATTTACCACTCCAGGCACAGTATTACAGCTTTGAATTAGTAAAATACCAACCAAGCCAACCTGAAATGAGTAAAAACAACCTCTGACACGGTGTTTCGCTCTAATTAGAGCTCTTCAGAGAGGTATAGCTTTGTCCAGACGCAAGGGAGCACCCAGTATAAGTCAAAAGAATATCCTTTCAGGCATAGAGTGACGAATAAATTATGCAAAAAAAGAAGCAGAGAACTCTGGGTAGTTCTCAAGTTTAGGTGGAAAGCAGCTCCTGTATAGAGCACTCTCAACACCAGCGACGCTCTAGATTTGCTCACCTCAAATGTCTGCTATTTTAATCAAAGTTTTTAAGGATAGGATTAGCACAGTGCTATCCACGCCGACATAGAAATGGACAAAGTCTTTTACCATTTCTACAGAAAAGTCTTTAAGCATAGGATTAGCACAGTGCTGTCCTTGCCAAGATGTAAAATGACAAAAGTCATTTACCACTCCAGGCACAGTATTACAGCTTTGAATTAGTAAAATACCAACCAAGCCAACCTGAAATGAGTAAAAACAACCTCTGACACGGTGTTTCGCTCTAATTAGAGCTCTTCATAGAGGTATAGCTTTGTCCAGACGCAAGGGAGCACCCAGTATAAGTCAAAAGAATATTCTTTCAGGCATAGAGTGACGAATAAATTATGCAAAAAAAGAAGCCGAGACCTCTGGGTAGTTCTCAAGTTTAGGTGGAAAGCAGCTCCTGTATAGAGCACTCTCAACACCAGCGACACTCTAGATCTGCTCACCTCAAATGACTGCTTTTCGATCAAAGTTTTTAAGCATAGGATTAGCACAGTGCTATCCACGCCGACATAGATATGGACAAAGTCATTTGCCATTTCTACAGCAAAGTCTTTAAGCATAGAACTAGCACAGTGTTGTCCTTGCCGAGCTGTAAAATGAGAAAAGCCATTTACCACACCAGACACAGTATTACAGCTTTGAATTAGTAAAACACCAACCAAGCCAACCTGAAATGAGTAAAAGCAACCCCTGACACAGTGTTTGGCTACAATTAGAGCTCTTCAGAAAGGTATAGCTTTGTCCAGACACAAGGGAGCACCCAGTATAAGTCAAAAGAATACCCTTTCAGGCATAGATGACGAATAAATTATGCAAAAAAAGAAGCAGAGAACTCTGGGTAGTTCTCAAGTTTAGGTGGAAAGCAGCTCCTGTATAGAGCACTCTTAACACCAGCGACACTCTAGATCTGCTCACATCAAATGTCTGCTTTTCTATCAAAGCTTTTAAGCATAGGATTAGCACAGTGCTATCCACGCCGACATAGAAATGGACAAAGGCTTTTGCCATTTCTACAGCAAAGTCTTTAAGCATAGGACTAGCACAGTGCTGTCCTTGCCGAGCTGTAAAACGACAAAAGCCATTTACCACTCCAGGCACAGTATTACAGCTTTGAATTAGTAAAATACGAACTAAGCCAACCTGAAATGAGTAAAAACAACCCCTGACACATTGTTTCGCTCAAATTAGAGCTCTTCAGAGAGGTATAGTTTTGTCCAGACACAAGGGAGCACCCAGTATAAGTCAAAAGAATACCATTTCAGGCATAGAGTGACAAATAAATTATGCAAAAAAAGAAGCAGAGAACTCTGGGTAGTTCTCAAGTTTAGGTGGAACGCACCTCCTGTATAGAGCACTCTCAACACCAGCGACACTCTAGATCTGCTCACCTCAAATATCTGCTTTTCTATCAAAGTTTTTAAGCATAGGATTAGCACAGTGCTATCCACGCCGAGATAGAAATGGACAAAGTCTTTTGCCATTTCTACAGCAAAGTCTTCAAGCATAAGACTAGCACAGTGTTGTCTTTGCCGAGCTATAAATTGACAAAAGCCATTTACCACTCCAGGCACAGTATTACAGCTTTGAATTAGTAAAATATCAACCAAGCCAACCTGAAATGAGTAAACACAACCCCTGACACAGTGTTTCGCCCTAATTAGAGCTCTTCAGAGAGGTATAGCTTAGTCCAGACACAAGGGAGCACCCAGTATAAGTCAAAAGAATACCCTTTCAGGCATAGAGTGACGAATAAATTATGCAAAAAAAGAAGCAGAGAACTCTAGGTAGTTCTCAAGTTTAGGTGGATAGCAGCTCCTGTATAGAGCACTCTCAACACCAGCGACACTCTAGATCTGCTCACCTCAAATGTATGCTTTTCTATCAAAGTTTTTAAGCATAGGATTAGCACAGTACTATCCACGCCGAGATAGAAATGGACAAAGTCTTTTGCCATTTCTACAGCAAAGTCTTTAAGCATAGGACTAGCAGAGTGCTGTCCTTGCCGAGCTGTAAAATGTCAAAAGCCATTTACCACTCCAGGCACAGTATTACAGCTTTGAATTAATAAAATACCAACCAAGCCAACCTGAAATGAGAAAAATCAACCCCTGACACGGTGTTTCGCTCTAATTAGAGCTCTTCAGAGAGGTATAGCTTTGTCCAGACACAAGGGAGCACCCAGAATAAGTCAAAAGAATACCCTTTCAGGCATAGAGTGATGAATAAATTAAGCAAAAAAAGAAGCAGAGAACTCTGGGTTGTTCTCAAGTTTAGGTGGAAAGCAGTTCCTGTATAGAGCACTCACAACAACAGCGATACTCTAGATCTGCTTACCTCAAATGTCTGCTTTTCTATCAAAGTTTCTTAGCATAGGATTAGCACAGTGCTATCCACGCCGAGATAGAAATGGACAAAGTCTTTAAGCATAGGACTAGCACAGTGCTGTCCTTGCCGAGCTGTAAAATGACAAAAGCCATTTACCACTCCAGGCACAGTATTACAGCTTTGAATTAGTAAAATACGAACCAAGCCAACCTGAAAAGAGTAAAAACAACCCCTGACACATAGTTTCGCTCAAATTAGAGCTCTTTAGAGAGGTATAGCTTTGTCTAGACACAAGGGAGCACCCAGTATAAGTCAAAAGAATACCCTTTCAGGCATAGAGTGACGAATAAATTATGCAAAAAAAGAAGCAGAGAACTCTGATTAGTTCTCAAGTTTAGGTGGAAAGCAGCTCCTGTATAGAGCACTCTCAACACCAGCGACACTCTAGATCTGCTCACCTCAAATGTCTGCTTTTCTATCAAAGTTTTTAAGCATAGGATTAGCACAGTGCTATCCACGCCGAGATAGAAATGGACAAAGTCTTTTGCCATTTCTACAGCAAAGTCTTTAAGCATAGGTCTAGCACAGTGTTGTCGTTGCCGAGCTGTAAATTGACAAAAGCCATTTACCACTCCAGGCACAGTATTAAAGCTTTGAATTAGTAAAATATCAACCAAGCCAACCTGAAATGAGTAAACACAACCCCTGACACAGTCTTTCGCCCTAATTAGAGCTCTTCAGAGAGGTATAGCTTAGTCCAGACACAAGGGAGCACCCAGTATAAGTCAAAAGAATACCCTTTCAGGCATAGAGTGATGAATAAATTATGCAAAAAAAGAAGCAGAGAACTCTAGGTAGTTCTCAAGTTTAGGTGGAAAGCAGCTCCTGTATAGTGCACTCTCAACACCAGCGACACTCTAGATCTGCTCACCTCAAATGTCTGCTTTTCTATCAAAGATTTTATGCATAGGATTAGCACAGTACTAACCACGCCGAGATAGAAATGGACAAAGTCTTTTGCCATTTCTACAGCAAAGTCTTTAAGCATAGGATTAGCACAGTGCTGTCCTTGCCGAGCTGTAAAATGACAAAAGCCATTTACCACTCCAGGCACAGTATTACAGCTTTGAATTAGTAAAATACGAACCAAGCCAACCTGAAATGAGTAAAAACAACCCCTGACACATAGTTTCACTCAAATTAGAGCTCTTCAGAGAGGTATAGCTTTGTCCAGACACAAGGGAGCACCCAGTATAAGTCAAAAGAAAACCCTTTCAGGCATAGAGTGACAAATAAATTATGCAAAAAAAGAAGCAGAGAACTCTGGGTAGTTTTCAAGTTTAGGTGGAAAGCAGCTCCTGTATAGAGCACTCTCAACACCAGCGACACTCTAGATCTGCTCACCTCAAATGTCTGCTTTTCTATCAAAGTTTTTAAGCATATGATTACCACAGTGCTATCCACACCGAGATAGAAATAGACAAAGTCTTTTGCCATTTGTACAGCAAAGTCTTTAAGCATAGGACTAGCACAGTTCTGTCCTTGCCGAGCTGTAAAATGACAAACGCCATTTACCACTCCAGGCACAGTATTACAGCTTTAAATTAGTAAAATACCAACCAAGCCAACCTGAAATGAGTAAACGGAACCCCTGACATAGTGTTTAGCTCTAATTAGAGCTCTTCAGACAGGTATAGCTTAGTCCAGACTCAAGGGAGCACCCAGTATAAGTGAAAAGAATACCCTTTCAGGCATAGAGTGACGAATAAATTATGCAAAAAAAGAAGCAGAGAACTCTGGGTAGTTCTCAAGTTTAGGTGGAAAGCAGCTCCTGTATAGAGCACTCTCAACAACAGCGACACTCTAGATCTGCTCACAGCTCGGCAAGGACAGCACTGTGCTAGTCCTATGCTTAAAGACTTTGCTGTAGAAATGGCAAAGACTTTGTCCATTTCTATCTCGGCGTGGATAGCACTGTGCTAATCCTATGCTTAAAAACTTTGATAGAAAAGCAGACATTTGAGGTGAGCAGATCTAGAGTGTCGCTGGTGTTGAGAGTGCTCTATACAGGAGCTGCTTTCCACTTAAACTTGAGAACTACCCAGAGTTCTCTGCTTCGTTTTTTGCATAATTTATTCGTCACTCTATGCCTGAAAGGGTATTCTTTTGACTTATACTGGGTGCTCCCTTGTGTCTGGACAAAGCTATATCTCTTTGAAGAGCTCTAATTAGAGTGAAACACTGAGTCAGGGGTTGCTTTTACTCATTGCAGGTTGGCTTGGTTGGTATTTTACTAATTCAAAGCTGTAATATTGTGCCTGGAGTGGTAAATGGCTTTAGTCAGTTTACAGCTCGGCAAGGACAGCACTGTGCTAGTCCTATGCTTAAAGACTTTGCTGTAGAAATGACAAAAGACGTTGTCCATTTCTATCTCGGCGTGGATAGCACTGTGCTAATCCTATGCTTAAAAACTTTCATAGAAAAGCAGACATTTGAGGCAAGCAGATCTAGAGTGTTGCTGGTGTTGATAGTGCTCTATACAGGAGCTGCTTTCAACCTAAACTTGAGAACTACCCAGAGTTCTCTGCTTCTTTTTTTGCATAATTTATTTGTGTTCTTTTGACTTATACTGGGTGCTCCCTTGTGTCTGGACAAAGCTATATCTCTTTGAAGAGCTCTAATTAGAGTGAAACACTGTGTCAGGAGTTGCTTTTACTCATTTCAGGTTGGCTTGGTTGGTATTTTACTAATTCAAAGCTGTAATACTGTGCCTGGAGTCAGTCAAAAAAGTCAAATGGTCTTTATTCGGATAAAATATCCATAAAAGTACAGTTCATCACCACCCAAAAGATATAAAATACAGCATAAAACAATGAAAAAAACAAGGTCATTTCCATAGTATTAAATGCAGGTATGGGCAAAAAGTGCAGAGGAGACAAGTAAAGTGCGAATATATTCAATGTGGGTGACATGTAAACATCAACAACTGTGTCATTTTGTGCAAGCAGCAATCGGAAGCATAAGATGAAAATATAAATGCAAGTTATCACCTCAAGATTAAAATAATTAAAACTTGTCCAGACATATAGTCAAGGTCAGGAAAATTTGTGCAAACTGACATTTAAGTGTAAACAGTTTCAATAGATATACTAAGCATATAACAGCCTGACGATGGCCATAAGTAAACAAGGACAACAGAGGAAGACAGTCTATATAGTAACCATCGTATTCCGTGAGCGTATCGCAGAATGCAAAAATGAGCTTGCTCTAATAATCATCGCATCACTTCCTAGCCGTAATATTTCAGTGTATGCCATTTTATGGTCAATAATAGCATGTGACCTGAAGTAAGGGATAAAGTACTGTTCTGTATATCTGATATAAAAATTGCAAAAAAGCAAAAAGTGTAAAGTTGTTTGTTTGAGACCGTTTCCGCAAGGGCAGGGCAGATTTTCGAGATTTTTATTAAAACCAAGTGGAAAGCAGAGAGAATATTTTATGCTCCCATCCCTAAGGCGAAAGAGAATGCTCCTGTTCCATCTTCCAATGTTCCTTTTCAGATATTCCTGTGGGGAGACTTTATTATAGCCCGGGCAGGACGAGATGGAAATATATCTGCTTATTGATGGTTTGGGAAACTCTGAGCGTTCTCTGTCCCTTCGGAATGAGTCATATAGTAGCTCTCTCGCTGTCTTAATGTTCGTGCTCTCTGCGTTATGATGATGGAAAAAGGTGTGTTCTAAATCTACACCAGATAAACTTTCTTTTACAGCATTCAGCCAAGGTATAGAGCAGCCCCTATCGCACTTAAGGCAATCACTTATTATTTCCTGTGTTAAAATTGCTGCCGGGTTTTGCCATATCTTCAGCCAGAATAAAGCTGGCCGGGATTTGATAAAATCCTCAACATAGTGCAGGTTTAACTCTTTGTGGCATATGTAGGTGGGTGAAGATATTTGTGCCCCCAAAACCTTCCTGCAAAATCTATTTTCTTCTGTTTGGATGCCGCTACTTTTGGTGTACCACCACACCTCAGCACCATAAGTTGCGGTAGGTAGGCATTGGGATTTATAAATTTGTATTAGGGGCAGCATCACCTCAGCCCTCTTTGGCTGTTGTAAACTAATGATAGAGTTAGCTGCCTTGGCAAGTTTGTTTCTGCCATGTGCTACATGTGCCGACCAAGAGCCCGTGTCTGAGAAAATCAAACCCAGATACGGCAAAGTGCTTGTGCTTTTTAAGATGTTATCTCCTGAAACTATGTGATTGATGCGGTATTTGTTAGGCCCGCAAGACATGATATATGACTTCTTAAAGTTGGTACACAGATCCAAACCCGCCATAAAAGAGACAAAACCCGTAATTAAAGTGCGTAGTGCTTTGGGTGTACGGCCCATCAAAACCGCGTCGTCAGCGTATAGGAGTACTGGGAGTAAATTACCATTGATATTCGGCACATCGCATGAAAGATTAGACAGGGATTTATTTAATTCATTTATATACAAAATAAAAAGTAGGGGGGCCAAGACACAACCTTGTCTGACCCCTCTGCCGATTAAAATATCCCCGGAGACCTCTCCCTCGTTATTTATCCTAACACGTGCTTTTAGGTCTCTATGCAAGTGTGCCAAAAAATGAACTAGTGTCTCATCTAATCCATAGTTTAAAAGAATCTCCCAGTTTCAAGCGATTTACGAAATCAAACGCTGACGATAAGTCCATAAAACCCAAATACAGGGGGACTTTTTTAGCAACGGTATACTTGCCTAAAATGAGATTTAAATTCAAACATTGTTCAACTGTTCCCACATTACTTCTAAATCCCAGCTGGCAGGGGTGGAGAATATGATTTTCCTCTGCCCAGAGCCTAATTCTATTAAAGATCACCCTGCCCAGAATCTTCAATGTGTGGTCTATTAGAGATATAGGGCGGTAACAACTGGGATTTGATCTGTCGTCCTTTTTAAAAATGGGTACGATAACGCTACTTGACCAGGTATCTGGGGTTTTGGTGTTAGACAAATTGTTAAAAACATTACACAACAAAGGGGACCAAAAATCTGGTTCGGATTTAATTAAATCAATTGATAATCCGTCAGGGCCAGGGGCTTTATTCCCTGCGCTTTGATTGATAGCATCTGCCACTTCAGAGATGGAAATAGCAACCTTGGTATCTGTACAAGAGGGGTCTGTTATTACTGGGGCTGTATATATTTTTGCAAAATGCTCCTCCCATGACTTAGTTGGTATTTTACAGTTGATGGGGGTTAAGTTGGATCCCATGGACCTCAGAGCTTTTACTTCGCCCCAGAACCCAGTCACGTCTTTAAGTACAGCAGTACGTGCAAGTGAATCCCACCTTTCCTTTAGAATCTCATCAGTGCGTGATTTAGTTGCTTTTTTGTAGCTTCTTCTCAAGGCTTTAACCAATGTCGTGTTCCGGGGTTTTTCGGCAAGTGCCTTACGAAGGTCCCGGTTGGCCCGTGAGCAAGCCCCATCAAACCATCTGTTGCTCTTGTTATGTTGCCTAATGAGTTTGGAAATTTCCTGCTTAATGGCAGAACATAGCCCGACAAAAGCCTCAACAATCTCTGTGTCTTGGCAATCACTGGACAGACATGTTTCCACAATTAGAGGATGAGATTTTATAATTCGCTCGAGTAAGATTTTATTATTAATGCCTTTCCAAATGACTCTGCGTTTATCGGTGGATGCAACCAAATCCCTTGCCCCAATTTCTTTCCTTTTAGTGAATTTTTTAACAAATTTGATGGTTGTCAAAATTGGGTTGTGATCACTATAACAAGTTGATAAAACCTCAGCCTTGACAAGACAATTCTCAAGGGCCGATGATATAAAAACATAATCGATGGTAGAAGAGCAGCCACGACCTATATAGGTGGGCAACTGATCGGTATCGGGTAGTCCACCAGCTTTTGCCATGACATTGATTAGGTCCCTAGAGAATAGATGATTAAACAGTTCTTCCCCTCTTTTACAAGGAATTATCGGGGGGGATGAAACTATGGTGTTCTGCATTCTATTATACAAATGTGCATTAAAGTCTCCCCCTAAACAGATACCATCCAGTTTCCCAAACTTATTACCCTCCAACATATCATCGATAAAATCAAATAAAATGATAAAATTCTTGTTGGGCAGTGATTTAAAATCGTTATTATAAAAGTTTATGAAACATAACGTAATCCCGTTTGAGTATATTGTGGCCTGAAGATGACTATCATTTGTCCCCAAGGGTTTAATGCTGCATCCTGCAGTAATCTTTATCCATGTCGATAAGCCCCCACTAGGTCTACCAGCTTCAGGGCTAGGGGCGGTGCTATTAAGGCAAACAAAACCCTCAAGTAACAAACTACTGGTACTCCAAGTCTCCTGAAACATTAAGACATCAAAACTGCTGACCATTTTAGTCCACTCTACAATGTTCATTTTTGATTTTAGGCCAGCGATGTTCCAACTTAATATTTTTAAGTGTTGGGCAGAGGACGTATGTACACAGTTGGAAGTACTTGAGGTAGTACACTCTGCCAAACAAGCTGTTTGGGGATTCTCGGTAGGACTAGGTTTAGACATAACCTGATTAACTATTGATGCCTCCCGAGGCTGTGTTGCAATGTTTAAAAGTTTGCGTGGGAGTCAATCCTGGCCCTCCAAATCGGTCAGAACTTCGAACCGGTTATATACGGGATAAGTCGCAGAGATAGGGTGATGAATACTTTGAGGTGTGTGGAAATATGGATTTTTCTGGTCAGTTATGTCCCCTATCTTGGACCCCAACGGTTCTATGTGCATGTTACAAGTACATGTATGTTCCCTCCAGTTCCAGTTATGAAGACGCAAATACATGTGCGTCCACCGTTAACATGTCCTCTGCTGATCCGCCATGAATGGGCCGGATATTCCATTCCTAAGTACGAAAGGCCACCGCCTTTATATGGTTCACTTATGCCATTTTTCAGTCCAGGCAAGTAGGCCCTGATTCTGTCATCAAGCTTTTCTTGCCTTCTGCCTCTGAAAGCTCCAGTCTGAGCCTGCATCTGTGACCATGAACTTTGTCTCATTCTCTGCGCGGCTCACGAAGCCTGACATCAGCTTGCTGCCTGCCAAGAACTGTATTTCACCTTCGAAAATTATCTGCTCCGCTCCCTGCCCAATGCATTCCTGTCTAGTAGCTTAAGTAAACATTCTGCCAGCTACCAAGCAAAGGCCCGACTTCTCTGTCTTCATACAAGTAATTCATAGCCCTGTTACTATGGAAGATTCCGCCCTCGCATCTAGTATAGACACTTAGACGCTTGTACACGCACTAACAGTCAGTATAGTCAGTATAGAATAAGATTCCACTCGAAGAGAACTCTCTTTTGGATAACATAGTTCTTTAAACATAGGATATTAGATATGATTTGGGATTAGGTTGACTTGACCCTCCAGACTTCTGTCGCCACATGTAGAGCTAAATGTCAAGTCCCCTTCACCCCCTAGTTGCACGTCAATCACACGTCATACTGCTGCGCGCGCATTTCTGCCAAGTATTTCCGCTGACATTGCGAAATTCTTTCATGTAACCACCCTCTTATGACATCACATCTGATGACGTTCTGTAAACACACCCAGTTACGCCTATCTTTGCCATATATGAATATATTATCTCCACTATCAATTGTTACGCCTCCCGCATCTATTTCATTGTAATGTATGTTCTATAAAAGTCATTTCTTGTCAATAATGTACGTACTTCACTTCCTGAACCTCCGTGGTGATGGAACCTGGAGCAACCGATTATAATCGACCTCTGGAATAAAGCTCATTCCGAACCTCTAATACCACGGATTCTGCCTCTTATTTACTGAGCTATTTTATTATGTTTCTGTATCAAATTAAGTCCCGGTAATTAAATTATTTACCACAGAATGGCGCCCGAACAGGGACACTTTCTCATCTCACGCGCCGGCGGTGCGTTGCAGGCCCGGTCTCCTGCCACAGCTGGACGGACAACAACGCGTACCAGCAGGATTTCCTGTATCTCCCTCCGGTCAAGCGGGGGCGACTGAGGCTGCGATCAACACCCAGACGAGGCGGTGAGAAGTGCGAAGTATCCCGACCAGAGCCTAGCTGAGAGAGCAAGATCCGAGGTATACAGAGGCCCACCAGTTTCCGAAGTCCCAAGTCGAGTCCAGTCTCCGCAGTGTTCGAGTCGAGTCCAGTCCGGTTCAAGTTCAGTCGAGTTTCTGAGGCCTTCCGTTTCCGAGCTACCCGGTGAGTACCATTACTGGGGAGGCGTTCTGGCGTGCACATAAGTTGTGCCGGTCCAGACGGGTTTGGGTACACAAATCCGGTCTGCACTGTTTCAGCAGTGTATCTGTACTGTTTAGCAGTATATCTAGTATATCAAGTATATAAATTCAGAATAATTCAGTTCAAGTCGAGTATCATGTTTAATGAGTAAGTTTTCTTAGATCATCGTCATCATTACTGTTGCTCAGTTAAATGTTAAATGTTAAATGTTTATAGTACGTTCTGCATATTGTGGTATGAATGACTGTTCATTATTGTGATTACTGTATTAAGTTTGTTCAAGATCAAGTATCAGATCAGTTCTCAATATGCCGCTCTTTTCGAAACTAAGACAGATCACAACTAGAAAAGGGGTACTCGAAGAAGCTGTTCCCATTCCTCCTAGGGACACTCCAGGGTACTTCATGTATCATAAACATGGCCTAGACGCCATATTATTTCTCGATTTATGGGTAGACTACACTAAGGAATTACCAGAAAGTCAGAGGTGGCCCGCAGCGGGGACTTGGGATGCAGAGTGCATCGTGAAAGTAGAGGAAGAATTATGGAAAAAGAAAGCTAGACAATCGCAGAAAGACGCCATTGAATTATGGCGTAAAGAATCATATAGACGCACAGAAAAAGCACGTAGACAGGAAGAGAAGAGTAAAGAGAATTCCAATGAAGTCCGAGAAAATCTATTAATTAAAGAAGGTGCACGAGTGAAATCAGAACAAGTAGACAGACAGAGAAATGCCCTTATGAATGGTATGTATCCCCTTCTGGCCGAAGGATTACCTAAGGCTACCCCAGGGATACCAAAAGACTTGCCAACCCCATTATTTCCAATAAAGGTACATCCTAAGGGGCATCCTAGAACCGCAGAAGATGTTTTTCTTTCCTCATATTTAGATGACGCAGCTCCCGAGTATGCAAACCCCGCCCCACATAGACCGTTGGCCGGGGAGGTTCAACGCCAAGATCCAGTACCTGTAACCTTACAGCATCAAGTTCTGACACAAGTTCCGGCAAGCACATCTGTTTCTGCATCTGTCCCTACAACTACTTCTATAGCTGTATCCACACCTATAGTTGCTGTATCACGTTCAACGAATCCTTTCACACCCGATACCCCAGATGGGGCTACCGGAGGTGCTACCAATATCTTTTCTACGCCACCTAGAATAAATAAACTTACTTTTCAAGAGTCAGCACATTCACGTACCCCCAAACTCATAAATGCCCGTACGCTTAAGGAACTTCTTATAGATTGTAGATATGACCCTGTGCCCGGAAAAGAGGACGAAATGACCCTAGCATCATTACGTATCAGACGAGCCGCAGTGTATTTAGGGAAATTACCAGGAATGACTGCACATCTAGATAATATATATCATTTTGTCCAAACCGGGCGAGATTCTGAATGTATTAACAGAGCTATGGAATACCAGAAAGTGGAAATACAGGGGGAACTGTTGCGTTTCCTCATAAATTGTGTGATCAGAAATCAAGACCGACCGGGGGTAGACCCGGAAGCAATGCAAACTCTTACCAGATGGAGCCAGAATATATCAGAAGGGAGACATGATAAGCAAAACTGTATAATAGCCATGTGCAGAAAGATCCGTAAAGAAATAGAACGCCTACACGAAGAAAGATTAGCGGTAGACCAGTTCGAACAAAGCGAGGAAGAAGCATCAGGACTGCCCACAGGACAGTCAGAAACTATAGCCTATGTAGGTAGAAGAAGATCTTGTAATAGTACTAGATGTCTTACTGATCCGATACGTCCGATGTGTCTAGAAAATAACAGGAAATTTCAAACACCAATAATAAATATAAGGTCTAACGAGCATTCATTCCAAGCAGCAGATAAATTACTCCGAGAACGAAGGGGTTATCATTTTCTCGATTCTATGGATGAACAAGAATTAGCCAGGTCAGCCGTTCATTGGGTTGACAGTCCCGGGAAGTATAGTGATGACACAGTAGCACACACATTTTTGAATCTCACCCCAGATGAACAGCGTTTAGCTGGGATTTATATGATTCAACAACTTCTTATACTATATAAAAGCCAACATTCAGATCCTGGTCCCTTACCTGATATATTGACCGAATTACTCACGAATAGATGGAGAGGTTCAGGTACTAAGCTAATTAAAGAAATACTAGAATCTAGAAAACAGTACATTCTTTTTATATACCCAGAACATGTCTCACTGCCCATTAAGGAAAGAACCATGTATTACATGGACAGACAGAATCCCTTACGAGAAGTGCACCCAATAAAGGGCGAGGACAATCAGTTTAAACGGGTATATGTGTATACGCCCATATCAAAAATAGAATTGTTAGAAATGAAGAAAGTGGTACCCAGTCATGACAAAGACCCAGCGGGTTTCCACCGAGAAATTAAAGACATGTTACTCATGGGAGAGTATACCTATCCCGACATTATGACTATATTAAAGGTATTAATGCCTGCTGGCATTTATGAGAAACTCAAGGAAAAAGAGTGGGAGGTAGGAGACCAAAAGATAGATTGGACAGCACTAGAAGCAGAAGAAAAGGCCCGAGGTCCAGGTTCAGGGCTTGGGGACAAAACTAAAGCACTACCAGGTTTACTAGTACAGGTACTGCCACGTTTATTAACCACGAAAAAGGAAGACTGGGGTGCAATTTCAGCCTGTAAACAAAAGCAAGATGAAGACACTAGTGATTTCTATGCACGATTTGAAAAATGTTTTGGTATAAATAGTGGTATAAAAGCAAGTAGCGAATCATACCTACATCTGTTTGTGACAAAATTAGTTGAAAATTCCTTGCCCCAAGTGAAGAATAGAGTATTAAAATTCGAGAGTACATGGCAAGGTAACACTCCATCGCAAATGTTACAAATGTTACAGTATCATCACAATAGAATTAGAGAGGAACAAGATCATGAACAAAGACGCATGAAAGACACGAAAATGAAAATGCTAGTCTCCCAGACAGTTCCAGCTGAAGGACATAAAAAGGGTACGACACATTCTGGCGATTTAGCAGGACCTGTAAAAGGGACATGCAACTATTGTAAACAACTAGGTCATCATGTACACGATTGCCCAGTCCTGAAGCGTAATATCGCCACGGGTATTACAAAAGAAAGACCACGGCCACTTAGACAGGATCAGAATGAACAAGGAGCTTTGCAGCATGCACAGTCCATGCCAGCTCCACCACAGACTATACAGTTTGTGCCAGCTGCACCAGCGCTGCCAGCTGCTGCCACACAAACCACGACACGACAACTGTACCAGACCGCACAGTATGACTATCCTGATTATCAACGATATGCATGAACCAGCCTAGAGAGGGAAGTTGACTTACCCCTTATCGAGATCCCTGTAGATCAAGAAGGACCTTATGTACATAGTGAATTATTAGGCCAAGACAGAAAATTTTTACTCGATACAGGGGCAAGTCGAACAACCATAAAACGTAGTGAAGTTCCAGGGGCACCCCTCTCAGGCTCACAGAATATTTCCCTTGGTTTTTCAGGAAGACCTATTGTTAATGAAGTGTCACAACCTCTTCCACTTACGATAGGACCTTTGACCCGAACTACAGATTTATTGCTTACTAAATCATGTCCAGAAAACCTGTTAGGAATAAAAACATTGAAAGCTCTAGGAGCTATAATATGTTGTTCTCCGGAAGGAGTAAGATTGTTTTTACGTGATTTTAAAGGTCATTATGTGTCTAGAGACATGGATCCCCGATTGCAGACTTTACCTACGCATCTATGGGCACAAGGCCCTACTGATGTTGGTTGTATGAATATTACACCATATCGAGTTACACTAAAGGCAGGAGTGGTACTACCACGAATGCGACAATACAAGTTACCACCAGATGCTGTAGTGGCTTTACTACAAATCATTGACGAGCTCATTGCCCAAGGAGTGGTTGTAGAAACAGACTCCAATGTATGTAATTCACCGATAATTCCGATTCTCAAACGAACAGATCCGAAGGCCCCGCCAGTATATCGATTAATTATTGATCTGCGCGAATTAAACAAGTGTATTGTGCCACAATTCCCTGTGGTCCCCGATATCTCATCATTACTGACAGCTATTGATTCCGAAGCCACATTCTTTACTGTAATTGATCTCAAAAATGCCTTTTTCAGCGTCCCAATAGATCCGGAAAGCCAATATTTGTTCGGATTTAGTTTAAATGGACGTAGCTTTAAATTCTCACGCGCACCTCAAGGATTTACAGAAAGCCCCAGCATCTATAGCCAAGCACTGAAACGAGAACTCGACAGCATCCACATGCCAGTTAACACTGCTTTGCTTCAATATGTCGATGATCTGCTGATCACCGCCCGAAGCGAACCCGAATGTGAAAAAGCATCACTGACAGTTTTACAATTTCTAGCCGAAAAAGGGCACAAGGTGTCCCCTTCTAAGCTGCAATTCTGTGTCCAGCGAGTTATTTACCTTGGTCACTCGCTGTCCAAGGAGGGAAGGCAGCTTACACCCGACCGCATTCAGTTAATAGCTAACATGCCAATACCCAAGACGCAAAAGGAGGTGCGGGCTTTCATAGGCCTCACTTCATATTGTAGGCAGTGGATCCCTCAGTATGCATTTCTGGCAAAACCACTCATTCAGTTGACAGCACAGGAGGCAGCCACATCGACTGTTCTCCCTTGGACTCAGGAACACACACACGCTTTTGAAAGCTTAAAGAAAGCTTTATGTCAAGCACCTGTTTTAGCAACACCATGTTACAGAAAACAGTTTACACTCTTTATTACAGAACGCGAAGGTACTGCCTTGTCAGTACTCACACAGGAACAAGCAGAAGCACACAAACCATGTGCTTATTTTTCTAGTACATTAGATCCCGTAGCTCAGGCTCTGCCTGCGTGCCTAAAATCAGTGGCAGCGACAGCTTTAGCAATCAGACAAAGCGATGCCATAGTGTTAGGACACCCATTGACAGTACAAGTACCACACGCAGTAGAGGTTCTTGTGAATCGAACGCAAACACAACATTTGACTATAGCAAGACTTACAGGGTACGAACTAACATTGTTTCAGCCACATATAGAAATCAGACGTTGTAACACATTGAATCCTGCCACACTTTTACCTGTAAATGGAACAGACCCATTAGCTCACGATTGTATTGATGTTATTACAATCACGACGAAACCCAGACAAGACTTGACAGATGTCCCATTGTCAGATCCAGACCTGACGTTGTATGTAGATGGTTCATGTATGAGAACAAGTACAGGAGAGTTAGTGGCCGCTTACGCAGTCACCACAGACACTGAAATTATTGAAACCAAGTGTATAAATACCTTGTCCGCTCAAGCAGCAGAGCTCGTCGCTCTGACACAAGCCTGTATTCAAGCCACAAATAAAAAAGTCAACATATACACTGATTCACGTTATGCATTCGGAGTCGTACATGACTTCGGCGTGCTGTGGCGAGAGAGAGGTTATTTAACTTCTCACGGTGCCCACATTCAGCACGGACCCCTCATTCATGCCTTATTAGATGCAATACATTTACCCATTGCAATATCGATTATGAAATGCAAAGCACATACGAAAGTTACTGATATCATTTCTCAAGGCAATGATCTAGCTGACAGAACAGCTAAACAGACTGCTCAAACTCAAACATCCGACATGACAAAGACAATAGTCCCGACGCCAACACATTGTATGACGGTTAAAGATCCTACTCTTGACGTAATTGATATACAGACACATGCTACACCAGAAGAAATAAAGAAATGGACGGAATTAGGAGGGATCCAAACGGATCAAGGATGGTTGATGAAGGAAAAGTCTGTGTGGTTCCTTCCTGATTCAATGGTCCAAGTCATTATTAACACTATCCATAGTCCAGCGCATCTAGGAGAGAAAGCAATGCTAGACAGCATTCAACCTATTTGGTTCAACAAGCATTTACGAGCAGCAGCGAAACAAAAAGTTCGTACCTGCATGATCTGTTGCCAGTTCAACCCAGGAAAAAGCGTTCCCGCAGAACAGGGTGGATTTCATCCTCCTGATCATCCTTTTGAAGTCCTCCAGATGGATTATATCCAGATGGAACGATGCAGAGGATTCAAATATGTTCTCGTAGTTGTGTGTGCTCTTTCCCGTTGGACGGAGGCATACCCGGTTTCAGATTACACTGCCCCGACTACTGCCAAACAGTTGGTTCGAGAATTCTTCCCACGATACGGTTTACCACGTGTTGTTCACTCAGATAACGGCCAGCCGTTCTCATCCGAATTAATGAAACACGTTTCACTTTTGTTAGGCTATCAGTGGAAATTCCACTGTGTCCGACACCCCGAAGCAGCAGGTCTCGTAGAAAGACATAATCAGACTCTGAAAATAAGATTATCCAAAATATGCAGAGAGAAAGGTGTCGACTGGGTAGTAGCATTACCAGTTGCACTCTTTTACACAAGAATGGTAGCACACTCTCGAACAGGGCTATTCCCGTATGAAGTGATCTTCGGCAGACCACCAAATATGTGGGGGACGCCTATACCACGCAAAATAACTGATATTGACTGTAACATGCTGACAGATTACTTGGCTTCCTTGATGTCTGCACTACAATCTTGTCGTTCACAGGTAGCTGCAGCTTTTCCTGACAACACTGAGGTGAAACCCCATGACGTGGTTCCGGGGGACCTGGTCCTCGTGAGGAACTTTGACCGCAAAACTCAGCTGGAACCTAGGTGGAGGTCACCTCAGCTGGTGTTGCTCACCACAAGAACAGCCGTGAAGATCGAAGGCAGAAAGGGATGGATTCATTCAAGTCATATCAAGAAATTTTATGGACTAAAATCAGATGTGAATACCTCACCTTGTGTGTCTTCACCCATTGACTCAAAACTTCCTTTTGTGGAAAAAAGTGACTCTGAACACTATAAACTAAAGCTTAGGCCCAATCAGTCGAGCAATTTGATTGTTTAAGTCCTCTCCAAGGTGAAGCGGTTGAATTGTCTCTGACATGTATCCCTTGGACCTGAATAGAGAATACACCCGAAAAATGTTGAAACGACAGGCGTACTGTAAATCACTGCGTAGTCATTGCATAGTGACGTTATTAATTTTGTTTTTCTTAAGTCTTTTAATAATTACTGCAAGTATATTGTTGCACATATATTATCCTATTTCTAGACATGTTTACAATGTTACTGCTGAACATTCTTTTAGTAAATTACCTCCGCTTGAGTTGTCATACAGATTTGCGCTGCGCAATAACACTTTTATTAATATGTTACATCATTCCCATCAGGTTAGCAATGCTACAAATTGTTGGATATGTGGCCGACTCCCTCCCTATCAGAATTATAAAGGAATTCTACCTCTTTTTCCATACCCGTTCACACACAACGGCTCCTGTGGAGCATGGTTTAGTTTAATTAATTTCCAAGATTCGAAATCTGCAGTTTATCAAGACAATGGGGTATGGGGAAATCTGAACTTAGTTTTACTTAAGGTCTGCCACCCCAACAAGGAGGGACTTCCCAAAGGAACAGGAACTGATCTAGAAAATGAAGTATATGGATTAGGTAACTTTACGCTTAATCTCCTGATCTTGAATGTCGAATCCGAAGCTACTTCAATTTTGCCCGCTATGTCAATACTTCCAGTAAAAGGTGAATTATGTATAAGAAAGAATGGTTCCATACACATGGGCCATAGTAAATGCACCACTGTAGTAGAATTTAGTGATCAAGGCAAGTCTACATTTAGAGCTTCCCGCCATTCCTATTTCATATGTGGTCAGACGGCATATGTACGTTTGCCTCTAGATTGGGATGGTACTTGCTACATTGGATTCCTTTTGCCACCTGTTTTCCTAGCTCCTCCTGATTATCACAGAAATACTCATTTAGTACACAATAGAGAAAGGAGAGATCTCCCAATAGTCGACTACACTGAAACAGCATGGGAAAAATACACAGATTTCAATAAAGGTCTCTTTCCCTATATAGGTACCGTTACTAATAGTAAGCTGATACGTAGATTAACTAGAACCCTTGAAGCAGTAGTGAACGAAACTATTTCCGCCTTAGGCAATTTAACAGAAGAGCAGTCTGCTATGCGGATTGTTGTGCTTCAAAATCGTCTTGTCCTTGACGTCATCCTGGCCGATAGGGGCGGAGCTTGTAGGGTCATCGGATCAAGCTGTTGCATATTCATACCAGAAAATTCGCCATCTGTATATAAGGCCATAACCCGCCTTCATAAGATTATAAGCCAGATACACCAGAATCCAGGCACCTGGACTTGGTCCGGTTGGTTTTGGAGCGTGATATCAGCCTGGGGATGGAGAGTTCTATCCTTCCTAGGTATTGGCCTTCTCATACTATTCAGTTGCTGCTTATGCCTGCAATGTGGACCAGCGATTTGTGGTTTGTGTGCCACATCGTGCATTCCACATCAAGATTTTCATTCAAGATCCCGGAAGAAGAAAGAAGAACAAATGATGCTATATGAACAGATCAATGGATTAATGAAGATTGATATCTCTTGACGGGCAAGTAGGGGACAAGGAGGGAATGTGGAAATATGGATTTTTCTGGTCAGTTATGTCCCCTATCTTGGACCCCAACGGTTCTATGTGCATGTTACAAGTACATGTATGTTCCCTCCAGTTCCAGTTATGAAGACGCAAATACATGTGCGTCCACCGTTAACATGTCCTCTGCTGATCCGCCATGAATGGGCCGGATATTCCATTCCTAAGTACGAAAGGCCACCGCCTTTATATGGTTCACTTATGCCATTTTTCAGTCCAGGCAAGTAGGCCCTGATTCTGTCATCAAGCTTTTCTTGCCTTCTGCCTCTGAAAGCTCCAGTCTGAGCCTGCATCTGTGACCATGAACTTTGTCTCATTCTCTGCACGGCTCACGAAGCCTGACATCAGCTTGCTGCCTGCCAAGAACTGTATTTCACCTTCGAAAATTATCTGCTCCGCTCCCTGCCCAATGCATTCCTGTCTAGTAGCTTAAGTAAACATTCTGCCAGCTACCAAGCAAAGGCCCGACTTCTCTGTCTTCATACAAGTAATTCATAGCCCTGTTACTATGGAAGATTCCGCCCTCGCATCTAGTATAGACACTTAGACGCTTGTACACGCACTAACAGTCAGTATAGTCAGTATAGAATAAGATTCCACTCGAAGAGAACTCTCTTTTGGATAACATAGTTCTTTAAACATAGGATATTAGATATGATTTGGGATTAGGTTGACTTGACCCTCCAGACTTCTGTCGCCACATGTAGAGCTAAATGTCAAGTCCCCTTCACCCCCTAGTTGCACGTCAATCACACGTCATACTGCTGCGCGCGCATTTCTGCCAAGTATTTCCGCTGACATTGCGAAATTCTTTCATGTAACCACCCTCTTATGACATCACATCTGATGACGTTCTGTAAACACACCCAGTTACGCCTATCTTTGCCATATATGAATATATTATCTCCACTATCAATTGTTACGCCTCCCGCATCTATTTCATTGTAATGTATGTTCTATAAAAGTCATTTCTTGTCAATAATGTACGTACTTCACTTCCTGAACCTCCGTGGTGATGGAACCTGGAGCAACCGATTATAATCGACCTCTGGAATAAAGCTCATTCCGAACCTCTAATACCACGGATTCTGCCTCTTATTTACTGAGCTATTTTATTATGTTTCTGTATCAAATTAAGTCCCGGTAATTAAATTATTTACCACAGGTGGTCTGTAGAAGAAGCCCAGTGGTAAGGCAGTTATGGCCGTTACAATATTAGGGTGGATAATATTACGTTTTAAAATACTTTTTACCAGAGGAGGGTACCTGAAATTTATGACTATACAGTCGCCCACGATATTTTTTGTCAGGGAACCAACCCATCCCACCCGTCTCACCATCAAAATTGCGTTAGCAGACTCCATGCCCATCCCCTTAAACTTACATAGCCAATCAATGCACTTATTCTTAAGTTGGTCCCAAGACTCACTTTGATTCTCTTTTAGAGGTGGTACTCCGGCTAAGATTAAAGCGTAAGGACATGCCTCTGGCGGCAGATTAAGTACCGCAGTGGCATATTTAATGGGCCGGGTAGAAGTAATTGACTCATGATTAGTATATGTAGTTAGGTTGGAGGGTACTATGTCAGGGGGGGCTGCTATTGGGTATGGGGGGAGACGAAGGATTAATGGTCACAGGCGCTGATGGCAAGAGTGGTGTGCTAACCAAATTGCTTATTACAGGGTTACTGGGCAAGCGCACCCTACTGCCATCACATTTAGCACATATATTGTCTGTGGCAGTTGAAGTGCATATGCCACTTCCTCCTTGAGTCGACCTGTTGGTAGCCTCCATGTCTTTCAATAGCCGTTCCCCCCTGCATTGATCAATAATGAAGGTTCCTTTCCTTTTTGCGTCTTCTTTCTTTACTAGGCTCTCCAATCTATCCAGACGTTTAAAAATAAGATTAAATTGTTTGTCCATTAAACTTTTCAATTGTTTAAAAGTGGAATCCACAATAGTGTCAATTAAGTTCTCAGTTGACCGTCCCTGCATACTATTTGCAAGTGTTGGCTCAGTTTGAGTGCACAAAGAGTTAGTATCTGCTGTGATGGTCGGTAGGACGTCAGTGCTATTGGTTGGGCCCTGTGAGTGTGTGCTTACATTGGCCAGTCCCGCATTTGGTGTAGATTTCCCACGTGACCACAAACTTTGGGGGGTTGGTTGAGTTTTATTGTTGCGAGGGGGCTGTTTCGTTTTGGCAATAGGTACTTTTGTATTGCCACTCTTCCTTTTTCCCCCAGTGGTCTTGGAAATTGGGGATGGTTTAGCAATAGTAGGAGCGGCTTCCATGTCCTGCTGTAATACTGTGCCTGGAGTGGTAAATGGCTTTTGTCATTTTACAGCTCGGCAAGGACAGCACTGTGCTAGTCCTATGCTTAAAGACTTTGCTGTAGAAATAGTAAAAGACTTTGTCCATATCTATCTCGGCGTGGATAGCACTGTGCTAATCCTATGTTTAAAAAGTTTGATAGAAAAGCAGACATTTGAGGTGAGCAGATCGAGAGTGTTGCTGGTGTTGAGAGTGCTCCATACAGGAGCTGCTTTCCACCTAAACTTGAGAACTACCCAAAGTTCTCTGCTTCTTTTTTTGCATAAATTATTTGTCCCTCTATGCCTGAAAGGGTATTCTTTTGACTTATACTGAGTGCTTCCTTATGTCTGGACAAATCTATACCTCTCTGAAGAGCTCTAATTAGAGCGAAACACTGTGTCAGGGGTTGCTTTTACTCATTTCAGGTTGGCTTGGTTGGTATTTTACTAATTCAAAGCAGTAATACTGTGCCTGGAGTGGTAAATGGCTTTTGTCATTTTACAGCTCGGCAAGGACAGCACTGTGCTAGTTCTATACTTAAAGACTTTGCTGTAGAAATGGCAAAAGACTTTGTCCATTTCTATGTCGGCGTGGATAGCACTGTGCTGATCCTATGCTTAAAAACTTTGATTAAAGTAGCAGACATTTGAGGTGAGCAGATCTAGAGTGTCGCTGGTGTTGAGAGTGCTCAATTCAGGAGCTGCTTTCCACCTAAACTTGAGAACTACCCAGAGTTCTCTGCTTCTTTTTTTGCATAATTTATTTGTCACTCTATGCCTGAAAGGGTTTTCTTTTGACTTATACTGGGTGCTCCCTTGTGTCTGGACAAAGCTATACTTCTCTGAAGAGCTCTAATTAAAGCGAAACACTGTGTCAGGGGGTGCTTTTTCTCATTGTTGGCTTGGTTGGTAATTTACTAATTCAAAGCTGTAATATTGTGCCTGGAGTGGTAAATGGCTTTTGTCATTTTACAGCTCGGCAAGGACATCACTGTGCTAGTCCTATGCTTAAAGACTTTTGCTGTAGAAATGGCAAAAGACTTTGTCCATTTCTATGTCGGCGTGGATAGCACTGTGCTAATCCTATGCTTAAAAACTTTGATTAAAAAAGCAGACATTTGAGGTGAGCAGATCTAGAGTGTTGCTGGTGTTGAGAGTGCTCTATACAGGAGCTGCTTTCCACCTAAACTTGAGAACTACCCAGAGTTCTCTGCTTTTTTTTTGCATGATTTATTCGTCACTCTATGCCTGAAAGGGTATTCTTTTGACTTATACTGAGTGCTTCCTTGTGTCTGGACAAAGCTATACCTCTCTGAAGAGCTCTAATTAGAGCAAAACACTGTGTCAGGGGTTGCTTTTGCTCATTTCAGGTTGGCTTGGTTGGTATTTTACTGATTCAAAGCTGTAATACTGTGCCTGGAGTGGTAAATGGCTTTTGTCATTTTACAGCTTGGCAAGGACAGCACTGTGCTAGTCCAATACTTAAAGACTTTGCTGTAGAAATGGCAAAAGACTTTGTCCATTTCTATCTCGGCGTGGATAGCACTGTGCTAATCCTATGCTTAAAATCTTTGATGGAAAAGCAGACATTTGAGGCGAGCAGATCTAGAGTGTTGCTGGTGTTGATAGTGCTCTATACAGAAGCTGCTTTCAACCTAAACTTGAGAACTACCCAGAGTTCTCTGCTTCTTTTTTTGCATAATTTATTTGTCACTCTATGCCTGAAAGGGTATTCTTTTGACTTATACTGGGTGCTCCCTTGTGTCTGGACAAAGCTATATCTCTCTGAAGAGCTCTAATTAGAGCGAAACACTGTGTCAGGGGTTGCTTTTACTCTTTTCAGGTTGGCTTGGTTGGTATTTTACTAATTCAAAGCTGTAATATTGTGCCTGGAGTGGTAAATGGCTTTTGTCATTTTACAGCTCGGCAAGGACAGCACTGTGCTAGTCCTATGCTTAAAGACTTTGCTGTAGAAATGGTAAAAGCATTTGTCCATATCTATCTCGGCGTGGATAGCACTGTGCTAATCCTATGTTTAAAAACTTTGATAGAAAAGCAGACATTTGAGGTGAGCAGATCTAGAGTGTCGCTGGTGTTGAGAGTGCTCAATTCAGGAGCTGCTTTCCACCTAAACTTGAGAACTACCCAGAGTTCTCTGCTTCTTTTTTTGCATAATTTATTTGTCACTCTATGCCTGAAAGGGTTTTCTTTTGACTTATACTGGGTGCTCCCTTGTATCTGGACAAAGCTATACTTCTCTGAAGAGCTTTAATTAAAGCGAAACACTGAGTCAGGGGTTGCTTTAGCTCATTGCAGGTTGGCTTGGTTGGTATTTTACTAGTTCAAAGCTGTAATACTGTGCCTGGAGTGGTAAATGACTTTTGTCATTTTACAGCTCGGCAAGGACAGCACTGTGCTAGTCCTATGCTTAAAAACTTTGATTAAAGTAGCAGACATTTGAGGTGAGCAGATCTAGAGTGTCGCTGGTGTTGAGAGTGCTCAATTCAGGAGCTGCTTTCCACCTAAACTTGAGAACTACCCAGAGTTCTCTGCTTCTTTTTTTGCATAATTTATTTGTTACTCTATGCCTGAAAGGGTATTCTTTTGACTTATACTGGGTGCTCCCTTGTGTCTGGACAAAGCTATATCTCTCTGAAGAGCTCTAATTAGAGCGAAACACTGTGTCAGGGGTTGCTTTTACTCATTTCAGATTGGCTTGGTTGGTATTTTACTAATTCAAAGCTGTAATATTGTGCCTGGAGTGGTAAATGGCTTTTGTCATTTTATAGCTCGGCAAGGACAGCACTGTGCTAGTCCTATGCTTAAAGACTTTGCTGTAGAAATAGTAAAAGACTTTGTCCATATAGAAATAGTAAAAGACTTTGTCCATATCTATCTCGGCGTGGATAGCACTGTGCTAATCCTATGTTTAAAAACTTTGATAGAAAAGCAGACATTTGAGGTGAGCAGATCTAGAGTGTTGCTGGTGTTGAGAGTGCTCTATTACAGGAGCTGCTTTCCACCTAAACTTGAGAACTACCCAGAGTTCTCTGCTTCTTTTTTTGCATAATTTATTCGTCACTCTATGCCTGAAAGGGTATTCTTTTGACTTATACTGAGTGCTTCCTTGCGTCTGGACAAAGCTATACCTCTCTGAAGAGCTCTAATTAGAGCGAAACACTGTGTCAGGGGTTGCTTTTGCTCATTTCAGGTTGGCTTGGTTGGTATTTTACTGATTCAAAGCTGTAATACTGTGCCTGGAGTGGTAAATGGCTTTTGTCATTTTACAGCTCGGCAAGGACAGCACTGTGCTAGTTCTATACTTAAAGACTTTGCTGTAGAAATGGCAAAAGACTTTGTCCATTTCTATCTCGGCGTGGATAGCACTGTGCTAATCCTATGCTTAAAATCTTTGATGGAAAAGCAGACATTTGAGGTGAGCAGATCTAGAGTGTCGCTGGTGTTGAGAGTGCTCTATACAGGAGGTGCTTTTCTCCTAAACTTGAAAACTACCCAGAGTTCTCTGCTTCTTTTTTTGCATAATTTATTCATCACTCTATGCCTGAAAGGGTATTATTTTGACTTATACTGGGTGCTCCCTTGTGTCTGGACAAAGCTATACCTCTCTGAAGAGCTCTAATTAAAGTGAAACACTGAATCAGGGGTTGCTTTTACTCATTGCAGGTTGGCTTGGTTGGTATTTTACTAATTCAAAGCTGTAATATTGTGCCTGGAGTGGTAAATGGCTTTTGTCAGTTTACAGCTCGGCAAGGACAGCACTGTGTTAGTCCCATGCTTAAAGACTTTGCTGTAGAAATGACAAAAGACGTTGTCCATTTCTATCTCGGCGTGGATAGCACTGTGCAAATCCTATGCTTAAAAACTTTGATAGAAAAGCAGACATTTGAGGCGAGCAGATCTAGAGTGTTGCTGGTGTTGATAGTGCTCTATACAGAAGCTGCTTTCAACCTAAACTTGAGAACTACCCAGAGTTCTCTGCTTCTTTTTTTGCATAATTTATTTGTCACTCTATGCCTGAAAGGGTATTATTTTGACTTATACTGGGTGCTCCCTTGTGTCTGGACAAAGCTATACCTCTCTGAAGAGCTCTAATTAGAGCGAAAGTCTGTGTCAGGGGTTGCTTTTACTCTTTTCAGGTTGGCTTGGTTGATATTTTACTAATTCAAAGCTGTAATACTGTGCCTGGAGTGGTAAATGGCTTTTGTCATTTTACAGCTCGGCAAGGACAGCACTGTGCTAGTCCTATGCTTAAAGACTTTTGCTGTAGAAATGGCAAAAGACTTTGTCCATTTCTATGTCGGCGTGGATAGCACTGTGCTAATCCTATGCTTAAAAACTTTGATTAAATTAGCAGACATTTGAGGTGAGCAGATCTAGAGTGTCGCTGGTGTTGAGAGTGCTCAATTCAGGAGCTGCTTTCCACCTAAACTTGAGAACTACCCAGAGTTCTCTGCTTCTTTTTTTGCATAATTTATTCGTCACTCTATGCCTGAAAGGGTATTCTTTTGACTTATACTGGGTGCTCCCTTGTGTCTGGACAAAGCTATATCTCTCTGAAGAGCTCTAATTAGAGCGAAACACTGTGTCAGGGGTTGCTTTTACTCTTTTCAGGTTGGCTTGGTTGGTATTTTACTAATTCAAAGCTGTAATATTGTGCCTGGAGTGGTAAATGGCTTTTGTCATTTTACAGCTCGGCAAGGACAGCACTGTGCTAGTCCTATGCTTAAAGACTTTGCTGTAGAAATGGTAAAAGCATTTGTCCATATCTATCACGGCGGGGATAGCACTGTGCTAATCCTATGTTTGAAAACTTTGATAGAAAAGCAGACATTTGAGGTGAGCAGATCTAGAGTGTTGCTGGTGTTGAGAGTGCTCCATACAGGAGCTGCTTTCCACCTAAACTTGAGAACTACCCAGAGTTCTCTGCTTTTTTTTTGCATGATTTATTCGTCACTCTATGCCTGAAAGGGTATTCTTTTGACTTATACTGAGTGCTTCCTTGTGTCTGGACAAAGCTATGTCTCTCTGAAGAGCTCTAATTAGAGCGAAACACTGTGTTAGGGGTTGCTTTTACTCATTTCAGGTTGGCTTGGTTGGTATTTTCCTAATTCAAAGCTGTAATACTGTGCCTGGAGTGGTAAATGGCTTTTGTCATTTTACAGCTCGGCAAGGACAGCACTGTGCTAGTCCTATACTTAAAGACTTTGCTGTAGAAATGGCAAAAGACTTTGTCCATTTCTATGTCGGCGTGGATAGCACTGTGCTAATCCTATGCTTAAAAACTTTTATTAAAATAGCAGACATTTGAGGTGAGCAGATCTAGAGTGTCGCTGGTGTTGAGAGTGCTCAATTCAGGAGCTGCTTTCCACCTAAACTTGAGAACTACACAGCGTTCTCTGCTTCTTTTTTTGCATAATTTATTCATCACTCTATGCCTGAAAGTGTATTCTTTTGACTTATACTGGGTGCTCCCTTGTGACTGGACACAGCTATATCTCTCTGAAGAGCTCTAATTAGAGCGAAAAACTGTGTCAGGAATTGCTTATACTCATTTCAGGTTGGGTTGGTTGGTATTTTACTAATTCAAAGCTGTAATACTGTGCCTGGAGTGATAAATGGCTTTTGTCATTTTACAGCTCGGCAAGGACAGCACTGTGCTAGTCCTATACTTAAAGACTTTGCTGTAGAAATGGCAAAAGACTTTGTCCATTTCTATGTCGGCGTAGATAGCACTGTGCTAATCCTATGCTTAAAAACTTTGATAGAAATGCAGACATTTGAGGTGAGCAGATCTAGAGTGTCGCTGGTGTTGAGAGTGCTCAATTCAGGAGCTGCTTTCCACCTAAACTTGAGAACTACACAGCGTTCTCTGCTTCTTTTTTTGCATAATTTATTCATCACTCCATGCCTGAAAGTGTATTCTTTTGACTTATACTGGGTGCTCCCTTGTGTCTGGACACAGCTATATCTCTCTGAAGAGCTCTAATTAGAGCGAAAAACTGTGTCAGGAATTGCTTATACTCATTTCAGGTTGGGTTGGTTGGTATTTTACTAATTCAAAGCTGTAATACTGTGCCTGGAGTGATAAATGGCTTTTGTCATTTTACAGCCTGGCAAAGACAGCACTGTGCTAGTTCTCTGCTTAAAGACTTTGCTGTAGCAATGGCAAAAGACTTTGTCCATTTCTATCTCAGCGTGGATAGCACTGTGCTAATCTTATGCTTAAAAACTTTGATAGAAAAGCAGACATTTGAAGTGAGCAGATCTAGAGTGTCGCTGGTGTTGAGAGTGCTCTATACAGGAGCTGCTTTCCACCTAAACTTGAGAACTACCCAGAGTTCTCTGCTTCTTTTTTTGCATAATTTATTCGTCACTCTATGCCTGAAAGGGTATTCTTTTGACTTATACTGTGTGCTCCCTTGTGTCTGGACAAAGCTATACCTCTCTGAAGAGCTCTAATTAGAGCGAAACACTGTGTCAGGGGTTGCTTTTACTCATTTCAGGTTGGCTTGGTTGGTATTTTACTAATTCACAGCTGTAATACAGTGCCTGGAGTGGTAAATGGCTTTTGTCATTTTACAGCTCGGCAAGGACAGCACTGTGCTAGTCCTATGCTTAAAGACTTTGCTGTAGAAATGGCAAAAGAGTTTGTCCATTTCTATCTCGGTGTGGCTAGCACTGTGCTAATCCTATGCTTAAAAACTTTGATAGAAATGCAGACATTTAAGGTGAGCAGATCTAGAGTGTTTCACTGGTGTTGAGAGTGCTCTATACAGGAGCTGCTTTCCACCTAAACTTGAGAACTACCCAGAGTTCTCTGCTTATTTTTTTGCATAATTTATTTGTCACTCTATGCCTGAAAGGGTATTCTTTTGACTTATACTGGGTGCTCCCTTGTGTCTGGACAAAGCTATACCTCTCTGAAGAGCTCTAATTAGAGCGAAAAACTGTGTCAGGAATTGCTTTTACTCATTTCAGGTTGGGTTGGTTGGTATTTTACTAATTCAAAGCTGTAATACTGTGCCTGGAATGATAAATGGCATTTGTCATTTTACAGCTTGACAAGGACAGCACTGTGCAAGTCCTATGCTTAAAGACTTTGCTGTAGAAATGGCAAAAGACTTTGTCCATTTCTATGTCGGCGTGGATAGCACTGTGCTAATCCTATGCTTAAAAACTTTGATTAAAATAGCAGACATTTGAGGTGAGCAAATCTAGAGTGTCGCTGGTGTTGAGAGTGCTCAATTCAGGAGCTGCTTTCCACCTAAACTTGAGAACTACCCAGAGTTCTCTGCTTCTTTGTTAGTATAATTTATTCGTCACTCTATGCCTGAAAGGGTATTCTTTTGACTTATACTGGGTGCTCCCTTGTGTCTGGACATAGCTATATCTCTCTGAAGAGCTCTAATTAGAGCGAAACACTGTGTCAGGGGTTGCTTTTACTCATTTCAGGTTGGCTTGATTGATATTTTACTAATGCAAAGCTGTAATATTGTGCCTGGAGTGGTAAATGGTATTTCTCATTTTACAGCTCGGCAAGGACAGCACTGTGCTAGTCCTATGCTTAAAGACTTTGCTGTAGAAATGGCAAAAGACTTTGTCAATTTCTATCTCAGCGTGGATAGCACTGTGCTAATCCTATGCTTAAAATCTTTGATAGAAAAGCAGACATTTGAGGTGAGCAGATCTAGAGTGTCGCTGGTGTTGAGAGTGCTCTATACAGGAGCTGCTTTTCTCCTAAACTTGAGAACTACGCAAAGTTCTCTGCTTCTTTTTTTGCATAATTTATACGTCACTCTATGCCTGAAAGGGTATTCTTTTGACTTATACTGGGTGCTCCCTTGTGTCTGGTCAAAGCTATACCACACTGAAGATCTCGAATTAGAGCGAAACACTGTGTCAGGGGTTGCATTTACTCATTTCAGGTTGGCTTGGCTGGTATTTTACTAATTCAAACCTGTAATACTGTGCCTGGAGTGGTAAATGGCTTTTGTCATTTTACAGCTCGGCAAGGACAGCACTGTGCTAGTCCTATACTTAAAGACTTTGCTGTAGAAATGGCAAAAGACTTTGTCCATTTCTATCTCGGCGTGGATAGCACTGTGCTAATCCTATGCTTAAAATCTTTGATGGAAAAGCAGACATTTGAGGCGAGCAGATCTAGAGTGTTGCTGGTGTTGATAGTGCTCTATACAGAAGCTGCTTTCAACCTAAACTTGAGAACTACCCAGAGTTCTCTGCTTCTTTTTTTGCATAATTTATTTGTCACTCTATGCCTGAAAGGGTATTCTTTTGACTTATACTGGGTGCTCCCTTGTGTCTGGACAAAGCTATATCTCTCTGAAGAGCTCTAATTAGAGCGAAACACTGTGTCAGGGGTTGCTTTTACTCTTTTCAGGTTGGCTTGGTTGGTATTTTACTAATTCAAAGCTGTAATATTGTGCCTGGAGTGGTAAATGGCTTTTGTCATTTTACAGCTCGGCAAGGACAGCACTGTGCTAGTCCTATGCTTAAAGACTTTGCTGTAGAAATGGTAAAAGCATTTGTCCATATCTATCTCGGCGTGGATAGCACTGTGCTAATCCTATGTTTAAAAACTTTGATAGAAAAGCAGACATTTGAGGTGAGCAGATCTAGAGTGTCGCTGGTGTTGAGAGTGCTCAATTCAGGAGCTGCTTTCCACCTAAACTTGAGAACTACCCAGAGTTCTCTGCTTCTTTTTTTGCATAATTTATTTGTCACTCTATGCCTGAAAGGGTTTTCTTTTGACTTATACTGGGTGCTCCCTTGTATCTGGACAAAGCTATACTTCTCTGAAGAGCTCTAATTAAAGCGAAACACTGAGTCAGGGGTTGCTTTAGCTCATTGCAGGTTGGCTTGGTTGGTATTTTACTAGTTCAAAGCTGTAATACTGTGCCTGGAGTGGTAAATGACTTTTGTCATTTTACAGCTCGGCAAGGACAGCACTGTGCTAGTCCTATGCTTAAATACTTTGCTGTAGAAATGGCAAAAGACTTTGTCCATTTCTATGTCGGCGTGGCTAGCACTGTGCTAATCCTATGCTTAAAAACTTTGATTAAATTAGCAGACATTTGAGGTGAGCAGATCTAGAGTGTCGCTGGTGTTGAGAGTGCTCAATTCAGGAGCTGCTTTCCACCTAAACTTGAGAACTACCCAGAGTTCTCTGCTTCTTTTTTTGCATAATTTATTCGTCACTCTATGCCTGAAAGGGTATTCTTTTGACTTATACTGGGTGCTCCCTTGTGTCTGGACAAAGCTATATCTCTCTGAAGAGCTCTAATTAGAGCGAAACACTGTGTCAGGGGTTGCTTTTACTCTTTTCAGGTTGGCTTGGTTGGTATTTTACTAATTCAAAGCTGTAATATTGTGCCTGGAGTGGTAAATGGCTTTTGTCATTTTACAGCTCGGCAAGGACAGCACTGTGCTAGTCCTATGCTTAAAGACTTTGCTGTAGAAATGGTAAAAGCATTTGTCCATATCTATCACGGCGGGGATAGCACTGTGCTAATCCTATGTTTAAAAACTTTGATAGAAAAGCAGACATTTGAGGTGAGCAGATCTAGAGTGTTGCTGGTGTTGAGAGTGCTCTATACAGGAGCTGCTTTCCACCTAAACTTGAGAACTACCCAGAGTTCTCTGCTTTTTTTTTGCATGATTTATTCGTCACTCTATGCCTGAAAGGGTATTCTTTTGACTTATACTGAGTGCTTCCTTGTGTCTGGACAAAGCTATGTCTCTCTGAAGAGCTCTAATTAGAGCGAAACACTGTGTTAGGGGTTGCTTTTACTCATTTCAGGTTGGCTTGGTTGGTATTTTCCTAATTCAAAGCTGTAATACTGTGCCTGGAGTGGTAAATGGCTTTTGTCATTTTACAGCTCGGCAAGGACAGCACTGTGCTAGTCCTATACTTAAAGACTTTGCTGTAGAAATGGCAAAAGACTTTGTCCATTTCTATGTCGGCGTGGATAGCACTGTGCTAATCCTATGCTTAAAAACTTTTATTAAAATAGCAGACATTTGAGGTGAGCAGATCTAGAGTGTCGCTGGTGTTGAGAGTGCTCAATTCAGGAGCTGCTTTCCACCTAAACTTGAGAACTACACAGCGTTCTCTGCTTCTTTTTTTGCATAATTTATTCATCACTCTATGCCTGAAAGTGTATTCTTTTGACTTATACTGGGTGCTCCCTTGTGACTGGACACAGCTATATCTCTCTGAAGAGCTCTAATTAGAGCGAAAAACTGTGTCAGGAATTGCTTATACTCATTTCAGGTTGGGTTGGTTGGTATTTTACTAATTCAAAGCTGTAATACTGTGCCTGGAGTGATAAATGGCTTTTGTCATTTTACAGCTTGGCAAGGACAGCACTGTGCTAGTTCTCTGCTTAAAGACTTTGCTGTAGCAATGGCAAAAGACTTTGTCCATTTCTATCTCAGCGTGGATAGCACTGTGCTAATCTTATGCTTAAAAACTTTGATAGAAAAGCAGACATTTGAAGTGAGCAGATCTAGAGTGTCGCTGGTGTTGAGAGTGCTCTATACAGGAGCTGCTTTCCACCTAAACTTGAGAACTACCCAGAGTTCTCTGCTTCTTTTTTGCATAATTTATTCGTCACTCTATGACTGAAAGGGTATTCTTTTGACTTATACTGTGTGCTCCCTTGTGTCTGGACAAAGCTATACCTCTCTGAAGAGCTCTAATTAGAGCGAAACACTGTGTCAGGGGTTGCTTTTACTCATTTCAGGTTGGCTTGGTTGGTGTTTTACTAATTCACAGCTGTAATACAGTGCCTGGAGTGGTAAATGGCTTTTGTCATTTTACAGCTCGGCAAGGACAGCACTGTGCTAGTCCTATGCTTAAAGACTTTGCTGTAGAAATGGCAAAAGAGTTTGTCCATTTCTATCTCGGTGTGGCTAGCACTGTGCTAATCCTATGCTTAAAAACTTTGATAGAAATGCAGACATTTGAGGTGAGCAGATCTAGAGTGTTTCGCTGGTGTTGAGAGTGCTCTATACAGGAGCTGCTTTCCACCTAAACTTGAGAACTACCCAGAGTTCTCTGCTTATTTTTTTGCATAATTTATTTGTCACTCTATGCCTGAAAGGGTATTCTTTTGACTTATACTGGGTGCTCCCTTGTGTCTGGACAAAGCTATACCTCTCTGAAGAGCTCTAATTAGAGTGAAAAACTGTGTCAGGAATTGCTTTTACTCATTTCAGGTTGGGTTGATTGGTATTTTACTAATTCAAAGCTGTAATACTGTGCCTGGAATCATAAATGGCTTTTGTCATTTTACAGCTTGACAAGGACAGCACTGTGCAAGTCCTATGCTTAAAGACTTTGCTGTAGAAATGGCAAAAGACTTTGTCCATTTCTATGTCGGCGTGGATAGCACTGTGCTAATCCTATGCTTAAAAACTTTGATTAAAATAGCAGACATTTGAGGTGAGCAAATCTAGAGTGTCGCTGGTGTTGAGAGTGCTCAATTCAGGAGCTGCTTTCCACCTAAACTTGAGAACTACCCAGAGTTCTCTGCTTCTTTGTTTGTATAATTTATTCGTCACTCTATGCCTGAAAGGGTATTCTTTTGACTTATACTGGGTGCTCCCTTGTGTCTGGACATAGCTATATCTCTCTGAAGAGCTCTAATTAGAGCGAAACACTGTGTCAGGGGTTGCTTTTACTCATTTCAGGTTGGCTTGGTTGATATTTTACTAATGCAAAGCTGTAATATTGTGCCTGGAGTGGTAAATGGTATTTCTCATTTTACAGCTCGGCAAGGACAGCACTGTGCTAGTCCTATGCTTAAAGACTTTGTCAATTTCTATCTCGGCGTGGATAGCACTGTGCTAATCCTATTCTTAAAATCTTTGATAGAAAAGCAGACATTTGAGGTGAGCAGATCTAGAGTGTCGCTGGTGTTGAGAGTGCTCTATACAGGAGCTGCTTTTCTCCTAAACTTGAGAACTACGCAAAGTTCTCTGCTTCTTTTTTTGCATAATTTATACGTCACTCTATGCCTGAAAGGGTATTCTTTTGACTTATACTGGGTGCTCCCTTGTGTCTGGTCAAAGCTATACCACACTGAAGATCTCTAATTAGAGCGAAACACTGTGTCAGGGGTTGCATTTACTCATTTCAGGTTGGCTTGGCTGGTATTTTACTAATTCAAACCTGTAATACTGTGCCTGGAGTGGTAAATGGCTTTTGTCATTTTACAGCTCGGCAAGGACAGCACTGTGCTAGTCCTATACTTAAAGACTTTGCTGTAGAAATGGCAAAAGACTTTGTCCATTTCTATGTCGGCGTGGATAGCACTGTGCTAATCCTATGCTTAAAAACTTTGATAGAAATGCAGACATTTGAGGTGAGCAGATCTAGACTGTCGCTGGTGTTGAGAGTGCTCAATTCAGGAGCTGCTTTCCACCTAAACTTGAGAACTACACAGCGTTCTCTGCTTCTTTTTTTGCATAATTTATTCATCACTCTATGCCTGAAAGTGTATTCTTTTGACTTATACTGGGTGCTCCCTTGTGTCTGGACACAGCTATATCTCTCTGAAGAGCTCTAATTAGAGCGAAAAACTGTGTCAGGAATTGCTTATACTCATTTCAAGTTGGGTTGGTTGGTATTTTACTAATTCAAAGCTGTAATACTGTGCCTGGAGTGATAAATGGCTTTTGTCATTTTACAGCTTGGCAAGGACAGCACTGTGCTAGTTCTCTGCTTAAAGACTTTGCTGTAGCAATGGCAAAAGACTTTGTCCATTTCTATCTCAGCGTGGATAGCACTGTGCTAATCTTATGCTTAAAAACTTTGATAGAAAAGCAGACATTTGAAGTGAGCAGATCTAGAGTGTCGCTGGTGTTGAGAGTGCTCTATACAGGAGCTGCTTTCCACCTAAACTTGAGAACTACCCAGAGTTCTCTGCTTCTTTTTTTGCATAATTTATTCGTCACTCTATGCCTGAAAGGGTATTCTTTTGACTTATACTGTGTGCTCCCTTGTGTCTGGACAAAGCTATATCTCTCTGAAGAGCTCTAATTAGAGCGAAACACTGTGTCAGGGGTTGCTTTTACTCATTTCAGGTTGGCTTGGTTGGTATTTTACTAATTCAAACCTGTAATACTGTGCCTGGAGTGGTAAATGGCTTTTGTCATTTTACAGCTCGGCAAGGACAGCACTGTGCTTTGCTGTAGAAATGGCAAAAGACTTTGTCCATTTCTATGTCGGCGTGGATAGCACTGTGCTAATCCTATGCTTAAAAACTTTAATAGAAATGCAGACATTTGAGGTGAGCAGATCTAGAGTGTTTCGCTGGTGTTGAGAGTGCTCTATACAGGAGCTGCTTTCCACCTAAACTTGAGAACTACCCAGAGTTCTCTGCTTATTTTTTTGCATAATTTATTTGTCACTCTATGCCTGAAAGGGTATTCTTTTGACTTATACTGGGTGCTCCCTTGTGTCTGGACAAAGCTATACCTCTCTGAAGAGCTCTAATTAGAGCGAAAAACTGTGTCAGGAATTGCTTTTACTCATTTCAGGTTGGGTTGGTTGGTATTTTACTAATTCAAAGCTGTAATATTGTGCCTGGAATGATAAATGGCTTTTGTCATTTTACAGCTTGACAAGGACAGCACTGTGCAAGTCCTATGCTTAAAGACTTTGCTGTAGAAATGGCAAAAGACTTTGTCCATTTCTATGTCGGCGTGGATAGCACTGTGCTAATCCTATGCTTAAAAACTTTGATTAAAATAGCAGACATTTGAGGTGAGCAAATCTAGAGTGTCGCTGGTGTTGAGAGTGCTCAATTCAGGAGCTGCTTTCCACCTAAACTTGAGAACTACCCAGAGTTCTCTGCTTCTTTGTTTGTATAATTTATTCGTCACTCTATGCCTGAAAGGGTATTCTTTTGACTTATACTGGGTGCTCCCTTGTGTCTGGACATAGCTATAGCTCTCTGAAGAGCTCTAATTAGAGCGAAACACTGTGTCAGGGGTTGCTTTTACTCATTTCAGGTTGGCTTGGTTGATATTTTACTAATTAAAAGCTGTAATATTGTGCCTGGAGTGGTAAATGGTTTTTCTCATTTTACAGCTCGACAAGGACAGCACTGTGCTAGTCCTATGCTTAAAGACTTTGCTGTAGAAATGGCAAAAGACTTTGTCAATTTCTATCTCGGCGTGGATAGCACTGTGCTAATCCTATGCTTAAAATCTTTGATAGAAAAGCAGACATTTGAGGTGAGCAGATCTAGAGTGTCGCTGGTGTTGAGAGTGCTCTATACAGGAGCTGCTTTTCTCCTAAACTTGAGAACTACGCAAAGTTCTCTGCTTCTTTTTTTGCATAATTTATACGTCACTCTACGCCTGAAAGGGTATTCTTTTGACTTATACTGGGTGCTCCCTTGTGTCTGGTCAAAGCTATACCACTCTGAAAATCTCTAATTAGAGCGAAACACTGTGTCAGGGGTTGCATTTACTCATTTCAGGTTGGCTTGGTTGGTATTTTACTAATTCAAACCTGTAATACTGTGCCTGGAGTGGTAAATGGCTTTTGTCATTTTACAGCTCGGCAAGGACAGCACTGTGCTAGTCCTATACTTAAAGACTTTGCTGTAGAAATGGCAAAAGACTTTGTCCATTTCTATGTCGGCGTGGATAGCACTGTGCTAATCCTATGCTTAAAAACTTTGATAGAAAAGCAGACATTTGAGGTGAGCAGATCTAGATTGTCGCTGGTGTTGAGAGTGCTCTATACAGGAGCTGCTTTCCACCTAAACTTGAGAACTACCCAGAGATCTCTGCTTCTTTTTTTGCATAATTTATTCGTCACTCTATGCCTGAAAGGGTATTCTTTTGACTTAAACTGGGTGCTCCCTTGTGTCTGGTAAAGCTATACCTCTTTGAAGAGCTCTAATTAAAGTGAAACACTGAGCCAGGGGTTGCTTTTACTCATTGCAGGTTGGCTTGGTTGGTATTTTATTAATTCAGAGCTGTAGTACTGTGCCTGGAGTGGTAAATGGCTTTTGTCATTTTACAGCTCGGCAAGGACATCACTGTGCTAGTCCTATGCTTAAAGACTTTTGCTGTAGAAATGGCAAAAGACTTTGTTCATTTCTATGTCAGCGTGGATAGCACTGTGCTAATCCTATGCTTAAAAACTTTGATTAAAATAGCAGACATTCGAGGTGAGCAGATCTAGAGTGTTGCTGGTGTTGAGAGTGCTCTATACAGGAGCTGCTTTCCACCTAAACTTGAGAACTACCCAGAGTTCTCTGCTTCTTTTTTTGCATAATTTATTCGTCACTCTATGCCTGAAAGGGTATTCTTTTGACTTATACTGAGTGCTTCCTTGTGTCTGGACAAAGCTATACTTCTCTGAAGAGCTCTAATTAGTGCGAAACACTGTGTCAGGGGTTGCTTTTACTCATTTCAGGTTGGCTTGGTTGGTATTTTACTGATTCAGAGCTGTAATACTGTGCCTGGAGTGGTAAATGGCTTTTGTCATTTTACAGCTCGGCAAGGACAGCACTGTGCTAGTCCTATACTTAAAGACTTTGCTGTAGAAATGGCAAAAGACTTTGTCCATTTCTATGTCGGCGTGGATAGCACTGTGCTAATCCTGTGCTTAAAAACTTTGATTAAGGGAGCGCTAGGTGGCGCCTGTCCAGCATGGCCGCCTCGCGGTGAAGCTCCGGGCGCCGGACCCCGCAAATCCTCCCTAACCCGTCCCCAGCTGCCCTGGCCGATGCTTTCCCGGGCGCGCTGAAGCCCGGAACCGTCCTGCTCTCCCTGGTGCGGATCCGGAGCACATCTGCCCCCTCGGCGCTCGACCCGGCGTCTCTGCAGCTGACCGCCGAGAGGAGGCTGCGGTCCCGGTCCTGAGGCGCGGGCGAGCTGCTACTCCAGCCCGCGGCGCCCACGAGGTGTCTGGGCCCTGATGTGCCGGCGGCCTACAGGAGGCGTCTTTGCTGCGGTTGCGGCCCCCCCCGGGAGAGAAACGGAGGCCCATAGCCGAGGCCAACCTGTGGAGTCCGCGGAGGTGCGGGGCTGGTCCAGAGGATCCAATTTGCGCCGCATGACAGGCGGTGAGTGCGGCAGCAGGGAAGCGCACCAGCGGGGCTCCTTGAGTTGTTGGGGGACTGGAGGTGGTGGGGACGCCCCCCCATTGGGCCGGGTGTCGACGGTCGGGGGCCTGCTCCCCCCCTCCCCCCCCTCGCCCATGTCGCGGACCCCGGGCCTGGTCTCTGCGGCCTGCGGGGACGCCTTGGTGGGCGCGGAGCCACTTTTGGGGATCGGGCCGCAGGCCGGCGGTCGGGGTGTGTACGGCTTCCCTTCCCCCCCCCCTCCCCCCTTTCGGCTAAGGCGCTCCAGGTGCTGGGCGTGCGGCTGCCCGAACCCCCAGGGGGGGCTTGAACTGATCTGCCCTTGGAGTCCGCGGTCTCGGGCTGCATACAGGCCGTAGTGGCGGCTGACCCACCGGGAGGAAGAGGCCTGAGGCTTGGCTGGGGGCCCCGAGCTTTCGGCTGGAGCGGAGAGACCTAGCCTTGGCTGCGGTGTGCGGCGGAGGGTGACGCACCTCCCTGCGGGGCCGGGGTTGGGGGTTGGTGACGGCCCCCTGAGATTACCGGCTGCCACATCGGGCAGTGCGCCGACAGTACCCTCGGAGAGGCGGGCTGCACGCAGGAGTTGCGGCCTTGGCGACTATCGATTGAAGCACTCTCGGAAGATTCTCCAGGGACCTGGGACCGTGATCCACGCTGCTGGACCTCGCAGTGTCGGTGGGAGACTGCGGGTGCGACTGTGGCCGGGGGCTGGAATGGATTTCCTGTTGAGTGGCCCGCCGGAACCTGACCGCGGGGGCTGGTGGCGCCCGACCATTTCCAGCCGTGGGACCCCCTGGCCATACCTCCTGCGGAGTCCACGTCAGCCCGAGCACCCGTCGACATCCTGCAGGAGTGTCTCACACCCTGTTGCCCTGTTTAGCTGACTGCCGCTCCAGACATGGGTAAGGACAGGGCCACTAAGCCGGCGTCCGGGGCCACCCAAACCAGGATGGGCAAATTCACGACCTCCGAGAAGGGGTCCGGCCCCACGGGCGAACTGGCCCCGGCCCCCGCTACGGACCTTGCTACCATCCTGCAGGCCATCAACTCATCCCGCGCCTCCCTCGAGGGCATGGTGGGAGAGGTCAAGGTGGACGTTGCGCTTCTCCGGCAGGTTCTGCGGAATGCCACCGCCCGCATCTCGGAGGCCGAAACCCGGATATCCACTGCTGAGGATGACATCCGCCATTTACAGGACCAGGTTCGGGAGCTGACCACCCACTCTAAGGAACTACACCGCCGGGTCGAAGATGCAGAAAACCGCGCTCGGCGCCGCAACCTGTGCCTCGTGGGATTCCCGGAGGGAGTCGAATCGGGCCGGGCGGACGACTTTATGGAGCGCTGGTTCCGATCCTGGATGCCGGCGGACAGCTTATCTGCTTCGTTCGTGGTGGAGAGAGCCCATCGCTCCCTGGCCCCCAGGCCCCCTGGTGGGCCCCCCCGGCCGTTCATCCTCAAACTCTTGAATTTCAGAGACAGGGACGCTATTCTCCGCGAGGCCCGGCGCACGGAAACCCTCCACTACCAGAACCACAAAATCATGGTTTTCCCGGACTACACTCGCGAGGTCCAGGAGCTACGCCGCTCCTACACTGAAGTGAAACAAAAGCTGCGTTCCCTGGGCCTCCAGTACCAGCTCCAGTTCCCGGCCCACCTCCGGGTCATCTTCCAGCATAAGACACTGTTTTTCGATACGCCACGTGCGGCCTGGTCCTGGTTGACAGAGGAGCACCCCCTGCACCGCTCCGGGCACGGATCGCCCACGGGAGCACGGGGGGGACGGGGGAGGCCCCGGACATCGAAGACCCGCCGGCGGCATCGCACGTTACCCCGGGAGCACACGGCAGAGGAGGTGGTCACCACGCGCTCTGGGGGACGGCCGCGCCGGGGATCGAGAGCATCTTCTGCCTCCTCGGCCACACACGCCAGTCCCGTGGCTGACGGGCGGCGGGCCATGTCCCCCCGGCTCACAGGCCCTGCAACCCAGCCGGCCGAATTGGTGGACACCTCGGACCTCTCTCGCAGCCCTAACATTTGACTCCCTGTGTTTCTTTGGGGGGGGTGGGGGATGCCCGGGCTGGGGGTTGGAATGCCCCGCTGTCAGTGTCGCTTTTGGCCAGGGCAGATGAATCAGGCGTGACTTCAGTTGTACCAGGGGTCCACTAGCACTCAAGCCCGAGCGTTTTAGCTTGGTGGTTCTTCCATTTGGTTCGGGCGACAGATGCTTCTGTTTTCGAAGTATAGGGTGGGGGGTGGGGGTTTGGGGTTGGTTTGGGGTTGTTTCTTCCTCGTTGGGGAGGCTTTGTTGGTGGGGGGTGGCTCCCCCTTATTTGTTGTACCAAGGCATTTTGTACTCTTTGACCTGCTCTCCTGCCCGATGTCCCGCTGTCCTTCCCCTTTAGGGGCCTGCTCAGCCGCGCCTCCACTGGCCCCCTCTTCTGTCCTGGGCTATGGCTGACCCTCCTGTCCCTAGGGCCGCCATGCGCATATTATCCTGGAACATCAATGGTCTTCTGGACCATTTCAAACGCATGGCGGTCCTCAAATACGCGCAACGTGCGGAGATTGATGTACTCCTCCTCCAGGAGACTCATCTCTTGGGCAATAACTGTCCCTTTCTTGGCCGCTACGGTTATGACAGAGTGTGGCACTCAGGTTTTACACGGGGATCCCGGGGGGTAGCTATTCTGCTCTGCAAGTCCTTTCCCTTTGTCCTGACCCAGGTGCACTTGGACCCCCAGGGCATGGTAGTGGTGGTATGTGGTACTCTTGAGGGGCGACCCCTCACCCTGATGTCCCTTTACGCGGCTCCCTCCCTCCTGCCGTCGGCCCTCTCCTACACCGCGGGCCTCCTCCCGACGCTTCCGGCGGGCTCCCTCATTCTCGGCGGGGATTTTAACGCTGTCTACACACCCCACCTGGACTCGACGGGTCCGATATCCCTGGCCCGCGCCACTCGTGCGAAGCAGCTCTTGTCTTGGGCTGAATCTCAAGGCCTCTGCGATGTATGGAGGATCTGGCACCCACAGGCTCGCCAATACACCCACACATCGGCGGCCCATCACTCCCATGCCCGGATCGACCTCATCTTTGTACCGTCTACCGACTGCGCAGGGGTGCAGGATGCGCGCATTCTCCCGAGGGGCCTCTCGGACCACTCGCCAGTGCTCCTTGCTCTTGGCCCCCCCCCCTTTCCGCCCGTCCGATGTGGCGTTTGAACGCCTGGTTCCTCCACGATAAGGCTTTCCGGAAGGTGGTCGGGGGCGAGATAGCCGATTACTACTCTCACAACGAAGGCTCTGTCCCCTCCCCTGCCGTCCTGTGGGAGGCTGGCAAGGCGACTATTCGGGGCGCCGCTAAGGGGCATCTGCAACGGCAACGGCGGGCCCAATCTCAGAAGCTCGTGGACTGCGAGGCTCAAGCCTTGGACCTGGAGCGCAACCTGGGGGGGTTGGACGACAGCACACGGTCTCGTCGCCTGGCTTTCCTGCGGGAAGAGATTCGCTTACACTCCTTGGAGGCAGCAAAGACTCTGTGGCGCTCCTCGGTGGCCCGGGTATACGGCTGGGGAGACAAAAACGGCACTCTTCTCCACCGGCTGGCTACTTACCCCCAGGCAGGTAGGATCATTCCGGCCATCGCGGACTCGACCGGTGGCCTCCACACAGCCTCGGTGGCGATGGCCCAGGCGTTCGCCGACTACTATTCCCGGCTGTACCGACTCCGGACGTCCACACTCTCCCTAGAGGAGTTGCTGGGGACGAATGGGGTGATGCTTGAGCGGCTGCAGCCTGAGGTCTCTGAGAGCCTCGATTCGCCTATAGAGCTGCAGGAGATCGAGGAAGCGATCGGCCGCCTGGCGCCCGGGAAGACCCCGGGACCCGACGGGTTCCCTCAGGAATATTACGCTCACTATCGTGAGACTCTGGCCCCGAGGCTTCGGGACCTGTTCGCGGACGTGGTGGAGACGGGCTCGTTCCGGCCTGAAACGGACACAGCGACCATAGTTGTCCTCCCCAAGACGCAGCCCCCCTCGCGGTCCTGCTCGGACTACCGGCCAATATCCCTTATCAACACCGAAATCAAAATCTATGCCACGGTCCTCGCGCAGCGGTTGCGCCCATCTCTTGCCTCTCTGGTCCACCCGGATCAATGCGGATTTATGCCGGACCGGGGGACCAGACACTGCCTGCGGCGCCTGCACCTCGCGATGGCGCACCGCGGCCGCCTTTCCCCCTATCTGGCCCTCCTGCTGGTCGACTTTGAAAAGGCCTTCGACTCAGTGGGGTGGGCGTACTTGGGTAAGGTCCTAGAGCACATGGGTTTCGGTCCCCGGTTCCGTGCCATGGTTGCGGTCCTGTACGCGAACCCGCGGGCCCGTGTTTTGGTCAATGGGGCTCTGTCTCGCCCGCTCCCCATAGGTCGAGGTACACGTCAGGGATGTCCGCTCTCGCCCCTCCTGTTCGCTCTGGCCATGGAACCCCTGGCGGTAATGATTCGCTCGGATCCCGCTCTTCGCGGATGGGATTGGCCAGGTCTGGCTCCTGATAAGATCGCCCTATACGCGGACGACGTCCTCCTCTATCTCTCTGATCCAGCGACCTCGGGACCCCAGGTCCGCCGGATTCTCCGCCGGTTTGGCCAAGCGTCGGGTCTCCATCTGAACCCTAGAAAATCCGTTCTAGTCCCGCTGCACCCGTCCCGGGACTGCTTCGATTGGCAATCGGATATTCCCCTCCGGAGACTCTCCTTTAAATACCTGGGGATCTGGGTCACCCTCCTTCCGGAACTCTGCTGGGCCCTCAATGTGGCTCCTGTAGTCAACAAGACCAGATCAGATATGCTCCGGTGGCAATCGCTCCCATTGAATCCGCTGGGGAGAGTCGCCCTCTATAAAATGATGATCCTCCCCAAGTTTCTATACATGCTACAAAACACTCCGTGCCCCTTTCCGCGCCCGTGGTTCCGGGAACTGGATAAGATGGTGATTAAATTTCTCTGGGGCGGCGGCAGGCCCCGGCTGGCCTTAGATCGCTGCAGAGTCCCCTCCTATGACGGAGGCTTGAGCATGACAAACCTATATCTCTACTATCTGGCCACCCAGCTACTGGTGATCCACGACTGGTTCTCGGGTGGATGGGGCGATCCGGCTTATCGACTCGAGGTGCATTGCCTCGGGTTCTCATCTATCCAAAACATGCTCTATGGAGCAGCGGTTCCCCTGTTTCTCCCCGGCGTCGTGCGGGCCCCCTTTCTCGCGTGGCGCGCAGCTTTGAGGCACACCCGGTGGTCGGGGACGAACACGCAACTCACACCGCTTTGGCACGGGACATGGTTGCGGGAGGTGGTGGGACTAGTGGGCTTTCGGCAGTGGGATCTTCTCGGGATCTCCACTCTGGGCGATATATGGCGTGGGAGCCACATGTGTTCCTTCCAGGAGCTTCAGGCCCGCTTCTCGCTGCAGCCTTCTCAATTTTATCGCTACCTTCAATTGCGCCATGCGGTCCGGACCCACGTCCCTCTAGACTCCAGACTGCCTTCCCATAGCCCGCCTGAAGCTCAGGTGATGTTAGGGTATCTGGGGAAGGGGGGCATATCCCGCATTTACAGTTCCCTGATTAACAATACCCCGGTAGACTGGAGCGGCCTAAAACAGCGATGGGAGGCCTGGGTAGGACCCCTAGATGACGCGGACTGGAGGGACGCCCTTATGGCCCCTCGGTCGCTTTCCACCTCCGCTAGGTTGCGGCTCATCCAACTCTATTACCTCCACACCGCTTATCTGACTCCGGACCGCCTATACCGTGCGGGCCTCCGCGTGGATGCCTCCTGTGCCCGCTGTGGGATGGCTCCGGCGGATTTCTTCCATATGGTGTGGTCTTGTCCCCGCCTGGCAGACTACTGGGCAGCGATTGAAGCCGAGCTAGCGGAGGTCCTGGGATGGGAGGTCCCACATGAGCCTAGAATGGCCCTGCTGGGCATCACGGACGGGATGGATGGGTCCCGTAACGACAAGTACTTCCTCACTACTGCCCTAATGGTGGCTAAGAGGGATATAGCAGACGCATGGTCACAGCCAGACCCGCCCAGAAGGGCTACCTGGAGTAGAGGGGTGGATTGGTGTGCGGCCCAAGAGCGGTCGTTATACGCTGCCCGGGGCTGCCCCAAAAAATTCCGCAAAATATGGGGGAAATGGCTGGGGGGACTGCTTTGAGGGGTGGGGGCGCAGAGGGTGGGGACGGGGGCTGGGGGAGGAAGGGGGGGTTTTTACATTCGTTTGTCGATACTTCCCTGATTGCAGGTACTGATGCCATGTTCAATGCACTGCTGTATATCATTCTTGATATTGTCCTATATACTGCAAAACACAATAAATTTGTTTATCAAAAAAAAAAAAAACTTTGATTAAAATAGCAGACATTTGAGGTGAGCAGATCTAGAGTGTCACTGGTGTTGAGAGTGCTCAATTCAGGAGCTGCTTTCCACCTAAACTTGAGAACTACCTAGAGTTCTCTGCTTCTTTTTTTGCATAATTTATTCATCACTCTATGCCTGAAAGGGTATTCTTTTGACTTATACTGGGTGCTCCCTTGTGTCTGGACAAAGCTATACCTCTCTGAAGAGCTCTAATTAGAGCGAAAAACTGTGTCAGGAATTGCTTATACTCATTTCAGGTTGGGTTGGTTGGTATTTTACTAATTCAAAGCTGTAATACTGTGCCTGGAGTGATAAACGACTTTTGTCATTTTACAGCTCAGCAAGGACAGCACTGTGCTACTCCTATGCTTAAAGACTTTGCTGTAGAAATGGCAAAAGACTTTGTCCATTTCTATCTCGGCGTGGATAGCACTGTGCTAATCCTATGCTTAAAAACTTTGATAGAAAAGCAGACATTTGAAGTGAGAAGATCTAGAGTGTCGCTGGTGTTGAGAGTGCTCTATACAGGAGCTGCTTTCCACCTAAACTTGAGAACTACCCAGAGTTCTCTGCTTCTTTTTTTTGCATAATTTATTCGTCACTCTATGCCTGAAAGGGTATTCTTTTGACTTATACTGGGTGCTCCCTTGTGTCTGGACAAAGCTATACCTCTCTGAAGAGCTCTAATTAGAGCGAAACACTGTGTCAGGGGTTGCTTTTACTCATTTCAGGTTGGTTTGGTTGGTATTTTACTAATTCACAGCTGTAATACAGTGCCTGGAGTGGTAAATGGCTTTTGTCATTTTACAGCTCGGCAAGGACAGCACTGTGCTAGTCCTATGCTTAAAGACTTTGCTGTAGAAATGGCAAAAGACTTTGTCCATTTCTATCTCGGCGTGGATAGCACTGTGCTAATCCTATGCTTAAAAACTTTGATAGAAAAACAGACATTTGAGGTGAGCAGATCTAGAGTATCGCTGGTGTTGAGAGTGCTCTATACAAGAGCTGCTTTCCACCTAAACTTGAGAACTACCCAGAGTTCTCTGCTTATTTTTTTGCATAATTTATTTGTCACTCTATGCCTGAAAGGGTATTCTTTTGACTTATACTGGGTGCTGCCTTGTGTCTGGACAAAGCTATATCTCTCTGAAGAGCTCTAATTAGAGGGAAAAACTGTGTCAGGAATTGCTTTTACTCATTTCAGGTTGGGTTGGTTGGTATTTTACTAATTCAAAGCTGTAATACTGTGCCTGGAATGATAAATGGCTTTTGTCATTTTACACCTTGACAAGGACAGCACTGTGCTAGTCCTATGCTTAAAGACTTTGCTGTAGAAATGGCAAAAGACTTTGTCCATTTCTATGTCGGCGTGGATAGCACTGTGCTAATCCTATGCTTAAAAACTTTGATAAAAATAGCAGACATTTGAGGTGAGCAAATCTAGAGTGTCGCTGGTGTTGAGAGTGCTCAATTCAGGAGCTGCTTTCCACCTAAACTTGAGAACTACCCAGAGTTCTCTGCTTCTATTTTTGCATAATTTATTCGTCACTCTATGCCTGAAAGGGTATTCTTTTGACTTATACTGGGTGCTCCCTTGTGTCTGGACATAGCTATATCTCTCTGAAGAGCTCTAATTAGAGCGAAACACTGTGTCAGGGGTTGCTTTTACTCATTTCAGGTTGGCTTGGTTGGTATTTTACTAATTCAAAGCTGTAATATTGTGCCTGAAGTGGTAAATGGTTTTTGTCATTTTACAGCTCGGCAAGGACAGAACTGTGCTAGTCCTATACTTAAAGACTTTGCTGTAGAAATGGCAAAAGACTTTGTCCATTTCTATCTCGGCGTGGATAGCACTGTGCTTATCCTATGCTTAAAAACTTTGATAGAAAAGCAGACATTTGAGGTGAGCAGATCTAGATTGTCTCTGGTGTTGAGAGTGCTCTATACAGGAGCTGCTTTCCACCTAAACTTGAGAACTACCCAGAGATCTCTGCTTCTTTTTTTGCATAATTTATTCGTCACTCTATGCCTGAAAGGGTATTCTTTTGACTTATACTGGGTGCTTCCTTTGTGTCTGGTAAAGCTATACCTCTCTGAAGAGCTCTAATTAATGTGAAACACTGAGTCAGGGGTTGCTTTTACTCATTGCAGGTTGGCTTGGTTGGTATTTTACTAATTCAAAGCTGTAATACTGTGCCTGGAGTGGTAAAAGGCTTTTGTAATTTTACAGTTTGGCAAGGACAGCGCTGTGCTAGTCCTATGTTTAAAGACTTTGCTGTAGAAATGGCAAAAGACTTTGTCCGTTTCTATCTCGGCGTGGATAGCACTGTGCTAATCCTATGCTAAAAAACTTTGATAGAAAAGCAGACATTTGAGGTGAGCAGATCTAGAGTGTTGCTGGTGTTGAGAGTGCTCTATACAGGAGCTGCTTCCAACCTAAACTTGAGAACTACCCAGAGTTCTCTGCTTCTTTTTTTGCATAATTTATCTGTCACTCTATGCCTGAAAGGGTATTCTTTTGACTTATACTGGGTGCTCCCTTGTGTCTGGACAAAGCTATACCTCTCTGAAGAGCTCTAATTAGAGTGAAACACTGTGTCAGGAATTGCTTTTACTCATTTCAGGTTGGCTTGGTTGGTATTTTACTAATTCAAAGCTGTAATATTGTGCCTGGAGTGGTAAATGGCTTTTGTCATTTTACAGCTCGGCAAGGACATCACTGTGCTAGTCCTATGCTTAAATACTTTTGCTGTAGAAATGGCAAAAGACTTTGTCCATTTCTATGTCGGTGTGGATAGCACTGTGCTAATCCTATGCTTAAAAACTTTGATTAAAATAGCAGACATTTGAGGTCAGCAGATCTAGAGTGTCGCTGGTGTTGAGAGTGCTCAATTCAGGAGCTGCTTTCCACCTAAACTTGAGAACTACCCAGAGTTCTCTGCTTCTTTTTTTGCATAATTTATTCGTCACTCTATGCCTGAAAGGGTATTCTTTTGACTTATACTGGGTGCTCCCTTGTGTCTGGACAAAGCTATATCTCTCTGAAGAGCTCTAAGTAGAGCGAAACACTGTGTCAGGGGTTGCTTTTACTCATTTCAGGTTGGCTTGGTTGGTATTTTACTAATTCAAAGCTGTAATATTGTGCCTGAAGTGGTAAATGGCTTTTGTAATTTTACAGCTTGGCAAGGACAGCACTGTGCTAGTTCTATGCTTAAAGACTTTGCTGTAGAAATAGTAAAAGTCTTTGTCCATATCTATCTCGGCGTGGATAGCACTGTGCTAATCCTATGTTTAAAAACTTTGATAGAAAAGCAGACATTTGAGGTGAGCAGATCTAGAGTGTTACTGGTGTTGAGAGTGCTCTATACAGGAGCTGCTTTCCACCTAAACTTGAGAACTACCCAGAGTTCTCTGCTTCTTTTTTTGCATAATTTATTCGTCACTCTATGCCTGAAAGGGTATTCTTTTGACTTATACTGAGTGCTTCCTTGTGTCTGGACAAAGCTATACCTCTCTGAAGAGCTCTAATTAGAGCGAAACACTGTGTCAGGGGTTGCTTTTACTCATTTCAGGTTGGCTTGGTTGGTATTTTACTAATTCAAACATGTAATACTGTGCCTGGAGTGGTAAATAGCTTTTGTCATTTTACAGCTCGGTAAGGACAGCACTGTGCTAGTTCTATACTTAAAGACTTTGCTGTAGAAATGGCAAAAGACTTTGTCCATTTCTATCTCGGCGTGGATAGCACTGTGCTTATCCTATGCTTAAAAACTTTGATAGAAAAGCAGACATTTGAGATGAGCAGATCTAGAGTGTCGCTGGTGTTGAGAGTGCTCTATACAGAAGCTGCTTTCCACCTAAACTTGAGAACTACCCAGAGTTCTCTGCTTCATTTTTTGCATAATTTATTCGTCACTCTATGCCTGAAAGGGTATTCTTTTGACTTATACTGGGTGCTCCCTTGTGTCTGGTCAAAGCTATACCTCTCTGAAGAGCTCTAATTAGAGCGAAACACTGTGTCAGGAGTTGCATTTACAAATTTCAGGTTGGGTTGGTTGGTATTTTCCTAATTCAAAGCTGTAATACTGTGCCGGGAGTGGTAAATGGCTTTTGTCATTTTACAGCTCGGCAAGGACATCACTGTGCTAGTCCTATGCTTAAAGACTTTGCTGTAGAAATGGCAAAATACTTTGTCCATTTCTATGTTGGTGTGGATAGCACTGTGCTAATCCTATGCGTAAAAACTTTGATTAAAATAGCAGACATTTGAGGTGAGCAAATCTAGAGTGTCGCTGGTGTTGAGAGTGCTCAATTCAGGAGCTGCTTTCCACCTAAACTTGAGATCTACCCAGAGTTCTCTGCTTATTTTTTTGCATAATTTATTTGTCACTCTATGCCTGAAAGGGTATTCTTTTGACTTATACTGGGTGCTCCCTTGTGTCTGGACAAAGCTATACTTCTCTGAAGAGCTCTAATTAAAGCGAAACACCGAGTCAGGGGTTGCTTTTACTCATTGAAGGTTGGCTTGGTTGGTATTTTACGAATTCAAAGCTGTAATACTGTGCCTGGAGTGGTAACTGGCTTTTGTCATTTTATAGCTCGGCAAGGACAGCACTGTGCTAGTCCTATACTTAAAGTCTTTGCTGTAGAAATGGCAAAAGACTTTGTCCATTTCTATGTAGGCGTGGATAGCACTGTGCTAATCCTATGCTTAAAAACTTTGATAGAAAAGCAGACATTTGAGGCGAGCAGATCTAGAGTGTCGCTGGTGTTGAAAGTGCTCTATACAGGAGCTGCTTTTTTCCTAAACTTGAGAACTACCTAGAGTTCTCTGCTTTTTTTTTGCATAATTTATTCGTCACTCTATGCCTGAAAGGGTATTCTTTTGACTTATACTGTGTGCTCCCTTGTGTCTGGACAAAGCTATACCTCTCTGAAGAGCTCTAATTAAAGCGAAACACAGAGTCAGGGGTTGCTTTTACTCATTGCAGGTTGGCTTGGTTGGTATTTTACTAATTCAAAGCTGTGATATTGTGCCTGGAGTGGTAAATGGCTTTTGTCAGTTTACAGCTCGGCAAGGACAGCACTGTGCTAGTCCTATGCTTAAAGACTTTGCTGTAGAAATTACAAAAGACGTTGTCCATTTCTATCTCGGCGTGGATAGCACTGTGCTAATCCTATGCTTAAAAACTTTGATAGAAAAGCAGACATTTGAGGCGAGCAGATCTAGAGTGTTGCTGGTGTTGATAGTGCTCTATACAGGAGCTGCTTTCAACCTAAACTTGAGAACTACCCAGAGTTCTCTGCTTCTTTTTTTGCATAATTTATTTGTCACTCTATGCCTGAAAGGGTATTCTTTTGACTTATACTGGGTGCTCCCTTGTGTCTGGACAAAGCTATACCTCTCTGAAGAGCTCTAATTAGAGCGAAACACTGTGTCAGGAGTTGCTTTTACTCATTTCAGGTTGGCTTGGTTGGTATTTTCCTAATTCAAAGCTGTAATACTGTGCCTGGAGTGGTAAATGGCTTTTGTCATTTTACAGCTCGGCAAGGACATCACTGTGCTAGTCCTATTCTTAAAGACTTTTGCTGTAGAAATGGCAAAAGACTTTGTCCATTTCTATGTAGGCGTGGATAGCACTGTGCTAATCCTATGCTTAAAAACTTTGATTAAAATAGCAGACATTTGAGGTGAGCAGATCTAGAATGTCGCTGGTGTTGAGAGTGCTCAATTCAGGAGCTGCTTTCCACCGAAACTTGAGAACTACCCAGAGTTCTCTGCTTTTTTTTTGCATAATGTATTCGTCACTCTATGCCTGAAAGGGTATTCTTTTGACTTATACTGGGTGCTCCCTTGTGTCTGGACAAAGCTATATCTTTCTGAAGAGCTCTAATTAGAGCGAAACACTGTGTCAGGGGTTGTTTTTACTCATTTCAGGTTGGCTTGGTTGGTATTTTACTAATTCAAAGCTGTAATATTGTTCCTGGAGTCAGTCAAAAAAGACAAATGGTCTTTATTCGGATCAAATATCCATAAAAGTACAGTTCATCACCACCCAAAAGATATAAAATACAGCATAAAACAATGATAAAAACAAGGTCATTTCCATAGTATTAAATGCAGGTATGGGCAAAAAGTGCAGGTGAGACAAGTAAAGTGCGAATATATTCAATGTGGGTGACATGTAAACATCAACAACTGTGTCATTTTGTGCAAGCAGCAATCGGAAGCATAAGATGAAAATATAAATGCAAGTTATCACCTCAAGATTAAAATAATTAAAACTTGTCCAGACATATAGTCAAGGTCAGGAAAATGAGTGCAAACTGACAATTAAGTGTAAACAGTTTCAATAGATATACTAAGCATATAACAGCCTGACGATGGCCATAAGTAAACAAGGACAACAGAGGAAGACAGTCTATATAGTAACCATCGTATTCCGTGAGCGTATCGCAGAATGCAAAAATGAGCTTGCTCTAATAATCATCGCATCACTTCCTAGCCGTAATATTTCAGTGTATGCCATTTTATGGTCAATAATAGCATGTGACCTGAAGTAAAGGATAAAATACTGTTCTGTATATCTGATATAAAAATTGCAAAAAAGCAAAAAGTGTAAAGTTGTTTGTTTTAGACCGTTTCCGCAAGGGCAGGGCAGATGTTCGAGATTTTTATTAAAACCAAGTGGAAAGCAGAGAGAATATTTTATGCTCCCATCCCTAAGGCGAAAGAGAATGCTCCTGTTCCATCTTCCAATGTTCCTTTTCAGATATTCCTGTGGGGAGACTTTATTATAGCCCGGGCAGGACGAGATGGAAATATATCTGCATATTGATGGTTTGGGAAACTCTGAGCGTTCTCTGTCCCTTCGGAATGAGTCATATAGTAGCTCTCTCGCTGTCTTAATGTTCGTGCTCTCTGCGTTATGATGATGGAAAAAGGTGTGTTCTAAATCTACACCAGATAAACTTTCTTTTACAGCATTCAGCCAAGGTATAGAGCAGCCCCTATCGCACTTAAGGCAATCACTTATTATTTCCTGTGTTAAAATTGCTGCCGGGTTTTGCCATATCTTCAGCCAGAATAAAGCTGGCCGGGATTTGATAAAATCCTCAACATAGTGCAGGTTTAACTCTTTGTGGCATATGTAGGCGGGTGAAGATATTTGTGCCCCCAAAACCTTCCTGCAAAATCTATTTTCTTCTGTTTGGATGCCGCTACTTTTGGTGTACCACCACACCTCAGCACCATAAGTTGCGGTAGGTAGGCATTGAGATTTATAAATTTGTATTAGGGGCAGCATCACCTCAGCCCTCTTTGGCTGTTGTAAACTAATGATAGAGTTAGCTGCCTTGGCAAGTTTGTTTCTGCCATGTGCTACATGTGCCGACCAAGAGCCCGTGTCTGAGAAAATCAAACCCAGATACGGGAAAGTGCTTGTGCTTTTTAAGATGTTATCTCCTGAAACTATGTGATTGATGCGGTATTTGTTAGGCCCGCAAGACATGATATATGACTTCTTAAAGTTGGTACACAGATCCAAACCCGCCATAAAAGAGACAAAACCCGTAATTAAAGTGCGTAGTGCTTTGGGTGTACGGCCCATCAAAACCGCGTCGTCAGCGTATAGGAGTACTGGGAGTAAATTACCATTGATATTCTGCACATCGCATGAAAGATTAGACAGGGATTTATTTAATTCATTTATATACAAAATAAAAAGTAGGGGGGCCAAGACACAACCTTGTCTGACCCCTCTGCCGATTAAAATATCCCCGGAGACCTCTCCCTCGTTATTTATCCTAACACGTGCTTTTAGGTCTCTATGCAAGTGTGCCAAAAAATGAACTAGTGTCTCATCTAATCCATAGTTTAAAAGAATCTCCCAGAGTTTCGAGCGATTTACGAAATCAAACGCTGACGATAAGTCCATAAAACCCAAATACAGGGGGACTTTTTTAGCAACGGTATACTTGCCTAAAATGAGATTTAAATTCAAACATTGTTCAACTGTTCCCACATTACTTCTAAATCCCAGCTGGCAGGGGTGGAGAATATGATTTTCGTCTGCCCAGAGCCTAATTCTATTAAAGATCACCCTGCCCAGAATCTTCAATGTGTTGTCTATTAGAGATATAGGGCGGTAACAACTGGGATTTGATCTGTCGTCCTTTTTAAAAATGGGTACGATAACGCTACTTGACCAGGTATCTGGGGTTTTGGTGTTAGACAAATTGTTAAAAACATTACACAACAAAGGGGACCAAAAATCTGGTTCGGATTTAATTAAATCAATTGATAATCCGTCAGGGCCAGGGGCTTTATTCCCTGCGCTTTGATTGATAGCATCTTCCACTTCAGAGATGGAAATAGCAACCTTGGTATCTGTACAAGAGGGGTCTGTTATTACTGGGGCTGTATATATTTTTGCAAAATGCTCCTCCCATGACTTAGTTGGTATATTACAGTTGATGGGGGTTAAGTTGGATCCCATGGACCTCAGAGCTTTTACTTCGCCCCAGAACCCAGTCGCGTCTTTAAGTACAGCAGTACGTGCAAGTGAATCCCACATTTCCTTTAGAATCTCATCAGTGCGTGATTTAGTTGCTTTTTTGTAGCTTCTTCTCAAGGCTTTAACCAATGTCGTGTTCCGGGGTTTTTCGGCAAGTGCCTTACGAAGGTCCCGGTTGGCCCGTGAGCAAGCCCCATCAAACCATCTGTTGCTCTTGTTATGTTGCCTAATGGGTTTGAAAATTTCCTGCTTAATGGCAGAACATAGCCCGACAAAAGCCTCAACAATCTCTGTGTCTTGGCAATCACTGGACAGACATGTTTCCACAATTAGAGGATGAGATTTTATAATTCGCTCGAGTAAGATTTTATTATTAATGCCTTTCCAAATGACTCTGCGTTTATCGGTGGATGCAACAAAATCCCTTGCCCCAATTTCTTTCCTTTTAGTGAATTTTTTAACAAATTTGATGGTTGTCAAAATTGGGTTGTGATCACTATAACAAGTTGATAAAACCTCAGCCTTGACAAGACAATTCTCAAGGGCCGATGATATAAAAACATAATCGATGGTAGAAGAGCAGCCACGACCTATATAGGTGGGCAACTGATCGGTATCGGGTAGTCCACCAGCTTTTGCCATGACATTGATTAGGTCCCTAGAGGATAGATGATTAAACAGTTCTTCCCCTCTTTTACAAGGAATTATCGGGGGGGATGAAACTATGGTGTTCTGCATTCTATTATACAAATGTGCATTAAAGTCTCCCCCTAAACAGATACCATCCAGTTTCCCAAACTTATTACCCTCTAACATATCATCGATAAAATCAAATAAAATGATAAAATTCTTGTTGGGCAGTGATTTAAAATCGTTATTATAAAAGTTTATGAAACATAACGTAATCCCGTTTGAGTATATTGTGGCCTGAAGATGACTATCATTTGTCCCCAAGGGTTTAATGCTGCATCTTGCAGTAATCTTTATCCATGTGGATAAGCCCCCACTAGGTCGACCAACTTCAGGGCTAGGGGCGGTGCTATTAAGGCAAACAAAACCCTCAAGTAACAAACTACTGGTACTCCAAGTCTCCTGAAACATTAAGACATCAAAACTGCTGACCATTTTAGTCCACTCTACAATGTTCATTTTTGATTTTAGGCCAGCGATGTTCCAACGTAATATTTTTAAGTGTTGGGCAGAGGACGTATGTACACAGTTGGAAGTACTTGAGGTAGTACACTCTGCCAAACAAGCTGTTTGGGGATTCTCGGTAGGACTAGGTTTAGACATAACCTGATTAACTATTGATGCCTCCCGAGGCTGTGTTGCAATGTTTAAAAGTTTGCGTGGGAGTCAATCCTGGCCCTCCAAATCGGTCAGAACTTCGAACCGGTTATATACGGGATAAGTCGCAGAGATAGGGTGATGAATACTTTGAGGTGGTCTGTAGAAGAAGCCCAGTGGTAAGGCAGTTATCCTGTTACAATATTAGGGTGGATAATATTACGTTTTAAAATACTTTTTACCAGAGGAGGGTACCTGAAATGTATGACTATACAGTCGCCCACGATATTTTTTGGCAGGGAACCAACCCATCCCACCCGTCTCACCATCAAAATTGCGTTAGCAGACTCCATGCCCATCCCCTTAAACTTACATAGCCAATCAATGCACTTATTCTTAAGTTGGTCCCAAGACTCACTTTGATTCTCTTTTAGAAGTGGTACTCCGGCTAATATTAAAGCGTAAGGACATGCCTCTGGCGGCAGATTAAGTACCGCAGTGGCATATTTAATGGGCCGGGTAGAAGTAATTGACTCATGATTAGTAAGTGTAGTTAGGTTGGAGGGTACTATCTCAGGGGGGCTGCTATTGGGTATGGAGGGAGACGGGAAGGATTAATGGTCACAGGCGCTGATGGCAAGAGTGGTGTGCTAACCAAATTGCTTATTACAGGGTTACTGGGCAAGCGCACCCTACTGCCATCACATTTAGCACATATATTGTCTGTGGCAGTTGAAGTGCATATGCCACTTCCTCCTTGAGTCGACCTGTTGGTAGCCTCCATGTCTTTCAATAGCCGTTCCCCCCTGCATTGATCAATAATGAAGGTTCCTTTCCTTTTTGCGTCTTCTTTCTTTACTAGGCTCTCCAATCTATCCAGACGTTTAAAAATAAGATTAAATTGTTTGTCCATTAAACTTTTCAATTGTTTAAAAGTGGAATCCACAATAGTGTCAATTAAGTTCTCAGTTGACCGTCCCTGCATACTATTTGCAAGTGTTGGCTCAGTTTGAGTGCACAAAGAGTTAGTATCTGCTGTGATGGTCGTTAGGACGTCAGTGCTATTGGTTGGGCCCTGTGAGTGTGTGCTTACATTGGCCAGTCCCGCATTTGGTGTAGATTTCCCACGTGACCACAAACTTTGGGGGGTTGGTTGAGTTTTATTGTTGCGAGGGGGTTGTTTCCTTTTGGCAATAGGTACTTTTGTATTGCCACTCTTCCTTTTTCCCCCAGTGGTCTTGGAAATTGGGGCTGGTTTAGCAATAGTAGGAGCGGCTTCCATGTCCTGCTGTAATACTGTGCCTGGAGTGGTAAATGGCTTTTGTCATTTTACAACTCGGCAAGGACAGCACTGTGCTAGTCCTATGCTTAAAGACTTTGCTGTAGAAATAGTAAAAGACTTTGTCCATATCTATCTCGGCGTGGATAGCACTGTGCTAATCCTATGTTTAAAAAGTTTGATAGAAAAGCAGACATTTGAGGTGAGCAGATCTAGAGTGTTGCTGGTGTTGAGAGTGCTCTATACAGGAGCTGCTTTCCACCTAAACTTGAGAACTACCCAGAGTTCTCTGCTTCTTTTTTTGTATAAATTATTTGTCACTCTATGCCTGAAAGGGTATTCTTTTGACTTATACTGAGTGCTTCCTTGTGTCTGGACAAAGCTATACCTCTCTGAAGAGCTCTAATTAGAGCGAAACACTGTGTCAGGGGTTGCTTTTACTCATTTCAGGTTGGCTTGGTTGGTATTTTACTAATTCAAAGCTGTAATACTGTGCCTGGAGTGGTAAATGGCTTTTGTCATTTTACAGCTCGGCAAGGACAGCACTGTGTTAGTTCTATACTTAAAGACTTTGCTGTAGAAATGGCAAAAGACTTTGTCCATTTCTATGTCGGCGTGGATAGCACTGTGCTAATCCTATGCTTAAAAACTTTGATTAAAGTAGCAGACGTTTGAGGTGATCAGATCTAGAGTGTCACTGGTGTTGAGAGTGCTCAATTCAGGAGCTGCTTTCCACCTAAACTTGAGAACTACCCAGAGATCTCTGCTTCTTTTTTTGCATAATTTATTTGTCACTCTATGCCTGAAAGGGTATTCTTTTGACTTATACTGAGTGCTTCCTTGTGTCTGGACAAAGCTATACCTCTCTGAAGAGCTCTAATTAGAGCGAAAAACTGTGTCAGGTGTTGCTTTTACTCATTTCAGGTTGGCTTGGTTGGTATTTTACTAATTAAAAGCTGTAATATTGTGCCTGGAGTGGTAAATGGCTTTTGTCATTTTACAGCTTGGCATGGACAGCACTGTGCTAGTCCTATGCTTAAAGACTTTGTCCATTTCTATCTCGGCGTGGACAGCACTGTGCTAGTCCTATGCTTAAAGACTTTGCTGTAGAAATGGCAAAAGACTTTGTCCATTTCTATCTCGGCGTGGATAGCACTGTGCTAATCCTATGCTTAAAAACTATGATAGAAAAGCAGACATTTGAGGTGAGCAGATCTAGATAGTCGCTGGTGTTGAGAGTGCTCTATACAGGAGCTGCTTTCCACCTAAACTTGAGAACTACCCAGAGATCTCTACTTCTTTTTTTGCATAATTTATTCGTCACTCTATGCCTGAAAGGGTATTCTTTTGACTTATACTGGGTGCTCCCTTGTGTCTGGTAAAGCTATACCTCTCTGAAGAGCTCTAATTAAAGCGAAACACTGAGTCAGGGGTTGCTTTTACTCATTGCAGGTTGGCTTGGTTGGTATTTTACTAATTCAAAGCTGTAATACTGTGCCTGGAGTGGTAAATGGCTTTTGTAATTTTACAGCTCGGCAAGGACAGCGCTGTGCTAGTCCTATGTTTAAAGACTTTGCTGTAGCAATGGCAAAAGACTTTGTCCATTTCTATCTCGGCGTGGATAGCATTGTGCTAATCCTGTGCTAAAAAACTTTGATAGAAAAGCAGACATTTGAGGTGAGCAGATCTAGAGTGTCGCTGTTGTTGAAAGTGTTCTATACAGGAGCTGCTTTCCACCTAAACTTGAGAACTACCCAGAGTTCTCTGCTTCTTTTTTTGCATAATTTATTCGTCATTCTATGCCTGAAAGGGTATTCTTTTGACTTATACTGGGTGCTCCCTTGTGTCTGGACTAAGCTATACCTCTCTGAAGAGCTCTAATTAGAGCGAAACACTGTGTCAGGGGTTGCGTTTACTCATTTCAGGTTGGCTTGGTTGGTATTTTACTAATTCAAAGCTGTAATACTGTGCCTGGAGTGGTAAATGGTGTTTGTCATTTTACAGCTCGGCAAGGACAGCACTGTGCTAGTCCTATACTTAAAGACTTTGCTGTAGAAATGGCAAAAGACTTTGTCCATTTCTATCTCGGCGTGGATAGCACTGTGCTAATCCTATGCTTAAAAACTTTGATAGAAAAGCAGACATTTGAGGTGAGCAGATCTAGAGTGTTGCTGGTGTTGAGAGTGCTCTATACAGGAACTGCTTTCCACCTAAACTTGAGAACTACCCAGAGTTCTCTGCTTATTTTTTTGCATAATTTATTTGTCACTATATGCCTGAAAGGGTATTCTTTTGACTTATACTGGGTGCTCCCTTGTGTCTGGGCAAAGCTATACTTCTCTGAAGAGCTCTAATTAGAGCGAAACACTGAGTCAGGGGTTGCTTTTACTCATTGCAGGTTGGCTTGCTTGGTATTTTACTAATTCAAAGCTATAATTCTGTGCCAGGAGTGGTAACTGGCTTTTGTCATTTTACAGCTCGGCAAGGACAGTACTGTGCTAGTCCTATGCTTAAAGTCTTTGCTGTAGAAATGGCAAAAGACTTTGTCCATTTCTATCTCGGCGTGGATAGCACTGTGCTAATCCTATGCTTAAAAACTTTGATAGAAAAGCAGACATTTGAGGCGAGCAGATCTAGAGTGTTGCTGGTGTTGAGAGTGCTCTATACAGGAGCTGCTTTTCACCTAAACTTGAGAACTACCCAGAGTTCTCTGCTTCTTTTTTTGCATCATTTATTTGTCACTCTCTGCCTGAAAGGGTATTCTTTTGACTTATACTGGGTGCTCCCCTGTGTCTGGACAAAGCTATACCTCTCTGAAGAGCTCTAATTAGAGCAAAGCACTGTGTCAGGGTTTTTTTTTACTCATTTCAGGTTGGTTTGGTTGGTATTTTACTAATTCAAAGCTATAATACTGTACCTGGAGTGGTAAATGGCTTTTGTAATTTTACAGCTCGGCAAGACAGCACTGTGCTAGTCCTATGCTTAAAGACTTTGCTGTAGCAATGGCAAAAGACTTTGTCCATTTCTATCTCGGCGTGGATAGCACTGTGGTAATCCTATGCTTAAAATCTTTGATAGAAAAGCAGACATTTGAGGTCAGCAGATCTAGAGTGTCGCTGGTGTTGAGAATGCTCTATACAGGAGCTGCTTTTCTCCTAAACTTGAGAACTACCCAGAGTTCTCTGCTTCATTTTTTGCATAATTTATTCGTCACTCTATGCCTGAAAGGGTATTCTTTTGACTTATACTGGGTGCTCCCTTGTGTCTGGTCAAAGCTATACCTCTCTGAAGAGCTCTAATTAGAGCGAAACACTATGTCAAGGGTTGCATTTACTCATTTCAGGTTGGCTTGGTTGGTATTTTACTAATTCAAAGCTGTAATACTGTGCTTGGAGTGGTAAATGGCTTTTGTCATTTTACAGCTCGGCAAGGACAGCACTGTGCTAGTCCTATACTTAAAGACTTTGCTGTAGAAATGGTAAAAGACTTTGTCCATTTCTATCTCGGCGTGGATAGCACTGTGCTAATCCTATGCTTAAAAACTTTGATAGAAAAGCAGACATTTGAGGTGAGCAGATCTAGAGTGTCGCTGGTGTTGAGAGTGCTCTATACAGAAGCTGCTTTCCACCTAAACTTGAGAACTACCCAGAGATCTCTGCTTTTTTTTTGCATAATTTATTCGTCACTCTATGCCTGAAAGGGTATTCTTTTGACTTATACTGGGTGCTCCCTTGTGTCTGGACAAACTTATACCTCTCTGAAGCGCTCTAATTAGAGCAAAACACTGTGTCATGGGTTGCTTTTACTCATTTCAGGTTGGCTTGGTTGGTATTTTACTAATTCAAAGCTGTAATACTGTGCCTGGAGTGGTAAATGGCTTTTGTAATTTTACAGCTCGGCAAGGACAGCACTGTGCTAGTTCTATGCTTAACGACTTTGCTGTAGAAATGGCAAAAGACTTTGTCCATTTCTATCTCGGTGTGGATAGCACTGTGCTAATCCTATGCTTAAAATCTTTGATAGAAAAGCAGACATTTGAGGTGAGCAGATCTAGAGTGTCGCTGGTGTTGAGAGTGCTCTATACAGGAGCTGCTTTTCTCCTAAACTTGAGAACTACCCAGAGTTCGCTGCTTCTTTTTTTGCATAATTTATTTGTCACTCTATGCCTGAAAGGGTATTCTTTTGACTTATACTGGGTGCTCCCTTGTGTTTGGACAAAGCTATATCTCTCTGAAGAGCTCTAATTAGAGCGAAAAACTGTGTCAGTGATTGCTTTTACTCATTTCAGGTTGGGTTGGTTGGTATTTTACTAATTCAAAGCTGTAATATTGTGCCTGGAGTGATAAATGGCTTTTGTAATTTTACAGCTCGGCAAGGACAGCACTGTGCTAGTCCTATGCTTAAAGACTTTGCTGTAGAAATGGCAAAAGACTTTGTCCATTTCTATCCCGGCGTGGATAGCACAGTGCTAATTCTATGCTAAAAAACTTTGATAGAAAAGCAGACATTTGAGGTGATAAGATCTAGAGTGTCGCTGTTGTTGTGAGTGCTCTATACAGGAACTGCTTTCCACCTAAACTTAAGAACAACCCAGAGTTCTCTGCTTCTTTTTTTGCTTAATTTATTCGTCACTCTATGCCTGAAAGGTTATTCTTTTGACTTATACTGGGTGCTCCCTTGTGTCTGGACAAAGCTATACCTCTCTGAAGAGCTCTAATTAGAGCAAAACACTGTGTCAGGGGGTGCTTTTACTCATTTCAGGTCGGCTTGGTTGGTATTTTACTAATTCAAAGCTATAGTACTATACCTGGAGTGGTAAATGGCTTTTGTAATTTTACAGCTCGGCAAAGACAGCACTGTGCTAGTCCTATGCTTAAAGACTTTGTCCATTTCTATCTCGGTGTGGATAGCACTGTGCTAATCCTATGCTTAAAATCTTTGATAGAAAAGCAGACATTTGAGGTCAGCAGATCTAGAGTGTCGCTGGTGTTGAGAGTGCTCTATACAGGAGCTGCTTTTCTCCTAAACTTGAGAACTACCCAGAGTTCTCTGCTTCATTTTTTGCATAATTTATTCGTCACTCTATGCCTGAAAGGGTATTCTTTTGACTTATACTGGGTGCTCCCTTGTGTCTGGACAAAGCTATACCTCTCTGAAGAGCTCTAATTACAGCGAAACACTATGTCAGGGGTTGCATTTACTCATTTCAGGTTGACTTGGTTGGTATTTTACTAATTCAAAGCTGTAATACTGTGCCTGGAGTGGTAAATGGCTTTTGTCATTTTACAGCTCGGCAAGGACAGCACTGTGCTAATCCTATACTTAAAGACTTTGCTGTAGAAATGGCAAAAGACTTTGTCCATTTCTATCTCGGCGTGGATAGCACTGTGCTAATCCTATGCTTAAAAACTTTGATAGAAAAGCAGACATTTGAGGTGAGCAGATCTAGAGTGTCGCTGGTGTTGAGAGTGCTCTATACAGAAGCTGCTTTCCACCTAAACTTGAGAACTACCCAGAGATCTCTGCTTTTTTTTGCATAATTTATTCGTCACTCTATGCCTGAAAGGGTATTCTTTTGACTTATACTGGGTGCTCCCTTGTGTCTGGACAAACCTATATCTCTCTGAAGAGCTCTAATTAGAGCAAAACACTGTGTCAGGGGTTGCTTTTACTCATTTCAGGTTGGCTTGGTTGGTATTTTATTAATTCAAAGCTGTAATACTGTGCCTGGAGTGGTAAATGGCTTTAGTAATTTTACGGCTCGGCAAGGACAGCACTGTGCTAGTCCTATGCTTAACGACTTTGCTGTAGAAATGGCAAAATACTTTGTCCATTTCTATCTCGGCGTTGATAGCACTGTGCTAATCCTATGCTTAAAATCTTTGATAGAAAAGCAGACATTTGAGGTGAGCAGATCTAGAGTGTTGCTGGTGTTGAGAGTGCTCTATACAGGAGCTGCTTTTCTCCTAAACTTGAGAACTACCCAGAGTTCTCTGCTTCTTTTTTTGCATAATTTATTTGTCACTCTATGCCTGAAAGGGTATTCTTTTGACTTATACTGGGTGCTCCCTTGTGTTTGGACAAAGCTATATCTCTCTGAAGAGCTCTAATTAGAGCGAAAAACTGTGTCAGTAATTGCTTTTACTCATTTCAGGTTGGGTTGGTTGGTATTTTACTAATTCAAAGCTGTAATACTGTGCCTGGAGTGGTAAATGGCTTTTGTAATTTTACAGCTCGGCAAGGACAGCACTGTGCTAGTCCTATACATAAAGACTTTGCTGTAGAAATGGCAAAAGACTTTGTCCATTTCTATCTCGGCGTGGATAGCACTGTGCTAATCCTATGCTTAAAAACTTTGATAGAAAAGCAGACATTTGAGGTGAGCAGATCTAGAGTGTCGCTGGTGTTGAGAGTGCTCTATACAGAAGCTGCTTTCCACCTAAACTTGAGAACTACCCAGAGATCTCTGCTTCTTCTTTTGCATAATTTATTCATTACTCTATGCCTGAAAGGGTATTCTTTTGACTTATACTGGGTGCTCCCTTGTGTCTGGACAAAGCTATACCTCTCTGAAGAGCTCTAATTAAAGCGAAACACTGAGTCAGGGGTTGCATTTACTCTTTTCAGGTTGGCTTGGTTGGTATTTTACTAATTCAAAGCTGTAATACTGTGCCTGGAGTGGTAAATGGCTTTTGTCATTTTACAGCTCGGCAAGGACAGCACTGTGCTAATCCTATGCTTAAAATCTTTGATAAAAAAAGCAGACATTTGAGGTGAGCAGATCTAGAGTGTCGCTGGTGTTGAGAGTGCTCTATACAGGAGCTGCTTTTCTCCTAAACTTGAGAACTACCCAGAGTTCTCTGCTTCTTTTTTTGCATAATTTATTTGTCACTCTATGCCTGAAAGGGTATTCTTTTGACTTATACTGGGTGCTCCCTTGTGTTTGGACAAAGCTATATCTCTCTGAAGAGCTGTAATTAGAGCGAAAAACTGTGTCAGTAATTGCTTTTACTCATTTCAGGTTGGGTTGGTTGGTATTTTACTAATTCAAAGCTGTAATACTGTGCCTGGAGTGGTAAATGGCTTTTGTAATTTTAAAGCTCGGCAAGGACAGCACTGTGCTAGTCCTATACATAAAGACTTTGCTATAGAAATGGCAAAAGACTTTGTCCATTTCTATCTCGGCGTGGATAGTACTGTGCTAATCCTATGCTTAAAAACTTTGATAGAAAAGCAGACATTTGAGGTGAGCAGATCTAGAGTGTCGCTGGTGTTGAGAGTGCTCTATACAGAAGCTGCTTTCCACCTAAACTTGAGAACTACCCAGAGTTCTCTGCTTCATTTTTTGCATAATTTATTCGTCACTCTATGCCTGAAAGGGTATTCTTTTGACTTATACTGGGTGCTCCCTTGTGTCTGGTCAAAGCTATACCTCTCTGAAGAGCTCTAATTAGAGCGCAACACTATGTCAGGGGTTGCATTTACTCATTTCAGGTTGGCTTGGTTGGTATTTTACTAATTCAAAGCTGTAATACTGTGCCTGGAGTGGTAAATGGCTTTTGTATTTTACAGCTCGGCAAGGACAGCACTGTGCTAGTCCTATACATAAAGACTTTGCTGTTGAAATGGCAAAAGACTTTGTCCATTTCTATCTCGGCGTGGATAGCACTGTGCTAATCCTATGCTTAAAAACTTTGATAGAAAAGCAGACATTTGAGGTGAGCAGATCTAGAGTGTCGCTGGTGTTGAGAGTGCTCTATACAGAAGCTGCTTTCCACCTAAACTTGAGAACTACCCAGAGATCTCTGCTTCTTCTTTTGCATAATTTATTCGTTACTCTATGCCTGAAAGGGTATTCTTTTGACTTATACTGGGTGCTCACTTGTGTCTGGACAAACCTATACCTCTCTGAAGAGCTCTAATTAGAGCAAAACACTGTGTCAGGGGTTGCTTTTACTCATTTCAGGTTGGCTTGGTTGGTATTTTACTAATTCAAAGCTGTAATACTGTGCCTGAAGTGGTAAATGGCTTTAGTAATTTTACAGCTCGGCAAGGACAGCACTGTGCTAGTCCTATGCTTAACGACTTTGCTGTAGAAATGGCAAAAGACTTTGTCCATTTCTATCTCGGTGTGGATACCACTGTGCTAATCCTATGCTTAAAATCTTTGATAGAAAAGCAGACATTTGAGGTGAGCAGATCTAGAGTGTCGCTGGTGTTGAGAGTGCTCTATACAGGAGCTGCTTTTCTCCTAAACTTGAGAACTACCCAGAGTTCTCTGCTTCTTTTTTTGCATAATTTATTTGTCACTCTATGCCTGAAAGGGTATTCTTTTGACTTATACTGGGTGCTCCCTTGTGTTTGGACAAAGCTACATCTCTCTGAAGAGCTCTAATTAGAGCGAAAAACTGTGTCAGTAATTGCTTTTACTCATTTCAGGTTGGGTTGGTTGGTATTTTACTAATTCAAAGCTGTAATACTGTGCCTGGAGTGGTAAATGGCTTTTGTAATTTTACAGCTCGGCAAGGACAGCACTGTGCTAGTCCTATGCTTAAAGACTTTGCTGTAGAAATGGCAAAAGACTTTGTCCATTTCTATCCCGGCGTGGATAGCACAGTGCTAATTCTATGCTAAAAAACTTTGATAGAAAAGCAGACATTTGAGGTGAGCAGATCTAGAGTGTCGCTGGTGTTGAGAGTGCTCTATACAGAAGCTGCTTTCCACCTAAACTTGAGAACTACCCAGAGTTCTCTGCTTCTTTTTTTGCATAATTTATTCGTCACTCTATGCCTGAAAGGGTATTCTTTTGACTTATACTGGGTGCTCCCTTGTGTCTGGACAAAGCTATACCTCTCTGAAGAGCTCTAATTAGAGCAAAACACTGTGTCAGGGGTTGATTTTACTCATTTCAGGTTGGCTTGGTTGGTATTGTACTAATTCAAAGCTATAATACTGTACCTGGAGTGGTAAATGGCTTTTGTAATTTTACAGCTCGGCAAGACAGCACTGTGCTAGTTCTATTCTTAAAGACTTTGCTGTAGAAATGGCAAAAGACTTTGTCCATTTCTATCTCGGGGTGGATAGCACTGTGCTAATCCTATGCTTAAAAACTTTGATAGAAAAGCAGACATTTGAGGTGAGCAGATCTAGAGTGTCGCTGGTGTTGAGAGTGCTCTATACAGAAGCTGCTTTCCACCTAAACTTGAGAACTACCCAGAGATCTCTGCTTTTTTTTGCATAATTTATTCGTCACTCTATGCCTAAAAGGGTATTCTTTTGACTTATACTGGGTGCTCCCTTGTGTCTGGACAAACCTATACCTCTCTGAAGAGCTCCAATTAGAGCAAAACACTGTGTCAGGGGTTGCTTTTACTCATTTCAGGTTGGCTTGGTTGGTATTTTACTAATTCAAAGCTGTAATACTGTGCCTGGAGTGGTAAATGGCTTTAGTAATTTTACGGCTCGGCAAGGACAGCACTGTGCTAGTCCTATGCTTAACGACTTTGCTGTAGAAATGGCAAAAGACTTTGTCCATTTCTATCTCGGTGTGGATAGCACTGTGCTAATCCTATGCTTAAAATCTTTGATAGAAAAGCAGACATTTGAGGTGAGCAGATCTAGAGTGTTGCTGGTGTTGAGAGTGCTCTATACAGGAGCTGCTTTTCTCCTAAACTTGAGAACTACCCAGAGTTCTCTGCTTCTTTTTTTGCATAATTTATTTGTCACTCTATGCCTGAAAGGGTATTCTTTTGACTTATACTGGGTGCTCCCTTGTGTTTGGACAAAGCTATATCTCTCTGAAGAGCTCTAATTAGAGCGAAAAACTGTGTCAGTAATTGCTTTTACTCATTTCTGGTTGGGTTGGTTGGTATTTTACTAATTCAAAGCTGTAATACTGTGCCTGGAGTGGTAAATGGCTTTTGTAATTTTACAGCTCGGCAAGGACAGCACTGTGCTAGTCCTATACATAAAGACTTTGCTGTAGAAATGGCAAAAGACTTTGTCCATTTCTATCTCGGCGTGGATAGCACTGTGCTAATCCTATGCTTAAAAACTTTGATAGAAAAGCAGACATTTGAGGTGAGCAGATCTAGAGTGTCGCTGGTGTTGAGAGTGCTCTATACAGAAGCTGCTTTCCACCTAAACTTGAGAACTACCCAGAGATCTCTGCTTCTTCTTTTGCATAATTTATTCATTACTCTATGCCTGAAAGGGTATTCTTTTGACTTATACTGGGTGCTCCCTTGTGTCTGGACAAAGCTATACCTCTCTGAAGAGCTCTAATTAAAGCGAAACACTGAGTCAGGGGTTGCATTTACTCATTTCAGGTTGGCTTGGTTGGTATTTTACTAATTCAAAGCTGTAATACTGTGCCTGGAGTGGTAAATGGCTTTTGTCATTTTACAGCTCGGCAAGGACAGCACTGTGCTAGTCCTATACTTAAAGACTTTGCTGTAGAAATGGCAAAAGACTTTGTCCATTTCTATCTCGGTGTGGATAGCACTGTGCTAATCCTATGCTTAAAAACTTTGATAGAAAATCAGACATTTGAGGTGAGCAGATCTAGAGTGTCGCTGGTGTTGAGAGTGCTCTATACAGAAGCTGCTTTCCACCTAAACTTGAGAACTACCCAGAGATCTCTGCTTTTTTTTGCATAATTTATTCGTCACTCTATGCCTGAAAGGGTATTCTTTTGACTTATACTGGGTGCTCCCTTGTGTCTGGACAAACCTATACCTCTTTGAAGAGCTCTAATTAGAGCAAAACACTTTGTCAGGGGTTGCTTTTACTCATTTCAGGTTGGCTTGGTTGGTATTTTACTAATTCAAAGCTGTAATACTGTGCCTGGAGTGGTAAATGGCTTTAGTAATTTTACAGCTCGGCAAGGACAGCACTGTGCTAATCCTATGCTTAAAATCTTTGATAGAAAAGCAGACATTTGAAGTGAGCAGATCTAGAGTGTCGCTGGTGTTGAGAGTGCTCTATACAGGAGCTGCTTTTCTCCTAAACTTGAGAACTACCCATAGTTCTCTGCTTCTTTTTTTGCATAATTTATTTGTCACTCTATGCCTGAAAGGGTATTCTTTTGACTTATACTGGGTGATCCCTTGTGTTTGGACAAAGCTATATCTCTCTGAAGAGCTCTAATTAGAGCGAAAAACTGTGTCAGTAATTGCTTTTACTCATTTCAGGTTGGGTTGGTTGGTATTTTACTAATTCAAAGCTGTAATACTGTGCCTGGAGTAGTAAATGGCTTTTGTATTTTACAGCTCGGCAAGGACAGCACTGTGCTAGTCCTATACATAAAGACTTTGCTGTTGAAATGGCAAAAGACTTTGTCCATTTCTATCTCGGCGTGGATAGCACTGTGCTAATCCTATGCTTAAAAACTTTGATAGAAAAGCAGACATTTGAGGTGAGCAGATCTAGAGTGTTGCTGGTGTTGAGAGTGCTCTATACAGGAGCTGCTTTTCTCCTAAACTTGAGAACTACCCAGAGTTCTCTGCTTCTTTTTTTGCATAATTTATTCGTTACTCTATGCCTGAAAGGGTATTCTTTTGACTTATACTGGGTGCTCCCTTGTGTCTGGACAAAGCTATACCTCTCTGAAGAGCTCTAATTAAAGCGAAACACTGAGTCAGGGGTTGCTTTTACTCATTGCAGGTTGGCTTGGTTGGTATTTTACTAATTCAAAGCTGTAATATTGTGCCTGGAGTGGTAAATGGCTTTTGTCAGTTTACAGCTCGGCAAGGACAGCACTGTGCTAGTCCTATGCTTAAAGACTTTGCTGTAGAAATGGCAAAAGACTTTGTCCATTTCTATCCCGGCGTGGATAGCACAGTGCTAATTCTATGCTAAAAAACTTTGATAGAAAAGCAGACATTTGAGGTGAGCAGATCTAGAGTGTCGCTGGTGTTGAGAGTGCTCTATACAGAAGCTGCTTTCCACCTAAACTTGAGAACTACCCAGAGTTCTCTGCTTCTTTTTTTGCATAATTTATTCGTCACTCTATGCCTGAAAGGGTATTCTTTTGACTTATACTGGGTGCTCCCTTGTGTCTGGACAAAGCTATACCTCTCTGAAGAGCTCTAATTAGAGCAAAACACTGTGTCAGGGGTTGATTTTACTCATTTCAGGTTGGCTTGGTTGGTATTGTACTAATTCAAAGCTATAATACTGTACCTGGAGTGGTAAATGGCTTTTGTAATTTTACAGCTCGGCAAGACAGCACTGTGCTAGTTCTATTCTTAAAGACTTTGCTGTAGAAATGGCAAAAGACTTTGTCCATTTCTATCTCGGGGTGGATAGCACTGTGCTAATCCTATGCTTAAAAACTTTGATAGAAAAGCAGACATTTGAGGTGAGCAGATCTAGAGTGTCGCTGGTGTTGAGAGTGCTCTATACAGAAGCTGCTTTCCACCTAAACTTGAGAACTACCCAGAGATCTCTGCTTTTTTTTGCATAATTTATTCGTCACTCTATGCCTAAAAGGGTATTCTTTTGACTTATACTGGGTGCTCCCTTGTGTCTGGACAAACCTATACCTCTCTGAAGAGCTCCAATTAGAGCAAAACACTGTGTCAGGGGTTGCTTTTACTCATTTCAGGTTGGCTTGGTTGGTATTTTACTAATTCAAAGCTGTAATACTGTGCCTGGAGTGGTAAATGGCTTTAGTAATTTTACGGCTCGGCAAGGACAGCACTGTGCTAGTCCTATGCTTAACGACTTTGCTGTAGAAATGGCAAAAGACTTTGTCCATTTCTATCTCGGTGTGGATAGCACTGTGCTAATCCTATGCTTAAAATCTTTGATAGAAAAGCAGACATTTGAGGTGAGCAGATCTAGAGTGTTGCTGGTGTTGAGAGTGCTCTATACAGGAGCTGCTTTTCTCCTAAACTTGAGAACTACCCAGAGTTCTCTGCTTCTTTTTTTGCATAATTTATTTGTCACTCTATGCCTGAAAGGGTATTCTTTTGACTTATACTGGGTGCTCCCTTGTGTTTGGACAAAGCTATATCTCTCTGAAGAGCTCTAATTAGAGCGAAAAACTGTGTCAGTAATTGCTTTTACTCATTTCTGGTTGGGTTGGTTGGTATTTTACTAATTCAAAGCTGTAATACTGTGCCTGGAGTGGTAAATGGCTTTTGTAATTTTACAGCTCGGCAAGGACAGCACTGTGCTAGTCCTATACATAAAGACTTTGCTGTAGAAATGGCAAAAGACTTTGTCCATTTCTATCTCGGCGTGGATAGCACTGTGCTAATCCTATGCTTAAAAACTTTGATAGAAAAGCAGACATTTGAGGTGAGCAGATCTAGAGTGTCGCTGGTGTTGAGAGTGCTCTATACAGAAGCTGCTTTCCACCTAAACTTGAGAACTACCCAGAGATCTCTGCTTCTTCTTTTGCATAATTTATTCATTACTCTATGCCTGAAAGGGTATTCTTTTGACTTATACTGGGTGCTCCCTTGTGTCTGGACAAAGCTATACCTCTCTGAAGAGCTCTAATTAAAGCGAAACACTGAGTCAGGGGTTGCATTTACTCATTTCAGGTTGGCTTGGTTGGTATTTTACTAATTCAAAGCTGTAATACTGTGCCTGGAGTGGTAAATGGCTTTTGTCATTTTACAGCTCGGCAAGGACAGCACTGTGCTAGTCCTATACTTAAAGACTTTGCTGTAGAAATGGCAAAAGACTTTGTCCATTTCTATCTCGGTGTGGATAGCACTGTGCTAATCCTATGCTTAAAAACTTTGATAGAAAATCAGACATTTGAGGTGAGCAGATCTAGAGTGTCGCTGGTGTTGAGAGTGCTCTATACAGAAGCTGCTTTCCACCTAAACTTGAGAACTACCCAGAGATCTCTGCTTTTTTTTGCATAATTTATTCGTCACTCTATGCCTGAAAGGGTATTCTTTTGACTTATACTGGGTGCTCCCTTGTGTCTGGACAAACCTATACCTCTTTGAAGAGCTCTAATTAGAGCACAACACTTTGTCAGGGGTTGCTTTTACTCATTTCAGGTTGGCTTGGTTGGTATTTTACTAATTCAAAGCTGTAATACTGTGCCTGGAGTGGTAAATGGCTTTAGTAATTTTACAGCTCGGCAAGGACAGCACTGTGCTAATCCTATGCTTAAAATCTTTGATAGAAAAGCAGACATTTGAAGTGAGCAGATCTAGAGTGTCGCTGGTGTTGAGAGTGCTCTATACAGGAGCTGCTTTTCTCCTAAACTTGAGAACTACCCATAGTTCTCTGCTTCTTTTTTTGCATAATTTATTTGTCACTCTATGCCTGAAAGGGTATTCTTTTGACTTATACTGGGTGATCCCTTGTGTTTGGACAAAGCTATATCTCTCTGAAGAGCTCTAATTAAAGCGAAACACTGAGTCAGGGGTTGCTTTTACTCATTGCAGGTTGGCTTGGTTGGTATTTTACTAATTGAAAGCTGTAATATTGTGCCTGGAGTGGTAAATGGCTTTTGTCAGTTTACAGCTCGGCAAGGACAGCACTGTGCTAGTTCTATGCTTAAAGACTTTGCTGTAGAAATGACAAAAGACTTTGTCCATTTCTATCTCGGTGTGGATAGCACTGTGCTAATCCTATGCTTAAAAACTTTGATAGAAAAGCAGACATTTGAGGCGAGCAGATCTAGAGTGTTGCTGGTGTTGATAGTGCTCTAAACAGGAGCTGCTTTCAACCTAAACTTGATAACTACCCAGAGTTCTCTGCTTCTTTTTTTGCATAATTTATTTGTCACTCTATGCCTGAAAGGGTATTCTTTTGACTTATACTGGGTGCTCCCTTGTGTCTGGACAAAGCTATACCTCTCTGAAGAGCTCTAATTAGAGTGAAACACTGTGTCAGGAGTTGCTTTTACTCATTTCAGGTTGGGATGGTTGGTATTTTACTAATTCAAAGCTGTAATACTGTGCCTGGAATTGTAAATGGCTTTTGTCATTTTACAGCTCGGCAAGGACAGCACTGTGCTAGTCCTATTCATAAAGACTTTGCTGTAGAAATGGCAAAAGACTTTGTCCATTTCTATGTCGGCGTGGATAGCACTGTGATAATACTATGCTTAAAAACTTTGATTAAAACAGCAGACATTTGAGGTGAGCAGATCTAGAGTGTCGCTGGTGTTGAGAGTGCTCAATTCAGGAGCTGCTTTCCACCTAAACTTGAGAACTACCCAGAGTTCTCTGCTTCTTTTCTTGCATAATTTATTCATCACTCTATGCCTGAAAGGGTATTCTTTTGACTTATACTGGGTGCTCCCTTGTGTCTGGACAAAGCTATATCTCTCTGAAGAGCTCTAATTAAAGCGAAACACTGTGTCAGGGGTTGCTTTTACTCATTTCAGGTTGACTTGGTTGGTATTTTAGTAATTCAAAGCTGTAATTTTGTGCCTGGAGTGGTAAATGGTTTTTGTTATTTTACAGCTCGGCAAGGACAGCACTGTGCTAGTCCTATGCTTAAAGACTTTGCTGTAAAAATGGCAAATGACTTTGTCCATTTCTATCTCGGCGTGGATAGCACTGTGCTAATCCTATGCTTAAAAACTTTGATAGAAAAGCAGACATTTGAAGTGAGCAGATCTAGAGTGTCGCTGGTGTTGAGAGTGCTCTATACAGGAGATGCCTTCCACCTAAACTTGAAAATTACCCAGAGTTTTCTGCTTCTTTTTTGAATAATTTATTTGTCACTCTATGCCTGAAAGGGTATTCTTTTGACTTATACTGGGTGCTCCCTTGTGTCTGGAAAAAGCTATACCTCTCTGAAGAGCTCTAATTAGAGCGAAACACTGTGTTAGGGGTTGCTTTTACTCATTTCAGGTTGGCTTGGTTGGTATTTTACTAATTCAAAGCTGTAATACTGTGCCTGGAGTGGTAAATGGCTTTTGTAATTTTACAGCTCGGCAAGGACAGCACTGTGCTACTCCTATACATAAAGACTTTGCTGTAGAAATGGCAAAAGACTTTGTCCATTTCTATCTCGGCGTGGATCGCACTGTGCTAATCCTATGCTTAAAAACTTTGATAGAAAAGCAGACATTTGAGGTGAGCAGATCTAGAGTGTCGCTGGTGTTGAGAATGCTCTATACAGGAACTGCTTTCCACCTAAACTTGAGAACTACCCAGAGTTCTCTGCTTATTTTTTTGCATAATTTATTTGTCACTCTATGCCTGAAAGGGTATTCTTTTGACTTATACTGGGTGCTCCCTTGTGTCTGGGCAAAGCTATACTTCTCTGAAGAGCTCTAATTAAAGCGAAACAGTGAGTCAGGGGTTGCTTTTACTCATTGCAGGTTGGCTTGGTTGGTATTTTACTAATTCAAAGCTGTAATTCTGTGCCTGGAGTGGTAACTGCCTTTTGTCATTTTACAGCTCGGCAAGGACAGCACTGTGCTAGTCCTATGCTTAAAGTCTTTGCTGTAGAAATGGCAAAAGACTTTGTCCATTTCTATCTCGGCGTGGATAGCACTGTGCTAATCCTATGCTTAAAAACTTTGATAGGAAAGCAGACATTTGAGGCGAGCAGATCTAGAGTGTTGCTGGTGTTGAGAGTTCTCTATACAGGAGCTGCTTTTCTCCTAAACTTGAGAACTACCCAGAGTTCTCTGCTTCATTTTTTGCATAATTTATTCGTCACTCTATGCCTGAAAGGGTATTCTTTTGACTTATACTGGGTGCTCCCTTGTGTCTGGTCAAAGCTATACCTCTCTGAAGAGCTCTAATTAGAGCGAAACACTATGTCAGGGGTTGCATTTACTCATTTCAGGTTGGCATTTTACTAATTCAAAGCTGTAATACTGTGCCTGGAGTGGTAAATGGCTTTTGTCATTTTACAGCTCGGCAAGGACAGCACTGTGCTAGTCCTATACTTAAAGACTTTGCTGTAGAAATGGCAAAAGACTTTGTCCATTTCTATCTCGGTGTGGATAGCACTGTGCTAATCCTATGCTTAAAAACTTTGATAGAAAAGCAGACATTTGAGGTGAGCAGATCTAGAGTGTCGCTGGTGTTGAGAGTGCTCTATACAGAAGCTGCTTTCCACCTAAACTTGAGAACTACCCAGAGATCTCTGCTTTTTTTTTGCATAATTTATTCGTCACTCTATGCCTGAAAGGGTATTCTTTTGACTTATACTGGGTGCTCCCTTGTGTCTGGACAAACCTATACCTCTCTGAAGAGCTCTAATTAGAGCAAAACACTGTGTGAGGGGTTGTTTTTACTCATTTCAGGTTGGCTTGGTTGGTATTTTACTAATTCAAAGCTGTAATACTGTGCCTGGAGTGGTAAATGGCTTTAGTAATTTTACAGCTTGGCAAGGACAACACTGTGCTAGTCCTATGCTTAACGACTTTGCTGTAGAAATGGCAAAAGACTTTGTCCATTTCTATCTCGGTGTGGATAGCACTGTGCTAATCCTATGCTTAAAATCTTTGATAGAAAAGCAGACATTTGAGGTGAGCAGATCTAGAGTGTCGCTGGTGTTGAGAGTGCTCTATACAGAAGCTGCTTTCCACCTAAACTTGAGAACTACCCAGAGATCTCTGCTTTTTTTTTGCATAATTTATTCGTCACTCTATGCCTGAAAGGGTATTCTTTTGACTTATACTGGGTGCTCCCTTGTGTCTGGACAAACCTATACCTCTCTGAAGAGCTCTAATTAGAGCGAAAAACTGTGTCAGTAATTGCTTTTACTCATTTCAGGTTGGGTTGGTTGGTATTTTACTAATTCAAAGCTGTAATACTGTGCCTGGAGTGGTAAATGGCTTTTGTAATTTTACAGCTCGGCAAGGACAGCACTGTGCTAGTCCTATGCTTAAAGACTTTGCTGTAGAAATGGCAAAAGACTTTGTCCATTTCTATCCCGGCGTGGATAGCACAGTGCTAATTCTATGCTAAAAAACTTTGATAGAAAAGCAGACATTTGAGGTGAGCAGATCTAGAGTGTCGCTGGTGTTGAGAGTGCTCTATACAGGAGCTGCTTTTCTCCTAAACTTGAGAACTACCCAGAGTTCTCTGCTTCATTTTTTGCATAATTTATTCGTCACTCTATGCCTGAAAGGGTATTCTTTTGACTTATACTGGGTGCTCCCTTGTGTCTGGTCAAAGCTATACCTCTCTGAAGAGCTCTAATTAGAGCGAAACACTATGTCAGGGGTTGCATTTACTCATTTCAGGTTGGCTTGGTTGGTATTTTACTAATTCAAAGCTGTAATACTGTGCCTGGAGTGGTAAATGGCTTATGTCATTTTACAGCTCGGCAAGGACAGCACTGTGGTAGTCCTATACTTAAAGACTTTGCTGTAGAAATGGCAAAAGACTTTGTCCATTTCTATCTCGGTGTGGATAGCACTGTGCTAATCCTATGCTTAAAATCTTTGATAGAAAAGCAGACATTTGAGGTGAGCAGATCTAGAGTGTCGCTGGTGTTGAGAGTGCTCTATACAGCAGCTGCTTTTCTCCTAAACTTGAGAACTACCCAGAGTTCTCTGCTTCTTTTTTTGCATAATTTATTTGTCACTCTATGCCTGAAAGGGTATTCTTTTGACTTATACTGGGTGCTCCCTTGTGTTTGGACAAAGCTATATCTCTCTGAAGAGCTCTAATTAGAGCGAAAAACTGTGTCAGTAATTGCTTTTACTCATTTCAGGTTGGGTTGGTTGGTATTTTACTAATTCAAAGCTGTAATACTGTGCCTGGAGTGGTAAATGGCTTTTGTCATTTTACAGCTCGGCAAGGACAGCACTGTGCTAGTCCTATACTTAAAGACTTTGCTGTAGAAATGGTAAAAGACTTTGTCCATTTCTATCTCGGCGTGGATAGCACTGTGCTAATCCTATGCTTAAAAACTTTGATAGAAAAGCAGACATTTGAGGTGAGCAGATCTAGAGTGTCGCTGGTGTTGAGAGTGCTCTATACAGAAGCTGCTTTCCACCTAAACTTGAGAACTACCCAGAGATCTCTGCTTCTTCTTTTGCATAATTTATTTGTTACTCTATGCCTGAAAGGGTATTCTTTTGACTTATACTGGGTGCTCCCTTGTGTCTGGACAAAGCTATACCTCTCTGAAGAGCTCTAATTAAAGCGAAACACTGAGTCAGGGGTTGCTTTTACTCATTGCAGGTTGGCTTGGTTGGTATTTTACTAATTCAAAGCTGTAATATTGTGCCTGGAGTGGTAAATGGCTTTTGTAATTTTACAGCTCGGCAAGGACAGCACTGTGCTAGTCCTATACATAAAGACTTTGCTGTAGAAATGACAAAAGACTTTGTCCATTTCTATCTCGGCGTGGATAGCACTGTGCTAATCCTATGCTTAAAAACTTTGGGGCAGATTTATGAGACCCTTGCGCCACTTTTGCGTCACTTTTCCCATGTTAAAAGTGACGCAAAAGTGGCGCAAGGGGCTCATAAATCTGCCCCTTTGATAGAAAAGCAGACATTTGAGGCGAGCAGATCTAGAGTGTTGCTGGTGTTGAAAGTGCTCTATACAGGAGCTGCTTTCCACCTAAACTTGAGAACTCCCCAGAGTTCTCTGCTTTTTTTTTTGCATAATTTATTCGTCACTCTATGCCTGAAAGGGTATTCTTTTGAATTATACTGAGTGCTTCCTAGTGTCTGAACAACGCTATACCTCTCTGAAGAGCTCTAATTCGAGCGAAACACTGTGTCAGGGGTTGCTTTTACTCATTTCAGGTTGGGTTGGTTGGTATTTTACTAATTCAAAGCTGTAATACTGTGCCTGGAGTGGTAAATGGCTTTTGTCATTTTACAGCTCGGCAAGGACAGCACTGTGCTAGTCCTATTCATAAAGACTTTGCTGTAGAAATGGCAAAAGACTTTGTCCATTTCTATGTCGGCGTGGATAGTACTGTGCTAATCCTATGCTTAAAAACTTTGATTAAAACAGCAGACATTTGAGGTGAGCAGATCTAGAGTGTCGCTGGTGTTGAGAGTGCTCAATTCAGGAGCTGCTTTCCACCTAAACTTGAGAACTACCCAGAGTTCTCTGCTTCTTTTCTTGCATAATTTATTCATCACTCTATGCCTGAAAGGGTATTCTTTTGACTTATACTGGGTGCTCCCTTGTGTCTGGACAAAGCTATATCTCTCTGAAGAGCTCTAATTAAAGCGAAACACTGTGTCAGGGGTTGCTTTTATTCATTTCAGGTTAGCTTGGTTGGTATTTTAGTAATTCAAAGCTGTAATTTTGTGCCTGGAGTGGTAAATGTTTTTTGTTATTTTACAGCTCGGCAAGGACAGCACTGTGCTAGTCCTATGCTTAAAGACTTTGCTGTAAAAATGGCAAATTACTTTGTCCATTTCTATCTCGGCGTGGATAGCACTGTGCTAATCCTATGCTTAAAAACTTTGATAGAAAAGCAGACATTTGAAGTGAGCAGATCTAGAGTGTCGCTGGTGTTGGGAGTGCTCTATACAGGAGATGCCTTCCACCTAAACTTGAGAATTACCCAGAGTTCTCTGCTTCTTTTTTTGCATAATTTATTCGTCACTCTATGCCTGAAAGGGTATTCTTTTGACTTATACTGGGTGCTCCCTTGTGTCTGGACAAAGCTATACCTCTCTGAAGAGCTCTAATTAGAGCGAAACACTGTGTCAGGGGTTGCTTTTACTCATTTCAGGTTGGCTTGGTTGGTATTTTACTAATTCAAAGCTGTAATACTGTGCCTGGAGTGGTAAATGGCTTTTGTAATTTTACAGCTCGGCAAGGACAGCACTGTGCTAGTCCTATACATAAAGACTTTGCTGTAGAAATGGCAAAAGACTTTGTCCATTTCTATCTCGGCGTGGATAGCACTGTGCTAATCCTATGCTTAAAAACTTTGATAGAAAAGCAGACTTTTGAGGTGAGCAGATCTAGAGTGTCGCTGGTGTTGAGAGTGCTCTATACAGGAACTGCTTTCCACCTAAACTTGAGAACCACCCAGAGTTCTCTGCTTATTTTTTTGCATAATTTATTTGTCACTCTATGCCTGAAAGGGTATTCTTTTGACTTATACTGGGTGCTCCCTTGTGTCTGGGCAAAGCTATACTTCTCTGAAGAGCTCTAATTAAAGCGAAACACTGAGTCAGGAGTTGCTTTTACTCATTGCAGGTTGGCTTGGTTGGTATTTTTCTCATTCAAAGCTGTAATATTGTGCCTGGAGTGGTAAATGCTTTTTGTCATTTTACAGCTCGGCAAGGACAGCACTGTGCTAGTCCTATGCTTAAAGACTTTGCTGTAGAAATGGCAAAAGACTTTGTCCATTTCTATCCCGGCGTGGATAGCACAGTGCTAATTCTATGCTAAAAAACATTGATAGAAAAGCAGACATTTGAGGTGAGCAGATCTAGAGTGTCGCTGGTGTTGAGAGTGCTCTATACAGGAGCTGCTTTTCTCCTAAACTTGAGAACTACCCAGAGTTCTCTGCTTCATTTTTGCAAAATTTATTCGTCACTCTATGCCTGAAAGGGTATTCTTTTGACTTATACTGGGTGCTCCCTTGTGTCTGGTCAAAGCTATACCTCTCTGAAGAGCTCTAATTAGAGCGAAACACTATGTCAGGGGTTGCATTTACTCATTTCAGGTTGGCTTAGTTGGTATTTTACTAATTCAAAGCTGTAATACTGTGCCTGGAGTGGTAAATGGCTTTTGTCATTTTACAGCTCGGCAAGGACAGCACTGTGGTAGTCCTATACTTAAAGACTTTGCTGTAGAAATGGCAAAAGACTTTGTCCATTTCTATCTCGGTGTGGATAGCACTGTGCTAATCCTATGCTTAAAATCTTTGATAGAAAAGCAGACATTTGAGGTGAGCAGATCTAGAGTGTCGCTGGTGTTGAGAGTGCTCTATACAGCAGCTGCTTTTCTCCTAAACTTGAGAACTACCCAGAGTTCTCTGCTTCTTTTTTTGCATAATTTATTTGTCACTCTATGCCTGAAAGGGTATTCTTTTGACTTATACTGGGTGCTCCCTTGTGTTTGGACAAAGCTATATCTCTCTGAAGAGCTCTAATTAGAGCGAAAAACTGTGTCAGTAATTGCTTTTACTCATTTCAGGTTGGGTTGGTTGGTATTTTACTAATTCAAAGCTGTAATACTGTGCCTGGAGTGGTAAATGGCTTTTGTCATTTTACAGCTCGGCAAGGACAGCACTGTGCTAGTCCTATACTTAAAGACTTTGCTGTAGAAATGGTAAAAGACTTTGTCCATTTCTATCTCGGCGTGGATAGCACTGTGCTAATCCTATGCTTAAAAACTTTGATAGAAAAGCAGACATTTGAGGTGAGCAGATCTAGAGTGTCGCTGGTGTTGAGAGTGCTCTATACAGAAGCTGCTTTCCACCTAAACTTGAGAACTACCCAGAGATCTCTGCTTCTTCTTTTGCATAATTTATTTGTTACTCTATGCCTGAAAGGGTATTCTTTTGACTTATACTGGGTGCTCCCTTGTGTCTGGACAAAGCTATACCTCTCTGAAGAGCTCTAATTAAAGCGAAACACTGAGTCAGGGGTTGCTTTTACTCATTGCAGGTTGGCTTGGTTGGTATTTTACTAATTCAAAGCTGTAATATTGTGCCTGGAGTGGTAAATGGCTTTTGTAATTTTACAGCTCGGCAAGGACAGCACTGTGCTAGTCCTATACATAAAGACTTTGCTGTAGAAATGACAAAAGACTTTGTCCATTTCTATCTCGGCGTGGATAGCACTGTGCTAATCCTATGCTTAAAAACTTTGGGGCAGATTTATGAGACCCTTGCGCCACTTTTGCGTCACTTTTCCCATGTTAAAAGTGACGCAAAAGTGGCGCAAGGGGCTCATAAATCTGCCCCTTTGATAGAAAAGCAGACATTTGAGGCGAGCAGATCTAGAGTGTTGCTGGTGTTGAAAGTGCTCTATACAGGAGCTGCTTTCCACCTAAACTTGAGAACTACCCAGAGTTCTCTGCTTCATTTTTTGCATAATTTATTCGTCACTCTATGCCTGAAAGGGTATTCTTTTGACTTATACTGGGTGCTCCCTTGTGTCTGGACAAACCTATACCTCTCTGAAGAGCTCTAATTAGAGCAAAACACTGTGTCAGGGGTTGCTTTTACTCATTTCAGGTTGGCTTGGTTGGTATTTTAATAATTCAAAGCTGTAATACTGTGCCTGGAGTGGTAAATGGCTTTAGTAATTTTACAGCTCGGCACGGACAGCATTGTGCTAGTCCTATGCTTAAAGACTTTGCTGTAGAAATGGCAAAAGACTTTGTCCATTTCTATCTCGGCGTGGATAGTACTGTGCTAAGCCTATGCTTAAAATCTTTGATAGAAAAGCAGACATTTGAGGTGAGCAGATCTAGAGTGTCGCTGATGTTGAGAGTGCTCTATACAGGAGCTGCTTTTCTCCTAAACTTGAGAACTACCCAGAGTTCTCTGCTTCTTTTTTTGCATAATTTATTTGTCACTCTATGCCTGAAAGGGTATTCTTTTGACTTATACTGGGTGCTCCCTTGTGTTTGGACAAAGCTATATCTCTCTGAAGAGCTCTAATTAGAGCGAAAAACTGTGTCAGTAATTGCTTTTACTCATTTCAGGTTGGGTTGGTTGGTATTTTACTAATTCAAAGCTGTAATACTGTGCCTGGAGTGGTAAATGGCTTTTGTAATTTTACAGCTCGGCAAGGACAGCACTGTGCTAGTCCTATACATAAAGACTTTGCTGTAGAAATGGCAAAAGACTTTGTCCATTTCTATCTCGGCGTGGATAGCACTGTGCTAATCCTATGCTTAAAAACTTTGATAGAAAAGCAGACATTTGAGGTGAGCAGATCTAGAGTGTCGCTGGTGTTGAGAGTGCTCTATACAGAAGCTGCTTTCCACCTAAACTTGAGAACTACCCAGAGTTCTCTGCTTCATTTTTTGCATAATTTATTCGTCACTCTATGCCTGAAAGGGTATTCTTTTGACTTATACTGGGTGCTCCCTTGTGTCTGGACAAAGCTATACCTCTCTGAAGAGCTCTAATTAGAGTGAAACACTATGTCAGTAATTGCTTTTACTCATTTCAGGTTGGGTTGGTTGGTATTTTACTAATTCAAAGCTGTAATACTGTGCCTGGAGTGGTAAATGGCTTTTGTAATTTTACAGCTCGGCAAGGACAGGACTGTGCTAGTCCTATGCTTAAAGACTTTGCTGTAGAAATGGCAAAAGACTTTGTCCATTTCTATCCCGGCGTGGATAGCACAGTGCTAATTCTATGCTAAAAAACTTTGATAGAAAAGCAGACATTTGAGGTGAGCAGATCTAGAGTGTCGCTGGTGTTGAGAGTGCTCTATACAGGAGCTGCTTTTCTCCTAAACTTGAGAACTACCCAGAGTTCTCTGCTTCATTTTTTGCATAATTTATTCGTCACTCTATGCCTGAAAGGGTATTCTTTTGACTTATACTGGGTGCTCCCTTGTGTCTGGTCAAAGCTATACCTCTCTGAAGAGCTCTAATTAGAGCGAAACACTATGTCAGGGGTTGCATTTACTCATTTCAGGTTGGCTTGGTTGGTATTTTACTAATTCAAAGCTGTAATACTGTGCCTGGAGTGGTAAATGGCTTTTGTCATTTTACAGCTCGGCAAGGACAGCACTGTGGTAGTCCTATACTTAAAGACTTTGCTGTAGAAATGGCAAAATACTTTGTCCATTTCTATCTCGGTGTGGATAGCACTGTGCTAATCCTATGCTTAAAATCTTTGATAGAAAAGCAGACATTTGAGGTGAGCAGATCTAGAGTGTCGCTGGTGTTGAGAGTGCTCTATACAGCAGCTGCTTTTCTCCTAAACTTGAGAACTACCCAGAGTTCTCTGCTTCTTTTTTTGCATAATTTATTTGTCACTCTATGCCTGAAAGGGTATTCTTTTGACTTATACTGGGTGCTCCCTTGTGTTTGGACAAAGCTATATCTCTCTGAAGAGCTCTAATTAGAGCGAAAAACTGTGTCAGTAATTGCTTTTACTCATTTCAGGTTGGGTTGGTTGGTATTTTACTAATTCAAAGCTGTAATACTGTGCCTGGAGTGGTAAATGGCTTTTGTCATTTTACAGCTCGGCAAGGACAGCACTGTGCTAGTCCTATACTTAAAGACTTTGCTGTAGAAATGGTAAAAGACTTTGTCCATTTCTATCTCGGCGTGGATAGCACTGTGCTAATCCTATGCTTAAAAACTTTGATAGAAAAGCAGACATTTGAGGTGAGCAGATCTAGAGTGTCGCTGGTGTTGAGAGTGCTCTATACAGAAGCTGCTTTCCACCTAAACTTGAGAACTACCCAGAGATCTCTGCTTCTTCTTTTGCATAATTTATTTGTTACTCTATGCCTGAAAGGGTATTCTTTTGACTTATACTGGGTGCTCCCTTGTGTCTGGACAAAGCTATACCTCTCTGAAGAGCTCTAATTAAAGCGAAACACTGAGTCAGGGGTTGCTTTTACTCATTGCAGGTTGGCTTGGTTGGTATTTTACTAATTCAAAGCTGTAATATTGTGCCTGGAGTGGTAAATGGCTTTTGTAATTTTACAGCTCGGCAAGGACAGCACTGTACTAGTCCTATACATAAAGACTTTGCTGTAGAAATGACAAAAGATTTTGTCCATTTCTATCTCGGCGTGGATAGCACTGTGCTAATCCTATGCTTAAAAACTTTGGGGCAGATTTATGAGACCCTTGCGCCACTTTTGCGTCACTTTTCCCATGTTAAAAGTGACGCAAAAGTGGCGCAAGGGGCTCATAAATCTGCCCCTTTGATAGAAAAGCAGACATTTGAGGCGAGCAGATCTAGAGTGTTGCTGGTGTTGAAAGTGCTCTATACAGGAGCTGCTTTCCACCTAAACTTGAGAACTCCCCAGAGTTCTCTGCTTCTTTTTTTGCATAATTTATTCGTCACTCTATGCCTGAAAGGGTATTCTTTTGAATTATACTGAGTGCTTCCTTGTGTCTGAACAACGCTATACCTCTCTGAAGAGCTCTAATTAAAGCGAAACACTGTGTCAGGGGTTGCTTTTATTCATTTCAGGTTAGCTTGGTTGGTATTTTAGTAATTCAAAGCTGTAATTTTGTGCCTGGAGTGGTAAATGTTTTTTGTTATTTTACAGCTCGGCAAGGACAGCACTGTGCTAGTCCTATGCTTAAAGACTTTGCTGTAAAAATGGCAAATTACTTTGTCCATTTCTATCTCGGCGTGGATAGCACTGTGCTAATCCTATGCTTAAAAACTTTGATAGAAAAGCAGACATTTGAAGTGAGCAGATCTAGAGTGTCGCTGGTGTTGGGAGTGCTCTATACAGGAGATGCCTTCCACCTAAACTTGAGAATTACCCAGAGTTCTCTGCTTCTTTTTTTGCATAATTTATTCGTCACTCTATGCCTGAAAGGGTATTCTTTTGACTTATACTGGGTGCTCCCTTGTGTCTGGACAAAGCTATACCTCTCTGAAGAGCTCTAATTAGAGCGAAACACTGTGTCAGGGGTTGCTTTTACTCATTTCAGGTTGGCTTGGTTGGTATTTTACTAATTCAAAGCTGTAATACTGTGCCTGGAGTGGTAAATGGCTTTTGTAATTTTACAGCTCGGCAAGGACAGCACTGTGCTAGTCCTATACATAAAGACTTTGCTGTAGAAATGGCAAAAGACTTTGTCCATTTCTATCTCGGCGTGGATAGCACTGTGCTAATCCTATGCTTAAAAACTTTGATAGAAAAGCAGACTTTTGAGGTGAGCAGATCTAGAGTGTCGCTGGTGTTGAGAGTGCTCTATACAGGAACTGCTTTCCACCTAAACTTGAGAACCACCCAGAGTTCTCTGCTTATTTTTTTGCATAATTTATTTGTCACTCTATGCCTGAAAGGGTATTCTTTTGACTTATACTGGGTGCTCCCTTGTGTCTGGGCAAAGCTATACTTCTCTGAAGAGCTCTAATTAAAGCGAAACACTGAGTCAGGAGTTGCTTTTACTCATTGCAGGTTGGCTTGGTTGGTATTTTTCTCATTCAAAGCTGTAATATTGTGCCTGGAGTGGTAAATGCTTTTTGTCATTTTACAGCTCGGCAAGGACAGCACTGTGCTAGTCCTATGCTTAAAGACTTTGCTGTAGAAATGGCAAAAGACTTTGTCCATTTCTATCCCGGCGTGGATAGCACAGTGCTAATTCTATGCTAAAAAACTTTGATAGAAAAGCAGACATTTGAGGTGAGCAGATCTAGAGTGTCGCTGGTGTTGAGAGTGCTCTATACAGGAGCTGCTTTTCTCCTAAACTTGAGAACTACCCAGAGTTCTCTGCTTCATTTTTTGCAAAATTTATTCGTCACTCTATGCCTGAAAGGGTATTCTTTTGACTTATACTGGGTGCTCCCTTGTGTCTGGTCAAAGCTATACCTCTCTGAAGAGCTCTAATTAGAGCGAAACACTATGTCAGGGGTTGCATTTACTCATTTCAGGTTGGCTTAGTTGGTATTTTACTAATTCAAAGCTGTAATACTGTGCCTGGAGTGGTAAATGGCTTTTGTCATTTTACAGCTCGGCAAGGACAGCACTGTGGTAGTCCTATACTTAAAGACTTTGCTGTAGAAATGGCAAAAGACTTTGTCCATTTCTATCTCGGTGTGGATAGCACTGTGCTAATCCTATGCTTAAAATCTTTGATAGAAAAGCAGACATTTGAGGTGAGCAGATCTAGAGTGTCGCTGGTGTTGAGAGTGCTCTATACAGCAGCTGCTTTTCTCCTAAACTTGAGAACTACCCAGAGTTCTCTGCTTCTTTTTTTGCATAATTTATTTGTCACTCTATGCCTGAAAGGGTATTCTTTTGACTTATACTGGGTGCTCCCTTGTTTTGGACAAAGCTATATCTCTCTGAAGAGCTCTAATTAGAGCGAAAAACTGTGTCAGTAATTGCTTTTACTCATTTCAGGTTGGGTTGGTTGGTATTTTACTAATTCAAAGCTGTAATACTGTGCCTGGAGTGGTAAATGGCTTCTGTAATTTTACAGCTCGGCAAGGACAGCACTGTGCTAGTCCTATACATAAAGACTTTGCTGTAGAAATGGCAAAAGACTTTGTCCATTTCTATCTCGGCGTGGATAGCACTGTGCTAATCCTATGCTAAAAAACTTTGATAGAAAAGCAGACATTTGAGGTGAGCAGATCTAGAGTGTCGCTGGTGTTGAGAGTGCTCTATACAGAAGCTGCTTTCCACCTAAACTTGAGAACTACCCAGAGTTCTCTGCTTCATTTTTTGCATAATTTATTTGTCACTCTATGCCTGAAAGGGTATTCTTTTGACTTATACTGGGTGCTCCCTTGTGTCTGGTCAAAGCTATACCTCTCTGAAGAGCTCTAATTAGAGCGAAACACTATGTCAGGGGTTGCATTTACTCTTTTCAGGTTGGCTTGGTTGGTATTTCACTAATTCAAAGCTGTAATACTGTGCCTGGAGTGATAAATGGCTTTAGTAATTTTACAGCTCGGCAAGGACAGCACTGTGCTAATCCTATGATTAAAATCTTTGATAGAAAAGCAGACATTTGAGGTGAGCAGATCTAGAGTGTCGCTGGTGTTGAGAGTGCTCTATACAGGAGCTGCTTTTCTCCTAAACTTGAGAACTACCCAGAGTTCTCTGCTTCTTTTTTTGCATAATTTATTCGTCACTCTCTGCCTGAAAGGGTATTCTTTTGACTTATACTGGGTGCTCCCTTGTGTGTGGACAAACCTATACCTCTCTGAAGAGCTCTAATTAGAGCAAAACACTGTGTCAGGGGTTGCTTTTACTCATTTCAGGTTGGCTTGGTTGGTATTTTACTAATTCAAAGCTGTAATACTGTGCCTGGAGTGGTAAATGGCTTTAGTAATTTTACAGCTTGGCAAGGACAGCACTGTGCTAGTCCTATGCTTAACGACTTTGCTGTAGAAATGGCAAAAGACTTTGTCCATTTCTATCTCGGTGTGGATAGCACTGTGCTAATCCTATGCTTAAAATCTTTGATAGAAAAGCAGACATTTGAGGTGAGCAGATCTAGAGTGTCGCTGGTGTTGAGAGTGCTCAATACAGCAGCTGCTTTTCTCCTAAACTTGAGAACTACCCAGAGTTCTCTGCTTATTTTTTTGCATAATTTATTTGTCACTCTATGCCTGAAAGGGTATTCTTTTGACTTATACTGGGTGCTCCCTTGTGTTTGGACAAAGCTATATCTCTCTGAAGAGCTCTAATTAGAGCGAAAAACTGTGTAAGTAATTGCTTTTACTCATTTCAGGTTGGGTTGGTTGGTATTTTACTAATTCAAAGCTGTAATACTGTGTCTGGAGTGGTAAATGGCTTTTGTAATTTTACAGCTCGGCAAGGACAGCACTGTGCTAGTCCTATACATAAAGACTTTGCTGTAGAAATGGCAAAAGACTTTGTCCATTTCTATCTCGGCGTGGATAGCACTGTGCTAATCCTATGCTTAAAAATTTTGATAGAAAAGCAGACATTTGAGGTGAGCAGATCTAGAGTGTCGCTGGTGTTGAGAGTGCTCTATACAGCAGCTGCTTTTCTCCTAAACTTGAGAACTACCCAGAGTTCTCTGCTTCTTTTTTTGCATAATTTATTTGTCACTCTATGCCTGAAAAGGTATTCTTTTGACTTATACTGGGTGCTCCCTTGTGTCTGTACAAAGCTATACCTCTCTGAAGAGCTCTAATTAGAGCGAAACACTATGTCAGGGGTTGCATTTACTTTTTTCAGGTTGGCTTGGTTGGTATTTTACTAATTCAAAGCTGTAATACTGTGCCTGGAGTGGTAAATGGCTTTTGTCATTTTACAGCTCGGCAAGGACAGCACTGTGCTAGTCCTATACTTAAAGACTTTGCTGTAGAAATGGCAAAAGACTTTGTCCATTTCTATCTCGGTGTGGATAGCACTGTGCTAATCCTATGCTTAAAAACTTTGATAGAAAAGCAGACATTTGAGGTGAGCAGATCTAGAGTGTCGCTGGTGTTGAGAGTGCTCTATACAGAAGCTGCTTTCCACCTAAACTTGAGAACTACCCAGAGATCTCTGCTTTTTTTTTGCATAAATTATTCGTCACTCTATGCCTGAAAGGGTATTCTTTTGATTTACACTGGGTGCTCCCTTGTGTATGGACAAACCTATACCTCTCTGAAGAGCTCTAATTAGAGCAAAACACTGTGTCAGGGGTTGCTTTTACTCATTTCAGGTTGGCTTGGTTGGTATTTTACTAATTCAAAGCTGTAATACTGTGCCTGGAGTGGTAAATGGCTTTAGTAATTTTACAGCTCGGCAAGGACAGCACTGTGCTAATCCTATGCTTAAAATCTTTGATAGAAAAGCAGACATTTGAGGTGAGCAGATCTAGAGTGTCGCTGGTGTTGAGAGTGCTCTATACAGCAGCTGCTTTTCTCCTAAACTTGAGAACTACCCAGAGTTCTCTGCTTCTTTTTTTGCATAATTTATTTGTCACTCTATGCCTGAAAGGGTATTCTTTTGACTTATGCTGGGTGCTCCCTTGTGTTTGGACAAAGCTATATCTCTCTGAAGAGCTCTAATTAGAGCGAAAAACTGTGTCAGTAATTGCTTTTACTCATTTCAGGTTGGGTTGGTTGGTATTTTACTAATTCAAAGCTGTAATACTGTGCCTGGAGTGGTAAATGGCTTTTGTAATTTTATAGCTCGGCAAGGACAGCACTGTGCTAGTCCTATACATAAAGACTTTGCTGTAGAAATGGCAAAAGACTTTGTCCATTTCTATCTCGGCGTGGATAGCACTGTGCTAATCCTATGCTTAAAAACTTTGATAGAAAAGCAGACATTTGAGGTGAGCAGATCTAGAGTGTCGCTGGTGTTGAGAGTGCTCTATACAGAAGCTGCTTTCCACTTAAACTTGAGAACTACCCAGAGTTCTCTGCTTCTTTTTTTGCATAATTTATTCGTCACTCTATGCCTGAAAGGGTATTCTTTTGACTTATACTGGGTGCTCCCTTGTGTCTGGTCAAAGCTATACCTCTCTGAAGAGCTCTAATTAGAGCGAAACACTATGTCAGGCGTTGCATTTACTCTTTTCAGGTTGGCTTGGTTGGTATTTCACTAATTCAAAGCTGTAATACTGTGCCTGGAGTGGTAAATGGCTTTTGTCATTTTACAGCTCGGCAAGGACAGCACTGTGCTAGTCCTATACTTAAAGACTTTGCTGTAGAAATGGCAAAAGACTTTGTCCATTTCTATCTCGGTGTGGATAGCACTGTGCTAATCCTATGCTTAAAAACTTTGATAGAAAAGCAGACATTTGAAGTGAGCAGATCTAGAGTGTCGCTGGTGTTGAGAGTGCTCTATACAGAAGCTGCTTTCCACCTAAACTTGAGAACTACCTAGAGATCTCTGCTTTTTTTTTGCATAATTTATTCGTCACTCTATGCCTGAAAGGGTATTCTTTTGACTTATACTGGGTGCTCCCTTGTGTCTGGACAAACCTATACCTCTCTGAAGAGCTCTAATTAGAGCAAAACACTGTGTCAGGGGTTGCTTTTACTCATTTCAGGTTGGCTTGGTTGGTATTTTACTAATTCAAAGCTGTAATACTGTGCCTGGAGTGGTAAATGGCTTTAGTAATTTTACAGCTCGGCACGGACAGCATTGTGCTAGTCCTATGCTTAAAGACTTTGCTGTAGAAATGGCAAAAGTCTTTGTCCATTTCTATCTCGGCGTGGATAGCACTGTGCTAAGCCTATGCTTAAAATCTTTGATAGAAAAGCAGACATTTGAGGTGAGCAGATCTAGAGTGTCGCTGATGTTGAGAGTGCTCTATACAGGAGCTGCTTTTCTCCTAAACTTGAGAACTACCCAGAGTTCTCTGCTTCTTTTTTTGCATAATTTATTTGTCACTCTATGCCTGAAAGGGTATTCTTTTGACTTATACTGGGTGCTCCCTTGTGTTTGGACAAAGCTATATCTCTCTGAAGAGCTCTAATTAGAGCGAAAAACTGTGTCAGTAATTGCTTTTACTCATTTCAGGTTGGGTTGGTTGGTATTTTACTAATTCAAAGCTGTAATACTGTACCTGGAGTGGTAAATGGCTTTTGTAATTTTACAGCTCGGCAAGGACAGCACTGTGCTAGTCCTATACATAAAGACTTTGCTGTAGAAATGGCAAAAGACTTTGTCCATTTCTATCTCGGCGTGGATAGCACTGTGCTAATCCTATGCTTAAAAACTTTGATAGAAAAGCAGACATTTGAGGTGAGCAGATCTAGAGTGTCGCTGGTGTTGAGAGTGCTCTATACAGAAGCTGCTTTCCACCTAAACTTGAGAACTACCCAGAGTTCTCTGCTTCATTTTTTGCATAATTTATTCGTCACTCTATGCCTGAAAGGGTATTCTTTTGACTTATACTGGGTGCTCCCTTGTGTCTGGACAAAGCTATACCTCTCTGAAGAGCTCTAATTAGAGCGAAACACTATGTCAGGGGTTGCATTTACTCATTTCAGGTTGGCTTGGTTGGTATTTTACTAATTCAAAGCTGTAATACTGTGCTTGGAGTGGTAAATGGCTTTTGTCATTTTACAGCTCGGCAAGGACAGCATTGTGCTAGTCCTATACTTAAAGACTTTGCTGTAGAAATGGCAAATGACTTTGTCCATTTCTATCTCGGTGTGGATAGCACTGTACTAATCCTATGCTTAAAAACTTTGATAGAAAAGCAGACGTTTGAGATGAGCAGATCTAGAGTGTCGCTGGTGTTGAGAGTGCTCTATACAGAAGCTGCTTTCCACCTAAACTTGAGAACTACCCAGAGATCTCTGCTTTTTTTTTGCATAATTTATTCGTCACTCTATGCCTGAAAGGGTATTCTTTTGACTTATACTGGGTGCTCCCTTGTGTCTGGACAAACCTATACCTCTCTTAAGAGCTCTAATTAGAGCAACACACTGTGTCAGGGGTTGCTTTTACTCATTTCAGGTTGGCTTGGTTGGTATTTTACTAATTCAAAGCTGTAATACTGTGCCTGGAGTGGTAAATGGCTTTTGTAATTTTACAGCTCCACAAGGACAGCACTGTGCTAGTCCTATGCTTAAAGACTTTGCTGTAGAAATGGCAAAAGACTTTGTCCATTTCTATGTCGGCGTGGATAGCACTGTGCTAATCCTATGCTTAAAAACTTTGATTAAAATAGCAGACATTTGAGGTGAGCAAATCTAGAGTGTCGCTGGTGTTGAGAGTGCTCAATTCAGGAGCTGCTTTCAACCTAAACTTGAGAACTATCCAGAGTTCTCTGCTTCTTTTTTTGCATAATTTATTCGTCACTCTATGCCAGAAAGGGTATTCTTTTGACTTATACTGGGTGCTCCCTTGTGTCTGGACAAAACTATATCTCTTTGAAGAGCTCTAATTAGAGCGAAACACTGTGTCAGGGGTTGCTTTTACTCATTTCAGGTTGGCTTGGTTGGTATTTTACTAATTCAAAGCTGTAATATTGTGCATGGAGTGGTAAATGGTTTTTGTCATTTTGCAGCTCGGCAAGGACAGCACTGTGCTAATCCTATGCTTAAAGACTTTGCTGTAGAAATGGCAAAAGACTTTGTCCATTTCTATCTCGGCGTGGATAGCACTGTGCTAATCCTATGCTAAAAAACTTTGATAGAAAAGCAGACATTTGAGGTGAGCAGATCTAGAGTGTCGCTGGTGTTGAGAGTGCTCTATACAGGAGCTGCTTTTCTCCTAAACTTGAGAACTACCCAGAGTTCTCTGCTTCTTTTTTTGCATAATTTATTTGTCACTCTATGCCTGAAAGGGTATTCTTTTGTCTTATACTGGGTGCACCCTTGTGTTTGGACAAAGCTATATTTCTCTGAAGAGCTCTAATTAGAGTGAAAAACTGTGTCAGTAATTGCTTTTACTCATTTCAGGTTGGGTTGGTTGGTATTTTACTAATTCAAAGCTGTAATACTGTGCCTGGAGTGGTAAATGGCTTTTGTAATTTTACAGCTCGGCAAGGACAGCACTGTGCTAGTCCTATATATAAAGACTTTGCTGTAGAAATGGCAAAAGACTTTGTCCATTTCTATCTCGGCGTGGATCGCACTGTGCTAATCCTATGCTTAAAAACTTTGATAGAAAAGCAGACATTTGAGGTGAGCAGATCTAGAGTGTCGCTGGTGTTGAGAGTGCTCTATACAGAAGCTGCTTTCCACCTAAACTTGAGAACTACCCAGAGTTCTCTGCTTCATTTTTTGCATAATTTATTCGTCACTCTCTGCCTGAAAGGGTATTCTTTTGACTTATACTGGGTGCTCCCTTGTGTCTGGTCAAAGCTATACCTCTCTGAAGAGCTCTAATTAGAGCGAAACACTATGTCAGGGGTTGCATTTACTCATTTCAGGTTGGCTTGGTTGGTATTTTACTAATTCAAAGCTGTAATACTGTGCCTGGAGTGGTAAATGGCTTTTGTCATTTTACAGCTCGGCAAGGACAGCACTGTGCTAGTCCTATACTTAAAGACTTTGCTGTAGAAATGGCAAATGACTTTGTCCATTTCTATCTCGGTGTGGATAGCACTGTGCTAATCCTATGCTTAAAAACTTTGATAGAAAAGCAGACATTTGAGGTGAGCAGATCTAGAGTGTCGCTGGTGTTGAGAGTGCTCTATACAGAAGCTGCTTTCCACCTAAACTTGAGAACTACCCAGAGATCTCTGCTTTTTTTATGTTTAAAACGTTTTTATTCAGACAAAACAAACCATGGGGGAGGGGGATAGGAGGGCAGGATACATGGAATACAGTCAAAGAAAAAGGGTGCAACTCCAGAGGGTTGGCAATAGGTAGCGCGGTAGGTCAGGGGGAAAAACACAGTAAATGAAAGCTGGAAATACAAGCTGTGAAATCCCCGCACGCGTATCCGACACCCCAAATCTAAGCAATAAAACCCCCCCCCATCAACACCCCAATAGAACACAATCCCCCCTCTCCCATCCCCCATCCCCCATCCTCCCAGTAACGAAACAACAACACTCCCCCCCCCCGTCCTATGGTCCCGCATCAGAGTAATCCTAACCAGGAAGCCCCGCACCCCCCCCCCCACCCCGGGGGGTCCCCGTCTCACATATAAGCTAGTCCGCCGGGGTCACCGGCGGCGTCAGCCTGAGAAGTCTAAGATACCTCGGGCGGGTGAGCTCCCGGAATTCAGTGGACAGCAGCGCTAGAAAGGGTTGCCATAGCTCTTCAAATTGGTCTATCTCCCCCGCAACCGTAAGCGACAGCTTCTCCATCCCCAGCACATGCCAGAGCCTATGCAACCAACCGGTGATGGAGGGGACGGTGGTTGTGCGCCAGTGGATTAGAATGTTCTGAACCGCAGACCCCAGCGCGATTGCGATCTGCCTACCCCTACGGGACTTCAGTGGGTACATTAGGTCATTGGGGAGGCCCAACAGGACATACGCCGGGAATCGCGGCAGCTCTATCCCAAAGTGCTTATCCACCTCGTCCAAGACTTCCTTCCAGTAGGCGGTCAGCACTGGGCAATCCCAAAGAATGTGTTTAAGGGTACCTTCCTGCCCACAGCTCCGCCAGCACCCCCCGTCAGTGTGTTTATGCATTTCATACAGTCTCTCCGGGGTGTAGTACCAGTATGTGGACACCTTAGTAAAGGTCTCCGTAAGGCCCGTGTGATATGCAGAGTGCCGCGCCCGATACGCAATTTTGTCCCATTCCTTGTGGCTGAGTGTCCTACCCAATTCCCTGTGCCAACGCTCCCTCCCCGGGTTGTAATAGTGAAACGGCGGGGGTTGTAGGTATTTGTACAGATCGGTGATCAGTTTAGCGTCGGAGGTCCGAGTAGCCAACCACCTCTCATACGGTGTAATTGGACGGGCGGCGGAGGCACGCACCTGGGGCTGGAGGGCCCAATGCCGAACTTGCATGTAGCGCAATCTGTCCAGCTCCGTTAGGCCGAACTCCTGGCGGAGTTGCTGAAAAGGAACCACTCCTTCCGGGCCATAGATCTGGAAGAGTGCCCTGCAGCCCGCCTGCACCCAGTGGGAGAAAACCCCCGGCTCCATCCCTGGGGAGAAGTCCGGGTTGCCCGCAATGGGCGTGAGCGGCGAAGGGAAGGTGGTAAGGCCCCGGGCCTCACAGACCGCGTCCCACACCCGCAGGGGGACCCGCGTAACAAAGGAAGCGTAAAGATTAGGGGGGCGATGCGCACGGCGCAGGAATGGAACCTCTTGTAAGGTGCGGCCCGCCACTGCCTGGTCCTGGAAGAGCCAATGTTTGTCGGACTCCCACCTGCTCCACTCCACCAGATAGCGGAGCTGTGCCGCCTGAAAGTACTTACGGAGGTCCGGAATGCCGAGACCCCCCGCTTCCGGAGCAAGCGTGGAGAGGACCCTCTTCATGCGTGGCCTGCGGCCCTGCCAGACAAAGCGGGAGATGTCAGCCTGCATTTGTCGTATCCAGCCCACCGGGGGTTGGAGCGGAAGGGCCCGGAAAAGATATAGTATCTGGGGCAACACCGTCATCTTGACCGCCGTGATTCGCCCCAGCCAGGACAGCAGGCCTTTGTTCCAGCGGCCAAGCTCGTCCTTGATCTTCCTGCTGAGGGAGGCATAATTGGCCGTAACCATCTCCGGTAATGTAGGCGCCAGCAGAATCCCCAGATACGGCACCGTGGACGAGGACCACTGCATGGGGAAGAGCCGCTGAAGATCCCTCCTGGTTTCCGCAGCCAGGGACACGTCTAAGGCCATCGACTTGCTCATATTCATTTTGAAGCCGGCCACCCCCGCAAAGGCGTCCAGCTCTCGGAGGCAAGCAGGCAGCGACCTCCTAGGGTTGTCCAAAGTCAGCAGGACATCGTCCGCGTAGAGACTGACGGTGTGGACGTACTGGCCCATCCGGACCCCGACAGCATCCGGATTATTACGAATCCTCTGAGCAAACGGCTCCATGTAGAGGGCAAACAAGAGCGGCGAAAGAGGGCAGCCCTGCCGCGTGCCGCGCTCGATGGCAAAGCCACCGGAGCTACACCCGTTGACCCGCACCGACGCTGAAGGATGCTTATAGCAGTTAAAGACCATGGTGCGGAACTTATCGCCGATTCCCAGTTTCTTGAGGACCAGCTCAAGATACGGCCAGTGAACTCTGTCGAAGGCCTTCTCCGCATCAACGGACAGCAACATCCGCTCCCCCGAGATCCTTGAGGCCTTCTCCAGAACATGCGTCACCCTCTTGGTGTTGTCAACCGTCTGTCTGCCGGGCACAAAACCAGCCTGGTCCGCCTCCACCAGGTCGGGGAGGTGTGGACTCAGCCTGGACGCGAGAATCCCCGTGTACAACTTGAGGTCGACATTTAAAAGCGAGATGGGTCGGTACGAGCCGCAGAGGGTCCGGTCCTTCCCAGGTTTCGGGATTACCGCGACCGTCGCCCTCAGGAGATCCGGAGGGATGGCTCCCGGTTCGGAGAAAGAGTTAAATAGCCGAGTAAGGACAGGGGCCACGGCCGTGCAAAAAGTCTTGTAAAATAGCGACGTGTACCCGTCCGGGCCCGGGGCCTTGCCATGTTTCAGCCGCGCGATAGCTGAAATCACTTCCTCAACATGGATGTCCCGCTCCAGGTGGTCAGCCTGAGCCGGATCCAGTACCGGGAGGGTCACCGACTCCAAATAGCCGTCGGCATCCCGTGGCGAGGAGGGCTCCTCAGCATACAGCGCCTCGTAGAAGCCGCGGAAAGACTCCGCTACCTCCGCGTCCCCGGAGACAACCCCCCCGTCCGCGCCCACCAATTCTTTCACAACGCTGCGCTGTTGTGCAACCCGGAGCCGGTGTGCTAGGAGCTTGCCACATCTGTCCCCCCCAGTGTAGTAGGCATGTTTCAAGCGTAGGGCGGCGTACTCCGCCCTGTCAAGATCCAAAGCCGACAGGAGCTTCCTCGCTGCCTTCAACTGCCTCCACACCCTCGGCGCCCCCGTACGGCGGTGGACCTGCTCAAACTCCCGGACTTGAGCTGTCAGCTCATCCCTCTTCAGTTGCCGCTCCTTATTCTCAGCTGCAGAGATAGAGATGAATTCCCCCCGGAGGACGGCCTTCAATGCCGCCCACTGTGTCGCCTGCGAGGTGTCAGTGTTGCTATTGTGGGTGAGATAGTCCTGTATGACCTCCCCGATGCGTTGCACCACCGACTTTTTGTGTAGAAGTGTATCCCAGAGGCGCCACACCCCCCGAGAGGGGGAGGCCGCCGGCCACTGGAAAACGCCGGTGACTGGGGAGTGGTCAGACAGGGTCAGGACCCCGATGTCCGCCGCCGTGGCAGCGGCACGCATCGGTCCACTCACCAGGAGGTAGTCCAGCCGTGAGTAGGTTCGGTGTGCGTGCGAGAAGTAAGAGTAGTCCCTATCCGTGGGGTGCATGGAGCGCCAGAGGTCGTGCAGATCCATTTCCGCAATCCGGGCCCTCCCAGCCTGGGACAGTTCCCCCGTCTGCGGGAAGCGCTGCGCCGATCTGTCCATCACAGAGTCAAAGACAATGTTGAGATCTCCCCCCAAGATAATGTGGCGGTCGGGGGAAGCAGTGACATCCACCAGCGCGGAATCTAGGAAGCGCTCTTGGTGATCGTTTGGGCTATAAACGGAGCCGACCGTAAATGCTATGCCTCCCAGGCGCATGCGATACGCAAGGAGCCTCCCCTTCTGTTCAGCACACTTATGCAACACCTCCCCCCGAAAGGAGCTCGCTAGGAGAATGGCTACCCCCGCCGTCTTGTTCGCTGCCGAGGAAAAGAACTGGGTAGGGAACTTAGCAGAGCGCATCCTATGGCAATCTCGGGGCAATAAGTGTGTCTCCTGCAAAAGGCAAATGTCCGCCTGCGTCCCCTCCAGCAACGACAGGATCGCTCTGCACTTCACCGGGTTGTTCAGACCCTGAACGTTAAGGGTCACTACCTTTAGGCCCGGCATTCCTCGCGGGGGTCGGGAGCGCCATGCAATGGGCAGGGAATCAGCGGGTGGGGCGCGCGGGGCCGCAGCGCAGGACAAGCCAAAACAAAGCGGGCATAGACAACATCGGACGGGACCTTCCCAACCCCAAAACAACCCCCTCCCCCACCCAAAACACAACCCTGGCAACTAGCCACCCACAAACTCAAACACCCCATAGTCTCAGTCAAGCCCCAAAACGGGCAAGTCCGTAGGAAAAAGCGAAGTGGACGTCCAGCCACTCACCTCCAACCGCTCCCCCCCAACCCCCCCGCCCCGTACCAAGCATGTAAAGAAGCTAAAGACATCTCCCCCCGGAGTGTGTGTTAGGCCGTCAAGGCCACGCTAGAGGAGCCGGTCGAGTCCCCGGCCGCCGCCCTCAGGGCGTCGGCCATGTCCGCTCTGATGGTAGGGGAGTCCGGGCGCCCCACACTGGTCACTGAGCGCCGCCTCGTTGACCTCCGCCGGTTCCGTCTCTCCGAGGACCTCCACGACGGCGTAGCTCCCTCCTCCTCTGCCGCCGTGAGCCCCAGGACACCACAAATGTCTTGCAAGGAGCGTAGCTGGTGTAACACTCCGTTCCACCGAAAAATCAGGCGGAAGGGGTGACCCCAAGAGTACGGCGTCTCATGCTCGCGCAAAAAGTCAGTGGCAATCCTAAAGGACCTGCGTTTCTGCAGAGTGATGGCGGAGAGGTCCTGGTAAAGCGCCACCGGCCGATCCCGGAAAGTCAGGGGCTGTTTCCTGCGGGCTTCAGCCATGATGCGTTCCTTTAGTGGAAAGTCGGGCAGGAAGGCCAGAATGTCCGGTGGAGGTGCCGATGACTGGCGCTGCCGGCCAACCCTGTGCGCCCTGTCAATGCTGATGGGAAAGTCCGCAGCTTCCCCCAGGATCTCTCGGAACAGGGCCCGCAGGTAGCTCCCCAGATCGGACCCCTCGTCCGCAGTCGGCACGCCACGCACTCGGATGTTGTTCCTCCGAGATCTGTTCTCAAGGTCCTCGGAGTGGGCCTGGAGCTCCACACACTGTTCCCGGAGGCGAAGAACGTCCCGCTGGAGGTGGACTATCTCCTCCGCTCGCTGTTGGCCCTCCGTCTCCACCGCTTCCACACGCTCGCCAAGGCCCTCCACCTCCCTGCGCACTTCTCGGACCTCGCTGGCCACCTCCCGCTTCAGTGTCTGGAAGTCCTCCCTGAGGGAGCTGAACAGTTCCTCCATAAAGGCCCTAGTGACGGGTGGCTCCCCTCCAGTCACATCCGCCGGAGCCCGGGAGGGCCCCGGTGAGGGCTGCGTCCTGTCCCGCAAGTGCTGGGCCCTGCCAAGCATGTCCGGCAGGGTACGGTCCCCTTTCTTCGGGCCTCCTCTTCCAGACATCGCTAGCTCCGCAGTCGGGCACCGATCCAGGCGCTCCAGGGATGCTCAGCCGCCGGCTAGCACTCGACCTGGGTATCCCCCACGAGTGAAGTCGCTGCGTCACAGGTGACAAAATGGCGGCCCAGTCCGGTCACCGTCAGCCGCAAGAGCTTGTGTGAGACAACCAAGGGGGCCGCAGCAGAGGGGTCTCATCAGCACATCCCTCCGGTAATCAGCCCAGCAGCAGCGGGGGTCACTTGCATCCAGCAGCTAGGACTCCGGCGAAGGCTGCCACCACTGCTCCTTCGGGGACAAAATGGCGGCCGGGCGGAGCAGGCCAAAACGACCAGGCCCAACGACACCACTGGGGCCCACGAGGCACCCCACAGTAAAATAAGTTCCACCACCGGCCCCCGTCTGTCACGCACAGGGGCCCAGATGGTCCAACCCCATCAGGGAGTCCGCTGTACCTCGGCTAGGGGTTAGGGCCTCCGCAGTGCGAGGTGTCGCCGTCACCAGTCTGAGTGCCGGGGCACCCGTCCCAAGCCTTCCACACCGTCGGGTCCCTTCCCGCAAGGCTCCTTCAGTCACCGTCGAACGGCGGGCCAGATCCCCTCCAGATCGCAACTTTCAGCACCAGGCCCAGCCGAGGCGCCCGGACAGCTCTCCAATGCGCTCCGCCCCTCGGGCTCGCCGTCGTCGTTCCTTGGTCTCGATCGAACTTTTTTTGGGGGGGTTCCCCCGAGGCGATCCGAACCAAAACAGCACCAATGTGCACCCCTGATGCTCCGCCACGCTCCTCTCCCGCGCTGAGCCTCAGCGGGGGGAGAAAAGCATAAGAAAAGGGCTCTAGCTTGGCCGGGCCGGAGGAGCTACGGGAGGAAGCGTCCGCTCACCCCGCCATCTTGGCCACGCCCCCTCTCTGCTTTTTTTTTGCATAATTTATTCGTCACTCTATGCCTGAAAGGGTATTCTTTTGACTTATACTGGGTGCACCCTTGTGTTTGGACAAAGCTATATCTCTCTGAAGAGCTCTAATTAGAGCGAAAAACTGTGTCAATAATTGCTTTTACTCATTTCAGGTTGGGTTGGTTGGTATTTTACTAATTCAAAGCTGTAATACTGTGCCTGGAGTGGTAAATGGCTTTTGTAATTTTACAGCTCGGCAAGGACAGCACTGTGCTAGTCCTATACATAAAGACTTTGCTGTAGAAATGGCAAAAGACTTTGTCCATTTCTATCTCGGCGTGGATAGCACTGTGCTAATCCTATGCTTAAAAACTTTGATAGAAAAGCAGACATTTGAGGTGAGCAGATCTAGAGTGTCGCTGGTGTTGAGAGTGCTCTATACAGAAGCTGCTTTCCACCTAAACTTGAGAACTACCCAGAGATCTCTGCTTCTTCTTTTGCATAATTTATTCGTTACTCTATGCCTGAAAGGGTACTCTTTTGACTTATACTGGGTGCTCCCTTGTGTCTGTACAAAGCTATACTTCTCTGAAGAGCTCTAATTAAAGCGAAACAGTGAGTCAGGGGTTGCTTTTATTCATTGCAGGTTGGCTTGGTTGGTATTTTACTAATTCAAAGCTGTAATATTGTGCCTGGAGTGGTAAATGGCTTTTGTCATTTTACAGCTCGGCAAGGACAGCACTGTGCTAGTTCTATGCTTAAAGACTTTGCTGTAGAAATGGTAAAAGACTTTGTCCATTTTTATCTCGGCGTGGATAGCACTGTGCTAATCCTATGTTTAAAAACTTTGATAGAAAAGCAGACATTTGAGGTGGGCAGATCTAGAGTGTTGCTGGTGTTGAAAGTGCTCTATACAGGAGCTGCTTTCCACCTAAACTTGAAAACTCCCCAGAGTTCTCTGCTTCTTTTTTTGCATAATTTATTCGTCACTCTATGCCTGAAAGGGTATTCTTTTGAATTATACTGAGTGCTTCCTTGTGTCTGAACAACGCTATACCTCTCTGAAGAGCTCTAATTCGAGCGAAACACTGTGTCAGGGGTTGCTTTTACTCATTTCAGGTTGGGTTGGTTGGTATTTTACTAATTCAAAGCTGTAATACTGTGCCTGGAGTGGTAAATGGCTTTTGTCATTTTACAGCTCGGCAAGGACAGCACTCTGCTAGTCCTATTCATAAAGACTTTGCTGTAGAAATGGCAAAAGACTTTGTCCATTTCTATGTCGGCGTGGATAGCACTGTGCTAATCCTATGCTTAAAAACTTTGATTAAAACAGCAGACATTTGAGGTGAGCAGATCTAGAGTGTCGCTGGTGTTGAGTGTGCTCAATTCAGGAGCTGCTTTCCACCTAAACTTGAGAACTACCCACTGTTCTCTGCTTCTTTTCTTGCATAATTTATTCGTCACTCTATGCCTGAAAGGGTATTCTTTTGACTTATACTGGGTGCTCCCTTGTGTCTGGACAAAGCTATACCTCTCTGAAGAGCTCTAATTAGAGCGAAACACTGTGTCAGGGGTTGCTTTTACTCATTTCAGGTTGGCTTGGTTGGTATTTTACTAATTCAAAGCTGTAATACTGTGCCTGGAGTGGTAAATGGCTTTTGTAATTTTACAGCTCGGCAAGGACAGCACTGTGCTAGTCCTATGCTTAAAGACTTTGCTGTAGAAATGGCAAAAGACTTTGTCCATTTCTATGTCGGCGTGGATAGCACTGTGCTAATCCTATGCTTAAAAATTTTGATTAAAATAGCAGACATTTGAGGTGAGCAAATCTAGAGTGTCGCTGGTGTTGAGAGTGCTCAATTCAGGAGCTGCTTTCCACCTAAACTTGAGAACTCCCCAGAGTTCTCTGCTTCTTTTTTTGCATAATTTATTCGTCACTCTATGCCAGAAAGGGTATTCTTTTGACTTATACTGGGTGCTTCCTTGTGTCTGAACAACGCTATACCTCTCTGAAGAGCTCTAATTCGAGCGAAACACTGTGTCAGGGGTTGCTTTTACTCATTTCAGGTTGGGTTGGTTGGTATTTTACTAATTCAAAGCTGTAATACTGTGCCTGGAGTGGTAAATGGCTTTTGTCATTTTACAGCTCAGCAAGGACAGCACTGTGCTAGTCCTATTCATAAAGACTTTCCTGTAGAAATGGCAAAAGACTTTGTCCATTTCTATGTCGGCGTGGATAGCACTGTGCTAATCCTATGCTTAAAAACTTTGATTAAAACAGCAGACATTTGAGGTGAGCAGATCTAGAGTGTCGCTGGTGTTGAGAGTGCTCAATTCAGGAGCTGCTTTCCACCTAAACTTGAGAACTACCCAGAGTTCTCTGCTTCTTTTCTTGCATAATTTATTCATCACTCTATGCCTGAAAGGGTATTCTTTTGACTTATACTGGGTGCTCCCTTGTGTCTGGACAAAGCTATATCTCTCTGAAGAGCTCTAATTAGAGCGAAACACTGTGTCAGGGGTTGCTTTTACTCATTTCAGGTTGGCTTGGTTGGTATTTTAGTAATTCAAAGCTGTAATTTTGTGCCTGGAGTGGTAAATGGTTTTTGTTATTTTACAGCTCGGCAAGGACAGCACTGTGCTAGTCCTATGCTTAAAGACTTTGCTGTAAAAATGGCAAATGACTTTGTCCATTTCTATGTCGGCGTGGATAGCACTGTGCTAATCCTATGCTTAAAAACTTTGATAGAAAAGCAAACATTTGAAGTGAGCAGATCTAGAGTGTCGCTGGTGTTGAGAGTGCTCTATACAGGAGATGCCTTCCACCTAAACTTGAGAACTACCCAGAGTTCTCTGCTTCTTTTTTTGCATAATTTATTCGTCAGTCTATGCCTGAAAGGGTATTCTTTTGACTTATACTGGGTGCTCCCTTGTGTCTGGACAAAGCTATACCTCTCTGAAGAACTCTAATTAGAGCGAAACACTGTGTCAGGGGTTCGTTTTACTCATTTCAGCTTGGCTTGGTTGGTATTTTACTAATTCAAAGCTGTAATACTGTGCCTGGAGTGGTAAATGGCTTATGTAATTTTACAGCTCGACAAGGACAGCACTGTGCTAGTCCTATGCTTAAAGACTTTGCTGTAGAAATGGCAAAAGACTTTGTCCATTTCTATGTCGGCGTGGATAGCACTGTGCTAATCCTATGCTTAAAAACTTTGATAGAAAAGCAGACATTTGAGGTGAGCAGATCTAGAGTGTCGCTGGTGTTGAGAGTGCTCTATACAGGAGCTGCTTTCCACTTAAACTTGAGAACTAACCAGAGTTCTCTGCTTCTTTTTTTGCATAATTTTTTCGTCACTCTATGCCAGAATGGGTATTCTTTTGACCTATACTGGGTGCTTACTTGTGTCTGGACAAAGCTATACCTCTCTGAAGAGCTCTAATTAAAGCGAAACACTGAGTCAGGGGTTGCTTTTACTCATTGCCGGGTTGGCTTGGTTGGTATTTTACTAATTCAAAGCTGTAATATTGTGCCTGGAGTGGTAAATGGCTTTTGTCAGTTTACAGCTCGGCAAGGACAGCACTGTGCTAGTCCTATGCTTAAAGACTTTGCTGTAGAAATGACAAAATACGTTGTCCATTTCTATCTCGGCATGGATAGCACTGTGCTAATCCTATGCTTAAAAACTTTGATAGAAAAGCAGACATTTGAGGCGAGCAGATCTAGAGTGTTGCTGGTGTTGATAGTGCTCTATACAGGAGCTGCTTTCAACCTAAACTTGATAACTACCCAGAGTTCTCTGCTTCTTTTTTTGCATAATTTATTTGTCACTCTATGCCTGAAAGGGTATTCTTTTGACTTATACTGGGTGCTCCCTTGTGTCTGGACAAACCTATACCTCTCTGAAGAGCTCTAATTAGAGCAACACACTGTGTCAGGGGTTGCTTTTACTCATTTCAGGTTGGCTTGGTTGGTATTTTACTAATTCAAAGCTGTAATACTGTGCCTGGAGTGGTAAATGGCTTTTGTAATTTTACAGCTTGGCAAGGACAGCACTGTGCTAGTCCTATACATAAAGACTTTGTCCATTTCTATCTCGGCGTGGATAACACTGTGCTAATCCTATGCTTAAAAACTTTGATAGAAAAACAGACATTTGAGGTGAGCAGATCTAGAGTGTCGCTGGTGTTGAGAGTGCTCTATACAGAAGCTGCTTTCCACCTAAACTTGAGAACTACCCAGAGTTCTCTGCTTCATTTTTTGCATAATTTATTCGTCACTCTATGCCTGAAAGGGTATTCTTTTGACTTATACTGGGTGCTCCCTTGTGTCTGGACAAAGCTATACCTCTCTGAAGAGCTCTAATTAGAGTGAAACGCTGTGTCAGGAGTTGCTTTTACTCATTTCAGGTTGGGATGGTTGGTATTTTACTAATTCAAAGCTGTAATACTGTGCCTGGAGTGGTAAATGGCTTTTGTAATTTTACAGCTCCACAAGGACAGCACTGTGCTAGTCCTATGCTTAAAGACTTTGCTGTAGAAATGGCAAAAGACTTTGTCCATTTCTATGTTGGCGTGGATAGCACTGTGCTAATCCTATGCTTAAAAACTTTGATTAAAATAGCAGACATTTGAGGTGAGCAAATCTAGAGTGTCGCTGGTGTTGAGAGTGCTCAATTCAGGAGCTGCTTTCAACCTAAACTTGAGAACTATCCAGAGTTCTCTGCTTCTTTTTTTGCATAATTTATTCGTCACTCTATGCCAGAAAGGGTATTCTTTTGACTTATACTGGGTGCTCCCTTGTGTCTGGACAAAACTATATCTCTTTGAAGAGCTCTAATTAGAGCGAAACACTGTGTCAGGGGTTTTGCTTTTACTCATTTCAGGTTGGCTTGGTTGGTATTTTACTAATTCAAAGCTGTAATACTGTGATTGGAGTGGTAAATGGCTTTTGTAATTTTACAGCTCGGCAAGGACAGCACTGTGCTAGTCCTATATATAAAGACTTTGCTGTAGAAATGGCAAAAGACTTTGTCCATTTCTATCTCGGCGTGGATCGCACTGTGCTAATCCTATGCTTAAAAACTTTGATAGAAAAGCAGACATTTGAGGTGAGCAGATCTAGAGTGTCGCTGGTGTTGAGAGTGCTCTATACAGAAGCTGCTTTCCACCTAAACTTGAGAACTACCCAGAGTTCTCTGCTTCATTTTTTGCATAATTTATTCGTCACTCTCTGCCTGAAAGGGTATTCTTTTGACTTATACTGGGTGCTCCCTTGTGTCTGGTCAAAGCTATACCTCTCTGAAGAGCTCTAATTAGAGCGAAACACTATGTCAGGGGTTGCATTTACTCATTTCAGGTTGGCTTGGTTGGTATTTTACTAATTCAAAGCTGTAATACTGTGCCTGGAGAGGTAAATGGCTTTTGTCATTTTACAGCTCGGCAAGGACAGCACTGTGCTAGTCCTATACTTAAAGACTTTGCTGTAGAAATGGCAAATGACTTTGTCCATTTCTATCTCGGTGTGGATAGCACTGTGCTAATCCTATGCTTAAAAACTTTGATAGAAAAGCAGACATTTGAGGTGAGCAGATATAGAGTGTCGCTGGTGTTGAGAGTGCTCTATACAGAAGCTGCTTTCCACCTAAACTTGAGAACTACCCAGAGATCTCTGCTTTTTTTTTGCATAATTTATTCGTCACTCTATGCCTGAAAGGGTATTCTTTTGACTTATACTGGGTGCACCCTTGTGTTTGGACAAAGCTATATCTCTCTGAAGAGCTCTAATTAGAGCGAAAAACTGTGTCAATAATTGCTTTTACTCATTTCAGGTTGGGTTGGTTGGTATTTTACTAATTCAAAGCTGTAATACTGTGCCTGGAGTGGTAAATGGCTTTTGTAATTTTACAGCTCGGCAAGGACAGCACTGTGCTAGTCCTATACATAAAGACTTTGCTGTAGAAATGGCAAAAGACTTTGTCCATTTCTATCTTGGCGTGGATAGCACTGTGCTAATCCTATGCTTAAAAACTTTGATAGAAAAGCAGACATTTGAGGTGAGCAGATCTAGAGTGTCGCTGGTGTTGAGAGTGCTCTATACAGAAGCTGCTTTCCACCTAAACTTGAGAACTACCCAGAGATCTCTGCTTCTTCTTTTGCATAATTTATTCGTTACTCTATGCCTGAAAGGGTACTCTTTTGACTTATACTGGGTGCTCCCTTGTGTCTGTACAAAGCTATACCTCTCTGAAGAGCTCTAATTAAAGCGAAACAGTGAGTCAGGGGTTGTTTTATTCATTGCAGGTTGGCTTGGTTGGTATTTTACTAATTCAAAGCTGTAATACTGTGCCTGGAGTGGTAAATGGCTTTTGTCATTTTACAGCTCGGCAAGGACAGCACTGTGCTAGTTCTATGCTTAAAGACTTTGCTGTAGAAATGGTAAAAGACTTTGTCCATTTTTATCTCGGCGTGGATAGCACTGTGCTAATCCTATGTTTAAAAACTTTGATAGAAAAGCAGACATTTGAGGTGGGCAGATCTAGAGTGTTGCTGGTGTTGAAAGTGCTCTATACAGGAGCTGCTTTCCACCTAAACTTGAGAACTCCCCAGAGTTCTCTGCTTCTTTTTTTGCATAATTTATTCGTCACTCTATGCCTGAAAGGGTATTCTTTTGACTTATACTGGGTGCTTCCTTGTGTCTGAACAACGCTATACCTCTCTGAAGAGCTCTAATTCGAGCGAAACACTGTGTCAGGGGTTGCTTTTACTCATTTCAGGTTGGGTTGGTTGGTATTTTACTAATTCAAAGCTGTAATACTGTGCCTGGAGTGGTAAATGGCTTTTGTCATTTTACAGCTCGGCAAGGACAGCACTGTGCTAGTCCTATTCATAAAGACTTTCCTGTAGAAATGGCAAAAGACTTTGTCCATTTCTATGTCGGCGTGGATAGCACTGTGCTAATCCTATGCTTAAAAACTTTGATTAAAACAGCAGACATTTGAGGTGAGCAGATCTAGAGTGTCGCTGGTGTTGAGAGTGCTCAATTCAGGAGCTGCTTTCCACCTAAACTTGAGAACTACCCAGAGTTCTCTGCTTCTTTTCTTGCATAATTTATTCATCACTCTATGCCTGAAAGGGTATTCATTTGACTTATACTGGGTGCTCCCTTGTGTCTGGACAAAGCTATATCTCTCTGAAGAGCTCTAATTAGAGCGAAACACTGTGTCAGGGGTTGTTTTTACTCATTTCAGGTTGGCTTGGTTGGTATTTTAGTAATTCAAAGCTGTAATTTTGTGCCTGGAGTGGTAAATGGTTTTTGTTATTTTACAGCTCGGCAAGGACAGCACTGTGCTAGTCCTATGCTTAAAGACTTTGCTGTAAAAATGGCAAATGACTTTGTCCATTTCTATCTCGGCGTGGATAGCACTGTGCTAATCCTATGCTTAAAAACTTTGATAGAAAAGCAAACATTTGAAGTGAGCAGATCTAGAGTGTCGCTGGTGTTGAGAGTGCTCTATACAGGAGATGCCTTCCACCTAAACTTGAGAACTACCCAGAGTTCTCTGCTTCTTTTTTTGCATAATTTATTCGTCAGTCTATGCCTGAAAGGGTATTCTTTTGACTTATACTGGGTGCTCCCTTGTGTCTGGACAAAGCTATACCTCTCTGAAGAGCTCTAATTAGAGGAAAACACTGTGTCAGGAGTTGCTTTAACTCATTTCAGGTTGGGATGGTTGGTATTTTACTAATTCAAAGCTGTAATACTGTGCCTGGAATTGTAAATGGCTTTTGTCATTTTACAACTCGACAAGGACAGCACTGTGCTAGTCCTATGCTTAAAGACTTTGCTGTAGAAATGGCAAAAGACTTTGTCCATTTCTATGTTGGCGTGGATAGCACTGTGCTAATCCTATGCTTAAAAACTTTGATAGAAAAGCAGACATTTGAGGTGAGCAGATCTAGAGTGTCGCTGGTGTTGAGAGTGCTCTATACAGGAGCTGCTTTCCACCTAAACTTGAGAACTAACCAGAGTTCTCTGCTTCTTTTTTTGCATAATTTTTTCGTCACTCTATGCCAGAATGGGTATTCTTTTGACCTATACTGGGTGCTTACTTGTGTCTGGACAAAGCTATACTTCTCTGAAGAGCTCTAATTAAAGCGAAACACTGAGTCAGGGGTTGCTTTTACTCATTGCCGGGTTTACTTGGTTGGTATTTTACTAATTCAAAGCTGTAATATTGTGCCTGGAGTGGTAAATGGCTTTTGTCAGTTTACAGCTCGGCAAGGACAGCACTGTGCTAGTCCTATGCTTAAAGACTTTGCTGTAGAAATGACAAAATACGTTGTCCATTTCTATCTCGGCATGGATAGCACTGTGCTAATCCTATGCTTAAAAACTTTGATAGAAAAGCAGACATTTGAGGCGAGCAGATCTAGAGTGTTGCTGGTGTTGATAGTGCTCTATACAGGAGCTGCTTTCAACCTAAACTTGATAACTACCCAGAGTTCTCTGCTTCTTTTTTTGCATAATTTATTTGTCACTCTATGCCTGAAAGGGTATTCTTTTGACTTATACTGGGTGCTCCCTTGTGTCTGGACAAAGCTATACCTCTCTGAAGAGCTCTAATTAGAGGAAAACACTGTGTCAGGAGTTGCTTTAACTCATTTCAGGTTGGGATGGTTGGTATTTTACTAATTCAAAGCTGTAATACTGTGCCTGGAATAGTAAATGGCTTTTGTAATTTTACAGCTCGGCAAGGACAGCACTGTGCTAGTCCTATGCTTACAGACTTTGCTGTAGAAATGGCAAAAGACTTTGTCCATTTCTATGTCGGCGTGGATAGCACTGTGCTAATCCTATGCTTAAAAATTTTGATTAAAATAGCAAACATTTGAGGTGAGCAAATCTAGAGTGTCGCTGGTGTTGAGAGTGCTCAATTCAGGAGCTGCTTTCAACCTAAACTTGAGAACTACCCAGAGTTCTCTGCTTCTTTTTTTGCATAATTTATTCGTCACTCTATGCCAGAAAGGGTATTCTTTTGACTTATACTGGGTGCTCCCTTTTGTCTGGACAAAACTATATCACTTTGAAGAGCTCTAATTAGAGCGAAACACTGTGTCAGGAGTTGCTTTTACTCATTTCGAGTTGGCTTGGTTGGTATTTTACTAATTCAAAGCTGTAATTTTGTGCCTGGAGAGGTAAATGGTTTTTGTTATTTTACAGCTCGGCAAGGACAGCACTGTGCTAGTCCTATGCTTAAAGACTTTGCTGTAAAAATGGCAAATGACTTTGTCCATTTCTATCTCGGCGTAGATAGCACTGTGCTAATCCTATGCTTAAAAACTTTGATAGAAAAGCAGACATTTGAAGTGAGCAGATCTAGAGTGTTGCTGGTGTTGAGAGTGCTCTATACAGGAGATGCCTTCCACCTAAACTTGAGAACTACCCAGAGTTCTCTGCTTCTTTTTTTGCATAATTTATTCGCCACTCTATGCCTGAAAGGGTATTCTTTTGACTTATACTGGGTGCTCCCTTGTGTCTGGACAAAGCTATACCTCTCTGAAAATCTCTAATTAGAGCGAAACACTGTGTCAGGGGTTGCTTTTACTCATTTCAGGTTGGCTTGGTTGGTATTTTACTAATTCAAAGCTGTAATACTGTGCCTGGAGTGGTAAATGGCTTTTGTAATTTTACAGCTCGGCAAGGACAGCACTGTGCTAGTCCTATGCTTAAAGACTTTGCTGTAGAAATGGCAAAAGACTTTGTCCATTTCTATGTCGGCGTGGATAGCACTGTGCTAATCCTATGCTTAAAAACTTTGATTAAAATAGCAGACATTTGAGGTGAGCAAATCTAGAGTGTCGCTGGTGTTGAGAGTGCTCAATTCAGGAGCAGCTTTCAACCTAAACTTGAGAACTACCCAGAGTTCTCTGCTTCTTTTTTTGCATAATTTATTCGTCACTCTATGCCAGAAAGGGTATTCTTTTGACTTATACTGGGTGCTCCCTTGTGTCTGGACAAAACTATATCTCTTTGAAGAGCTCTAATTAGAGCGAAACACTGTGTCAGGGGTTGCTTTTACTCATTTGAGGTTGGCTTGGTTGGTATTTTACTAATTCAAAGCTGTAATATTGTGCATGGAGTGGTAAATGGTTTTTGTCATTTTGCAGCTCGGCAAGGACAGCACTGTGCTAGTACTATGCTTAAAGACTTTGCTGTAGAAATGGCAAAAGACTTTGTCCATTTCTATCTCGGCGTGGATAGCACTGTGCTAATCCTATGCTAAAAAAACTTTGATAGAAAAGCAGACATTTGAGGTGAGCAGATCTAGAGTGTCACTGTTGTTGTGAGTGCTCTATACAGGAACTGCTTTCCACCTAAACTTGAGAACAACCCAGAGTTCTCTGCTTCTTTTTTTGCTTAATTTATTCGTCACTCTATGCCTGAAAGGGTATTCTTTTGACTTATACTGGGTGCTCCCTTGTGTCTGGACAAAGTTATACCTCTCTGAAGAGCTCAAATTAGAGCGAAACACTTTGTCAGGGGTTGCTTTTACTCATTTCAGGTTGGCTTGGTTGGTATTTTACTAATTCAAAGCTGTAATACTGTGCCTGGAGTGGTAAATGGCTTTAGTAATTTTACAGCTCGGCAAGGACAGCACTGTGCTAATCCTATGCTTAAAATCTTTGATAGAAAAGCAGACATTTGAGGTGAGCAGATCTAGAGTGTCGCTGGTGTTGAGAGTGCTCTATACAGGAGTTGCTTTTCTCCTAAACTTGAGAACTACCCAGAGTTCTCTGCTTCTTTTTTTGCATAATTTATTTGTCACTCTATGCCTGAAAGGGTATTCTTTTGTCTTATACTGGGTGCTCCCTTGTGTTTGGACAAAGCTATATTTCTCTGAAGAGCTCTAATTAGAGCGAAAAACTGTGTCAGTAATTGCTTTTACTCATTTCAGGTTGGGTTGGTTGGTATTTTACTAATTCAAAGCTGTAATACTGTGCCTGGAGTGGTAAATGGCTTTTGTAATTTTACAGCTCGGCAAGGACAGCACTGTGCTAGTCCTATATATAAAGACTTTGCTGTAGAAATGGCAAAAGACTTTGTCCATTTCTATCTCGGCGTGGATAGCACTGTGCTAATCCTATGCTTAAAAACTTTGATAGAAAAGCAGACATTTGAGGTGAGCAGATCTAGAGTGTCGCTGGTGTTGAGAGTGCTCTATACAGGAGTTGCTTTTCTCCTAAACTTGAGAACTACCCAGAGTTCTCTGCTTCATTTTTTGCATAATTTATTCGTCACTCTCTGCCTGAAAGGGTATTCTTTTGACTTATACTGGGTGCTCCCTTGTGTCTGGTCAAAGCTATACCTCTCTGAAGAGCTCTAATTAGAGCGAAACACTATGTCAGGGGTTGCATTTACTCATTTCAGGTTGGCTTGGTTGGTATTTTACTAATTCAAAGCTGTAATACTGTGCCTGGAGTGGTAAATGGCTTTTGTCATTTTACAGCTCAGCAAGGACAGCACTGTGCTAGTCCTATACTTAAAGACTTTGCTGTAGAAATGGCAAATGACTTTGTCCATTTCTATCTCGGTGTGGATAGCACTGTGCTAATCCTATGCTTAAAAACTTTGATAGAAAAGTAGACATTTGAGGTGAGCAGATCTAGAGTGTCGCTGGTGTTGAGAGTGCTCTATACAGTAGCTGCTTTTCACCTAAACTTGAGAACTACCCAGAGATCTCTGCTTTTTTTTTTGCATAATTTATTCGTCACTCTATGCCTGAAAGGGTATTCTTTTGACTTATACTGGGTGCTCCCTTGTGTCTGGACAAACCTATACCTCTCTGAAGAGCTCTAATTAGAGCAAAACACTGTGTCAGGGGTTGCTTTTACTCATTTCAGGTTGGCTTGCTTGGTATTTTACTAATTCAAAGCTGTAATGCTGTGCCTGGAGTAGTAAATGGCTTTTGTAATTTTACAGCTCGGCAAGGACAGCACTGTGCTAGTCCTATACATAAAGACTTTGCTGTAGAAATGGCAAAAGACTTTGTCCATTTCTATCTCGGCGTGGATAGCACTGTGCTAATCCTATGCTTAAAAACTTTGATAGAAAAGCAGACATTTGAGGTGAGCAGATCTAGAGTGTCGCTGGTGTTGAGAGTGCTCTATACAGAAGCTGCTTTCCACCTAAACTTGAGAACTACCCAGAGATCTCTGCTTCTTCTTTTGCATAATTTATTCGTTACTCTATGCCTGAAAGGGTACTCTTTTGACTTATACTGGGTGCTCCCTTGTGTCTGTACAAAGCTATACCTCTCTGAAGAGCTCTAATTAAAGCGAAACACTGAGTCAGGGGTTGCTTTTACTCATTGCAGGTTGGCTTGGTTGGTATTTTACTAATTCAAAGCTGTAATATTGTGCCTGGAGTGGTAAATGGCTTTTGTCATTTTACAGCTCGGCAAGGACAGCACTGTGCTAGTTCTATGCTTAAAGACTTTGCTGTAGAAATGGTAAAAGACTTTGTCCATTTTTATCTCGGCGTGGATAGCACTGTGCTAATCCTATGTTTAAAAACTTTGATAGAAAAGCAGACATTTGAGGTGGGCAGATCTAGAGTGTTGCTGGTGTTGAAAGTGCTCTATACAGGAGCTGCTTTCCACCTAAACTTGAGAACTCCCCAGAGTTCTCTGCTTCTTTTTTGCATAATTTATTCGTCACTCTATGCCTGAAAGGGTATTCTTTTGAATTATACTGAGTGCTTCCTTGTGTCTGAACAACGCTATACCTCTCTGAAGAGCTCTAATTTGAGCGAAACACTGTGTCAGGGGTTGCTTTTACTCATTTCAGGTTGGGTTGGTTGGTATTTTACTAATTCAAAGCTGTAATACTGTGCCTGGAGTGGTAAATGGCTTTTGTCATTTTACAGCTCGGCAAGGACAGCACTCTGCTAGTCCTATTCATAAAGACTTTGCTGTAGAAATGGCAAAAGACTTTGTCCATTTCTATGTCGGCGTGGATAGCACTGTGCTAATCCTATGCTTAAAAACTTTGATTAAAACAGCAGACATTTGAGGTGAGCAGATCTAGAGTGTCGCTGGTGTTGAGTGTGCTCAATTCAGGAGCTGCTTTCCACCTAAACTTGAGAACTACCCACTGTTCTCTGCTTCTTTTCTTGCATAATTTATTCGTCACTCTATGCCTGAAAGGGTATTCTTTTGACTTATACTGGGTGCTCCCTTGTGTCTGGACAAACCTATACCTCTCTGAAGAGCTCTAATTAGAGCAAAACACTGTGTCAGGGGTTGCTTTTACTCATTTCAGGTTGGCTTGCTTGGTATTTTACTAATTCAAAGCTGTAATGCTGTGCCTGGAGTGGTAAATGGCTTTTGTAATTTTACAGCTCGGCAAGGACAGCACTGTGCTAGTCCTATACATAAAGACTTTGCTGTAGAAATGGCAAAAGACTTTGTCCATTTCTATCTCGGCGTGGATAGCACTGTGCTAATCCTATGCTTAAAAACTTTGATAGAAAAGCAGACATTTGAGGTGAGCAGATCTAGAGTGTCGCTGGTGTTGAGAGTGCTCTATACAGAAGCTGCTTTCCACCTAAACTTGAGAACTACCCAGAGATCTCTGCTTCTTCTTTTGCATAATTTATTCGTTACTCTATGCCTGAAAGGGTACTCTTTTGACTTATACTGGGTGCTCCCTTGTGTCTGTACAAAGCTATACCTCTCTGAAGAGCTCTAATTAAAGCGAAACACTGAGTCAGGGGTTGCTTTTACTCATTGCAGGTTGGCTTGGTTGGTATTTTACTAATTCAAAGCTGTAATATTGTGCCTGGAGGGGTAAATGGCTTTTGTCATTTTACAGCTCGGCAAGGACAGCACTGTGCTAGTTCTATGCTTAAAGACTTTGCTGTAGAAATGGTAAAAGACTTTGTCCATTTTTATCTCGGCGTGGATAGCACTGTGCTAATCCTATGTTTAAAAACTTTGATAGAAAAGCAGACATTTGAGGTGGGCAGATCTAGAGTGTTGCTGGTGTTGAAAGTGCTCTATACAGGAGCTGCTTTCCACCTAAACTTGAGAACTCCCCAGAGTTCTCTGCTTCTTTTTTTGCATAATTTATTCGTCACTCTATGCCTGAAAGGGTATTCTTTTGAATTATACTGAGTGCTTCCTTGTGTCTGAACAACGCTATACCTCTCTGAAGAGCTCTAATTCGAGCGAAACACTGTGTCAGGGCTTGCTTTTACTCATTTCAGGTTGGGTTGGTTGGTATTTTACTAATTCAAAGCTGTAATACTGTGCCTGGAGTGGTAAATGGCTTTTGTCATTTTACAGCTCGGCAAGGACAGCACTCTGCTAGTCCTATTCATAAAGACTTTCCTGTAGAAATGGCAAAAGACTTTGTCCATTTCTATGTCGGCGTGGATAGCACTGTGCTAATCCTATGCTTAAAAACTTTGATTAAAACAGCAGACATTTGAGGTGAGCAGATCTAGAGTGTCGCTGGTGTTGAGAGTGCTCAATTCAGGAGCTGCTTTCCACCTAAACTTGAGAACTACCCAGAGTTCTCTGCTTCTTTTCTTGCATAATTTATTCATCACTCTATGCCTGAAAGGGTATTCTTTTGACTTATACTGGGTGCTCCCTTGTGTCTGGACAAAGCTATATCTCTCTGAAGAGCTCTAATTAGAGCGAAACACTGTGTCAGGGGTTGCTTTTACTCATTTCAGGTCGGCTTGGTTGGTATTTTACTAATTCAAAGCTGTAATACTGTGCCTGGAGTGGTAAATGGCTTTTGTAATTTTACAGCTCGGCAAGGACAGCACTGTGCTAGTCCTATGCTTAAAGACTTTGCTGTAGAAATGGCAAAAGACTTTGTCCATTTCTATGTCGGCGTGGATAGCACTGTGCTAATCCTATGCTTAAAAATTTTGATTAAAATAGCAGACATTTGAGGTGAGCAAATCTAGAGTGTCGCTGGTGTTGAGAGTGCTCAATTCAGGAGCTGCTTTCCACCTAAACTTGAGAACTCCCCAGAGTTCTCTGCTTCTTTTTTTGCATAATTTATTCGTCACTCTATGCCAGAAAGGGTATTCTTTTGACTTATACTGGGTGCTTCCTTGTGTCTGAACAACGCTATACCTCTCTGAAGAGCTCTAATTCGAGCAAAACACTGTGTCAGGGGTTGCTTTTACTCATTTCAGGTTGGGTTGGTTGGTATTTTACTAATTCAAAGCTGTAATACTGTGCCTGGAGTGGTAAATGGCTTTTGTCATTTTACAGCTCGGCAAGGACAGCACTGTGCTAGTCCTATTCATAAAGACTTTCCTGTAGAAATGGCAAAAGACTTTGTCCATTTCTATGTCGGCGTGGATAGCACTGTGCTAATCCTATGCTTAAAAACTTTGATTGAAACAGCAGACATTTGAGGTGAGCAGATCTAGAGTGTCGCTGGTGTTGAGAGTGCTCAATTCAGGAGCTGCTTTCCACCTAAACTTGAGAACTACCCAGAGTTCTCTGCTTCTTTTCTTGCATAATTTATTCATCACTCTATGCCTGAAAGGGTATTCTTTTGACTTATACTGGGTGCTCCCTTGTGTCTGGACAAAGCTATATCTCTCTGAAGAGCTCTAATTAGAGCGAAACACTGTGTCAGGGGTTGCTTTTACTCATTTCAGGTTGGCTTGGTTGGTATTTTAGTAATTCAAAGCTGTAATTTTGTGCCTGGAGTGGTAAATGGTTTTTGTTATTTTACAGCTCGGCAAGGACAGCACTGTGCTAGTCCTATGCTTAAAGACTTTGCTGTAAAAATGGCAAATGACTTTGTACATTTCTATCTCGGCGTGGATAGCACTGTGCTAATCCTATGCTTAAAAACTTTGATAGAAAAGCAAACATTTGAAGTGAGCAGATCTAGAGTGTCGCTGGTGTTGAGAGTGCTCTATACAGGAGATGCCTTCCACCTAAACTTGAGAACTACCCAGAGTTCTCTGCTTCTTTTTTTGCATAATTTATTCGTCAGTCTATGCCTGAAAGGGTATTCTTTTGACTTATACTGGGTGCTCCCTTGTGTCTGGACAAAGCTATACCTCTCTGAAGAACTCTAATTAGAGCGAAACACTGTGTCAGGGGTTCGTTTTACTCATTTCAGCTTGGCTTGGTTGGTATTTTACTAATTCAAAGCTGTAATACTGTGCCTGGAGTGGTAAATGGCTTTTGTAATTTTACAGCTCGACAAGGACAGCACTGTGCTAGTCCTATGCTTAAAGACTTTGCTGTAGAAATGGCAAAAGACTTTGTCCATTTCTATGTTGGCGTGGATAGCACTGTGCTAATCCTATGCTTAAAAACTTTGATAGAAAAGCAGACATTTGAGGTGAGCAGATCTAGAGTGTCGCTGGTGTTGAGAGTGCTCTATACAGGAGCTGCTTTCCACCTAAACTTGAGAACTAACCAGAGTTCTCTGCTTCTTTTTTTGCATAATTTTTTCGTCACTCTATGCCAGAAAGGGTATTCTTTTGACCTATACTGGGTGCTTACTTGTGTCTGGACAAAGCTATACCTCTCTGAAGAGCTCTAATTAAAGCGAAACACTGTGTCAGGGGTTGCTTTTACTCATTGCCGGGTTGGCTTGGTTGGTATTTTACTAATTCAAAGCTGTAATATTGTGCCTGGAGTGGTAAATGGCTTTTGTCAGTTTACAGCTCGGCAAGGACAGCACTGTGCTAGTCCTATGCTTAAAGACTTTGCTGTAGAAATGACAAAAGACGTTGTCCATTTCTATCTCGGCATGGATAGCACTGTGCTAATCCTATGCTTAAAAACTTTGATAGAAAAGCAGACATTTGAAGCGAGCAGATCTAGAGTGTTGCTGGTGTTGATAGTGCTCTATACAGGAGCTGCTTTCAACCTAAACTTGATAACTACCCAGAGTTCTCTGCTTCTTTTTTTGCATAATTTATTTGTCACTCTATGCCTGAAAGGGTATTCTTTTGACTTATACTGGGTGCTCCCTTGTGTCTGGACAAAGCTATACCTCTCTGAAGAGCTCTAATTAGAGGAAAACACTGTGTCAGGAGTTGCTTTAACTCATTTCAGGTTGGGATGGTTGGTATTTTACTAATTCAAAGCTGTAATACTGTGCCTGGAATTGTAAATGGCTTTTGTCATTTTACAGCTCGGCAAGGACAGCACTGTGCTAGTCCTATGCTTAAAGACTTTTGCTGTAGAAATGGCAAAAGACTTTGTCCATTTCTATGTCGGCGTGGATAGCACTGTGCTAATCCTCTGCTTAAAAACTTTGATTAAAATAGCAGACATTTGAGGTGAGCAGATCTAGAGTGTCGCTGGTGTTGAGAGTGCTCAATTCAGGAGCTGCTTTCCACCTAAACTTGAGAACTACCCAGAGTTCTCTGCTTCTTTTTTTGCATAATTTATTTGTCACTCTATGCCTGAAAGGGTATTCTTTTGAATTATACTGAGTGCTTCCTTGTGTCTGGACAACGCTATACCTCTCTGAAGAGCTCTAATTCGAGCGAAACACTGTGTCAGGGGTTGCTTTTACTCATTTCAGGTTGGGTTGGTTGGTATTTTACTAATTCAAAGCTGTAATACTGTGCCTGGAGTAGTAAATGGCTTTTGTCATTTTACAGCTCGGCAAGGACAGCACTGTGCTAGTCCTATTCATAAAGACTTTGCTGTAGAAATGGCAAAAGACTTTGTCCATTTCTATGTCGGCGTGGATAGCACTGTGCTAATCCTCTGCTTAAAAACTTTGATTAAAATAGCCGACATTTGAGGTGAGCAGATCTTGAGTGTCGCTGGTGTTGAGAGTGCTCAATTCAGGAGCTGCTTTCCACCTAAACTTGAGAACTACCCACTGTTCTCTGCTTCTTTTCTTGCATAATTTATTCATCACTCTATGCCTGAAAGGGTATTCTTTTGACTTATACTGGGTGCTCCCTTGTGTCTGGAGAAAGCTATATCTCTCTGAAGAGCTCTAATTAGAGCGAAACACTGTGTAAGGGGTTGCTTTTACTCATTTCAGGTTGGCTTGGTTGGTATTTTAGTAATTCAAAGCTGTAATTTTGTGTCTGGAGTGGTAAATGGTTTTTGTTATTTTACAGCTCGGCAAGGACAGCACTGTGCTAGTCCTATACTTAAAGACTTTGCTGTAAAAATGGCAAATGACTTTGTCCATTTCTATCTAGGCGTGGATAGCACTGTGCTAATCCTATGCTTAAAAACTTTGATAGAAAAGCAGACATTTGAAGTGAGTAGATCTAGTGTGTCGCTGGTGTTGAGAGTGCTCTATACAGGAGATGCCTTCCACCTAAACTTGAGAACTACCCAGAGTTCTCTGCTTCTTTTTTTGCATAATTTATTCGTCACTATGCCTGAAAGGGTATTCTTTTGACTTATACTGGGTGCTCCCTTGTGTCTGGACAAAGCTATACCTCTCTGAAGAGCTCTAATTAGAGCGAAACACTGTGTCAGGGGTTGCTTTTACTCATTTCAGGTTGGCTTGGTTTGTATTTTACTAATTCAAAGCTGTAATACTGTGCCTGGAGTGGTAAATGGCTTTTGTCATTTTACAGCTCGGCAAGGACAGCACTGTGCTAGTCCTATGCTTAAAGACTTTGCTGTAGAAATGGCAAAAGACTTTGTCCATTTCTATGTCGGCGTGGATAGCACTGTGCTAATCCTATGCTTAAAAGTTTTGATTAAAATAGCAAACATTTGAGGTGAGCAAATCTAGAGTGTCGCTGGTGTTGAGAGTGCTCAATTCAGGAGCTGCTTTCAACCTAAACTTGAGAACTACCCAGAGTTCTCTGCTTCTTTTCTTGCATAATTTATTCGTCACTCTATGCCAGAAAGGGTATTCTTTTGACTTATACTGGGTGCTCCCTTGTGTCTGGACAAAGCTATATCTCTCTGAAGAGCTCTAATTAGAGCGAAACACTGTGTCAGGAGTTGCTTTTACTCATTTCGAGTTGGCTTGGTTGGTATTTTACTAATTCAAAGCTGTAATTTTGTGCCTGGAGAGGTAAATGGTTTTTGTTATTTTACAGCTCGGCAAGGACAGCACTGTGCTAGTCCTATGCTTAAAAACTTTGCTGTAAAAATGGCAAATGACTTTGTCCATTTCTATCTCGGCGTAGATAGCACTGTGCTAATCCTATGCTTAAAAACTTTGATAGAAAAGCAAACATTTGAAGTGAGCAGATCTAGAGTGTCACTGGTGTTGAGAGTGCTCTATACAGGAGATGCCTTCCACCTAAACTTGAGAACTACCCAGAGTTCTCTGCTTCTTTTTTTGCATAATTTATTCGTCAGTCTATGCCTGAAAGGGTATTCTTTTGACTTATACTGGGTGCTCCCTTGTGTCTGGACAAAGTTATACCTCTCTGAAGAACTCTAATTAGAGCGAAACACTGTGTCAGGGGTTCGTTTTACTCATTTCAGCTTGGCTTGGTTGGTATTTTACTAATTCAAAGCTGTAATACTGTGCCTGGAGTGGTAAATGGCTTTTGTAATTTTACAGCTCGGCAAGGACAGCACTGTGCTAGTCCTATGCTTAAAGACTTTGCTGTAGAAATGGCAAAAGACTTTGTCCATTTCTATGTCGGCGTGGATAGCACTGTGCTAATCCCATGCTTAAAAACTTTGATAGAAAAGCAGACATTTGAGGTGAGCAGATCTAGAGTGTCGCTGGTGTTGAGAGTGCTCTATACAGGAGCTGCTTTCCACCTAAACTTGAGAACTAACCAGAGTTCTCTGCTTCTTTTTTTGCATAATTTTTTCGTCACTCTATGCCAGAAAGGGTATTCTTTTGACCTATACTGGGTGCTTACTTGTGTCTGGACAAAGCTATACCTCTCTGAAGAGCTCTAATTAAAGCGAAACACTGTGTCAGGGGTTGCTTTTACTCATTGCCGGGTTGGCTTGGTTGGTATTTTACTAATTCAAAGCTGTAATATTGTGCCTGGAGTGGTAAATGGCTTTTGTCAGTTTACAGCTCGGCAAGGACAGCACTGTGCTAGTCCTATGCTTAAAGACTTTGCTGTAGAAATGACAAAAGACGTTGTCCATTTCTATCTCGGCATGGATAGCACTGTGCTAATCCTATGCTTAAAAACTTTGATAGAAAAGCAGACATTTGAGGCGAGCAGATCTAGAGTGTTGCTGGTGTTGATAGTGCTCTATACAGGAGCTGCTTTCAACCTAAACTTGATAACTACCCAGAGTTCTCTGCTTCTTTTTTTGCATAATTTATTTGTCACTCTATGCCTGAAAGGGTATTCTTTTGACTTATACTGGGTGCTCCCTTGTGTCTGGACAAAGCTATACCTCTCTGAAGAGCTCTAATTAGAGGAAAACACTGTGTCAGGAGTTGCTTTAACTCATTTCAGGTTGGGATGGTTGGTATTTTACTAATTCAAAGCTGTAATACTGTGCCTGGAATTGTAAATGGCTTTTGTCATTTTACAGCTCGGCAAGGACAGCACTGTGCTAGTCCTATGCTTAAAGACTTTTGCTGTAGAAATGGCAAAAGACTTTGTCCATTTCTATGTCGGCGTGGATAGCACTGTGCTAATCCTCTGCTTAAAAACTTTGATTAAAATAGCAGACATTTGAGGTGAGCAGATCTAGAGTGTCGCTGGTGTTGAGAGTGCTCAATTCAGGAGCTGCTTTCCACCTAAACTTGAGAACTACCCAGAGTTCTCTGCTTCTTTTTTTGCATAATTTATTTGTCACTCTATGCCTGAAAGGGTATTCTTTTGAATTATACTGAGTGCTTCCTTGTGTCTGAACAACGCTATACCTCTCTGAAGAGCTCTAATTCGAGCGAAACACTGTGTCAGGGGTTGCTTTTACTCATTTCAGGTTGGGTTGGTTGGTATTTTACTAATTCAAAGCTGTAATACTGTGCCTGGAGTAGTAAATGGCTTTTGTCATTTTACAGCTCGGCAAGGACAGCACTGTGCTAGTCCTATTCATAAAGACTTTGCTGTAGAAATGGCAAAAGACTTTGTCCATTTCTATGTCGGCGTGGATAGCACTGTGCTAATCCTCTGCTTAAAAACTTTGATTAAAATAGCCGACATTTGAGGTGAGCAGATCTTGAGTGTCGCTGGTGTTGAGAGTGCTCAATTCAGGAGCTGCTTTCCACCTAAACTTGAGAACTACCCACTGTTCTCTGCTTCTTTTCTTGCATAATTTATTCATCACTCTATGCCTGAAAGGGTATTCTTTTGACTTATACTGGGTGCTCCCTTGTGTCTGGACAAAGCTATATCTCTCTGAAGAGCTCTAATTAGAGCGAAACACTGTGTAAGGGGTTGCTTTTACTCATTTCAGGTTGGCTTGGTTGGTATTTTAGTAATTCAAAGCTGTAATTTTGTGCCTGGAGTGGTAAATGGTTTTTGTTATTTTACAGCTCGGCAAGGACAGCACTGTGCTAGTCCTATACTTAAAGACTTTGCTGTAAAAATGGCAAATGACTTTGTCCATTTCTATCTAGGCGTGGATAGCACTGTGCTAATCCTATGCTTAAAAACTTTGATAGAAAAGCAGACATTTGAAGTGAGTAGATCTAGAGTGTCGCTGGTGTTGAGAGTGCTCTATACAGGAGATGCCTTCCACCTAAACTTGAGAACTACCCAGAGTTCTCTGCTTCTTTTTTTGCATAATTTATTCGTCACTCTATGCCTGAAAGGGTATTCTTTTGACTTATACTGGGTGCTCCCTTGTGTCTGGACAAAGCTATACCTCTCTGAAGAGCTCTAATTAGAGCGAAACACTGTGTCAGGGGTTGCTTTTACTCATTTCAGGTTGGCTTGGTTTGTATTTTACTAATTCAAAGCTGTAATACTGTGCCTGGAGTGGTAAATGGCTTTTGTAATTTTACAGCTCGGCAAGGACAGCACTGTGCTAGTCCTATGCTTAAAGAATTTGCTGTAGAAATGGCAAAAGACTTTGTCCATTTCTATGTCGGCGTGGATAGCACTGTGCTAATCCTATGCTTAAAAATTTTGATTAAAATAGCAAACATTTGAGGTGAGCAAATCTAGAGTGTCGCTGGTGTTGAGAGTGCTCAATTCAGGAGCTGCTTTCAACCTAAACTTGAGAACTACCCAGAGTTCTCTGCTTCTTTTTTTGCATAATTTATTCGTCACTCTATGCCAGAAAGGGTATTCTTTTGACTTATACTGGGTGCTCCCTTGTGTCTGGACAAAACTATATCACTTTGAAGAGCTCTAATTAGAGCGAAACACTGTGTCAGGAGTTGCTTTTACTCATTTCGAGTTGGCTTGGTTGGTATTTTACTAATTCAAAGCTGTAATTTTGTGCCTGGAGAGGTAAATGGTTTTTGTTATTTTACAGCTCGGCAAGGACAGCACTGTGCTAGTCCTATGCTTAAAAACTTTGCTGTAAAAATGGCAAATGACTTTGTCCATTTCTATCTCGGCGTAGATAGCACTGTGCTAATCCTATGCTTAAAAACTTTGATAGAAAAGCAGACATTTGAAGTGAGCAGATCTAGAGTGTCACTGGTGTTGAGAGTGCTCTATACAGGAGATGCCTTCCACCTAAACTTGAGAACTACCCAGAGTTCTCTGCTTCTTTTTTTGCATAATTTATTCGTCACTCTATGCCTGAAAGGGTATTCTTTTGACTTATACTGGGTGCTCCCTTGTGTCTGGACAAAGTTATACCTCTCTGAAGAGCTCAAATTAGAGTGAAACACTGTGTCAGGGGTTGCTTTTACTCATTTCAGGTTGGCTTGGTTGGTATTTTACTAATTCAAAGCTGTAATACTGTGCCTGGAGTGGTAAATGGCTTTAGTAATTTTACAGCTCGGCAAGGACAGCACTGTGCTAATCCTCTGCTTAAAATCTTTGATAGAAAAGCAGACATTTGAGGTGAGCAGATCTAGAGTGTCGCTGGTGTTGAGAGTGCTCTATACAGGAGTTGCTTTTCTCCTAAACTTAAGAACTACCCAGAGTTCTCTGCTTCTTTTTTTGCATAATTTATTTGTCACTCTATGCCTGAAAGGGTATTCTTTTGTCTTATACTGGGTGCTCCCTTGTGTTTGGACAAAGCTATATTTCTCTGAAGAGCTCTAATTAGAGCGAAAAACTGTGTCAGTAATTGCTTTTACTCATTTCAGGTTGGGTTGGTTGGTATTTTACTAATTCAAAGCTGTAATACTGTGCCTGGAGTGGTAAATGGCTTTTGTAATTTTACAGCTCGGCAAGGACAGCACTGTGCTAGTCCTATATATAAAGACTTTGCTGTAGAAATGGCAAAAGACTTTGTCCATTTCTATCTCGGCGTGGATAGCACTGTGCTAATCCTATGCTTAAAAACTTTGATAGAAAAGCAGACATTTGAGGTGAGCAGATCTAGAGTGTCGCTGGTGTTGAGAGTGCTCTATACAGAAGCTGCTTTCCACCTAAACTTGAGAACTACCCAGAGTTCTCTGCTTCATTTTTTGCATAATTTATTCGTCACTCTCTGCCTGAAAGGGTATTCTTTTGACTTATACTGGGTGCTCCCTTGTGTCTGGTCAAAGCTATACCTCTCTGAAGAGGTCTAATTAGAGCGAAACACTATGTCAGGGGTTGCATTTACTCATTTCAGGTTGGCTTGGTTGGTATTTTACTAATTCAAAGCTGTAATACTGTGCCTGGAGTGGTAAATGGCTTTTGTCATTTTACAGCTCGGCAAGGACAGCACTGTGCTAGTCCTATACTTAAAGACTTTGCTGTAGAAATGGCAAATGACTTTGTCCATTTCTATCTCGGCGTGGATAGCACTGTGCTAATCCTATGCTTAAAAACTTTGATAGAAAAGTAGACATTTGAGGTGAGCAGATCTAGAGTGTCGCTGGTGTTGAGAGTGCTCTATACAGTAGCTGCTTTTCACCTAAACTTGAGAACTACCCAGAGATCTCTGCTTTTTTTTTGCATAATTTATTCGTCACTCTATGCCTGAAAGGGTATTCTTTTGACTTATACTGGGTGCTCCCTTGTGTCTGGACAAACCTATACCTCTCTGAAGAGCTCTAATTATAGCAAAACACTGTGTCAGGGGTTGCTTTTACTCATTTCAGGTTGGCTTGCTTGGTATTTTACTAATTCAAAGCTGTAATACTGTGCCTGGAGTGGTAAATGGCTTTAGTAATTTTACAGCTCGGCAAGGACAGCACTGTGCTAGTCCTATGCCTAACGACTTTGCAGTAGAAATGGCAAAAGACTTTGTCCATTTCTAACTCGGTGTGGATAGCACTGTGCTAATCCTATGCTTAAAATCTTTGATAGAAAAGCAGACATTTGAGGTGAGCAGATCTAGAGTGTCCCTGGTGTTGAGAGTGCTCTATACAGGAGCTGCTTTTCTCCTAAACTTGAGAGCTACCCAGAGTTCTCTGCTTCTTTTTTTGCATAATTTATTTGTCACTCTATGCCTGAAAGGGTATTCTTTTGACTTATACTGGGTGCACCCTTGTGTTTGGACAAAGCTATATCTCTCTGAAGAGCTCTAATTAGAGCGAAAAACGGTGTCAATAATTGCTTTTACTCATTTCAGGTTGGGTTGGTTGGTATTTTACTAATTCAAAGCTGTAATACTGTGCCTGGAGTGGTAAATGGCTTTTGTAATTTTACAGTTCGGCAAGGATAGCATTGTGCTAGTCCTATTCATAAAGACTTTGCTGTAGAAATGGCAAAAGACTTTGTCCATTTCTATGTCGGCGTGGATAGCACTGTGCTAATCCTCTGCTTAAAAACTTTGATTAAAATAGCAGAAATTTGAGGTGAGCAGATCTAGAGTGTCGCTGGTGTTGAGAGTGCTCAATTCAGGAGCTGCTTTCCACCTAAACTTGAGAACTACCCACTGTTCTCTGCTTCTTTTCTTGCATAATTTATTCATCACTCTATGCCTGAAAGGGTATTCTTTTGACTTATACTGGGTGCTCCCTTGTGTCTGGACAAAGCTATATCTCTCTGAAGAGCTCTAATTAGAGCGAAACACTGTGTAAGGGGTTGCTTTTACTCATTTCAGGTTGGCTTGGTTGGTATTTTAGTAATTCAAAGCTGTAATTTTGTGCCTGGAGTGGTAAATGGTTTTTGTTATTTTACAGCTCGGCAAGGACAGCACTGTGCTAGTCCTATACTTAAAGACTTTGCTGTAAAAATGGCAAATGACTTTGTCCATTTCTATCTAGGCGTGGATAGCACTGTGCTAATCCTATGCTTAAAAACTTTGATAGAAAAGCAGACATTTGAAGTGAGTAGATCTAGAGTGTCGCTGGTGTTGAGAGTGCTCTATACAGGAGATGCCTTCCACCTAAACTTGAGAACTACCCAGAGTTCTCTGCTTCTTTTTTTGCATAATTTATTCGTCACTCTATGCCTGAAAGGGTATTCTTTTGACTTATACTGGGTGCTCCCTTGTGTCTGGACAAAGCTATACCTCTCTGAAGAGCTCTAATTAGAGCGAAACACTGTGTCAGGGGTTGCTTTTACTCATTTCAGGTTGGCTTGGTTTGTATTTTACTAATTCAAAGCTGTAATACTGTGCCTGGAGTGGTAAATGGCTTTTGTAACTTTACAGCTCGGCAAGGACAGCACTGTGCTAGTCCTATGCTTAAAGACTTTGCTGTAGAAATGGCAAAAGACTTTGTCCATTTCTATGTCGGCGTGGATAGCACTGTGCTAATCCTATGCTTAAAAAATTTGATTAAAATAGCAAACATTTGAGGTGAGCAAATCTAGAGTGTCGCTGGTGTAGAGAGTGCTCAATTCAGGAGCTGCTTTCAACCTAAACTTGAGAACTACCCAGAGTTCTCTGCTTCTTTTTTTGCATAATTTATTCGTTACTCTATGCCAGAAAGGGTATTCTTTTGACTTATACTGGGTGCTCCCTTGTGTCTGGACAAAACTATATCACTTTGAAGAGCTCTAATTAGAGCGAAACACTGTGTCAGGAGTTGCTTTTACTCATTTCGAGTTGGCTTGGTTGGTATTTTACTAATTCAAAGCTGTAATATTGTGCATGGAGTGGTAAATGGTTTTTGTCATTTTGCAGCTCGGCAAGGACAGCACTGTGCTAGTCCTATGCTTAAAGACTTTGCTGTAGAAATGGCAAAAGACTTTGTCCATTTCTATCTCGGCTTGGATAGCACTGTGCTAATCCTATGCTAAAAAACTTTGATAGAAAAGCAGACATTTGAGGTGAGCAGATCTAGAGTGTCACTGTTGTTGTGAGTGCTCTATACAGGAACTGCTTTCCACCTAAACTTGAGAACAACCCAGAGTTCTCTGCTTCTTTTTTTGCTTAATTTATTCGTCACTCTATGCCTGAAAGGGTATTCTTTTGACTTATACTGGGTGCTCCCTTGTGTCTGGACAAAGTTATACCTCTCTGAAGAGCTCAAATTAGAGCGAAACACTGTGTCAGGGGTTGCTTTTACTCATTTCAGGTTGGCTTGGTTGGTATTTTACTAATTCAAAGCTGTAATACTGTGCCTGGAGTGGTAAATGGCTTTAGTAATTTTACAGCTCGGCAAGGACTGCGCTGTGCTAATCCTATGCTTAAAATCTTTGATAGAAAAGCAGACATTTGAGGTGAGCAGATCTAGAGTGTCGCTGGTGTTGAGAGTGCTCTATACAGGAGTTGCTTTTCTCCTAAACTTGAGAACTACCCAGAGTTCTCTGCTTCTTTTTTTGCATAATTTATTTGTCACTCTATGCCTGAAAGGGTATTCTTTTGTCTTATACTGGGTGCTCCCTTGTGTTTGGACAAAGCTATATTTCTCTGAAGAGCTCTAATTAGAGCGAAAAACTGTGTCAGTAATTGCTTTTACTCATTTCAGGTTGGGTTGGTTGGTATTTTACTAATTCAAAGCTGTAATACTGTGCCTGGAGTGGTAAATGGCTTTTGTAATTTTACAGCTCGGCAAGGACAGCACTGTGCTAGTCCTATATATAAAGACTTTGCTGTAGAAATGGCAAAAGACTTTGTCCATTTCTATCTCGGTGTGGATAGCACTGTGCTAATCCTATGCTTAAAAACTTTGATAGAAAAGTAGACATTTGAGGTGAGCAGATCTAGAGTGTCGCTGGTGTTGAGAGTGCTCTATACAGTAGCTGCTTTTCACCTAAACTTGAGAACTACCCAGAGATCTCTGCTTTTTTTTTTGCATAATTTATTCGTCACTCTATGCCTGAAAGGGTATTCTTTTGACTTATACTGGGTGCTCCCTTGTGTCTGGACAAACCTATACCTCTCTGAAGAGCTCTAATTAGAGCAAAATACTGTGTCAGGGGTTGCTTTTACTCATTTCAGGTTGGCTTGCTTGGTATTTTACTAATTCAAAGCTGTAATACTGTGCCTGGAGTGGTAAATGGCTTTAGTAATTTTACAGCTCGGCAAGGACAGCACTGTGCTAGTCCTATGCCTAACGACTTTGCATTAGAAATGGCAAAAGACTTTGTCCATTTCTATCTCGGTGTGGATAGCACTGTGCTAATCCTATGCTTAAATACTTTGCTGTAGAAATGGCAAAAGACTTTGTCCATTTCTGTCTCGGCGTGGATAGCACTGTGCTAATCCTATGCTTAAAAACTTTGATAGAAAAGCAGACATTTGAGGTGAGCAGATCTAGAGTGTCGCTGGTGTTGAGAGTGCTCTATACAGAAGCTGCTTTCCACCTATACTTGAGAACTACCCAGAGTTCTCTGCTTCATTTTTTGCATAATTTATTCGTCACTCTCTGCCTGAAAGGGTATTCTTTTGACTTATACTGGGTGCTCCCTTGTGTCTGGTCAAAGCTATACCTCTCTGAAGAGCTCTAATTAGAGCGAAACACTGTGTCAGGGGTTGCTTTTACTCATTTCAGGTTGGCTTGGTTGGTATTTTACTAATTCAAAGCTGTAATACTGTGCCTGGAGTGGTAAATGGCTTTTATAATTTTACAGCTCGGCAAGGACAGCACTGTGCTAGTCCTATACTTAAAGACTTTGCTGTAGAAATGGCAAATGACTTTGTCCATTTCTATCTCGGTGTGGATAGCACTGTGCTAATCCTATGCTTAAAAACTTTGATAGAAAAGTAGACATTTGAGGTGAGCAGATCTAGAGTGTCGCTGGTGTTGAGAGTGCTCTATACAGTAGCTGCTTTTCACCTAAACTTGAGAACTACCCAGAGATCTCTGCTTTTTTTTTTGCATAATTTATTCGTCACTCTATGCCTGAAAGGGTATTCTTTTGACTTATACTGGGTGCTCCCTTGTGTCTGGACAAACCTATACCTCTCTGAAGAGCTCTAATTAGAGCAAAACACTGTGTCGGGGGTTGCTTTTACTCATTTCAGGTTGGCTTGCTTGGTATTTTACTAATTCAAAGCTGTAATACTGTGCCTGGAGTGGTAAATGGCTGTAGTAATTTTACAGCTCGGCAAGGACAGCACTGTGCTAGTCCTATGCCTAACGACTTTGCATTAGAAATGGCAAAAGACTTTGTCCATTTCTATCTCGGTGTGGACAGCACTGTGCCAGTCCTATGCTTAAATACTTTGCTGTAGAAATGGCAATAGACTTTGTCCATTTCTATCTTGGCGTGGATAGCACTGTGCTAATCCTATGCTTAAAATCTTTGATAGAAAAGCAGACATTTGAGGTGAGCAGATCTAGAGTGTCCCTGGTGTTGAGAGTGCTCTATACAGGAGCTGCTTTTCTCCTAAACTTGAGAGCTACCCAGAGTTCTCTGCTTCTTTTTTTGCATAATTTATTTGTCACTCTATGCCTGAAAGGGTATTCTTTTGACTTATACTGGGTGCACCCTTGTGTTTGGACAAAGCTATATCTCTCTGAAGAGCTCTAATTAGAGCGAAAAACGGTGTCAATAATTGCTTTTACTCATTTCAGGTTGGGTTGGTTGGTATTTTACTAATTCAGAGCTGTAATACTGTGCCTGGAGTGGTAAATGGCTTTTGTAATTTTACAGTTCGGCAAGGATAGCACTGTGCTAGTCCTATACATAAAGACTTTGCTGTAGAAATGGCAAAAGACTTTGTCCATTTCTATCTCGGCGTGGATAGCACTGTGCTAATCCTATGCTTAAAAACTTTGATAGAAAAGCAGACATTTGAGGTGAGCAGATCTAGAGTGTCGCTGGTGTTGAGAGTGCTCTATACAGAAGCTGCTTTCCACCTAAACTTGAGAACTACCCAGAGATCTCTGCTTCTTCTTTTGCATAATTTATTCGTTACTCTATGCCTGAAAGGGTACTCTTTTGACTTATACTGGGTGCTCCCTTGTGTCTGGACAAAGCTATACCTCTCTGAAGAGCTCTAATTAAAGCGAAACACTGAGTCAGGGGTTGCTTTTACTCATTGCAGGTTGGCTTGGTTGGTATTTTACTAATTCAAAGCTGTAATATTGTGCCTGGAGTGGTAAATGGCTTTTGTCATTTTACAGCTCGGCAAGGACAGCACTGTGCTAGCTCTACGCTTAAAGACTTTGCTGTAGAAATGGTAAAAGACTTTGTCCATTTTTATCTCGACGTGGATAGCACTGTGCTAATCCTATGTTTAAAAACTTTGATAGAAAAGCAGACATTTGAGGTGGGCAGATCTAGAGTGTTGCTGGTGTTGAAAGTGCTCTATACAGGAGCTGCTTTCCACCTAAACTTGAGAACTCCCCAGAGTTCTCTGCTTCTTTTTTTGCATAATTTATTCGTCACTCTATGCCTGAAAGGGTATTCTTTTGAATTATACTGAGTGCTTCCTTGTGTCTGAACAACGCTATACCTCTCTGAAGAGCTCTAATTCGAGCGAAACACTGTGTCAGGGGTTGCTTTTACTCATTTCAGGTTGGGTTGGTTGGTATTTTACTAATTCAAAGCTGTAATACTGTGCCTGGAGTGGTAAATGGCTTTTGTCATTTTACAGCTCGGCAAGGACAGCACTGTGCTAGTCCTATTCATAAAGACTTTCCTGTAGAAATGGCAAAAGACTTTGTCCATTTCTATGTCGGCGTGGATAGCACTGTGCTAATCCTATGCTTAAAAACTTTGATTAAAACAGCAGACATTTGAGGTGAGCAGATCTAGAGTGTCGCTGGTGTTGAGAGTGCTCAATTCAGGAGCTGCTTTCCACCTAAACTTGAGAACTACCCAGAGTTCTCTGCTTCTTTTATTGCATAATTTATTCATCACTCTATGCCTGAAAGGGTATTCTTTTGACTTATACTGGGTGCCCCCTTGTGTCTGGACAAAGCTATATCTCTCAGAAGAGCTATAATTAGAGCGAAACACTGTGTCAGGGGTTGCTTTTACTCATTTCAGGTTGGCTTGGTTGGTATTTTAGTAATTCAAAGCTGTAATTTTGTGCCTGGAGTGGTAAATGGTTTTTGTTATTTTACAGCTCGGCAAGGACAGCACTGTGCTAGTCCTATGCTTAAAGACTTTGCTGTAAAAATGGCAAATGACTTTGTCCATTTCTATGTCGGCGTGGATAGCACTGTGCTAATCCTATGCATAAAAACTTTGATAGAAAAGCAGACATTTGAGGTGAGCAGATCTAGAGTGTCGCTGGTGTTGAGAGTGCTCTATACAGGAGCTGCTTTCCACCTAAACTTGAGAACTAACCAGAGTTCTCTGCTTCTTTTTTTGCATAATTTATTCGTCACTCTATGCCAGAAAGGGTATTCTTTTGACTTATACTGGGTGCTCCCTTGTGTCTGGACAAAACTATATCTCTTTGAAGAGCTCTAATTAGAGTGAAACACTGTGTAAGGGGTTGCTTTTACTCATTTCAGGTTGGCTTGGTTGGTATTTTACTAATTCAAAGCTGTAATATTGTGCCTGGAGTGGTAAATGGCTTTTGTCATTTTACAGCTAGGCAAGGACAGCACTGTGCTAGTCCTATGCTTAAAGACTTTGCTGTAGAAATGGCAAAAGACTTTGTCCATTTCTATCTCGGCGTGGATAGCACTGTGCTAATCCTATGCTAAAAATCTTTGATAGAAAAGGAGAGATTTGAGGTGAGCAGATCTAGAGTGTCACTGTTGTTGTGAGTGCTCTATACAGGAACTGCTTTCCACCTAAACTTGAGAACAACCCAGAGTTCTCTGCTTCTTTTTTTGCTTAATTTATTCGTCACTCTATGCCTGAAAGGGTATTCTTTTGACTTATACTGGGTGCTCCCTTGTGTCTGGACAAAACTATATCTCTTTGAAGAGCTCTAATTAGAGTGAAACACTGTGTAAGGGGTTGCTTTTACTCATTTCAGGTTGGCTTGGTTGGTATTTTACTAATTCAAAGCTGTAACACTGTGCCTGGAATTGTAAATGGCTTTTGTCATTTTACAGCTCAGCAAGGACAGCATTGTGCTAGTCCTATGCTTAAAGACTTTTGCTGTAGAAATGGCAAAAGACTTTGTCCATTTCTATGTCGGCGTGGATAGCACTGTGCTAATCCTCTGCTTAAAAACTTTGATTAAAATAGCAGACATTTGAGGTGAGCAGATCTAGAGTGTCGCTGGTGTTGAGAGTGCTCAATTCAGGAGCTGCTTTCCACCTAAACTTGAGAACTACCCAGAGTTCTCTGCTTCTTTTTTTGCATAATTTATTCGTCACTCTATGCCTGAAAGGGTATTCTTTTGAATTATACTGAGTGCTTCCTTGTGTCTGAACAACGCTATACCTCTCTGAAGAGCTCTAATTCGAGCGAAACACTGTGTCAGGGGTTGCTTTTACTCATTTCAGGTTGGGTTGGTTGGTATTTTACTAATTCAAAGCTGTAATACTGTGCCTGGGGTGGTAAATGGCTTTTGTCATTTTACAGCTCGGCAAGGACAGCGCTGTGCTAGTCCTATTCATAAAGACTTTGCTGTAGAAATGGAAAAAGACTTTGTCCATTTCTATGTCGGCGTGGATAGCACTGTGCTAATCCTATGCTTAAAAACTTTGATTAAAACAGCAGACATTTGAGGTGAGCAGATCTAGAGTGTCGCTGGTGTTGAGAGTGCTCAATTCAGGAGCTGCTTTCCACCTAAACTTGAGAACTACCCACTGTTCTCTGCTTCTTTTCTTGCATAATTTATTCATCACTCTATGCCTGAAAGGGTATTCTTTTGACTTATACTGGGTGCTCCCTTGTGTCTGGACAAAGCTATATCTCTCTGAAGAGCTCTAATTAGAGCGAAACACTGTGTAAGGGGTTGCTTTTACTCATTTCAGGTTGGCTTGGTTGGTATTTTAGTAATTCAAAGCTGTAATTTTGTGCCTGGAGCAGTAAATGGTTTTTGTTATTTTACAGCTCGGCAAGGACAGCACTGTGCTAGTCCTATACTTAAAGACTTTGCTGTAAAAATGGCAAATGACTTTGTCCATTTCTATCTAGGCGTGGATAGCACTGTGCTAATCCTATGCTTAAAAACTTTGATAGAAAAGCAGACATTTGAAGTGAGCAGATCTAGAGTGTCGCTGGTGTTGAGAGTGCTCTATACAGGAGATGCCTTCCACCTAAACTTGAGAACTACCCAGAGTTCTCTGCTTCTTTTTTTGCATAATTTATTCGTCACTCTATGCCTGAAAGGGTATTCTTTTGACTTATACTGGGTGCTCCCTTGTGTCTGGACAAAGCTATACCTTTCTGAAAAACTCTAATTAGAGCGAAACACTGTGTCAGGGGTTGCTTTTACTCATTTCAGGTTGGCTTGGTTGGTATTTTACTAATTCAAAGCTGTAATACTGTGCCTGGAGTGGTAAATGGCTTTTGTAATTTTACAGCTCGGCAAGGACAGCACTGTGCTAGTCCTATGCTTAAAGACTTTGCTGTAGAAATGGCAAAAGACTTTGTCCAATTCTATGTCGGCGTGGATAGCACTGTGCTAATCCTATGCTCAAAAATTTTGATTAAAATAGCAGACATTTGAGGTGAGCAAATCTAGAGTGTCGCTGGTGTTGAGAGTGCTCAATTCAGGAGTTGCTTTCAACCTAAACTTGAGAACTACCCAGAGTTCTCTGCTTCTTTTTTTGCATAATTTATTCGTCACTCTATGCCAGAAAGGGTATTCTTTTGACTTATACTGGGTGCTCCCTTGTGTCTGGACAAAGCTATATCTCTCTGAAGAGCTCTAATTAGAGCGAAACACTGTGTCAGGAGTTGCTTTTACTCATTTCGAGTTGGCTTGGTTGGTATTTTACTAATTCAAAGCTGTAATTTTGTGCCTGGAGAGGTAAATGGTTTTTGTTATTTTACAGCTCGGCAAGGACAGCACTGTGCTAGTCCTATGCTTAAAAACTTTGCTGTAAAAATGGCAAATGACTTTGTCCATTTCTATCTCGGCGTGGATAGCACTGTGCTAATCCTATGCTAAAAAACTTTGATAGAAAAGCAGACATTTGAGGTGAGCAGATCTAGAGTGTCACTGTTGTTGTGAGTGCTCTATACAGGAACTGCTTTCCACCTAAACTTGAGAACTACCCAGAGTTCTCTGCTTCTTTTTTTGCATAATTTATTCGTCACTCTATGCCTGAAAGGGTATTCTTTTGACTTATACTGGGTGCTCCCTTGTGTCTGGACAAAGCTATACCTCTCTGAAGAGCTCTAATTAGAGCGAAACACTGTGTCAGGGGTTGCTTTTACTCATTTCAGGTTGGCTTGGTTGGTATTTTACTAATTCAAAGCTGTAATACTGTGCCTGGAGTGGTAACTGGCTATTGTCATTTTACAGCTCGGCAAGGACAGCACTGTGCTAGTCCTATGCTTAAAGACTTTGCTGTAGAAATGGCAAAAGACTTTGTCCATTTCTATGTCGGCGTGGATAGCACTGTGCTAATCCTATGCTTAAAACTTTGATTAAAATAGCAGACATTTGAGGTGAGCAAATCTAGAGTGTCGCTGGTGTTGAGAATGCTCAATTCAGGAGCTGCTTTCAACCTAAACTTGAGAACTACCCAGAGTTCTCTGCTTCTTTTTTTGCATAATTTATTCGTCACTCTATGCCAGAAAGGGTATTCTTTTGACTTATACTGGGTGCTCCCTTGTGTCTGGACAAAACTATATCTCTTTGAAGAGCTCTAATTAGAGCGAAACACTGTGTCAGGGGTTGCTTTTACTCATTTCAGGTTGGCTTGGTTGGTATTTACTAATTCAAAGCTGTAATATTGTGCCTGGAGTGGTAAATGGTTTTTGTCATTTTGCAGCTCGGCAAGGACAGCACTGTGCTAGTCCTATGCTTAAAGACTTTGCTGTAGAAATGGCAAAAGACTTTGTCCATTTCTATCTCGGCGTGGATAGCACTGTGCTAATCCTATGCTAAAAAACTTTGATAGAAAAGCAGACATTTGAGGTGAGCAGATCTAGAGTGTCACTGTTGTTGTGAGTGCTCTATACAGGAACTGCTTTCCACCTAAACTGGAGAACAACCCAGAGTTCTCTGCTTCTTTTTTTGCTTAATTTATTCGTCACTCTATGCCTGAAAGGGTATTCTTTTGACTTATACTGGGTGCTCCCTTGTGTCTGGACAAAGCTATACCTCTCTGAATAGCTCTAATTAAAGCGATACACTGAGTCAGGGGTTGCTTTTACTCATTGCAGGTTGGCTTGGTTGGTATTTTACTAATTCAAAGCTGTAATATTGTGCCTGGAGTGGTAAATGGCTTTTGTCAGTTTACAGCTCGGCAAGGACAGCACTGTGCTAGTCCTATGGTTAAAGACTTTGCTATAGAAATGACAAAAGATATTGTCCATTTTTATCTCGGCGTGGATAGCACTGTGCTAATCCTATGCTTAAAAACTTTGATAGAAAAGCAGACATTTGAGGCGAGCAGATCTAGAGTGTTGCTGGTGTTGATAGTGTTGATAGTGCTCTATACAGGAGCTGCTTTCAACCTAAACTTGAGAACTACCCAGAGTTCTCTGCTTCTTTTTTTGCATAATTTATTTGTCACTCTATGCCTGAAAGGGTATTCTTTTGACTTATACTGGGTGCTCCCTTGTGTCTGGACAAAGCTATATCTCTCTGAAGAGCTCTAATTAGAGCGAAACACTGTGTCAGTGGTTGCTTTTACTCATTTCAGGTTGGCTTTGTTGGTATTTTACTAATTCAAAGCTGTAATATTGTGCCTGGAGTGGTAAATGGCTTTTGTCATTTTACAGCTCAGCAAGGACAGCACTGTGCTAGTCCTATGCTTAAAGACTTTGCTGTAGAAATGGTAAAAGACTTTGTCCATTTCTATCTCGGCGTGGATAGCACTGTGCTAATCCTATGTTTAAAATCTTTGATAGAAAAGCAGACGTTTGAGGTGAGCAGATCTAGAGTGTTGCTGGTGTTGAAAGTGTTCTATACAGGAGCTGTTTTCCACCTAAACTCGAGAACTACCCAGAGTTCTCTGCTTCTTTTTTTGCATAATTTATTCGTCACTCTATGCCTGAAAGGGTATTCTTTTGACTTATACTGAGTGCTTCCTTGTGTCTGGTCAAAGCTATACCTCTCTGAAAAGCTCTAATTAGAGCGAAACACTGTGTCAGGGGTTGCGTTTACTCATTTCAGGTTGGCTTGGTTGGTATTTTACTAATTCAAAGCTGTAATACTGTGCCTGGAGTGGTAAATGGCTTTTGTCATTTTACAGATCGGTAAGGACAGCCCTGTGCTAGTCCTATGCTTAAAGACTTTGCTGTAGAAATGGCAAAAGACTTTGTCCATTTCTATCTCGGCGTGGATAGCACTGTGCTAATCCTATGCTTAAAATCTTTGATAGAAAAGCAGACATTTGAGGTGAGCAGATCTAGAGTGTCGCTGGTGTTGAGAGTGCTCTATACAGGAGCTGCTTTCCACCTAAACTTGAGAACTACCCAGAGTTCTCTGCTTCTTTTTTGCATAATGTATTTGTCTCTCTATGCCTGAAAGGGTATTCTTTTGACTTATACTGGGTGCTCCCTTGTGTCTAGACAAAGCTATACCTCTCTGAAGAGCTCTAATTAGAGCGAAACACTGTGTCAGGGGTTGCTTTTTCTCATTTCTGGTTGGCATTTTACTAATTCAAAGCTGTAATACTGTGCCTGTAGTGGTAAATGGCTTTTGTCATTTTACAGCTCAGCAAGGACAGCACTGTGCTAGTCCTATGTTTAAAGACTTTGCTGTAGAAATGGCAAAAGACTTTGTCCATTTCTATCTCTGTGTGGATAGCACTGTGCTAATCCTATGCTTAAAATCTTTGATAGAAAAGCAGACATTTGAGGTGAGCAGATCTAGAATGTCGCTGGTGTTGAGAGTGCTCTATACAGGAGCTGCTTTTCTCCTAAACTTGGGAAATACCCAGAGTTCTCTGCTTCTTTTTTGCATAATTTATTCGTCACTCTATGCCTGAAAGGGTATTCTTTTGACTTATACTGGGTGCTCCCTTGTGTCTGGACAAAGCTATACCTCTCTGAAGAGCTCTAATTAAAGCGATACACTGAGTCAGGGGTTGCTTTTACTCATTGCAGGTTGGCTTGGTTGGTATTTTACTAATTCAAAGCTGTAATATTGTGCCTGGAGTGGTAAATGGCTTTTGTCAGTTTACAGCTCGGCAAGGACAGCACTGTGCTAGTCCTATGCTTAAAGACTATGCTATAGAAATGACAAAAGACATTGTCCATTTTTATCTCGGCGTGGATAGCACTGTGCTAATCCTATGCTTAAAAACTTTGATAGAAAAGCAGACATTTGAGGCGAGCAGATCTAGAGTGTTGCTGGTGTTGATAGTGTTGATAGTGCTCTATACAGGAGCTGCTTTCAACCTAAACTTGAGAACTACCAAGAGTTCTCTGCTTCTTTTTTTGCATAATTTATTTGTCACTCTATGCCTGAAAGTGTATTCTTTTGACTTATGCTGGGTGCTCCCTTGTGTCTGGACAAAGCTATATCTCTCTGAAGAGCTCTAATTAGAGCGAAACACTGTGTCAGGGGTTGCTTTTACTCATTTCAGGTTGGCTTGGTTGGTATTTTACTAATTCAAAGCTGTAATATTGTGCCTGGAGTGGTAAATGGCTTTTGTCATTTTACAGCTCGGCAAGGACAGCACTGTGCTAGTCCTATGCTTAAAGACTTTGCTGTAGAAATGGTAAAAGACTTTGTCCATTTCTATCTCGGCGTGGATAGCACTGTGCTAATCCTATGTTTAAAATCTTTGATAGAAAAGCTGACATTTGAGGTGAGCAGATCTAGAGTGTTGCTGGTGTTGAAAATGCTCTATACAGGAGCTGCTTTCCACCTAAACTTGAGAACTACCCATAGTTCTCTGCTTCTTTTTTTGCATAATTTATTCGTCACTCTATGCCTGAAAGGGTATTCTTTTGACTTATACTGGGTGCTCCCTTGTGTCTGGACAAAGCTATATTTCTCTGAAGAGCTCTAATTAGAGCGAAACACTGTGTCAGGGGTTGCTTTTACTCATTTCAGGTTGGCTTGGTTGGTATTTTACCAATTCAGAGCTGTAATACTGTGCCTGGAGTGGTAAATGGCTTTTGTCATTTTACAGCTCAGCAAGGACAGCACTGTGCTAGTCCTATGCTTAAAGACTTTGCTGTAGAAATGGCAAAAGACTTTGTCCATTTCTATCTCGGCGTGGATAGCACTGTGCTAATCCTATGCTTAAAATCTTTGATAGAAAAGCAGACATTTGAGGTGAGCAGATCTAGAGTGTCGCTGGTGTTGAGAGTGCTCTATACAGTTGCTACTTTTCTCCTAAACTTGAGAACTACCCAGAGTTCTCTGCTTCATTTTTTTGCATAATTTATTCGTCACTCTATGCCTGAAAGGGTATTCTTTTGACTTATACTGGGTGCTCCCTTGTGTCTGGACAAAGCTATACCTCTCTGAAGAGCTCTAATTAGAGCGAAACACTGTGTCAGGGGTTGCTTTTACTCATTTCAGGTTGGCTTGGTTGGTATTTTACTAATTCAAAGCTGTAATACTGTGCCTGGAGTGGTAAATGGCTTTTATAATTTTACAGCTCGGCAAGGACAGCACTGTGCTAGTCCTATGCTTAAAGACTTTGCTGTAGAAATGGCAAAAGACTTTGTCCATGTGTATCTCAGCGTGGATAGCACTGTGCTAATCCTATGCTTAAAAACTTTGATAGAAAAGCAGACATTTGAGATGAGCAGATCTAGAGTGTTGCTGGTGTTGAGAGTGCTCTATACAGGAGCTGCTTTCCACCTAAACTTGAGAACTACCCAGAGTTCTCTGCTTCTTTTTTTGCATAATTTATTTGTCACTCTATGCCTGAAAGGGTATTCTTTTGACTTATACTGGTTGCTCCCTTGTGTCTGGACAAAGTTATACCTCTCTGAAGAGCTCTAATTAGAGCGAATACCTGTGTCAGTAATTGCTTTTTCTCGTTTCATGTTGGGTTAGTTGGGACTTTACTAATTCAAAGCTGTAATACTGTACCTGGAGTGATAAATGGCTTTTTTCATTTTACAGCTTGGCAAGGACAGCACTGTGCTAGTCCTATGCTTAAAGACTTTGCTGTAGAAATGGCCCAAGACTTTGTCCATTTCTATGTCGGCGTGGATAGCACTGTGCTAATCCTATGCTAAAAAACTTTGATAGAAAAGCAGACATTTGAGGTGAGCAGATCTAGAGTGTCCCTGTTGTTGTGAGTGCTCTATACAGGAACTGCTTTCCACCTAAACTTGAGAACAACCCAGAGTTCTCTGCTTCTTTTTTTGCTTAATTTATTCGTCACTCTATGCCTGAAAGGGTATTCTTTTGACTTATACTGGGTGCTCCCTTGTGTCTGGACAAAGTTATACCTCTCTGAAGAGCTCAAATTAGAGCGAAACACTGTGTCAGGGGTTGCTTTTACTCATTTCAGGTTGGCTTGGTTGGTATTTTACTAATTCAAAGCTGTAATACTGTGCCTGGAGCGGTAAACGGCTTTTGTAATTTTACAGCTCAGCAATGACAGCACTGTGCTAGTCCTATGCTTAAAGACTTTGCTGTAGAAATGGCAAAAGACTTTGTTCATTTCTATCTCGGCGTGTATAGCACTCTGCTAATCCTATGCTTAAAATCTTTGATAGAAAAGCAGACATTTGAGGTGAGCAGATCTAGAGTGTCGCTGGTGTTGAGAGTGCTCTATACAGGAGCTGCTTTTCTCCTAAACTTGAGAACTACCCAGAGTTCTCTGCTTCTTTTTTTGCATAATTTATTCGTCACTCTATGCCTGAAAGGGTATTCTTTTGACTTATACTGAGTGCTTCCTTGTGTCTGGTCAAAGCTATACCTCTCTGAAAAGCTCTAATTAGAGCGAAACACTGTGTCAGGGGTTGCGTTTACTCATTTCAGGTTGGCTTGGTTGGTATTTTACTAATTCAAAGCTGTAATACTGTGCCTGGAGTAGTAAATGGCTTTTGTCATTTTACAGCTCGATAAGGACAGCACTGTGCTAGTCCTATGCTTAAAGACTTTGCTGTAGAAATGGCATAAGACTTTGTCCATTTCTATCTCGGCGTGGATAGCACTGTGCTAATCCTATGCTTAAAATCTTTGATAGAAAAGCAGACATTTGAGGTGAGCAGATCTAGAGTGTCGCTGGTGTTGAGAGTGCTCTATACAGGAGCTGCTTTCCACCTAAACTTGAGAACTACCCAGAGTTCTCTGCTTCTTTTTTTGCATAATGTATTTGTCTCTCTATGCCTGAAAGGGTATTCTTTTGACTTATACTGGGTGCTCCCTTGTGTCTGGACAAAGCTATACCTCTCTGAAGAGCTCTAATTAGAGCGAAACACTGTGTCAGGGGTTGCTTTTTCTCATTTCTGGTTGGCATTTTACTAATTCAAAGCTGTAATACTGTGCCTGGAGTGGTAAATGGCTTTTGTCATTTTACAGCTCAGCAAGGACAGCACTGTGCTAGTCCTATGTTTAAAGACTTTGCTGTAGAAATGGCAAAAGACTTTGTCCATTTCTATGTCTGTGTGGATAGCACTGTGCTAATCCTATGCTTAAAATCTTTGATAGAAAAGCAGACATTTGAGGTGAGCAGATCTAGAATGTCGCTGGTGTTGAGAGTGCTCTATACAGGAGCTGCTTTTCTCCTAAACTTGGGAAATACCCAGAGTTCTCTGCTTCTTTTTTGCATAATTTATTCATCACTCTATGCCTGAAAGTGTATTCTTTTGACTTATACTGGGTGCTCCCTTGTGTCTGGACAAAGCTATACCTCTCTGAAGAGCTCTAATTAAAGCAAAACACTGAGTCAGGGGTTGCTTTTACTCATTTCAGGTTGGCTTGGTTGGTATTTTACTAATTCAAAGCTGTAATATTGTGCCTGGAGTGGTAAATGGCTTTTGTCATTTTACAGCTCGGCAAGGACAGCACTGTGCTAGTCCTATGCTTAAAGACTTTGCTGTAGAAATGGTAAAAGACTTTGTCCATTTCTATCTCGGCGTGGATAGCACTGTGCTAATCCTATGTTTAAAATCTTTGATAGAAAAGCAGACATTTGAGGTGAGCAGATCTAGAGTGTTGCTGGTGTTGAAAGTGCTCTATACAGGAGCTGCTTTCCACCTAAACTTGAGAACTACCCAGAGTTCTCTGCTTCTTTTTTTGCATAATTTATTCGTCACTCTATGCCTGAAAGGGTATTCTTTTGACTTATACTGGGTGCTCCCTTGTGTCTGGACAAAGCTATATTTCTCTGAAGAGCTCTAATTAGAGCTTAACACTGTGTCAGGGGTTGCTTTTACTCATTTCAGGTTGGCTTGGTTGGTATTTTACCAATTCAAAGCTGTAATACTGTGCCTTGAGTGGTAAATGGCTTTTGTCATTTTACAGCTCAGCAAGGACAGCACTGTGCTAGTCCTATGCTTAAAGACTTTGCTGTAGAAATGGCAAAAGACTTTGTCCATTTCTATCTCGGCGTGGATAGCACTGTGCTAATCCTATGCTTAAAATCTTTGATAGAAAAGCAGACATTTGAGGTGAGCAGATCTAGAGTGTCGCTGATGTTGAGAGTGCTCTATACAGGAGCTACTTTTCTCCTAAACTTGAGAACAACCCAGAGTTCTCTGCTTCATTTTTTTGCATAATTTATTCATCACTCTATGCCTGAAAGGATATTCTTTTGACTTATGCTGGGTGCTCCCTTGTGTCTGGTCAAAGCTATACATCTTTGAAGACCTCTAATTAGAGCGAAACACTGTGTCAGGGGATGCGTTTACTCATTTCAGGTTGGCATGGCTGGTATTTTACTAATTCAAAGCTGTAAAATTGTGCCTGGAGTGGTAAATGGCTTTTGTCATTTTACAGCTCGGCAAGGACAGCATTGTGCTAGTCCTATACTTAAAGACTTTGCTGTAGAAATGGCAAAAGACTTTGTCCATTTCTATCTCGGCCTGGATAGCACTGTGCTAATCCTATGCTTAAAATCTTTGATAGAAAAGCAGACATTTGAGGTGAGCAGATCTAGAGTGTAGCTGGTGTTGAGAGTGCTCTATACAGGAGCTGCTTTTCTCCTAAACTTGGGAAATACCCAGAGTTCTCTGCTTCTTTTTTGCATAATTTATTCGTCACTCTATGCCTGAAAGGGTATTCTTTTGACTTATACTGGGTGCTCCCTTGTGTCTGGACAAAGCTATACCTCTCTGAAGAGCTCTAATTAAAGCAAAACAATGAGTCAGGGGTTGCTTTTACTCATTGCAGGTTGGCTTGGTTGGTATTTTATTAATTCAAAGCTGTAATATTGTGCCTGGAGTGGTAAATGGCTTTTGTCAGTTTACAGCTCGGCAAGAACAGCACTGTGCTAGTCCTATGCTTAAAGACTTTGCTGTAGAAATGACAAAAGACGTTGTCCATTTTTATCTCGGCGTGGATAGCACTGTGCTAATCCTATGCTTAAAAACTTTGATAGAAAAGCAGACATTTGAGGCGAGCAGATCTAGAGTGTTGCTGGTGTTGATAGTGTTGATAGTGCTCTATACAGGAGCTGCTTTCAACCTAAACTTGAGAACTACCCAGAGTTCTCTGCTTCTTTTTTTGCATAATTTATTCGTCACTCTATGCCTGAAAGGGTATTCTTTTGACTTATACTGGGTGCTCCCTTGTGTCTGGACAAAGCTATACCTCTCTGAAGAGCTCTAATTAGAGCGAAACACTGTGTCAGGGGTTGCTTTTACTCATTTCAGGTTGGCATTTTACTAATTCAAAGCTGTAATACTGTGCCTGAAGTGGTAAATGGCTTTTGTCATTTTACAGCTCGGCAAGGACAGCACTGTGCTAGTCCTATGCTTAAAGACTTTGCTGTAGAAATGGCAAAAGACTTTGTCCATTTCTATCTCGGCGTGGATAGCACTGTGCTAATCCTATGCTTAAAATCTTTTATAGAAAAGCAGACATTTGAGGTGAGCAGATCTAGAGTGTCACTGGTGTTGAGAGTGCTCTATACAGGAGCTGCTTTTCTCCTAAACTTGAGAACTACCCAGAGTTCTCTGCTTCTTTTTTTGCATAATTTATTTGTCACTCTATGCCTGAAAGGGTATTCTTTTGACTTATACTGGGTGCTCCCTTGTGTCTGTACAAAGCTATACCTCTCTGAAGAGCTCTAATTAGAGCGAAACACTGTGTCAGGAGTTGCCTTTACTCATTTCAGGTTGGCTTGGTTGGTATTTTACTAATTTAAAGCTGTAATACTGTGCCTGGAGTGGTAAATGGCTTTTGTCATTTTAGAGCTCGGCAAGGACAGCACTGTGCTAGTCTTATGCTTAAAGACTTTGCTGTAGAAATGGCAAAAGATTTTGTACATTTCTATGTCGGCGTGGATAGCACTGTGCTAATCCTATGCTTAAAAACTTTGATTAAAATAGCAGACATTTGAGGTGAGCAGATCTAGAGGGTCGCTGGTGTTTAGAGTGCTCAATTCAGGAGCTGCTTTCCACCTAAACTTGACCTGCTTCTTTTTTTGCATAATTTATTTGTCACTCTATGCCTGAAAGGGTATTCTTTTGACTTATACTGGGTGCTCCCTTGTGTCTGGACAAAGCTATATCTCTCTGAAGAGCTCTAATTAGAGCGAAACACTGTGTCAGGGGTTGCTTTTACTCATTTCAGGTTGGCTTGGTTGGTATTTTACTAATTCAAAGCTGTAATATTGTGCCTGGAGTGGTAAATGGCTTTTGTCATTTTACAGCTTTGCAAGGACAGCACTGTGCTAATCCTATGCTTAAAGACTTTGTTGTAGAAATGGTAAAAGACTTTGTCCTTTTCTATCTCGGCGTGTATAGCACTGTGCTAATCCTATGCTTTAAAACTTTGATAGAAAAGCAGACATTTGAAGTGAGCAGATCTAGAGTGTCGCTGGTGTTGAGAGTGCTCTATACAGGAGCTGCTTTAAACCTAAACTTGAGAACTACCCAGAGTTCTCTGCTTCTTTTTTGCATAATTTATTCGTCACTCTATCCCTGAAAGGGTATTCTTTTGACTTATACTGGGTGTTCCCTTGTGTCTGGACAAAGCTATATCTCTCTGAAGAGCTCTAATTAAAGTGAAACACTGTGTCAGGGATTGCTTTTACTCATTTCAGGTTGGCTTGGTTGGTATTTTACTAATTCAAAGCTGTATTACTGTGCTTGGAGTGGTAAATGGCTTTTGTCATTTTAGAGCTCGGCAAGGACAGCACTGTGCTAGTCTTATGCTTAAAGACTTTGCTGTAGAAATGGCAAAAGACTTTGTCCATTTCTATGTCGGTGTGGATAGCACTGTGCTAATCCTATGCTTAAAAACTTTGATTAAAATAGCAGACATTTGAAGTGAGCAGATCTAGAGTGTTGCTGGTGTTGAGAGTGCTCTATACAGGAGCTGCTTTCAACCTAAACTTGAGAACTACCCAGAGTTCTCTGCTTCTTTTTTTGCATAGTTTATTTGTCACTCTATGCCTGAAAGGATATTCTTTTGACTTATACTGGGTGCTCCCTTGTGTCTGTACAAAGCTATACCTCTCTGAAGAACTCTAATTAGAGCGAAACACTGTGTCAGGAGTTGCCTTTACTCATTTCAGGTTGGCTTGGTTGGTATTTTACTAATTCAAAGCTGTAATACTGTGCCTGGAGTGGTAAATGGCTTTTGTCATTTTAGAGCTCGGCAAGGACAGCACTGTGCTAGTCTTATGCTTAAAGACTTTGCTGTAGAAATGGCAAAAGACTTTGTCCATTTCTATGTCGGTGTGGATAGCACTGTGCTAATCCTATGCTTAAAAACTTTGATTAAAATAGCAGACATTTGAGGTGAGCAGATCTAGATTGACGCTGGTGTTGAGAGTGCTCAATTCAGGAGCTGCTTTCCACCTAAACTTGAGAACTACCCAGAGTTCTCTGCTTCTTTTTTTGCATAATTTATTCATCACTCTATGCCTGAAAGGGTATTCTTTTGACTTATACTGGGTGCTCCCTTGTGTCTGGACAAAGCTAAATCTCTCTGAAGAGCTCTAATTAGAGCGAAACACTGTGTCAGGGGTTGCTTTTACTCATTTCAGGTTGGCTTGGTTGGTATTTTACTAATTCAAAGTTGTAATATTGTGCCTGGAGTGGTAAATGGTTTTTGTTATTTTACAGCTCGGCAAGGACAGCACTGTGCTAATCCTATGCTTAAAGACTTTGCTGTAGAAATGGCAAAAGACTTTGTCCTTTTCTATCTCGGCGTGTATAGCACTGTGCTAATGCTATGCTTAAATCTTTGATAGAAAAGCAGACATTTGAAGTGAGCAGATCTAGAGTGTCGCTGGTGTTGAGAGTGCTCTATACAGGAGCTGCTTTCAACCTAAACTTGAGAACTACCCAGACTTCTCTGCTTCTTTTTTTTGCATAATTTATTCGTCACTCTATCCCTGAAAGGGTATTCTTTTGACTTATACTGGGTGTTCTCTTGTGTCTGGACAAAGCTATATCTCTCTGAAGAGCTCTAATTAAAGCGAAACACTGTGTCAGGGGTTGCTTTTGCTCATTTCAGGTTGGCTTGGTTGGTATTTTATTAATTCAAAGCTGTAATATTGTGCCTGGAGTGGTAAATGGCTTTTGTCATTTTACAGCTTGACAAGGACAGCACTGTGCTAGTTCTATGCTTAAAGACTTTGCTGTAGAAATGGTAAAAGACTTTGTCCATTTCTATTTCGGCGTGGATAGCACTGTGCTAATCCTATGCTTAAAAACTTTGATTAAAATAGCAGACATTTGAGGTGAGCAGATCTAGAGTGTCGCTGGTGTTGAGAGTGCTCAATTCAGGAGCTGCTTTCCACCTAAACTTGAGAACTACCCAGAGTTCTCTGCTTCTTTTTTTGCATAATTTATTCGTCACTCTATGCCTGAAAGGGTATTCTTTTGACTTATACTGGGTGCTCCCTTGTGTCTGGACAAAGCTATATCTCTCTGAAGAGCTCTAATTAGAGCGAAACACTGTGTCAGGGGTTGCTTTTACTCAATTTAGCTTGGCTTGGTTGGTATTTTACTAATTCAAAGCTGTAATACTGTGCCTGGAGTGGTAAACGGTTTTTGTCATTTTACAGCTCGGCAAGGACAGCACTGTGCTAGTCCTATGCTTAAAGACTTTGCTGTAGAAATGGCAAAAGACCTTGTCCATTTCTATCTCAGCGTGGATAGCACTGTGCTAATCCTATGCTTAAAAACTTTGATAGAAAAGCAGACATTTGAAGTGAGCAGATATAGAGTGTCGCTGGGGTTGAGAGTGCTCTATACGGGAGCTGCTTTCCACCTAAACTTGAGAACTACCCAGAATTCTCTGCTTCTTTTTTTGCATAATTTATTCGTCACTCTATCCCTGAAAGGGTATTCTTTTGACTTATGCTGGGTGCTCCCTTGTGTCTGGACAAAGCTATACCTTTCTGAAGAGTTTTAATTAGAGCGAAACACTGTGTCAGGAGTTGTCTTTACTCATTTCAGGTTGGCTTGGTTGGTATTTTACAAATTCAAAGCTGTAATACCGTGCCTGGAGTGGTAAATGGCTTATGTCATTTTACAGCTTGGCAAGGACAGCACTGTGCTAGTCTTATGCTTAAAGACTTTGCTGTAGAAATGGCAAAAGACTTTGTCCATTTCTATGTCGGCGTGGATAGCACTGTGCTAATCCTATGCTTAAAAACTTTGATTAAAATAGCAGACATTTGAGGTGAGCAGATCTAGAGTGTCACTGGTGTTCAGAGTGCTCAATTCAGGAGCTGCTTTCCACCTAAACTTGAGAACTACCCAGAGTTCTCTGCTTCTTTTTTTGCATAATTTATTCGTCACTCTATGCCTGAAAGGGTATTCTTGTGACTTATACTGGGTGCTCCCTTGTGTCTGGACAAAGCTATATTTCTCTGAAAAGCTCTAATTAGAGCGAAATACTGTGTCAGGCGTTGCTTTTACTCATTTCAAGTTGGCTTGGTTGGTATTTTACTAATTCAAAGCTGTAATATTGTGCCTGGAGTGGTAAATGGCTTTTGTCATTTTACAGCTTGGCAAGGACAGCACTGTGCTAGTTCTATGCTTAAAGACTTTGCTGTAGAAATGGCAAAAGACTTTGTCCATTTCTATCTCGGTGTGTATAGCACTGTGCTAATCCTATGCTTAAAAACTTTGACAGAAAAGCAGACATTTGAAGTGAGCAGATATAGAGTGTCGCTGGGGTTGAGAGTGCTCTAAACAGGAGCTGCTTTCCACCTAAACTTGAGAACTACCCAGAGTTCTCTGCTTCTTTTTTTGCATAATTTATTCGTCACTCTATCCCTGAAAGGGTATTCTTTTGACTTATACTGGGTGCTCCCTTGTGTCTTGACAAAGCTATATCTCTCTGAAGAGCTCTAATTAAAGCGAAACACTGTGTCAGGGTTTGCTTTTACTCATTTCAGGTTGGCTTGGTGGTATTTTACTAATTCAAAGCTGTAATATTGTGCCTGGAGTGGTAAATGGTTTTTGTTATTTTACAGCTTGGCAAGGACAGCACTGTGCTAGTCCTATGCTTAAAGACTTTGCTGTAGAAATAGCAAAAGACTTTGTCCATTTCTATCTCGGCCTCTATAGCACTGTGCTAATCCTATGCTTAAAAACTTTGATAGAAAAGCAGACATTTGAAGAGAGCAGATCTAGAGTGTCGCTGGTGTTCAGAGTGCGCTATACAGGAGCTGCTTTCCACCTAAACTTGAGAACTACTCAGAAATCTCTGCTACTTTTTTTCCATAATTTATTCGTCACACTATGCCTGAAAGGGTATTCTTTTGACTTATACTGGGTGCTCCCTTGTGTCTGTACAAAGCTATACCTTTCTGAAGATTTTTAATTAGAGCGAAACACTGTGTCAGGAGTTGCCTTTACTAATTTCAGGTTGGCTTGGTTGGTATTTTACTAATTCAAAGCTGTAATACCGTGCCTGGAGTGGTAAATGGCTTTTGTCATTTTACAGCTCGGCAAGGACAGCACTGTGCTAGTCCTATGCTTAAAGACTTTGCTGTAGAAATGGCAAAAGACTTTGTCCATTTCTATGTCGGCGTGGATAGCACTGTGCTAATCCTATGCTTAAAAACTTTCATTAAAATAGCAGACATTTGAGGTGGGCAGATCTAGAGTGTCGCTGGTGATCCGAGTGCTCAATTCAGGAGCTGCTTTCCACCTAAACTTGAGAACTACCCAGAGTTCTCTGCTTCTTTTTTTGCATAATTTTTTCGTCACTCTATGCCTGAAAGGGTATTCTTGTGACTTATACTGGGTGCTCCCTTGTGTCTGGACAAAGCTATATCTCTCTGAAGAGCTCTAATTAGAGCGAAATACTGTGTCAGGCGTTGCTTTTACTCATTTCAGATTGGCTTGGTTGGTATTTTACTAATTCAAAGCTGTAATATTGTGCCTGGAGTGGTAAATGGCTTTTGTCATTTTACAGCTTGGCAAGGACAGCACTGTGCTAGTTCTATGCTTAAAGACTTTGCTGTAGAAATGGTAAAAAACTTTGTCCATTTGTATTTCGGCGTGGATAGCGCTGTGCTAATCCTATGTTTAAAAACTTTGATAGAAAAGCAGACATTTGAGGTGAGCAGATCTAGAGTGTTGCTGGTGTTGAGAGTGCTCTATACAGGAGCTGCTTTCCACCTAAACTTGAGAACTACCCAGAGTTCTCTGCTTCTTTTTTGCATAATTTATTCGTCACTCTATGCCTGAAAGGTTATTCTTTTGACTTATACTGGGCGCTTCCTTGTGTCTGGACAAAACTATACCTCTCTGAAGAGCTCTAATTAGAGCGAAACATTATGTCAGGGGTTGCTTTTACTCTTTTCAGGTTGGCTTGGTTGGTATTTTACCAATTCAAAGCTGTAATACTGTGCCTGCAGTGGTAAATGGCTTTTGTCATTTAACAGCTCGGCAAGGACAGCACTGTGCTAGTCCTATGCTTAAAGACTTTGCTGTAGAAATGGCAAAATACTTTGTCCATTTCTATGTCGGCGTGGATAGCACTGTGCTGATGCTATGCTTAAAATCTTTGATTAAAATAGCAGACATTTGAGGTGAGCAGATCTAGAGTGTCGCTGGTGTTGAGAGTGCTCAATTCAGGAGCTGCTTTCCACCTAAACTTGAGAACTACCCAGAGTTCTCTGCTTCTTTTTTTGCATAATTTATTCGTCACTATATGCCTGAAAGGGTATTCTTTTGACTTTTACTGGGTGCTCCCTTGTGTCTGGACAAAGCTATATCTCTCTGAAGAGCTCTAATTAGTGCAAAACACTGTGTCAGGGGTTGCTTTTACTCATTTCAGGTTGGCTTGGTTGGTATTTTACTAATTCAAAGCTGTAATATTGTGCCTGGAGTGGTAAATGGCTTTTGTCATTTTACAGCTCGGCAAGGACAGCACTGTGCTAGTCCTATGCTTAAAGACTTTGCTGTAGAAATGGTAAAAGACTTTGTCCATTTCTATCTCGGCGTGGATAGCACTGTGCTAATCCTATGTTTAAAATCTTTGATAGAAAAGCAGACATTTGAGGTGAGCAGATCTAGAGTGTTGCTGGTGTTGAAAGTGCTCTATACAGGAGCTGCTTTCCACCTAAACTTGAGAACTACCCAGAGTTCTCTGCTTCTTTTTTTGCATAATTTATTCGTCACTCTATGCCTGAAAGGGTATTCTTTTGACTTATACTGGGTGCTCCCTTGTGTCTGGACAAAGCTATATTTCTCTGAAGAGCTCTAATTAGAGCTTAACACTGTGTCAGGGGTTGCTTTTACTCATTTCAGGTTGGCTTGGTTGGTATTTTACCAATTCAAAGCTGTAATACTGTGCCTTGAGTGGTAAATGGCTTTTGTCATTTTACAGCTCAGCAAGGACAGCACTGTGCTAGTCCTATGCTTAAAGACTTTGCTGTAGAAATGGCAAAAGACTTTGTCCATTTCTATCTCGGCGTGGATAGCACTGTGCTAATCCTATGCTTAAAATCTTTGATAGAAAAGCAGACATTTGAGGTGAGCAGATCTAGAGTGTCGCTGATGTTGAGAGTGCTCTATACAGGAGCTACTTTTCTCCTAAACTTGAGAACAACCCAGAGTTCTCTGCTTCATTTTTTTGCATAATTTATTCATCACTCTATGCCTGAAAGGATATTCTTTTGACTTATGCTGGGTGCTCCCTTGTGTCTGGTCAAAGCTATACATCTTTGAAGACCTCTAATTAGAGCGAAACACTGTGTCAGGGGATGCGTTTACTCATTTCAGGTTGGCATGGCTGGTATTTTACTAATTCAAAGCTGTAAAATTGTGCCTGGAGTGGTAAATGGCTTTTGTCATTTTACAGCTCGGCAAGGACAGCATTGTGCTAGTCCTATACTTAAAGACTTTGCTGTAGAAATGGCAAAAGACTTTGTCCATTTCTATCTCGGCCTGGATAGCACTGTGCTAATCCTATGCTTAAAATCTTTGATAGAAAAGCAGACATTTGAGGTGAGCAGATCTAGAGTGTAGCTGGTGTTGAGAGTGCTCTATACAGGAGCTGCTTTTCTCCTAAACTTGGGAAATACCCAGAGTTCTCTGCTTCTTTTTTGCATAATTTATTCGTCACTCTATGCCTGAAAGGGTATTCTTTTGACTTATACTGGGTGCTCCCTTGTGTCTGGACAAAGCTATACCTCTCTGAAGAGCTCTAATTAAAGCGAAACAATGAGTCAGGGGTTGCTTTTACTCATTGCAGGTTGGCTTGGTTGGTATTTTATTAATTCAAAGCTGTAATATTGTGCCTGGAGTGGTAAATGGCTTTTGTCAGTTTACAGCTCGGCAAGAACAGCACTGTGCTAGTCCTATGCTTAAAGACTTTGCTGTAGAAATGACAAAAGACGTTGTCCATTTTTATCTCGGCGTGGATAGCACTGTGCTAATCCTATGCTTAAAAACTTTGATAGAAAAGCAGACATTTGAGGCGAGCAGATCTAGAGTGTTGCTGGTGTTGATAGTATTGATAGTGCTCTATACAGGAGCTGCTTTCAACCTAAACTTGAGAACTACCCAGAGTTCTCTGCTTCTTTTTTTGCATAATTTATTCGTCACTCTATGCCTGAAAGGGTATTCTTTTGACTTATACTGGGTGCTCCCTTGTGTCTGGACAAAGCTATACCTCTCTGAAGAGCTCTAATTAGAGCGAAACACTGTGTCAGGGGTTGCTTTTACTCATTTCAGGTTGGCATTTTACTAATTCAAAGCTGTAATACTGTGCCTGAAGTGGTAAATGGCTTTTGTCATTTTACAGCTCGGCAAGGACAGCACTGTGCTAGTCCTATGCTTAAAGACTTTGCTGTAGAAATGGCAAAAGACTTTGTCCATTTCTATCTCGGCGTGGATAGCACTGTGCTAATCCTATGCTTAAAATCTTTTATAGAAAAGCAGACATTTGAGGTGAGCAGATCTAGAGTGTCACTGGTGTTGAGAGTGCTCTATACAGGAGCTGCTTTTCTCCTAAACTTGAGAACTACCCAGAGTTCTCTGCTTCTTTTTTTGCATAATTTATTTGTCACTCTATGCCTGAAAGGGTATTCTTTTGACTTATACTGGGTGCTCCCTTGTGTCTGTACAAAGCTATACCTCTCTGAAGAGCTCTAATTAGAGCGAAACACTGTGTCAGGAGTTGCCTTTACTCATTTCAGGTTGGCTTGGTTGGTATTTTACTAATTTAAAGCTGTAATACTGTGCCTGGAGTGGTAAATGGCTTTTGTCATTTTAGAGCTCGGCAAGGACAGCACTGTGCTAGTCTTATGCTTAAAGACTTTGCTGTAGAAATGGCAAAAGATTTTGTACATTTCTATGTCGGCGTGGATAGCACTGTGCTAATCCTATGCTTAAAAACTTTGATTAAAATAGCAGACATTTGAGGTGAGCAGATCTAGAGGGTCGCTGGTGTTTAGAGTGCTCAATTCGGGAGCTGCTTTCCACCTAAACTTGACCTGCTTCTTTTTTTGCATAATTTATTTGTCACTCTATGCCTGAAAGGGTATTCTTTTGACTTATACTGGGTGCTCCCTTGTGTCTGGACAAAGCTATATCTCTCTGAAGAGCTCTAATTAGAGCGAAACACTGTGTCAGGGGTTGCTTTTACTCATTTCAGGTTGGCTTGGTTGGTATTTTACTAATTCAAAGCTGTAATATTGTGCCTGGAGTGGTAAATGGCTTTTGTCATTTTACAGCTTTGCAAGGACAGCACTGTGCTAATCCTATGCTTAAAGACTTTGTTGTAGAAATGGTAAAAGACTTTGTCCTTTTCTATCTCGGCGTGTATAGCACTGTGCTAATCCTATGCTTTAAAACTTTGATAGAAAAGCAGACATTTGAAGTGAGCAGATCTAGAGTGTCGCTGGTGTTGAGAGTGCTCTATACAGGAGCTGCTTTAAACCTAAACTTGAGAACTACCCAGAGTTCTCTGCTTCTTTTTTGCATAATTTATTCGTCACTCTATCCCTGAAAGGGTATTCTTTTGACTTATACTGGGTGTTCCCTTGTGTCTGGACAAAGCTATATCTCTCTGAAGAGCTCTAATTAAAGTGAAACACTGTGTCAGGGATTGCTTTTACTCATTTCAGGTTGGCTTGGTTGGTATTTTACTAATTCAAAGCTGTATTACTGTGCTTGGAGTGGTAAATGGCTTTTGTCATTTTAGAGCTCGGCAAGGACAGCACTGTGCTAGTCTTATGCTTAAAGACTTTGCTGTAGAAATGGCAAAAGACTTTGTCCATTTCTATGTCGGTGTGGATAGCACTGTGCTAATCCTATGCTTAAAAACTTTGATTAAAATAGCAGACATTTGAAGTGAGCAGATCTAGAGTGTTGCTGGTGTTGAGAGTGCTCTATACAGGAGCTGCTTTCAACCTAAACTTGAGAACTACCCAGAGTTCTCTGCTTCTTTTTTTGCATAGTTTATTTGTCACTCTATGCCTGAAAGGGTATTCTTTTGACTTATACTGGGTGCTCCCTTGTGTCTGTACAAAGCTATACCTCTCTGAAGAACTCTAATTAGAGCGAAACACTGTGTCAGGAGTTGCCTTTACTCATTTCAGGTTGGCTTGGTTGGTATTTTACTAATTCAAAGCTGTAATACTGTGCCTGGAGTGGTAAATGGCTTTTGTCATTTTAGAGCTCGGCAAGGACAGCACTGTGCTAGTCTTATGCTTAAAGACTTTGCTGTAGAAATGGCAAAAGACTTTGTCCATTTCTATGTCGGTGTGGATAGCACTGTGCTAATCCTATGCTTAAAAACTTTGATTAAAATAGCAGACATTTGAGGTGAGCAGATCTAGATTGACGCTGGTGTTGAGAGTGCTCAATTCAGGAGCTGCTTTCCACCTAAACTTGAGAACTACCCAGAGTTCTCTGCTTCTTTTTTTGCATAATTTATTCATCACTCTATGCCTGAAAGGGTATTCTTTTGACTTATACTGGGTGCTCCCTTGTGTCTGGACAAAGCTAAATCTCTCTGAAGAGTTCTAATTAGAGCGAAACACTGTGTCAGGGGTTGCTTTTACTCATTTCAGGTTGGCTTGGTTGGTATTTTACTAATTCAAAGTTGTAATATTGTGCCTGGAGTGGTAAATGGTTTTTGTTATTTTACAGCTCGGCAAGGACAGCACTCTGCTAATCCTATGCTTAAAGACTTTGCTGTAGAAATGGCAAAAGACTTTGTCCTTTTCTATCTCGGCGTGTATAGCACTGTGCTAATGCTATGCTTAAATCTTTGATAGAAAAGCAGACATTTGAAGTGAGCAGATCTAGAGTGTCGCTGGTGTTGAGAGTGCTCTATACAGGAGCTGCTTTCAACCTAAACTTGAGAACTACCCAGACTTCTCTGCTTCTTTTTTTTGCATAATTTATTCGTCACTCTATCCCTGAAAGGGTATTCTTTTGACTTATACTGGGTGTTCTCTTGTGTCTGGACAAAGCTATATCTCTCTGAAGAGCTCTAATTAAAGCGAAACACTGTGTCAGGGGTTGCTTTTGCTCATTTCAGGTTGGCTTGGTTGGTATTTTATTAATTCAAAGCTGTAATATTGTGCCTGGAGTGGTAAATGGCTTTTGTCATTTTACAGCTTGACAAGGACAGCACTGTGCTAGTTCTATGCTTAAAGACTTTGCTGTAGAAATGGTAAAAGACTTTGTCCATTTCTATTTCGGCGTGGATAGCACTGTGCTAATCCTATGCTTAAAAACTTTGATTAAAATAGCAGACATTTGAGGTGAGCAGATCTAGAGTGTCGCTGGTGTTGAGAGTGCTCAATTCAGGAGCTGCTTTCCACCTAAACTTGAGAACTACCCAGAGTTCTCTGCTTCTTTTTTTGCATAATTTATTCGTCACTCTATGCCTGAAAGGGTATTCTTTTGACTTATACTGGGTGCTCCCTTGTGTCTGGACAAAGCTATATCTCTCTGAAGAGCTCTAATTAGAGCGAAACACTGTGTCAGGGGTTGCTTTTACTCAATTTAGCTTGGCTTGGTTGGTATTTTACTAATTCAAAGCTGTAATACTGTGCCTGGAGTGGTAAACGGTTTTTGTCATTTTACAGCTCGGCAAGGACAGCACTGTGCTAGTCCTATGCTTAAAGACTTTGCTGTAGAAATGGCAAAAGACCTTGTCCATTTCTATCTCGGCGTGTATAGCACTGTGCTAATCCTATGCTTAAAAACTTTGATAGAAAAGCAGACATTTGAAGTGAGCAGATATAGAGTGTCGCTGGGGTTGAGAGTGCTCTATACGGGAGCTGCTTTCCACCTAAACTTGAGAACTACCCAGAATTCTCTGCTTCTTTTTTTGCATAATTTATTCGTCACTCTATCCCTGAAAGGGTATTCTTTTGACTTATGCTGGGTGCTCCCTTGTGTCTGGACAAAGCTATACCTTTCTGAAGAGTTTTAATTAGAGCGAAACACTGTGTCAGGAGTTGTCTTTACTCATTTCAGGTTGGCTTGGTTGGTATTTTACAAATTCAAAGCTGTAATACCGTGCCTGGAGTGGTAAATGGCTTATGTCATTTTACAGCTTGGCAAGGACAGCACTGTGCTAGTCTTATGCTTAAAGACTTTGCTGTAGAAATGGCAAAAGACTTTGTCCATTTCTATGTCGGCGTGGATAGCACTGTGCTAATCCTATGCTTAAAAACTTTGATTAAAATAGCAGACATTTGAGGTGAGCAGATCTAGAGTGTCACTGGTGTTCAGAGTGCTCAATTCAGGAGCTGCTTTCCACCTAAACTTGAGAACTACCCAGAGTTCTCTGCTTCTTTTTTTGCATAATTTATTCGTCACTCTATGCCTGAAAGGGTATTCTTGTGACTTATACTGGGTGCTCCCTTGTGTCTGGACAAAGCTATATTTCTCTGAAAAGCTCTAATTAGAGCGAAATACTGTGTCAGGTGTTGCTTTTACTCATTTCAAGTTGGCTTGGTTGGTATTTTACTAATTCAAAGCTGTAATATTGTGCCTGGAGTGGTAAATGGCTTTTGTCATTTTACAGCTTGGCAAGGACAGCACTGTGCTAGTTCTATGCTTAAAGACTTTGCTGTAGAAATGGCAAAAGACTTTGTCCATTTCTATCTCGGTGTGTATAGCACTGTGCTAATCCTATGCTTAAAAACTTTGACAGAAAAGCAGACATTTGAAGTGAGCAGATATAGAGTGTCGCTGGGGTTGAGAGTGCTCTAAACAGGAGCTGCTTTCCACCTAAACTTGAGAACTACCCAGAGTTCTCTGCTTCTTTTTTTGCATAATTTATTCGTCACTCTATCCCTGAAAGGGTATTCTTTTGACTTATACTGGGTGCTCCCTTGTGTCTTGACAAAGCTATATCTCTCTGAAGAGCTCTAATTAAAGAGAAACACTGTGTCAGGGATTGCTTTTACTCATTTCAGGTTGGCTTGGTGGTATTTTACTAATTCAAAGCTGTAATATTGTGCCTGGAGTGGTAAATGGTTTTTGTTATTTTACAGCTTGGCAAGGACAGCACTGTGCTAGTCCTATGCTTAAAGACTTTGCTGTAGAAATAGCAAAAGACTTTGTCCATTTCTATCTCGGCCTCTATAGCACTGTGCTAATCCTATGCTTAAAAACTTTGATAGAAAAGCAGACATTTGAAGAGAGCAGATCTAGAGTGTCGCTGGTGTTCAGAGTGCGCTATACAGGAGCTGCTTTCCACCTAAACTTGAAAACTACTCAGAAATCTCTGCTACTTTTTTTCCATAATTTATTCGTCACACTATGCCTGAAAGGGTATTCTTTTGACTTATACTGGGTGCTCCCTTGTGTCTGTACAAAGCTATACCTTTCTGAAGATTTTTAATTAGAGCGAAACACTGTGTCAGGAGTTGCCTTTACTAATTTCAGGTTGGCTTGGTTGGTATTTTACTAATTCAAAGCTGTAATACCGTGCCTGGAGTGGTAAATGGCTTTTGTCATTTTACAGCTCGGCAAGGACAGCACTGTGCTAGTCCTATGCTTAAAGACTTTGCTGTAGAAATGGCAAAAGACTTTGTCCATTTCTATGTCGGCGTGGATAGCACTGTGCTAATCCTATGCTTAAAAACTTTCATTAAAATAGCAGACATTTGAGGTGGGCAGATCTAGAGTGTCGCTGGTGATCCGAGTGCTCAATTCAGGAGCTGCTTTCCACCTAAACTTGAGAACTACCCAGAGTTCTCTGCTTCTTTTTTTGCATAATTTTTTCGTCACTCTATGCCTGAAAGGGTATTCTTGTGACTTATACTGGGTGCTCCCTTGTGTCTGGACAAAGCTATATCTCTCTGAAGAGCTCTAATTAGAGCGAAATACTGTGTCAGGCGTTGCTTTTACTCATTTCAGATTGGCTTGGTTGGTATTTTACTAATTCAAAGCTGTAATATTGTGCCTGGAGTGGTAAATGGCTTTTGTCATTTTACAGCTTGGCAAGGACAGCACTGTGCTAGTTCTATGCTTAAAGACTTTGCTGTAGAAATGGTAAAAAACTTTGTCCATTTGTATTTCGGCGTGGATAGCGCTGTGCTAATCCTATGTTTAAAAACTTTGATAGAAAAGCAGACATTTGAGGAGAGCAGATCTAGAGTGTTGCTGGTGTTGAGAGTGCTCTATACAGGAGCTGCTTTCCACCTAAACTTGAGAACTACCCAGAGTTCTCTGCTTCTTTTTTGCATAATTTATTCGTCACTCTATGCCTGAAAGGTTATTCTTTTGACTTATACTGGGCGCTTCCTTGTGTCTGGACAAAACTATACCTCTCTGAAGAGCTCTAATTAGAGCGAAACATTATGTCAGGGGTTGCTTTTACTCTTTTCAGGTTGGCTTGGTTGGTATTTTACCAATTCAAAGCTGTAATACTGTGCCTGCAGTGGTAAATGGCTTTTGTCATTTAACAGCTCGGCAAGGACAGCACTGTGCTAGTCCTATGCTTAAAGACTTTGCTGTAGAAATGGCAAAATACTTTGTCCATTTCTATGTCGGCGTGGATAGCACTGTGCTGATGCTATGCTTAAAATCTTTGATTAAAATAGCAGACATTTGAGGTGAGCAGATCTAGAGTGTCGCTGGTGTTGAGAGTGCTCAATTCAGGAGCTGCTTTCCACCTAAACTTGAGAACTACCCAGAGTTCTCTGCTTCTTTTTTTGCATAATTTATTCGTCACTATATGCCTGAAAGGGTATTCTTTTGACTTTTACTGGGTGCTCCCTTGTGTCTGGACAAAGCTATATCTCTCTGAAGAGCTCTAATTAGTGCAAAACACTGTGTCAGGGGTTGCTTTTACTCATTTCAGGTTGGCTTGGTTGGTATTTTACTAATTCAAAGCTGTAATATTGTGCCTGGAGTGGTAAATGGCTTTTGTCATTTTACAGCTCGGCAAGGACAGCACTGTGCTAGTCCTATGCTTAAAGACTTTGCTGTAGAAATGGTAAAAGACTTTGTCCATTTCTATCTCGGCGTGGATAGCACTGTGCTAATCCTATGTTTAAAATCTTTGATAGAAAAGCAGACATTTGAGGTGAGCAGATCTAGAGTGTTGCTGGTGTTGATAGTGTTGAAAGTGCTCTATACAGGAGCTGCTTTCCACCTAAACTTGAGAACTACCCAGAGTTCTCTGCTTCTTTTTTTGCATAATTTATTCGTCACTCTATGCCTGAAAGGGTATTCTTTTGACTTATACTGGGTGCTCCCTTGTGTCTGGACAAAGCTATATTTTTCTGAAGAGCTCTAATTAGAGCTTAACACTGTGTCAGGGGTTGCTTTTACTCATTTCAGGTTGGCTTGGTTGGTATTTTACCAATTCAAAGCTGTAATACTGTGCCTGGAGTGGTAAATGGCTTTTGTCATTTTACAGCTTAGCAAGGACAGCACTGTGCTAGTCCTATGCTTAAAGACTTTGCTGTAGAAATGGCAAAAGACTTTGTCCATTTCTATCTCGGCGTGGATAGCACTGTGCTAATCCTATGCTTAAAATCTTTGATAGAAAAGCAGACATTTGAGGTGAGCAGATCTAGAGTGTCGCTGATGTTGAGAGTGCTCTATACAGGAGCTACTTTTCTCCTAAACTTGAGAACAACCCAGAGTTCTCTGCTTCATTTTTTTGCATAATTTATTCATCACTCAATGCCTGAAAGGGTATTCTTTTGACTTATGCTGGGTGCTCCCTTGGGTCTGGTCAAAGGTATACCTCTTTGAAGACCTCTAATTAGAGCGAAACACTGTGTCAGGGGATGCGTTTACTCATTTCAGGTTGGCATGGCTGGTATTTTACTAATTCAAAGCTGTAAAATTGTGCCTGGAGTGGTAAATGGCTTTTGTCATTTTACAGCTCGGCAAGGACAGCATTGTGCTAGTCCTATACTTAAAGACTTTGCTGTAGAAATGGCAAAAGATTTTGTCCATTTCTATCTCGGCCTGGATAGCACTGTGCTAATCCTATGCTTAAAATCTTTGATAGAAAAGCAGACATTTGAGGTGAGCAGATCTAGAGTGTCGCTGGTGTTGAGAGTGCTCTATACAGGAGCTGCTTTTCTCCTAAACTTGGGAAATACCCAGAGTTCTCTGCTTCTTTTTTGCATAATTTATTCGTCACTCTATGCCTGAAAGGGTATTCTTTTGACTTATACTGGGTGCTCCCTTGTGTCTGGACAAAGCTATACCTCTCTGAAGAGCTCTAATTAAAGCGAAACACTGAGTCAGGGGTTGCTTTTACTCATTGCAGGTTGGCTTGGTTGGTATTTTATTAATTCAAAGCTGTAATATTGTGCCTGGAGTGGTAAATGGCTTTTGTCAGTTTACAGCTCGGCAAGAACAGCACTGTGCTAGTCCTATGCTTAAAGACTTTGCTGTAGAAATGACAAAAGACGTTGTCCATTTTTATCTCGGCGTGGATAGCACTGTGCTAATCCTATGCTTAAAAACTTTGATAGAAAAGCAGACATTTGAGGCGAGCAGATCTAGAGTGTTGCTGGTGTTGATAGTGTTGATAGTGCTCTATACAGGAGCTGCTTTCAACCTAAACTTGAGAACTACCCAGAGTTCTCTGCTTCTTTTTTTGCATAATTTATTCGTCACTCTATGCCTGAAAGGGTATTCTTTTGACTTATACTGGGTGCTCCCTTGTGTCTGGACAAAGCTATACCTCTCTGAAGAGCTCTAATTAGAGCGAAACACTGTGTCAGGGGTTGCTTTTACTCATTTCAGGTTGGCATTTTACTAATTCAAAGCTTTAATACTGTGCCTGGAGTGGTAAATGGCTTTTGTCATTTTACAGCTCGGCAAGGACAGCACTGTGCTAGTCCTATGCTTAAAGACTTTGCTGTAGAAATGGCAAAAGACTTTGTCCATTTCTATCTCGGCGTGGATAGCACTGTGCTAATCCTATGCTTAAAATCTTTTATAGCAAAGCAGACATTTGAGGTGAGCAGATCTAGAGTGTCACTGGTGTTGAGAGTGCTCTATACAGGAGCTGCTTTTCTCCTAAACTTGAGAACTACCCAGAGTTCTCTGCTTCTTTTTTTGCATAATTTATTTGTCACTCTATGCCTGAAAGGGTATTCTTTTGACTTATACTGGGTGCTCCCTTGTGTCTGTACAAAGCTATACCTCTCTGAAGAGCTCTAATTAGAGCGAAACACTGTGTCAGGAGTTGCCTTTACTCATTTCAGGTTGGCTTGGTTGGTATTTTACTAATTCAAAGCTGTAATACTGTGCCTGGAGTGGTAAATGGCTTTTGTCATTTTAGAGCTCGGCAAGGACAGCACTGTGCTAGTCTTATGCTTAAAGACTTTGCTGTAGAAATGGCAAAAGATTTTGTACATTTCTATGTCGGCGTGGATAGCACTGTGCTAATCCTATGCTTAAAAACTTTGATTAAAATAGCAGACATTTGAGGTGAGCAGATCTAGAGGGTCGCTGGTGTTTAGAGTGCTCAATTCAGGAGCTGCTTTCCACCTAAACTTGACCTGCTTCTTTTTTTGCATAATTTATTCGTCACTCTATGCCTGAAAGGGTATTCTTTTGACTTATACTGGGTGCTCCCTTGTGTCTGGACAAAGCTATACCTTTCTGAAGATTTTTAATTAGAGCGAAACACTGTGTCAGGAGTTGCCTTTACTAATTTCAGGTTGGCTTGGTTGGTATTTTACTAATTCAAAGCTGTAATACCGTGCCTGGAGTGGTAAATGGCTTTTGTCATTTTACAGCTTGGCAAGGACAGCACTGTGCTAGTCCTATGCTTAAAGACTTTGCTGTAGAAATGGCAAAAGACTTTGTCCATTTCTATGTCGGCGTGGATAGCACTGTGCTAATCCTATGCTTAAAAACTTTCATTAAAATAGCAGACATTTGAGGTGAGCAGATCTAGAGTGTCGCTGGTGTTCCGAGTGCTCAATTCAGGAGCTGCTTTCCACCTAAACTTGAGAACTACCCAGAGTTCTCTGCTTCTTTTTTTGCATAATTTTTTCGTCACTCTATGCCTGAAAGGGTATTCTTGTGACTTATACTGGGTGCTCCCTTGTGTCTGGACAAAGCTATATCTCTCTGAAGAGCTCTAATTAGAGCGAAATACTGTGTCAGGCGTTGCTTTTACTCATTTCAGATTGGCTTGGTTGGTATTTTACTAATTCAAAGCTGTAATATTGTGCCTGGAGTGGTAAATGGCTTTTGTCATTTTACAGCTCAGCAAGGACAGCACTGTGCTAGTTCTATGTTTAAAGACTTTGCTGTAGAAATGGTAAAAGACTTTGTCCATTTCTATTTCGGCGTGGATAGCGCTGTGCTAATCCTATGTTTAAAAACTTTGATAGAAAAGCAGACATTTGAGGTGAGCAGATCTAGAGTGTTGCTGGTGTTGAGAGTGCTCTATACAGGAGCTGCTTTCCACCTAAACTTGAGAACTACCCAGAGTTCTCTGCTTCTTTTTTGCATAATTTATTCGTCACTCTATGGCTGAAAGGTTATTCTTTTGACTTATACTGGGTGCTTCCTTGTGTCTGGACAAAACTATACCTCTATGAAGAGCTCTAATTAGAGCGAAACATTATGTCAGGGGTTGCTTTTACTCTTTTCAGGTTGGCTTGGTTGGTATTTTACCAATTCAAAGCTGTAATACTGTGCCTGCAGTGGTAAATGGCTTTTGTCATTTAACAGCTCGGCAAGGACAGCACTGTGCTAGTCCTATGCTTAAAGACTTTGCTGTAGAAATGGCAAAATACTTTGTCCATTTCTATGTCGGCGTGGATAGCACTGTGCTGATGCTATGCTTAAAATCTTTGATTAAAATAGCAGACATTTGAGGTGAGCAGATCTAGAGTGTCGCTGGTGTTGAGAGTGCTCAATTCAGGAGCTGCTTTCCACCTAAACTTGAGAACTACCCAGAGTTTTCTGCTTCTTTTTTTGCATAATTTATTCGTCACTCTATGCCTGAAAGGGTATTCTTTTGACTTATACTGGGTGTTCCCTAGTGTCTGGACAAAGCTTTATCTCTCTGAAGAGCTCTAATTAGAGCGAAACACTGTGTCAGGGGTTGCTTTTACTCATTTCAGGTTGGCTTGGTTGGTATTTTACTAATTCAAAGCTGTAATATTGTGCCTGGAGTTCTAAATGGTTTTTGTTATTTTACAGCTCGGCAAGGACAGCACTGTGCTAGTCCTATGCTTAAAGACTTTGCTGTAGAAATGGCAAAAGACTTTGTCCATTTCTATCTCGGCGTGTATAGCACTGTGCTAATCCTATGCTTAAAAACTTTGATAGAAAATCAGACATTTGAAGTGAGCAGATATAGAGTGTCGCTGGGGTTGAGAGTGCTGTATACAGGAGCTGCTTTCCACCTAAACTTGAGAACTACCCAGAGTTCTCTGCTTCTTTTTTTGCATAATTTATTTGTCACTCTATGCCTGAAAGTTTATTCTTGTGACTTATACTGGGTGCTCCCTTGTGTCTGGACATAGCTATATCTCTCTGAAGAGCTCTAATTAGAGCGAAACACTGTGTCAGGGGTTGCTTTTACTCATTTCAGGTTGGCATTTTACTAATTCAAAGCTGTAATATTGTGCCTGGAGTGGTAAATGGCTTTTGTCATTTTACAGCTTGGCAAGGACAGCACTGTGCTAGTTCTATGCTTAAAGACTTTGCTGTAGAAATGGTAAAAGACTTTGTCCTTTTCTATCTCGGCGTGGATAGCGCTGTGCTAATCCTATGTTTAAAAACTTTGATAGAAAAGCAGACATTTGAGGTGAGCAGATCTAGAGTGTTGCTGGTGTTGAGAGTGCTCTATACAGGAGCTGCTTTCCACCTAAACTTAAGAACTACCCAGAGTTCTCTGCTTCTTTTTTGCATAATTTATTCGTCACTCTATGCCTGAAAGGGTATTCTTTTGACTTATACTGGGTGCTTCCTTGTGTCTGGACAAAACTATATCTCTCTGAAGAGCTCTAATTAGAGCGAAATACTGTGTCAGGTGTTGCTTTTACTCATTTCAGGTTGGCTTGGTTGGTATTTTACTAATTCAAAGCTGTAATATTGTGCCTGGAGTGGTAAATGGCTTTTGTCATTTTACAGCTTGGCAAGGACAACACTGTGCTAGTTCTATGCTTAAAGACTTTGCTGTAGAAATGGTAAAAGACTTTGTCCATTTCTATTTCGGCGTGGATAGCACTGTGCTAATCCTATGTTTAAAAACTTTGATAGAAAAGCAGACATTTGAGGTGAGCAGATCTAGAGTGTCGCTGGTGTTGAGAGTGCTCAATTCAGGAGATGCTTTCCACCTAAACTTGAGAACTACCCAGAGTTCTCTGCTTCTTTTTTTGCATAATTTATTCGTCACTCAATGCCTGAAAGGGTATTCTTTTGACTTATACTGGGTGTTCCCTTGTGTCTGGACAAAGCTATATCTCTCTGAAGAGCTCTAATTAAAGCGAAACAATGTGTCAGGGATTGCTTTTACTCATTTCAGGTTGGCTTGGTTGGTATTTTACTAATTCAAAGCTGTAACATTGTGCCTGGAGTGGTAAATGGCTTTTGTCATTTTACAGCTTGGCAAGGACAGCACTGTGCTAGTTCTATGCTGAAAGACTTTGCTGTAGAAATGGTAAAATACTTTGTCCATTTCTATTTCGGCGTGAATAGCACTGTGTTAATCCTATGTTTAAAAACTTTGATAGAAAAGCAGACATTTGAGGTGAGCAGATCTAGAGTGTTGCTGGTGTTGAGAATGCTCTATACAGGAGCTGCTTTCCACCTAAACTTGAGAACTACCCAGAGTTCTCTGCTTCTTTTTTTGCATAATTTATTCGTCACTCTATGCCTGAAAGGGTATTCTTTTGACTTATACTGGGTGCTCCCTTGTGTCTGGACATAGCTATATCTCTCTGAAGAGCTCTAATTAGAGCGAAACACTGTGTCAGGGGTTGCTTTTACTCATTTCAGGTTGGCTTGGTTGGTATTTTACTAATTCAAAGCTGTAATATTGTGCCTGGAGTAGTAAAAGGTTTTTTTCATTTTACAGCTCGGCAAGGACAGCACTGTGCTAGTCCTATGCTTAAAGACTTTGCTGTAGAAATGGCAAAATACTTTGTCCATTTCTATCTCGGCGTGTATAGCACTGTGCTAATCCTATGCTTAAAAACTTTGATAGAAAAGCAGACATTTGAGGTGAGCAGATGTAGAGGGTTGCTGGTGTTGAGAGTGCTCTATACAGGAGCTGCTTTCCACCTAAACTTGAGAACTACCCAGAGTTCTCTGCTTCTTTTTTTGCATAATTTATTCGTCACTCTATGCCTGAAAGGGTATTCTTTTGACTTATACTGGGTGCTCCCTTGTGTCTGGACATAGCTATATCTCTCTGAAGAGCTCTAATTAGAGCGAAATACTATGTCAGGCGTTGCTTTTACTCATTTCAGGTTGGCTTGGTTGGTATTTTACTAATTCAAAGCTGTAATATTGTGCCTGGAGTGGTAAATGGCTTTTGTCATTTTACAGCTTGGCAAGGACAACACTGTGCTAGTTCTATGCTTAAAGACTTTGCTGTAGAAATGGTAAAAGACTTTGTCCATTTCTATTTCGGCGTGGATCGCACTGTGCTAATCCTATGTTTAAAAACTTTGATAGAAAAGCAGACATTTGAGGTGAGCAGATCTAGAGTGTTGCTGGTGTTGAGAGTGCTCTATACAGGAGCTGCTTTCCACCTAAACTTGAGAACTACCCAGAGTTCTCTGCTTCTTTTTTTGCGTAATTTATTCGTCACTCAATGCCTGAAAGGGTATTCTTTTGACTTATACTGGGTGCTCCCTTGTGTCTGGACTAAGCTATACCTCTCTGAAGAGCTCTAATTAGAGCGAAACACTGTGCCAGGGGTTGTGTTTACTCATTTCAGGGTGGCTTGGTTGGTATTTTACTAATTCAAAGCTGTAATATTGTGCCTGGAGTGGTAAATGGCTTTTGTCATTTTACAGCTTGGCAAGGACAGCACTGTGCTAGTTCTATGCTTAAAGACTTTGCTGTAGAAATGGTAAAAGACTTTGTCCATTTCTATTTCGGCGTGGATAGCGCTGTGCTAATCCTATGTTTAAAAACTTTGATAGAAAAGCAGACATTTGAGGTGAGCAGATCTAGAGTGTTGCTGGTGTTGAGAGTGCTCTATACAGGAGCTGCTTTCCACCTAAACTTGAGAACTACCCAGAGTTCTCTGCTTCTTTTTTTGCATAATTTATTCGTCACTCTATGCCTGAAAGGGTATTCTTTTGACTTATACTGGGTGCTCCCTTGTGTCTGGACATAGCTATATCTCTCAGAAGAGCTCTAATTAGAGCGAAACACTGTGTCAGGGGTTGCTTTTACTCATTTCAGGTTGGCTTGGTTGGCTTGGTTGGTATTTTACTAATTCAAAGCTGTAATATTGTGCCTGGAGTGGTAAATGGCTTTTGTCATTTTACAGCTTGGCAAGGACAGCACTGTGCTAGTTCTATGCTTAAAGACTTTGCTGTAGAAATGGTAAAAGACTTTGTCCATTTCTATTTCGGCGTGGATAGCGCTGTGCTAATCCTATGTTTAAAAACTTTGATAGAAAAGCAGACATTTGAGGTGAGCAGATCTAGAGTGTTGAGAGTGCTCTATACAGGAGCTGCTTTCCACCTAAACTTGAGAAATACCCAGAGTTTTCTGCTTCTTTTTTTGCATAATTTATTCGTCACTCTATGACTGAAAGGGTATTCTTTTGACTTATACTGGGTGCTTCCTTGTGTCTGGACAAAACTATACCTCTCTGAAGAGCTCTAATTAGAGCGAAACATTATTTCAGGGGTTGCTTTTACTCTTTTCAGGTTGGCTTGGTTGGTATTTTACTAATTCAAAGCTGTAATACTGTGCCTGCAGTGGTAAATGGTTTTTGTCATTTAACAGCTCGGCAAGGACAGCACTGTGCTAGTCCCATGCTTAAAGACTTTGCTGTAGAAATGGCAAAATACTTTGTCCATTTCTATGTCGGCGTGAATAGCACTGTGCTGATGCTATGCTTAAAATCTTTGATTAAAATAGCAGACATTTGAGGTGAGCAGATCTAGAGTGTCGCTGGTGTTGAGAGTGCTCAATTCAGGAGCTGCTTTCCACCTAAACTTGAGAACTACCCAGAGTTTTCTGCTTCTTTTTGTTGCATAATTTATTCGTCACTCTATGCCTGAAAGGGTATTCTTTTGACATATACTGGGTGTTCCCTAGTGTCTGGACAAAGCTATATCTCTCTGAAGAGCTCTAATTAGAGCGAAACACTGTGTCAGGGGTTGCTTTTACTCATTTCAGGTTTGCTTGGTTGGTATTTTACTAATTCAAAGCTGTAATATTGTGCCTGGAGTTCTAAATGGTTTTTTGTTATTTTGCAGCTCGGCAAGGACAGCACTGTGCTAGTCCTATGCTTAAAGACTTTGCTGTAGAAATGGCAAAATACTTTGTCCATTTCTATCTCGGCGTGTATAGCACTGTGCTAATCCTATGCTTAAAAACTTTGATAGAAAAGCAGACATTTGAAGTGAGCAGGTATAGAGTGTCGCTGGGGTTGAGAGTGCTCTATACAGGAGCTGCTTTCCACCTAAACTTGAGAACTACCCAGAGTTCTCTGCTTCTTTTTTTGCATAATTTATTCGTCACTCTATGCCTGAAAGGGTATTCTTGTGACTTATACTGGGTGCTCCCTTATGTCTGGACAAAGCTATATCTCTCTGAAGAGCTCTAATTAGAGCGAAATACTGTGTCAGGCGTTGCTACTCATTTCAGGTTGGCTTGGTTGGTATTTTACTAATTCAAAGCTGTAATATTGTGCCTGGAGTGGTAAATGGCTTTTGTCATTTTACAGCTTGGCAAGGACAACACTGTGGTAGTTCTATGCTTAAAGACTTTGCCGTAGAAATGGTAAAAGACTTTGTCCATTTCTATTTCGGCGTGGATAGCACTGTGCTAATCCTGTGTTTAAAAACTTTGATAGAAAAGCAGACATTTGAGGTGAGCAGATCTAGAGTGTTGCTGGTGTTGAGAGTGCTCTATACAGGAGCTGCTTTCCACCTAAACTTGAGAACTACCCAGAGTTCTCTGCTTCTTTTTTTGCATAATTTATTCATCACTCTATGCCTGAAAGGGTATTCTTTTGACTTATACTGGGTGCTTCCTTGTGTCTGGACAAAACTATACCTCTCTGAAAAGCTCTAATTAGAGCGAAACATTATGTCAGGGGTTGCTTTTACTCTTTTTAGGTTGGCTTGGTTGGTATTTTACTAATTCAAAGCTGTAATACTGTGCCTGCAGTGGTAAATGGCTTTTGTCATTTAACAGCTCGGCAAGGACAGCACTGTGCTAGTCCTATGCTTAAAGACTTTGCTGTAGAATTTGCAAAATACTTTGTCCATTTCTATGTCGGCGTGTATAGCACCGTGCTAATGCTATGCTTAAAAACTTTGATTAAAATAGCAGACATTTGAGGTGACCAGATCTAGAGTGTCGCTGGTGTTAAGAGTGCTCAATTCAGGAGATGCTTTCCACCTAAACTTGAGAACTACCCAGAGTTCTCTGCTTCTTTTTTTGCATAATTTAGTTGTCACTCAATGCCTGAAAGGGTATTCTTTTGACTTATACTGGGTGTTCCCTTGTGTCTGGACAAAGCTATATCTCTCTGAAGAGCTCTAATTAAAGCGAAACACTGTGTCAGGGATTGCTTTTACTCATTTCAGGTTGGCTTGGTTGGTATTTTACTAATTCAAAGCTGTAACATTGTGCCTGGAGTGGTAAATGGCTTTTGTCATTTTACAGCTTGGCAAGGACAGCACTGTGCTAGTTCTATGCTTAAAGACTTTGCTGTAGAAATGGTAAAATACTTTGTCCATTTATATTTCGGCGTGAATAGCACTGTGTTAATCCTATGTTTAAAAACTTTGATAGAAAAGCAGACATTTACGGTGAGCAGATCTAGTGTGTTGCTGGTGTTGAGAATGCTATATAAAGGAGCTGCTTTCCACCTAAACTTGAGAACTACCCAGAGTTCTCTGCTTCTTTTTTTGCATAATTTATTCGTCACTCTATGCCTGAAAGGGTATTCTTTTGACTTATACTGGGTGCTCCCTTGTGTCTCGACATAGCTATATCTCTCTGAAGAGCTGTAATTAGAGCGAAACACTGTGTCAGGGGTTGCTTTTACTCATTTCAGGTTGGCTTGGTTGGTATTTTACTAATTCAAAGCTGTAATATTGTGCTTGGAGTGGTAAATGGTTTTTGTCATTTTACAGCTCGGCAAGGACAGCACTGTGCTAGTCCTATGCTTAAAGGCTTTGCTGTAGAAATGGCAAAATACTTTGTCCATTACTATCTCGGCGTGTATAGCACTGTGCTAATCCTATGCTTAAAAACTTTGATAGAAAAGCAGACATTTGAGGTGAGCAGATCTAGAGTGTTGCTGGTGTTGAGAGTGCTCTATACAGGAGCTGCTTTCCACCTAAACTTGAGAACTACCCAGAGGTCTCTGCTTCTTTTTTTGCATAATTTATTCGTCACTCTATGCCTGAAAGGGTATTCTTTTGACTTATACTGGGTGCTCCCTTGTGTCTGGACATAGCTATGTCTCTCTGAAGAGCTCTAATTAGAGCGAAACACTGTGTCAGGGGTTGCTTTTACTCATTTCAGGTTTGCTTGGTTGGTATTTTACTAATTCAAAGCTGTAATATTGTGCCTGGAGTTCTAAATGGTTTTTTGTTATTTTACAGCTCGGCAAGGACAGCACTGTGCTAGTCCTATGCTTAAAGACATTGCTGTAGAATTTGCAAAATACTTTGTCCATTTCTATGTCAGCGTGTATAGCTCTGTGCTAATGCTATGCTTAAAAACTTTGATTAAAATAGCAGACATTTGAGGTGAGCAGATCTAGAGTGTCGCTGGTGTTGAGAGTGCTCAATTCAGGAGATGCTTTCCACCTAAACTTGAGAACTACCCAGAGTTCTCTGCTTCTGTTTTTGCATAATTTATTCGTCACTCAATGCCTGAAAGGGTATTCTTTTGACTTGTACTGGGTGTTCCCTTGTGTCTGGACAAAGCTATATCTCTCTGAAGAGCTCTAATTAGAGCGAAACACTGTGTCAGGCGTTGCTTTTACTCATTTCAGGTTGGCTTGTTTGGTATTTTACTAATTCAAAGCTGTAATATTGTGCCTGGAGTGGTAAATGGCTTTTGTCATTTTACAGCTTGGCAAGGACAACACTGTGCTAGTTCTATGCTTAAAGACTTTGCTGTAGAAATGGTAAAAGACTTTGTCCATTTCTATTTCGGCGTGGATAGCACTGTGCTAATCCTATGTTTAAAAAATTTGATAGAAAAGCAGACATTTGAGGTGAGCAGATCTAGAGTGTTGCTGGTGTTGAGAGTGCTCTATACAGGAGCTGCTTTCCACCTAAACTTGAGAACTACCCAGAGTTCTCTGCTTCTTTTTTGCATAATTTATTCGTCACTCTATGCCTGCAAGGGTATTCTTTTGACTTATACTGGGTGCTTCCTTGTGTCTGGACAAAACTATACCTCTCTGAAAAGCTCTAATTAGAGCGAAACATTATGTCAGGGGTTGCTTTTACTCTTTTTAGGTTGGCTTGGTTGGTATTTTATTAATTCAAAGCTGTAATACTGTGCCTGCAGTGGTAAATGGCTTTTGTCATTTAACAGCTCGGCAAGGACAGCACTGTGCTAGCCCTATGCTTAAAGACTTTGCTGTATAATTTGCAAAAGACTTTGTCCATTTCTATGTCGGCGTGTATAGCACCGTGCTAATGCTATGCTTAAAAACTTTGATTAAAATAGCAGACATTTGAGGTGAGCAGATCCAGAGTGTCGCTGGTGTTGAGAGTGCTCAATTCAGGAGATGCTTTCCACCTAAACTTGAGAACTACCCAGAGTTCTCTGCTTCTTTTTTTGCATAATTTATTCGTCACTCAATGCCTGAAAGGGTATTCTTTTGACTTATACTGGGTGTTCCCTTGTGTCTGGACAAAGCTATATCTCTCTGAAGAGCTCTAATTAGAGCGAAATACTGTGTCAGGCGTTGCTTTTACTCATTTCAGATTGGCTTGGTTGGTATTTTACTAATTCAAAGCTGTAATATTGTGCCTGGAGTGGTAAATGGCTTTTGTCATTTTACAGCTCAGCAAGGACAGCACTGTGCTAGTTCTATGCTTAAAGACTTTGCTGTAGAAATGACAAAAGACGTCCATTTTTATCTCGGCGTGGATAGCACTGTGCTAATCCTATGCTTAAAAACTTTGATAGAAAAGCAGACATTTGAGGCGAGCAGATCTAGAGTGTTGCTGGTGTTGATAGTGTTGATAGTGCTCTATACAGGAGCTGCTTTCAACCTAAACTTGAGAACTACCCAGAGTTCTCTGCTTCTTTTTTTGCATAATTTATTTGTCACTCTATGCCTGAAAGGGTATTCTTTTGACTTATGCTGGGTGCTCCCTTGTGTCTGGACAAAGCTATATCTCTCTGAAGAGCTCTAATTAGAGCGAAACACTGTGTCAGGGGTTGCTTTTACTCATTTCAGGTTGGCTTGGTTGGTATTTTACTAATTAAAAGCTGTAATATTGTGCCTGGAGTGGTAAATGGCTTTTGTCATTTTACAGCTCGGCAAGGACAGCACTGTGCTAGTCCTATGCTTAAAGACTTTGCTGTAGAAATGGTAAAAGACTTTGTCCATTTCTATCTCGGCGTGGATAGCACTGTGCTAATCCTATGTTTAAAATCTTTGATAGAAAAGCAGACATTTGAGGTGAGCAGATCTAGAGTGTTGCTGGTGTTGAAAATGCTCTATACAGGAGCTGCTTTCCACCTAAACTTGAGAACTACCCAGAGTTCTCTGCTTCTTTTTTTGCATAATTTATTCGTCACTCTATGCCTGAAAGGGTATTCTTTTGACTTATACTGGGTGCTCCCTTGTGTCTGGACAAAGCTATATTTCTCTGAAGAGCTCTAATTAGAGCAAAACACTGTGTCAGGGGTTGCTTTTACTCATTTCAGGTTGGCTTGGTTGGTATTTTACCAATTCAGAGCTGTAATACTGTGCCTGGAGTGGTAAATGGCTTTTGTCATTTTACAGCTCAGCAAGGACAGCACTGTGCTAGTCCTATGCTTAAAGACTTTGCTGTAGAAATGGCAAAAGACTTTGTCCATTTCTATCTCGGCGTGGATAGCACTGTGCTAATCCTATGCTTAAAAACTTTGATAGAAAAGCAGACATTTGAGATGAGCAGATCTAGAGTGTTGCTGGTGTTGAGAGTGCTCTATACAGGAGCTGCTTTCCACCTAAACTTGAGAACTACCCAGAGTTCTCTGCTTCTTTTTTTGCATAATTTATTTGTCACTCTATGCCTGAAAGGGTATTCTTTTGACTTATACTGGTTGCTCCCTTGTGTCTGGACAAAGTTATACCTCTCTGAAGAGCTCTAATTAGAGCGAAAACCTGTGTCAGTAATTGCTTTTTCTCGTTTCATGTCGGGTTAGTTGGTATTTTACTAATTCAAAGCTGTAATACTGTACCTGGAGTGATAAATGGCTTTTTTCATTTTACAGCTTGGCAAGGACAGCACTGTGCTAGTCCTATGCTTAAAGACTTTGCTGTAGAAATGGCCAAAGACTTTGTCCATTTCTATGTCGGCGTGGATAGCACTGTGCTAATCCTATGCTAAAAAACTTTGATAGAAAAGCAGACATTTGAGGTGAGCAGATCTAGAGTGTCCCTGTTGTTGTGAGTGCTCTATACAGGAACTGCTTTCCACCTAAACTTGAGAACAACCCAGAGTTCTCTGCTTCTTTTTTTGCTTAATTTATTCGTCACTCTATGCCTGAAAGGGTATTCTTTTGACTTATACTGGGTGCTCCCTTGTGTCTGGACAAAGTTATACCTCTCTGAAGAGCTCAAATTAGAGCGAAACACTGTGTCAGGGGTTGCTTTTACTCATTTCAGGTTGGCTTGGTTGGTATTTTACTAATTCAAAGCTGTAATACTGTGCCTGGAGCGGTAAACGGCTTTTGTAATTTTACAGCTCAGCAATGACAGCACTGTGCTAGTCCTATGCTTAAAGACTTTGCTGTAGAAATGGCAAAAGACTTTGTTCATTTCTATCTCGGCGTGTATAGCACTCTGCTAATCCTATGCTTAAAATCTTTGATAGAAAAGCAGACATTTGAGGTGAGCAGATCTAGAGTGTCGCTGGTGTTGAGAGTGCTCTATACAGAAGCTGCTTTTCTCCTAAACTTGAGAACTACCCAGAGTTCTCTGCTTCTTTTTTTGCATAATTTATTCGTCACTCTATGCCTGAAAGGGTATTCTTTTGACTTATTCTGAGTGCTTCCTTGTGTCTGGTCAAAGCTATACCTCTCTGAAAAGCTCTAATTAGAGCGAAACACTGTGTCAGGGGTTGCTTTTACTCATTTCAGGTTGGCTTGGTTGGTATTTTACTAATTCAAAGCTGTAATACTGTGCCTGGAGTGGTAAATGGCTTTTATAATTTTACAGCTCGGCAAGGACAGCACTGTGCTAGTCCTATGCTTAAAGACTTTGCTGTAGAAATGGCAAAAGACTTTGTCCATGTGTATCTCAGCGTGGATAGCACTGTGCTAATCCTATGCTTAAAAACTTTGATAGAACAGCAGACATTTGAGATGAGCAGATCTAGAGTGTTGCTGGTGTTGAGAGTGCTCTATACCGGAGCTGCTTTCCACCTAAACTTGAGAACTACCCAGAGTTCTCTGCTTCTTTTTTTGCATAATTTATTTGTCACTCTATGCCTGAAAGGGTATTCTTTTGACTTATACTGGTTGCTCCCTTGTGTCTGGACAAAGTTATACCTCTCTGAAGAGCTCTAATTAGAGCGAAAACCTGTGTCAGTAATTGCTTTTTCTCGTTTCATGTTGGGTTAGTTGGTATTTTACTAATTCAAAGCTGTAATACTGTACCTGGAGTGATAAATGGCTTTTTTCATTTTACAGCTTGGCAAGGACAGCACTGTGCTAGTCCTATGCTTAAAGACTTTGCTGTAGAAATGGCCAAAGACTTTGTCCATTTCTATGTCGGCGTGGATAGCACTGTGCTAATCCTATGCTAAAAAACTTTGATAGAAAAGCAGACATTTGAGGTGAGCAGATCTAGAGTGTCCCTGTTGTTGTGAGTGCTCTATACAGGAACTGCTTTCCACCTAAACTTGAGAACAACCCAGAGTTCTCTGCTTCTTTTTTTGCTTAATTTATTCGTCACTCTATGCCTGAAAGGGTATTCTTTTGACTTATACTGGGTGCTCCCTTGTGTCTGGACAAAGTTATACCTCTCTGAAGAGCTCAAATTAGAGCGAAACACTGTGTCAGGGGTTGCTTTTACTCATTTCAGGTTGGCTTGGTTGGTATTTTACTAATTCAAAGCTGTAATACTGTGCCTGGAGCGGTAAACGGCTTTTGTAATTTTACAGCTCAGCAATGACAGCACTGTGCTAGTCCTATGCTTAAAGACTTTGCTGTAGAAATGGCAAAAGACTTTGTTCATTTCTATCTCGGCGTGTATAGCACTCTGCTAATCCTATGCTTAAAATCTTTGATAGAAAAGCAGACATTTGAGGTGAGCAGATCTAGAGTGTCGCTGGTGTTGAGAGTGCTCTATACAGGAGCTGCTTTTCTCCTAAACTTGAGAACTACCCAGAGTTCTCTGCTTCTTTTTTTGCATAATTTATTCGTCACTCTATGCCTGAAAGGGTATTCTTTTGACTTATACTGAGTGCTTCCTTGTGTCTGGTCAAAGCTATACCTCTCTGAAAAGCTCTAATTAGAGCGAAACACTGTGTCAGGGGTTGCGTTTACTCATTTCAGGTTGGCTTGGTTGGTATTTTACTAATTCAAAGCTGTAATACTGTGCCTGGAGTAGTAAATGGTTTTTGTCATTTTACAGCTCGGTAAGGACAGCACTGTGCTAGTCCTATGCTTAAAGACTTTGCTGTAGAAATGGCATAAGACTTTGTCCATTTCTATCTCGGCGTGGATAGCACTGTGCTAATCCTATGCTTAAAATCTTTGATAGAAAAGCAGACATTTGAGGTGAGCAGATCTAGAGCGTCGCTGGTGTTGAGAGTGCTCTATACAGGAGCTGCTTTCCACCTAAACTTGAGAACTACCCAGAGTTCTCTGCTTCTTTTTTTGCATAATGTATTTGTCTCTCTATGCCTGAAAGGGTATTCTTTTGACTTATACTGGGTGCTCCCTTGTGTCTGGACAAAGCTATACCTCTCTGAAGAGCTCTAATTAGAGCGAAACACTGTGTCAGGGGTTGCTTTTTCTCATTTCTGGTTGGCATTTTACTAATTCAAAGCTGTAATACTGTGCCTGGAGTGGTAAATGGCTTTTGTCATTTTACAGCTCAGCAAGGACAGCACTGTGCTAGTCCTATGTTTAAAGACTTTGCTGTAGAAATGGCAAAAGACTTTGTCCATTTCTATGTCTGTGTGGATAGCACTGTGCTAATCCTATGCTTAAAATCTTTGATAGAAAAGCAGACATTTGAGGTGAGCAGATCTAGAATGTCGCTGGTGTTGAGAGTGCTCTATACAGGAGCTGCTTTTCTCCTAAACTTGGGAAATACCCAGAGTTCTCTGCTTCTTTTTTGCATAATTTATTCATCACTCTATGCCTGAAAGTGTATTCTTTTGACTTATACTGGGTGCTCCCTTGTGTCTGGACAAAGCTATACCTCTCTGAAGAGCTCTAATTAAAGCAAAACACTGAGTCAGGGGTTGCTTTTACTCATTGCAGGTTGGCTTGGTTGGTATTTTACTAATTCAAAGCTGTAATATTGTGCCTGGAGTGGTAAATGGCTTTTGTCAGTTTACAGCTCGGCAAGGACAGCACTGTGTTAGTCCTATGCTTAAAGACTTTGCTGTAGAAATGACAAAAGACGTCCATTTTTATCTCGGCGTGGATAGCACTGTGCTAATCCTATGCTTAAAAACTTTGATAGAAAAGCAGACATTTGAGGCGAGCAGATCTAGAGTGTTGCTGGTGTTGATAGTGTTGATAGTGCTCTATACAGGAGCTGCTTTCAACCTAAACTTGAGAACTACCCAGAGTTCTCTGCTTCTTTTTTTGCATAATTTATTTGTCACTCTATGCCTGAAAGGGTATTCTTTTGACTTATGCTGGGTGCTCCCTTGTGTCTGGACAAAGCTATATCTCTCTAAAGAGCTCTAATTAGAGCGAAACACTGTGTCAGGGGTTGCTTTTACTCATTTCAGGTTGGCTTGGTTGGTATTTTACCAATTCAAAGCTGTAATACTGTGCCTTGAGTGGTAAATGGCTTTTGTCATTTTACAGCTCGGCAAGGACAGCACTGTGCTAGTCCTATGCTTAAAGACTTTGCTGTAGAAATGGTAAAAGACTTTGTCCATTTCTATCTCGGCGTGGATAGCACTGTGCTAATCCTATGTTTAAAATCTTTGATAGAAAAGCAGACATTTGAGGTGAGCAGATCTAGAGTGTTGCTGGTGTTGAAAGTGCTCTATACAGGAGCTGCTTTCCACCTAAACTTGAGAACTACCCAGAGTTCTCTGCTTCTTTTTTTGCATAATTTATTCGTCACTCTATGCCTGAAAGGGTATTCTTTTGACTTATACTGGGTGCTCCCTTGTGTCTGGACAAAGCTATATTTCTCTGAAGAGCTCTAATTAGAGCTTAACACTGTGTCAGGGGTTGCTTTTACTCATTTCAGGTTGGCTTGGTTGGTATTTTACCAATTCAAAGCTGTAATACTGTGCCTGGAGTGGTAAATGGCTTTTGTCATTTTACAGCTCAGCAAGGACAGCACTGTGCTAGTCCTATGCTTAAAGACTTTGCTGTAGAAATGGCAAAAGACTTTGTCCATTTCTATCTCGGCGTGGATAGCACTGTGCTAATCCTATGCTTAAAATCTTTGATAGAAAAGCAGACATTTGAGGTGAGCAGATCTAGAGTGTCGCTGATGTTGAGAGTGCTCTATACAGGAGCTACTTTTCTCCTAAACTTGAGAACAACCCAGAGTTCTCTGCTTCATTTTTTTGCATAATTTATTCATCACTCTATGCCTGAAAGGATATTCTTTTGACTTATGCTGGGTGCTCCCTTGTGTCTGGTCAAAGCTATATATCTTTGAAGACCTCTAATTAGAGCGAAACACTGTGTCAGGTGATGCGTTTACTCATTTCAGGTTGGCATGGCTGGTATTTTACTAATTCAAAGCTGTAATATTGTGCCTGGAGTGGTAAATGGCTTTTGTCAGTTTACAGCTCGGCAAGAACAGCACTGTGCTAGTCCTATGCTTAAAGACTTTGCTGTAGAAATGACAAAAGACGTTGTCCATTTTTATCTCGGCGTGGATAGCACTGTGCTAATCCTATGCTTAAAAACTTTGATAGAAAAGCAGACATTTGAGGCGAGCAGATCTAGAGTGTTGCTGGTGTTGATAGTGTTGATAGTGCTCTATACAGGAGCTGCTTTCAACCTAAACTTGAGAACTACCCAGAGTTCTCTGCTTCTTTTTTTGCATAATTTATTCGTCACTCTATGCCTGAAAGGGTATTCTTTTGACTTATACTGGGTGCTCCCTTGTGTCTGGACAAAGCTATACCTCTCTGAAGAGCTCTAATTAGAGCGAAACACTGTGTCAGGGGTTGCTTTTACTCATTTCAGGTTGGCATTTTACTAATTCAAAGCTGTAATACTGTGCCTGGAGTGGTAAATGGCTTTTGTCATTTTACAGCTCGGCAAGGACAGCACTGTGCTAGTCCTATGCTTAAAGACTTTGCTGTAGAAATGGCAAAAGACTTTGTCCATTTCTATCTCGGCGTGGATAGCACTGTGCTAATCCTATGCTTAAAATTTTTTATAGAAAAGCAGACATTTGAGGTGAGCAGATCTAGAGTGTCACTGGTGTTGAGAGTGCTCTATACAGGAGCTGCTTTTCTCCTAAACTTGAGAACTACCCAGAGTTCTCTGCTTCTTTTTTTGCATAATTTATTTGTCACTCTATGCCTGAAAGGGTATTCTTTTGACTTATACTGGGTGCTCCCTTGTGTCTGTACAAAGCTATACCTCTCTGAAGAGCTCTAATTAGAGCGAAACACTGTGTCAGGAGTTGCCTTTACTCATTTCAGGTTGGCTTGGTTGGTATTTTACTAATTTAAAGCTGTAATACTGTGCCTGGAGTGGTAAATGGCTTTTGTCATTTTAGAGCTCGGCAAGGACAGCACTGTGCTAGTCTTATGCTTAAAGACTTTGCTGTAGAAATGGCAAAAGATTTTGTACATTTCTATGTCGGCGTGGATAGCACTGTGCTAATCCTATGCTTAAAAACTTTGATTAAAATAGCAGACATTTGAGGTGAGCAGATCTAGAGGGTCGCTGGTGTTTAGAGTGCTCAATTCAGGAGCTGCTTTCCACCTAAACTTGACCTGCTTCTTTTTTTGCATAATTTATTTGTCACTCTATGCCTGAAAGGGTATTCTTTTGACTTATACTGGGTGCTTCCTTGTGTCTGGACAAAGCTATATCTCTCTGAAGAGCTCTAATTAGAGCGAAACACTGTGTCAGGGGTTGCTTTTACTCATTTCAGGTTGGCTTGGTTGGTATTTTACTAATTCAAAGCTGTAATATTGTGCCTGGAGTGGTAAATGGCTTTTGTCATTTTACAGCTTTGCAAGGACAGCACTGTGCTAGTTCTACGCTTAAAGACTTTGCTGTAGAAATGGAAAAAGACTTTGTCCATTTCTATTTCGGCGTGGATAGCACTGTGCTAATCCTATGTTTAAAAACTTTGATAGAAAAGCAGACATTTGAGGTGAGCAGATCTAGAGTGTTGCTGGTGTTGAGAGTGCTCAATACAGGAGCTGCTTTCCACCTAAACTTGAGAACTACCCAGAGTTCTCTGCTTCTTTTTTTGCATAATTTATTCGTCACTCTATGCCTGAAAGGGTATTCTTTTGACTTATACTGGGTGCTCCCTTGTGTCTGGACAAGGCTATATCTCTCTGAAGAGCTCTAATTAGAGCAAAACACTGTGTCAGTGGTTGCTTTTACTTATTTCAGGTTGGCTTGGTTGGTATTTTACTAATTCAAAGCTGTAATATTGTGCCTGGAGTGGTAAATGGTTTTTGTTATTTTACAGCTCGGCAAGGACAGCACTGTGCTAATCCTATGCTTAAAGACTTTGTTGTAGAAATGGTAAAAGACTTTGTCCTTTTCTATCTCGGCGTGTATAGCACTGTGCTAATCCTATGCTTAAAAACTTTGATAGAAAAGCAGACATTTGAAGTGAGCAGATCTAGAGTGTCGCTGGTGTTGAGAGTGCTCTATACAGGAGCTGCTTTAAACCTAAACTTGAGAACTACCCAGAGTTCTCTGCTTCTTTTTTGCATAATTTATTCGTCACTCTATCCCTGAAAGGGTATTCTTTTGACTTATACTGGGTGTTCCCTTGTGTCTGGACAAAGCTATGTCTCTCTGAAGAGCTCTAATTAAAGTGAAACACTGTGTCAGGGATTGCTTTTACTCATTTCAGGTTGGCTTGGTTGGTATTTTACTAATTCAAAGCTGTAATACTGTGCTTGGAGTGGTAAATGGCTTTTGTCATTTTAGAGCTCGGCAAGGACAGCACTGTGCTAGTCTTATGCTTAAAGACTTTGCTGTAGAAATGACAAAAGACTTTGTCCATTTCTATGTCGGTGTGGATAGCACTGTGCTAATCCTATGCTTAAAAACTTTGATTAAAATAGCAGACATTTGAAGTGAGCAGATCTAGAGTGTTGCTGGTGTTGAGAGTGCTCTATACAGGAGCTGCTTTCAACCTAAACTTGAGAACTACCCAGAGTTCTCTGCTTCTTTTTTTGCATAGTTTATTTGTCACTCTATGCCTGAAAGGGTATTATTTTGACTTATACTGGGTGCTCCCTTGTGTCTGTACAAAGCTATACCTCTCTGAAGAACTCTAATTAGAGCGAAACACTGTGTCAGGAGTTGCCTTTACTCATTTCAGGTTGGCTTGGTTGGTATTTTACTAATTCAAAGCTGTAATACTGTGCCTGGAGTGGTAAATGGCTTTTGTCATTTTAGAGCTCGGCAAGGACAGCACTGTGCTAGTCTTATGCTTAAAGACTTTGCTGTAGAAATGGCAAAAGACTTTGTCCATTTCTATGTCGGTGTGGATAGCACTGTGCTAATCCTATGCTTAAAAACTTTGATTAAAATAGCAGACATTTGAGGTGAGCAGATCTAGATTGACGCTGGTGTTGAGAGTGCTCAATTCAGGAGCTGCTTTCCACCTAAACTTGAGAACTACCCAGAGTTCTCTGCTTCTTTTTTTGCATAATTTATTCATCACTCTATGCCTGAAAGGGTATTCTTTTGACTTATACTGGGTGCTCCCTTGTGTCTGGACAAAGCTAAATCTCTCTGAAGAGCTCTAATTAGAGCGAAACACTGTGTCAGGGGTTGGTTTTACTCATTTCATGTTGGCTTGGTTGGTATTTTACTAATTCAAAGTTGTAATATTGTGCCTGGAGTGGTAAATGGTTTTTGTTATTTTACAGCTCGGCAAGGACAGCACTGTGCTAATCCTATGCTTAAAGACTTTGCTGTAGAAATGGCAAAAGACTTTGTCCTTTTCTATCTCGGCGTGTATAGCACTGTGCTAATGCTATGCTTAAATCTTTGATAGAAAAGCAGACATTTGAAGTGAGCAGATCTAGAGTGTCGCTGGTGTTGAGAGTGCTCTATACAGGAGCTGCTTTCAACCTAAACTTGAGAACTACCCAGACTTCTCTGCTTCTTTTTTTTGCATAATTTATTCGTCACTCTATCCCTGAAAGGGTATTCTTTTGACTTATACTGGGTGTTCTCTTGTGTCTGGACAAAGCTATATCTCTCTGAAGAGCTCTAATTAAAGCGAAACACTGTGTCAGGGGTTGCTTTTGCTCATTTCAGGTTGGCTTGGTTGGTATTTTATTAATTCAAAGCTGTAATATTGTGCCTGGAGTGGTAAATGGCTTTTATCATTTTACAGCTTGACAAGGACAGCACTGTGCTAGTTCTATGCTTAAAGACTTTGCTGTAGAAATGGTAAAAGACTTTGTCCATTTCTATTTCGGCGTGGATAGCACTGTGCTAATCCTATGCTTAAAAACTTTGATTAAAATAGCAGACATTTGAGGTGAGCAGATCTAGAGTGTCGCTGGTGTTGAGAGTGCTCAATTCAGGAGCTGCTTTCCACCTAAACTTGAGAACTACCCAGAGTTCTCTGCTTCTTTTTTTGCATAATTTATTCGTCACTCTATGCCTGAAAGGGTATTCTTTTGACTTATACTGGGTGCTCCCTTGTGTCTGGACAAAGCTATATCTCTCTGAAGAGCTCTAATTAGAGCGAAACACTGTGTCAGGGGTTGCTTTTACTCAATTCAGCTTGGCTTGGTTGGTATTTTACTAATTCAAAGCTGTAATACTGTGCCTGGAGTGGTAAACGGTTTTTGTCATTTTACAGCTCGGCAAGGACAGCACTGTGCTAGTCCTATGCTTAAAGACTTTGCTGTAGAAATGGCAAAAGACCTTGTCCATTTCTATCTCGGCGTGTATAGCACTGTGCTAATCCTATGCTTAAAAACTTTGATAGAAAAGCAGACATTTGAAGTGAGCAGATATAGAGTGTCGCTGGGGTTGAGAGTGCTCTATACGGGAGCTGCTTTCCACCTAAACTTGAGAACTACCCAGAATTCTCTGCTTCTTTTTTTGCATAATTTATTCGTCACTCTATCCCTGAAAGGGTATTCTTTTGACTTATACTGGGTGCTCCCTTGTGTCTGGACAAAGCTATACCTTTCTGAAGAGTTTTAATTAGAGCGAAACACTGTGTCAGGAGTTGCCTTTACTCATTTCAGGTTGGCTTGGTTGGTATTTTACAAATTCAAAGCTGTAATACCGTGCCTGGAGTGGTAAATGGCTTATGTCATTTTACAGCTTGGCAAGGACAGCACTGTGCTAGTCTTATGCTTAAAGACTTTGCTGTAGAAATGGCAAAAGACTTTGTCCATTTCTATGTCGGCGTGGATAGCACTGTGCTAATCCTATGCTTAAAAACTTTGATTAAAATAGCAGACATTTGAGGTGAGCAGATCTAGAGTGTCACTGGTGTTCAGAGTGCTCAATTCAGGAGCTGCTTTCCACCTAAACTTGAGAACTACCCAGAGTTCTCTGCTTCTTTTTTTGCATAATTTATTCGTCACTCTATGCCTGAAAGGGTATTCTTGTGACTTATACTGGGTGCTCCCTTGTGTCTGGACAAAGCTATATTTCTCTGAAAAGCTCTAATTAGAGCGAAATACTGTGTCAGGCGTTGCTTTTACTCATTTCAAGTTGGCTTGGTTGGTATTTTACTAATTCAAAGCTGTAATATTGTGCCTGGAGTGGTAAATGGCTTTTGTCATTTTACAGCTTTGCAAGGACAGCACTGTGCTAGTTCTACGCTTAAAGACTTTGCTGTAGAAATGGAAAAAGACTTTGTCCATTTCTATTTCGGCGTGGATAGCACTGTGCTAATCCTATGTTTAAAAACTTTGATAGAAAAGCAGACATTTGAGGTGAGCAGATCTAGAGTGTTGCTGGTATTGAGAGTGCTCAATACAGGAGCTGCTTTCCACCTAAACTTGAGAACTACCCAGAGTTCTCTGCTTCTTTTTTTGCATAATTTATTCGTCACTCTATGCCTGAAAGGGTATTCTTTTGACTTATACTGGGTGCTCCCTTGTGTCTGGACAAAGCTATATCTCTCTGAAGAGCTCTAATTAGAGCAAAACACTGTGTCAGTGGTTGCTTTTACTTATTTCAGGTTGGCTTGGTTGGTATTTTACTAATTCAAAGCTGTAATATTGTGCCTGGAGTGGTAAATGGTTTTTGTTATTTTACAGCTCGGCAAGGACAGCACTGTGCTAATCCTATGCTTAAAGACTTTGTTGTAGAAATGGTAAAAGACTTTGTCCTTTTCTATCTCGGCGTGTATAGCACTGTGCTAATCCTATGCTTAAAAACTTTGATAGAAAAGCAGACATTTGAAGTGAGCAGATCTAGAGTGTCGCTGGTGTTGAGAGTGCTCTATACAGGAGCTGCTTTAAACCTAAACTTGAGAACTACCCAGAGTTCTCTGCTTCTTTTTTGCATAATTTATTCGTCACTCTATCCCTGAAAGGGTATTCTTTTGACTTATACTGGGTGTTCCCTTGTGTCTGGACAAAGCTATATCTCTCTGAAGAGCTCTAATTAAAGTGAAACACTGTGTCAGGGATTGCTTTTGCTCATTTCAGGTTGGCTTGGTTGGTATTTTACTAATTCAAAGCTGTAATACTGTGCCTGGAGTGGTAAACGGTTTTTGTCATTTTACAGCTCGGCAAGGACAGCACTGTGCTAGTCCTATACTTAAAGACTTTGCTGTAGAAATGGCAAAAGACTTTGTCCATTTCTATCTCGGTGTGGATAGCACTGTGCTAATCCTATGCTTAAAAACTTTGATAGAAAAGCAGACATTTGAGGTGAGCAGATCTAGAGTGTCGCTGGTGTTGAGAGTGCTCTATACAGGAGCTGCTTTCCACCTAAACTTGAGAACTACCCAGAGATCTCTTCTTCTTTTTTTGCATAATTTATTCGTCACTCTATGCCTGAAAGGGTATTCTTTTGACTTATACTGGGTGCTCCCTTGTGTCTGGTAAAGCTATACCTCTCTGAAGAGCTGTAATTAAAGCGAAACACTGAGTCAGGGGTTGCTTTTACTCATTGCAGGTTGGCTTGGTTGGTATTTTACTAATTCAAAGCTGTAATACTGTGCCTGGAGTGGTAAATGGCTTTTGTAAATTTACAGCTCTGCAAGGACAGCGCTGTGCTAGTCCTATGTTTAAAGACTTTGCTGTAGCAATGGCAAAAGACTTTGTCCATTTCTATCTCGGCGTGGATAGCACTGTGCTAATCCTATGCTAAAAAACTTTGATAGAAAAGCAGACATTTGAGGTGAGCAGATCTAGAGTGTCGCTGTTGTTGAGAGTGCTCTATACAGGAGCTGCTTTCCACCTAAACTTGAGAACTACCCAGAGTTCTCTGCTTCTTTTTTTGCATAATTTATTCGTCAATCAATGCCTGAAAGGGTATTCTTTTGACTTATACTGGGTGCTCCCTTGTGTCTGGACTAAGCTATACCTCTCTGAAGACCTCTAATTAGAGCGAAACACTGTGTCAGGGGTTGCGTTTACTCATTTCAGGGTGGCTTGGTTGGTATTTTACTAATTCAAAGCTGTATTACTGTGCCTGGAGTGGTAACTGGCTTTTGTCATTTTGCAGCTCAGCAAGGACAGCACTGTGCTAGTCCTATACTTGAAGTCTTTGCTGTAGGAATGGCAAAAGACTTTGTCCATTTCTATCTCGGCGTGGATAGCACTGTGCTAATCCTATGCTTAAAAACTTTGATAGAAAAGCAGACATTTGAGGCGAGCAGATCTAGAGTGTCGCTGGTGTTGAGAGTGCTCTATACAGGAGCTGCTTTTCTCCTAAAATTGAGAACTACCCAGAGTTCTCTGCTTCTTTTTTTGCATAATTTATTCGTCACTCTATGCCTGAAAGGGTATTCTTTTGACTTATACTGGGTGCTCCCTTGTGTCTGGACAAAGCTATACCTCTCTGAAGAGCTCTAATTAAAGCGAAACACTGAGTCAGGGGTTGCTTTTACTCATTGCAGGTTGGCTTGGTTGTTGTTTTACTAAGTTAAAGCTGTAATATTGTGCCTGCAGTGGTAAATGGCTTTTGTCAGTTTACAGCTCGGCAAGGACAGCACTGTGCTAGTCCTATGCTTAAAGACTTTGTTGTAGAAATGACAAAAGACTTTGTCAATTTCTATGTCGGCGTGGATAGCACTGTGCTAATCCTATGCTTAAAAACTTTGATTAAAATAGCAGACATTTGAGGTGAGCAGATCTAGAGTGTCGCTGGTGTTGAGAGTGCTCAATTCAGGAGCTGCTTTCCACCTAAACTTGAGAACTACCCAGATTTCTCTGCTTCTTTTTTTGCATAATTTATTCATCACTCTATGCCTGAAAGGGTATTCTTTTGACTTATACTGGGTGCTCCCTTGTGTCTGGACAAAGCGATATCTCTCTGAAGAGCTCTAATTAGAGCGAAACACTGTGTCTGGGGTTGCTTTTACTCATTTTAGGTTGGCTCTGTTGGTATTTTACTAATTCAAAGCTGTAATATTGTGCCTGGAGTGGTAAATGGTTTTTGTTATTTTACAGCTCGGCAAGGACAGCACTGTGCTAATCCTATGCTTAAAGACTTTGCTGTAGAAATGGCAAAAGACTTTGTCCTTTTCTATCTCGGCGTGTATAGCACTGTGCTAATCCTATGCTTAAATCTTTGATAGAAAAGCAGACATTTGAAGAGAGCAGATCTAGAGTGTCGCTGGTGTTGAGAGTGCTCTATACAGGAGCTGCTTTCAACCTAAACTTGAGAACTACCCAGACTTCTCTGCTTCTTTTTTTGCATAATTTATCCGTCACTCTATCCCTGAAAGGGTATTCTTTTGACTTATACTGGGTGTTCCCTTGTGTCTGGACAAAGCTATATCTCTCTGAAGAGCTCTAATTAAAGCGAAACACTGTGTCAGGGATTGCTTTTACTCATTTTAGGTTGGCTTGGTTGGTATTTTACTAATTCAAAGCTGTAATATTGTGCCTGGAGTGGTAAATGGTTTTTGTTATTTTACAGCTTGGCAAGGACAGCACTGTGCTAGTCCTATACTTAAAGACTTTGCTGTAGAAATGGCAAAAGACTTTGTCCATTTCTATCTCGGCCTCGATAGCACTGTGCTAATCCTATGCTTAAAAACTTTGATGGAAAAGCAGACATTTGAAGTGAGCAGATCTAGAGTGTCGCTGGTGTTGAGAGTGCGCTATACAGGAGCTGCTTTCCACCTAAACTTGAGAACTACCCAGAGTTCTCTGCTACTTTTTTTCCATAATTTATTCGTCACTCTATGCCTGAAAGGGTATTCTTTTGACTTATACTGGGTGCTCCCTTGTCTCTGTACAGAGCTATACCTTTCTGAAGAGCTTTAATTAGAGCGAAACACTGTGTCAAGAGTTGCCTTTACTCATTTCAGGTTGGCTTGGTTGGTATTTTACTAATTCAAAGCTGTAATACTGTGCCTGAAGTGATAAATGGCTTTTGTCATTTTACAGCTTGGCAAGGACAGCACTGTGCTAGTCTTATGCTTAAAGACTTTGCTGTAGAAATGGCAAAAGACTTTGTCCATTTCTATGTCGGCGTGGATAGCACTGTGCTAATCCTATGCTTAAAAACTTTGATTAAAATAGCAGTCATTTGAGGTGAGCAGATCTAGAGTGTCGATGGTGTTCAGAGTGCTCAATTCAGGAGCTGCTTTCCACCTAAACTTGAGAACTACCCAGAGTTCTCTGCTTTTTTTTTTGCATAATTTATTCGTCACTCTATGCCTGAAAGGGTATTCTTGTGACTTATACTGGGTGCTCCCTTGTGTCTGGACAAAACTATATCTCTCTGAAGAGCTCTAATTAGAGCGAAATACTGTGTCAGGCGTTGCTTTTACTCATTTCAGGTTGGCTTGGTTGGTATTTCACTAATTGAAATCTGTAATATCGTGCCTGGAGTGGTAAATGGCTTTTGTCATTTTACAGCTTGGCAAGGACAGCACTGTGCTAGTTCTATGCTTAAAGACTTTGCTGTAGAAATGGTAAAAGACTTTGTCCATTTCTATTTCGGCGTGGATAGCACTGTGCTAATCGTATGTTTAAAAACTTTGATAGAAAAGCAGACATTTGAGGTGAGTAGATCTAGAGTGTTGCTGGTGTTGAGAGTGCTCTATACAGGAGCTGCTTTCCACCTCAACTTGAGAACTACCCAGAGTTCTCTGCTTCTTTTTTGCATAATTTATTCATCACTCTATGCCTGAAAGGGTATTCTTTTGACTTATACTGGGTGCTACCTTGTGTCTGGACAAAGCTATATCTCTCTGAAGAGCTCTAATTAGAGCGAAACACTGTGTCAGGGGTTGTTTTTACTCATTTCTGGTTGGCTTGGTTGGTATTTTACTAATTCAAAGCTGTAATATTGTGCCTGGAGTGGTAAATGGTTTTTGTTATTTTACAGCTCAGCAAGGATAGCACTGTGCTAGTCCTATTCTTAAAGACTTTGCTGTAGAAATGGCAAAAGACTTTGTCCATTTCTATGTCGGCGTGTATAGCACAGTGCTAATCCTATGCTATAAAACTTTGATAGAAAAGCAGACATTTGAAGTGAGCAGATATAGAGTGTCGCTGGGTTTGAGAGTGCTCTATACAGGAGCTGCTTTCCACCTAAACTTGAGAACTACCCAGAGTTCTCTGCTACTTTTTTTCCATAATTTATTCGTCACTCTATGCCTGAAAGGGTATTCTTTTGACTTATACTGGGTGCTCCCTTATGTCTGTACAAAGCTATACCTTTCTGAAGAGTTTTAATTAGAGCGAAACACTGTGTCAGGAGTTGCCTTTACTCATTTCAGGTTGGCTTGGTTGGTTTTTTACTAATTCAAAGCTGTAATACCGTGCCTGGAGTGGTAAATGGCTTTTGTCATTTTACAGCTCGGCAAGGACAGCACTGTGCTAGTCTTATGCTTAAAGACTTTGCTGTAGAAATGACAAAAGACTTTGTCCATTTCTATGTCGGCGTGGATAGCACTGTGCTAATCCTATGCTTAAAAACTTTGATTAAAATAGCAGACATTTGAGGTGAGCAGATCTAGAGTGTCGCTGGTGTTCAGAGTGCTCAATTCAGGAGCTGCTTTCCACCTAAACTTGAGAACTACCCAGAGTTCTCTGCTTCTTTTTTTGCATAATTTATTCGTCACTCTATGCCTGAAAGGGTATTCTTTTGACTTATACTGGGTGCTCCCTTGTGTCTGGACATAGCTATATCTCTCTGAAGAGCTCTAATTAGAGCGAAACACTGTGTCCGGGGTTGCTTTTACTCATTTCAGGTTGGCTTGGTTGGTATTTTATTAATTCAAAGCTGTAATATTGTGCCTGGAGTGGTAAATGGCTTTTGTCATTTTACAGCTTGACAAGGACAGCACTGTGCTAGTTCTATGCTTAAAGACTTTGCTGTAGAAATGGTAAAATACTTTGTCCATTTCAATTTCGGCGTGGATAGCACTGTGCTAATCCTATGTTTAAAAACTTTGATAGAAAAGCAGACATTTGAGGTGAGCAGATCTAGAGTGTTGCTGGTGTTGAGAGTGCTCTATACAGGAGCTGCTTTCCACCTAAACTTGAGAACTACCCAGAGTTCTCTGCTTCTTTTTTTGCATAATTTATTCGTCACTCTATGCCTGAAAGGGTATTCTTTTGACTTATACTGGGTGCTTCCTTGTGTCTGGACAAAACTATACCTCTCTGAAGAGCTCTAATTAGAGCGAAACATTATGTCAGGGGTTGCTTTTACTCTTTTCAGGTTGGCTTGGTTGGTATTTTACTAATTCAAAGCTGTAATACTGTACCTGCAGTGGTAAATGGCTTTTGTCATTTAACAGCTGGGCAAGGACATCACTGTGTTAGTCCTATGCTTAAAGACTTTGCTGTAGAAATGGCAAAATACTTTGTCCATTTCTATCTTGGCGTGTATAGCACTGTGCTAATCCTATGCTTAAAAATTTTGATAGAAAAGCAGACATTTGAAGTGAGCAGATATAGAGTGTCGCTGGGGTTGAGAGTGCTCTTTACAGGAGCTGCTTTCCACCTAAACTTGAGAACTACCCAGAGTTCTCTGCTTCTTTTTTTGCATCATTTATTCTTCACTATATCCCTGAAAGGGTATTCTTTTGACTTATACTGCGTGCTCCCTTGTGTCTGGACAAAGCTATACCTTTCTGAAGAGTTTTAATTAGAGCGAAACACTGTGTCAGGAGTTGACTTTACTCATTTCAGGTTGGCTTGGTTGGTATTTTACTAATTCAAAGCTGTAATACCGTGCCTAGAGTTGTAAATGGCTTTTGTCATTTTACAGCTCGGCAAGGACAGCACTGTGCTAGTCTTATGCTTAAAGACTTTGCTGTAGAAATGGCAAAAGACTTTGTCCATTTCTATGTCGGCGTGGATAGCACTGTGCTAATCCTATGCTTAAAAACTTTGATTAAAATAGCAGACATTTGAGGTGAGCAGATCTAGAGTGTCGCTGGTGTTGAGAGTGCTCTATACAGGAGCTGCTTTCCACCTAAACTTGAGAACTACCCAGAGTTCTCTGCTTCTTTTTTTGCATATTTATTCGTCACTCTATGCCTGAAAGGGTATTCTTTTGACTTATACTGGGTGCTCACTTGTGTCTGGACAAAGCTATATCTCTCTGAAGAGCTCTAATTAGAGCGCAATACTGTGTCAGGCGTTGCTTTTACTCATTTCAGGTTGGCTTGGTTGGTATTTTACTAATTCAAAGCTGTAATATTGTCATTTTACAGCTTGGCAAGGACAGCACTGTGCTAGTTCTATGCTTAAAGACTTTGTCCATTTCTATTTCGGCGTGGATAGCACTGTGCTAATCTTATGTTTAAAAACTTTGATAGAAAAGCAGACATTTGAGGTGAGCAGATCTAGAGTGTTGCTGGTGTTGAGAGTGCTCTATACAGGAGCTGCTTTCCACCTAAACTTGAGAACTACCCAGAGTTCTCTGCTTCTTTTTTGCATAATTTATTCGTCACTCTATGCCTGAAAGGGTATTCTTTTGACTTATACTGGGTGCTTCCTTGTGTCTGGACAAAACTATACCTCTCTGAAGAGCTCTAATTAGAGTGAAACATTATGTCAGGGTTTGCTTTTACTCTTTTCAGGTTGGCTTGGTTGGTATTTTACTAATTTAAAGCTGTAATACTGTGCCTGCAGTGGTAAATGGCTTTTGTCATTTAACAGCTCGGCAAGGACAGCACTGTGCTAGTCCTATGCTTAAAGACTTTGCTGTAGAATTTGCAAAATACTTTGTCCGTTTCTATGTCGGCGTGGATAGCACTGTGCTAATGCTATGCTTAAAAACTTTGATTAAAATAGCAGACATTTGAGGTGAGCAGATCTAGAGTGTCGCTGGTGTTGAGAGTGCTCAATTCAGGAGCTGCTTTCCACCTAAACTTGAGAACTACCCAGAGTTCTCTGCTTCTTTTTTTGCATAATTTATTTGTCACTCTATGCCTGAAAGGGTATTCTTTTGACTTATACTTGGTGCTCCCTTGTGTCTGGACAAAGCTATACTTCTCTGAAGAGCTCTAATTAAAGCGAAACACTGATTCAGGGGTTGCTTTTACTCATTGCAGGTTGGCTTGGTTGGTATTTTACTAATTCAAAGCTGTAATACTGTGCCTGGAGTGGTAACTGGCTTTTGTCATTTTACAGCTCGGCAAGGACAGCACTGTGCTAGTCCTATACTTAAATACTTTGCTGTAGAAATGGCAAAAGACTTTGTCCATTTCTATCTCGGCGTGGATAGCACTGTGCTAATCCTATGCTTAAAAACTTTGATAGAAAAGCGGACATTTGAGGCGAGCAGATCTAGAGTGTCGCTGGTGTTGAGAGTGCTCTATACAGGAGCTGCTTTTCTCCTAAAATTGAGAACTACCCAGAGTTCTCTGCTTCTTTTTTTGCATAATTTATTCGTCACTCTATGCCTGAAAGGGTATTCTTTTGACTTATACTGGGTGCTCCCTTGTGTCTGGACAAAGCTATACCTCTCTGAAGAGCTCAAATTAAAGCGAAACACTGAGTCAGGGGTTGCTTTTATTCATTGCAGGTTGGCTTGGTTGGATTTTTACTAATTTAAAGCTGTAATATTGTGCCTGGAGTGGTAAATGGTTTTTGTCAGTTTACAGCTCGGCAAGGACAGCACTGTGCTAGTCCTATGCTTAAAGACTTTGCTGTAGAAATGGTAAAAGACTTTGTCCATATCTATCTCGGCGTGGATAGCACTGTGCTAATCCTATGTTTAAAAACTTTGATAGAAAAGCAGACATTTGAGGTGAGCAGATCTAGAGTGTTGCTGGTGTTGAGAGTGCTCTATACAGGAACTGCTTTCCACCTAAACTTGAGAACTACCCAGCGTTCTCTGCTTCTTTTTTTGCATAATTTATTCGTCACTCTATGCCTGAAAGGGTATTCTTTTGACTTATACTGAGTGCTTCCTTGTGTCTGGACAAAGCTATACCTCTCTGAAGAGCTCTAATTAGAGCAAAACACTGTGTCAGAGGTTGCTTTTACTCATTTCAGGTTTGCTTAGTTGGTATTTTACTAATTCAAAGCTGTAATACTTTTTCCTGGAGTGGTAAATGGTGTTTGTCATTTTACAGCTAGGCAAAGACAGCACTGTGCTAGTCTTATGCTTAAAGACTTTGCTGTAGAAATGGCAGAAGACTTTGTCCATATCTATCTCAACGTGGATAGCACTGTGCTAATCCTATGCTTAAAAACTTTGATTAAAATAGCAGACATTTGAGGTGAGCAGATCTAGAGTGTCGCTGGTGTTCAGAGTGGTCAATTCAGGAGCTGCTTTCCACATAAACTTGAGAACTACCCAGAGTTCTCTGCTTCTTTTTTTGCATAATTTATTCGTCACTCTATGCCTGAAAGGGTATTCTTTTGACTTATACTAGGTGCTCCCTTGTGTCTGGACATAGCTATATCTCTCTGAAGAGTTCTAATTAGAGCGAAACACTGTGTCAGGGGTTGCTTTTACTCATTTCAGGTTGGCTTGGTTGGTATTTTACTAATTCAAACCTATAATATTGTGCCTGGAGTGGTAAATGGTTTTTGTCATTTTACAGCTCGGCAAGGACAGCACTGTGCTAGTCCTATGCTTAAAGACTTTGCTGTTGAAATGGCAAAAGACTTTGTCCATTTCTATCTCGGCGTGGATAGCACTGTGCTAATCCTATGCTTAAAATCTTTGATAGAAAAGCAGACATTTGAGGTGAGCAGATCTAGAGTGTCGCTGGTGTTGAGAGTGACTGAGTCAGGGGTTGCTTTTACTCATTGCAGGTTGGCTTGGTTGGTATTTTACTAATTCAAAGCTGTAATACTGTGCCTGGACTGGTAACTGGCTTTTGTCATTTTACAGCTCGGCAAGGACAGCACTGTGCTAGTCCTATACTTAAAGTCTTTGCTGTAGAAATGGCAAAAGACTTTGTCCATTTCTATCTCGGCGTGGATAGCACTGTGCTAATCCTATGCTTAAAAACTTTGATAGAAAAGCAGACATTTGAGGCGAGCAGATCTAGAGTGTCGCTGGTGTTGAGAGTGCTCTATACAGGAGCTGCTTTTCTCCTAAAATTGAGAACTACCCAGAGTTCTCTGCTTCTTTTTTTGCATAATTTATTCGTCACTCTATGCCTTAAAGGGTATTCTTTTGACTTATACTGGGTGCTCCCTTGTGTCTGGACAAAGCTATACCTCTCTGAAGAGCTCTAATTAAAGCGAAACACTGAGTCAGGGGTTGCTTTTACTCATTGCAGGTTGGCTTGGTTGGTATTTTACTAATTCAAAGCTGTAATATTGTGCCTGGAGTGGTAAATGGCTTTTGTCAGTTTACAGCTCGGCAAGGACAGCACTGTGCTAGTCCTATGCTTAAAGATTAAAGACTTTGCTGTAGAAATGTCAAAAGACGTTGTCCATTTCTATCTCGGCATGGATAGCACTGTGCTAATCCTATGCTTAAAACTTTGATAGAAAAGCAGACATTTGAGGCGAGCAGATCTAGAGTGTTGCTGGTGTTGATAGTGCTCTATACAGGAGCTGCTTTCCACCTAAACATGAGAACTACCCAGAGTTCTCTGCTTCTTTTTTTGCATAATTTATTCGTCACTCTATGCCTGAAAGGGTATTCTTTTGACTTATACTGGGTGCTTCCTTGTTTCTGGTAAAGCTATACCTCTCGGAAGAGCTCTAATTAAAGCGAAACACTGAGTCAGGGGTTGCTTTTACTCATTGCAGGTTGGCTTGGTTGGTATTTTACTAATTCAAAGCTGTAATACTATGCCTGGAGTGGTAAATGGCTTTTGTAATTTTACAGCTCGGCAAGGACAGTGCTGTGCTAGTCCTATGTTTAAAGACTTTGCTGTAGCAATGGCAAAAGACTTTGTCCATTTCTATCTCGGCGTGGATAGCACTGTGCTAATCCTATGCTAAAAAACTTTGATAGAAAACCAGACATTTGAGGTGAGCAGATCTAGAGTGTCGCTGTTGTTGAGAGTGGTCTATACAGGAGCTGCTTTCCACCTAAACTTGATAACTACCCAGTGTTCTCTGCTTCTTTTTTTGCATGATTTATTTGTCACTCTATGCCTGAAAGGGTATTCTTTTGACTCATACTGGGTGCTCCCTTGTGTCTGGACTAAGCTATACCTCTCTGAAGAGCTCTAATTAGAGCGAAACACTGTGTTAGGGGTTGCGTTTACTCATTTCAGGGTGGCTTGGTTGGTATTTTACTAATTCAAAGCTGTAATACTGTTTACTGGAGTGGTAAATGGCGTTTGTCATTTTACAGCTCGGCAAGGACAGCACTGTGCTAGTCCTATACTTAAAGACTTTGCTGTAGAAATGGCAAAAGACTTTGTCCATTTCTATCTCGGCGTGGATAGCACTGTGCTAATCCTATGCTTAAAAACTTTGAGAGAAAAGCAGACATTGGAGGTGAGCAGATCTAGAGTGTCGCTGGTGTTGAGAGTGCTCTACACAGGAGCTGCTTTCCACCTAAACTTGAGAACTACCCAGAGTTCTCTGCTTATTTTTTTGCATAATTTATTTGTCACTCTATGCCTGAAAGGGTATTCTTTTGACTTATACTGGGTGCTCCCTTGTGTCTGGACAAAGCTATACTTCTCTGAAGAGCTCTAATTAAATCGAAACACTGAGTCAGGGGTTGCTTTTACTCATTGCAGGTTGGCTTGGTTGGTATTTTACTAATTCAAAGCTGTAATACTGTGCCTGGAGTGGTAACTGGCTTTTGTCATTTTACAGCTCGGCAAGGACAGCACTGTGCTAGTCCTATACTTAAAGTCTTTGCTGTAGAAATGGCAAAAGACTTTGTCCATTTCTATCTCGGCGTGGATAGCACTGTGCTAATCCTATGCTTAAAAACTTTGATAGAAAAGCAGACATTTGAAGTGAGCAGATATAGAGTGTCGCTGGGTTTGAGAGTGCTCTATACAGGAGCTGCTTTCCACCTAAACTTGAGAACTACCCAGAGTTCTCTGCTTCTTTTTTTGCATAATTTATTCGTCACTCTATGCCTGAAAGGGTATTCTTTTGACTTATACTGGGTGCTCCCTTGTTTCTGGTAAAGCTATACCTCTCGGAAGAGCTCTAATTAAAGCGAAACACTGAGTCAGGGGTTGCTTTTACTCATTGCAGGTTGGCTTGGTTGGTATTTTACTAATTCAAAGCTGTAATACTAGTCCTGGAGTGGTAAATGGCTTTTGTAATTTTACAGCTCGGCAAGGACAGCGCTGTGCTAGTCCTATGTTTAAAGACTTTGCTGTAGCAATGGCAAAAGACTTTGTCCATTTCTATCTCGGCGTGGATAGCACTGTGCTAATCCTATGCTAAAAAACTTTGATAGAAAACCAGACATTTGAGGTGAGCAGATCTAGAGTGTCGCTGTTGTTGAGAGTGGTCTATACAGGAGCTGCTTTCCACCTAAACTTGATAACTACCCAGAGTTCTCTGCTTCTTTTTTTGCATGATTTATTTGTCACTCTATGCCTGAAAGGGTATTCTTTTGACTTATACTGGGTGCTCCCTTGTGTCTGGACTAAGCTATACCTCTCTGAAGAGCTCTAATTAGAGCGAAACACTGTGTTAGGGGTTGCGTTTACTCATTTCAGGGTGGCTTGGTTGGTATTTAACTAATTCAAAGCTGTAATACTGTGCCTGGAGTGGTAACTGGCTTTTGTCATTTTACAGCTTGGCAAGGACAGCACTGTGCTAGTCCTATACTTAAAGTCTTTGCTGTAGAAATGGCAAAAGACTTTGTCCATTTCTATCTCGGCGTGGATTGCACTGTGCTAATCCTATGCTTAAAAACTTTGATAGAAAAGCAGACATTTGAAGTGAGCAGATATAGAGTGTCGCTGGGTTTGAGAGTGCTCTATACAGGAGCTGCTTTCCACCTAAACTTGAGAACTACCCAGAGTTCTCTGCTTCTTTTTTTGCATAATTTATTCGTCACTCTATGCCTGAAAGGGTATTCTTTTGACTTATACTGGGTGCTCCCTTGTTTCTGGTAAAGCTATACCTCTCGGAAGAGCTCTAATTAAAGCGAAACACTGAGTCAGGGGTTGCTTTTACTCATTGCAGGTTGGCTTGGTTGGTATTTTACTAATTCAAAGCTGTAATACTATGCCTGGAGTGGCAAATGCCTTTTGTAATTTTACAGCTCGGCAAGGACAGCGCTGTGCTAGTCCTATGTTTAAAGACTTTGCTGTAGCAATGGCAAAAAAGGGTATTCTTTTGACTTATACTGGGTGCTCCCTTGTGTCTGGACTAAGCTATACCTCTCTGAAGAGCTCTAATTAGAGCGAAACACTGTGTTAGGGGTTGCGTTTACTCATTTCAGGGTGGCTTGGTTGGTATTTTACTAATTCAAAGCTGTAATACTGTTTACTGGAGTGGTAAATGGCGTTTGTCATTTTACAGCTCGGCAAGGACAGCACTGTGCTAGTCCTATACTTAAAGACTTTGCTGTAGAAATGGCAAAAGACTTTGTCCATTTCTATCTCGGCGTGGATAGCACTGTGCTAATCCTATGCTTAAAAACTTTGATAGAAAAGCAGACATTGGAGGTGAGCAGATCTAGAGTGTCGCTGGTGTTGAGAGTGCTCTATACAGGAGCTGCTTTCCACCTAAACTTGAGAACTACCCAGAGTTCTCTGCTTATTTTTTTGCATAATTTATTTGTCACTCTTTGCCTGAAAGGGTATTCTTTTGACTTATACTGGGTGCTCCCTTGTGTCTGGACAAAGCTATACTTCTCTGAAGAGCTCTAATTAAATCGAAACACTGAGTCAGGGGTTGCTTTTACTCATTGCAGGTTGGCTTGGTTGGTATTTTACTAATTCAAAGCTGTAATACTGTGCCTGGAGTGGTAACTGGCTTTTGTCATTTTACAGTTCGGCAAGGACAGCACTGTGCTAGTCCTATACTTAAAGTCTTTGCTGTAGAAATGGCAAAAGACTTTGTCCATTTCTATCTCGCCGTGGATAGCACTGTGCTAATCCTATGCTTAAAAACTTTGATAGAAAAGCAGACATTTGAAGTGAGCAGATATAGAGTGTCGCTGGGTTTGAGTGTGCTCTATACAGGAGCTGCTTTCCACCTAAACTTGAAAACTACCCAGAGTTCTCTGCTTCTTTTTTTGCATAATTTATTCGTCACTCTATGCCTGAAAGGGTATTCTTTTGACTTATACTGGGTGCTCTCTTGTGTCTGGACAAAGCTATATCTCTCTGAAGAGCTCTAATTAGAGCGAAACACTGTGTCAGGGGTTGCTTTTACTCATTTCAGTTTGGCTTGGTTGGTATTTTACTAATTCAAAGCTGTAATATTGTGCTTGGAGTGGTAAATGGTTTTTGTCAGTTTACAGCTCGACAAGGACAGCACTGTGCTAGTCCTATACTTAAAGTCTTTGCTGTAGAAATGTCAAAAGACTTTGTCCATTTCTATCTCGGCGTGGATAGCACTGTGCTAATCCTATGCTTAAAAACTTTGATAGAAAAGCAGACATTTGAGGCGAGCAGATCTAGAGTGTCGCTGGTGTTGAGAGTGCTCTATACAGGATCTGCTTTTCTCCTAAAATTGAGAACTAACCAGAGTTCTCTGCTTCTTTTTTTGCATAATTTATTCGTCACTCTATGCCTTAAAGGGTATTCTTTTGACTTATACTGGGTGCTCCCTTGTGTCTGGACAAAGCTATACTTCTCTGAAGAGTTCTAATTAGAGCGAAACACTGTGTCAGGGGTTGCATTTACTCATTTCAGGTTGGTTTGGTTGGTATTTTACTAATTCAAAGCTGTAATACTGTGCCTTGAGTGGTAAATGGCTTTTGTCATTTTACAGCTCGGCAAGGACAGCACTGTGCTAGTCCTATGCTTAAAGACTTTGCTGTAGAAATGGCAAAAGACTTTGTCCATTTCTATCTCGGCGTGGATAGCACTGTGCTAATCCTATGCTTAAAAACTTTGATAGAAAAGCAGACATTTGAGGTGAGCAGATCTAGATTGTCGCTGGTGGTGAGAGTGCTCTATACAGGAGCTGCTTTCCACCTAAACTTGAGAACTACCCAGAGATCTCTGCTTCTTTTTTTGCATAATTTATTCGTCACTCTATGCCTGAAAGGGTATTCTTTTGACTTATACTGGGTGCTCCCTTGTGTCTGGTAAAGCTATACCTCTCTGAAGAGCTCTAATTAAAGCGAAACACCGAGTCAGGGGTTGCTTTTACTCATTGCAGGTTGGCTTGGTTGGTATTTTACTAATTCAAAGCTGTAATACTGTGCCTGGAGTAGTAAATGGCTTTTGTCATTTTACAGCTCGGCAAGGACAGCACTGTGCTAGTCCTATGCTTAAAGACTTTGCTGTAGAGATGGCAAAAGACTTTGTCCATTTCTATCTCGGCGTGGATAGCACTGTGCTAATCCTATGCTTAAAAACTTTGATTAAAATAGCAGACATTTGAGGTGAGCAAATCTAGAGTGTCGCTGGTGTTGAGAGTGCTCAATTCAGGAGCTGCTTTCCACCTAAACTTGAAAACTACCCAGAGTTCTCTGCTTCTTTTTTTGCATAATTTATTCGTCACTCTATGCCTGAAAGGGTATTCTTTTGACTTATACTGGGTGCTCTCTTGTGTCTGGACAAAGCTATATCTCTCTGAAGAGCTCTAATTAGAGCGAAACACTGTGTCAGGGGTTGCTTTTACTCATTTCAGTTTGGCTTGGTTGGTATTTTACTAATTCAAAGCTGTAATATTGTGCTTGGAGTGGTAAATGGTTTTTGTCAGTTTACAGCTCGGCAAGGACAGCGCTGTGCTAGTCCTATACTTAAAGTCTTTGCTGTAGAAATGTCAAAAGACTTTGTCCATTTCTATCTCGGCGTGGATAGCACTGTGCTAATCCTATGCTTAAAAACTTTGATAGAAAAGCAGACATTTGAGGCGAGCAGATCTAGAGTGTCGCTGGTGTTGAGAGTGCTCTATACAGGATCTGCTTTTCTCCTAAAATTGAGAACTAACCAGAGTTCTCTGCTTCTTTTTTTGCATAATTTATTCGTCACTCTATGCCTTAAAGGGTATTCTTTTGACTTATACTGGGTGCTCCCTTGTGTCTGGACAAAGCTATACTTCTCTGAAGAGCTCTAATTAAAGCGAAACACTGAGTCAGGGGTTGCTTTTACTCATTGCAGGTTGGCTTGGTTGGTATTTTACTAATTCAAAGCTGTAATATTGTGCCTGGAGTGGTAAATGGCTTTTGTCATTTTACAGCTCGGCAAGGACAGCACTGTGCTAGTCCTATGCTTAAAGACTTTGCTGTAGAAATGGCAAAAGACTTTGTCCATTTCTATCTCGGCCTCTATAGCACTGTGCTAATCCTATGCTTAAACACTTTGATAGAAAAGCAGACATTTGAAGTGAGCAGATCTAGAGTGTCGCTGGTGTTCAGAGTGCGCTATACAGGAGCTGCTTTCCACCTAAACTTGAGAACTACTCAGAGTTCTCTGCTACTTTTTTTCCATAATTTATTCGTCACTCTATGCCTGAAAGAGTATTCTTTTGACTTATACTGGGTGCTCCCTTGTGTCTGTACAAAACTATTCCTTTCTGAAGAGTTTTAATTAGAGTGAAACACTGTGTCAGGAGTTGCCTCTACTCATTTCAGGTTGGCTTGGTTGGTTTTTTACTAATTCAAAGCTGTAATACCGTGCCTGGAGTGGGAAATGGCTTTTGTCATTTTACAGCTCGGCAAGGACAGCACTGTGCTAGTCTTATGCTTAAAGACTTTGCTGTAGAAATGGCAAAAGACTTTGTCCATTTCTATGTCGGCGTGGATAGCACTGTGCTAATCCTATGCTTAAAAACTTTGATTAAAATAGCAGACATTTGAGGTGAGCAGATCTAGAGTGTCGCTGGTGTTCAGAGTGCTCAATTCAGGAGCTGCTTTCCACCTAAACTTGAGAACTACCCAGAGTTCTCTGCTTCTTTTTTTGCATAATTTATTCGTCACTCTATGCCTGAAAGGGTATTCTTTTGACTTATACTGGGTGCTCCCTTGTGTCTGGACATAGCTATATCTCTCTGAAGAGCTCTAATTAGAGCGAAACACTGTGTCAGGGATTGCTTTTACTCATTTCAGGTTGGCTTGGTTGGTATTTTACTAATTCAAAGCTGTAATATTGTGCCTGGAGTGGTAATTGGCTTTTGTCATTTTACAGCTTGACAAGGACAGCACTGTGCTAGTTCTATGCTTAAAGACTTTGCTGTAGAAATGGTAAAATACTTTGTCCATTTCTATTTCGGCGTGGATAGCACTGTGCTAATCCTATGTTTAAAAACTTTGATAGAAAAGCAGACATTTGAGGTGAGCAGATCTAGAGTGTTGCTGGTGTTGAGAGTGCTCTATACAGGAGCTGCTTTCAACCTAAACTTGAGAACTACCCAGAGTTCTCTGCTTCTTTTTTTGCATAATTTATTCGTCACTCTATGCCTGAAAGGGTATTCTTTTGACTTATACTGGGTGCTCCCTTGTGTCTGGACATAGCTATATCTCGCTGAAGAGCTCTAATTAGTGGGAAACACTGTGTCAGGGGTTGCTTTTACTCATTTCAGGTTGGCTTGGTTGGTATTTTACTAATTCAAAGCTGTAATATTGTCATTTTACAGCTTGGCAAGGACAGCACTGTGCTAGTTCTATGCTTAAAGACTTTGCTGTAGAAATGGTAAAAGACTTTGTCCATTCCTATTTCGGCGTGGATAGCACTGTGCTAATCCTATGTTTAAAAACTTTGATAGAAAAGCAGACATTTGAGGTGAGCAGATCTAGAGTGTTGCTGGTGTTGAGAGTGCTCTATACAGGAGCTGCTTTCCACCTAAACTTGAGAACTACCCAGAGTTCTCTGCTTCTTTTTTGCATAATTTATTCGTCACTCTATGCCTGAAAGGGTATTCTTTTTGACTTATACTGGGTGCTTCCTTGTGTCTGGACAAAACTATACCTCTCTGAAGAGCTCTAATTAGAGCGAAACATTAAGTCAGGGGTTGTTTTTACTCTTTTCAGGTTGGCTTGGTTGGTATTTTACTAATTCAAAGCTGTAATACTGTGCCTGAAGTGGTAAATGGCTTTTGTCATTTAACAGCTCGGCAAGGACAGCACTGTGCTAGTCCTATGCTTAGAGACTTTGCTGTAGAATTTGCAAAATACTTTGCCCATTTCTATGTCGGCGTGGATCGCACTGTGCTAATGCTATGCTTAAAAACTTTGATTAAAATAGCAGACATTTGAGGTGAGCAGATCTAGAGTGTCGCTGGTGTTGAGAGTGCTCAATTCAGGAGCTGCTTTCCACCTAAACTTGAGAACTACCCAGAGTTCTCTGCTTCTTTTTTTGCATAATTTATTCGTCACTCTATGCCTGAAAGGGTATTCTTTTAACTTATACTGGGTGTTCCCTTGTGTCTGGACAAAGCTATATCTCTCTGAAGAGCTCTAATTAGAGCGAAACACTGTGTCAGGGGTTGCTTTTACACATTTCAGGTTGGCTTGGTTGGTATTTTACTAATTCAAAGCTGTAATATTGTGCCTGTAGTTCTAAATGGTTTTTGTTATTTTACAGCTCGGCAAGGACAGCACTGTGCTAGTCCTATGCTTAAAGACTTTGCTGTAGAAATGGCAAAAGACTTTGTCCATTTCTATCTCGGCGTGTATAGCACTGTGCTAATCCTATGCTTAAAAACTTTGATAGAAAAGCAGACATTTGAAGTGAGCAGATATAGAGTATCGCTGGGGTTGAGAGTGCTCTATACAGGAGCAGCTTTCCACCTAAACTTGAGAACTACCCAGAGTTCTCTGCTTCTTTTTTTGCATAATTTATTCGTCACTCTATGCCTGAAAGGGTATTCTTTTGACTTATACTGGGTGCTCCCTTGTGTCTGGTCAAAGCTATACCTCTCTGAAGAGTTCTAATTAGAGCGAAACACTGTGTCAGGGGTTGCATTTACTCATTTCAGGTTGGTTTGGTTGGTATTTTACTAATTCAAAGCTGTAATACTGTGCCTTGAGTGGTAAATGGCTTTTGTCATTTTACAGCTCGGCAAGGACAGCACTGTGCTAGTCCTATGCTTAAAGACTTTGCTGTAGAAATGGCAAAAGACTTTGTCCATTTCTATCTCGGCGTGGATAGCACTGTGCTAATCCTATGCTTAAAAACTTTGATAGAAAAGCAGACATTTGAGGTGAGCAGATCTAGATTGTCGCTGGTGGTGAGAGTGCTCTATACAGGAGCTGCTTTCCACCTAAACTTGAGAACTACCCAGAGATCTCTGCTTCTTTTTTTGCATAATTTATTCGTCACTCTATGCCTGAAAGGGTATTCTTTTGACTTATACTGGGTGCTCCCTTGTGTCTGGTAAAGCTATACCTCTCTGAAGAGCTCTAATTAAAGCGAAACACCGAGTCAGGGGTTGCTTTTACTCATTGCAGGTTGGCTTGGTTGGTATTTTACTAATTCAAAGCTGTAATACTGTGCCTGGAGTAGTAAATGGCTTTTGTCATTTTACAGCTCGGCAAGGACAGCACTGTGCTAGTCCTATGCTTAAAGACTTTGCTGTAGAGATGGCAAAAGACTTTGTCCATTTCTATCTCGGCGTGGATAGCACTGTGCTAATCCTATGCTTAAAAACTTTGATTAAAATAGCAGACATTTGAGGTGAGCAAATCTAGAGTGTCGCTGGTGTTGAGAGTGCTCAATTCAGGAGCTGCTTTCCACCTAAACTTGAAAACTACCCAGAGTTCTCTGCTTCTTTTTTTGCATAATTTATTCGTCACTCTATGCCTGAAAGGGTATTCTTTTGACTTATACTGGGTGCTCTCTTGTGTCTGGACAAAGCTATATCTCTCTGAAGAGCTCTAATTAGAGCGAAACACTGTGTCAGGGGTTGCTTTTACTCATTTCAGTTTGGCTTGGTTGGTATTTTACTAATTCAAAGCTGTAATATTGTGCTTGGAGTGGTAAATGGTTTTTGTCAGTTTACAGCTCGGCAAGGACAGCACTGTGCTAGTCCTATACTTAAAGTCTTTGCTGTAGAAATGTCAAAAGACTTTGTCCATTTCTATCTCGGCGTGGATAGCACTGTGCTAATCCTATGCTTAAAAACTTTGATAGAAAAGCAGACATTTGAGGCGAGCAGATCTAGAGTGTCGCTGGTGTTGAGAGTGCTCTATACAGGATCTGCTTTTCTCCTAAAATTGAGAACTAACCAGAGTTCTCTGCTTCTTTTTTTGCATAATTTATTCGTCACTCTATGCCTTAAAGGGTATTCTTTTGACTTATACTGGGTGCTCCCTTGTGTCTGGACAAAGCTATACTTCTCTGAAGAGCTCTAATTAAAGCGAAACACTGAGTCAGGGGTTGCTTTTACTCATTGCAGGTTGGCTTGGTTGGTATTTTACTAATTCAAAGCTGTAATATTGTGCCTGGAGTGGTAAATGGCTTTTGTCATTTTACAGCTCGGCAAGGACAGCACTGTGCTAGTCCTATGCTTAAAGACTTTGCTGTAGAAATGGCAAAAGACTTTGTCCATTTCTATCCCGGCGTGGATAGCACTGTGCTAATCCTATGCTTAAAATCTTTGATAGAAAAGCAGACATTTGAGGTGAGCAGATCTAGAGTGTCGCTGGTGTTGAGAGTGCTCTATACAGGAGCTGCTTTTCTCCTAAACTTGAGAACTACCCAGAGTTCTCTGCTTCTTTTTTTGCATAATTTATTCGTCACTCTATGCCTGAAAGGGTATTCTTTTGACTTATACTGGGTGCTCCCTTGTGTCTGGTCAAAGCTATACCTCTCTGAAGAGCTCTAATTAGAGCGAAACACTGTGTCAGGGGTTGCATTTACTCATTTCAGGTTGGTTTGGTTGGTTGGTATTTTACTAATTCAAAGCTGTAATACTGTGCCTGGAGTGGTAAATGGCTTTTGTAATTTTACAGCTCGGCAAGGACAGCGCTGTGCTAGTCCTATGTTTAAAGACTTTGCTGTAGCAATGGCAAAAGACTTTGTCCATTTCTATCTCGGCGTGGATAGCACTGTGCTAATCCTATGCTAAAAAACTTTGATAGAAAACCAGACATTTGAGGTGAGCAGATCTAGAGTGTCGCTGTTGTTGAGAGTGGTCTATACAGGAGCTGCTTTCCACCTAAACTTGATAACTACCCAGAGTTCTCTGCTTCTTTTTTTGCATGATTTATTTGTCACTCTATGCCTGAAAGGGTATTCTTTTGACTTATACTGGGTGCTCCCTTGTGTCTGGACTAAGCTATACCTCTCTGAAGAGCTCTAATTAGAGCGAAACTCTGTGTTAGGGGTTGCGTTTACTCATTTCAGGGTGGCTTGGTTGGTATTTTACTAATTCAAAGCTGTAATACTGTTTCCTGGAGTGGTAAATGGCGTTTGTCATTTACAGCTCGGCAAGGACAGCACTGTGCTAGTCCTATACTTAAAGACTTTGCTGTAGAAATGGCAAAAGACTTTGTCCATTTCTATCTCGGCGTGGATAGCACTGTGCTAATCCTATGCTTAAAAACTTTGATAGAAAAGCAGACATTTGAGGCGAGCAGATCTAGAGTGTCGCTGGTGTTGCGAGTGCTCTATACAGGATCTGCTTTTCTCCTAAAATTGAGAACTACCCAGAGTTCTCTGCTTCTTTTTTTGCATAATGTGTTCGTCACTCTATGCCTGAAATGGTATTCTTTTGACTTATACTGGGTGCTCCCTTGTGTCTGGTCAAAACTATACCTCTCTGCAGAGCTCTAATTAGAGCAAAACACTGTGTCAGGGGTTGAGTTTACTCTTTTCAGGTTGGCGTGGCTGGTATTTTACAAATTCAAAGCTGTAATATTGTGCCTGGAGTGGTAAATGGCTTTTGTCATTTTACAGCTCGGCAAGGACAGCATTGTGCTAGTCCTATACTTAAAGACTTTGCTGTAGAAATGGCAATAGACTTTGTCCATTTCTATCTCGGCGTGGATAGCACTGTGCTAATCCTATGCTTAAAATCTTTGATAGAAAAGCAGACATTTGAGGTGAGCAGATCTAGAGTGTCGCTGGTGTTGAGAGTGCTCTATACAGGAGCTGCTTTCCACCTAAACTTGAGAACTACCCAGAGTTCTCTGTTTCTTTTTTTGCATAATGTATTCATCTCTCTATGCCTGAAAGGGTATTCTTTTGACTTATACTGGGTGCTCCCTTGTGTCTGGACAAAGCTATACCTCTCTGAAGAGCTCTAATTAGAGCGAAACACTGTGTCAGGGGTTGCTTTTACTCATTTCAGGTAGGCATTTTACTAATTCAAAGCTGGAATACTGTGCCTGGAGTGGTAAATGGCTTTTGTCATTTTACAGCTCAGCAAGGACAGCACTGTGCTAGTCCTGTGCTTAAAGACTTTGCTGTAGAAATGGCAAAAGACTTTGTCCATTTCTATCTCGGCGTGGATGGCACTGTGCTAATCCTATGCTTAAAATCTTTGATAGAAAAGCAGACATTTGAGGTGAGCAGATCTAGAGTGTCGCTGGTGTTGAGAGTGCTCTATACAGGAGCTGCTTTTCTCCTAAACTTGAGAACTACCCAGAGTTCTCTGCTTCTTTTTTTGCATAATTTATTCGTCACTCTATGCCTGAAATGGTATTCTTTTGACTTATACTGGGTGCTCCCTTGTGTCTGGTCAAAACTATACTTCTCTGCAGAGCTCTAATTAGAGCAAAACACTGTGTCAGGGGTTGAGTTTACTCATTTCAGGTTGGCATGGCTGGTATTTTACAAATTCAAAGCTGTAATATTGTGCCTGGAGTGGTAAATGGCTTTTGTCATTTAACAGCTCGGCAAGGACAGCATTGTGCTAGTCCTATACTTAAAGACTTTGCTGTAGAAATGGCAAAAGACTGTGTCCATTTCTATGTCGGCGTGGATAGCACTGTGCTAATCCTATGCTTAAAAACTTTGATTAAAATAGCAGACATTTGATGGGGGGCAAATCTAGAGTGTCGCTGGTGTTGAGAGTGCTCAATTCAGGAGCTGCTTTCCACCTAAACTTGAGAACTACCCAGAGTTCTCTGCGTCTTTTTTTGCATAATTTATTCATCACTCTATGCCTGAAAGGGTATTCTTTTGACTTATACTGTGTGCTCCCTTGTGTCTGGACATAGCTATATCTCTCTGAAGAGCTCTAAATAGAGCGAAACACTGTGTCAGGGGTTGCTTTTACTCATTTCAGGTTGGCTTGGTTGGTATTTTACTAATTCAAAGCTGTAATATTGTGCCTGGAGTGGTAAATGGCTTTTGTTATTTTACAGCTCGGCAAGGACAGCACTGTGCTAGTCCTATGCTTAAAGACTTTGCTGTATAAATGGTAAAAGTCTTTGTCCATTTCTATCTCGGCGTGGATAGCACTGTGCTAATCCTATGTTTAAAAACTTTGATAGAAAAGCAGACATTTGAGGTGAGCAGATCTAGAGTGTTGCTGGTGTTGAAAGTGCTCTATACAGGAGCTGCTTTCCACCTAAACTTTAGAACTACCCAGAAATTTCTGTTTCTTTTTTTGCATAATTTATTCGTCACTCTATGCCTGAAAGGGTATTCTTTTGACTTATACTGGGTGCTCCCTTGTGTCTGGACAAAGCTATATCTCTCTGAAGAGCTCTAATTAGAGCGAAACACTGTGTCAGGGGTTGCTTTTACTCATTTCAGGTTGGCTTGGTTGGTATTTTACTAATTCAAAGCTGTAATACTGTGCCTGGAGTGGTAAATGGCTTTTGTCATTTTACAGCTCGGCAAGGACAGCACTGTGCTAGTCCTATGCTTAAAGACTTTGCTGTAGAAATGACAAAAGACTTTGTCCATTTCTATCTCGGCGTGGAAAGCACTGTGCTAATCCTATGCTTAAAAACTTTGATAGAAAAGCAGACATTTGAGGTGAGCAGATCTAGAGCGTCGCTGGTGTTGAGAGTGCTCTATACAGAAGCTGCTTTCCACCTAAACTTGAGAACTACCCAGAGATCTCTGCTTCTTCTTTTGCATAATTTGTTCGTCACTCTATGCCTGAAAGGGTATTCTTTTGACTTATACTGGGTGCTCCCTTGTGTCTGGACAAAGCTATACCTCTCTGAAGAGCTCTAATTAAAGCAAAACACTGAGTCAGGGGTTGCTTTTACTCATTGCAGGTTGGCTTGGTTGGTATTTGACTAATTCAAAGCTGTAATATTGTGTCTGGAGTGGTAAATGGCTTTTGTCAGTTTACAGCTCGGCAAGGACAGCACTGTGCTAGTCCTATGCTTAAAGACTTTGCTGTAGAAATGACAAAAGATGTTGTCCATTTCTATCTCGGCGTGGATAGCACTGTGCTAATCCTATGCTTAAAAACTTTGATAGAAAAGCAGACATTTGAGGCAAGCAGATCTAGAGTGTTGCTGGTGTTGATAGTGCTCTATACAGGAGCAGCTTTCAACCTAAACTTGAGAACTACCCAGAGTTCTCTGCTTCTTTTTTTGCATAATTTATTCGTCACTCTATGCCTGAAAGGGTATTCTTTTGACTTATACTGGGTGCTCCCTTGTGTCTGGACAAAGCTATATCTCTCTGAAGACCTCTAATTAGAGCGAAACACTGTGTCAGTAATTGCTTTTACTCATTTCAGGTTGGCTTGATTGGTATTTTACTAATTCAAAGCTGTAATATTGTGCCTGGAGTGGTAAATGGCTTTTGTCATATTACAGCTCGGCAAGGACAGCACTGTGCTAGTCCTATGCTTAAAGACTTTGCTGTAGAAATGGCTAAAGACTTTGTCCATTTCTATCTCGGCGTGGATAGCACTGTGCTAATCCTATGCTTAAAATCTTTGATAGAAAAGCAGATATTTGAGGTGAGCAGATCTAGAGTGTCGCTGGTGTTGAGAGTGCTCTATACAGGAGCTGCTTTTTTCCTAAACTTGAGAACTACCCAGAGTTCTCTGCTTCTTTTTTTGCATAATTTATTCGTCACTCTATGCCTGAAAGGGTATTCTTTTGACTTATACTGGGTGCTCCCTTGTGTCTGGTCAAAACTATACCTTTCTGCAGAGCTCTAATTAGAGCGAAACACTGTGTCAGGGGTTGCTTTTACTCATTTCAGGTTGGCTTGGTTGGTATTTTACTAATTCAATGCTGTAATACTGTGCCTGGAGTGGTAAATGGCTTTTGTCATTTTGCAGCTCGGCAAGGACAGCACTGTGCTAGTCCTATGCTTAAAGACTTTGCTGTAGAAATGACAAAAGACTTTGTCCATTTCTATCTCGGCGTGGATAGCACTGTGCTAATCCTATGCTTAAAAACTTTGATAGAAAAGCAGACATTTGAAGTGAGCAGATCTACAGTGTCGCTGGTGTTGAGAGTGCTCTATACAGGAGCTGCTTTCCACCTAAACTTGAGAACTACCCAGAGTTCTCTGCTTCTTTTTTTGCATAATTTATTTGTCACTCTATGCCTGAAAGGGTATTCTTTTGACTTATACTGGGTGCTCCCTTGTGTCTGGACAAAGCTATACCTCTCTGAAGAGCTCTAATTGGAGTAAAACACTGTGGCAGGAGTTGCTTTAACTCATTTCAGGTTGGCTTGGTTGGTATTTTCCTAATTCAAAGCTGTAATACTGTGCCTCGAGTGGTAAATGGCTTTTGTAATTTTGCAGCTCGGCAAGGACAGCACTGTGCTAGTCCTATGCTTAAAGACTTTGCTGTAGAAATGGCAAAAGACTGTGTCCATTTCTATGTCGGCGTGGATAGCACTGTGCTAATCCTATGCTTAAAAACTTTGAATAAAATAGCAGACATTTGATGGGGGGCAAATCTAGAGTGTCGCTGGTGTTGAGAGTGCTCAATTCAGGAGCTGCTTTCCACCTAAACTTGAGAACTACCCAGAGTTCTCTGCTTCTTTTTTTGCATAATTTATTCGTCACTCTATGCCTGAAAGGGAATTCTTTTGACTTATACTGTGTGCTCGCTTGTGTCTGGACATAGCTATATCTCTCTGAAGACCTCTAATTAGAGCGAAACACTGTGTCAGTAATTGCTTTTACTCATTTCAGGTTGGCTTGGTTGGTATTTTACTAATTCAAAGCTGTAATATTGTGCCTGGAGTGGTAAATGGCTTTTGTCATTTTACAGCTCGGCAAGGACAGCACTGTGCTAGTCCTATGCTTAAAGACTTTGCTGTAGAAATGGCAAAAGACTTTGTCCATTTCTATCTCGGTGTGGATAGCACTGTGCTAATCCTATGCTTAAAATCTTTGATAGAAAAGCAGATATTTGAGGTGAGCAGATCTAGAGTGTCGCTGGTGTTGAGAGTGCTCCATGCAGGAGCTGCTTTTCTCCTAAACTTGAGAACTACCCAGAGTTCTCTGCTTCTTTTTTTGCATAATTTATTCGTCACTCTATGCCTGAAAGGGTATTCTTTTGACTTATACTGGGTGCTCCCTTGTGTCTGGTCAAAACTATACCTCTCTGCAGAGCTCTAATTAGAGCAAAACACTGTGTCAGGGGTTGCTTTTACTCATTTCAGGTTGGCTTGGTTGGTATTTTACAAATTCAAAGCTGTAATATTGTGCCTGGAGTGGTAAATGGCTTTTGTCATTTTACAGGTCGGCAAGGACAGCATTGTGCTAGTCCTATACTTAAAGACTTTGTCCATTTCTATCTTGGCGTGGATAGCACTGTGCTAATCCTATGCTAAAAAACTTTGATAGAAAAGCAGACATTTGAGGTGAGCAGATCTAGAGTGTCGCTGTTGTTGAGAGTGCTCTATACAGGAGCTGCTTTCCACCTAAACTTGAGAACTACCCAGAGTTCTCTGTTTCTTTTTTTGCATAATGTATTCGTCTCTCTATGCCTGAAAGGGTATTCTTTTGACTTATACTGGGTGCTCCCTTGTGTCTGGACAAAGCTATACCTCTCTGAAGAGCTCTAATTAGAGCGAAACACTGTGTCAGGGGTTGCTTTTACTCATTTCAGGTTGGCATTTTACTAATTCAAAGCTGGAATACTGTGCCTGGAGTGGTAAATGGCTTTTGTCATTTTACAGCTCAGCAAGGACAGCACTGTGCTAGTCCTGTGCTTAAAAACTTTGCTGTAGAAATGGCAAAAGACTTTGTCCATTTCTATCTCGGCGTGGATAGCACTGTGCTAATCCTATGCTTAAAATCTTTGATAGAAAAGCAGACATTTGAGGTGAGCAGATCTAGAGTGTCGCTGGTGTTGAGAGTGCTCTATACAGGAGCTGCTTTTCTCCTAAACTTGAGAACTACCCAGAGTTCTCTGCTTCTTTTTTTGCATAATGTATTCGTCACTCTATGCCTGAAATGGTATTCTTTTGACTTATACTGGGTGCTCCCTTGTGTCTGGACAAAGCTATACCTCTCTGAAGAGCTCCAATTAGAGCGAAACACTGTGTCAGGGGTTGCTTTTACTCATTTCAGGTTGGCTTGGTTGGTATTTTACTAATTCAAAGCTGTAATACTGTGCCTGGAGTGGTAAATGGCTTTTGTCATTTTACAGCTCGGCAAGGACAGCACTGTGCTAGTCCTATGCTTAAAGACTTTACTGTAGAAATGACAAAAGACTTTGTCCATTTCTATCTCGGCGTGGATAGCACTGTTCTAATCCTATGCTTAAAAACTTTGATAAAAAAGCAGACATTTGAAGTGAGCAGATCTAGAGTGTCGCTTGTGTTGAGAGTGCTCTATACAGGAGCTGCTTTCCACCTAAACTTGAGAACTACCCAGAGTTCTCTGTTTCTTTTTTTGCATAATGTATTCGTCTCTCTATGCCTGAAAGGGTATTCTTTTGACTTATACTGGGTGCTCCCTTGTGTCTGGACAAAGCTATACCTCTCTGAAGAGCTCTAATTAGAGCGAAACACTGTGTCAGGGGTTGCTTTTACTCATTTCAGGTTGGCATTTTACTAATTCAAAGCTGGAATACTGTGCCTGGAGTGGTAAATGGCTTTTGTCATTTTACAGCTCAGCAAGGACAGCACTGTGCTAGTCCTATGCTTAAAGACTTTGCTGTAGAAATGGCAAAGACTTTGTCCATTTCTATCTCGGCGTGGATAGCACTGTGCGAATCCTATGCTTAAAAACTTTGATAGAAAAGCAGACATTTGAGGTGAGCAGATCTAGAGTGTCGCTGGTGTTGAGAGTGCTCTATACAGGAGCTGCTTTTCTCCTAAACTTGAGAACTACCCAGAGTTCTCTGCTTCTTTTTTTGCATAATTTATTCGTCACTCTATGCCTGAAATGGTATTCTTTTGACTTATACTGGGTGCTCCCTTGTGTCTGGTCAAAACTATACTTCTCTGCAGAGCTCTAATTAGAGCAAAACACTGTGTCAGGGGTTGAGTTTACTCATTTCAGGTTGGCATGGCTGGTATTTTACAAATTCAAAGCTGTAATATTGTGCCTGGAGTGGTAAATGGCTTTTGTCATTTAACAGCTCGGCAAGGACAGCATTGTGCTAGTCCTATACTTAAAGACTTTGCTGTAGAAATGGCAAAAGACTGTGTCCATTTCTATGTCGGCGTGGATAGCACTGTGCTAATCCTATGCTTAAAAACTTTGATTAAAATAGCAGACATTTGATGGGGGGCAAATCTAGAGTGTCGCTGGTGTTGAGAGTGCTCAATTCAGGAGCTGCTTTCCACCTAAACTTGAGAACTACCCAGAGTTCTCTGCGTCTTTTTTTGCATAATTTATTCATCACTCTATGCCTGAAAGGGTATTCTTTTGACTTATACTGTGTGCTCCCTTGTGTCTGGACATAGCTATATCTCTCTGAAGAGCTCTAAATAGAGCGAAACACTGTGTCAGGGGTTGCTTTTACTCATTTCAGGTTGGCTTGGTTGGTATATTACTAATTCAAATCTGTAATATTGTGCCTGGAGTGGTAAATGGCTTTTGTTATTTTACAGCTCGGCAAGGACAGCACTGTGCTAGTCCTATGCTTAAAGACTTTGCTGTATAAATGGTAAAAGACTTTGTCCATTTCTATCTCGGCGTGGATAGCACTGTGCTAATCCTCTGTTTAAAAACTTTGATAGAAAAGCAGACATTTGAGGTGAGCAGATCTAGAGTGTTGCTGGTGTTGAAAGTGCTCTATACAGGAGCTGCTTTCCACCTAAACTTTAGAACTACCCAGAAATTTCTGCTTCTTTTTTTGCATAATTTATTCGTCACTCTATGCCTGAAAGGGTATTCTTTTGACTTATACTGGGTGCTCCCTTGTGTCTGGACAAAGCTATATCTCTCTGAAGAGCTCTAATTAGAGCGAAACACTGTGTCAGGGGTTGCTTTTACTCATTTCAGGTTGGCTTGGTTGGTATTTTACTAATTCAAAGCTGTAATACTGTGCCTGGAGTGGTAAATGGCTTTTGTCATTTTACAGCTCGGCAAGGACAGCACTGTGCTAGTCCTATGCTTAAAGACTTTGCTGTAGAAATGACAAAAGACTTTGTCCATTTCTATCTCGGCGTGGATAGCACTGTTCTAATCCTATGCTTAAAAACTTTGATAAAAAAGCAGACATTTGAAGTGAGCAGATCTAGAGTGTCGCTTGTTTTGAGAGTGCTCTATACAGGAGCTGCTTTCCACCTAAACTTGAGAACTACCCAGAGTTCTCTGTTTCTTTTTTTGCATAATGTATTCGTCTCTCTAAGCCTGAAAGGGTATTCTTTTGACTTATACTGGGTGCTCCCTTGTGTCTGGACAAAGCTATACCTCTCTGAAGAGCTCTAATTAGAGCGAAACACTGTGTCAGGGGTTGCTTTTACTCATTTCAGGTTGGCATTTTACTAATTCAAAGCTGGAATACTGTGCCTGGAGTGGTAAATGGCTTTTGTCATTTTACAGCTCAGCAAGGACAGCACTGTGCTAGTCCTGTGCTTAAAAACTTTGCTGTAGAAATGGCAAAAGACTTTGTCCATTTCTATCTCGGCGTGGATAGCACTGTGCTAATCCTATGCTTAAAATCTTTGATAGAAAAGCAGACATTTGAGGTGAGCAGATCTAGAGTGTCGCTGGTGTTGAGAGTGCTCTATACAGGAGCTGCTTTTCTCCTAAACTTGAGAACTACCCAGAGTTCTCTGCTTCTTTTTTTGCATAATGTATTCGTCACTCTATGCCTGAAATGGTATTCTTTTGACTTATACTGGGTGCTCCCTTGTGTCTGGTCAAAACTATACCTCTCTGCAGAGCTCTAATTAGAGCAAAACACTGTGTCAGGGGTTGAGTTTACTCTTTTCAGGTTGGCGTGGCTGGTATTTTACAAATTCAAAGCTGTAATATTGTGCCTGGAGTGGTAAATGGCTTTTGTCATTTTACAGCTCGGCAAGGACAGCATTGTGCTAGTCCTATACTTAAAGACTTTGCTGTAGAAATGGCAAAAGACTTTGTCCATTTCTATCTCGGCGTGGATAGCACTGTGCTAATCCTATGCTTAAAATCTTTGATAGAAAAGCAGACATTTGAGGTGAGCAGATCTAGAGTGTCGCTGGTGTTGAGAGTGCTCTATACAGGAGCTGCTTTCCACCTAAACTTGAGAACTACCCAGGGATCTCTGCTTCTTTTTTTGCATAATTTATTCATCACTCTATGCCTCAAAGGGTATTCTTTTGACTTATACTGGGTGCTCCCTTGTGTCTGGACAAAGATATACCTCTCTGAAGAGCTCTAATTAGAGCGAAACACTGTGTCAGGGGTTGCTTTTACTCATTTCAGGTTGGCTTGGTTGGTATTTTACTAATTCAAAGCTGTAATACTGTGCCTGGAGTGGTAAATGGCTTTTGTCATTTTACAGCTCGGCAAGGACAGCACTGTGCTAGTCCTATGCTTAAAGACTTTGCTGTAGAAATGACAAAAGACTTTGTCCATTTCTATCTCGGCGTGGATAGCACTGTTCTAATCCTATGCTTAAAAACTTTGATAGAAAAGCAGACATTTGAAGTGAGCAGATCTAGAGTGTCGCTGGTGTTGAGAGTGCTCTATACAGGAGCTGCTTTCCACCTAAACTTGAGAACTACCCAGAGTTCTCTGTTTCTTTTTTTGCATAATGTATTCAACTCTCTATGCCTGAAAGGGTATTCTTTTGACTTATACTGGGTGCTCCCTTGTGTCTGGACAAAGCTATACCTCTCTGAAGAGCTCTAATTAGAGCGAAACACTGTGTCAGGGGTTGCTTTTACTCATTTCAGGTAGGCATTTTACTAATTCAAAGCTGGAATACTGTGCCTGGAGTGGTAAATGGCTTTTGTCATTTTACAGCTCAGCAAGGACAGCACTGTGCTAGTCCTGTGCTTAAAGACTTTGCTGTAGAAATGGCAAAAGACTTTGTCCATTTCTATCTCGGCGTGGATGGCACTGTGCTAATCCTATGCTTAAAATCTTTGATAGAAAAGCAGACATTTGAGGTGAGCAGATCTAGAGTGTCGCTGGTGTTGAGAGTGCTCTATACAGGAGCTGCTTTTCTCCTAAACTTGAGAACTACCCAGAGTTCTCTGCTTCTTTTTTTGCATAATTTATTCGTCACTCTATGCCTGAAATGGTATTCTTTTGACTTATACTGGGTGCTCCCTTGTGTCTGGTCAAAACTATACTTCTCTGCAGAGCTCTAATTAGAGCAAAACACTGTGTCAGGGGTTGAGCTTACTCATTTCAGGTTGGTATGGCTGGTATTTTACAAATTCAAAGCTGTAATATTGTGCCTGGAGTGGTAAATGGCTTTTGTCATTTAACAGCTCGGCAAGGACAGCATTGTGCTAGTCCTATACTTAAAGACTTTGCTGTAGAAATGGCAAAAGACTGTGTCCATTTCTATGTCGGCGTGGATAGCACTGTGCTAATCCTATGCTTAAAAACTTTGATTAAAATAGCAGACATTTGATGGGGGGCAAATCTAGAGTGTCGCTGGTGTTGAGAGTGCTCAATTCAGGAGCTGCTTTCCACCTAAACTTGAGAACTACCCAGAGTTCTCTGCGTCTTTTTTTGCATAATTTATTCATCACTCTCTGCCTGAAAGGGTATTCTTTTGACTTATACTGTGTGCTCCCTTGTGTCTGGACATAGCTATATCTCTCTGAAGAGCTCTAAATAGAGCGAAACACTGTGTCAGGGGTTGCTTTTACTCATTTCAGGTTGGCTTGGTTGGTATTTTACTAATTCAAAGCTGTAATATTGTGCCTGGAGTGGTAACTGGCTTTTGTTATTTTACAGCTCGGCAAGGACAGCACTGTGCTAGTCCTATGCTTAAAGACTTTGCTGTATAAATGGTAAAAGACTTTGTCCATTTCTATCTCGGCGTGGATAGCACTGTGCTAATCCTATGTTTAAAAACTTTGATAGAAAAGCAGACATTTGAGGTGAGCAGATCTAGAGTGTTGCTGGTGTTGAAAGTGCTCTATACAGGAGCTGCTTTCCACCTAAACTTTAGAACTACCCAGAAATTTCTGCTTCTTTTTTTGCATAATTTATTCGTCACTCTATGCCTGAAAGGGTATTCTTTTGACTTATACTGGGTGCTCCCTTGTGTCTGGACAAAGCTATATCTCTCTGAAGAGCTCTAATTAGAGCGAAACACTGTGTCAGGGGTTGCTTTTACTCATTTCAGGTTGGCTTGGTTGGTATTTTACTAATTCAAAGCTGTAATACTGTGCCTGGAGTGGTAAATGGCTTTTGTCATTTTACAGCTCGGCAAGGACAGCACTGTGCTAGTCCTATGCTTAAAGACTTTGCTGTAGAAATGACAAAAGACTTTGTCCATTTCTATCTCGGCGTGGAAAGCACTGTGCTAATCCTATGCTTAAAAACTTTGATAGAAAAGCAGACATTTGAGGTGAGCAGATCTAGAGCGTCGCTGGTGTTGAGAGTGCTCTATACAGAAGCTGCTTTCCACCTAAACTTGAGAACTACCCAGAGATCTCTGCTTCTTCTTTTGCATAATTTGTTCGTCACTCTATGCCTGAAAGGGTATTCTTTTGACTTATACTGGGTGCTCCCTTGTGTCTGGACAAAGCTATACCTCTCTGAAGAGCTCTAATTAAAGCAAAACACTGAGTCAGGGGTTGCTTTTACTCATTGCAGGTTGGCTTGGTTGGTATTTGACTAATTCAAAGCTGTAATATTGTGTCTGGAGTGGTAAATGGCTTTTGTCAGTTTACAGCTCGGCAAGGACAGCACTGTGCTAGTCCTATGCTTAAAGACTTTGCTGTAGAAATGACAAAAGATGTTGTCCATTTCTATCTCGGCGTGGATAGCACTGTGCTAATCCTATGCTTAAAAACTTTGATAGAAAAGCAGACATTTGAGGCAAGCAGATCTAGAGTGTTGCTGGTGTTGATAGTGCTCTATACAGGAGCAGCTTTCAACCTAAACTTGAGAACTACCCAGAGTTCTCTGCTTCTTTTTTTGCATAATTTATTCGTCACTCTATGCCTGAAAGGGTATTCTTTTGACTTATACTGGGTGCTCCCTTGTGTCTGGACAAAGCTATATCTCTCTGAAGACCTCTAATTAGAGCGAAACACTGTGTCAGTAATTGCTTTTACTCATTTCAGGTTGGCTTGATTGGTATTTTACTAATTCAAAGCTGTAATATTGTGCCTGGAGTGGTAAATGGCTTTTGTCATATTACAGCTCGGCAAGGACAGCACTGTGCTAGTCCTATGCTTAAAGACTTTGCTGTAGAAATGGCTAAAGACTTTGTCCATTTCTATCTCGGCGTGGATAGCACTGTGCTAATCCTATGCTTAAAATCTTTGATAGAAAAGCAGATATTTGAGGTGAGCAGATCTAGAGTGTCGCTGGTGTTGAGAGTGCTCTATACAGGAGCTGCTTTTTTCCTAAACTTGAGAACTACCCAGAGTTCTCTGCTTCTTTTTTTGCATAATTTATTCGTCACTCTATGCCTGAAAGGGTATTCTTTTGACTTATACTGGGTGCTCCCTTGTGTCTGGTCAAAACTATACCTTTCTGCAGAGCTCTAATTAGAGCGAAACACTGTGTCAGGGGTTGCTTTTACTCATTTCAGGTTGGCTTGGTTGGTATTTTACTAATTCAATGCTGTAATACTGTGCCTGGAGTGGTAAATGGCTTTTGTCATTTTGCAGCTCGGCAAGGACAGCACTGTGCTAGTCCTATGCTTAAAGACTTTGCTGTAGAAATGACAAAAGACTTTGTCCATTTCTATCTCGGCGTGGATAGCACTGTGCTAATCCTATGCTTAAAAACTTTGATAGAAAAGCAGACATTTGAAGTGAGCAGATCTACAGTGTCGCTGGTGTTGAGAGTGCTCTATACAGGAGCTGCTTTCCACCTAAACTTGAGAACTACCCAGAGTTCTCTGCTTCTTTTTTTGCATAATTTATTTGTCACTCTATGCCTGAAAGGGTATTCTTTTGACTTATACTGGGTGCTCCCTTGTGTCTGGACAAAGCTATACCTCTCTGAAGAGCTCTAATTGGAGTAAAACACTGTGGCAGGAGTTGCTTTAACTCATTTCAGGTTGGCTTGGTTGGTATTTTCCTAATTCAAAGCTGTAATACTGTGCCTCGAGTGGTAAATGGCTTTTGTAATTTTGCAGCTCGGCAAGGACAGCACTGTGCTAGTCCTATGCTTAAAGACTTTGCTGTAGAAATGGCAAAAGACTGTGTCCATTTCTATGTCGGCGTGGATAGCACTGTGCTAATCCTATGCTTAAAAACTTTGAATAAAATAGCAGACATTTGATGGGGGGCAAATCTAGAGTGTCGCTGGTGTTGAGAGTGCTCAATTCAGGAGCTGCTTTCCACCTAAACTTGAGAACTACCCAGAGTTCTCTGCTTCTTTTTTTGCATAATTTATTCGTCACTCTATGCCTGAAAGGGAATTCTTTTGACTTATACTGTGTGCTCGCTTGTGTCTGGACATAGCTATATCTCTCTGAAGACCTCTAATTAGAGCGAAACACTGTGTCAGTAATTGCTTTTACTCATTTCAGGTTGGCTTGGTTGGTATTTTACTAATTCAAAGCTGTAATATTGTGCCTGGAGTGGTAAATGGCTTTTGTCATTTTACAGCTCGGCAAGGACAGCACTGTGCTAGTCCTATGCTTAAAGACTTTGCTGTAGAAATGGCAAAAGACTTTGTCCATTTCTATCTCGGTGTGGATAGCACTGTGCTAATCCTATGCTTAAAATCTTTGATAGAAAAGCAGATATTTGAGGTGAGCAGATCTAGAGTGTCGCTGGTGTTGAGAGTGCTCCATGCAGGAGCTGCTTTTCTCCTAAACTTGAGAACTACCCAGAGTTCTCTGCTTCTTTTTTTGCATAATTTATTCGTCACTCTATGCCTGAAAGGGTATTCTTTTGACTTATACTGGGTGCTCCCTTGTGTCTGGTCAAAACTATACCTCTCTGCAGAGCTCTAATTAGAGCAAAACACTGTGTCAGGGGTTGCTTTTACTCATTTCAGGTTGGCTTGGTTGGTATTTTACAAATTCAAAGCTGTAATATTGTGCCTGGAGTGGTAAATGGCTTTTGTCATTTTACAGGTCGGCAAGGACAGCATTGTGCTAGTCCTATACTTAAAGACTTTGTCCATTTCTATCTTGGCGTGGATAGCACTGTGCTAATCCTATGCTAAAAAACTTTGATAGAAAAGCAGACATTTGAGGTGAGCAGATCTAGAGTGTCGCTGTTGTTGAGAGTGCTCTATACAGGAGCTGCTTTCCACCTAAACTTGAGAACTACCCAGAGTTCTCTGTTTCTTTTTTTGCATAATGTATTCGTCTCTCTATGCCTGAAAGGGTATTCTTTTGACTTATACTGGGTGCTCCCTTGTGTCTGGACAAAGCTATACCTCTCTGAAGAGCTCTAATTAGAGCGAAACACTGTGTCAGGGGTTGCTTTTACTCATTTCAGGTTGGCATTTTACTAATTCAAAGCTGGAATACTGTGCCTGGAGTGGTAAATGGCTTTTGTCATTTTACAGCTCAGCAAGGACAGCACTGTGCTAGTCCTGTGCTTAAAAACTTTGCTGTAGAAATGGCAAAAGACTTTGTCCATTTCTATCTCGGCGTGGATAGCACTGTGCTAATCCTATGCTTAAAATCTTTGATAGAAAAGCAGACATTTGAGGTGAGCAGATCTAGAGTGTCGCTGGTGTTGAGAGTGCTCTATACAGGAGCTGCTTTTCTCCTAAACTTGAGAACTACCCAGAGTTCTCTGCTTCTTTTTTTGCATAATGTATTCGTCACTCTATGCCTGAAATGGTATTCTTTTGACTTATACTGGGTGCTCCCTTGTGTCTGGTCAAAACTATACCTCTCTGCAGAGCTCTAATTAGAGCAAAACACTGTGTCAGGGGTTGAGTTTACTCTTTTCAGGTTGGCGTGGCTGGTATTTTACAAATTCAAAGCTGTAATATTGTGCCTGGAGTGGTAAATGGCTTTTGTCATTTAACAGCTCGGCAAGGACAGCATTGTGCTAGTCCTATACTTAAAGACTTTGCTGTAGAAATGGCAAAAGACTTTGTCCATTTCTATCTCGGCGTGGATAGCACTGTGCTAATCCTATGCTTAAAATCTTTGATAGAAAAGCAGACATTTGAGGTGAGCAGATCTAGAGTGTCGCTGGTGTTGAGAGTGCTCTATACAGGAGCTGCTTTCCACCTAAACTTGAGAACTACCCAGGGATCTCTGCTTCTTTTTTTGCATAATTTATTCATCACTCTATGCCTCAAAGGGTATTCTTTTGACTTGTACTGGGTGCTCCCTTGTGTCTGGACAAAGCTATACCTCTCTGAAGAGCTCTAATTAGAGCGAAACACTGTGTCAGGGGTTGCTTTTACTCATTTCAGGTTGGCTTGGTTGGTATTTTACTAATTCAAAGCTGTAATACTGTGCCTGGAGTGGTAAATGGCTTTTGTCATTTTACAGCTCGGCAAGGACAGCACTGTGCTAGTCCTATGCTTAAAGACTTTACTGTAGAAATGACAAAAGACTTTGTCCATTTCTATCTCGGCGTGGATAGCACTGTTCTAATCCTATGCTTAAAAACTTTGATAAAAAAGCAGACATTTGAAGTGAGCAGATCTAGAGTGTCGCTTGTGTTGAGAGTGCTCTATACAGGAGCTGCTTTCCACCTAAACTTGAGAACTACCCAGAGTTCTCTGTTTCTTTTTTTGCATAATGTATTCGTCTCTCTATGCCTGAAAGGGTATTCTTTTGACTTATACTGGGTGCTCCCTTGTGTCTGGACAAAGCTATACCTCTCTGAAGAGCTCTAATTAGAGCGAAACACTGTGTCAGGGGTTGCTTTTACTCATTTCAGGTTGGCATTTTACTAATTCAAAGCTGGAATACTGTGCCTGGAGTGGTAAATGGCTTTTGTCATTTTACAGCTCAGCAAGGACAGCACTGTGCTAGTCCTATGCTTAAAGACTTTGCTGTAGAAATGGCAAAGACTTTGTCCATTTCTATCTCGGCGTGGATAGCACTGTGCGAATCCTATGCTTAAAAACTTTGATAGAAAAGCAGACATTTGAGGTGAGCAGATCTAGAGTGTCGCTGGTGTTGAGAGTGCTCTATACAGGAGCTGCTTTTCTCCTAAACTTGAGAACTACCCAGAGTTCTCTGCTTCTTTTTTTGCATAATTTATTCGTCACTCTATGCCTGAAATGGTATTCTTTTGACTTATACTGGGTGCTCCCTTGTGTCTGGTCAAAACTATACTTCTCTGCAGAGCTCTAATTAGAGCAAAACACTGTGTCAGGGGTTGAGTTTACTCATTTCAGGTTGGCATGGCTGGTATTTTACAAATTCAAAGCTGTAATATTGTGCCTGGAGTGGTAAATGGCTTTTGTCATTTAACAGCTCGGCAAGGACAGCATTGTGCTAGTCCTATACTTAAAGACTTTGCTGTAGAAATGGCAAAAGACTGTGTCCATTTCTATGTCGGCGTGGATAGCACTGTGCTAATCCTATGCTTAAAAACTTTGATTAAAATAGCAGACATTTGATGGGGGGCAAATCTAGAGTGTCGCTGGTGTTGAGAGTGCTCAATTCAGGAGCTGCTTTCCACCTAAACTTGAGAACTACCCAGAGTTCTCTGCGTCTTTTTTTGCATAATTTATTCATCACTCTATGCCTGAAAGGGTATTCTTTTGACTTATACTGTGTGCTCCCTTGTGTCTGGACATAGCTATATCTCTCTGAAGAGCTCTAAATAGAGCGAAACACTGTGTCAGGGGTTGCTTTTACTCATTTCAGGTTGGCTTGGTTGGTATATTACTAATTCAAATCTGTAATATTGTGCCTGGAGTGGTAAATGGCTTTTGTTATTTTACAGCTCGGCAAGGACAGCACTGTGCTAGTCCTATGCTTAAAGACTTTGCTGTATAAATGGTAAAAGACTTTGTCCATTTCTATCTCGGCGTGGATAGCACTGTGCTAATCCTCTGTTTAAAAACTTTGATAGAAAAGCAGACATTTGAGGTGAGCAGATCTAGAGTGTTGCTGGTGTTGAAAGTGCTCTATACAGGAGCTGCTTTCCACCTAAACTTTAGAACTACCCAGAAATTTCTGCTTCTTTTTTTGCATAATTTATTCGTCACTCTATGCCTGAAAGGGTATTCTTTTGACTTATACTGGGTGCTCCCTTGTGTCTGGACAAAGCTATATCTCTCTGAAGAGCTCTAATTAGAGCGAAACACTGTGTCAGGGGTTGCTTTTACTCATTTCAGGTTGGCTTGGTTGGTATTTTACTAATTCAAAGCTGTAATACTGTGCCTGGAGTGGTAAATGGCTTTTGTCATTTTACAGCTCGGCAAGGACAGCACTGTGCTAGTCCTATGCTTAAAGACTTTGCTGTAGAAATGACAAAAGACTTTGTCCATTTCTATCTCGGCGTGGATAGCACTGTTCTAATCCTATGCTTAAAAACTTTGATAAAAAAGCAGACATTTGAAGTGAGCAGATCTAGAGTGTCGCTTGTTTTGAGAGTGCTCTATACAGGAGCTGCTTTCCACCTAAACTTGAGAACTACCCAGAGTTCTCTGTTTCTTTTTTTGCATAATGTATTCGTCTCTCTAAGCCTGAAAGGGTATTCTTTTGACTTATACTGGGTGCTCCCTTGTGTCTGGACAAAGCTATACCTCTCTGAAGAGCTCTAATTAGAGCGAAACACTGTGTCAGGGGTTGCTTTTACTCATTTCAGGTTGGCATTTTACTAATTCAAAGCTGGAATACTGTGCCTGGAGTGGTAAATGGCTTTTGTCATTTTACAGCTCAGCAAGGACAGCACTGTGCTAGTCCTGTGCTTAAAAACTTTGCTGTAGAAATGGCAAAAGACTTTGTCCATTTCTATCTCGGCGTGGATAGCACTGTGCTAATCCTATGCTTAAAATCTTTGATAGAAAAGCAGACATTTGAGGTGAGCAGATCTAGAGTGTCGCTGGTGTTGAGAGTGCTCTATACAGGAGCTGCTTTTCTCCTAAACTTGAGAACTACCCAGAGTTCTCTGCTTCTTTTTTTGCATAATGTATTCGTCACTCTATGCCTGAAATGGTATTCTTTTGACTTATACTGGGTGCTCCCTTGTGTCTGGTCAAAACTATACCTCTCTGCAGAGCTCTAATTAGAGCAAAACACTGTGTCAGGGGTTGAGTTTACTCTTTTCAGGTTGGCGTGGCTGGTATTTTACAAATTCAAAGCTGTAATATTGTGCCTGGAGTGGTAAATGGCTTTTGTCATTTTACAGCTCGGCAAGGACAGCATTGTGCTAGTCCTATACTTAAAGACTTTGCTGTAGAAATGGCAAAAGACTTTGTCCATTTCTATCTCGGCGTGGATAGCACTGTGCTAATCCTATGCTTAAAATCTTTGATAGAAAAGCAGACATTTGAGGTGAGCAGATCTAGAGTGTCGCTGGTGTTGAGAGTGCTCTATACAGGAGCTGCTTTCCACCTAAACTTGAGAACTACCCAGGGATCTCTGCTTCTTTTTTTGCATAATTTATTCATCACTCTATGCCTCAAAGGGTATTCTTTTGACTTATACTGGGTGCTCCCTTGTGTCTGGACAAAGATATACCTCTCTGAAGAGCTCTAATTAGAGCGAAACACTGTGTCAGGGGTTGCTTTTACTCATTTCAGGTTGGCTTGGTTGGTATTTTACTAATTCAAAGCTGTAATACTGTGCCTGGAGTGGTAAATGGCTTTTGTCATTTTACAGCTCGGCAAGGACAGCACTGTGCTAGTCCTATGCTTAAAGACTTTGCTGTAGAAATGACAAAAGACTTTGTCCATTTCTATCTCGGCGTGGATAGCACTGTTCTAATCCTATGCTTAAAAACTTTGATAGAAAAGCAGACATTTGAAGTGAGCAGATCTAGAGTGTCGCTGGTGTTGAGAGTGCTCTATACAGGAGCTGCTTTCCACCTAAACTTGAGAACTACCCAGAGTTCTCTGTTTCTTTTTTTGCATAATGTATTCAACTCTCTATGCCTGAAAGGGTATTCTTTTGACTTATACTGGGTGCTCCCTTGTGTCTGGACAAAGCTATACCTCTCTGAAGAGCTCTAATTAGAGCGAAACACTGTGTCAGGGGTTGCTTTTACTCATTTCAGGTAGGCATTTTACTAATTCAAAGCTGGAATACTGTGCCTGGAGTGGTAAATGGCTTTTGTCATTTTACAGCTCAGCAAGGACAGCACTGTGCTAGTCCTGTGCTTAAAGACTTTGCTGTAGAAATGGCAAAAGACTTTGTCCATTTCTATCTCGGCGTGGATGGCACTGTGCTAATCCTATGCTTAAAATCTTTGATAGAAAAGCAGACATTTGAGGTGAGCAGATCTAGAGTGTCGCTGGTGTTGAGAGTGCTCTATACAGGAGCTGCTTATCTCCTAAACTTGAGAACTACCCAGAGTTCTCTGCTTCTTTTTTTGCATAATTTATTCGTCACTCTATGCCTGAAATGGTATTCTTTTGACTTATACTGGGTGCTCCCTTGTGTCTGGTCAAAACTATACTTCTCTGCAGAGCTCTAATTAGAGCAAAACACTGTGTCAGGGGTTGAGTTTACTCATTTCAGGTTGGTATGGCTGGTATTTTACAAATTCAAAGCTGTAATATTGTGCCTGGAGTGGTAAATGGCTTTTGTCATTTAACAGCTCGGCAAGGACAGCATTGTGCTAGTCCTATACTTAAAGACTTTGCTGTAGAAATGGCAAAAGACTGTGTCCATTTCTATGTCGGCGTGGATAGCACTGTGCTAATCCTATGCTTAAAAACTTTGATTAAAATAGCAGACATTTGATGGGGGGCAAATCTAGAGTGTCGCTGGTGTTGAGAGTGCTCAATTCAGGAGCTGCTTTCCACCTAAACTTGAGAACTACCCAGAGTTCTCTGCGTCTTTTTTTGCATAATTTATTCATCACTCTCTGCCTGAAAGGGTATTCTTTTGACTTATACTGTGTGCTCCCTTGTGTCTGGACATAGCTATATCTCTCTGAAGAGCTCTAAATAGAGCGAAACACTGTGTCAGGGGTTGCTTTTACTCATTTCAGGTTGGCTTGGTTGGTATTTTACTAATTCAAAGCTGTAATATTGTGCCTGGAGTGGTAACTGGCTTTTGTTATTTTACAGCTCGGCAAGGACAGCACTGTGCTAGTCCTATGCTTAAAGACTTTGCTGTATAAATGGTAAAAGACTTTGTCCATTTCTATCTCGGCGTGGATAGCACTGTGCTAATCCTATGTTTAAAAACTTTGATAGAAAAGCAGACATTTGAGGTGAGCAGATCTAGAGTGTTGCTGGTGTTGAAAGTGCTCTATACAGGAGCTGCTTTCCACCTAAACTTTAGAACTACCCAGAAATTTCTGCTTCTTTTTTTGCATAATTTATTCGTCACTCTATGCCTGAAAGGGTATTCTTTTGACTTATACTGGGTGCTCCCTTGTGTCTGGACAAAGCTATATCTCTCTGAAGAGCTCTAATTAGAGCGAAACACTGTGTCAGGGGTTGCTTTTACTCATTTCAGGTTGGCTTGGTTGGTATTTTACTAATTCAAAGCTGTAATACTGTGCCTGGAGTGGTAAATGGCTTTTGTCATTTTACAGCTCGGCAAGGACAGCACTGTGCTAGTCCTATGCTTAAAGACTTTGCTGTAGAAATGACAAAAGACTTTGTCCATTTCTATCTCGGCGTGGAAAGCACTGTGCTAATCCTATGCTTAAAAACTTTGATAGAAAAGCAGACATTTGAGGTGAGCAGATCTAGAGCGTCGCTGGTGTTGAGAGTGCTCTATACAGAAGCTGCTTTCCACCTAAACTTGAGAACTACCCAGAGATCTCTGCTTCTTCTTTTGCATAATTTGTTCGTCACTCTATGCCTGAAAGGGTATTCTTTTGACTTATACTGGGTGCTCCCTTGTGTCTGGACAAAGCTATACCTCTCTGAAGAGCTCTAATTAAAGCAAAACACTGAGTCAGGGGTTGCTTTTACTCATTGCAGGTTGGCTTGGTTGGTATTTGACTAATTCAAAGCTGTAATATTGTGTCTGGAGTGGTAAATGGCTTTTGTCAGTTTACAGCTCGGCAAGGACAGCACTGTGCTAGTCCTATGCTTAAAGACTTTGCTGTAGAAATGACAAAAGATGTTGTCCATTTCTATCTCGGCGTGGATAGCACTGTGCTAATCCTATGCTTAAAAACTTTGATAGAAAAGCAGACATTTGAGGCAAGCAGATCTAGAGTGTTGCTGGTGTTGATAGTGCTCTATACAGGAGCAGCTTTCAACCTAAACTTGAGAACTACCCAGAGTTCTCTGCTTCTTTTTTTGCATAATTTATTCGTCACTCTATGCCTGAAAGGGTATTCTTTTGACTTATACTGGGTGCTCCCTTGTGTCTGGACAAAGCTATATCTCTCTGAAGACCTCTAATTAGAGCGAAACACTGTGTCAGTAATTGCTTTTACTCATTTCAGGTTGGCTTGATTGGTGTTTTACTAATTCAAAGCTGTAATATTGTGCCTGGAGTGGTAAATGGCTTTTGTCATATTACAGCTCGGCAAGGACAGCACTGTGCTAGTCCTATGCTTAAAGACTTTGCTGTAGAAATGGCTAAAGACTTTGTCCATTTCTATCTCGGCGTGGATAGCACTGTGCTAATCCTATGCTTAAAATCTTTGATAGAAAAGCAGATATTTGAGGTGAGCAGATCTAGAGTGTCGCTGGTGTTGAGAGTGCTCTATACAGGAGCTGCTTTTCTCCTAAACTTGAGAACTACCAAGAGTTCTCTGCTTCTTTTTTTGCATAATTTATTCGTCACTCTATGCCTGAAAGGGTATTCTTTTGACTTATACTGGGTGCTCCCTTGTGTCTGGTCAAAACTATACCTTTCTGCAGAGCTCTAATTAGAGCGAAACACTGTGTCAGGGGTTGCTTTTACTCATTTCAGGTTGGCTTGGTTGGTATTTTACTAATTCAATGCTGTAATACTGTGCCTGGAGTGGTAAATGGCTTTTGACATTTTGCAGCTCGGCAAGGACAGCACTGTGCTAGTCCTATGCTTAAAGACTTTGCTGTAGAAATGACAAAAGACTTTGTCCATTTCTATCTCGGCGTGGATAGCACTGTGCTAATCCTATGCTTAAAAACTTTGATAGAAAAGCAGACATTTGAAGTGAGCAGATCTACAGTGTCGCTGGTGTTGAGAGTGCTCTATACAGGAGCTGCTTTCCACCTAAACTTGAGAACTACCCAGAGTTCTCTGCTTCTTTTTTTGCATAATTTATTTGTCACTCTATGCCTGAAAGGGTATTCTTTTGACTTATACTGGGTGCTCCCTTGTGTCTGGACAAAGCTATACCTCTCTGAAGAGCTCTAATTAGAGTAAAACACTGTGGCAGGAGTTGCTTTAACTCATTTCAGGTTGGCTTGGTTGGTATTTTCCTAATTCAAAGCTGTAATACTGTGCCTCGAGTGGTAAATGGCTTTTGTAATTTTGCAGCTCGGCAAGGACAGCACTGTGCTAGTCCTATGCTTAAAGACTTTGCTGTAGAAATGGCAAAAGACTGTGTCCATTTCTATGTCGGCGTGGATAGCACTGTGCTAATCCTATGCTTAAAAACTTTGAATAAAATAGCAGACATTTGATGGGGGGCAAATCTAGAGTGTCGCTGGTGTTGAGAGTGCTCAATTCAGGAGCTGCTTTCCACCTAAACTTGAGAACTACCCAGAGTTCTCTGCTTCTTTTTTTGCATAATTTATTCGTCACTCTATGCCTGAAAGGGAATTCTTTTGACTTATACTGTGTGCTCGCTTGTGTCTGGACATAGCTATATCTCTCTGAAGACCTCTAATTAGAGCGAAACACTGTGTCAGTAATTGCTTTTACTCATTTCAGGTTGGCTTGGTTGGTATTTTACTAATTCAAAGCTGTAATATTGTGCCTGGAGTGGTAAATGGCTTTTGTCATTTTACAGCTCGGCAAGGACAGCACTGTGCTAGTCCTATGCTTAAAGACTTTGCTGTAGAAATGGCAAAAGACTTTGTCCATTTCTATCTCGGTGTGGATAGCACTGTGCTAATCCTATGCTTAAAATCTTTGATAGAAAAGCAGATATTTGAGGTGAGCAGATCTAGAGTGTCGCTGGTGTTGAGAGTGCTCTATGCAGGAGCTGCTTTTCTCCTAAACTTGAGAACTACCCAGAGTTCTCTGCTTCTTTTTTTGCATAATTTATTCGTCACTCTATGCCTGAAAGGGTATTCTTTTGACTTATACTGGGTGCTCCCTTGTGTCTGGTCAAAACTATACCTCTCTGCAGAGCTCTAATTAGAGCAAAACACTGTGTCAGGGGTTGCTTTTACTCATTTCAGGTTGGCTTGGTTGGTATTTTACAAATTCAAAGCTGTAATATTGTGCCTGGAGTGGTAAATGGCTTTTGTCATTTTACAGGTCGGCAAGGACAGCATTGTGCTAGTCCTATACTTAAAGACTTTGTCCATTTCTATCTCGGCGTGGATAGCACTGTGCTAATCCTATGCTTAAAATCTTTGATAGAAAAGCAGACATTTGAGGTGAGCAGATCTAGAGTGTCGCTGGTGTTGAGAGTGCTCTATACAGGAGCTGCTTTCCACCTAAACTTGAGAACTACCCAGAGATCTCTGCTTCTTTTTTTGCATAATTTATTCATCACTCTATGCCTCAAAGGGTATTCTTTTGACTTATAATGGGTGCTCCCTTATGTCTGGACAAAGCTATACCTCTCTGAAGAGCTCTAATTAGAACGAAACACTGTGTCAGGGGTTGCTTTTACTCATTTCAGGTTGGCTTGGTTGGTATTTTACTAATTCAATGCTGTAATACTGTGCCTGGAGTGGTAAATGGCTTTTGTTATTTTGCAGCTCGGCAAGGACAGCACTGTGCTAGTCCTATGCTTAAAGACTTTGCTGTAGAAAAGAAAAAAAGACTTTGTCCATTTCTATCTCGGCGTGGATAGCACTGTGCTAATCCTATGCTTAAAAACTTTGATAGAAAAGCAGACATTTGAAGTGAGCAGATCTACAGTGTCGCTGGTGTTGAGAGTGCTCTATACAGGAGCTGCTTTCCACCTAAACTTGAGAACTACCCAGAGTTCTCTGCTTCTTTTTTTGCATAATTTATTCGTCACTCTATGCCTGAAAGGGTATTCTTTTGACTTATACTGGGTGCTCCCTTGTGTCTGGACAAAGCTATACCTCTCTGAAGAGCTCTAATTAGAGTAAAACACTGTGGCAGGAGTTGCTTTAACTCATTTTAGGTTGGCTTGGTTGGTATTTTACTAATTCAAAGCTGTAATACTGTGCCTCGAGTGGTAAATGGCTTTTGTAATTTTGCAGCTCGGCAAGGACGGCACTGTGCTAGTCCTATGCTTAAAGACTTTGCTGTAGAAATGGCAAAAGACTGTGTCCATTTCTATGTCGGCGTGGATAGCACTGTGCTAATCCTATGCTTAAAAACTTTGATTAAAATAGCAGACATTTGATGGGGGGCAAATCTAGAGTGTCGCTGGTGTTTAGAGTGCTCAATTCAGGAGCTGCTTTCCACCTAAACTTGAGAACTACCCAGAGTTCTCTGCTTCTTTTTTTGCATAATTTATTCGTCACTCTATGCCTGAAAGGGTATTCTTTAGACTTATACTGTGTGCTTGCTTGTGTCTGGACATAGCTATATCTCTCTGAAGAGCTTTAAATAGAGTGAAACTCTGTGTCAGGGGTTGCTTTTACTCATTTCAGGTTGGCTTGGTTGGTATTTTACTAATTCAAAGCTGTAATATCGTGCCTGGAGTGGTAAATGGTTTTTGTCATTTTACAGCTCGGCAAGGACAGCACTGTGCTAGTCCTATGCTTAAAGACTTTGCTGTAGAAATGGCAAAAGACTTTGTCAATTTCTATCTTGGCGTGGATAGCACTGTGCTAATCTTATGCTTAAAATCTTTGATAGAAAAGCAGACATTTGTAGTGAGCAGATCTAGAGTGTCGCTGGTGTTGAGAGTGCTCTATACAGGAGCTGCTTTTCTCCTAAACTTGAGAACTACCCAGAGTTCTCTGCTTCTTTTTTTGCATAATTTATACGTCACTCTATGCCTGAAAGGGAATTCTTTTGACTTATATTGGGTGCTCCCTTGTGTCTGGTCAAAGCTATACCACTCTGAAGAGCTCTAATTAGAGCGAACCACTGTGTCAGGGGTTGCATTTACTCATTTCAGGTTGGCTTGGTTGGTATTTTACTAATTCAAACCTGTAATACTGTGCCTGGAGTGGTAAATGGCTTTTGTCATTTTACAGCTCGGCAAGGACAGCACTGTGCTAGTCCTATACTTAAAGACTTTGCTGTAGAAATGGCAAAAGACTTTGTCCATTTCTATCTCGGCGTGGATAGCACTGTGCTAATCCTATGCTTAAAAACTTTGATAGAAAAGCAGACATTTGAGGTGAGCAGATCTAGATTGTCGCTGGTGTTGAGAGTGCTCTATACAGGAGCTGCTTTCCACCTAAACTTAAGAACTACCCAGAGATCTCTGCTTCTTTTTTTGCATAATTTATTCATCACTCTATGCCTGAAAGGGTATTCTTTTGACTTATACTGGGTGCTCCCTTGTGTCTGGTAAAGTTATACCTCTCTGAAGAGCTCTAATTAAAGCAAAACACTGAGTCAGGGGTTGCTTTTACTCATTGCAGGTTGGCTTGGTTGGTATTTTACTAATTCAAAGCTGTAATACTGTGCCTGGAGTGGTAAATGGCTTTTGTAATTTTACATCTCGGCAAGGACAGCGCTGTGCTAGTCCTATGTTTAAAGACTTTGCTGTAGCAATGGCAAAAGACTTTGTCCATTTCTATCTTGGCGTGGATAGCACTGTGCTAATCCTATGCTAAAAAACTTTGATAGTAAAGCAGACATTTGAGGTGAGCAGATCTAGAGTGTCGCTGTTGTTGAGAGTGCTCTATACAGGAGCTGCTTTCCACCTAAACTTGAGAACTACCCAGAGTTCTCTGTTTCTTTTTTTGCATAATGTATTCGTCTCTCTATGCCTGAAAGGGTATTCTTTTGACTTATACTGGGTGCTCCCTTGTGTCTGGACAAAGCTATACCTCTCTGAAGAGCTCTAATTAGAGCGAAACACTGTGTCAGGGGTTGCTTTTACTCATTTCAGGTTGGCATTTTACTAATTCAAAGCTGGAATACTGTGCCTGGAGTGGTAAATGGCTTTTGTCATTTTACAGCTCAGCAAGGACTGCACTGTGCTAGTCCTGTGCTTAAAGACTTTGCTGTAGAAATGGCAAAAGACTTTGTCCATTTCTATCTCGGCGTGGATAGCACTGTGCTAATCCTATGCTTAAAATCTTTGATAGAAAATCAGACATTTGAGGTGAGCAGATCTAGAGTGTCGCTGGTGTTGAGAGTGCTCTATACAGGAGCTGCTTTTCTCCTAAACTTGAGAACTACCCAGAGTTCTCTGCTTCTTTTTTTGCATAATTTATTCGTCACTCTATGCCTGAAATGGTATTCTTTTGACTTATACTGGGTGCTCCCTTGTGTCTGGTCAAAACTATACCTCTCTGCAGAGCTCTAATTAGAGCAAAACACTGTGTCAGGGGTTGAGTTTACTCATTTCAGGTTGGCATGGCTGGTATTTTACAAATTCAAAGCTGTAATATTGTGCCTGGAGTGGTAAATGGCTTTTGTCATTTTACAGCTCGGCAAGGACAGCATTGTGCTAGTCCTATACTTAAAGCCTTTGCTGTAGAAATGGCAAAAGACTTTGTCCATTTCTATCTCGGCGTGGATAGCACTGTGCTAATCCTATGCTTAAAATCTTTGATAGAAAAGCAGACATTTGAGGTGAGCAGATCTAGAGTGTCACTGGTGTTGAGAGTGCTCTATACAGGAGCTGCTTTCCACCTAAACTTGAGAACTACCCAGAGATCTCTGCTTCTTTTTTTGCATAATTTATTCATCACTCTATGCCTCAAAGGGTATTCTTTTGACTTATACTGGGTGCTCCCTTGTGTCTGGACAAAGCTATACCTCTCAGAAGAGCTCTAATTAGAGCGAAACACTGTGTCAGGGGTTGCTTTTACTCATTTCAGGTTGGCTTGGTTGGTATTTTACTAACTCAAAGCTGTAATACTGTGCCTGGAGTGGTAAATGGCTGTTGTCATTTTGCAGCTCGGCAAGGACAGCACTGTGCTAGTCCTATGCTTAAAGACTTTGCTGTAGAAATGACAAAAGACTTTGTCCATTTCTATCTCGGCGTGGATAGCACTGTGCTAATCCTATGCTTAAAAACTTTGATAGAAAAGCAGACATTTGAAGTGAGCAGATCTACAGTGTCACTGGTGTTGAGAGTGCTCTATACAGGAGCTGCTTTCCACCTAAACTTGAGAACTACCCAGAGTTCTCTGCTTCTTTTTTTGCATAATTTATTCGTCACTCTATGCCTGAAAGGGTATTCTTTTGACTTATACTGGGTGCTCCCTTGTGTCTGGACAAAGCTATACCTCTCTGAAGAGCTCTAATTAGAGCGAAACACTGTGTCAGGGGTTGCTTTTAATCATTTCAGGTTGGCATTTTACTAATTCAAAGCTGGAATACTGTGCCTGGAGTGGTAAATGGATTTTGTCATTTTACAGCTCGGCAAGGACAGCACTGTGCTAGTCCTATGCTTAAAGACTTTGCTGTAGAAATGGCAAAAGACTTTGTCCATTTCTATCTCGGCGTGGATAGCACTGTGCTAATCCTATGCTTAAAAACTTTGATAGAAAAGCAGACATTTGAGGCGAGCAGATCTAGAGTGTCGCTGGTGTTGAGAGTGCTCTATACAGGAGCTGCTTTTCTCCTAAAATTGAGAACTACCCAGAGTTCTCTGCTTATTTTTTTGCATAATTTATTCGTCACTCTATGCCTGAAAGGGTATTCTTTTGACTTATACTGGATGCTCCCTTGTGCCGGGACAAAGCTATATCTCTCTGAAGAGCTCTAATTAGAGCGAAACACTGTGTCAGGGGTTGCTTTTACTAATTTCAGGTTGGCTTGGTTGGTATTTTACTAATTCAAAGCTGTAATATTGTGCCTGGAGTGGTAAATGGCTTTTGTCATTTTACAGCTCGGCAAGGACAGCACTGTGCTAGTCCTATGCTTAAAGACGTTGCTGTAGAAATGGTAAAAGCCTTTGTCCATATCTATCTCGGCGTTGATAGCACTGTGCTAATCCTATGTTTAAAAACTTTGATAGAAAAGCAGACATTTGAGGTGAGCAGATCTAGAGTATTGCTGGTGTTGAAAGTGCTCTATACAGGAGCTGCTTTCAACCTAAACTTGAGAACTACCCAGAGTTCTCTGCTTCTTTTTTTGCTTAATTTATTTGTCACTCTATGCCTGAAAGGGTATTCTTTTGACTTATACTGGGTGCTCCCTTGTATCTGGACAAAGCTATACCTCTCTGCAGAGCTCTAATTAGAGCAAAACACTGTGTCAGGGGTTGCGTTTACTCATTTCAGGTTGGCATGGCTGGTATTTTACAAATTCAAAGCTGTAATATTGTGCCTGGAGTGGTAAATGGCTTTTGTCATTTTACAACTCGGCAAGGACAGCATTGTGCTAGTCCTATACTTAAAGACTTTGCTGTAGAAATGGCAAAAGACTTTGTCAATTTCTATCTCGGCGTGGATAGCACTGTGCTAATCCTATGCTTAAAATCTTTGATAGAAAAGCAGACATTTGAGGTGAGCAGATCTAGAGTGTCGCTGGTGTTGAGAGTGCTCTATACAGGAGCTGCTTTCCACCTAAACTTGAGAACTACCCAGAGATCTCTGCTTCTTTTTTTGCATAATTTATTCATCACTCTATGCCTCAAAGGGTATTCTTTTGACTTATACTGGGTGCTCCCTTGTGTCTGGACAAAGCTATACCTCTCTGAAGAGCTCTAATTAAAGCAAAACACTGAGTCAGGGGTTGCTTTTACTCATTGCAGGTTGGCTTGGTTGGTATTTGACTAATTCAAAGCTATAATATTGTGTCTCGAGTGGTAAATGGCTTTTGTCAGTTTACAACTCGGCAAGGACAGCACTGTGCTAGTCCTATGCTTAAAGACTTTGCTGTAGAAATGACAAAAGATGTTGTCCATTTCTATCTCGGCGTGGATAGCACTGTGCTAATCCTATGCTTAAAAACTTTGATAGAAAAGCAGACATTTGAGGCGAGCAGATCTAGAGTGTTGCTGGTGTTGATAGTGCTCTATACAGGAGCAGCTTTCAACCTAAACTTGAGAACTACCCAGAGTTCTCTGCTTCTTTTTTTGCACAATTTATTTGTCACTCTATGCCTGAAAGGGTATTCTTTTGACTTATACTGGGTGCTCCCTTGTGTCTGAACAAAGCTATACCTAACTGAAGAGCTCTAATTAGAGTGAAACACTGTGTCAGGAGTTGCTTTTACTCATTTCAGGTTGGCTTGATTGGTATTTTACTAATTCAAAGCTGTAATACTGTGCCTGGAATGGTAAATGGCTTTTGTCATTTTACAGCTCGGCAAGGACAGCACTGTGCTAGTCCTATGCTTAAAGACATTTGCTGCGGAAATGGCAAAAGACTTTGTCCATTTCTATGTCGGCGTGGATAGCACTGTGCTAATCCTATGCTTAAAAACTTTGATTAAAATAGCAGACATTTGAGGTGAGCAGATCTAGAGTGTCGCTGGTGTTGAGAGTGCTCAATTCAGGAGCTGCTTTCCACCTAAACTTGAGAACTACCCAGAGTTCTCTGCTTCTTTTTTTGCATAATTTATTCGTCACTCTATGCCTGAAAGGGTATTCTTTTGACTTATACTGGGTGCTCCCTTGTGTCTGGACAAAGCTATATCTCTCTGAAGACCTCTAATTAGAGCGAAACACTGTGTCAGGGGTTGCTTTTACTCATTTCAGGTTGGCTTGGTTGGTATTTTACTAATTCAAAGCTGTAATATTGTGCCTGGAGTGGTAAATGGCTTTTGTCATTTTACAGCTCGGCAAGGACAGCACTGTGCTAGTCCTATGCGTAAAGACTTTGCTGTAGAAATGGCTAAAGACTTTGTCCATTTCTATCTCGGTGTGGATAGCACTGTGCTAATCCTATGCTTAAAATCTTTGATAGAAAAGCAGATATTTGAGGTGAGCAGATCTAGAGTGTCGCTGGTGTTGAGAGTGCTCTATACAGGAGCTGCTTTTCTCCTAAACTTGAGAACTACCCAGAGTTCTCTGCTTCTTTTTTTGCATAATTTATTCATCACTCTATGCCTCAAAGGGTATTCTTTTGACTTATACTGGGTGCTCCCTTGTGTCTGGACAAAGCTATACCTCTCTGAAGAGCTCTAATTTGAGCGAAACACTGTGTCAGGGGTTGCTTTTACTCATTTCAGGTTGGCTTGGTTGGTATTTTACTAATTCAATGCTGTAATACTGTGCCTCGAGTGGTAAATGGCTTTTGTAATTTTGCAGCTCGGCAAGGACAGCACTGTGCTGGTCCTATGCTTAAAGACTTTGATTAAAATAGCAGACATTTGATGGGGGGCAAATCTAGAGTGTCGCTGGTGTTGAGAGTGCTCAATTCAGGAGCTGCTTTCCACCTAAACTTGAGAACTACCCAGAGTTCTCTGCTTCTTTTTTTGCATAATTTATTCGTCACTCTATGCCTGAAAGGGTATTCTTTTGACTTATACTGTGTGCTCGCTTGTGTCTGGACATAACTATATCTCTCTGAAGAGTTTTAAATAGAGCGAAACACTGTGTCAGGGGTTGCTTTTACTCATTTCAGGTTGGCTTGGTTGGTATTTTACTAATTCAAAGCTGTAATATTGTGCCTGGAGTGGTAAATGGTTTTTGTCATTTTACAGCTCGGCAAGGACAGTACTGTGCTAGTCCTATGCTTAAAGACTTTGCTGTAGAAATGGCAAAAGACTTTGTCAATTTCTATCTTGGCGTGGATAGCACTGTGCTAATCCTATGCTTAAAATCTTTGATAGAAAAGCAGACATTTGGGGTGAGCAGATCTAGAGTGTCGCTGGTGTTGAGAGTGCTCTATACAGGAGCTGCTTTTCTCCTAAACTTGAGAACTACCCAGAGTTTTCTGCTTCTTTTTTTGCATAATTTATACGTCACTCTATGCCTGAAAGGGTATTCTTTTGACTTATACTGGGTGCTCCCTTGTGTCTGGTCAAAGCTATACCACTCTGAAGAGCTCTAATTAGAGCGAACCACTGTGTCAGGGGTTGCATTTACTCATTTCAGGTTGGCTTGGTTGGTATTTTACTAATTCAAACCTGTAATACTGTGCCTGGAGTGGTAAATGGCTTTTGTCATTTTACAGCTCGGCAAGGACAGCACTGTGCTAGTCCTATACTTAAAGACTTTGCTGTAGAAATGGCAAAAGACTTTGTCCATTTCTATCTCGGCGTGGATAGCACTGTGCTAATCCTATGCTTAAAAACTTTGATAGAAAAGCAGACATTTGAGGTGAGCAGATCTAGAGTGTCGCTGGTGCTGAGAGTGCTCTTTACAGGAACTGCTTTCCACCTAAACTTGAGAACTACCCAGAGTTCTCTGCTTATTTTTTTGCATAATTTATTTGTCACTCTATGCCTGAAAGGGTATTCTTTTGATTTATACTGGGTGCTCCCTTGGGTCTGGACAAAGCTATACTTCTCTGAAGAGCTCTAATTAAAGTGAAACACTGAGTCAGGGGTTGCGTTTACTCATTGCAGGTTGGCTTGGTTGGTATTTTACTAATTCAAAGCTGTAATACTGTGCCTGGAGTGGTAACTGGCTTTTGTCATTTTACAGCTCGGCAAGGACAGCACTGTGCTAGTCCTATGCTTAAAGTCTTTGCTGTAGAAATGGCAAAAGACTTTGTCCATTTCTATTTCGGCGTGGATAGCACTGTGCTAATCCTATGCTTAAAAACTTTGATAGAAAAGCAGACATTTGAGGCGAGCAGATCTAGAGTGTTGCTGGTGTTGAGAGTGCTCTATACAGGAGCTGCTTTCCACCTAAACTTGAGAACTACCCAGAGTTCTCTGCTTCTTTTTTTGCATCATTTATTTGTCACTCTCTGCCTGAAAGGGTATTCTTTTGACTTATACTGGGTGCTCCCTTGTGTCTGGTCAAAGCTATACCTCTCTGAAGAGCTCTAATTAGAGCGAAACACTGTGTCAGGGGTTGCTTTTACTCATTTCAGGTTGGCTTGGTTGGTATTTTACTAATTCAAAGCTGTAATACTGTGCCTGGAGTGGTAAATGGCTTTTGTAATTTTACAGCTCGGCAAGGACAGCACTGTGCTAGTCCTATGCTTAACAACTTTGCTGTAGAAATGGCAAAAAAACTTTGTCCATTTCTATCTCGGCGTGGATAGCACTGTGCTAATACTATGCTCAAAAACTTTGATAGAAAAGCAGACATTTGAGGTGAGCAGATCTAGAGTGTCGCTGGTGTTGAAAGTGCTCTATACAGAAACTGCTTTCCACCTAAACTTGAGAACTACCCAGAGATCTCTGCTTCTTCTTTTGCATAATTTATTCGTCACTCTATGCCTGAAAGGGTATTCTTTTGACTTATACTGGGTGCTCCCTTGTGTCTGGACAAAGCTATACCTCTCTGAAGAGCTCTAATTAAAGCGAAACACTGAGTCAGGGGTTGCTTTTACTCGTTTCAGGTTGGGTTGGTTGGTATTTTACTAATTCAAAGCTGTAATACTGTGCCTGGAGTGGTAAATAGCTTTTGTCATTTTACAGCTCGGCAAGGACAGCACTGTGCTAGTCCTATACATAAAGACTTTGCTGTAGATATGGCAAAAGACTTTGTCCATTTCTATCTCGGCGTGGATAGCACTGTGCTAATACTATGCTCAAAAACTTTGATAGAAAAGCAGACATTTGAGGCGAGCAGATCTAGAGTGTTGCTGGTGTTGATAGTGCTCTATACAGGAGCTGCTTTCAACCTAAACTTGAGAACTACCCAGAGTTCTCTGCTTTTTTTTTTGCATAATTTATTTGTCACTCTATGCCTGAAAGGGTATTCTTTTGACTTATACTGGGTGCGCCCTTGTGTCTGGACAAAGCTATACCTCTCTGAAGAGCTCTAATTAGAGTGAAACACTGTGTCAGGAGTTTCTTTTACTCATTTCAGGTTGGCTTGGTTGGTATTTTACTAATTCAAAGCTGTAATATTGTGCCTGGAGTGGTAAATGGTTTTTGTCATTTTACAGCTCGGCAAGGACACCACTGTGCTAGTCCTATGCTTAAAGACTTTGCTGTAGAAATGGCAAAAGACTTTGTCCATTTCTATGTCGGCGTGGATAGCACTGTGCTAATACTGGGTGCTCCCTTGTGTCTGGACAAAGCTATATCTCTCTGAAGAGCTCTAATTAGAGCGAAAAACTGTGTCAGTAATTGCTTTTACTCATTTCAGGTTGGGTTGGTTGGTATTTTACTAATTCAAAGCTGTAATACTGTGCCTGAAGTGGTAAATAGCTTTTGTCATTTTACAGCTCGGCAAGGACAGCACTGTGCTAGTCCTATACATAAAGACTTTGCTGTAGATATGGCAAAAGACTTTGTCCATTTCCATCTCGGCGTGGATAGCACTGTGCTAATACTATGCTCAAAAACTTTGATAGAAAAGCAGACATTTGAGGTGAGCAGATCTAGAGTGTCGCTGGTGTTGAGAGTGCTCTATACAGAAGCTGCTTTCCACCTAAACTTGAGAACTACCCAGAGATCTCTGCTTCTTCTTTTGCATAATTTATTCGTCACTCTATGCCTGAAAGGGTATTCTTTTGACTTATACTGGGTGCGCCCTTGTGTCTGGACAAAGCTATACCTCTCTGAAGAGCTCTAATTAGAGTGAAACACTGTGTCAGGAGTTTCTTTTACTCATTTCAGGTTGGCTTGGTTGGTATTTTACTAATTCAAAGCTGTAATACTGTGCGTGGAATGGTAAATGGCTTTTCTCATTTTACAGCTCGGCAAGGACAGCACTGTGCTAGTCCTATGCTTAAAAACTTTTGCTGTAGAAATGGCAAAAGACTTTGTCCATTTCTATGTCGGCGTGGATAGCACTGTGCTAATCCTATGCTTAAAAACTTTGATTAAAATAGCAGACATTTGAGGTGAGCAGATCTAGAGTGTCGCTGGTGTTGAGAGTGCTCAATTCAGGAGCTGCTTTCCACCTAAACTTGAGAACTACCCAGAGTTCTCTGCTTCTTTTTTTGCATAATTTATTCGTCACTCTATGCCTGAAAGGGTATTCTTTTGACTTATACTGGGTGCTCCCTTGTGTCTGGACAAAGCAATATCTCTCTGAAGAGCTCTAATTAGAGCGAAAAACTGTGTCAGTAATTGCTTTTACTCATTTCAGGTTGGGTTGGTTGGTATTTTACTAATTCAAAGCTGTAATACTGTGCCTGGAGTGGTAAATAGCTTTTGTCATTTTACAGCTCGGCAAGAACAGCACTGTGCTAGTCCTATACATAAAGACTTTGCTGTAGAAATGGTAAAAGACTTTGTCCATTTCTATCTCGGCGTGGATAGCACTGTGCTAATACTATGCTCAAAAACTTTGATAGAAAAGCAGACATTTGAGGTGAGCAGATCTAGAGTGTTGCTGGTGTTGAAAGTGCTCTATACAGGAGCTGCTTTTCTCCTAAACTTGTGAACTACCCAGAGTTCTCTGCTTCGTTTTTTGCATAATTTATTCATCACTCTATGCCTGAAAGGGTATTCTTTTGACTTATACTGGGTGCTCCCTTGTGTCTGGTCAAAGCTATACCTCTCTGAAGAGCTCTAATTAGAGCGAAACACTGTGTCAGGGGTTGCTTTTACTCATTTCAGGTTGGCTTGGTTGGTATTTTACTAATTCAAAGCTGTAATACTGTGCCTGGAGTGGTAAATGGCTTTTGTAATTTTACAGCTCGGCAAGGACAGCACTGTGCTAGTCTTATGCTTAACAACTTTGCTGTAAAAATGGCAAAAAACTTTGTCCATTTCTATCTCGGCGTGGATAGCACTGTGCTAATCCTATGCTTAAAATCTTTGATAGAAAAGCAGACATTTGAGGTGAGCAGATCTAGAGTGTTGCTGGTGTTGAGAGTGCTCTATACAGGAGCTGCTTTTCTCCTAAACTTGAGAACTACCCAGAGTTCTCTGCTTCTTTTTTTGCATAATTTATTCGTCACTCTATGCCTGAAAGGGTATTCTTTTGACTTATACTGGGTGCTCCCTTGTGTCTGGACAAAGCTATACCTCTCTGAAGAGCTCTAATTAAAGCGAAACACTGAGTCAGGGGTTGCTTTTACTCATTTCAGGTTGGGTTGGTTGGTATTTTACTAATTCAAAGCTGTAATACTGTGCCTGGAGTGGTAAATGGCTTTTGTCATTTTACAGCTCGGCAAGGACAGCACTGTGCTAGTCCTATACATAAAGACTTTGCTGTAGATATGGCAAAAGACTTTGTCCATTTCTATCTCGGCGTGGATAGCACTGTGCTAATACTATGCTCAAAAACTTTGATAGAAAAGCAGACATTTGAGGCGAGCAGATCTAGAGTGTTGCTGGTGTTGATAGTGCTCTATACAGGAGCTGCTTTCAACCTAAACTTGAGAACTACCCAGAGTTCTCTGCTTTTTTTTTTGCATAATTTATTTGTCACTCTATGCCTGAAAGGGTATTCTTTTGACTTATACTGGGTGCGCCCTTGTGTCTGGACAAAGCTATACCTCTCTGAAGAGCTCTAATTAGAGTGAAACACTGTGTCAGGAGTTTCTTTTACTCATTTCAGGTTGGCTTTGTTGGTATTTTACTAATTCAAAGCTGTAATACTGTGCGTGGAATGGTAAATGGCTTTTCTCATTTTACAGCTCGGCAAGGACAGCACTGTGCTAGTCCTATGCTTAAAAACTTTTGCTGTAGAAATGGCAAAAGACTTTGTCCATTTCTATGTCGGCGTGGATAGCACTGTGCTAATCCTATGCTTAAAAACTTTGATTAAAATAGCAGACATTTGAGGTGAGCAGATCTAGAGTGTCGCTGGTGTTGAGAGTGCTCAATTCAGGAGCTGCTTTCCACCTAAACTTGAGAACTACCCAGAGTTCTCTGCTTCTTTTTTTGCATAATTTATTCGTCACTCTATGCCTGAAAGGGTATTCTTTTGACTTATACTGGGTGCTCCCTTGTGTCTGGAAAAAGCTATATCTCTCTGAAGAGGTCTAATTAGAGTGAAACACTGTGTCAGGGGTTGCTTTTACTCATTTCAGGTTGGCTTGGTTGGTATTTTACTAATTCAAAGCTGTAATATTGTGCCTGGAGTGGTAAATGGCTTTTGTCATTATACAGCTCGGCAAGGGCAGCACTGTGCTAGTTTTATGCTTAAAGACTTTGCTGTAGAAATGGTAAAAGACTTTGTCCATTTTTATCTCGGCGTGGATAGCACTGTGCTAATCCTATGTTTAAAAACTTTGATAGAAAAGCAGACATTTGAGGTGAGCAGATCTAGAGTGTTGCTGGTGTTGAAAGTGCTCTATACAGGAGCTGCTTTCAACCTAAACTTGAAAACTACCCAGAGTTCTCTGCTTCTTTTTTTGCTTAATTTATTTGTCACTCTATGCCTGAAAGGGTATTCTTTTGACTTATACTGGGTGCTCCCTTGTATCTGGACAAAGCTATACCTCTCTGAAGAGCTCTAATTAGAGTAAAACACTGTGTCAGGAGTTGCTTTTAGTCATTTCAGGTTGGCTTGGTTGGTATTTTACTAATTCAAAGCTGTAATACTGTTCCTGGAGTGGTAAATGGCTTTTGTAATTTTAAAGCTCGGCAAGGACAGCACTGTGCTAGTCCTATGCTTAAAGACTTTGCTGTAGAAATGGCAAAAGACTTTGTCCATTTCTATCTCGGCGTGGATAGCACTGTGCTAATCCTATGCTTAAAAACTTTGATAGAAAAGCAGACATTTGAGGTGATCAGATCTAGAGTGTCGCTGGTGTTGAAACTGCTCTATACAGAAGCTGCTTTCCACCTAAACTTGAGAGCTACCCAGAGATCTCTGCTTCTTCTTTTGCATAATTTATTCGTCACTCTATGCCTGAAAGTGTATTCTTTTGACTTATACTGGGTGCTCCCTTGTATCTGGACAAAGCTATACCTCTCTGAAGAGCTCTAATTAAAGCGAAACACTGAGTCAGGGGTTGCTTTTACTCATTGCAGGTTGGCTTGGTTGGTATTTTACTAATTCAAAGCTGTAATATTGTGCCTGGAGTGGTAAATGTCTTTTGTCAGTTTACAGCTCGGCAAGGACAGCACTGTGCTAGTCCTATGCTTAAAGACTTTGCTGTAGATATGGCAAAAGACTTTGTCCATTTCTATCTCGGCGTGGATAGCACTGTGCTAATACTATGCTCAAAAACTTTGATAGAAAAGCAGACATTTGAGGTGAGCAGATCTAGAGTGTCGCTGGTGTTGAGAGTGCTCTATACAGAAGCTGCTTTCCACCTAAACTTGAGAACTACCCAGAGATCTCTGCTTCTTCTTTTGCATAATTTATTCGTCACTCTATGCCTGAAAGGGTATTCTTTTGACTTATACTGGGTGCTCCCTTGTGTCTGGACAAAGCTATACCTCTCTGAAGAGCTCTAATTAAAGCGAAACACTGAGTCAGGGGTTGCTTTTACTCATTTCAGGTTGGGTTGGTTGGTATTTTACTAATTCAAAGCTGTAATACTGTGCCTGGAGTGGTAAATAGCTTTTGTCATTTTACAGCTCGGCAAGGACAGCACTGTGCTAGTCCTATACATAAAGACTTTGCTGTAGATATGGCAAAAGACTTTGTCCATTTCTATCTCGGCGTGGATAGCACTGTGCTAATACTATGCTCAAAAACTTTGATAGAAAAGCAGACATTTGAGGCGAGCAGATCTAGAGTGTTGCTGGTGTTGATAGTGCTCTATACAGGAGCTGCTTTCAACCTAAACTTGAGAACTACCCAGAGTTCTCTGCTTTTTTTTTGCATAATTTATTTGTCACTCTATGCCTGAAAGGGTATTCTTTTGACTTATACTGGGTGCGCCCTTGTGTCTGGACAAAGCTATACCTCTCTGAAGAGCTCTAATTAGAGTGAAACACTGTGTCAGGAGTTTCTTTTACTCATTTCAGGTTGGCTTGGTTGGTATTTTACTAATTCAAAGCTGTAATACTGTGCGTGGAATGGTAAATGGCTTTTCTCATTTTACAGCTCGGCAAAGACAGCACTGTGCTAGTCCTATGCTTAAAAACTTTTGCTGTAGAAATGGCAAAAGACTTTGTCCATTTCTATGTCGGCGTGGATAGCACTGTGCTAATCCTATGCTTAAAAACTTTGATTAAAATAGCAGACATTTGAGGTGAGCAGATCTAGAGTGTCGCTGGTGTTGAGAGTGCTCAATTCAGGAGCTGCTTTCCACCTAAACTTGAGAACTACCCAGAGTTCTCTGCTTCTTTTTTTGCATAATTTATTCGTCACTCTATGCCTGAAAGGGTATTCTTTTGACTTATACTGGGTGCTCCCTTGTGTCTGGAAAAAGCTATATCTCTCTGAAGAGGTCTAATTAGAGTGAAACACTGTGTCAGGGGTTGCTTTTACTCATTTCAGGTTGGCTTGGTTGGTATTTTACTAATTCAAAGCTGTAATATTGTGCCTGGAGTGGTAAATGGCTTTTGTCATTATACAGCTCGGCAAGGGCAGCACTGTGCTAGTTTTATGCTTAAAGACTTTGCTGTAGAAATGGTAAAAGACTTTGTCAATTTTTATCTCGGCGTGGATAGCACTGTGCTAATCCTATGTTTAAAAACTTTGATAGAAAAGCAGACATTTGAGGTGAGCAGATCTAGAGTGTTGCTGGTGTTGAAAGTGCTCTATACAGGAGCTGCTTTCAACCTAAACTTGAAAACTACCCAGAGTTCTCTGCTTCTTTTTTTGCTTAATTTATTTGTCACTCTATGCCTGAAAGGGTATTCTTTTGACTTATACTGGGGGATGTATGACGTTACAACGCACACTTTTACAACGCATGCACTTACAACGCATTTTTTACAATGCATAATCCATTACAACGCATGACATTACAACGCAGGACACTACAACGCATTTTTAAAAAATACCTTTACAACGCATTACCATTACAACGCATACTACCTTTACAACGCATACCATTACAACGCATAAAATAAATTACATTTAAGGTAAGTATTAGATAGTATAAGGGTAAAAAATACTATTCTAACTCCAGGGGGTGCATCAGTAGGGTAAGTGTTGGGTAGTATAGCGGTAAAAATTACTATTCTAACTCCAGGGGGTGCATCAGTAGGGTAAGTGTTGGATAGTATAGGGGTAAAAATTACTATTCTAACTCCAGGGGGTGCATCAGTAGGGTAAGTGTTGGATAGTATAGGGGTAAAAATTACTATTCTAACTCCAGGGGGTGCATCAGTAGGGTAAGTGTTGGATAGTATAGGGGTAAAAATTACTATTCTAACTCCAGGGGGTGCATCAGTAGGGTAAGTGTTGGATAGTATAGGGGTAAAAATTACTATTCTGACTCCAGGGGGTGCAACAGTAGGGTAAATGTTGGATAGTGTAGGGGTAAAAATTACTATTCTAACTCCAGGGGGTGCAACAGTAGGGTAAGTGTTGGATAGTGTAGGGGTAAAAATTACTATTCTAACTCCAGGGGGTGCAACAGTAGGGTAAGTGTTGGATAGTGTAGGGGTAAAAATTACTATTCTAACTCCAGGGGGTGCAACAGTAGGGTAAGTGTTGGATAGTGTAGGGGTAAAAATTACTATTCTAACTCCAGGGGGTGCATCAGTAGGGTAAGTGTTGGATAGTATAGTGTAATATTATGCGTTGTAATGGTATGCGTTGTAATGGTAGTATGCGTTGTAATGGAATGCGTTGTAAAGGTAGTTTTTAAAAATGCGTTGTAGTGTCATGCGTTGTAATGTCATGCGTTGTAATGGATTATGCGTTGTAAAAAATGTGTTGTAATGGTAGTGCGTTGTAAAAGTTGCGTTGTAAAGGTTGTTCCCCATACTGGGTGCTCCCTTGTGTCTGGACAAAGCTATATCTCTCTGAAGAGCTCTAATTAGAGCGAAACACTGTGTCTGGGGTTGCATTTACTCATTTCAGGTTGGCTTGGTTGGTATTTTACTAATTCAAAGCTGTAATACTGTGCCTGGAGTGGTAAATGGCTTTTTGTCATTTTACAGCTCGGCAAGGACAGCACTGTGCTAGTCCTATGCTTAAAGACTTTGCTGTAGAAATGACAAAAGACTTTGTCCATTTCTATCTCGGCGTGGATAGCACTGTTCTAATCCTATGCTTAAAAACTTTGATAGAAAAGCAGACATTTGAAGTGAGCAGATCTAGAGTGTCGCTGGTGTTGAGAGTGCTCTATACAGGAGCTGCTTTCCACCTAAACTTGAGAACTACCCAGAGTTCTCTGTTTCTTTTTTTGCATAATGTATTCGTCTCTCTATGCCTGAAAGGGTATTCTTTTGACTTATACTGGGTGCTCCCTTGTATCTGGACAAAGCTATACCTCTCTGAAGAGCTCTAATTAGAGCGAAACACTGTGTCAGGGGTTGCTTTTACTCATTTCAGGTTGGCATTTTACTAATTCAAAGCTGGAATACTGTGCCTGGAGTGGTAAATGGCTTTTGTCATTTTACAGCTCAGCAAGGACAGCACTGTGCTAGTCCTGTGCTTAAAGACTTTGCTGTAGAAATGGCAAAAGACTTTGTCCATTTCTATCTCGGCGTGGATAGCACTGTGCTAATCCTATGCTTAAAATCTTTGATAGAAAAGCAGACATTTGAGGTGAGCAGATCTAGAGTGTCGCTGGTGTTGAGAGTGCTCTATACAGGAGCTGCTTTTCTCCTAAACTTGAGAACTACCCAGAGTTCTCTGCTTCTTTTTTTGCATAATTTATTCGTCACTCTATGCCTCAAAGGGTATTCTTTTGACTTATACTGGGTGCTCCCTTGTGTCTGGACAAAGCTATACCTCTCTGAAGAGCTCTAATTAGAGCTAACACTGTGTCAGGGGTTGCTTTTACTCATTTCAGGTTGGCTTGGTTGGTATTTTACTAATTCAAAGCTGTAATACTGTGCCTCGAGTGGTAAATGGCTTTTGTCATTTTGCAGGTCGGCAAGGACAGCACTGTGCTAGTCCTATGCTTAAATACTTTGCTGTAGAAATGACAAAAGACTTTGTCCATTTCTATCTCGGCGTGGATAGCACTGTGCTAATCCTATGCTTAAAAACTTTGATAGAAAAGCAGACATTTGAAGTGAGCAGATCTACAGTGTCACTGGTGTTGAGAGTGCTCTATACAGGAGCTGCTTTCCACCTAAACTTGAGAACCACCCAGAGTCCTCTGCTTCTTTTTTTGCATAATTTATTCGTCACTCTATGCCTGAAAGGGTATTCTTTTGACTTATACTGGGTGCTCCCTTGTGTCTGGACAAAGCTATACCTCTCTGAAGAGCTCTAATTAAAGCAAAACACTGAGTCAGGGGTTGCTTTTACTCATTGCAGGTTGGCTTGGTTGGTATTTTACTAATTCAAAGCTGTAATATTGTGCCTGGAGTGGTAAATGGCTTTTGTCAGTTTGCAGCTGGGCAAGGGCAGCACTGTGCTAGTCCTATGCTTAAAGACTTTGCTGTAGAAATGACAAAAGACGTTGTCCATTTCTATCTCGGCGTGGATAGCACTGTGCTAATCCTATGCTTAAAAACTTTGATAGAAAAGCAGACATTTGAGGCGAGCAGATCTAGAGTGTTGCTGGTGTTGATAGTGCTCTATACAGGAGCTGCTTTCAACCTAAACTTGAGAACTACCCAGAGTTCTCTGCTTATTTTTTTGCATAATTTATTCGTCACTCTATGCCTGAAAGGGTATTCTTTTGACTTATACTGGATGCTCCCTTGTGCCGGGACAAAGCTATATCTCTCTGAAGAGCTCTAATTAGAGCGAAACACTGTGTCAGGGGTTGCTTTTACTCATTTCAGGTTGGCTTGGTTGGTATTTTACTAATTCAAAGCTGTAATATTGTGCCTGGAGTGGTAAATGGCTTTTGTCATTTTACAGCTCGGCAAGGACAGCACTGTGCTAGTCCTATGCTTAAAGACTTTGCTGTAGAAATGGTAAAAGCCTTTGTCCATATCTATATCGGCGTGGATAGCACTGTGCTAATCCTATGTTTAAAAACTTTGATAGAAAAGCAGACATTTGAGGTGAGCAGATCTAGAGTATTGCTGGTGTTGAAAGTGCTCTATACAGGAGCTGCTTTCAACCTAAACTTGAGAACTACCCAGAGTTCTCTGCTTCTTTTTTTGCTTAATTTATTTGTCACTCTATGCCTGAAAAGGTATTCTTTTGACTTATACTGGGTGCTCCCTTGTATCTGGACAAAGCTGTACCTCTCTGAAGAGATCTAATTAGAGTAAAACACTGTGTCAGGAGTTGCTTTTACTCATTTCAGGTTGGCTTGGTTGGTATTTTACTAATTCAAAGCAGTAATACTGTGCCTGGAGTGGTAAATGGCTTTTGTAATTTTGCAGCTCGGCAAGGACAGCACTGTGCTAGTCCTATGCTTAAAGACTTTGCTGTAGAAATGGCAAAAGACTGTGTCCATTTCTATGTCGGCGTGGATAGCACTGTGCTAATCCTATGCTTAAAGACTTTGCTGTAGAAATGGCAAAAGACTGTGTCCATTTCTATCTCGGCGTGGATAGCACTGTGCTAATCCTATGCTTAAAAACTTTGATTAAAATAGCAGACATTTGATGGGGGGCAAATCTAGAGTGTCGCTGGTGTTGAGAGTGCTCAATTCAGGAGCTGCTTTCCACCTAAACTTGAGAACTACCCAGAGTTCTCTGCTTCTTTTTTTGCATAATTTATTCGTCACTCTATGCCTGAAAGGGTATTCTTTTGACTTATACTGTGTGCTCCCTTGTGTCTGGACATAGCTATATCTCTCTGAAGAGCTCTAAATAGAGAAAAACACTGTGTCAGGGGTTGCTTTTACTCATTTCAGGTTGGCTTGGTTGGTATTTTACTAATTCAAAGCTGTAATATTGTGCCTGGAGTGGTAAATGGCTTTTGTTATTTTACAGCTCGGCAAGGACAGCACTGTGCTAGTCCTATGCTGAAAGACTTTGCTGTAGAAATGGTAAAAGACTTTATCCATTTCTATCTCGGCGTGGATAGCACAGTGCTAATCCTATGTTTAAAAACTTTGATAGAAAAGCAGACATTTGAGGTGAGCAGATCTAGAGTGTTGCTGGTGTTGAAAGTGCTCTATACAGGAGCTGCTTTCCACCTAAACTTTAGAACTACCCAGAGTTCTCTGCGTCTTTTTTTGCATAATTTATTCGTCACTCTATGCCTGAAAGGGTATTCTTTTGACTTATACTGGGTGCTCCCTTGTGTCTGGACAAAGCTATACCTCTCTGAAGAGCTCTAATTAAAGCAAAACACTGAGTCAGGGGTTGCTTTTACTCATTGCAGGTTGGCTTGGTTGGTATTTTCCTAATTCAAAGCTGTAATATTGTGTCTGGAGTGGTAAATGGCTTTTGTCAGTTTACAGCTCGGCAAGGACAGCACTGTGCTAGTCCTATGCTTAAAGACTTTTGCTGTAGAAATGGCAAAGGACTTTGTCCATTTCTATGTCGGCGTGGATAGCACTGTGCTAATCCTATGCTTAAAAACTTTGATTAAAATAGCAGACATTTGAGGTGAGCAGATCTAGAGTGTCGCTGGTGTTGAGAGTGCTCTATACAGGAGCTGCTTTCCACCTAAACTTGAGAACTACCCAGAGATCTCTGCTTCTTTTTTGCATAATTTATTCATCACTCTATGCCTCAAAGGGTATTCTTTTGACTTATACTGGGTGCTCCCTTGTGTCTGGACAAAGCTATACCTCTCTGAAGAGCTCTAATTAGAGCGAAACACTGTGTCAGGGGTTGCTTTTACTCATTTCAGGTTGGCATTTTACTAATTCAAAGCTGGAATACTGTGCCTGGAGTGGTAAATGGCTTTTGTCATTTTACAGCTCGGCAAGGACAGCACTGTGCTAGTCCTATGCTTAAAGACTTTGCTGTAGAAATGGCAAAAGACTTTGTCCAGTTCTATCTCGGCGTGGATAGCACTGTGCTAATCCTATGCTTAAAAACTTTGATAGAAAAGCAGACATTTGAGGCGAGGAGATCTAGAGTGTCGCTGGTGTTGAGAGTGCTCTATACAGGAGCTGCTTTTCTCCTAAAATTGAGAACTACCCAGAGTTCTCTGCTTCTTTCTTTGCATAATTTATTCGTCACTCTATGCCTGAAAGGGTATTCTTTTGACTTATACTGGGTGCTCCCTTGTGTCTGGACAAAGGTATACCTCTCTGAAGAGCTCTAATTAAAACGAAACACTGAGTCAGGGGTTGGTTTACTCATTGCAGGTTGGCTTGGTTGGTATCTTACTAATTCAAAGCTGTAATATTGTGCCCGGAGTGGTAAATGGCTTTTGTCAGTTTACAGCTCGGCAAGAGCAGCACTGTGCTAGTCCTATGCTTAAAGTATTTGTTGTAGAATTGACAAAAGACGTTGTCCATTTCTATCTCGGCGTGGATAGCACTGTGCTAATCCTATGCTTAAAAACTTTGATAGAAAGGCAGACATTTGAGGTGAGCAGATCTAGAGTGTTGCTGGTGTTGAGAGTGCTCTATACAGGAACTGCTTTCCACCTAAACTTGAGAACTACCCAGAGTTCTCTGCTTCTTTTTTTGCATAATTTATTAGTCACTCTATGCCTGAAAGGGTATTCTTTTGACTTATACTGGGTGCTCCCTTGTGTCTGGACAAAGCTATACCTCTATGAAGAGCTCTAATTAAAGCGAAACACTGAGTCAGGGGTTGCTTTTACTCATTGCAAGTTGGCTTGGTTGGTATTTTACTAATTCAAAGCTGTAATACTGTGCCTGGAGTGGTAAATGGCTTTTGTCAGTTTACAGCTCGGCAAGGACAGCACTGTCCTAGTCCTATGCTTAAAGACTTTGCTGTAGAAATGACAAAAGATGTTGTCCATTTCTATCTCGGCGTGGATAGCACTGTGCTAAGCCTATGCTTAAAAACTTTGATAGAAAAGCAGACATTTGAGGCGAGCAGATCTAGAGTGTTGTGGTGTTGATAGTGCTCTATACAGGAGCTGCTTTCAACCTAAACTTGAGAACTACCCAGAGTTCTCTGCTTCTTTTTTTGCTTAATTTATTTGTCACTCTATGCCTGAAAGGGTATTCTTTTGACTTATACTGGTGCTCCCTTGTATCTGGACAAAGCTATACCTCTCTGAAGAGCTCTAATTAGAGTAAAACACTGCGGCAGGAGTTGCTTTTACTCATTTCAGGTTGGCATTTTACTAATTCAAAGCTGTAATACTGTGCCTGGAGTGGTAAATGGCTTTTGTAATTTTGCAGCTCGGCACGAACAGCACTGTGCTAGTTCTATGCTTAAAGACTTTGCTGTAGAAATGGCAAAAGACTGTGTCCATTTCTATGTCGGCGTGGATAGCACTGTGCTAATCCTATGCTTAAAAACTTTGATTAAAATAGCAGACATTTGATGGGGGGCAAATCTAGAGTGTCGCTGGTGTTGAGAGTGCTCAATTCAGGAGCTGCTTTCCACCTAAACTTGAGAACTACCCAGAGTTCTCTGCTTCTTTTTCTGCATAATTTATTCGTCACTCTATGCCTGAAAGGGTATTCTTTTGACTTATACTGTGTGCTCCCTTGTGTCTGGACATAGCTATATCTCTCTGAAGAGCTCTAAATAGAGCGAAACACTGTGTCAGGGGTTGCTTTTACTCATTTCAGGTTGGCTTGGTTGGTATTTTACTAATTCAAAGCTGTAATATTGTGCCTTGAGTGGTAAATGGTTTTTGTCATTTTACAGCTCGGCAAGGACAGCACTGTGCTAGTCCTATGCTTAAAGACTTTGCTGTAGAAATGGCAAAAGACTTTGTCAATTTCTATCTTGGCGTGGATAGCACTGTGCTAATCCTATGCTTAAAATCTTTGATAGAAAAGCAGACATTTGGGGTGAGCAGATCTAGAGTGTCGCTGGTGTTGAGAGTGCTCTATACAGGAGCTGCTTTTCTCCTAAACTTGAGAACTACCCAGAGTTCTCTGCTTCTTTTTTTGCATAATTTATACGTCACTCTATGCCTGAAAGGGTATTCTTTTGACTTATACTGGGTGCTCAATTGTGTCTGGACAAAGCTATACCTCTATGAAGAGCTCTAATTAAAGCGAAACACTGAGTCAGGGGTTGCTTTTACTCATTGCAAGTTGGCTTGGTTGGTATTTTACTAATTCAAAGCTGTAATACTGTGCCTGGAGTGGTAAATGGCTTTTGTCAGTTTACAGCTCGGCAAGGACAGCACTGTGCTAGTCCTATGCTTAAAGACTTTGCTGTAGAAATGGCAAAAGACTTTGTCCATTTCTATCTCGGCGTGGATAGCACTGTGCTAAGCCTATGCTTAAAAACTTTGATAGAAAAGCAGACATTTGAGGCGAGCAGATCTAGAGTGTTGCTGGTGTTGATAGTGCTCTATACAGGAGCTGCTTTCAACCTAAACTTGAGAACTACCCAGAGTTCTCTGCTTCTTTTTTTGCTTAATTTATTTGTCACTCTATGCCTGAAAGGGTATTCTTTTGACTTATACTGGGTGCTCCCTTGTATCTGGACAAAGCTATACCTCTCTGAAGAGCTCTAATTAGAGTAAAACACTGTGGCAGGAGTTGCTTTAACTCATTTCAGGTTGGCTTGGTTGGTATTTTATTAATTCAAAGCTGTAATACTGTGCCTGGAGTGGTAAATGGCTTTTGTAATTTTGCAGCTCGGCAAGGACAGCACTGTGCTAGTCCTATGCTTAAAGACTTTGCTGTAGATATGGCAAAAGACTGTGTCCATTTCTATGTCGGCGTGGATAGCACTGTGCTAATCCTATGCTTAAAAACTTTGATTAAAATAGCAGACATTTGATGGGGGGCAAATCTAGAGTGTCGCTGGTGTTGAGAGTGCTCAATTCAGGAGCTGCTTTCCACCTAAACTTGAGAACTACCCAGAGTTCTCTGCTTCTTTTTTTGCATAATTTATTCGTCACTCTATGCCTGAAAGGGTATTCTTTTGACTTATACTGTGTGCGCCCTTGTGTCTGGACATAGCTATATCTCTCTGAAGAGCTCTAAATAGAGCGAAACACTGTGTCAGGGGTTGCTTTTACTCATTTCAGGTTGGCTTGGTTGGTATTTTACTAATTCAAAGCTGTAATATTGTGCCTGGAGTGGTAAATGGTTTTTGTCATTTTACAGCTCGGCAAGGACAGCACTGTGCTAGTCCTATGCTTAAAGACTTTGCTGTAGAAATGGCAAAAGACTTTGTCAATTTCTATCTTGGCGTGGATAGCACTGTGCTAATCCTATGCTTAAAATCTTTGATAGAAAAGCAGACATTTGGGGTGAGCAGATCTAGAGTGTCGCTGGTGTTGAGAGTGCTCTATACAGGAGCTGCTTTTCTCCTAAACTTGAGAACTACCCAGAGTTCTCTGCTTCTTTTTTTGCATAATTTATACGTCACTCTATGCCTGAAAGGGTATTCTTTTGACTTATACTGGGTGCTCCCTTGTGTCTGGACAAAGCTGTACCTCTCTGAAGAGCTCTAATTGGAGCCAACCACTGTGTCAGGGGGTTGCTTTTACTCATTTCAGGTTAGCTTTGTTGGTATTTTATCATTCAAAGCTGTAATACTGTGCCTGGAGTGGTAAATGGCTTTTGTTATTTTACAGCTCGGCAAGGACAGCACTGTGCTAGTCCTATGCTTAAAGACTTTGCTGTAGAAATGGCAAAAGACTTTGTCCATATCTATCTCTGCGTGGATAGCACTGTGCTAATCCTATGCTTAAAAACTTTGATCGAAAAGCAGTCATTTGAGGTGAGCAGATCTAGAGTATCGCTGGTGTTGAGAGTGCTCTATACAGGAGCTGCTTTCCACCTAAACTTGTGAACTACCCAGAGTTCTTTGCTTCTTTTTTTGCATAATGTATTCGTCACTCTATGCCTGAAAGGGTATTCTTTTGACTTATACTGGGTGCTCCCTTGTGTCTGTACAATGCTATACCTCTCTGAAGAGCTCTAATTAGAGCGAAACACCGTGTCAGAGGTTGTTTTTACTCATTTCAGGTTGGCTTGGTTGGTATTTTACTAATTCAAAGCTGTAATACTGTGCCTGGAGTGGTAAATGGCTTTTGTCATTTTACAGCTCGGCAAGTATAGCACAGTGCTAATCCTATGCTTAAAAACTTTTCTGTAGAAATGGCGAAAGACTTTGTCCATTTCTATCTCGGAGTGGATATTACTGTGCTAATCCTATGCTTAAAAACTTTGATAGAAAAGCAGACATTTGAGGTGAGCAGATCTAGAGTGTCGCTGATGTTGAGAGTGCTCCATACAGGAGCTGCTTTCCACCTATACTAGAGAAATACCCAGAGTTCTCTGCTTCTTTTTTTGCATAATTTATTTATCACTCTATGCCTGAAAGGGTATTTTTTTGACTTATACTGGGTGCTCCCTTGCTTCTGGACAAAGCTATACCTCTCTTAAGAGCTCTAATTTGAGCGAAACACTGTGTCAGAGGTTGCTTTTACTCATTTCAGTTTGGCTTGGTTGGTATTTTACTAATTCAAAGCTGTAATACTGTGCCTGGAGTGGTAAATGGCTTTTGTCATTTTACAGCTCGGCAAGGACAGCACTGTGCTAGTCCTATGCTTAAAGACTTTGCTGTAGAAATGACAAAAGACTTTGTCCATATCTATCTCGGCGTGGATAGCACTGTGCTAATCCTATGCTTAAAAACTTTGATAGAAAAGCAGACATTTGAGGTGAGCAGATCTAGAGTGTCGCTGGTGTTGAGAGTGCTCTATACAGGAGCTGCTTTCCACCTAAACTTGAGAACTACCTAGAGTTCTCTGCTTCTTTTTTTGCATAATTTATTCGTCACTCTATGCCTGAAAGGGTATTCTTTTGACTTATACTTGGTGCTCTCTTGTGTCTGGACAAAGCTATACCTCTCTGAAGAGCTCTAATTAGAACTAAACACTATGTCAAGGGTTGCTTTTACTCGTTTCAGGATTGCTTGGTTGGTATTTTACCAATTCAAAGCTGTAATACTGTACCTGGAGTGGTAAATGGCTTTTGTCATTTTACAGCTCGGCAAGGACAGCACTGTGCTAGTCCTATGCTTAAAGACTTTGCTGTAGAAATGACAAAAGACTTTGTCCATATCTATCTCGGCGTGGATAGCACTGTGCTAATCCTATGCTTAAAAACTTTGATAGAAAAGCAGACATTTGAGGTGAGCAGATCTAGAGTGTCGCTGGTGTTGAGAGTGCTCTATACAGGAGCTGCTTTCCACCTAAACTTGGGAACTACCCAGAGTTCTCTGCTTCTTTTTTTGCATAATTTATTCTTCACTCTATGCCTGAAAGGGTATTCTTTTGACTTATACTGGGTGCTCCCTTGTGTCTGGACAAAGCTATACCTCTCTGAAGAGCTCTAATTAGAGCGAAACACTGTGTCCGGGGTTGCTTCTACTCATTTCAGGTTGGCTTGGTTGGTATTTTACTAATTCAAAGCTGTAATACTGTGCCTGGATTGGTAAATGGCTTTTGTCATTTTACAGCTCGGCAAGGACAGCACTTTGCTAGTCCTATGCTTAAAGACTTTGCTGTAGAAATGAAAAAAGACTTTGTCCATATCTATCTCGGCGTGGATAGCACTGTGCTAATCCTATGCTTAAAAACTTTGATAGAAATGCAGACATTTGAGGTGAGCAGATCTAGAGTGTCGCTGATGTTGAGAGTGCTCTATACAGGAGCTGCTTTCCACCTAAACTTGAGAACTACCCAGAGTTCTCTGCTTCTTTTTTGCATAATTTATTCGTCACTCTATGCCTGAAAGGGTATTCTTTTGACTTATACTGGGTGCTCCCTTGTGTCTGGACAAAACTATACTTCTCTGAAGAGCTCTAATTAGAGCCAAACAGTGTGTCAGGGGTTGCATTTGCTCATTTCAGGATTGCTTGGTTGGTATTTTACTAATTCAAAGCTGTAATACTGTACCTGGAGTGATGAATGCCTTTAGTCAATTTACAACTCGGCAAGGACAGCACTCTGCTAGTCCTATGCTTAAAGACTTTGCTGTAGAAATGGCAAAAGACTTTGTCCACTTCTATCTCGGCGTGGATAGCACTGTGCTAATCCTATGCTTAAAAACTTTGATAGAAAAGCAGACATTTGAGGTGAGCAGATCTAGAGTGTCGCTGGTGTTGAGAGTGCTCTATACAGGAGCTGTTTTCCACCTAAACTTGAGAACTACCCAGAGTTCTCTGCTTCATTTTTTGCATGATTTATTCGTCATTCTATGCCTGAAAGGGTATTCTTTTGACTCATACTGGGTGCTCCCTTGTGTCTCGACAAAGCTATATTTCTCTGAAGAGCTCTAATTAGAGCCAAACACTGTGTCAGTGGTTGATTTTACTCATTTCAGGTTGGCTTGGTTGGTATTTTACCAATTCAAAGCTGTAATACTATGCCTGGAGTGGTAAATGGCTTTTGTCATTTTACAGCTAGGCAAGGACAGCACTGTGCTAGTCCTATGTCTAAAGACTTTGCTGTAGAAATGGCAAAAGACTTTGTCCATTTCTATCGCGGCATGGATAGCACTGTGCTAATCCTATGCTTAAAAACTTTGATAGAAAAGCAGACTTTTGAGGTGAGCAGATCTAGAGTGTCGCTGGTATTGAGAGTGCTCTATATAGGAGCTGCTTTCCACCTAAACTTGAGAACTACCCAGAGTTCTCTGATTTTTTTTTGCATAATTTATTCGTCACTCTATGCCGGAAAGGGTATTCTTTTGACTTATACTGGGTGCTCCCTTGTGTCTGGAAAACGCTATACTTCTCTGAAGAGCTCTAATTAGAGTGAAACACTGTGTCATGGGTTGCTTTTACTCATTTCAGGTTGGCTTGGTTGGTATTTTACTAATTGAAAGCTGTAATACTGTGCCTGGAGTGATAAATGGCTTTTGTCATTTTACAGTTCGGCAAGGACAGCACTGTGCTAGTTCTATGCTTAAAGACTGTGCTGTAGAAATGGCAAAAGACTTTGTCCATTTCTATCTCGGCGTGGATAGCACTGTGCTAATCCTATGCTTAAAAACTTTGATAGAAAAGCAGACATTTGAGGTGAGCAGATCTAGAGTGACGCTGATGTTGAGAGTGCTCTATACAGGAGCTGTTTTCCACCTAAACTTGAGAACTACCCAGAGTTCTATGCTTCTTTTTTTGCATAATTTATTTGTCACTCTATGTCTGAAAGGGTATTCTTTTGACTGATACTGGGTGCTCCCTTGTGTCTGGATAAAGCTATACCTCTCTGAAGAGCTCTGATTAGAGAGAAACACTGTGTCAGGGGTTGCTTTTACTCATTTCAGGTTGGCTTGGTTGGTATTTTACTAATTCAACACTGTACTATTGTGCCTGGGGTGGTAAATGGCTTTTGTAATTTTACAGCTCGGCAAGGACAGCACTGTGCTAGTCCTATGCTTAAAGACTTTGCTGTAGAAATGACAAAAGACTTTGTCCATTTCTATCTCGGCATGGATAGCACTGTGCTAATTCTATGCTTAAAAACTTTGATAGAAAAGCAGACATTTGAGGTGAGCAGATCTAGAGTGTCGCTGGTGTTGAGAGTGCTCTATACAGGAGCTGCTTTCCGCCTAAACATGGGAACTACCCAGAGTTCTCTGCTTCTTTTTTTTGCATAATTTTTTCGTCACTCTATGCCTGAAAGGGTATTCTTTTGACTTATACTGGGTGCTCCCTTGTGTCCGGACAAAGCTATACCTCTCTGAAGAGCTCTAATTCGAGCGAAACACTGTGTCAGGGGTTGCTTTTACTCATTTCAGGTTGGCTTGGTTTGTGTTTTACTAATTCAAAGCTGTAATACTGTGCCTGGAGTGGTAAATGGCTTTTGTCATTTTACAACTCGGCAAGGACAGCACTGTGCTAGTTCTATGCTTAAAGACTTTGCTGTAGAAATGGCAAAAGACTTTGTCCATATCTATCTCGCCGTGGATAGCACTTTGCTAATCCTATGCTTAAAAACTTTGATAGAAAAGCAGACTTTTGAGGTGAGCAGATCTAGAGTGTTGCTGGTGTTGAGAGTGCTCTATACAGGAGCTGTTTTCCACCTAAACTTGAGAACTACCCAGAGTTCTCTCCTTCTTTTTTTGCATAATTTATTTGTCACTCTATGCCTGAAAGGGTATTCTTTTGACTTATACTGGGTGCTCCCTTGTTTCTGGACAAAGCTATACCTCACTGAAGAGCTCTAATTAGAGCGAAACACTGTGTCAAGGGTTGTTTTTACTCATTTCAGGTTGGCGTGGTTGGTTTTTTACTAATTGAAAGCTGTAATACTGTGCTTAGAGTGGTAAATGGCTTTTGTCATTTTACAGCTTGGCAAGGACAGCACTGTGCTAGTCCTATACTTAAAGACTTTGCTGTAGAAATGGCAAATGATTTTGTCGATTTCTATCTCGGCATGGATAGCACTGTGCTAATCCTATGCTTAAAAACTTTGATAGAAAAGCAGACATTTGAGGTGAGCAAATCTAGAGTGTCGCTGGTGTTGAGAGTGCTCTATACAGGAGCTGCTTTCCACCTAAACTTGAGAACTACCCAGAGTTCTCTGCTTCTTTTTTTGCATAATTTATTCGTCACTCTATGCCTGAAAGGGTATTGTTTTGACTTATACTGGGTGCTCCCTTGTGTCTGGACAAAGGTATACCTCTATGAAGAGCTCTAATTAGAGCGAAACACTGTGTCATGGGTTGCTTTTACTCATTTCAGGTTAGCTTGGTTGGTATTTTACTAATTCTAAGCTGTAATACTGTGCCTTGAGTGATAAATGGCTTTTGTCATTTTACAGCTCGGCAAGGTCAGCACTGTGCTAGTCCTATGCTTAAATACTTTGCTGTAGAAATGGTAAAAGCCTTTATCCATTTCTATGTCGGCGTGGATAGCACTGTACTAATCCTATGCTTAAAAACTTTGATAGAAAAGCAGACATTTGAGGTGAGCAGATCTAGAGTGTCGCTGGTGTTAAGAGTGCTCTATACAGGAGCTGCTTTGCACCTAAACTTGAGAACTACCCAGAGTTCTCTGCTTCTTTTTTTGCATTATTTATTTGTCACTCTATGCCTGAAAGGGTATTCTTTTGACTTATACTGGGTGCTCCCTTGTGTCTGGACAAAGCTATACCTCTCTGAAGAGCTCTAATTGGAGCCAACCACTGTGTCAGGGGTTGCTTTTACTCATTTCAGGTTAGCTTTGTTGGTATTTTATCATTCAAAGCTGTAATACTGTGCCTGGAGTGGTAAATGGCTTTTGTCATTTTACAGCTCGGCAAGGACAGCACTGTGCTAGTCCTATGCTTAAAGACTTGGCTGTAGAAATGGCAAAAGACTTTGTCCATTTCTATCTCTGCGTGGATAGCACTGTGCTAATCCTATGCTTAAAAACTTTGATCGAAAAGCAGTCATTTGAGGTGAGCAGATCTAGAGTGTCGCTGGTGTTGAGAGTGCTCTATACAGGAGCTGCTTTCCACCTAAACTTGAGAACTACCCAGAGTTCTCTGCTTCTTTTTTTGCATAATTTATTCGTCACTCTATGCCTGAAAGGGTATTCTTTTGACTTATACTGGGTGCTCCCTTGTGTCTGGACAAACCTATACCTCTCTGAAGAGCTCTAATTAGAGCCAAACACTATGTCAGGGGTTGCTTTTGCTCATTTCAGGTTGGCTTGGTTGGTATTTTACTAATTTAAAGCTGTAATACTGTGCCTGGAGTGGTAAATGGCTTTTGTCGTTTTACAGCTCGGTACGGACTGCACTGTGCTAGTTCTATACTTAAAGACTTTGCTGTAGAAATGCCCAAAAACTTTGTCCATTTCTATCTCGGCGTGGATAGCACTGTGCTAATCCTATGCTTAAAAACTTTGATATAAAAGCAGACATTTGAGGTGAGCAGATCTAGAGTGTCGCTGGTGTTGAGAGTGCTCTATACAGAAGCTGCTTTCCACTTAAACTTGAGAACTACCCAGAGTTCTCTGCTTCTTTTTTTGCATAATTTATTCGTCACTCTATGACTGAAAGGGTATTCTTTTGACTTATACTGGGTGCTCCCTTGTGTCTGGACAAAGCTATAACTCTCTAAAGAGCTCTGATTAGAGCGAAACACTGTGTCAGGGGTTGCTTTTACTCATTTCAGGTTGGCATTTTACTAATTTAAAGCTGTAATACTGTGCCTGGAGTGGTAAATGGCTTTTGTCATTTTACAGCTCGGCAAGGACAGCACTGTGCTAGTCCTATGCTTAAAGACTTTGCTGTAGAAATGGCAAAAGACTTTTTCCATATCTATCTCCCCGTGTATAGCACTGTGCTAATCCTATGCTTAAAAACTTTGATCATAAAGCAGTCATTTGAGGTGAGCAGATCTAGAGTGTCGCTGGTGTTGAGAGTGCTCTACACAGGAGCTGCTTTCCACCTAAACTTGAGAACTACCCAGAGTTCTCTGCTTCTTTTTTTGCATAATTTATTCATCACTCTATGCCTGAAAGGGTATTCTTTTGACTTATACTGGGTGCTCCCCTGTGTCTGGACAAACCGATACCTCTCTGAAGAGCCCTAATTAGAGCCAAACACTGTGTCAGGGGTTGCTTTTGCTCATTTCAGGTTGGCTTGGTTGGTATTTTACTAATTTAAAGCTGTAATACTGTGCCTAGAGTGGTAAAAGGCTTTTGTCATTTTACAGCTCGGCAAGGACAGCACTGTGCTAGTTTTATACTTAAAGACTTTGCTGTAGAAATGGCAAAAAACGTTGTCCATTTCTATCTCGGCGTGGATAGCACTGTGCTAATCCTATGCTTAAAAACTTTGATATGAAAGCAGACATTTGAGGTGAGCAGATCTAGAGTGTCGCTGGTGTTGAGAGTGCTCTATACAGGAGCTGCTTTCAACTTAAACTTGAGAACTACCCAGAGTTCTCTGCTTCTTTTTTTGCATAATTTATTCGTCACTCTATGACTGAAAGGGTATTCTTTTGACTTATACTGGGTGCTCCCTTGTGTCTGGACAAAGCTATACCTCTCTAAAGAGCTCTGATTTGAGCGAAACACTGTGTCAGGGGTTGCTTTGTTGCTATTTTACTAATTCAAAGCTGTAATACTGTGCCTGGAGTGATAAAAAGCTGTTGTCATTTTACAGCTCGGCAAAGACAGCACTGTGCTAGTCCTATGCTTAAAGACTGCTGTAGAAATGGCAAAAGACTTTGTCCATTTCTATCTCGGCGTGGATAGCACTGTGCTAATCCTGTGCTTAAAAACTTTGATAGAAAAGCAGACATTTGAGGTGAGCAGATCTAGAGTGATGCTGGGGTTGAGAGTGCTCTATACAGGAGCTCCTTTCCACCTAAACTTGAGAACTACCCAGAGTTCTCTGCTTCTTTTTTTGCATAATTTATTTGTCACTATATGCCTGAAAGGGTATTCTTTTGATTTATACTGGGTGCTCCCTTGTGTCGGGACAAAGCTATATCTCTCTGAAGAGCTCTAATTAGCGCGAAACACTGTGTCAGGGGTTGCTTTTACTCATTTTAGGTTGGCATTTTACTAATTTAAAACTGTAATACTGTGCCTGGAGTGGTAAATGGCTTTTGTCATTTTACAGCTCGGCAAGGACAGCACTGTGCTAGTCCTATGCTTAAAAACTTTGCTGTAGAAATGGCAAAAGACTTTGTCCATTTCTATCTCGGCGTGGATAGCACTGTGCTAATCCCATGCTTAAAAACTTTGATAGAAAAGCAGACATTTGAGGTGAGCAGATCTAGAGTGACGCTGATGTTGAGAGTGCTCTATACAGGAGCTGTTTTCCACCTGAACTTGAGAACTACCCAGAGTTCTCTGCTTCTTTTTTTGCATAATTTAGTCGTCACTCTATGCCTGAAAGGGTATTCTTTTGACTTATACTGGGTGCTCCCTTCTGTCTGGACAAATCTATACCTCTCTGAATAGCTCTGATTAGAGCGAAACACTGTGTCAGGGGTTGATTTTACTCAATTCAGGTTAGCTTGGTTGGTATTTTACTAATTCAAAGCTGTAATACTGTGCCTGGAGTGATAAAAGACTATTTTTATTTTACAGCTCGGCAAAGACAGCACTGTGCTAGTCCTATGCTTAAAGACTTTGCTGTAAAAATGGCAAAAGACTTTGTCCATTTCTATCTCGGCGTGGATAGCACTGTGCTAATCCTATGCTTAAAAACTTTGATAGAAAAGCAGACGTTTGAGGTGAGCAGATCTAGAGTGTTGCTGGTGTTGAGAGTGATCTATACAGGAACTGCTTTCCACCTAACTTGAGAACTACCCAGAGTTCTCTGCTTCTTTTTTTGCATAATTTATTCATCACTATATGCCTGAAAGGGTATTCTTTTGACTTATACTGGGTGCTCCCTTGTGTCAAGACAAAGCTATACCTCTCTGAAGAGCTCTAATTAGCGCGAAACACTGTGTCAGGGGTTGATTTTACTCATTTCAGGTTAGCTTGGTTGGTATTTTTCTAATTCAAAGCTGTAATACTGTGCCTGGAGTGATAAATGGCTTTTGTCATTTTACAGCTCGGCAAGGACAGCACTGTGCTAGTTCTATGCATAAAGACTTTGCTGTAGAAATGGCAAAAGACTTTGTTCATTTCTATCTCGGCGTGGATAGTACTGTGCTAATCCTATGCTTAAAAACTTTGATAGAAAAGCAGACATTTGAGGTGAGCAGATCTAGAGTGACACTGATGTTGAGAGTGCTCTATACAGGAGCTGCTTTCCACCTAAACTTGAGAACTAGCCAGAGTTCTCTGCTTCTTTTTTTGCATAATTTATTTGTTACTCTATGCCTGAAAGGGTATTCTTTTGACTTATATTGGGTGCTCCCTTGTGTCTGGACAAAGCTATACCTCTCTGAAGAGCTCTAATTAGAGCAAAACACCGTGTCAGAGGTTGTTTTTACTCATTTCAGGTTGGCTTTGTTGGTATTTTACTAATTCAAAGCTGTAATACTGTGCCTGGAGTGGTAAATAGCTTTTGTCATTTTACAGCTCGGCAAGGACAGCACTGTGCTAGTCCTATGCTTAAAGTCTTTGCTGTAGAAATGGCAACATACTTTGTCCATTTCTATCTCGGCGTGGATAGCACTGTGCTAATCCTATGCTTAAAAACTTTGATCATAAAGCAGTCATTTGAGGTGAGCAGATCTAGAGTGTCGCTGGTGTTGAGAGTGCTCTATACAGGAGCTGCTTTCCACCTAAACTTGAGAACTACCCAGAGTTCTCTGCTTCTTTTTTTGCATAATTTATTCATCACTCTATGCCTGAAAGGGTATTCTTTTGACTTATACTGGGTGCTCCCCTGTGTCTGGACAAACCGATACCTCTCTGAAGAGCCCTAATTAGAGCCAAACACTGTGTCAGGGGTTGCTTTTGCTCATTTCAGGTTGGCTTGGTTGGTATTTTACTAATTTAAAGCTGTAATACTGTGCCTAGAGTGGTAAAAGGCTTTTGTCATTTTACAGCTCGGCAAGGACAGCACTGTGCTAGTTTTATACTTAAAGACTTTGCTGTAGAAATGGCAAAAAACGTTGTCCATTTCTATCTCGGCGTGGATAGCACTGTGCTAATCCTATGCTTAAAAACTTTGATATGAAAGCAGACATTTGAGGTGAGCAGATCTAGAGTGTCGCTGGTGTTGAGAGTGCTCTATACAGGAGCTGCTTTCAACTTAAACTTGAGAACTACCCAGAGTTCTCTGCTTCTTTTTTTGCATAATTTATTCGTCACTCTATGACTGAAAGGGTATTCTTTTGACTTATACTGGGTGCTCCCTTGTGTCTGGACAAAGCTATACCTCTCTAAAGAGCTCTGATTTGAGCGAAACACTGTGTCAGGGGTTGCTTTGTTGCTATTTTACTAATTCAAAGCTGTAATACTGTGCCTGGAGTGATAAAAAGCTGTTGTCATTTTACAGCTCGGCAAAGACAGCACTGTGCTAGTCCTATGCTTAAAGACTGCTGTAGAAATGGCAAAAGACTTTGTCCATTTCTATCTCGGCGTGGATAGCACTGTGCTAATCCTGTGCTTAAAAACTTTGATAGAAAAGCAGACATTTGAGGTGAGCAGATCTAGAGTGATGCTGGGGTTGAGAGTGCTCTATACAGGAGCTCCTTTCCACCTAAACTTGAGAACTACCCAGAGTTCTCTGCTTCTTTTTTTGCATAATTTATTTGTCACTATATGCCTGAAAGGGTATTCTTTTGATTTATACTAGGTGCTCCCTTGTGTCGGGACAAAGCTATATCTCTCTGAAGAGCTCTAATTAGCGCAAAACACTGTGTCAGGGGTTGCTTTTACTCATTTTAGGTTGGCATTTTACTAATTTAAAACTGTAATACTGTGACTGGAGTGGTAAATGGCTTTTGTCATTTTACAGCTCGGAAAGGACAGCACTGTGCTAGTCCTATGCTTAAAAACTTTGCTGTAGAGATGGCAAAAGACTTTGTCCATTTCTATCTCGGCGTGGATAGCACTGTGCTAATCCCATGCTTAAAAACTTTGATAGAAAAGCAGACATTTGAGGTGAGCAGATCTAGAGTGACGCTGATGTTGAGAGTGCTCTATACAGGAGCTGTTTTCCACCTGAACTTGAGAACTACCCAGAGTTCTCTGCTTCTTTTTTTGCATAATTTAGTCGTCACTCTATGCCTGAAAGGGTATTCTTTTGACTTATACTGGGTGCTCCCTTCTGTCTGGACAAATCTATACCTCTCTGAATAGCTCTGATTAGAGCGAAACACTGTGTCAGGGGTTGATTTTACTCAATTCAGGTTAGCTTGGTTGGTATTTTACTAATTCAAAGCTGTAATACTGTGCCTGGAGTGATAAAAGACTATTTTTATTTTACAGCTCGGCAAAGACAGCACTGTGCTAGTCCTATGCTTAAAGACTTTGCTGTAAAAATGGCAAAAGACTTTGTCCATTTCTATCTCGGCGTGGATAGCACTGTGCTAATCCTATGCTTAAAAACTTTGATATAAAAGCAGACGTTTGAGGTGAGCAGATCTAGAGTGTTGCTGGTGTTGAGAGTGATCTATACAGGAACTGCTTTCCACCTAACTTGAGAACTACCCAGAGTTCTCTGCTTCTTTTTTTGCATAATTTATTCATCACTATATGCCTGAAAGGGTATTCTTTTGACTTATACTGGGTGCTCCCTTGTGTCAAGACAAAGCTATACCTCTCTGAAGAGCTCTAATTAGCGCGAAACACTGTGTCAGGGGTTGATTTTACTCATTTCAGGTTAGCTTGGTTGGTATTTTTCTAATTCAAAGCTGTAATACTGTGCCTGGAGTGATAAATGGCTTTTGTCATTTTACAGCTCGGCAAGGACAGCACTGTGCTAGTTCTATGCATAAAGACTTTGCTGTAGAAATGGCAAAAGACTTTGTTCATTTCTATCTCGGCGTGGATAGTACTGTGCTAATCCTATGCTTAAAAACTTTGATAGAAAAGCAGACATTTGAGGTGAGCAGATCTAGAGTGACACTGATGTTGAGAGTGCTCTATACAGGAGCTGCTTTCCACCTAAACTTGAGAACTAGCCAGAGTTCTCTGCTTCTTTTTTTGCATAATTTATTTGTTACTCTATGCCTGAAAGGGTATTCTTTTGACTTATATTGGGTGCTCCCTTGTGTCTGGACAAAGCTATACCTCTCTGAAGAGCTCTAATTAGAGCAAAACACCGTGTCAGAGGTTGTTTTTACTCATTTCAGGTTGGCTTTGTTGGTATTTTACTAATTCAAAGCTGTAATACTGTGCCTGGAGTGGTAAATAGCTTTTGTCATTTTACAGCTCGGCAAGGACAGCACTGTGCTAGTCCTATGCTTAAAGTCTTTGCTGTAGAAATGGCAACATACTTTGTCCATTTCTATCTCGGCGTGGATAGCACTGTGCTAATCCTATGCTTAAAAACTTTGATAGTAAAGCAGACATTTGAGGTGAGCAGATCTAGAGTGTCGCTGGTGTTGAGAGTGCTCTATACAGGAGCTGCTTTCCGCCTAAACATGGGAACTACCCAGAGTTCTCTGCTTCTTTTTTTTGCATAATTTATTCGTCACTCTATGCCTGAAAGGGTATTCTTTTGAGTTATACTGGGTGCTCCCTTGTGTCCGGTCAAAGCTATAACTCTCTGAAGAGCTCTAATTAGAGCGAAACACTGTGTCAGGGGTTGCTTTTACTCATTTCAGGTTGGCTTGGTTTGTGTTTTACTAATTCAAAGCTGTAATACTGTGCCTGGAGTGGTAAATGTTTTTTGTCATTTTACAGCTCGGCAAGGACAGCACTGCGCTAGTCCTAAGCTTAAAGACTTTGCTGTAGAAGTGGCAAAAGACTTTGTCCATTTCTATCTCGGCGTGGATAGCACTGTGCTAATCCTATGCTTAAAACTTTGATAGAAAAGCAGACATTTGAGGTGAGCAGATCTAGAGTGTCGCTGGTGTTGAGAGTGCTCTATTCAGGAGCTGCTTTCCACCTAAACTTGAGAACTACCCAGAGTTCTCTGTTTCTTTTTTTGCATAATTTATTTGTTACTCTATGCCTGAAAGGGTATTCTTTTGACTTATACTGGGTGCTCCCTTGTGTCTGGACAAAGCTATACCTCTCTGAAGAGCTCTAATTAGAGCAAAACACCGTGTCAAAGGTTGTTTTTACTAATTTCAGGTTGGCTTTGTTGGTATTTTACTAATTCAAAGCTGTAATACTGTGCCTGGAGTGGTAAATGGCTTTTGTCATTTTACAGCTCGGCAAGGACAGCACTGTTCTAGTTCTGTGCTTAAAGACTTTGCTGTAGAAATGGCAACATACTTTGTCCATTTCTATCTCGGCGTGGATAGCACTGTGCTAATCCTATGCTTAAAATCTTTGATAGTAAAGCAGACATTTGAGGTGAGCAGATCTAGAGTGTCGCTGGTGTTGAGAGTGCTCTATACAGGAGCTGCTTTCCGCCTAAACATGGGAACTACCCAGAGTTCTCTGCTTCTTTTTTTTGCATAATTTATTCGTCACTCTATGCCTGAAAGGGTATTCTTTTGACTTATACTGGGTGCTCCCTTGTGTCCGGACAAAGCTATACCTCTCTGAAGAGCTCTAATTAGAGCAAAACACTGTGTCAGGGGTTGCTTTTACTCATTTCAGGTTGGCTTGGTTTGTGTTTTACTAATTCAAAGCTGTAATACTGTGCCTGGAGTGGTAAATGGCTTGTGTCATTTTACAGCTCGGCAAGGACAGCACTGTTCTAGTCCTGTGCTTAAAGACTTTGCTGTAGAAATGGCAACATACTTTGTCCATTTCTATCTCGGCGTGGATAGCACTGTGCTAATCCTATGCTTCAAAACTTTGATAGAAAAGCAGACATTTGAGGTGAGCAGATCTAGAGTGTTGCTGGTGTTGAGAGTGCTCTATACAGGAGCTGCTTTCCACCTAAACTTGAGAACTACCTAGAGTTCTCTGCTTCTTTTTTTGCATAATTTATTCGTCGCTCTATGCCTGAAAGGGTATTCTTTTGACTTATACTGGGTGCTCTCTTGTGTCTGGACAAAGCTATACCTCTCTGAAGAGCTCTAATTAGAACTAAACACTGTGTCAAGGGTTGCTTTTACTCGTTTCAGGATTGCTTGGTTGTTATTGTACCAATTCAAAGCTGTAATACTGTACCTGGAGTGGTAAATGGCTTTTGTCATTTTACAGCTCGGCAAGGACAGCACTGTGCTAGTCCTATGCTTAAAGACTTTGCTGTAGAAATGGCAAAAGACTTTGTCCATATGTATCTCGGCGTGGATAGCACAGTGCTAATCCTATGCTTAAAAACTTTGATCGAAAAGCAGTTATTTGAGGTGAGCAGATCTAGAGTGACGCTGATGTTGAGAGTGCTCTATACAGGAGCTGTTTTCCACCTAAACTTGAGAACTAGCCAGAGTTCTCTGCTTCTTTTTTTGCATAATTTATTTGTTACTCTATGCCTGAAAGGGTATTCTTTTGACTTATATTGGGTGCTCCCTTGTGTCTGGACAAAGCTATACCTCTCTGAAGAGCTCTAATTAGATCAAAACACCGTGTCAGAGGTTGTTTTTACTCATTTCAGGTTGGCTTTGTTGGTATTTTACTAATTTAAAGCTGTAATACTGTGCCTGGAGTGGTAAATGGCTTTTGTCATTTTACAGCTCAGCAAGGACAGCACTGTGCTTGTCCTATGCTTAAAGTCTTTGCTGTAGAAATGGCAACATACTTTGTCCATTTCTATCTCGGCGTGGATAGCACTGTGCTAATCCTATGCTTAAAAACTTTGATAGTAAAGCAGACATTTGAGGTGAGCAGATCTAGAGTGTCGCTGGTGTTGAGAGTGCTCTATACAGGAACAGCTTTCCGCCTAAACATGGGAACTACCCAGAGTTCTCTGCTTCTTTTTTTTGCATAATTTATTCGTCACTCTATGCCTGAAAGGGTATTCTTTTGACTTATACTGGGTACTCCCTTGTGTCCGGTCAAAGCTATAACTCTCTGAAGAGCTCTAATTAGAGCGAAACACTGTGTCAGGGGTTGCTTTTACTCATTTCAGGTTGGCTTGGTTTGTGTTTTACTAATTCAAAGCTGTAATACTGTGCCTGGAGTGGTAAATGTTTTTTGTCATTTTACAGCTCAGCAAGGACAGCACTGCGCTAGTCCTAAGCTTAAAGACTTTGCTGTAGAAGTGGCAAAAGACTTTGTCCATTTCTATCTCGGCGTGGATAGCACTGTGCTAATCCTATGCTTAAAAACTTTGATAGAAAAGCAGACATTTGAGGTGAGCAGATCTAGAGTGTTGCTGGTGTTGAGAGTGCTCTATACAGGAACTGCTTTCCACCTAAACTTCAGAACTACCCAGAGTTCTCTGCTTCTTTTTTTGCATAATTTATTCGTCACTCTATGCCTGAAAGGGTATTCTTTTGACTTATACTGGGTGCTCTCTTGTGTCTGGACAAAGCTATACCTCTCTGAAGAGCTCTAATTAGAACTAAACACTGTGTCAAGGGTTGCTTTTACTCATTTCACGATTGCTTGGTTGGTATTTTACTGATTCAAAGCTGTAATACTGTACCTGGAGTGGTAAATGGCTTTAGTCATTTTACAGCTCGGCAAGGACAGCAATGTGCTAGTTCTATGCTTAAAGACTTTGCTGTAGAAATGGCAAAAAACTTTGTCCATATCTATCTCGCCGTGGATAGCACTGTGCTAATCCTATGCTTAAAAACTTTGATAGAAAAGCAGACTTTTGAGGTGAGCAGATCTAGAGTGTCGCTGGTGTTGAGCGTGCTTTATACAGGAGCTGCTTTCCACCTAAACTTGAGAACTACCCAGAGTTCTCTGCTTCTTTTTTTGCATAATTTATTCGTCACTCTATGCCTGAAAGGGTATTCTTTTGACTTATACTGGGTGCTCCCTTGTGTCTGGACAAAGCTATACCTCACTGAAGAGCTCTAATTAGAGTGAAACACCATGTCAGGAGTTGTTTTTACTCATTTCAGGTTGGCTTGGTTGGTATTTTACTAATTCAAAGCTGTAATACTGTGCTTAGAGTGATAAATGGCTTTTGTCATTTTACAACTTGGCAAGGACAGCCCTGTGCTAGTCCTATGCTTAAAGAGGTTGCTGTAGAAATGGCAAAAGATTTTGTCCATTTCTATCTCGGCGTGGATAGTACTGTGCTAATCCTATGCTTAATAACTTTGATCGAAAAGCAGTTATTTGAGGTGTGCAGATCTAGAGTGTCGCTGGTGTTGAGAGTGCTCTATACAGGAGCTGCTTCCCACCTAAACTTGAGAACTACCCAGAGTTCTCTGCTTCTTTTTTTGCATAATTTATTTGTCACTCTATGCCTGAAAGGGTATTCTTTTGACTTTTACTGGGTGCTCCCTTGTGACAGGACAAAGCTATACCTCTCTGAAGAGCTCTAATTAGCGCGAAACACTGTGTCAGGGGTTGCTTTTACTCATTTCATGTTGGCTTGGCTGGTATTTTACTAATTCAAAGCTGTAACACTGTGCCTGGAGTGGTAAAAGGCTTTTTTTATTTTATAGCTCGGCAAAGACAGAACTGTGCTAGTCCTATGTTCAAAGACTTTGCTGTAGAAATGGCAAAAGACTTTGTCCATTTCTATCTCAGCGTGGATAGCACTGTGCTAATCCTATGCTTAAAAACTTTGATAGAAAAGCAGACATTTGAGGTGAGCAGATCTAGAGTGTTGCTGGTGTTGAGAGTGATCTATACAGGAGCTGCTTTCCACCTAAACTTGAGAACTACCCAGAGTTCTCTGCTTCTTTTTTTGCATAATTTATTCGTCACTATATGCCTGAAAGGGTATTCTTTTGACTTTTACTGTGTGCTCCCTTGTGTCAGGACAAAGCTATACCTCTCTGAAGAGCTCTAATTAGCGCGAAACACTGTGTCAGTGGTTGATTTTACTCATTTCAGGTTGGCTTGGTTGGTATTTTACTAATTTAAAGTTGTAATACTGTGCCTGGAGTGGTAAATGGCTGTTGTCATTTTACAGGTCGGCAAGGACAGCACTGTGCTAGTCCTATGCTTAAAGACTTTGCTGTAGAAATGGCAACAGACTTTGTCCATTTCTATCTCGGCGTGGATAGCACTGTGCTAATCCTATGCTTAAAAACTTTGATAGAAAAGCAGACATTTGAGGTGAGCAGATCTAGAGTGTCGCTGGTGTTGAGAGTGCTCTATACAGGAGCTGCTTTCCACCTAAACTTGAGAACTACCCAGAGTTCTCTGCTTATTTTTTTGCATAATTTATTCGTCACTCTATGCCTGAAAGGGAATTCTTTTGACTTATACTGGGTGCTTCCTTGTGTCTGGACAAAGCTATACCTCTCTGAAGAGCTCTAATTAGAGCGAAACACTGTGTCATGGGTTGCTTTTACTCATTTCAGGTTAGCTTGGTTGGTATTTTACTAATTCAAAGCTGTAATACTATGCCTGGAGTGATAAATAGCTTTTTTTTTTTTTTTTTTTGTCCTCATCTTCACCAAGGCTGAAACTTGCGTAGGCCAAAACAAAAAATATGGCATATAGGACATTGACAAGCTGACTCAACAGAAAGTTGGATGAGGTCTTAAGGTAAATAAATGCTGACCATGACCCCACAGCTATGTCATGCGTCCAGCCAACCTTAACATGTTGTAATGGACTCAACACACGTCAACCAGAAACCGCTTCCACCATAGCTAAAATCTGCAGGAGAATTGGCATCAATGTCATGCGGCATTAGCAGGGAGAGTAAACCATGGCTTCATAATCATCGGACCTGGGGAGAAAAAAAAAAGAAGAATAAAACCCTAGTCTGTCATTGAGACCAATCAAGTAAGTGCCAAAAAGCTCTTTCACTCAGATTGCCGGACCTAAGGAGGTCTATTTTCGAGATTTGTAGCATAGCCGACTGCCAGTCGTATAGAGAAGGTGGGGTTGTCTCTTTCCAGCGCTTACATATTTCCCTTCGAGCCGTCAGGATGGAATAAAACACAAGATCTTTTGCTGGACTTCGCTTCTGATCCACAGTCCCAAATATTACTAATCGCAAGTCCACAATAACAGTGAAACCCACGGCAGAAGAGAGTTTAGTGCTGACGGAATCCCAGAAAGGTGACAAATGGGTGCACTCAAAAAACATGTGGGCATCGGAAGCCTCGACTAAACCACAACGGGGACATGCCACCAGAGCTCCCGGAGTAAATCTAGAGAGCCTCTGAGGAGAATAATATGCCCTGTGGATCGTAAAGAGATGATTTCTGCGGAGCCAGGCAGGCTTAACCAGGTCCCACATGATGTTGCAAGACATACGCCAGAGTTCATTCAGGTTTTCATTAGGCAGTAGGGTGCCCCACAGATGATCAGGAAGAAGAAATTCCCCATATATCTCGTCCAAAATTAGATTATACCAAAGGGAAACTTCTTTAGATTGAGGTGCTCTGTCCAACAACGTTGACACAAGTAGGCTATTTCCTCCTAGGGGCATGTTGAAGCTCCGAGGGGCACTGGATAGATGTGACTGGGCCCAACTTGAGATTTGTATGTACTTTAATCTAGAAAGGTTTGGACCGACCTTGTTAACCAGATACTCCCAAGGAAACACTGAGCCTTCCAAAAACAGATTGCCCCATGTTTGAATACCGGCATCCTTTAATGGAATTACCAAGGCGTCATTAGCCCAGCCGGGGGGGATGGAAGGTTCCATATTGGAGATCTATTTGAAAAATACCCTAGTTTGATAACAGCCCTAAGGTTAGACCAGGTTTTAGCCAAGCCATGGAGCACCTTCAGCTTGATTTTTTTTAAAAACTTGGGGTCCCCAAACTTAAATAGAAAGACTGACTGCCCAACTCCTTCACCCTGTAATAGGGCTGAAAACATATTCCCTATTCCATGGGCAGATGGAATTTTTAGCAACATTCGAGCATGTGTCATCTGGAAGGCCCAAGCATAAATCTGGAGGTCTGGACCAGCCAGTCCACCTTTCTCCCTACGCCATCTGACTTTTTTCCATGCTATCCTCACATTTTTATTTTTCCAGATAAATGAGGAAATATCGCTCTGCATCTTATTAATGAGCAATGCCTCAAAATGTAATGGGATGGTGTTAAAGAGGTAGGTCAACTTAGGCAAGATGGACATCTTTACTAAGTTTGCACGGCCCAAGACTGTTAGGGGGAGATGGACCCAAGATCCCATTAACTTCCGGCATTCTTTAGCAACAATAGAAAAATTCATAGAGGCGATATTATTTATATCTTTAATAATTCTAAGACCTAGATACCTCAAGTTGTTGCTCATTTGCTCATTGAATCCAGAAAGGTCGCTGTTCCATGCCATGATTTCAGTTTTGGCAGAGTTGACCTCATATCCTGAAATACTTCCAAATTCAAGAGCTAGTTTAATAATTGCAGGGAATGCCGTACTAATCTCCGATGTCATGATCAAGATGTCGTCAGCA